>NC_132914.1:82945874-85345874 GCF_047675955.1 Chlorocebus sabaeus
TTTTGCCATTTGTCTTAAATAAATACTTTCAGGTTATTGTAAACTGTTGGTTAACTTTTACGTTTCTAAAAAATATTTTGACAGTTTTTGCCAGTGTTTTTATTAAATAAATAGGCTAACTTTGGATCCCACCCTAACACAAAGAAATTACAATAAATATATTTTTTTCCTTCTTTTGTTTTGAAAAGCAACAACAAAAATGTGTAATGATCTATAAAAATTGCAACATGGTTCATCTAAGGCAAACTAAACCATCATTAGTATGTTAGAGCAAAATTTAAAAATTGTCAGACTCATGAAAATGTCCAAAAAGAGAAGTTCATCTCTGTAATCAGACTAAATTGGCCCTGTGAAAGAGAAAAATTGCACTAATTGAAAAAAAAAAAAAAAAACAGTTAAAAAAGAAAGTAAAGTGTTCCAACAAAGAGAAGATAGTCAGTGGGTTCAGTGTACTGCTGAGAGGCACAATTCAAGTGTAGAATTTGTCCAAGGACACGTGACATCCTCTACCTGTTCAACTTTCTCTGGACACACATGTGTTATCCTTGTTTATAGCTTTTTACATGATTTTTGTATAATAACTAAATCAGCTAAAATAGCATGAGAATAAAAGAGTGGAATAGGCACTCTTTATACACAAAATATCTTTGCTTGCGGTAAAACTACAATTGCTGGTAATGAAGAGCACAGACTTTGAAGAGAATCAAATCTAAATTCAAACTTGACTCCTGTACTTATTAGTTCTGTGACATTAAGTTCCTTACTCTTTGGAAACCTTATTTTTCTCATATGTAAAATCTAGAACTTTGTAATAAACTAAATAATGTATGTAAAACTTTTAGTTTGGTGTCTAGCATATAAGGAGTGCTAAATAAATGATAGCTATAATTTCTGTATTAGTATAGCCTGTAATAAATGTCTGTTTTTATAACTGAGGAAATCTCTTGAGTCAGCAGTCTTAAAAAGAAAGCATATAAATTTAAATAAGGTCTGGTCCTGAGACCTTATTATTTTACATGTAAATGTGAACCATAATCAACTTGACCAATAGTTAATTTATGTAATGCAATAAACAAGTGAGTATAACCAAAGTGTGGTTCTATCACTCCTACTTTTCTGTTTTTTTGGAAAAAAAATCCAGAGTTGTTTAAGATGAAAGGCTGAATAATTTTGTTCATTGTGTTGCTATCTTATTGTTCTTGCTTTGTGTCTCTATAAGTCTGAATTGTTTTCTAATGTGTCATAACATTTTCTTCTGTTTATACCATGCTTGTTTTTGTCTGATATCAGATCAAGTACACTACTGTGGAAAAGTCTTGACATCCTTCAGCATGACTTTATAATCACTCACCATTCAAACTCAGCTATGCAATCTATATCTGAAACATTGTTACTGTTACAAATATTTCTTTCCTAATTACCATTTCATAGATCAACAGAATGTTACATTTCTTTTCTCACAAAAACAAAAATAATAATTGTCACTACCAATTATTGAGGATCAACTATAAGGTAAGCACTGACCCAGTCCCAGGTGTAATAACAATAATGAGTACTGTATATTGAGAAAGGTTTTATGCATGTCTCATTAGTCTACACAACAAATGTATAAATGAAGTATTCTTATTTTAGGAGTGAGAACGATGAGATTTTGAAAGCTACATGAGTAGAAAATTGAAGAGCTTTATTTTTAATCTAGTTCAAAATATGTGCTCTTTATATTTTACCATACAACCACTCCATAGAAATACATGCAAAAATATTTCTCTTTAAGTGATATTGTTGCAAAGGTCTTCTTCAGTGATGTTGGAGTGACATTATAGTTTGCTTATAAATGTAGTAATTGTTTTCAAATTTAGCATTGCTTCTAAGACTGTTCTGCTTTACTTAAAACTGTTCTTGTTGATTAACTATTGATTCCTCCTCTCATGAATATCTTGCTCTTTCTTCTCTATGTCTTTACCCATGACCATCTGGCGTTAAATATATTTAATGGTTTCATAGTCATTAACATATAAATTATGCTAGATCCCACTCTTACACTCCTTGTTCCATAAGTTCGCCAGCACTGTGTCAGTAAGCATGCACACCCACACAAAACACACACACGCATACACACCCCCCCCCCCACAAACACACACATAATACTTCTGAATAAACCACCTCAAAATCATATGGTTTAAAACAATAATTTTTCTCATAGTCTGGGGTCACCTGAGGGTAAGCAGATTTGGCTGGACTCAGCTAAAAGTCTTGTTGATCTCAACTGATGGCATTCAGGCATCTGAAGATAGACTGATAAAGATTGGGTTCTACCCCTACTTTTTCCCCCCCATGTGCAATATTTGACTTGCTGGACATTTTATTTTCATTGTGATGTAATATGCACAAAAGAGGATCACCAATAATGCAAATACTTTTCAAACCTCTGCTTTTATAACTTCTACTAAAATTTTATTGGACAAAACAAGTCCCTGAATGCTCTGAATCCTGGACAAAAATGTAGACTGCTATAGTTAATATTACAAGTCATATATCTGGATGGCATAATGGCATATGACATACACAAATCTACTCTGGGGCCAGTTCATTCTCGTCGTGGTTCAGGAAGAGCCATCGTGCTAAATTTACTATCAACCTTACCTACCAAGAGAAAAATAATGTTCATACAATTCAGTCTTCTTCCTTGTATGTGATGGTGAGTTAAGATAGGAGTCATTAGCATACCATCCTCATTTGTTTACTACACAAATAAATGGGCCACCTCTCTTTAGTTTTCACCTCTTCGGGGAGCATGATATAAAAGGTAATTAATTCATGAGAAATACGTAAGTGAACTAAAAATAATTGAAATTGTCAGTCTGCAAATTACCCAGGTTGGTGCAGAAACAATTTTTCAACAGTGGGGAAGGTGTTTCTTAACTATATTATATTGTTTGTCTCCAAATAGCTGTCATTTCTGTATATTCTGTGTATAAAAATACAAAAAGTTATTCAAATAAGGAAAGTTGATGAATTATGATTAATAGCAAATGTGTGGCTTGAGATAAAGCTTAAATAATTGTTTTAACAAAACAGATAAAGTAGAAGCTTTTCCTTTTGAGATGTATATATACATATATCTATATATAAGTAGTTGTATCTAAAGCTAATATAAATAAAGCTAATTTATATTGATACAAAGCTATTTTATATATGTATATACTTAAGTATATATGTATATATTTAAAATTATTTGCATGTGTAAGAACTTATTGTCATTGTATAGCATATCAAATCATTCCAGAATTTCATGTGTATTTCCTACTTAGTAAAACTCGTATTATTTTTCCATTCAGTGCTGGAGGGTAAACAGTTTATCTTGAAAATCAGCTGGAAACTTTTGACAGATACTTCATCATTGCCTGAGTGACAGCTTTCTCTGACACATCAGCGAATTCTTGATCTTCCCAAGGCTTGTGAATTCTCTGATTGTCTGAAGGGATTTGGCTATTTCTACTTCTTAAACTGAATTGCTGGGCTTACAACAGATAATTATTGGTATACATAATAGTTGTTTATTTTAAGAATGTCCCACACCATAATCTTTGGAATAAATTTTCAGGCCCAATATCTATGATTTAAACTAAAATTTGCAACCTCTTCAAATAATTCAACTGAAGAAAATTAGATGAGAATATGAACTACGTCTTCAGTACTCTTCTCTTCTAATTCATCTACACACACACACACACACACACACAGTGACAATGGCAACCATCAGAGAGTCAACACTGACTTCCTAGCCCGTAGATAGGCAGATGTCATTTACTTTGATTTCAATTTAAAAAATATTTAGCATCTTAAAATAATGAACCCAGAAATTCAACAAATAAAGTCCCTTATCTTTCATTAAATTAACATCATTTTAAAAGCAAATGTGTTGGTTGAGGCAATTTATTACACGATCTTCAATATAATTAGACTACATGATTAAATTACAAATATATAATTTGTATTCAGCATTAGTTCATTGTATACCACAGTTTTTCTCTGAAATGACATTAATTATTGGCCTAAAATTAGATGCCAGGTTTCTATAAAGTTGAAAATTATTGATAGTATATTCTTAGGATTATATGATACTAAAATCATCTATTTCTAGATATACATTCATCCTCAAAGCATGTATGTATAGATTTTATGAATCACTTAACCATTTTGCATCTCTTTCCATATATTAAATATGTCAATAATACACATATCAAAAGCATAACCATTAATAACCTTACGAAGGTAAAATTTAATTAACTTTAAATCATTACAGTCACCTTCCAGTTGCGTCTCTCTTGAAAATACGTAATTATTGAGTTGATGCTATACTACCTGTCAATGTTTCTCATGGTAACCAAGTAAAGCAATCTTGAAGGTTAGCATTTTAAAAAGTTTCAAAGGAAAACATTTGGAAAAAAATTATCTGACTACCTCTAACAATACTGTGAAAAACAGCAAAGAGAACATTTTGAAAATATGTAAGTCTTATGCCAATTTGTTGACATGGTTCTAAGGATAGCTTTAATTTTCCCAAAGAAAACTATTTGAGCCAGTATAATTACTTTACTGTGTTTTTATTTTTGTTCAGACAAGAATTATAATTAATTATAATTGTCTTCTTGTTGTTGTTGTTGAGATGGAGTCTTGCTCTGTCACCCAGGCTAGAGTGCAGTGGCTCTATCTGAGCTCACTGCAACCTCCACCTCCTGGGTTCAAGCAATTCTCCTTTCTCAGCCTCCTAAGTAGCTGGGATTTTAGGCGTCTGCCACCACGCCCAGCTAATTTTTGTATTTTTAGTAGAGATATGGTTTCACCATGTTGGCCAGGCTGGTCTTGAACTCCTGACCTCAAGTGATCTGCCCACCTCAGCCTTCCAAAGAGCTGGGATTGTAGGTGTGAGCCACCACACTTGGCCTGTGTAAATATAATTGTTCATTCATTCATTACAGTATTTAAAGCAAGGTTGTAAAAATTTTGATAGTCTACTGTACTTTTTAAATGAGGTATGCTTCTCTTACAGTAGGAATGTGTGTCATTTTAGAGTAAAATTGTGTTATATAATAAGTTAATGCTGAATACAAATTATATATTTTTATTTTAACCATATAGTTTAATTGTATGGAAGATCATGTAATAAATCATTTCAACCAACACAATTTTGCTTTTAAAATCATGTTAATTTAATGAAAGATAAGAGACCTTATTTGTTGAATTTCTAGGTCCATTCTATTAAAATGCTAAATATTTTTGAAACTGGAATCAAGGTAAGGTGATTTCTGCCTATCTAGTGGCTAAGAAGTCAGTGTTGACTCTGGTTGTTATTGTCACTGTGTGTGCGTGTGTGTAGATGAATTAGAAGAGAAAGGTACTGAAGACATGTTCTCATCCAATTGTTCTCAGTTTAATTATTTGAAAGGATGGCAAAATTAAGTTTAGAATCCCTAATTGTGCCTAAAAATTTATTCCAAAGATTGTGCTATGGAGCATTCTTAAAATTATAACTATTGTGTATACCTGTTGTTCTCTATCATAGTCCAGCAATTCAGTTTAGAAAGTAGAAATAACCAAATCCCTTCAGACCATCAGAGAATTTATAAACCTTCGGAAGACCAAGGATTTATTGTTGTGTCACAGAAAGCTATCACTCAGGCATTGGTGAGGTATCTGTCAAAAGTTTCCAGTTGATTTTCAAGATAAACTGTTTACCTTCCAGCATTGAACAGAAAAATAATGAGTTTTACTAAATAGGAAATACACATGGAATTCTGGAATTATCTGATATGCTATACAATGACAATCAATTCTTCAAGACACAAATAATTTCAAGATCGTAAGCACAGGCTTTGTCAGCTTACACTGTGAAAACTTCTAGAAGTGATTCAGATGATCATTTAGATTGATTAGGAGTAAGGAATAGATCTCCTGTGATATTAAAAATTAAAGTGAACTGATGCTATATGGAATTATACTTTTCTAGTTGTCTTTTTAAATATGTATATTTTGTTTTTGCATTGAGCTTCTAAGAAATGGGTGATGTGTTTTATAATTTACAATGTCCATAAATGGAGGAAATGTGTACTTTACAAAGAAAAATACCTGTCCAATTACATTTTATTTGTAAATACTCTTTCTAAAATGATTGAAATCACATTATCCATCTTGAGAAGGCAGAAATTTTTCATAGAATTTTCTTGATCTATTTTATTATAAAACTTTTCTCATAAAGTCATAGGTAAGCTTTTATTGAGCTTTGTCTTTACTTTGTCTTATTATTGTTAAGTCAATATTTTTTTCCTTCCCTATTTTTTCTATGAATCTCTCAAGTTATAATCTATAGTTTCCTCTGATATCCTACATTTATTATTGTATTATCAGGACATAACATCTATTTCAAGTTTCTCAACTTCAGCACTAATGACATTATGGGTAACGTAATTCTTTGTTGTGGGGAACTGTCTTGTTCGTTGTAGAACATTTAGCAATATCTCTGGCCACTACCCACTAGATGTCGGCAGCAAGACCTTCTTACCCCATCTATGACAACCAAAATTATCTCCAGACACTGCCAAATGTTCTCTGGAGGGCAAAATGACTCCACTTGAAAACTACTGATCTATATAATATTTGTTACATGGCTTGATAAAGCTTACATTTGGAACTATGATTCAAAACCCAGGTCTCTCCAGTTCTTACAAAACCCAGGTCCCTCTATTTCTTACAGTTTGTGTAATCTTGGGCCTCAGTTGTGTAACCTCTGAAATGTAAATAATACATTTCTTATAGAATTGTTATTTAAATTGAATGGGATAGTATATGTTTTAAAATAACAATTTATACCTTTTACTGTAAAGAAAATTTTAAAGTAGCATTTAGGGACAAATGGAAGAGAGACCATATTAAGAGTTGTTTGTGTATATGTTATCATTTCAGTCCAACAATTTTAAAAATTACTTTTTATATCTTGTAAAGTCATTATTGGTGTATATTTTTGATCTGACTTCTTGCTCTTTTCATTCATTTTCTTAGACATAGTACTTCGTAAAGGTATAAAACATTTGGTCACCTTCTTTGTTATAATTCCTCATGTAATTGAGTAAAAGTTTTGAGTTGCATAGCACACTATAATTACACTCAACTATGCCTGTTATTTTACACTTTCATTATTTGTTCCAACTACTAGTCTTAACTTTCAATCATGTTATTTCTCTTAATGCACTGACCACTGAAATTTGTTCCTACTCTAATAAGGAATTAGACACCGGAAGTGATATCCCTTTCTTTGTAGTGTATCTTTTATTGGTCAACATAACTTATTCTTACCAGCCTTGAATATTAGCAATCTATAGTGGCCTGATCTGACTCAAGTGTCATGAAAAATTGGGAACAGGAAAAACTCTTAGGAGACTATTTCAGTAATCTGTAAGAACAAAGATAACAAAGAAGAGATGACATTAGAGCTATGTAGACATGAATCAGGTTGGATATCAATGATGAGCAAACTGATGGCATCTGAAGTAACTTAAGGTTTGTGGGACATGAATGACTTATTAGACTGAAGAATCATGGAGTAAAGATGTATGCATTTTGCTATCTAACTATATATGTATATGTAGGTATTTACACACATATGTGTTTTTGCATATATGTATGCATATATAGAAGCTAAAGCTTTAAGATGAATCATAAAAAATAATTTTTTCCAGTATTAGAATTATTCATATCATGTAAATCTTTTTAGGGGGCCAATTAATTTTTAAAGTCTTACACTAAATGAATAATTTACTTATAAAAAACATCAGCCATCATATGATTGCTAATGGCAAGAAGATGACAACGTACTCTTAGCACATATTACTACAGTTCACAAACCATGACTTTGTGACAGCTATATAATTTTAGTGAAATTATGAAATAGAAAAAGCATTGTGATGTTGGAAAAAAATGCTTCAAAATCAGTTCTTGCCCTGAAAGATGTTATATAATAACATAGTTGCTACTGCTTCATATTTTTTTCTTGCAAGTGGAAGAAATTGTCATATAGTCCCTCTTTTACATTGTTAACTTTATTTACACTAATATACTAATCAGATTTGAAAGTATTATCAGAACTTATTGCTTTTCTTTCCATACCGCTCAAACTTGGAATAGTTTATCTTGAACTTCAGATCCTTCTACAAAAGTTCAATTTAATCCAACATCCTTTGATTATTTTACCTCCATTGCTCTCTTTCACCGGTTTGATAAGAGCTTATGAAACAAACCTCAGAAAATTCTTTTAAATGAATATGTCATTTAATGAACTGACACCATGAAGCTTCAGATGTCAATAGGATAATGAGTTAACTTTCAGTGGGAAACAAATAATATGGTATTATAAAACATTATTTTAAATTTAAAAAGATTTGCTAATTCTGGAATAGTTGTCCTCTCTCATTACATAATGTAATCCTACAAATGGTGAATTAATACTATGAAAAAAATTTAATATAAGGTAAAATTAATATATATATTATAATGTAATATAGATAGATATATTCATAGATACATAAGTAGACACACAATAAACTCATAGTAATAATTGGATGATACTGTAGGCAATTTTAAAAGAATGGTAACTATTTGTGTATCTAAAGATATCTAAAGATAGAAAAAGTACACTAAAAGTATGGCATAAAAGATTAAAAATGTACACTTGTGCAGGGCAATTATTATGAATGGAGTTTGCAGGACTCAAAGTGGCTTTGGGTAAGTCAGTGAGTTAGTGGTGAATGAATGTGAAGGCCTAGGATATTATTGTATACCACTGTAAACTTTATAAATACTGTACATGTAGGCTACACTAAATTTATTTTAAAAATTTATTTCTTCAATAACAAATTAACCTTAGCTTGCTATAACTTTTGCTTCATAAGCTTTTAATTTTTTAACCTTTGACTCCTTTTGTAATAACAGCTTAAAATAGGAACATATTGTACAGCTGTACAAAAATATTTTCTTTCCTTATATCCTTATTTTGTAAGCTTTTTTTCATTTACAATTTTTATTTTTATTTTTTAGTGTTTTTAACCTTTTTGTTAAAATCTGAGAAAGAGACACACACATTAGCCTAGGTCTACCTGGCGCCAGGATCATCAGCATCACTGTGTACCACATCCTGTCCCACTGGAAGCTCTTCAGGGGAAATAACACACATGGAGCTGTCACTTCCTATAATAACAACACCTTCTTCTGAAATTCCTCCTGAAGGATCTGCCTGAACCTGCTTTATAGTTGACTTCTATTTCTATAAGTAGAAGTTATATACTTCTACTTATTAAAAGGATAAAGATATAGCATAGTGAATACATAAACCAATAACATGGTCATTTATTATCATTTTCAAGTATGATGTATTATACATAATTGTATGTGCTATACTTTTATAGGACTGGCAACACAGTACATTTGTTTACACCAACATCATCACAACCACTTGAGTAAGGCATTGAGTAATGCATTCCTTTATAACATTGTGATGGCTACAATGTCACTAGTCAATAGGAATTTATCAGCTCCATTGTAATCTTAAGACCACCATCATATATGTGGCCCATTGTTCACTGAAACCTCATTATGTGGCTATGACTGTATGCTTCAAACATCATGTCATACACAATACATATATACAATGATATCCTTTAATTTAAAAAAATTAATTCATCCATTTTGGGGACAAAACGACTGAAACCAAAGTGGCAGCTAGGCTCCATTCTCATATTGTGGTTCAACTTGGAAAGAATTCACTTCCAAGCTCATTCTGGGTGGGTAATGGCAGAAACTATTTCCTCTTTTCCTGTGTGACTGAGGGTCCTTGGTTTTTGCTGGCTATTGGCAGGAGGATACCCTCAGAGCCTGGAGCCTGCCAGCTGTTCTCAAAATCGACTCCCAGTTTCTTGCCTTGTGGGCTTCTCCAACATAGTTTCATGGAGAGTTTTTAGCTCCAGTGTGCTAAGGTGGAGCATTATATAATACCATAATTACAAGAGTGACATCTCAAGTTTCCTATGCTGTATAACTGAATCATGGGAGTAACATTGTCTTACTTTTGCTGTATTCTATGGTGTAGGAAAGTCGCTGGTCCTGCCTGTGGAAGGGGATTGCACAAAGGAGTAAATGCCAGGATAGGAATCATTTGAGGGATCACATTAGGGTCTGCCACCACACAAGTTTTGAATAACTTAGAGAATATGAGACATAGTAATCAAATAAATGGAGCCAGGAAAAAATTACATATGCTAGTGCATGCATTTGGAGATTAGGGATTTTTTCCATTTTTGTACTCTATGTTTTCTGTTTTACGATTATGTTATGTTTACAATAAAAAGTGATTGATTTTAAAAGTTTGCCAAAAGAGGGAATACAGTATTATCATTCTTCTGAAACATAATTTCTTCAAAAATTACTACTGACCCACAAATTATAAATTCTGACTTATTATTTTTTTTTTTTTGGTGAAATTGTGCTATTAATATTTCCTCTTAATTTCCTTGGGGCTACTCAGTTCTAATTCTCCAGGTATTCTCCAGACATTGTTATCACAGTTAGTGCATTTCTGTCTTGATGCTCTCAACAGAGGTATTGATTAAGCCCGTCTTCTTAAGTATCCATTCTTCTCACTCTATTTTTTGGTGATCACAATCTCTCCTTCTACTTCAACTGTCATTTCAATGTAAATTATACTTAAAATATTTCCTCCAGAAACTGTATCATCTGAAATGCAAGGCCTTTTTATTGCTACATGAATGGTTTTTTTAAAATCCAGTAACATGACTAGACATGTGTACTTCATATCTTGCCATCATGGCAAACTCAAGAAATAAAACTGAAGTCAGAATTCTACTAAACTTTTACTCCTAAATTATTGCTTTTATGGTAATGATAATTTTCCTCATAAATTCCCTTATACATTAAACATTTTCTCATGTTAGTCTGTCTTATTTTATTCCATTATTTTATGCCTGGAGCCAAGCTATTATAGAAGTAAGATACAAAAAACAAAAATTAAAATAAAATAAAATTTGGGCCTCATCCTAAGGAGTAACTTGATAATTAACCAGCTGTGGTAAATGCTGTGGTTATGATACAAAACCATGCTAAGGAAATACCTGTAAGTCTAACAGGAAACCAATCTAAAGTGTTGGAAGATGCCTCTAATTTCAAACTGGGCGGTCTTAGAAGAGAGGACCACTAAATTTGATCTTGAAGTCAGTTTGTCAGCAAAAAGATATATAAAAAAGAGCTTCTCTGTCTGAAGAAATAGCATTTATAAAGGCATAAAGTCACCTAATTATAAAACATTCTTGACCTGACTCTTACTCTAACATTTTATGTCACACGTAGTTCAGTGCTTTACTCCAGTCCTTTACTCCAACTTCAGAACATTCCTCTTACCTTTTCCATTTTCTTTGCTGCAATTTGGTTTAGACTTTCAATAACTCTTACCTGGACTCATCTCTCTGATTCCTAACTGGTGTTTCTGCCTTTCCTCTGTTCTAATGACAACTCACACTACTCACCAAAGTCAAATAACTGTAACTACATAAGACACTAATTGAATTTGGTCTTGGAGTTTTGATTAGAACTTTTCATCATTCCAGTTCAAGAATCATTGGAGGTTTGATTCATTTTCTAAATATTAAAGAGATAAGAAAATAAAACTTGGAACCTTATAAAAGTAATATAATTTATGATGTAAATAAGAGATGGGTAGATAGACACAGACAGGAGGAAGAGAACAGAAGATTACATAATTGATGAAGCAATATAAGGAAAAAAATAAAAAAGTTTCTTCCAGAGAGATCATCAAAAGTCACAGACAAGGCTGGGCACAGTGGCTCACGCCTGTAAATCCCTACACTTTGGGAGGCCAAGGCAGGTGGATCACTTGAAATCAGGAGTTGGAGACCAGCCTTGTCAACATAGTGAAAACCTACCTTTACTAAAAATACAAAAAATTAGCTGGGCATGGTTTCATGCACCCTTAGTCCCAGCTACTTGGGAGGCTGAGACAGAAGAATCACTTGAACCTGGGAAAGAGGTTGCAGTGAGCCGAGATCACACCACTGCCTTCCAGCCTGGGCAAGAGAGCGAGACTCTGTCTCAAAAAAAAAAAAAAAAAAGTCATTTGTAGAAGACTTAATGATTAGGTGAAAAAAAAATAAAAAAAGAGGATATAAGAAAAGAATCTGAGTAGAGGCAAAAACATGTAGACTATTGAAAAGTCATAAATACCTTGCACACAAGATATGTGGAAATGGTTTGTAGCCTGCTTCAGCTAGGAAAAAAAAAATATATGAAAATGTGGATTATATATATGAAATGGTTGGAAATCTCCAGAACTCCTAGAATGAATGCTGAGCTTCTTAACTTGAAATTTAAGGTTTTTAGCATCATCTTAGTGATATTTTAGTTATTTCCTTCTACTTTTGTTATACCCCCACCATATTAGAGTTCTCCAGAGAAACGGGATAAATAATATCTGTATATACATGGAGAAAAATTTCTTGCAAGGAATTGGCTCACATTATTACAAAGTCTGAAAAGTCTCAAAACTGCCAAGTGGGCTAACAGGACAGAGACACAGGGAATAGTTGATGTTGCAGTTCAAGTCAAAAGGCTGTAAGGCTGGAGACCTGGTATAAGCTTGGGCTGCCATAATAAGATGCCACAGACTGTGTGGATTAAACAACAGACATCTTTTTTGTCACAATTCTGGAGTCTAAAAAGTCCAAAATCAAAGTTCGTCAGTGTTCAGATTATGGTGAGGGCACTCCTTCTGGTTTGTACCTTCTCTCTGTGTCCTCGCATGGTGGAGAGAAATTGAGATCTCTCTCTGTCTCCCACTTCTTATAAAGCCACCAATTCTATCCCATTAGCGCTCCACCCTTATAACTTCATGTAACCTTAATTACCTTCTAAAAGCCCATCTCCAAATACATTCACATTGGCGATGTATTTGTTGGGAGCTTCCACATATAAATTTTAAGGAGACACAATTCAGTCCATAGCTCCCAGGAAAAGCTGATCGTATAGTTCAAGCCTGAAGGTGTTCAAACTGGAGATCAGATAATAGTCAATGTTGCAATTCAAATCTGAAGGTCATCTGCTGGCAGAATTACTTCTTTCTCAGAGGAGGTTAATCTTTGTTCTTTTCACGCCTTCCACTGATTAGAAAAAGCCCACACACATTGGGGAGATTTTTACTCTGTTTTACTCCAAACTCATCAACTTGATCCCAAAACATCTTTACAGAAGCATCCCAAATACCTGAGCACCATGGCTAAACAAGCAGACAAATAAATTTAACCATCACATATATGTTTCACCCTGTTTTCTTCCTTTATCTTTTGACATGCTCCAAAACATCCTTCGTCCAAATGTTTGTTCATCTGGAATATATTATTTTCCTGTAACTATCTAGTAAAATTCCTCCCATTCAGTAAGACACAAATAAAATGTTATCACTTTCATAAAGTTTCCCCTAATTATTGCCACTTGTGATTGTTATAGCTTTCTATTTTGGAAGCCTATAGTAGTTCATAGCATCCATGTAGTTCTTACCATAAACTGATTTACATTATTTGGGTGCTTATCTGAGTTTCATTACTAGATTTTCACTAAGCTTATCACTAGAGTGTTTCTAAAACATAAACTTACAATGTCTTTCATTGTTTCATATCTTCCCATATATATTATTTCTATTTCTGTATGTTACTCAACACTAAGACCCCGAGGTTTCGTTCTTCTACCCTGGGGTGGAATAACTGGAGAGATAATAATGAAAAGAGATGGTGAAGTATCAAATGTATAGTGAGTCATTATGAGTCAATACTATGGTGTTTGAATTTTTAAAATGACACAAATGTATATGTTTATGTTTGAATATGATGTAACGATCACTATGTTGTCAGTGTGTGTAGCATTAGAGATGGGTTTTAGCAGTATTTAAACATATATCTTTTTTTAAAACAGAAAGCTCTTTTGACATTTTAGTAAGTGTTATAGGAGCAACAGGTTCGTATGCCTGCTGCACAGTAACAGACCAATACACCAAGACCTCAGGGTTTGCAGCAAAGAAAGAGTTTAATGATCACAGAGTGACTGAGTGAAGAGATGAGCAGAGACCCTCAAATCTGTCTCCCTAAGAAGTTCTGGGCTGGGGTTTTGTGAGATTTAATATTAGGTGTCAACTTGACTGGGTCGAGGGACTCCTAGGTGACTAGTAACATATTGTTTCTGGATGTGTCTGTGAGGGTGTTGCCAGAGAAGACCAGTAGATATTTGAATCAGTGGACGGGGAAAGAAAGACCCTTCTCAATGTGGGTGGTCACCATCCAGTTGGCTGCCAGCATGGCTAGAATAAAGCAGGTGGAGGAAGGGAAATAAGCTTGTTTGCTGAGTCTTCTGGTTTGCTTTTTCTTCCTGTGCCAAACTCTCGCTTCTTCTTCTTCTGCCCTTGGATATCAGACTCCAGGTTCTTTGGTCTTCGGTCTTTGGACTCTGGACCTTTCACCAGCAGTTTCCCAGGGGCTCTCAGATTGAAGACTGCACTGTCAGCTTCCCTGTTTTCCGCTTGCAGACAACCTATCCTGGGACTTCATCCATACACATGTAAGCTAATTCAGCTAATTCATATAATATATTCATATATATTATATATTTATATATGTAAATATATATTTATATAATATATAAATATATTATCTATATATTGTATATCTATATATTTATCTATTATGTGTTTATGTATTATATAAATATATTATTTATATATTTATGTATTATATAAATATTATTTATATATTTATGTATTATATAAATATTATTTATATATTTATGTATTATATATTTTATATTATTTATATATCTTTATTAAGAGATAAATATATATTATTGGTTCTGTTCCTCTGGAGAATTCTGACTAATACAGATTTTTAAGGGGATCATGGAGGTAGAAAAACAGGAAAATTGGGGTCATTGATTGTTAGGGATGTATGGTATAGAATCATCAGGATGTGGAAACTGCATTTTTAGTGAGTCAGCTCCTCGTGGGGGTTCTTCAGATCAGCTTCAGACCAGCTGATGTCAGTAGTTTCACTAGTATGCAGGACCTAAAAGAATATCTCACATGAAAAACTTCACATTTCACAATGTTCACTTTGTTATCTATAGGGGAGTTAACAGGAATTATAATCTTGTGACAGAGTCTGCACAATTCCAGGACAATAGGCTGCAAACAACTATGAGGAAGCAGGTCAGAGAGTGAGCTGACCTAATGCTTAATGTTGAATGTGCTGTAAGCTTGGTTTATTTTCATTTTTTCCCTGTTCTTTTTCTCTGATTAACTTTATATAGTTTATAGGGACAGTTTCAGAAGCACAGGAAGAAGAAATACTCTATAACATCACATCTTTTATAATGGAAAATTTAGAAAGTCGATCTAAACTTTGTATGTTAGTTTTCAAGCACTCCCTTAATGAAGTACCCCAGAGTGAGTGGCTTTAAGTAACAGAAATGTATTGTCTCACAGCTCTGGAGTCTGGAAGTCCAAAATCAAGATGTCAGTAAGACCATGCTGTCTCACAGTTCTAGGGAATCATCTGCTCCAAGGCTTACTAAGCTTTTGGTGTTGCTGGCAATCCTAAACATTCCTTGGCTTGCAGCTGAATAATGCCCGTCTCTGCCTTCTCATCAGATAGTTGTTTTTTCATCATCGTCTTATAATGACACTGGTCATATTATATTAAAGTCCTACCCTACTCGAGTGTAACCTCATCTTAACTAATTACATCCACAAAGATCCTATTTTTAAATTAGGTCCCATTTTGCAGTACTGGGTGCTAGAATTTCAACCTATCTTTTCGAGGGGGAACACAATTCAGTCCCTAACAGTAATCAATCAAAAAGGCTTCATTTTATATTGGGAAATATACTAAAACATTGACAGATCACATTTTTAAAATGACCATCTCAACAGGTCTAAAAATCAGTTGAAAAAATTTGAGACATTTTTGATTAAAAAATAAAAATAAAAAACAAAAATCAACTCTTAAAAAAAGAAATAAAAGGATTCAAAATACCAATATTTACAAACAAATTATTTTCTCAGATTGTTTAAAACAATTTAAAAACTATCTGTATTGGATATATGTTAAACAAATATGAGTGTACACATGTATACTCCAGAAAACATTTAGAAAATAGCTTACATAACTTTTACAACTAAACAATGAGAAATTTTATACATTACTGATATATATGCAGCAATACATTAATATATTGAGTTATATATTTTGTTAGGAAAAATATATAACTTCAATATAGGAAGATAATATTTAAAAACTAAGGTCAACTCTATATAAATCCCAATTTAATACAATGAAAACTGAACAAAATGATTCTAAAGCTCCTTTGGAAGAGTAAAATGATAAAAATATCCAAGGAAATTTTTATATTAAAAATTCAACATAAATATATAAAATTACACAATAAAATATAGTATAAAAATATTACTGTTTCAAAAATAGATACGAAGACCAAACATTGACATTTTCCAGAATCTACCAGTTATTTTTTTCTCTAATTTTCTCCTTTTAATTAATAAGGATATCTGTAACATACAGAGCAAACTCAAAGAAGCTAAATAAGATACAAGTTTATTTCTTTTTGTAGGGAAAAATTGATTAGGCAATCTAGGGCTATTATGTCACCTCCACATTCATCTGCATTTTAACAAGCTTTTTCAAAGCCAAAACCCTGACACCCTCAACAGACATTTTCTTTATAGTGGTCCAGAATGACTATTTCTAGATACTTTCATGTGTCCTAATTTCAACCTAGGAGAAGGGGGAAAAGTGATAAGAAGAGACTTGCACATAATCACTTCTGCTCACATCTCATTCGTGAGAAAGTAATCATGTGGTTCAATCTAGCAGAGAACATAGGGAATGTAGTCTTTAGCTAAGCAGCAATGTTCACAACTAAAATAGTTGTTGATAAAGAAAAGATATTAGTAGATAAAAGCAGTCTTTACTGCCCTCTGCCCATTTAGCCATTCAAATACATATGTATCCCTTTCTTCCAACCCATGAAAAATTTTAAACTTTCCCCAAGAAGAAAGAATCCAAAAGCTCTTTCCAGTTTTGTTATCAAGAAAAAGTTTATATTTCACTTCTATAGTGACTAAAAATGCTTATACATTTAACATTAAATATTGGTAAACTTCTAAAGAAATAGATACTTTAATACATGGTGAAGGAAAGAAAATGGAAATAGCCTAGTTTTTTAAGAAAACCATTTTATATACATTGAGACCACAAAACATAAATTTTTACCCAATTACATAATCAGTGACATAGTTATAACTTATTTTTTACAAAAAAATAGTTGTGTAGTGGCAACGGTTTACTGAATAGAATATTATACAGTCTTTGAAAATATGCATAGAAAGTGTTTAATAAACATGCTCATATCATCTCAATATGATAAAAACATCAAGATAAAAATTGTACATCCATTAATTTCTGTATAATTAATAGGAAAAAAATATATATATAAAATGTTATACTCCAAGTAATAATGTCACTGGATCCTTTCAATTTCATCACCAGAAATTACTTATTCACTCAAATGATTTTGATTACTTCTCTGAGAGTACTTCAGGATGATAAACACTTAGAACAGGTTCCACACTTTTTTTCTTCTAGGACTCACTGGTGCTCCCACACTGACTCTTAAAAATGATGCTAATGAAGTTATCTTTCTGTTGCACACAACTACACTTAGCTGGTGACTGCCGTGCTGACAATCACTCTGGCCTTGAAGGGGACAACAACACTCTTTTTCTGTTCTGTTCCAAGAAAAAAATAGGACCTTTCTTTAAACTGAATGACTTACAACTATATTTCACTGAAGCCAGACTAATCTTTTTCTACCAACAGAAACATTCCACAGTTCCATACCTTAGAGTCCAGAATAAACATTCCCTTGCCTTTAAAAAGCAGACAGAGGATTCCTTTTCTTAATTTCAGATAAACATTTGTTACCTACTAGTTAATAAATATTATTAAAACTAAATGCAGTTACTTAATACTCTGCAAAAAACTCTAAGGGATAAAAAATTAAAATTAGGCTCCAGTCTTTAAAGAATTTAAAAGATGAGATTGATATACAATTGAACCTAGCAAAAAATGCAAACCATATAATTGCATAGTATAGAACAAAACTTTCTGAAAAATGAAAGATCAGGCAGGATAATTTATAAAAATCTTGACAGACCTTTCATGTTGGACTCCTGCCATTGGTGTACTGATGGGACAGAAATGATTTATGCAGTTTGAGTACTCTGTGCTAATGGAACCATAATTTCCTAAATCTGTTCCCAAATGGACCTTCATTCTGGACTCTGTATTTTCATTAAAGTGATGTTTATGGGAATCCTATTGATTATCCCATCTTTTGCTAAACAACATGCAAAATCCATGATGATTTTGATGGTGCATACCAATTAACTTGGGCATTACATTAACTAATACTACCTATAATCTTGTAGGGTAAGAATTACTATCCACATTTAACAGATGTTAGAAATGAGGCCAGGGAGTTAAAGCAGTATGCCTGGTCATATCATTAGTGACATACAAAACTGGCATAAGTGCCCAGACTGCTCAGTAAAATGTCAGAGTAGAAAGCTGGGCTGCATAGTGGGAGTGGGTGAAAGGAACAATGGTGAAAGTTTGTTTTCAAATGGAAAACAATTTTTGGATGGTAAGATAAGTGTACTAGAAGTAAATTTGACTTTTAAGAAGCAGAAAATAAATGTTTAATACTAAGTTTTAAGAACAGAAATTTTGATAAGATGACATTGTGTTAAAGCAACAAACCATGATAAAGAAAAAGCAGATTGAGAAACTATAAGGCTAATAACATAATAGGGAAGATAACTCATTCACTAGCCACATATTACCTCTTCATCCCCATTTCCTACCACTTCTCTTTCCAGATACTGTAGCTAAAATGAGCATTTTTACATGTCCTTTGAATTACAAACGTTCTCTTAATGCTACGATTTTGTATCTTTTTTTGTCCAATTACCATTCTAGTCATAACTGTAGACAATGTATTTCTGTCATAAAAAGACTATGCCAGAGGAAAAAAATCAGGTTAAAAGAAATAATTCTTGAAAATTAAGAATATGAATACAGAAATTTACAAAACAATAATAATAAATAGCCTAATAGTAATGCTTACATTTGTAACCACTACTCCATGTTGTCTCAAATAGACAAAGGAATATTTATGTGAAAAATCTGAATTCTCAGGCTTAAAGAACTACTGAATACCCAGTAGATTCTGAAAATTTACACCAGGAAATATAAGAAGACTCTTAAAAATGAGAAGACCCTAAAAGCCCCAGAGAGTAAGAATTCAGATGATATACAAAGGCATGTGAATGGAAAAGATATAAAGTTTCTGATATGCTAAAAAGCAGTGAAATAATGCCTTAAAAATACTGAAAGAAAATTATTCTGTCCTGTATAGCTATCCATCTAGTGGGAGACTGTAACAAAATATTTTCAAATAGAAGTGTTACTTTTCAAAATATAACAAAAGATCAAAATGTGACTTTTATTAATATATAAAATAAGTCAAAGATTTTATTTTTCCCTATTAGTCAGTTTAGGCTTTGCACAGTGACTTATACCTGTAATTCCAGCACTTTGGGAGGCCAAGGTGGGAGGATCATGTGAGGCCAACAGTTCAAGACTAGTCTGAGCAACATAGCAAAACTATATTTCTACAAAAAATAGAAAAAAAAGTAACACCAGTTCAAAGGAGAATTTGAATATATATATATATATATGCGTGTGTGTGTGTGTATATATATACACTCCTAGTATATATATATATACTTTTTTTGTATAAAAGCAATATGTCATTTGAATAATATGCCAGATTTTTATCCACTAGAGGGGTATGAGTTAATGTTTGGGATCATCTTTTCTCTAAGGCAGAAATCAATTGTATCTCTACCTACTAGACAAACTCATTTGCATTGCTATGGAAAAAAATAATTTGAATGACTGTCAGTTTTCTACACCTTGATTTTTACCCCTATGCAATTGTAAAATAGGTTAGTCAATGGAAAGAATTTTAAGGGAACAGACCTGTATAGTTCAGGCCATCCCTGAAAGTGTTTGCCAGACAATGCCCAGCACTTCACTGAAAGAGAACATACAGCAATATTTTGCCCATTTCCAAATCTGTGGCATTTTTTCCTAATATGAGAAAGGATATACAAATTTTAATTTCTAAGCACTTAGAAAGCTATTAAAAGACGACTGACAACCAAACAAGGAGTAACACAAGCAAGTATACTAAATTTCTGGAGGACAGATAATCCATCCGGCACCATTGCTCTATTACCTGAGGAGAGCAGATCTCCAAGATGACAGTTAAGCATCGATCACAGAAGATAACCATTCAGAACAGCATGCAAAATCTAAAAATGCAATTTATATGTTACCAATATATATTGGAGCATTTGAGAAAATTATCCCCAACATTTAACAAATCTGTTGATGTATTTAGAAACGAAAAATAACAATGCATAAAAAATCTAAACAAATGAAAGAAGTGCAATTATCATGTCAAGAAAAACATGATAGGAATATACAAATAAATATTGTCTATAATTCTTGGATTGAATACAAATCACAATTATACATAAAAATAAAATCAGCACTGTCTGTTGATTTGATGCGCACTTATGATGTAACTATATTGGCTTAATGAATGGTAGGGAAAGATGCCTGAAATAAAATGGCTAAACCACTACCTAGCATAAGAGGAAATTAATAAGTGATGTCTAAATTTGATAGATTGGGAAAGAAAACCTAAAGAATATCTTTTATTTTATTTAAAAATACCTGGACAAAATAAATGATACTTTTGAAAATAGTTGTCTCTGGGAAAAGGGCCTAGGTTAAGTAAGACCTAAATAATGTGTTTCTAGTTTTTATTATGTCTTTCAACTTTATTTGATTTATCAAATAAACTATTTATGTGCAATTATAACATTGAAAAAAATAAAAAAAAATAACAAAGTATAACTGGATATTATGTGTAGTAAAAACCAGATTGATACATGTGGGTAAAGTTGGAAATGTATTATTATTACTATTATTTATTTATTTTTATATTTATTTATTTATTTATTTATTTATTTATTTATTTTTGAGACGTAGTCTTGCTCTGTCTCCCAGGCTAGAGTGTAGTGGAGCTATCTCAGTTCACTGCAAGCTCCGCCTCCCGGGTTCACACTGTTCTCCTGCATCAGCCTCCTGAGTAGCTGGGACTACAGGCGCCCGCCACCACGCCCAGCTAATTGTTTGTATTTTTAGTAGAGACAGGGTTTCACCGTGTTAGCCAGGATGGTCTCCATCTCCTGACCTCGTGAACCGCCCGCCTCGGCCTCCCGAAGTGCTGGGATTGCAGGCGTGAGCCACCGCACCCGGCCGGAAAATTATTTTTAACTGAGGTGACAATTGATTGGGTAACCCATCATAAAGTTCAGATTTCCCTTGATGAAAAATGAGAAGTAAAGATTTTACAGCAGGGAAAATAGTATGTGAGTAGGTGTCTTACATTCAAATAAGTAATTTTATTAAGTTATGAATACAACAGAGTTGTGGATAGAATTTTGTAGTAAAAGATCTCTGATATTTCCAGATTACTTGCATAAAATTTAAATCTAAATACAATAAAATTCATGAAGATTACATAAATTTATATTTCTCTTTTCAATTCATGTTGTGTTACATGGATTTGTTAGTCTTTGCTTTTCAGATGTTCTAATACTTTACCTTTCATTATTCAGGTGAGAACACACAAAAAAATTAAGAGTAAATTACACGTGGATTAACATAAAAAACTTTCAAATTCTTGTATGGAAAGCAAGTCTTTAATGTATGCGAGCACATATTTTCTCATAAACAGATGTTGAGATTACAAAACAACAAGTAATAGAGCACAGATGGTGTGCTTGGCATACTAAAAAATGCTTAAAGGAGAGTTAGCACTTAACAGAGAGAGCAGATTTCCTTTCAGTCAGGGTTCTTTTGGCTTTAAATGTTCCCGATTTTTTTTTTTTTAATAACTTAACACCTCTTTGCAAAGGGAGTGTTCTGAGCCAGTATGAAAATAATAATATGTCAAATGTTAATGATAGATACAAAATGATTTTTATTCCATATCAGCCTTAAAGAAACTGTGCTGCATAGTCTAAGTATAAACGGTAATGTTACTATTATGCTTGAATTACCTTTGTATCTTTGTATCTTCTATATCTTTTGTATTCCATTTAATTTTTTATTTTAGTGAGATAATTAGTGCATTCATTTCTGTAACTGAGTAAATTAAGCTTGCTGCAGTGGCAGCTTAGTATTATTTAATATTTTTTATAATTGCAGCAAATTAGACCTGTAGCATAATAAAATAGTGTCTACTTTTTCCTATTTATTTGTCCTGTTGAAAGTGTGTCTAAGAACTTAAACAAAATACTAATGATAATTAAGGGAAGAAATGGAGAAAAAATGTAAACTCTTAAATGTAGTTAGTAGATAGATAATGGTTTCAAATTGCCATTTTTTTTCTATAGCAAAATAACATCAATTTTCATTTTTAAAAATAACATCAAGACATCTTCATCATGTTAACAGTATTGACTAGAAACATGAAAAATATATTTAAAGATTTTTTTCTCTTTATAAAAAAGGAGAAGAGGTAGACTTTATATCTAAAATTTCTGGGCTGTGCTAAATATTTTATGTTCAATTGAGAAATAATTTGCATTATTGTATTCCCTGAAGGCATTTTTTCTGCACAAAAGTTTTCCCTCTGACTTCAAAGTGGGAACCACAAGAGTGCATATTAACATTGAAATGGATGAAAAACAGACTCAAATTTTGAATGAGCATAGCAAATTGAAAGGTAGCTATTAGAAATAGTGGTTTAGTCAGGCTAACAGACCATTTAAGTCTCTATTGTATTAAAGTCAAATTTAAAAGATGGACATAATTTTTGCTAAGAATGTGAAAATTTCAGACGATGGAAATCAAAACACAAGAATGAAGGAAGCTTTCAACTCCTTTAATGTAATGAAATATTACTATAATTTAATGAAGCAGGCAGAATACTTAGCTCTTGGTTATGGAATTTTGCTTCTCATGCAAAACCCAAGGATGTACAGTGATTATGGTAAGAATAACATCATAGGGAAATTGATACTTTCTGAGGAGGAATTTCCATGGATCATTCCCAGGAGGACTTTCCAAAATAGGAGAGAAAAGTATTTTGGGATTTCAGAGTCCAGAAGAGCCCAGAATTAAATAATCTCTCTCTCTTTTTAAAGCATTTTAGACTGTAAAGGAGGCCATAACAATGAGCTACCACCTAAGATTTTTGCTGTGCCTTAGGTACTGCTGTCTCAACAATGAGTTCCTTAGGACCAAGTAGTTCTTAATTATTCTTCACAGTTGTGTTTTTATGGGTTTTGCATTAAATAAAAAACCTTAGAAGAATTAGACAGCTCTGATATTCTCCTCTTTAGGACGGGTTGTATTTTTAGGAAGAATTGGCTTGTTTTCACACTGCTGACAAAGACATACTCGAGATTGGGCAATTTACAAAAGAAAGAGGTTTGCTGAACTTAACAGTTCCACATGGCTCAGGAGGCCTCACAATCATAGCAGAAGGCAAGGAGAGCAAGTAACATTTTACATAGATGTCAGCAGGCAAAGAGAGATCTCGTGCAGGGGAATGCCTCTTTTTAAACCCATCAGATCTTGTGAAACTTATTCACTATCAGGAGAACAGTGCAAGAATGACTTGACCCCATAATTCAATCGCCTCCCACTAGGTTCCTCCGACAGACAATATGTGGGAATTGTGGGAGCTACAATTCGAGATGAGATTTGGGTGAGGACACAGCCAAACCATATTATTATGCCCTTGGCCCCTCCCAGTACTCATTTCCTCACACCTTAAAACCAATTATGCCTTCCCAACAGTTCCCCAAAATCTTAACTCATTTCAGCATAAACTCAATAGTTCACGGTCTAGTGTCTCATCTGAAACAAGGCAAGACCCTTCCACTTATGAGTCTGTAAAGTCAAAAGCAAGTTAGATACTACCTAGATACAATGGGGGTGAAGGTATTGGGTAAATACTGTCCTTCCATTTGGGAGAAATTGGCCAGAACAAAGGAGCTACAGGCCCCATGCGAGTCTGAAATCCAGCAGAGCAGTCAAATCTTAAAGCTTCAATATTATCTTTTTTGAGTCCATGTCTTGCACCATGTCATGCTGATGGAAAAGTTGGGTGCTCGTGCTCTTGGGCAGCTCCACCCTTGTGGCTTTACAGGGGACGGCCTCCCTCCTTGCTATTTTCATGGGCTGGTGTTGAGTGTCTGCAGCTTTTTCAGGCACAGGGTGCGAGCTGTAGGTAGATCTACTATTCTGAGGTCTGGAGGATAGTGGTCCTCTTCTCACAGCTCCACTTGGTGGTGCCCCAGTAGGGACTCTGTGTGGAGGCTCTGACCCCACGTTTTCCTTCCATAAGGCCCTAGCATAGGACTACCCATCTGACAAGAGATTAATAACCAAAATTTATAAGGAATTCAAACAACTCTATAGGAAAAAAAATCTAATAATCTGAAACAAAAATGGGCAAAAGATTTGTCTAGACATTTTTCAAAAGAAGGCATATAAATGGCAAACAGGCATATGAAAAGGTGCACAACATTACTGATTATTAGTGAAATGCAAATGAGAAATGCAAAATTACAATGAGATAATATCTCACCTCAGTTAAAATGGTTTATACTCAAAAGACAGACAAAATAAATGCTGGAGAGGATGTAGGAAAAAGGGAACCCGGCCGGGCAAGGTGGCTCACACCTGTAATCTCAGCACTTTGGGAAGTCAAGGTGGGCAGATCACGAGGTCAAGATGTCGAGACAATCCTGGCAAACATAGTGAAAACGCCTCTCTACTAAAAGTACAAATATTAGCTGGGTGTGGTGGCACGCCTGTAGTCCCAGCTACTCGGGAGGTTGAGGCAGGAGAATCGCTTGAACCCAGGAGACGGAGGTTGCAGTGAGCCGAGATTGCGTCACTGCACTCCATCCTGGTGACAGAACGAGATTCCATTTCAAAAATAAATAAATAATACAAAAAGAAAAGACAAAAAGGGAACCCTTGTAAACTGTTGGTGGGAATGTAAACTAGTACAACCACTATGCAGAACAGTTTGGAAGTTCCTCAAAAAACTAAAAATTGAGCTACCATAGGATCCAGCAACCCCACTGCTGGGTATGTACCCAGAAGAAAGGAAATCAGTATATTGAAGATATATCTGCACTCTTACATTTGTTGCAACACTGTTTACCATGGCTAATATTTGGAAATAACCTAAGTGTTTATCAAAAGATCAATGGATAAAGAAAATGTGGTGCATATACATAATGGAGCACTATTCAGCCATTAAAAAATAAGTGAGATTCACTCATTTGCAACAACATGAATCGAACTGGAGAGATCATTGTGTTAAGTGAAGTAAGCCAGGAATGCAAAGACAAATGTCACATGTTCTCAATGATTTGTGGCATTTAAAAATCAAAACAATTGAATTCATGGAGATAGAGAGTAGAAGGATCATTACCAAAGGCTGGGAAGTGCAGTGGGGGGCTTGGGAGGAAGTAGGGGTGGTTAATGGGTACGAAAAAGGAGTTAGAAAGAATGAATAAAATGATTTTTATTTGCTAAATACAAACTATCTATTTGATAGCCCTATAGGTTTACTATAGTCAATAATAACTTAATAGTATGTTTAAAAATAACTTAGAGTGTAATTGAATTGATTGTAACTCAAAGGATAAATGCCTCAAGGGCTTGATAGCCCATTCTCCATGATGTGCACTTTTCATGTTGTATGCCTGTATCAAAATGTCTCATGTACTAAATAAATAAATAAATAAATAAATACCTGTAGGAAACTACTATGTACCCACGAAGATTAAAATAAAATAAACAAAAAACCCAAAGAACATTCCCAGCATTTGTTGTCCTTTACTTTCTTACTTTTATGGAAATAGAAGGGTTTTGTATGAGATACAGATGATAGAGCAAAGTGGCCCAATCTCCTTCTAGCAGTGGTTCTCAACCCTGGAAGACTGTTAGTATCAGACGGATAACTTTAAGAAAGTACTAATTCTCAAACCGTACTCCCAGATATTCTAATTCAATTTGTCATCACAGGACCCAGAAGTCAATATTTTTAATAGAGTTTCCCAAGGAGAATTTTTTTTTTACTGTTGATCATTGTTGTTTCTATACATACTCAGAACTCAATAAGTATTTGCCAGATGAATTAATAAATGAATGATAAACTGCTTTCAGGTGAAATACCAATAACTAGATAGTTGTATATTATTGAAAAATATGTTAACAGCTCTGGGAAGAAAAAATAGGTGATCCTAGAATTTTATAAACCATTGAATTCTCAATGAAATAAGAAGAAAAATAAGCATGCTTTGAAGTATGTATACACAGTTCAGTAACAAACATACTAAATGAAAATATGATACAATATCATGCTATAACCAAGTATATGTATATACAACACAGAGATCATAAACCAATTCTAAAATAATTAAAAGAGGATCCAGTAGACCCTGCCACTTGGAAGATTCTCATTACCACAGGAAATTTAATTGATTGAAGACTACATTTCCTTTATTTGCTTTCCAGTCACGCTATTGCTTTTACAGCGAATAATTTTATAAATTTCAAATTCTGTGTAAACTAAATGCAGTCATTAATACTTAATACAATTACCAAATAAAATATAATTTGTAATAACTATGGTATAATAAGAAATATATTTGGTATCTGTCCCTGGATCCTGACACTGAGCTCCTCACATGATTTGGAGATGTGAATAAGGTGACTCAGGGTGATATCCCTAGATCACTTCAAAATGATCAGAATAATTGGAACTTTATTGCCACCTTCTGACTTTGTGGAAGGGGGCTGGAGATTAAGCTCTATAAAGACTCTTGAACAACATGTGATGAGCCTTAGAACTGACAAATCCATGCACATGCTGTGCGGCAGCCTAGCTCCACAGCAACAGAAGCTTTCAGCCCAAGACCCTTCCGACCTTGTCCTATGTACCTCTTGATTTGGCTATTAATTTGTAACCTTCTAATAAATCAGTAAATATAAATGGTGTCTTCCTGAGTTTTGAGACCACCCTCACGAATTATCAAACATTAGGAGGACATTCATCAGAAGTATGGACGTCTGGGACTTGAAACCAGCATCTAAAGTTGGGGGCAGTAGTTTGGAACTCAGCCCTTAAATTACAGAATCTGCACTAATTTTGATAGTTAGTGTTAGAATTGAACTGAATTGTTGAACATCTAGTTGGTGTCAGGAGAATCAGAGTATTAGTTTTTAGTGTTAGAAAATATCCCTAAAAATAACCTTTAAAATTTAAAAGTAACTAAAAGTGAAATATTAAAGGGAGAGTTATTAGAAAATATAGAAATTATAATAGTGTCACATTTTATAGTAGGGAGTTAACACATACTCATTAAAATTAATTAATCATAGAATATGGATATAAGCACTAAATTTAAAATCATAAACTGCCGCAGAAAATGAAATTTAATAACCACAACCTGAAGCTGTGGTGGAAAAGGGCAGTAAGAGATAGTGTAAGTACTTCAATTGTTCTAGTGTAGGTGTATCAGTTGTTCACCTTTCATAGTTGGTAGCCAACAGATGTTATAGAACGTTATAAAATAGTAAATAGAAGTATAGAATTTAAACTTATACTGGTAACTATAAAAGTAAGAAACTCTTTTCTTTTTCTTTCTTTTTTTTTTTTTTTTAAATAAGGGCTTGCTGTGTCACCCAGGTTGGAGTGCAGTGGCTCAGTCAAGGTTCACTGCAGCCTCGATTTCCTGGCCTCAAGCAATCCTCCTACCTCAGCCTCCTGAACAGCTAGTATTACAGGCATGTCACATTTTTTATTTTTTTGTAGAGACAATTTCCCCAGCTGGTCTCCAGCTGCTGAACTCAAAGGATCATCCCACCTTGACCTCCCAAAGTGCAGGCTTACAGGTGTGAGCTACTGCACCTGGCCAGAAACCGTTTCCTTATTAAGAGTAGCAGCCTCTAGGGAGTTGCAGGGATCAAAATGGTATTTTTAGTTTAATATTCTCATGTCCTACCATCATTTTTGCATATATTACTTCTATAATTTAAATATATAATTTAAAATATAATTTGAACTGCAAAAGAAAGCACCATATTCGGGAAAACATATTAGTGTTAATATTTTATGATTATGCTTTATAAGATGCACATATTTGAAAACAAAAGACATAACCCTATGTAGGCTGTTTTTATTATTCAGTTACACTAAACATGCAGTGCGGTTTATGCCTATTATATATTGTAGAGCTCTCTGTTTACTTATTAAGTAATACCTATCTATTTCAGAAATATAGGTTGATGTTTTGGCTTGCCTTTTTCAAATATGTTGGGACAGGTAAAATTTATTAAAACCTTTCAATTAATGTTTTAATTCTGCCACACAAATATCTTCCTTGGATATTTATGGAATTATTCACAGAGTATTAGGTAGTATAATGCCGTCAATATTCCTATTTCTCTTACGTAATTTAATTCTTTGCATATACTTTTTACTTTGTGAATGTTGTAATTTTGTGAAAACTATATGAAACTTACACAGGGTGCAATTAAATTAATCAAGGGCCATCAATGTGGCACATTGAGTTACTGAGCAAGAGAGCCTTAAAAACTACCTAGAACTTGATTTTGATTTATAATGCATCTCTATCAAATAGAGTATCTAAGGCACTAGCTGTCACGACTAAAACATGAAGAGAAATTTAAAGGAGTAAGGTTAGAGAGTACTTTTTAAAATACAATATGTTCCCATTAATATTTGCAAGTTTATACGTGCAAGAAGAACTTGTCTTTGTAAACTTATGGTGTGTTTATGCAGACACCTGCTTGCAGAATGCAGTTTCCCTTTTTGTGAGCTCTAATGGGAAGGTAGTGGAGTACCGGGAGATTCACCCAAATACATATTTATGAGGATGGTCCCACTGAGATTTAGAAATCCCTCTTCTACAAAAACAAACAACCAAAACAAAACAAAACAAACAAACAAAAAAGACTTTTGTTTCTCAAAAGAGCTCTAAGAATATAAGAGCAATGTGTTTGGATGGAAAAAAAAATAACAATAGATTTGTAAATAAATTAAAACAGAACTAATTATACATACAAACAGTAGAGGTAAGTTTACTTAGACTGTTTGATTATATCTCAGTGATAACAGTTCATTAATCTGAGAAGGCTGTGTGTGCATATTTCAATATGTTTTTTATTTTTCTGCAGTTTTCTTATGTCATTTGAGGAAGCTTTATAGACTTCCTTTGCAACTTAATGAACATGAATTTATCCTGTAATCCGAACTGCTGCTCACTTTCACAGTCTGGCTCTTTAAAAGCATTACTGCACTCTGCTGTTTCTCTCTTTTGCACAATTTCATGTTGATTAAGCTCTCCATGACCTATTTTCAATGCTATATAGCTCTTTTCCCCCCAACACATAGCTTCCTATTTTTCTGTCTAGCTGTGTTTGTTCTAGTATTTCCTATGGCTAGATGATCACTTCAATTCTGCTTTTATTTTTTTCTGGCTCTTGGCTCTTGGAAGGTTTAATTTACTTTCCACAGGAAATTCTGTATATAAAGAGCCGCCTAATTAGTGAATGGTCAGAAAAAATCTCTCTGCCATCACAGAACACTATACAAACATTCTCTTAATGGTGCTTCCTGGCTTCCTTCCTTTAAAACATCCACTGACAAAGCTAAAATGCAGCTATCTTTAAACCTTTGGCCCTCCACTGTAGTGATAGAACCTTTGAACTCTTTTTTGTCCAGTGAATATAGTGTGCATTTCTATGTGGAATATGGTTTACAAGATATGACAGGTTACATTTTCTTTCAGCGCTTCCATTTCCTCATCTACAAAAATGAGAGTAAATAGTGCTTACTTTTATAGTTCATGTTAGGGATTAAATAACATCAACACTTTTTAAAACCTCCTAGCACAGGGGCTGATGCAGAGTAATTTCATTTGGACATCTATTTTGAAAACCACTGCCAATTAAATATTTATTAAAAGACTGATTGTTTTAATTCTGTAAAAAAATGATGAGTTGCTAAACAATCTTTGAATGCTTTCTCAGTTCATTATCATTGAAACTGTGATAGAATGTGAGGTGCTGTATTCTACTCCACTTCTTAGAAATAGTAAATAGAAGTATAAAATTGTTGCATTATCCTCCACTTCTTAGAAAAATAAACAAAACAATAAAAATACAAACAATTTCAATTATTTAATCAATGACCATTATTCATAGAGCACGGCCCGAATGTTGTGATATAAATGTGGTAATTGCTTCTATTGGTTTGCAGAGATGGCCCACCACACAATCTCAGAACACACACATACACACTTGCAGATTTCTCCTTTGAGTTACAACTTTTATACAACTTAGTTTGGAGAATATAGCCATAGGAAATTCAGCAGAAATAAATTCAGTCAGAACTCTAAGTTATATCTATGGTAAAATCAGTGAAGTATTTTTTAAATTCAGCTGCTTAACTTTATTAGTGTGGGTTTAATATTACATGTAAAACAATAGCACAAAGTTCAGGAAGTGAAAAAAGAGAACTTCATGATTTTTAAGTTCTTGTATCATGCATAAAGTGGTATAATATCATCAGAAGCTAGACTGTCATAACTTAAAGATGTAAACTCTGAATATTAACATATTCAATGAAATTTTAAAAAATTAAAAAAATTGTAGCTAATAAGTCAGCAAAAGAAATAAAAGAGAATCATTAAAAGCATACTCATCAAATCCAAAAAAAAGCAGCAAAAAGACCAGTGAATAAAAAAGACAATAAGCAAATATTAAGTTCATAGATTGACACCTAGCCACATTACTGATTGTACTAAATGTAAATATTTTGAATGAGGACACATTTATATCATCTTTGTATGTATATTATATATACATAGATTGACACCTATCCACATTACTGATTGTACTAAATGTAAATATTTTGATGAGGACACATTTATATCATCTTTGTATGTATATTATATATATATATACACACGTATGTGTATATATATGTAACTTGATATATATGTAAACATACATACATTAATACATGCAACTGCATATATATATCACTTATACATATATCAGTGTGTATATGTGTGCATGTGTATATACAAGTATATACACATATATATATAAAACATACATATAGTCACCTAATGAAGTTACATAATGAATTTATCCATGGGTCAAGGCTGAAACTCTGTTTGAAAACCATCTCCTTAATGTGCTCAAATTCTGAGATGAAAAAATTTTTAAATTCTGAGATGAAAATATTCCTAGAAATTAAAGAATAGGATTGGCACAACAGAACACTAAATAATATGAAATTTTAGGCCTCAAGAGGAAAATAGTAACTAGAAGAACAGTGGAAGAAAATAAGAATATATGTCATACATTTAAGAAATTAAGATTTCCCAGCAGTGATAAGTCATTTCAAAAGGGGTACATGATTCTAAAAAGAGTCATGGTGTGACTAACAGTGAGATACAGCTAGAGTGATCAAAGTACCAATTTTCTCAATATATGCACATTTTATACCTGATAATTTTATCGTCTGATACTGACTTGCCCAGTACTAACATCTATATGTTTGGACCTGCTTGAATTAGTAAATTCCAGTGCAGAGCTTTCCATTTTCCTTAGATGAGCCAACTTGGTGTCTGCAATCATAGTTTTAGTACTCATTTTGGGTAAAAACAAAGCAAGTAGTACACTTTATAGAACAGACCCAAGAAATGCTTTCTTTCTCTGTCAGGATGTACTACCACACACACTTATTATTTCACCAAAGATATGTTACAAAGTATTTTTAAACACTTTATAATCTGAATACCTCACTTAAGAAAGCTTTTACCCAAAGTAGTTTACTTCCAACATGAAGTGCGCAAATGCAGTCCTCATTTTAATATTTTAAAAAATTTGTTTAAAATATTATTTGAAATATTAATAGAAAGCTATGTTATTTCTGAAATTATCTTAATATGACTCTCCTTTTTCTCCATATGCCCATATATATCACTATCTGTAGAAGAAACTGATAGCATAAGTTAGAAAATAAAGCAATCAAAAATAGCAGTATAATTTTTAAACCACGAGGTAATAGAGAGTATCAGAAATTGAAATTCAGAATTGCAGTTTCCAGTTTTGTTTTTAACTACTATTGTTATCTTGATTATTCTACCAGCTTCAGTTTTCTTATCTAAGACATTATAACATTAAATTAGATGACTTTAAAAGTGATTTTTGTTGTTAGAACTGTGTGAAGTGACTTTCTACAGAATTCAATAATTCTATTCAAATGTTAAATCATTGATAATTGTTAATTCACTGAGTCAGTTATTGATTGTCTTCAAATAGGCTTATTCAAGTGTATCAAATTTAGTTAGAGTTTAAATGCATATTTTGAGACCACTGTTTCTCTCTCTGTTAACAATTATTTAAAGATCATTTTCTTCTATTGACAATTATCTCTACCCTGTTAAATTAATCATTCTTTTGGCAGGTTTTTCTAACGTTACTTTTTTTGCTATAGGAAAGTCTGCTTAGTCCAAACTTTTGTTTGGAAAAAGTCTGGTCCTCTGAGAAATCTGTTTATTTCTCCCAGGGATTTGGCTCAAACCAACGAGTTAAATAAAGTTATAGAAGAGGGAAAAACTTGACAATGGCTCAGATTCTGAGTCAGAGCTGCACGGTGTGCTCTCATTATTTTGTACAACGTGAATTCATGAAACATTAGATGTGCTCGTATGTGACGTGATTACAAAATGCAAGTACAGAAACCAAAGCCAAATATAAATGGAAAGCTGGCTTATTGCAGGGGCAGAAAATATACAAGATGACTTTAGAGCAACTTGTAGTGCCAGAAGGTTAGGAAGCACGCAACACAAACACAACGATGGGGCTTTGTCAAAGGGACGGACATAGGAGCTAACTGATAGAGTTCCCAACGGTCAAAGCTAGAATAACTTTAGCAAAAACATGAGATAAAAATGGATCATAGTCCAAAGTATAAAATAAATGTAATTCTATATGCATATAAATAATTTAATAAGTAAATTGGAGGGAATCGACAACTCTTCCACATAGAAGAATTGTAAGTACTGTATGTAGATACTTTTGCTACAAGGAGTTGGAGCATGATTGCTCACTTCTTTTTTTTTTTTTTTTTTTTTTTTCCTGAGACGGAGTCTCGCTCTCTCCCCCAGTCTGAAGTGCAGTGGCAGCGATCTCAGCTCACTACAAGCTCTGCCTCCAGGATTCACGCCTTTCTCCTGCCTCAACCTCCTAGTAGCAGGGAGTACAGGCACCCGCCACCACGCCCGGCTAATTTTTTTTGTATTTTTTTGGTAGAGACGGGGTTTCACCGTGTTAGCCAGGATGGTCTCGATCTGCTGACCTTGTGATCCGCCCGCCTCGGCCTCCCAAAGTGCTGGGATTACAGACGTGAGCCACCGCGCCCAGCGCATGATTGCTCACTTCTTAAGTGGAGGCTGCATATAGTGACTTCCTTCCAAAGAGCGCAGTAGGGGACAGGAAAGGAGAAAAAAGGAACTTTACTGTAGAAAATCTTTACAAACCTAACAAACAAGATGTTTTGTTTGCTAGGTTTAGCCAGGTGAGCAAGGTTAACATCAAAAGTGATAATTCATTTTTAATATTATGTACTTTTGATACAATCTGTTGAAAATGGCACCTGACCTCTGTGACCTTCCTCCCAAGAACACATGACCATTTCTTATCATGAGAGAAAGATCAAAGAAAACTCAACTGAGGGACATTCTACAAAATACCTGACTAGTACTCTTAAAAATTGACGAGTCTATCAAAAACAAGGAAAGAATGAGCAACGGTCAACACTAAGAGAAATCATAACTACTAAATGTCATGTGATTTCCTGAATAAAACCCTGAAACAGAAAAGGATATTAGATAAGAACAAAGAAAATCTAAATATAGACTTTAATATTGGTTGATTAATTGCAGCAAATTATTTTATTAATGTAAGAAATTAATGAACAGGGAAATTGTTGTTGGGTATAAGGGAAATCTGCACTAACTTCTCTATTTTTCTGTAAATATAAAAATGTTACTAAGTTAAAAGTTTATTTTGGAAAATATCCTTGACTCTTTTTGGGAGGAATTTTTAAATATCATTGCTTTCATTTCAATGACAACCTGAAATATCAAAGTGCTCATATTCTGTTTCACCAAGATGACAATTTATAACAAAATTCTACCAAGTAATTTCAGCTGCAATATTTGCATTTGTGTATATGAAAAGTTTTCCAGAGCTACTGAGAAGCAAATATCAGTTTAATTAATAATCAAATATTAGTGCCAAACAAGTGATGTTAAGCAATCCACAACATATTACTGCTTTGTACTATTTCTACCCTCTAGTATATTAAAACATTTGTCTCTAATCTATTAACCTATATCTTATAAGCAAATTGACTTTGTTACACTATGTTTTTTCTAGATTTTTTTCTCTCTATGTCTTAATATTCTCCACTTTGATTACTTCAGAAAGTATATATATATATTTTCAGGTGTCTATTTCTTCTTAGTTTTTGAGGAAAAATTCTCTTCAGAGCTGCATTCCTTTTGGATTATGATCACGGAACATGTCTTGCTGTACCCCTTACATTTATTTTTTATTTTTGTCTTTTTAACATGGGAGCACAAAGTCATTAACATGAAAGAGTGAAATGGTTTCATTTATGACGGTATATACTACAACTGTGTACCAACATCTTTGTTCCTTTCCCACAGCAATATTGGCACGTGTAAATTTCAATATTTTAATATCACCCCTCAGCTGATAGGTGCTAAGGTAATGTAAAGAGAGGTGAGAGATGCATAAATTAGTAGCTAATTTATCTGTTATATAGCAAAACACAAACTCTTAAGCTAGATGTAAATTAAAGTAACTGAAGTTGTTAAAAAAGAAAGAAAATCTTAGCTTTTCTTCTTATTTTTATATTGTTAGATGAATCATAATCCATCATGTTTTGTTTTAAACAATAATGAAATTATATTACAGTAAAACTCAAGTTATTGGTTTGTAATGTTTTACTTGGTATTTATTTATTTATTTATTTATTTATTTATTTATTTATTTTTTAATTATACTTTAAGTTTTAGGGTACATGTGCACAATGTACAGTTTTGTTACATATGTATACATGTCCCATGTTGGTGTGCTGCACCCATTAACTCATCATTTACATTAGGTGTATCTCCTAATGCTATCCCTCCCCCCTACCTCTTCCACATAATAGGACCCGGTATGTGATGCTCCCCTTCCTGTGTCCAAGTGATCTCATTGTTCAATTCCCACCTATGGGTGAGAACATGCAGTATTTGGTTTTCTGTTCTTATGATTGTTTGCTGAGAATGATGGTTTCCAGCTGCATCCATGTCCCTACAAAGGACACGAACTCATCCTTTTTTATGACTGCATAGTATTCCATGGTGTATATGTGCAACATTTTCTTAATCCAGTCTGTCACTGATGGACTCATTTTCAGTTTCATGGATATTAAGAAATTCATAAAGATAATACATGCTTCATTTCTCATTTCTTCATATGAAATCTCATTTCTCATTTTTCATTTCTCTTCATATTCTGCTATTATTATTGAAAACAAGAGCAGAAAGTGGTATTAACACATTTATTCATTAGATTTTTCAAGTATTCACAATTGCCAGTTTGGAAAAGACAATTGTATTATGAAGGATTTTCTTAGAGATTTTTAAATTTATCAAATTAGTATAGTGCATTTATCTTGTGGAGAGTGAAAATTAATTTTAGCCTATTGTTTATTTTTAAGAGCATTTAAAATTTTAAATTGATAAATTACATCAATTGGACTTTAATAAATATGAATCATTTTGTATTATCACAATAATAAAAGAGCTATCACTCATTATTTTTACATGTATTAACATGATGCTGTCTCAAATGCTTGACTGATTTAAAATAAAATCCCAAACTTTTAAATACTGTCTCAAAAAATAATAGACCTGCCTTCAATATGTTAGACTTTTGTGTTTGATAATTTTAAGTACATCATAACCCTTTAAACAGGTAATTATGACTTAGAACGATTTCATAAAAGCATTTCAATTACAGATTAGAAAATTAAGGTTTTTTAAAACCCCAAATTAAAATTTTAAAAACCCCTCATTTGCTATTGGAAATGCTTGTAAAAGGTAAAAATTATTGAAATTTCAATACACTTATTTTGCTAAAACTTTTATTGTATTAAAATAATCAGAACGGCCTTTTTTTGCCAATATTTGATGTTCCCATTTATCATGGTGGCACCAAAATTCCTTCTTTCTCATGAAATAATTTTAAACATTTTCTTTCTTTATTTCTCACATTGATACATCAAATGGAAATGTTTCTTGTTTAAAACTGAAAAACAATGGGATTTACCAGTAAAATTTGTAGTTAGGTAGTTATGATAATTCTGAGATAAGGGCAAACAAGAAGTAAAGAGGAATCCTATAAATTATTTGAACTTATTTATTTATTTATGCCTTCCATGACTGTTAAAAAAAATTTTAGATATTGATGTGTTTGGATTTGTGTCCCTACCCAAATCTCATGCTGAATTGTAATCCCCATTGTTGGAGAAGGGGCCTGATGGGAGGTGATTGGATGATGGGGCAGGTTTCCCACTTGCTGTTCTCATGAAAGTGAATGAGATCTCACCAGATCTGGTTGCTTAAAAGTGTGTAGCACCTCCCACTTCATTGTCTCTTTCTCCTGCTCTGGCCATATGAAGATGTGTCTGCTTCCCCTTCACCTTCCGCCATGATTATAAGTTTCCTGAGACCTTCCCAGCCATGCTTCCCACACAGCCTGTGAAACCATAAGCCAATTAAAACTCTTTCATATATAAATTAACCAGTTTCAGGTATTTCTTTATAGCAGTGGGAGAAAGGACTAATACAAAAAATTGATACTGAGAGTAGGACATTGCTATAAAAATACCTGAAAATCTGAAAGCTGCTTTGGATCTGGGTAACAGGCAGAGGTCAGAATAGTTTGGAGGGCTCAGAAGACAGGAAAATGAGGGAAAGTTTGGACAGCTCCTAGAGACCTGTCAGATAATTTTGGCCAAAATGTTGGTAGTGATATGGACAGAGATGGCAAACATAAGGAGGTCTGAGATGGAGGCAAGGAACTTTTTGAGTACTAGAGAGAAGTTCACATTTGTTATGCATTAGCAAAAAGGTTGGAGCCATTGTGCCCTTGCCCTAGTGATCTGTGGAACTTTTAACTTTAGAGTGATGATTTAGTGTATCTGGTAGAAGATATTCCTAAGCAGCAAAATGTTAAAGATGTGGCCTTGCTGCTTCTAGCAGCCTGTGTTCATATTTGTGAGCAAAAAAAAAAAAAAAAAAAAAAAAAAAGACATAAAACTGGAACTTACATTTAAAAAGGGAAGCAGAGTGTAAAAGTTTGGAAAATTTGTAGCCTGGCCATGTGGTAGGAAAGAAAATCCCATTTTCTGGGGAGAAGTTCAAGCTGACTGCAGAAATTTGCATAAGTAAAGAGGAGTCAAATATTGCTAGCCAAGATAATGGAGAAAATGCCTCAAAGGCATTTCAGATGCCTTCCTGCCACCCCCTTCCATCACAAGTCTGGAAGCCTAGGACAGAAGAATGGTTTTGTGGGCCAGACTCAGGGCCTTGCTGCTCTGTGCAGCCTCAGAACTTGGCACCCTGCGTCAGGGCCACTCTAGCCCCAGTCATGGCTAAAAGGGCCCAAAGTACAGATAGGGCATTGCTTCAGAGGGAGGGTGCAAGCTGTAAGCCTTGGTAGCTTCAGTGCGGTGTTAAGCCTGTGGATGCACATAGTGTAAAAGTTGTGGCATGGGATCTTCCACCTAGATTTCAGAAGATGTCTGGAAAAGCCTAGATTTTCAGGCAGAAGTCTCCCAAAGAGGCAGAGCCCTCATGGAGAACCTCTACTAGGGCCATGAAGAGGGGAAATCTGGAGTTGGAGTCCTCACCCAGAGTCCCCACTGGGGCACTTCCTAGTAGAGCTGTAAGAAGAGGGCAACCATCCTACAGACCCCAGAATTATAGACCCACTGACAGCTTCAACTGTGCACCTAGAATATCCATGGGACTCAATACCAACTCATGAAAGCAGTGAACAGGGCTATACCCTGCAGAGCCACAGGGATGGAGTTTCCCAAGGCTTTGGGAGCTCAACATTTGCATCAGCATGCCCTGGATATAAGACATGGAACCAAAGAAGATCATTTCAGAACTTTAAGATTTAGTGACTGCCTCACTGGGTTTTGGACTTGCATGGGACCTGTGCCCCCTTTGTTTTGAGCAATTTCCCCCATTTGAAATGGAAATATTTACTAAATGCCTACATCCCCATTGTATCTTGAAAGTAACTAACTGTTTTGTTTTGTTTTGTTTTTAATTTTACAGGCTCATAGGTGGAAGAGACGTGCTTTGATTCAGATGAGACTGGATCTTGGGCTTTTGAGTTAATGTTGGAATGAGTTATGACTTTAGGCGGCTATTGGGAAGGCATGATTGTATTTTGAAGTATGAGAAGAACATGAGATTTGGGAGAGGCAAAGGGTAGAATAATGTGGTTTGGATTTGTGTCTCCACCCAAATCTCATGTTAAATTGTAATCCCTAATTGGAGAGGGGCCTGGTGGGAGGTGATTGGATCATGGGGGTGGATTTCTCTTTGCTATTCTCATGATAAATAATAGGGAATGAGTTCTTAGGAGATCTTGTTTTTTAAAAGAGTGTAACACCTCACACTTGACTCTCCCTCCTGCTTTGGTCATGTGAAGACATGCCTGCTTTACCTTCACCTTGTAGCATGATTGTAAGTTCCTTGAGGCCCTCCTTACCATGCTTCCTATACAGTCTGCAGAACTGTGAACCAATTAAACCTCTTTGTTTTATCAATTGCCTGGTTTCAGGGATTTCTTTATAGCAGTGTGAGAATGAAGTAATACAGATATTATGGTAGACACTGATGATACATAGATAAAATAAAATGTGATCTTTGATTTCTTAGAACTTTTCTAACATTTATACTGGGTATGTATAAAATATGTCTTCCTGGTTACAATGTATGTGGGAATGCACTGTGATTAGAAGATTCCCCTGCTTTGGTAATCAAAGAGAGAAATAGTAAGAATCATCTTTCTTCTGTGCCTAGGGATTAGAATTTTGATTTACTATAGACATACAATATTCTAGGAATTTCAAAGAAACTTAGCAACAATTAAATGGTATTAAATTATTTGGTTAAAATTACACATTTATTTTCAAAGACAGAATTTTACTCTACTTTTAATAATTAAATTCTAGAGTATTTTCTAGTGTTGTGGCATTAAAAAATTATGTGACTACATTATTGTTTATATATCCTTTATTTCCTTATATGTTATAAAGAAAGCAAGCAAACCTTTTTTTCGTTATATTTATGCAATGTGAGTTTGATAGGTAATTATTTGTATGACTTCATAAATATTCTTATCTCCTGTTTTCCCTTTGTTACGTGACTTTAAATATATATAAAAAAAATAAAAACTCAAACTATTTGATATTCTAACAGTAAAAAAAACTTGAACACAAAGCTCCTAATGATTAATAAATGTTAATAGCAATATTTAAAGAATCTTTAAAATTCATGTGACATTTAATACACAGAGTAAATAAGTCATAATAAAAGTATAATTCCTTTATTTCATTAGAATCTAACATACTGTTTATCCTAAATTACTTTTGCTTTTACGAACTCCTTAATTTCTCTTGCTTTCTTAAGAATATTGTTTTCATCAGGTATAAGTGATCTCATTGTTCAGTTCCCGCCTATGAGTGAGAACATGCGGTGTTTGGTTTTCTGTTCTTGTGATAGTTTGCTAAGAATGACGAGTTGATGGGTGCAGCACACCAACATGGCACAAGTATACATATGTAGCAAACCTGCACGTTGTGCACATGTACCCTACAACTTGAAGTTTAATAATAATAAATAAATTAAAAAAAAAAAAGAATATTGTTTTCTATTCTCTAATTCATTATCTTTATTTTACTTATTCTTAAATTTATGAATGATTTAAAACAAAACAAATGTATATACTATGGCCTATATTTAATTAGAATTGCAATCTAATGACCTATATGTCTCTTGCTTTTGTCCAAAGAAATTGGAGAATAGCTTATATCTCATTATTTCACCCTGCCCTACCTGTCATTAATGGCCACTCCTCATGTTTTCATTGCCTTGCTTCAACATGCTGTCTAACTACCCTTATGTAGTCACCTTTGTATTCTCTGATACTTTTTTTTTTTTGGATATGGAACCTTGTTCTGTCACCCAGGCTGGATTGCAGTGGCGCAATCTTGGCTAACTGCTACCTCCACCTCCTGGGTTCAAGCAATTCTCCTGTCTCAGCCTCCTAAGTAGCTGGGATTATAGGTGCGTGCCACCTCTCCCAGCTAATTTTTGTATTTTTAGTAGAGACAGGGTTTCACCATCTTGGTCAGGCTGGTCTTGAACTCCTGACGTTGTGATCTACCAACCTCTGCCTCCCAAAGTGTTGGGATTACAGGCGTGAGCCACCATGCCCGGCCTCCCTGATACACTTACTAAGTTTCCCAAACATTATCCACTTTTCATACTAACTACTTGATGTATTTTTCAGATACCATAAATAATATTTCTAATAATTTTCCAATCCTACCCAAAATGTGTGAGAATTATTAGGAAATTAATATCATTTTGTGCTCATTATGAGCAGCACAGTTTTGAAAGCACAATCTTTTATAAAGACACTGAAGTGCATCAGATAGTTTTTCTGATAATTATTGTATCCTTAATAAAGTGCAGTTATTCTGCAAGGATAACTACATGTAGCAAAAATTCATTAAATTGCATATAGCAAAAATCCATTAAAATTATGAAAATTTATACACAGTGAATTTTCAGTTAATAGAATTTATCAAATTGGTATACAAAGTTTATGGAAAGAAGGCAAAGCATGATAAATCTGTCTTTTTATCCCCAAATATTTTAAACATATTCATATACCACGAATGGTATCACACATAGCTGTTTTTTATTACAAGAAAAATAATGTGCTACTTCCTATGAGAAAAAAATCTTTGCCTAGAAATTTCAGTAAAGAGATTCTTAATAGAGCTTTCTACCTGTATTCACAGGTCGATAGTTTTAACTCCTCTTCTATTACCCTCTACTCTTTAGCTATGTGGCTTCCTATGCACTTTTATTGCACAATGCTTCGCATTCCTTAAGTAGTTTTTTTATAATTTGATATATTGTTTCTCAAACTAGATTAAATAATTTGATGTCATCTTATTTTTTATATAAATCTAGGTTCGATATTGATACTTGTGGGTTGAGATTTGCCTCAGCATCTTTCAATAACAATTTACTTATAAAACTGTACTGAAAGAAAAGTATTTTCTTTGATATTGTATTTGATAAGATCCTGAGCCAAGAACATAGAATTATGGATAAGAGCGGAGTAATTTAAGAATGATGATGATTTACAGCTTTGGTAAATAAGCCTATCATGTTTAGAGATTGGGAAGGGGCAAAGGTAGGTGAGTTGGGAAAATCACAGCAGGAACAGGGGCTGAGTGTTGTGGCTCCAGCGTATACCCCACCACTTTGGGAGGTCAAGGCAGGAGGATTGCTTGAGGCCAGGAGTTTGAGACCAGTCTGGGAAATGTAGTGAGACCTCATGTCTACATTTTTTTTTTTTTAATTAGCTGGGGAATTGTGTGTGTGCCAGTAGCCCTAGCTACTCAGGCGGCTGAGGAAAGAACATTGCTAAAGTCCAGGAGTTTGAGGTTGCAGAGAGCTATGACTGTACTCCAGTCTGGGCAATAAAGCTACGCCCTTTCTCAAAAAAGAAAAAAGAAAGATAAAAGAAAAGGGAGAGAAGAGGAGAGGAGAGGGGTGGGGAGGGGAGGGGAGGGGAGGGGAGGAGAGGCCAACAGGTTTACATGTGAAAATAATTGAGAACGGATTTTGATTCTTAAGCTTCGGGTGCCTGAATTACTTTCAAGTGGTAATGACTAATAGGCAGTAGGAAATACAGGTATAGCAAAGAAAGGGAGGGTGATGAAATAGATTTGGTAAAGCCTAATATTTGAAGCCATTAGACTGGATGTAATCCATTGGGACAATATTCAAAGAGGAAGAAGGAAAGAGAGAGAAAGAAAAAGAGAATCAATGGAAGAAAAATAGTTCAGAAGGCTGCCTGTAAGACTAGAGTTCAGTTGTTTTAAGGACAGATTAATAGACATAGACCAAGAGAAGGCACAACTGAGGAGCTTAATCAGTGGATATAGGACAAAGTAGTATGTAAATATGTTATAGAATTTGTAAACAGAGTCTGAAACTCAAGAATTCTATCTAAGAACATAGGAAAAGGAAATTCACAGAAGTTCTGATGGACCACTGAAGCCATTAAGCTCATTTTACAATTACTAACACCCTAAACTATGAGAAAATTTGAACTCAAGATTCAAAAACCTTAGCTAATAAGCAGACGTGGGTAGGAAATAGGAAACTCAGTCAATAAATGAGCTTAGCTAATAGGATCATTAAAATAGTTATTACAGAAATTGTGATTCACCTAAGAGTTCAGTTAATAAGAAACTCTAATACAAATGCAAAGTAAGAGCCCAACGGAGTGCCTTATAAAATCCGTGTATATCCCCATTAGTTTCCTTGGTGTCTGGAGTAGGCCTCATCCATAAAGCAGAAGTGAATATCATTAAGTCATTTCCCCTGCTACTTCTATGGAAGTGGAAGCCAGGCTTACCCACTGGTAGACATAGGCAGCTTGGGGATTGCAGACCTCTACAAAAGAAGATCAGACCAGGCAGGCAGACCCAAAGATGAAAGGTAGGGTCTCAGGCTCAGCTCCTCTCAGATTCTGTAATCGTATTAGTCTCTCTTCTTCCATGGATAGAAGTGAAAGCAGAGTATGACTTCCAGGAAAGTTCCTCCACAAAGAAACATGAGAATTGAGCATAAAGTATTCTGCCCTGAGAGAACACTTAAGGCTATTGTCATCCTGTTCTTCTTTCAGGAGTTGTTACTGAAGATAATGAAAAACTTCTACCATTTCTCTAGGCTTGTCTTTTAAAAGTTTCTTATTATAATTTTTTAGAGTAACTATATGTAATTAAACAATGATTTCCCATTTTTTGTGCTGCCCTAGAGTAAGACGCTTGCTGTCTTTTACACTAAAGCTAAGAACCAAACCAAAGCAGATGAGATTTTTGATAAGAAGAGGGTAAATATGTGCTACTCTAATAAGTCACTAGAATTTGCCAAAGAACAGGTGAGTATTAGCAAGACAATTGTTCATATAAGAATTGTTTCATTCTGGTGACAGAACAGGATGTTTAATCCTCTTTCTCCTCTCCTACATCTCAGGAGCATAAAATCTGAAGAAACCGATAAACCTTGTTTTCAACTCAATAGAGAGGAAGGGAGATGTTACCTGAGAACTTAGGATCTGCCCCAGAGAAGAATTGGTCCGGAGATGTCCTGTACTGCAAAAGCGGGATATAGTTAAGTCATTTGTATTTACATCTGCAAAATATTCTTTCACTAGGAAAAGTGTTAAATCCATTCCCAATCCTGTATTAATGGTATTTTATTTTGAATTTTTGTTTGATACAGCACTGTAGCCTTTGTGCTGACACAGTTCTCTTCCTAACTAGAGCTTTGGTGCATCTTTCCCCACACCACTTTGGAGGTGTTTATCTTATCTGTTGCTTTTTCAGCAGTCCTCTCAGCAACTGTGTTCATTTCAGATTACAATAGGACAATTGAGTAGAATATCTTTTAAATACAAAAGAACATTGTGAAGAAATATGAAAAATAAATGTATTGGATTTCAACCCAATGTTCTATATTGATTAACTTTTAGTTTCCAAATATAGTATTGCATCCAAAATTCTCTGATAAATTACAGTGGCTGTTAATATTTCCAGAGGATATATCAGATACCTGGGAAATTTTCTCCTGCCAAATTTTGCTACACTTCATTTCTTAAATGATCAGTTTCACAATTTATACCCTTTTCTCACAGAGTCTTTAAAAATTTTCCTTTTAAAAAGTTGATTTCCTTCTTTGTTAACTTAGAATTTCTCTTCATATTTTAAAAATGTACTTTGCCTTTTGTGTTTTGGTATAACTTTATACCAACCAAGAGTGTCATATTTAGACAAGAAGTTAAAAATTATGCACATTTTATTGTAGGTTGTTGAGAAGTTTGTAGTTAAGTGGAAGAGAATATCAGACATTTATGGTTTTGTATTCTGGATTGTGAGCTCTAAAAAGGAGATAATTAAAATAAAATAAACAGTAGTATACTAACTTCTAAAGAATTAAAGGAAGTAGGCCAGGTGCAGTGGCTCACACCTGTAATCTCAGCACTTTGGGAGGCCGAGGTGGGCGGATCATGAGGTCAAGAGTTCGAGACCATCCTGGCCAATATCGGGAAACCCTGTCTCTACTAAAAATACAAAAATTAGTCAGGCGTGGTAGTGCAAGCCTGTAGTCCCAGCTACTCAGGAGACTGAGGAAGGAAAATCGCTTGAACACAGGAGGCAGAGGTTGCAGTGAGCCAAGATCATGCCTCTGCACTCAGCCTGGTGACAGAGCAAGATCCCGTTAAAAAAAAAAAAAAAAAATTAAAGGAAGTAAAAGAAACATGTAAAACTGAATTATCTAGATGCTTTTATTCCACACATATAGATATTAATTATGTTCATTTACTTTTCACCTAATTCAATCTCTGCCTATGATGGTTTCTACTATTTTGGTATAATATCAATGCCTGTGTTAGTCAGGATTTTGGTTGTTTCTATATCAGACCTATCCACGGTGGCTAAAACAAATACGATTTTTTTTTTTCAATTAATAAGAGTTAGGAAGTAGGCCATTAAGTTTCATGCAGCTGCTTAAGGGAATCATCAGGGACCTAGATTAATACTAGCTTCCTGATCTGCCATATTTAGCATGTAATTTTGGTCCCTGCTCCACTTCCAGGGAACTTCATTACACTTCAGTAAGAAATAAAGGCCAAAGGCACTGCAGTTATGTCTTTGACTAGACTGCAGTAAACTTCAGTGCAATTATTTTTAACTCTGAGTTTTAGCCAAATAAAAGCACGATTCTTTCTATAAGTAAATAGTGTACCTGCTCTCATACTGCTAGGATAAAAAAATGAGTTACAGATATGACGTGGCACACGGATACATATGTAACAAACCTGCATGTTGTGCACATGTACCCTAGAACTTAAAGTATAATTTTTAAAAAAATGAGTTACAGATATGAGTTATAATTCTAACACTTCATAGTGATTGTAGAGGTCTTCAAAATTCAGAATGCATAATATTTATATAGAAAGTTTATAAAAGAGACAGATTTTTAAGTTCTCAAAAACAGATACTGTTATTCAACAGGGCAGAGTATGTTTCAAAATGTTCTGTATGCAACTATCATCATAGCTACAGATGGTTCATGGACCACTTTTTGAGAAATACAGGTAAACTCTGATACAATTTATTGAAGAACCTTTCCATTGATGAGTAAATTTCAAAGATAATTGTTTTTTAATTTATTTGAACTCTATGCTTCAACTTCTTATAATTTTATTCTTAAACTTCCTCTCAATATTTCCCTTCTTTGTTTTTCTTTATTTTTAAAGATGAAACTACCAGTCTGATTGCAAATTTTGCCGTTTCTAAACAAAGTAATTATTAAGTGAACTTCAGTAATTATTTTTCTGTCTTCATTGATTCTTAAGTCATAGTCAGTCTGGAAGCTGTTATGTACTTTTGGGAATATATTCTGAATCTATTACTTCGGGTAAAATTTAATTCAAGTTATATTTGAAGATAGTAGCACATTTAGTGTTTTTCAAGTTTGAGAGTATGAAAGCATCAATTCCTCAGGGTTGCTAGTGAAAGAAGACCTTGTTTCTGTCTATCTCTTCCCTTTGATGTTGGTACTGATTTTTGTAAATATCTCTTTCAGCTTTCCATTGAATAGAATGTGGTCTACCATAAAGGAAGCAGAGAGGCTAGTAGTCACTATGCAGTTCCTCCCTTCTTGGCCCTTATTTAGTGACTTTCTGGAGCAAGCTCATGCTAGATTCTGAGAGTTAATTGTCAGCATCTATTCCCAACTCTGTGTTCTATGACATTAGCTTGGCAGTTAGAAATTGGCCACGGTGGGTATATTTTACACCACAGAATACAAGAACTGCTACAAACCAGGCTTTTGTTTGGTTTTCACTAGCACATCACAGCCTATTCACCTGTATCATCTTGCGGATATGTAAACAGATAGCTGTGAAAGTCAAATTACCCACCTTCCTCACCTTCAGCCCACTAGGAGTCTTGTTTTGCAAGACTCTGGCTAAGCCAGAGTGTTGACTGCAGAATTACAATTCTTAGATAAGAAACATCTAAACATAAAATAAAGCACCAAGATGACTTTCATTTCTGTTGTTACAAATTAGGAACCTGATCAAGAACAATGAGATCTTGTAGTAGAAATGGAGTCACAGTCTTTAATTTATCAAAAAGTTATTTATAAATATTCATAGAAATGACCACAACGTCAGAATTCTTCTTTGCTTTGGGACATGACTATTTTCAAGAGTAAGCTAGCAAAGGTATGAAAGAAGGACAGAGAGAAGGAGAGAATGAAAGAAGGGGACAAAAAAAGGAAGAATAAAAGGAAGGAGGAAAGGAAGGTGGGGGAGGGAGGGAAAAAAGAGAAAAAGAAAGAGAGAAAGAGAAAACTTAGTGAAATCAATAAAACTTTGCACTTGCTTTGTTTTCAATTTTAATCTAAATAAAAATGAATAAATAAATTGCCCACTCACGCCTGTAATCCCAGTACTTTGCAAGGCCAAGGTGGGCAGGTCTCTTGAGGCCAGGAGTTTGAGACCAGCCATGGCCGACGTGGTGAAACCCAGTTTCTACTAAGAATACAAAAATTAGCTGAGGGTAGTGGTGCACACCTGTAATCCCAGCAGCTTGGATGGCTGAAGCAAAAGAATCGCCTGAACCTGGGAGGTGGAGGTGAGCCCCCTGGGTGACAAATCAAGAACCTGTCTCATAAAAACAAAACAAAGCAAAACAGAAACCATGAACTGGAGTCTGAAGATGTGAAATAGAATCATTATTAATAAAATAAAAATTTTAAAGAACATATTTTCTGTATATAATAACTAGTTTCTAGTAAAAATCTCTTAGTTGCATTAAAATTGTTTTGCTCCTCTTTTTCCAAGAATGAGGTGTTTCTGAAAAACAGGATGTACCACAGAGAAGAAAGGTATTCAATAGCTCTAGAACAAAGTATGTCATATAAATGATTTACTATGTTCTGTAGGATACAGATCATTGTTGCTGAGATCATTACAATGGAAAATATTGATTTGTTTATAAGAAAGTATAAAGTCAGAACTGAGTCAGCCCTCAAAGAACACTACAGAATGATGCCCTATAAAATCCTACAAAGACAAGTTGTATTGTTAATCAGCCTCTACACAGCCTGATTTTGCAAGATGTCCTTGATTGAGGCATAGAGTCAGCTATCCTTACGTCAATACAGTATGTCAATAGTGAAGAAATATGTTTGTAATTGCTTTTGTTTGTGAGAGGGCTCTATGGAATCCTGAAGACACTGTAAGTAAGATGGGATAGACTACTGAATTAGCACTCCAAAGATAACTGTCCCATATATCATTGATAAACAAATCTCCACACATGCATTCTGGCTAAGAGTCTGTATTCTGTAAGTCAATTTAAATAAGTAGGGCGCACCATGTAACAGACTTTAAAAAATATCTTAATTAAGGACACGAGTTTGGGAAAGACAAAGGTACCAAAAAGACATTGTAAGGAGTGCAGTCACCACCCCTATCAAAATAACCTAACATTATTCAAGCTTATTTTCCTTGGATTTTCCAAGCAGATTAATTGCAATATTTTAAATATTGCAATAATTTAATAAATAACAAAAATACAAATAGATATTTTGTGAACAGACAAGACACTCATAAGAATTTATTGGCTATATATCCATACACAAATTAAATTTCTTATTTTGATTCTAGTGTTTTGTAAATTTGTCACAGTGTGTGTAACTCCACCCACTTTCACCTGTACCCACAGTGCCAGACATCTTTCATATTGGTATTAATATTGTTATTATTATCACCAAATGTACTGCTAAAGAATTATACACTGGACTACTAAAGTAATAGTGAAAATTTTTCCATGTAATCTTATGTGTATTAAACTTCTTTAATATTTAATTGACAGAAACATAACTCAAAGTAGAGAAATTGAAAAAAAAAAAAAAGGTCAGTTTCACAAAAACTGAGGACAGGTGTGGAAGTAACATGGGCATAAGAGTGGATCTGGCGCTCATGTTCTATTCTTAAAAGTGTACTTGTCTTGCTTCTTTCTGTGTTTTGGCCACATTCTCTGCTACTATAGACAAGTTTTATTCATGTGGTGGGGAAGGGTGGTGAGAGTGCTTAAACTCTTTCCTGCAATGGGAACCCAACAGCAAGAGAATAACTTTTTACCTTCCTAGCAAAGAAAGAATGTCTCAGCCTAGTTTAAATTATGTGCCCGTCCTGGAACCCAATCACTGGACAGGACAATGAGACAGTCTGATTAATAAGGTCTAAAACATAAGCCTTCTCCTAAATCTGGGAGTGACTGGGATAATATGGTTGACAGGTCCACAGTTACCACAAGAAATAGAAATGTAAATAGTTCCCAAAGATGGAGGTTTAAAGGGCAGACAAATTCAAGAGATATGCACTATACCATTTAGCAAAGTATTCATATTTGATTCTAGTACTTTTGAGCTCCCCAGCAAAAGTATGCAGAATTTATTTATTTATTTATTTATTTATTTATTTATTTATTTGAGGTAGAGTCTCGCTCTGTCACCCAGGCTGGAGTGCAGTGGCACGATCTCGGCTCACTGCAACCACCACCTTCCAGGTTCAAGTGATTCTCCCACCTCAGCCTCCCAAGTAGCTGGGATTACAGGCGCTTGCCAACACGACCGGCTATTTTTTGCATTTTTAGTAGAGACAGGGTTTTGCCATATTGGCCAAGCTGGTCTCAAACTCCTGACCTCAGGTGATCCACCCGCCTCAGCCTCCCAAAGAGCTGGAATTACAGGCATGAGCCACTGTGCACGGCCAAAAGTAAGCAGAATTGTAAATGTTCTCTGATTCACACAGGAATAGCTGATGAACATATATAACAAGTTTCAACTGACAACTTCACAGACACAATCATATTTGCTTCATGTAGTTTGAGTAGGTAGGCTTTTGTCACTGAGAGACCTGATTAACAATGTTTTCCACATGTTGTTCAATTATTATAATTATTCCAAATAAAAAAAAAAACAGATCCCAATGAGAAAAGCAAAGCAGGTCCCGATTTTGATCAATTTCAACAATTCATCTTTATTCATTTATCTATTTTAATTTCTGTACTTTTCTTACCCTGCCTTTTGAGAGCAACCATGCCCCCAGGTAAGTAAAGATTCCAATGCTATATTCATTTCAGTGAACATTTCTAAGTTAATTTTGTTGAATTAGACATCACTCCGTTTCCACTGGAAGACCTCCTTGTTCTTGATGAACTTACTAATTGGTAACAATATCAATAGAAAGTCGTTTTGTTCCTACAACACAGGCGAACATATTGCTCAATTTTCTGTCCATTTTGTGGAAGAAAATCAGAGTACCATTAGCCTAAGACTTTATTTGAAAATGCCAGGAACAAGAATGCTTGCTAGGAGTGTTTTGTCTTCGAAAGGGAAGGGGGAATTTTATAAAGCTTTAGCAAGTGGGATTATACAAAATTCAGCTAACTGGGAAATAGTTGGTCAACATCAATGCTGAGAAGATGGTGAAATTGTTATGTGAATTTGTAGCTGTTTATTGATCAATTCAAATGTAACAAAGGTGAGGAGGAAGAGTTAGGTGCTTACTCATGTATAAATTAGGTGGGAAGGAGCAGTTGAGAAAGGAGGGGGACAAAAACATGCAAAAGCCACAGTGGACAATACAGTCTTTCAAGAGCTCTTACAATTGTATTCCAGCTTATGAGGTATGAACTCATCTCCCCTCACTTATTTTTTTGGTAATAATGTCTAGATTACATGTAAATAGAATTGTATTTACCTTCTCTTATTTATGTACAAGAAGATATAACTTTTGGGATTTTTAAGTTATTTGTACTTAACCCAATCAACAACCAAAACCAAAACAAAACAAACCCATTTTTTAAATCCCCTTTTTACTTTCACAGTTAAAAGAATTAGAGTATTCTCCTGTAACTTTGTTCTATGCTCTAAAATAACCTATAATTGGGTAATAAGAAATATATAAGGCTTGCTTAATACATGAATGTAATATATAATGTAATATAATTCAATAATGAATACATATTCTAATTTATTTTGAATTCCTTTGAGATCTATGCTACCTTTAAAACATATAACCGGGAAATTAGCATCAGTAATTCTGTTCACTGGAAGCTATGTAATAGGAACCCTGCAAATGTGTAGTAGCTGAATAATACACATTTGGAAAAGTATCAAGTAGTGGCATTTGTCATATAACATGCACATTGGTAATAATGGTTATCAGGTAATGCAAGATAATAATTCAATATGACAGCCTAATTTGAATCAACTGATTGTTTTATTGAACAACGTAATTAAAATATGTCCAATCTATTGGTATTTAAATGTATTTGTATGGTGACAAAACGGAATAAACCAACATTTAAAGGTTCCCAGTCAACATCATAAAACAACATGGAAGAAAAGCAAAGAAACCAAGTGGGACCTGTCTGTGCACACAGTGTTCATTAGACCCACATTATGTTTGGTTAGACTGGTTTTGAAAACAGAGCTTTTGTATAAATAATAAATACAGTCCCCACAACAGAGAATATCCCTGTTATGATAATAATAACAAATGAAAACATATCAACTAATTCATTTCTGACAAAAGACTGGAATAACCTGGGTTAGCATAAATGTTCTACTTTGTAAATATTTCACTGTCAACATATATTTTCAACAAACAATTATGTAATACATAGGACCATTGTTACTAGGAAGTTATACAGAATTCTAATACTTAAAGTTTCCTCAAATATCATTGCCTGTCATTGGATTAAACTGATAACATACAGTAAAAATGATCTGAAGTAGGAAGACTGTGATCAAATAGTTCTTTATAAGAGTGCATTTAAATATGTCTTCTTTCCTGGTGTAGAGCCTTTCAGAAATAAATGCAGCAGGTGAGAAATAATGCACCATCAATCAAAGACACTGGGTACCTTACTGCCCAACCTTCTCCAGTCCTGCAGAAACCCAGTAACTTCAAACTCTCTTACCTGTCAAGATGAATTATTCCATAGTGGTTAGACACAGATTCTAGAAGCAGCTACTTAAGTTTAGACCTCAACTTTATCACTCACTGCCTTTAAGACTTTGGACAAAGAACTTAAAATACCTACCTTATAAGGCTTACCTTCACACAACAAATTACAAAAGTAAATAAAAATCAATCCCATATTGTTGCTGTGATGGTTAAAAGATTGGGTATGTACAAAGTGCTAAAGACGGTGCCTGGTTCATATTATGAACTGTGTAGATGTGAGTTCATATTATTGTTTATTCCTATTCTAGGTGTCCACACCATCTTTCTATGGAGGAAAGCTTTTAAATGAAGTTTAAGTATGAGCCTAGGCAGAGACAAAAAATTGGGGTGACTGATGACTAATTTGAATATGTCAGGGAAGAACACTGGTTAAGAAAGATGGTAATATCCACCAAACTCCAACCCTCCAGGAGCATACAAGCAGAGAGCAATTAAAGGTCAGATTTTATTTTCTTGCTTTTTTTTTTTCTTTTCCATAGACTACTTTTCAGGTACAATTCCATGAGGCTACTTTCAATGTAGTTTTGGCTTACAGTCTCAATTCTCAGTCTGTCTCCAAGCAAATACTCAGAATATGTCTGAATTTTGAAGATACATTTTCATTTTACAGAAAAAATAACTCAATTAAAAAATAACAAATTTATCTTTCATAGGTCACACAACTCATACATAGGCAATCCCATAATAGAATCAACTAATTAAGCTTTTGATTTACATTTCATTCCCTTCCCCTTGTTCTAAGGCTTTGAATAATAAAACTCTCAGGTTGAAATACTTCCATTTGGAACTCCATTATATGAAACCAAACCAATCAAGGATATATTCAGTAAAAAATAATTTAAAATGTGAGCGACACAAAAGCAAAAAATATAAGTACTAGAACTGACCATACTGTCCAAGTTGAAGTCTCAAGGTAGTCCAAATTTCTAAGGAAATTTCTTATTCTAAAGTCTTTAAAAAGTGTGCTTTCTGAAGTCAGTTAAATTTCCTCCTCTGGCGTTCTATCTCTCATTGTCAATAGTACCATTCTTTCAATGTGAATGGCAATCTGGAAATTCATTCTAGACTTTGTCTTTCCTTTCCTTACCTTTCCTTTCCAATTATTATACTGCAAAATGTCTTTATTTCCTCTCTAGCTCCTTCTTTCAATTATTTCAATTCAAGATTCAACCAGTTTTGTTGAATTGCTTCCTGACCTTCTTTCTCAATCATCTTGCATCAAAGTCAGGAAATTCCAAAACCTTAACATGAAACATAAAGGCCCTGCATAATGTGACCCAACCCACGTTTCCAACTTTGTTTCTTACTACCCTCTACCGGCACTTCATCACTGCAGCCTACACAACTGTTGTCCAGTACTTTAGTGTTAACATGTTTTCATGTTTCCATGCCTTTATATATTATTCCCATAGTCTAAAATGTGCCTTTCTTCCTCGTACTCTTCAGTCTTTTAGATCAGATTCAAATAGTTCTACCACTGAATTTCCATATTCTGGCTTAGTTACTGGGTTAATTAGTGTTTTGTTACACTATTTTCTGCTCAGACCTCTTTCTTGACTTCCCACAAGAAGTAGGAGGACATGTAGCCCCAGCTTGGGAAGTCACAGTATACCCACTGTTCTGGTAATTGATATTGGTCTAGGACTATTATAACCTGTCCATTGAGAATCCCTTTCTGAGATTTTTCTTATTGTACCAACATGGGAACTCTCTGTTCTTCCTGGCACGTAGAGCAAGAAACACGTGAGCCTGGGTAAGTCAGTGGCTATATTCTCTATCATTTGAGATAGCCTGTCAGTAGGAGCAAGAATGATGCCAAGTAAAGAGAAGACAGGTAGAAAAGTAGTGTTGGCAGAGTTTAAATTTCTTTTACAAACCCAGAGGTCCTCAGAGATGGCTGCTTTCCTATAGAATTTCCTTTGATTATGAGAGCTTCTTTGTTATCTTTCCAATGCAGCTTTGCTTTTGCATAAGTAAGTTATTAATAGTTGGATTTCTGTCACTGGCAACTACAACGTCCTGACTAATAAAAATACCCACCCTTGACCACATGCTATTAGAGTACTCTCATAGTCTGCTGTATTGAATTTATTTATTTTCTCACATATTCCCTAAATAAAACTGAGTACTTTTGGGGGGTGATGGGTGGGACTTCATATCTGATTCTACAAAATATTATGTATAGTTTCCTTTATTGTTTCTACATTAAATGATGAAGTTGCCAGGAATTAAAACTCTAATCATTATAAAAATACATGTATTTTCCTTTTATGTATTTATGTTTGTCCAACGGGGAGTAGATCAATAGTAAAGAACAGAGTGAACATGTCAAGTTGACGCTCCAGGACACTTAATTGATTCTTAAGCTTTTCACATTTGCCCCAAGTATATATTATAAGACCACCCATCAAAACTTTTTAAAGATGTTTCCTATAGTAAAAGTAAACAGTAAAAACTGATGTGAATCAACCTTATAAAACATCTCTGAAATAGACATCTCACAGAACACTTCATGAGAAATGAAATCTTTCAAAAATATGCATATATATTTTAGTCTGAAAGTTGTAAATACTTCTAAATCAGATAAAGAGTATGTGAGATTTTAAAAGGCAATATGCACTTTTCTTTTTAATAAAAATATTATTTTCTTTAAAAAAAATAATATTAAGCTGTGATATGGTTTGGCTGTGCCCCCATCTAAATCTCTTCTTGAAATGTAACTCCCATAATTCCCTCGTCATGGGAGGGACCCAGTGGGAGGTCACTGAAACAGGGGGGCAGGTCTTCCTTATACTGTTCTTGTGATAGTGAGTAAGTCTCACAAGATCTGATGGTTTTATAAAGAGGAATTACCCAGCACAAGCTCTCTCTATCTCTTTGCCTGGCACCATCCATGTAAGATGTGACTGGCCCCTCCTTGCTTTCTGCCATGATTGTGAGGCCTCCCCAGCCATGTGGAACTGTAAGCCCTCAAACCTCTTTTTCTTCCCAGTCTCGGGTGTGTCTTTATTGGCAGCATGAAAAGCAGACTTACACAAGCTGTTTATACAAAAATGCCATCAAAGCAAAGTTAGGGATTTATTTAATCAATTTAGTATCTGTGTAAAACACCTTTATTGTACTCATTCACCACATCTATTTTTTCAGGAAAAAATTCACTATAATATAAAAGTACACCCCAAATTGGATCACTTCTCACCATCTCCACTGCTGTCACCTTCATTCAGCCTCCATCATCTTTTACTGGATACCTGGATCATTTCAGTAGGTAGTTCAGTAGAGTCTTAACTGGTAAAACTCTTGGTGTTTTACTGTCTTGGACGCCGCTCCTTCCACTTTCTGTATTACACAAATTTTCCCAAAGGGATCCTAGTAAAATATAACTTAAATTCTGCCTCGCCTATGTCTTTTTTTTTTTTTTTAATGACAGAGTCTCACTCTGTCACTAGGCTGGATTGTAGTGGCATGATCTCGGCTCACTGCAACCTCCACCTCCTGGCTTCAAGTGATTCTCCTGACTCAGCCTCCCGAGTAACTGGGACTACAGGTGCCTGCCACCACACTCAGCTAATTTTTGTATTTTTAGTAGAGACGGGGTTTCATCATGTTGTCCAGGATGGTCTCGATCCCTTAACCTCTTGATCTGCCCACCTCGGCCTCCCAAAGTGCTGGGATTACAGGCGTGAGCCACCGGCGCCTGGCCTCCCCATGTCTTTAGAGTTTCTTCCTATACACTCTAGCCCAAGGTTATCTCTCGGAGTTCCAATTACTGAATCACTCTATCCATGTTCCCAGCCACCCACTTTGCGTTACTATTCTGTAAGCACATCATACATGCCCATGGATAAGGGCATATGCTTTTTCTTCTCTCTGTCTCAAATGTCTGTGCCCTTATTTAGAGATGTTGCTTATTTACTTCCTTCAGCTATCTGCACAAGTATCAGCTGTTCAGAAGGACCTTGAGAGGGCATCCTATATAAAATTAGTTATACTCCTATAATATTCTTTGTTTTCTTAGAGCAAATATCATCAGCTAACATATTGAATTATTATTTGCCTATTTTCTATCTCCACTCTTATAACATATTGAATTATTATTTGCCTATTTTCTATCTCCATTCTTATAAGCTACATGGGGCCAGGGATACTGTCTGTTTTGTTTACTGCCATATCCTCAGAAGCAAGTGAGTGCTCAAAAATATTTACCAGATAAAAGAATAAATGAATTAAAAAGTGGAATAACAGTATTTATTTCCATACTGCAGCATTTAAATATATTTATAATCATTTCTAACTGTTGTCATTACTTTAATCATTTTCATTTCAAAGTTTGTAGATAAGTAAATTTTATACATTCTAAAATTGGAGTTAAATGTGTGATTTAATGTAAATATGACATTTATTTATTTTTCTTCCAGGTTTGTGAGTTTGAGAGTGTATTCTTACTAATTTGACTCCTCATATTAGACCACAGCCCTAGCCCACATCTTGATTACAAACTTGTGAGAACTTTTAAAGGCGAGAACTTAACTAAGCCATTGCCAGGTTTCTGTTGCACAAAAAACAGTTAAAAAAATAAATTTACATTGTGTTAGGCTGCTAAGTTTTGGGATAAATTACTATGCTGCAATAGATCACTAATACAGACAAGATAATTTTGCATATATTTATCTGCACATAGAACTTCAAAGGTAAAATTTTTGATCTTTAAAAATATTCATTTGTTTATTTTTGGCAGTGTAGAAATTTATCATTAGCATAGTATTATTTCTTCCAAAATATTTTTTTCTTAATCATGAAAGGTATCATCACCCAGTTCTAGGAACAATCAAAACACCTTAAAGCTTTTTCATTTTTTCTTAGTATAAGTTGTTTAAAAAAATCCCAGAATATATTATACGTAAAGGTTAAATATACTTTGGTTTGTCTATTATGTTCAATTGGCTTCCCACATAGTCTTTTATTGTTTCTAAAATAAATTGCTTAACTGTGGAACTTTCCATTTGCTATCTCTTGTAGAGCCTTTTTGATAGTTTATTCTGTTCATTTTTGTTTTGGGCACATCCCTGAGATTACTCTTTGCCCACACAATCTGTCACCTAATTTTATGGCCAACTTTTTTTTCTTTTGTAACTCACTATTGTTTTCCTTTGATGAACTGGATTTTTTTTTCCCCCCCACAGTGATACATCAGCTTTTTCTCTTTTTCTTTATTTATCTAAGACCTTGTATACCAAATTAAAAAACAAAAAACAAAAAACTAAAAAACAATGCCAAAGATCATCATGGCTTTAGGGATTGCTATTATACTTCAGCAAATTTAATTTAGCAGATTTGTGTTATGACACAATAGTAGATCATTTGTAAAAACAAGAAACTCAAGAGGGGCTTTTGGTATGGGAAAAGAGTTGGCTATAGCTAAAGGTAATTGAATTTAGAAGCCATAAAACCAGCATCATTATGCTAGAATTTCTGACTCTACACCACCTTGAAAAGAAGTGGATGATCAATATCTTGACTAGGAAAAGAAAATTGGGGACAAGTAAAGCATGTTCAGTTTTCATCAGGTTGGGATTGAAAATGGAGAGTAATTATTTCAAGATAATATCACTTTAGAAAGAAAGCAATTAGTATCCCCTTTGCTGCTACTGGTGAATTGCATCAAATCTCTATGTAATTAAATGTTTACTGTAACCTGGCCCAACCCTTCATTTCACTAGATTTGTGAAATAAAACTACTGTATTTCTTTCCCCCATCACTCAGCAGGATATGTCTCTGTGTATAACTACAAAGAAAGCTTAATTGTGTGTCTTCAGTATGACACAGTTCAAACTATTGTTTGTCCTTGGAATTGTTTACCATTAGATATAAGAAAATAAGAAAGAGAAAACAATAGAATGATGTTTGCAATCCTAAACAACAAAAATATTTATTTTCTTGTTTCAAGTTATTTTCTACACAGGAACTAACTTTCAATTCAGCAGATACATTCTATTGTAAATGATTAGCATCCTGATTTCATGCACATTTAAGTTTTAGTTGGAGCTAAGTAAAATAAAAAAAAAAATGGTTTAATAGCAGTAATTTTATATTGTTCAGCCTAGCAGGATACCTGATCTCAAATTATTCTTTAAAGAAATTTTAACCTACATTTGAATTATTATTCATTTGAAATGAATATTTGCTTCTCAAACTGTTTGGAAATGAATTGAATACTTGTCTATGAAAACATTTTGTCTTTTCCAAACTCAGTTATAATCACATATTTTAGCATATCTACAGATTTGAGCAACGCAATTTTTTTTGAGGCAACACAATTTTATATATAACACCAACTAGCTTACCTCTTAGTCTGTGTGTGGGCCTACAGAAGGAACAGACTCACATTTGTGTTGCAGTTGTCTAAAATTACCTATGAAAATATGAAACAGCCTTTTGAAGCCAGGACTGAACTCCTCTTCTCAGTGGAACATGTGGTGAAATTGATTTTTCAAAATAATCCTTGCAGTTATAAGATGATAATTGTAGTGTTAAAGATAAACTTTGGCAAATTAAAGTTTTTAGGAGTTTATTTCAGCAGACAGCAAAGGAACCCAGTGTTAGAGTTTCCTCATTCTAATAGCTTTCCATCTAATTATTGTAACATTAGAAAAGTTAGAATATATAATCAGGCCAAATGAAACCAATTTCTACACGAAATACCTTCATTAGCATTCTGATATATGATCTAGATTTTTCATATAATATATTACATAAATCAGTATATGCACATGCGTTAGATCTCATGTATTGTGTGTCTACTATATTGTGTGTGTCAGTGTGTGTGAATGTGTATTTGGTTGCATAGAAAAACGTATATGGTTGATGGACCTGTTAACATTTTCTTTTTCTGAATTCTTATTACTATGATATCCTCTATCATATTGTATCTATTAACATTTTAAGGCAAAGACTAATTACCAATGATGCTTTCATATTTTTTTGAAATGAGTGTCTGCATATTCTTCTAATACCAGTACATAAATATGTGCTTCAACTCATGTACAATTAAATGTAAAGGAAATTGACATTTGTCTAGTGAATTAAAGGAAAAATAGAAATTACCTGGCTACTTAAAGCAATAAATAAAGGCAGAAGAAAATAAAAGATTATAGATTAATTTAATTACTTCCTAATTAATCTAAGACAATAATTGCTAAAACTACAATTATATTCAAACTAGGAAAGTCACTTTCCAAAAATGTTCTATAAAATACTATTTTAGTGGATCTTTTAGGTATAACAGAAAAAAGAAGTTCAGTAACCCAGTAAGTTTGGACATACTTAGCTTGAGTGAGGCAGATTTTGTTGTTGTGGTAGTTTGTTATTGTGTATTTATTTGCGTGTATTCTGACATTAGACCTTCCCCAATCTTGTAATCTACTAATGTTCATTGTAAATATCCAATACCATATGGTAGTGTTACCAGAAAAATTGGTCTTCATCCAGACCCCAAGAGAAAGTTCTTGGATCCCACATAGGAAAGAATTCAAATAGAGTCACAGAGTGCAGTGAGAAGAGACAGTGGATTGCTAGTTTAATGGGCATCCCCTTTCTGAGAACACCCATTACAGAGTAGGGCATCCTCACAAAGCAGGCAAAGAAACACATTGGCTTTAAGTTTTTCTTCTATTGTGGTCTTGTCTATGTAAAGACTAAACTAAGCTTTGACTAGGTGCATTTGGGCTGACAGCATGACAGTATTTTTTATTCTATTGATTTAAAGAAAACTATCTTTGACATTTTAGTGTGTAAGTACATGAAAGCATAACTATAAATATCTTGAAAGCACATATTGTTATGGGTATTGGGACATCTGGACTTTTTGTCATTGTAGGAGTGTGCCCTTGTAGGTATACTTAGACTGTTTCCTCAACTATAAACATCTTAGGATCATGGGTTATGAGTGGAAAATAATGCACCTTGCTAGTCTTTAAGATTTAATTGATTTAAAAATGGTGTCACCTTGGTTATCCTAGGCTCCTGTTTCCCTAAGAGTAGGATACAATATTTCCCATAATTGTTGGCCGTGGACATCCTTTACTCTGTTTGTTGAAAGAGTTGACTAACATTTCAGTGAACAATTCCTGGCAAAGGCTTGTATAAAAATATCAAAATATTTTCCTTGAACGTATTGCATGTTGTTTATTGTAGTAGGTTCTAAATATAGACTAGACTGTAACCGTTTATGCAGATTTTTTTTTTCTTGAGACGGAGTCTCACTCTGTTGCCCAGACTGGAGTGCAGTGGCACTATCCCAGCTCACTGTAACCTCCGCCTCCCGAGTTCCAGCAATTGTCCTGCCTCAGCCTCCCAGGTAGCTGGGACTACAGGTGCATGCCACCACACCTGCCTAATTTTTTGTATTTTAGTAGAGACAGGGTTTCACCGTGTTGCCCAGGCAGTCCACCCGCTTTGGTTTCCCAAAGTGCTAGGATTACATGCATGAGTGCCCAGCCTATACAGATTTTTTAATATCACAGCATCACCTGTCTTAAAGTCTTTAAATTTAGTGACCTTCGTGGCTCCTACTTCTTAGTCTCCAAGGTATTTTGATATTAACTTATATTGCATAAGCATAAACTCTGAAATATTTCTCTTTTATTACATTTTTTTATCTTACTTCTTTCACTTTTTTACTTGATTGAACAAATTCCCCCATTACTGGTCATCACAGTCAGTATTTACATGCACCTCTCTCTTTTCCCTACTTTAGTTTTGTGTATCAATGTAGCCAATTGAAACTCCAGGCTTGGCTATTTTCTTTTTTTTTTTTTTTTTTTTTTTTTTAATTTATTTATTATTATTAAACTTCAAGTTGTAGGGTACATGTGCACAACGTGCAGGTTTGCTACATATGTATACTTGTGCCATGTTGGTGTGCTGCACCCATCAACTCGTCATTTACATCAGGTATAACTCCCAATGCAATCCCTCCCCCCTCCCCCCTCCCCATGATAGGCCCCGGTGTGTGATGTTCCCCTTCCCGAGTCCAAGTGATCTCATTGTTCAGTTCCCGCCTATGAGTGAGAACATGCGGTGTTTGGTTTTCTGTTCTTGTGATAGTTTGCTGAGAATGATGGTTTCCAGCTGCATCCATGTCCCTACAAAGGACACAAAGTCATCCTTTTTTATGGCTGCATAGTATTCCATGGTGTATATGTGCCACATTTTCTTAATCCAATCTGTCACTGATGGACATTTGGGTTGATTCCAAGTCTTTGCTATTGTGAATAGTGCTGCAATAAACATACGTGTGCATGTGTCCTTATAGCAGCATAATTTATAATCCTTTGGGTATATACCCAGTAATGGGATGGCTGGGTCATATGGTACATCTAGTTCTAGATCCTTGAGGAATCGCCATACTGTTTTCCATAATGGTTGAACTAGTTTACAATCCCACCAACAGTGTAAAAGTGTTCCTATTTCTCCACATCCTCTCCAGCACCTGTTGTTTCCTGACTTTTTAATGATCGCCATTCTAACTGGTGTGAGATGGTATCTCATTGTGGTTTTGATTTGCATTTCTCTGATGGCCAGTGATGATGAGCATTTTTTCATGTGTCTGTTGGCTGTATGAATGTCTTCTTTTGAGAAATGTCTGTTCATATCCTTTGCCCACTTTTGGATGGGGTTGTTTGTTTTTTTCTTGTAAATTTGTTTGAGTTCTTTGTAGGTTCTGGATATTAGCCCTTTGTCAGATGAGTAGATTGCAAAAATTTTCTCCCATTCTGTAGGTTGCCTGCTCACTCTGATGATAGTTTCTTTTGCTGTGCAGAAGCTCTTTAGTTTGATGAGATCCCATTTGTCAATTTTGGCTTTTGTTGCCGTTGCTTTTGGTGTTTTAGACATGAAGTCTTTGCCCATGCCTATGTCCTGAATGGTACTACCTAGGTTTTCCTCTAGGATTTTTATGGTATTAGGTCTAACATTTAAGTCTCTAATCCATCTTGAATTAATTTTCGTATAAGGAGTAAGGAAAGGATCCAGTTTCAGCTTTCTACTTATGGCTAGCCAGTTTTCCCAGCACCATTTATTCAATAGGGAATCCTTTCCCCATTTCTTGTTTCTCTCAGGTTTGTCAAAGATCAGATGGCTGTAGATGTGTGGTATTATTTCTGAGGACTCTGTTCTGTTCCATTGGTCTATATCTCTGTTTTGGTACCAGTACCATGCTGTTTTGGTTACCGTAGCCTTGTAGTATAGTTTGAAGTCAGGTAGCGTGATGCCTCCAGCTTTGTTCTTTTGACTTAGGATTGTCTTGGAGATGCGGGCTCTTTTTTGGTTCCATATGAACTTTAAAGCAGTTTTTTCCAATTCTGTGAAGAAGCTCATTGGTAGCTTGATGGGGATGGCATTGAATCTATAAATTACCTTGGGCAGTATGGCCATTTTCACGATATTGATTCTTCCTATCCATGAGCATGGTATGTTCTTCCATTTGTTTGTGTCCTCTTTGATTTCACTGAGCAGTGGTTTGTAGTTCTCCTTGAAGAGGTCCTTTACATCCCTTGTAAGTTGGATTCCTAGGTATTTTATTCTCTTTGAAGCAATTGTGAATGGAAGTTCATTCCTGATTTGGCTCTCTGTTTGACTGTCACTGGTGTATAAGAATGCTTGTGATTTTTGCACATTAATTTTGTATCCTGAGACTTTGCTGAAGTTGCTGATCAGCTTAAGGAGATTTTGGGCTGAGACAATGGGGTTTTCTAAATATACAATCATGTCGTCTGCAAACAGGGACAATTTGACTTCTTCTTTTCCTAACTGAATCCCCTTGATTTCTTTCTCTTGCCTGATTGCCCTAGCCAGAACTTCCAACACTATGTTGAATAGGAGTGGTGAGAGAGGGCATCCCTGTCTTGTGCCAGTTTTCAAAGGGAATTTTTCCAGTTTTTGCCCATTCAGTATGATATTGGCTGTGGGTTTGTCATAAATAGCTCTTATGATTTTGAGGTACGTTCCATCAATACCGAATTTATTGAGCGTTTTTAGCATGAAGGGCTGTTGAATTTTGTCAAAAGCCTTTTCTGCATCTATTGAGATAATGATGTGGTTCTTGTCTTTGGTTCTGTTTATATGCTGGATTATGTTTATTGATTTGCGAATGTTGAACCAGCCTTGCATCCCAGGGATGAAGCCCACTTGATCATGGTGGATAAGCTTTTTGATGTGCTGCTGAATCCGGTTTGCCAGTATTTTATTGTGGATTTTTGCATCGATGTTCATCAGGGATATTGGTCTAAAATTCTCTTTTTTTGTTGTGTCTCTGCCAGGCTTTGGTATCAGGATGATGATGGCCTCATAAAATGAGTTAGGGAGGATTCCCTCTTTTTCTATTGATTGGAATAGTTTCAGAAGGAATGGTACCAGCTCCTCCTTGTACCTCTGGTAGAATTCAGCTGTGAATCCATCTGGTCCTGGACTTTTTTTGGTTGGTAGGCTATTAATTATTGCCTCAATTTCAGAGCCTACTATTGGTCTATTCAGGGAATCAACTTCTTCCTGGTTTAGTCTTGGAAGAGTGTAAGTGTCCAGGAAATTATCCATTTCTTCTAGATTTTCCAGTTTATTTGCGTAGAGGTGTTTATAGTATTCTCTGATGGTAGTTTGTATTTCTGTGGGGTCGGTGGTGATATCCCCTTTATCATTTTTAATTGTGTCGATTTGATTCTTCTCTCTTTTCTTCTTTATTAGTCTTGCTAGTGGTCTGTCAATTTTGTTGATCTTTTCAAAAAACCAACTCCTGGATTCATTGATTTTTTGGAGGGTTTTTTGTGTCTCTATCTCCTTCAGTTCTGCTCTGATCTTAGTTATTTCTTGCCTTCTGCTAGCTTTCGAATGTGTTTGCTCTTGCTTCTCTAGTTCTTTTAATTGCGATGTTAGAGTGTCAATTTTAGCTCTTTCCTGCTTTCTCTTGTGGGCATTTAGTGCTATAAATTTCCCTCTACACACTGCTTTAAATGTGTCCCAGAGATTCTGGTATGTTGTATCTTTGTTCTCATTGGTTTCAAAGAACATCTTTATTTCTGCCTTCATTTCGTTATGTACCCAGTAGTCATTCAGGAGCAGGTTGTTCAGTTTCCATGTAGTTGAGCGGTTTTGATTGAGTTTCTTAGTCCTGAGTTCTAGTTTGATTGCACTGTGGTCTGAGAGACAGTTTGTTATAATTTCTGTTCTTGTACATTTGCTGAGGAGTGCTTTACTTCCAATTACGTGGTCAATTTTGGAGTAAGTACGATGTGGTGCTGAGAAGAATGTATATTCTGTTGATTTGGGGTGGAGAGTTCTATAGATGTCTATTAGGTCTGCTTGCTGCAGAGATGAGTTCAATTCCTGGATATCCTTGTTAACTTTCTGTCTCGTTGATCTGTCTAATGTTGACAGTGGAGTGTTGAAGTCTCCCATTATTATTGTATGGGAGTCTAAGTCTCTTTGTAAGTCTCTAAGGACTTGCTTTATGAATCTGGGTGCTCCTGTATTGGGTGCATATATATTTAGGATAGTTAGCTCTTCCTGTTGAATTGATCCCTTTACCATTATGTAATGCCTTCTTTGTCTCTTTTGATCTTTGATGGTTTAAAGTCTGTTTTATCAGAGACTAGTATTGCAACCCCCGCTTTTTTGTGTTCTCCATTTGCTTGGTAAATCTTCCTCCATCCCTTTATTTTGAGCCTATGTATGTCTCTGAGTGTGAGATGGGTCTCCTGAATACAGCAGACTGATGGATCTTGACTCTTTATCCAGATGGCCAGTCTGTGTCTTTTAATTGGAGCATTTAGTCCATTTACATTTAAGGTTGAGATTGTTATGTGTGAACTTGATCCTGCCATTATGATATTAACTGGTTATTTTGCTCGTTAGTTGATGCAGTTTCTTCCTAGCCTTGATGGTCTTTACATTTTGGCATGTTTTTGCAATGGCTGGTACCGGTTGTTCCTTTCCATGTTTAGTGCTTCCTTCAGGGTCTCTTGTAAGGCAGGCCTAGTGGTGACAAAATCTCTAAGCATTTGCTTATCTGTAAAGGATTTTATTTCTCCTTCACTTATGAAACTTAGTTTGGCTGGATATAAAATTCTGGGTTTAAAATTCTTTTCTTTAAGAATGTTGAATATTGGCCCCCACTCTCTTCTGGCTTGAAGAGTTTCTGCCGAGAGATCTGCTGTTAGTCTGATGGGCTTCCCTTTGTGGGTAACCCGACCTTTCTCTCTGGCTGCCCTTAAGATTTTTTCCTTCATTTCAACTTTGGTGAATCTGGCTTTAGGGATTGCTATTATACTTCAGCAAATTTAATTTAGCAGATTTGTGTTATGACACAATAGTAGATCATTTGTAAAAACAAGAAACTCAAGAGGGGCTTTTGGTATGGGAAAAGAGTTGGCTATAGCTAAAGGTAATTGAATTTAGAAGCCATAAAACCAGCATCATTATGCTAGAATTTCTGACTCTACACCACCTTGAAAAGAAGTGGATGATCAATATCTTGACTAGGAAAAGAAAATTGGGGACAAGTAAAGCATGTTCAGTTTTCATCAGGTTGGGATTGAAAATGGAGAGTAATTATTTCAAGATAATATCACTTTAGAAAGAAAGCAATTAGTATCCCCTTTGCTGCTACTGGTGAATTGCATCAAATCTCTATGTAATTAAATGTTTACTGTAACCTGGCCCAACCCTTCATTTCACTAGATTTGTGAAATAAAACTACTGTATTTCTTTCCCCCATCACTCAGCAGGATATGTCTCTGTGTATAACTACAAAGAAAGCTTAATTGTGTGTCTTCAGTATGACACAGTTCAAACTATTGTTTGTCCTTGGAATTGTTTACCATTAGATATAAGAAAATAAGAAAGAGAAAACAATAGAATGATGTTTGCAATCCTAAACAACAAAAATATTTATTTTCTTGTTTCAAGTTATTTTCTACACAGGAACTAACTTTCAATTCAGCAGATACATTCTATTGTAAATGATTAGCATCCTGATTTCATGCACATTTAAGTTTTAGTTGGAGCTAAGTAAAATAAAAAAAAAAATGGTTTAATAGCAGTAATTTTATATTGTTCAGCCTAGCAGGATACCTGATCTCAAATTATTCTTTAAAGAAATTTTAACCTACATTTGAATTATTATTCATTTGAAATGAATATTTGCTTCTCAAACTGTTTGGAAATGAATTGAATACTTGTCTATGAAAACATTTTGTCTTTTCCAAACTCAGTTATAATCACATATTTTAGCATATCTACAGATTTGAGCAACGCAATTTTTTTTGAGGCAACACAATTTTATATATAACACCAACTAGCTTACCTCTTAGTCTGTGTGTGGGCCTACAGAAGGAACAGACTCACATTTGTGTTGCAGTTGTCTAAAATTACCTATGAAAATATGAAACAGCCTTTTGAAGCCAGGACTGAACTCCTCTTCTCAGTGGAACATGTGGTGAAATTGATTTTTCAAAATAATCCTTGCAGTTATAAGATGATAATTGTAGTGTTAAAGATAAACTTTGGCAAATTAAAGTTTTTAGGAGTTTATTTCAGCAGACAGCAAAGGAACCCAGTGTTAGAGTTTCCTCATTCTAATAGCTTTCCATCTAATTATTGTAACATTAGAAAAGTTAGAATATATAATCAGGCCAAATGAAACCAATTTCTACACGAAATACCTTCATTAGCATTCTGATATATGATCTAGATTTTTCATATAATATATTACATAAATCAGTATATGCACATGCGTTAGATCTCATGTATTGTGTGTCTACTATATTGTGTGTGTCAGTGTGTGTGAATGTGTATTTGGTTGCATAGAAAAACGTATATGGTTGATGGACCTGTTAACATTTTCTTTTTCTGAATTCTTATTACTATGATATCCTCTATCATATTGTATCTATTAACATTTTAAGGCAAAGACTAATTACCAATGATGCTTTCATATTTTTTTGAAATGAGTGTCTGCATATTCTTCTAATACCAGTACATAAATATGTGCTTCAACTCATGTACAATTAAATGTAAAGGAAATTGACATTTGTCTAGTGAATTAAAGGAAAAATAGAAATTACCTGGCTACTTAAAGCAATAAATAAAGGCAGAAGAAAATAAAAGATTATAGATTAATTTAATTACTTCCTAATTAATCTAAGACAATAATTGCTAAAACTACAATTATATTCAAACTAGGAAAGTCACTTTCCAAAAATGTTCTATAAAATACTATTTTAGTGGATCTTTTAGGTATAACAGAAAAAAGAAGTTCAGTAACCCAGTAAGTTTGGACATACTTAGCTTGAGTGAGGCAGATTTTGTTGTTGTGGTAGTTTGTTATTGTGTATTTATTTGCGTGTATTCTGACATTAGACCTTCCCCAATCTTGTAATCTACTAATGTTCATTGTAAATATCCAATACCATATGGTAGTGTTACCAGAAAAATTGGTCTTCATCCAGACCCCAAGAGAAAGTTCTTGGATCCCACATAGGAAAGAATTCAAATAGAGTCACAGAGTGCAGTGAGAAGAGACAGTGGATTGCTAGTTTAATGGGCATCCCCTTTCTGAGAACACCCATTACAGAGTAGGGCATCCTCACAAAGCAGGCAAAGAAACACATTGGCTTTAAGTTTTTCTTCTATTGTGGTCTTGTCTATGTAAAGACTAAACTAAGCTTTGACTAGGTGCATTTGGGCTGACAGCATGACAGTATTTTTTATTCTATTGATTTAAAGAAAACTATCTTTGACATTTTAGTGTGTAAGTACATGAAAGCATAACTATAAATATCTTGAAAGCACATATTGTTATGGGTATTGGGACATCTGGACTTTTTGTCATTGTAGGAGTGTGCCCTTGTAGGTATACTTAGACTGTTTCCTCAACTATAAACATCTTAGGATCATGGGTTATGAGTGGAAAATAATGCACCTTGCTAGTCTTTAAGATTTAATTGATTTAAAAATGGTGTCACCTTGGTTATCCTAGGCTCCTGTTTCCCTAAGAGTAGGATACAATATTTCCCATAATTGTTGGCCGTGGACATCCTTTACTCTGTTTGTTGAAAGAGTTGACTAACATTTCAGTGAACAATTCCTGGCAAAGGCTTGTATAAAAATATCAAAATATTTTCCTTGAACGTATTGCATGTTGTTTATTGTAGTAGGTTCTAAATATAGACTAGACTGTAACCGTTTATGCAGATTTTTTTTTTCTTGAGACGGAGTCTCACTCTGTTGCCCAGACTGGAGTGCAGTGGCACTATCCCAGCTCACTGTAACCTCCGCCTCCCGAGTTCCAGCAATTGTCCTGCCTCAGCCTCCCAGGTAGCTGGGACTACAGGTGCATGCCACCACACCTGCCTAATTTTTTGTATTTTAGTAGAGACAGGGTTTCACCGTGTTGCCCAGGCAGTCCACCCGCTTTGGTTTCCCAAAGTGCTAGGATTACATGCATGAGTGCCCAGCCTATACAGATTTTTTAATATCACAGCATCACCTGTCTTAAAGTCTTTAAATTTAGTGACCTTCGTGGCTCCTACTTCTTAGTCTCCAAGGTATTTTGATATTAACTTATATTGCATAAGCATAAACTCTGAAATATTTCTCTTTTATTACATTTTTTTATCTTACTTCTTTCACTTTTTTACTTGATTGAACAAATTCCCCCATTACTGGTCATCACAGTCAGTATTTACATGCACCTCTCTCTTTTCCCTACTTTAGTTTTGTGTATCAATGTAGCCAATTGAAACTCCAGGCTTGGCTATTTTCTTTTTTTTTTTTTTTTTTTTTTTTTTAATTTATTTATTATTATTAAACTTCAAGTTGTAGGGTACATGTGCACAACGTGCAGGTTTGCTACATATGTATACTTGTGCCATGTTGGTGTGCTGCACCCATCAACTCGTCATTTACATCAGGTATAACTCCCAATGCAATCCCTCCCCCCTCCCCCCTCCCCATGATAGGCCCCGGTGTGTGATGTTCCCCTTCCCGAGTCCAAGTGATCTCATTGTTCAGTTCCCGCCTATGAGTGAGAACATGCGGTGTTTGGTTTTCTGTTCTTGTGATAGTTTGCTGAGAATGATGGTTTCCAGCTGCATCCATGTCCCTACAAAGGACACAAAGTCATCCTTTTTTATGGCTGCATAGTATTCCATGGTGTATATGTGCCACATTTTCTTAATCCAATCTGTCACTGATGGACATTTGGGTTGATTCCAAGTCTTTGCTATTGTGAATAGTGCTGCAATAAACATACGTGTGCATGTGTCCTTATAGCAGCATAATTTATAATCCTTTGGGTATATACCCAGTAATGGGATGGCTGGGTCATATGGTACATCTAGTTCTAGATCCTTGAGGAATCGCCATACTGTTTTCCATAATGGTTGAACTAGTTTACAATCCCACCAACAGTGTAAAAGTGTTCCTATTTCTCCACATCCTCTCCAGCACCTGTTGTTTCCTGACTTTTTAATGATCGCCATTCTAACTGGTGTGAGATGGTATCTCATTGTGGTTTTGATTTGCATTTCTCTGATGGCCAGTGATGATGAGCATTTTTTCATGTGTCTGTTGGCTGTATGAATGTCTTCTTTTGAGAAATGTCTGTTCATATCCTTTGCCCACTTTTGGATGGGGTTGTTTGTTTTTTTCTTGTAAATTTGTTTGAGTTCTTTGTAGGTTCTGGATATTAGCCCTTTGTCAGATGAGTAGATTGCAAAAATTTTCTCCCATTCTGTAGGTTGCCTGCTCACTCTGATGATAGTTTCTTTTGCTGTGCAGAAGCTCTTTAGTTTGATGAGATCCCATTTGTCAATTTTGGCTTTTGTTGCCGTTGCTTTTGGTGTTTTAGACATGAAGTCTTTGCCCATGCCTATGTCCTGAATGGTACTACCTAGGTTTTCCTCTAGGATTTTTATGGTATTAGGTCTAACATTTAAGTCTCTAATCCATCTTGAATTAATTTTCGTATAAGGAGTAAGGAAAGGATCCAGTTTCAGCTTTCTACTTATGGCTAGCCAGTTTTCCCAGCACCATTTATTCAATAGGGAATCCTTTCCCCATTTCTTGTTTCTCTCAGGTTTGTCAAAGATCAGATGGCTGTAGATGTGTGGTATTATTTCTGAGGACTCTGTTCTGTTCCATTGGTCTATATCTCTGTTTTGGTACCAGTACCATGCTGTTTTGGTTACCGTAGCCTTGTAGTATAGTTTGAAGTCAGGTAGCGTGATGCCTCCAGCTTTGTTCTTTTGACTTAGGATTGTCTTGGAGATGCGGGCTCTTTTTTGGTTCCATATGAACTTTAAAGCAGTTTTTTCCAATTCTGTGAAGAAGCTCATTGGTAGCTTGATGGGGATGGCATTGAATCTATAAATTACCTTGGGCAGTATGGCCATTTTCACGATATTGATTCTTCCTATCCATGAGCATGGTATGTTCTTCCATTTGTTTGTGTCCTCTTTGATTTCACTGAGCAGTGGTTTGTAGTTCTCCTTGAAGAGGTCCTTTACATCCCTTGTAAGTTGGATTCCTAGGTATTTTATTCTCTTTGAAGCAATTGTGAATGGAAGTTCATTCCTGATTTGGCTCTCTGTTTGACTGTCACTGGTGTATAAGAATGCTTGTGATTTTTGCACATTAATTTTGTATCCTGAGACTTTGCTGAAGTTGCTGATCAGCTTAAGGAGATTTTGGGCTGAGACAATGGGGTTTTCTAAATATACAATCATGTCGTCTGCAAACAGGGACAATTTGACTTCTTCTTTTCCTAACTGAATCCCCTTGATTTCTTTCTCTTGCCTGATTGCCCTAGCCAGAACTTCCAACACTATGTTGAATAGGAGTGGTGAGAGAGGGCATCCCTGTCTTGTGCCAGTTTTCAAAGGGAATTTTTCCAGTTTTTGCCCATTCAGTATGATATTGGCTGTGGGTTTGTCATAAATAGCTCTTATGATTTTGAGGTACGTTCCATCAATACCGAATTTATTGAGCGTTTTTAGCATGAAGGGCTGTTGAATTTTGTCAAAAGCCTTTTCTGCATCTATTGAGATAATGATGTGGTTCTTGTCTTTGGTTCTGTTTATATGCTGGATTATGTTTATTGATTTGCGAATGTTGAACCAGCCTTGCATCCCAGGGATGAAGCCCACTTGATCATGGTGGATAAGCTTTTTGATGTGCTGCTGAATCCGGTTTGCCAGTATTTTATTGTGGATTTTTGCATCGATGTTCATCAGGGATATTGGTCTAAAATTCTCTTTTTTTGTTGTGTCTCTGCCAGGCTTTGGTATCAGGATGATGATGGCCTCATAAAATGAGTTAGGGAGGATTCCCTCTTTTTCTATTGATTGGAATAGTTTCAGAAGGAATGGTACCAGCTCCTCCTTGTACCTCTGGTAGAATTCAGCTGTGAATCCATCTGGTCCTGGACTTTTTTTGGTTGGTAGGCTATTAATTATTGCCTCAATTTCAGAGCCTACTATTGGTCTATTCAGGGAATCAACTTCTTCCTGGTTTAGTCTTGGAAGAGTGTAAGTGTCCAGGAAATTATCCATTTCTTCTAGATTTTCCAGTTTATTTGCGTAGAGGTGTTTATAGTATTCTCTGATGGTAGTTTGTATTTCTGTGGGGTCGGTGGTGATATCCCCTTTATCATTTTTAATTGTGTCGATTTGATTCTTCTCTCTTTTCTTCTTTATTAGTCTTGCTAGTGGTCTGTCAATTTTGTTGATCTTTTCAAAAAACCAACTCCTGGATTCATTGATTTTTTGGAGGGTTTTTTGTGTCTCTATCTCCTTCAGTTCTGCTCTGATCTTAGTTATTTCTTGCCTTCTGCTAGCTTTCGAATGTGTTTGCTCTTGCTTCTCTAGTTCTTTTAATTGCGATGTTAGAGTGTCAATTTTAGCTCTTTCCTGCTTTCTCTTGTGGGCATTTAGTGCTATAAATTTCCCTCTACACACTGCTTTAAATGTGTCCCAGAGATTCTGGTATGTTGTATCTTTGTTCTCATTGGTTTCAAAGAACATCTTTATTTCTGCCTTCATTTCGTTATGTACCCAGTAGTCATTCAGGAGCAGGTTGTTCAGTTTCCATGTAGTTGAGCGGTTTTGATTGAGTTTCTTAGTCCTGAGTTCTAGTTTGATTGCACTGTGGTCTGAGAGACAGTTTGTTATAATTTCTGTTCTTGTACATTTGCTGAGGAGTGCTTTACTTCCAATTACGTGGTCAATTTTGGAGTAAGTACGATGTGGTGCTGAGAAGAATGTATATTCTGTTGATTTGGGGTGGAGAGTTCTATAGATGTCTATTAGGTCTGCTTGCTGCAGAGATGAGTTCAATTCCTGGATATCCTTGTTAACTTTCTGTCTCGTTGATCTGTCTAATGTTGACAGTGGAGTGTTGAAGTCTCCCATTATTATTGTATGGGAGTCTAAGTCTCTTTGTAAGTCTCTAAGGACTTGCTTTATGAATCTGGGTGCTCCTGTATTGGGTGCATATATATTTAGGATAGTTAGCTCTTCCTGTTGAATTGATCCCTTTACCATTATGTAATGCCTTCTTTGTCTCTTTTGATCTTTGATGGTTTAAAGTCTGTTTTATCAGAGACTAGTATTGCAACCCCCGCTTTTTTGTGTTCTCCATTTGCTTGGTAAATCTTCCTCCATCCCTTTATTTTGAGCCTATGTATGTCTCTGAGTGTGAGATGGGTCTCCTGAATACAGCAGACTGATGGATCTTGACTCTTTATCCAGATGGCCAGTCTGTGTCTTTTAATTGGAGCATTTAGTCCATTTACATTTAAGGTTGAGATTGTTATGTGTGAACTTGATCCTGCCATTATGATATTAACTGGTTATTTTGCTCGTTAGTTGATGCAGTTTCTTCCTAGCCTTGATGGTCTTTACATTTTGGCATGTTTTTGCAATGGCTGGTACCGGTTGTTCCTTTCCATGTTTAGTGCTTCCTTCAGGGTCTCTTGTAAGGCAGGCCTAGTGGTGACAAAATCTCTAAGCATTTGCTTATCTGTAAAGGATTTTATTTCTCCTTCACTTATGAAACTTAGTTTGGCTGGATATAAAATTCTGGGTTTAAAATTCTTTTCTTTAAGAATGTTGAATATTGGCCCCCACTCTCTTCTGGCTTGAAGAGTTTCTGCCGAGAGATCTGCTGTTAGTCTGATGGGCTTCCCTTTGTGGGTAACCCGACCTTTCTCTCTGGCTGCCCTTAAGATTTTTTCCTTCATTTCAACTTTGGTGAATCTGGCTTTAGGGATTGCTATTATACTTCAGCAAATTTAATTTAGCAGATTTGTGTTATGACACAATAGTAGATCATTTGTAAAAACAAGAAACTCAAGAGGGGCTTTTGGTATGGGAAAAGAGTTGGCTATAGCTAAAGGTAATTGAATTTAGAAGCCATAAAACCAGCATCATTATGCTAGAATTTCTGACTCTACACCACCTTGAAAAGAAGTGGATGATCAATATCTTGACTAGGAAAAGAAAATTGGGGACAAGTAAAGCATGTTCAGTTTTCATCAGGTTGGGATTGAAAATGGAGAGTAATTATTTCAAGATAATATCACTTTAGAAAGAAAGCAATTAGTATCCCCTTTGCTGCTACTGGTGAATTGCATCAAATCTCTATGTAATTAAATGTTTACTGTAACCTGGCCCAACCCTTCATTTCACTAGATTTGTGAAATAAAACTACTGTATTTCTTTCCCCCATCACTCAGCAGGATATGTCTCTGTGTATAACTACAAAGAAAGCTTAATTGTGTGTCTTCAGTATGACACAGTTCAAACTATTGTTTGTCCTTGGAATTGTTTACCATTAGATATAAGAAAATAAGAAAGAGAAAACAATAGAATGATGTTTGCAATCCTAAACAACAAAAATATTTATTTTCTTGTTTCAAGTTATTTTCTACACAGGAACTAACTTTCAATTCAGCAGATACATTCTATTGTAAATGATTAGCATCCTGATTTCATGCACATTTAAGTTTTAGTTGGAGCTAAGTAAAATAAAAAAAAAAATGGTTTAATAGCAGTAATTTTATATTGTTCAGCCTAGCAGGATACCTGATCTCAAATTATTCTTTAAAGAAATTTTAACCTACATTTGAATTATTATTCATTTGAAATGAATATTTGCTTCTCAAACTGTTTGGAAATGAATTGAATACTTGTCTATGAAAACATTTTGTCTTTTCCAAACTCAGTTATAATCACATATTTTAGCATATCTACAGATTTGAGCAACGCAATTTTTTTTGAGGCAACACAATTTTATATATAACACCAACTAGCTTACCTCTTAGTCTGTGTGTGGGCCTACAGAAGGAACAGACTCACATTTGTGTTGCAGTTGTCTAAAATTACCTATGAAAATATGAAACAGCCTTTTGAAGCCAGGACTGAACTCCTCTTCTCAGTGGAACATGTGGTGAAATTGATTTTTCAAAATAATCCTTGCAGTTATAAGATGATAATTGTAGTGTTAAAGATAAACTTTGGCAAATTAAAGTTTTTAGGAGTTTATTTCAGCAGACAGCAAAGGAACCCAGTGTTAGAGTTTCCTCATTCTAATAGCTTTCCATCTAATTATTGTAACATTAGAAAAGTTAGAATATATAATCAGGCCAAATGAAACCAATTTCTACACGAAATACCTTCATTAGCATTCTGATATATGATCTAGATTTTTCATATAATATATTACATAAATCAGTATATGCACATGCGTTAGATCTCATGTATTGTGTGTCTACTATATTGTGTGTGTCAGTGTGTGTGAATGTGTATTTGGTTGCATAGAAAAACGTATATGGTTGATGGACCTGTTAACATTTTCTTTTTCTGAATTCTTATTACTATGATATCCTCTATCATATTGTATCTATTAACATTTTAAGGCAAAGACTAATTACCAATGATGCTTTCATATTTTTTTGAAATGAGTGTCTGCATATTCTTCTAATACCAGTACATAAATATGTGCTTCAACTCATGTACAATTAAATGTAAAGGAAATTGACATTTGTCTAGTGAATTAAAGGAAAAATAGAAATTACCTGGCTACTTAAAGCAATAAATAAAGGCAGAAGAAAATAAAAGATTATAGATTAATTTAATTACTTCCTAATTAATCTAAGACAATAATTGCTAAAACTACAATTATATTCAAACTAGGAAAGTCACTTTCCAAAAATGTTCTATAAAATACTATTTTAGTGGATCTTTTAGGTATAACAGAAAAAAGAAGTTCAGTAACCCAGTAAGTTTGGACATACTTAGCTTGAGTGAGGCAGATTTTGTTGTTGTGGTAGTTTGTTATTGTGTATTTATTTGCGTGTATTCTGACATTAGACCTTCCCCAATCTTGTAATCTACTAATGTTCATTGTAAATATCCAATACCATATGGTAGTGTTACCAGAAAAATTGGTCTTCATCCAGACCCCAAGAGAAAGTTCTTGGATCCCACATAGGAAAGAATTCAAATAGAGTCACAGAGTGCAGTGAGAAGAGACAGTGGATTGCTAGTTTAATGGGCATCCCCTTTCTGAGAACACCCATTACAGAGTAGGGCATCCTCACAAAGCAGGCAAAGAAACACATTGGCTTTAAGTTTTTCTTCTATTGTGGTCTTGTCTATGTAAAGACTAAACTAAGCTTTGACTAGGTGCATTTGGGCTGACAGCATGACAGTATTTTTTATTCTATTGATTTAAAGAAAACTATCTTTGACATTTTAGTGTGTAAGTACATGAAAGCATAACTATAAATATCTTGAAAGCACATATTGTTATGGGTATTGGGACATCTGGACTTTTTGTCATTGTAGGAGTGTGCCCTTGTAGGTATACTTAGACTGTTTCCTCAACTATAAACATCTTAGGATCATGGGTTATGAGTGGAAAATAATGCACCTTGCTAGTCTTTAAGATTTAATTGATTTAAAAATGGTGTCACCTTGGTTATCCTAGGCTCCTGTTTCCCTAAGAGTAGGATACAATATTTCCCATAATTGTTGGCCGTGGACATCCTTTACTCTGTTTGTTGAAAGAGTTGACTAACATTTCAGTGAACAATTCCTGGCAAAGGCTTGTATAAAAATATCAAAATATTTTCCTTGAACGTATTGCATGTTGTTTATTGTAGTAGGTTCTAAATATAGACTAGACTGTAACCGTTTATGCAGATTTTTTTTTTCTTGAGACGGAGTCTCACTCTGTTGCCCAGACTGGAGTGCAGTGGCACTATCCCAGCTCACTGTAACCTCCGCCTCCCGAGTTCCAGCAATTGTCCTGCCTCAGCCTCCCAGGTAGCTGGGACTACAGGTGCATGCCACCACACCTGCCTAATTTTTTGTATTTTAGTAGAGACAGGGTTTCACCGTGTTGCCCAGGCAGTCCACCCGCTTTGGTTTCCCAAAGTGCTAGGATTACATGCATGAGTGCCCAGCCTATACAGATTTTTTAATATCACAGCATCACCTGTCTTAAAGTCTTTAAATTTAGTGACCTTCGTGGCTCCTACTTCTTAGTCTCCAAGGTATTTTGATATTAACTTATATTGCATAAGCATAAACTCTGAAATATTTCTCTTTTATTACATTTTTTTATCTTACTTCTTTCACTTTTTTACTTGATTGAACAAATTCCCCCATTACTGGTCATCACAGTCAGTATTTACATGCACCTCTCTCTTTTCCCTACTTTAGTTTTGTGTATCAATGTAGCCAATTGAAACTCCAGGCTTGGCTATTTTCTTTTTTTTTTTTTTTTTTTTTTTTTTTAATTTATTTATTATTATTAAACTTCAAGTTGTAGGGTACATGTGCACAACGTGCAGGTTTGCTACATATGTATACTTGTGCCATGTTGGTGTGCTGCACCCATCAACTCGTCATTTACATCAGGTATAACTCCCAATGCAATCCCTCCCCCCTCCCCCCTCCCCATGATAGGCCCCGGTGTGTGATGTTCCCCTTCCCGAGTCCAAGTGATCTCATTGTTCAGTTCCCGCCTATGAGTGAGAACATGCGGTGTTTGGTTTTCTGTTCTTGTGATAGTTTGCTGAGAATGATGGTTTCCAGCTGCATCCATGTCCCTACAAAGGACACAAAGTCATCCTTTTTTATGGCTGCATAGTATTCCATGGTGTATATGTGCCACATTTTCTTAATCCAATCTGTCACTGATGGACATTTGGGTTGATTCCAAGTCTTTGCTATTGTGAATAGTGCTGCAATAAACATACGTGTGCATGTGTCCTTATAGCAGCATAATTTATAATCCTTTGGGTATATACCCAGTAATGGGATGGCTGGGTCATATGGTACATCTAGTTCTAGATCCTTGAGGAATCGCCATACTGTTTTCCATAATGGTTGAACTAGTTTACAATCCCACCAACAGTGTAAAAGTGTTCCTATTTCTCCACATCCTCTCCAGCACCTGTTGTTTCCTGACTTTTTAATGATCGCCATTCTAACTGGTGTGAGATGGTATCTCATTGTGGTTTTGATTTGCATTTCTCTGATGGCCAGTGATGATGAGCATTTTTTCATGTGTCTGTTGGCTGTATGAATGTCTTCTTTTGAGAAATGTCTGTTCATATCCTTTGCCCACTTTTGGATGGGGTTGTTTGTTTTTTTCTTGTAAATTTGTTTGAGTTCTTTGTAGGTTCTGGATATTAGCCCTTTGTCAGATGAGTAGATTGCAAAAATTTTCTCCCATTCTGTAGGTTGCCTGCTCACTCTGATGATAGTTTCTTTTGCTGTGCAGAAGCTCTTTAGTTTGATGAGATCCCATTTGTCAATTTTGGCTTTTGTTGCCGTTGCTTTTGGTGTTTTAGACATGAAGTCTTTGCCCATGCCTATGTCCTGAATGGTACTACCTAGGTTTTCCTCTAGGATTTTTATGGTATTAGGTCTAACATTTAAGTCTCTAATCCATCTTGAATTAATTTTCGTATAAGGAGTAAGGAAAGGATCCAGTTTCAGCTTTCTACTTATGGCTAGCCAGTTTTCCCAGCACCATTTATTCAATAGGGAATCCTTTCCCCATTTCTTGTTTCTCTCAGGTTTGTCAAAGATCAGATGGCTGTAGATGTGTGGTATTATTTCTGAGGACTCTGTTCTGTTCCATTGGTCTATATCTCTGTTTTGGTACCAGTACCATGCTGTTTTGGTTACCGTAGCCTTGTAGTATAGTTTGAAGTCAGGTAGCGTGATGCCTCCAGCTTTGTTCTTTTGACTTAGGATTGTCTTGGAGATGCGGGCTCTTTTTTGGTTCCATATGAACTTTAAAGCAGTTTTTTCCAATTCTGTGAAGAAGCTCATTGGTAGCTTGATGGGGATGGCATTGAATCTATAAATTACCTTGGGCAGTATGGCCATTTTCACGATATTGATTCTTCCTATCCATGAGCATGGTATGTTCTTCCATTTGTTTGTGTCCTCTTTGATTTCACTGAGCAGTGGTTTGTAGTTCTCCTTGAAGAGGTCCTTTACATCCCTTGTAAGTTGGATTCCTAGGTATTTTATTCTCTTTGAAGCAATTGTGAATGGAAGTTCATTCCTGATTTGGCTCTCTGTTTGACTGTCACTGGTGTATAAGAATGCTTGTGATTTTTGCACATTAATTTTGTATCCTGAGACTTTGCTGAAGTTGCTGATCAGCTTAAGGAGATTTTGGGCTGAGACAATGGGGTTTTCTAAATATACAATCATGTCGTCTGCAAACAGGGACAATTTGACTTCTTCTTTTCCTAACTGAATCCCCTTGATTTCTTTCTCTTGCCTGATTGCCCTAGCCAGAACTTCCAACACTATGTTGAATAGGAGTGGTGAGAGAGGGCATCCCTGTCTTGTGCCAGTTTTCAAAGGGAATTTTTCCAGTTTTTGCCCATTCAGTATGATATTGGCTGTGGGTTTGTCATAAATAGCTCTTATGATTTTGAGGTACGTTCCATCAATACCGAATTTATTGAGCGTTTTTAGCATGAAGGGCTGTTGAATTTTGTCAAAAGCCTTTTCTGCATCTATTGAGATAATGATGTGGTTCTTGTCTTTGGTTCTGTTTATATGCTGGATTATGTTTATTGATTTGCGAATGTTGAACCAGCCTTGCATCCCAGGGATGAAGCCCACTTGATCATGGTGGATAAGCTTTTTGATGTGCTGCTGAATCCGGTTTGCCAGTATTTTATTGAGGATTTTTGCATCGATGTTCATCAGGGATATTGGTCTAAAATTCTCTTTTTTTGTTGTGTCTCTGCCAGGCTTTGGTATCAGGATGATGATGGCCTCATAAAATGAGTTAGGGAGGATTCCCTCTTTTTCTATTGATTGGAATAGTTTCAGAAGGAATGGTACCAGCTCCTCCTTGTACCTCTGGTAGAATTCAGCTGTGAATCCATCTGGTCCTGGACTTTTTTTGGTTGGTAGGCTATTAATTATTGCCTCAATTTCAGAGCCTACTATTGGTCTATTCAGGGATTCAACTTCTTCCTGGTTTAGTCTTGGAAGAGTGTAAGTGTCCAGGAAATTATCCATTTCTTCTAGATTTTCCAGTTTATTTGCGTAGAGGTGTTTATAGTATTCTCTGATGGTAGTTTGTATTTCTGTGGGGTCGGTGGTGATATCCCCTTTATCATTTTTAATTGTGTCGATTTGATTCTTCTCTCTTTTCTTCTTTATTAGTCTTGCTAGTGGTCTGTCAATTTTGTTGATCTTTTCAAAAAACCAACTCCTGGATTCATTGATTTTTTGGAGGGTTTTTTGTGTCTCTATCTCCTTCAGTTCTGCTCTGATCTTAGTTATTTCTTGCCTTCTGCTAGCTTTCGAATGTGTTTGCTCTTGCTTCTCTAGTTCTTTTAATTGCGATGTTAGAGTGTCAATTTTAGCTCTTTCCTGCTTTCTCTTGTGGGCATTTAGTGCTATAAATTTCCCTCTACACACTGCTTTAAATGTGTCCCAGAGATTCTGGTATGTTGTATCTTTGTTCTCATTGGTTTCAAAGAACATCTTTATTTCTGCCTTCATTTCGTTATGTACCCAGTAGTCATTCAGGAGCAGGTTGTTCAGTTTCCATGTAGTTGAGCGGTTTTGATTGAGTTTCTTAGTCCTGAGTTCTAGTTTGATTGCACTGTGGTCTGAGAGACAGTTTGTTATAATTTCTGTTCTTGTACATTTGCTGAGGAGTGCTTTACTTCCAATTACGTGGTCAATTTTGGAGTAAGTACGATGTGGTGCTGAGAAGAATGTATATTCTGTTGATTTGGGGTGGAGAGTTCTATAGATGTCTATTAGGTCTGCTTGCTGCAGAGATGAGTTCAATTCCTGGATATCCTTGTTAACTTTCTGTCTCGTTGATCTGTCTAATGTTGACAGTGGAGTGTTGAAGTCTCCCATTATTATTGTATGGGAGTCTAAGTCTCTTTGTAAGTCTCTAAGGACTTGCTTTATGAATCTGGGTGCTCCTGTATTGGGTGCATATATATTTAGGATAGTTAGCTCTTCCTGTTGAATTGATCCCTTTACCATTATGTAATGCCTTCTTTGTCTCTTTTGATCTTTGATGGTTTAAAGTCTGTTTTATCAGAGACTAGTATTGCAACCCCCGCTTTTTTGTGTTCTCCATTTGCTTGGTAAATCTTCCTCCATCCCTTTATTTTGAGCCTATGTATGTCTCTGAGTGTGAGATGGGTCTCCTGAATACAGCAGACTGATGGATCTTGACTCTTTATCCAGATGGCCAGTCTGTGTCTTTTAATTGGAGCATTTAGTCCATTTACATTTAAGGTTGAGATTGTTATGTGTGAACTTGATCCTGCCATTATGATATTAACTGGTTATTTTGCTCGTTAGTTGATGCAGTTTCTTCCTAGCCTTGATGGTCTTTACATTTTGGCATGTTTTTGCAATGGCTGGTACCGGTTGTTCCTTTCCATGTTTAGTGCTTCCTTCAGGGTCTCTTGTAAGGCAGGCCTAGTGGTGACAAAATCTCTAAGCATTTGCTTATCTGTAAAGGATTTTATTTCTCCTTCACTTATGAAACTTAGTTTGGCTGGATATAAAATTCTGGGTTTAAAATTCTTTTCTTTAAGAATGTTGAATATTGGCCCCCACTCTCTTCTGGCTTGAAGAGTTTCTGCCGAGAGATCTGCTGTTAGTCTGATGGGCTTCCCTTTGTGGGTAACCCGACCTTTCTCTCTGGCTGCCCTTAAGATTTTTTCCTTCATTTCAACTTTGGTGAATCTGGCAATTATGTGTCTTGGAGTTGCTCTTCTCGAGGAGTATCTTTGTGGCGTTCTCTGTATTTCCTGGATTTGAATGTTGGCCTGCCCTACTAGGTTGGGGAAGTTCTCCTGGATGATATCCTGAAGAGTGTTTTCCAACTTGGTTCCATTTTCCCCCTCACTTTCAGGCACCCCAATCAGACGTAGATTTGGTCTTTTTACATAATCCCATACTTCTTGCAGGCTTTGTTCATTTCTTTTTCTTCTTTTTTCTTTTGGTTTCTCTTCTCACTTCATTTCATTCATTTGATCCTCCATCGCTGACATTCTTTCTTCCAGTTGATCGAGACGGTTACTGAAGCTTGTGCATTTGTCACGTATTTCTCGTGCCATGGTTTTCGTCTCTTTCATTTCGTTTGTGAGCTTCTCTGCATTAATTACTCTAGCCATCAATTCTTCCACTTTTTTTTCAAGATTTTTAGTTTCTTTGCGCTGGGTACGTAATTCCTCCTTTAGCTCTGAGAAATTTGATGGACTGAAGCCTTCTTCTCTCATCTCGTCGAAGTCATTCTCCGTCCAGCTTTGATCCGTTGCTGGCGATGAGCTGTGCTCCTTTGCCGGGGGAGATGCGCTCTTATTTTTTGAATTTCCAGCTTTTCTGCCCTGCTTTTTCCCCATCTTTGTGGTTTTATCTGCCTCTGGTCTTTGATGATGGTGATGTACTGATGGGGTTTTGGTGTAGGTGTCCTTCCTGTTTGATAGCTTTCCTTCTAACAGTCAGGATCCTCAGCTGTAGGTTGTAGCTGTAGGAGATTGCTTGAGGTCCACTCCAGACCCTGTTTGCCTGGGTATCAGCAGCAGAGGCTGCAGAAGATAGAATATTTCTGAACAGCGAGTGTACCTGTCTGATTCTTGCTTTGGAATCTTCCTCTCAGGGGTGTACTCCACCCTGTGAGGTGTGGGGTGTCAGACTGCCCCTAGTGGGGGATGTCTCCCAGTTAGGCTACTCAGGGGTCAGGGACCCACTTGAGCAGGGAGTCTGTCCCTTCTCAGATCTCAACCTCCGTGTTGGGAGATCCACTGCTCTCTTCAAAGCTGTCAGACAGAGTCGTTTGCGTCTGCAGAGCTGCTGCGTTTGTTATTATTTATTGTGCCCTGTCCCCAGAGGTGGAGTCTACAGAGACAGGCAGGTTTCCTTGAGCTGCTGTGAGCTCCACCCAGTTCGAGCTTCCCAGCAGCTTTGTTTACCTACTTAAGCCTCAGCAATGGCGGGCGCCCCTCCCCCAGCCTCGCTGCTGCCTTGCCGGTAGATCACAGACTGCTGTGCTAGCAATGAGGGAGGCTCCGTGGGTGTGGGACACTCCCGGCCAGGTGTGGGATATGATCTCCTGGTGTGCCTGTCTGCTTAAAGCGCAGTATTGGGGTGGGAGTTACCCAATTTTCCAGGTGTTGTGTGTCTCAGTTCCCCTGGCTAGGAAAAGGGATTCCCTTCCCCCTTGCGCTTTCCAGGTGAGGCAATGCCTCGCCCTGCTTCAGCTCTTGCTGGTCGGGCTGCAGCAGCTGACCAGCACCGATCGTCTGGCACTCCCCAGTGAGATGAACCCAGTACCTCAGTTGAAAATGCAGAAATCGCCGGTCTTCTGTGTCGTTCGCGCTGGGAGTTGGAGACTGGAGCTGTTCCTATTCCGCCATCTTGCTCCGCCCCCTTGGCTATTTTCATAATAGGCTTACTACTCCTATAAAATCTCTCAGAAACTATGGGCCTACTTCTACTCTTTCTTTCTTGTCAATTTCCAAATATGAATCATATACACAGAAAACTTACTTCACAATCACCCTACCCCCAATTTCCCTAAGAGCAGAGTCTTACTGAAAGAAGTCTCAAAGCTATGCTAATAAAGTAGGCATCCCTACTGAGCCCTCACTGCTACTCTGAAATCTTTGTTTTTGTGTCTAATTGATAACATTATCAAAATTTGCACATAAACTATCCCAGACCTTCTTAACTCTCCTGAAAATACATATCTCACTTTGAAACCCTAAGAAAATGACCATGTCTTCTAATTTTTAAAGAATTCAAAGTCATTCTTAGAACATATGAAAAAATACAATATCAAAAATAAAACAAAACTTAAAAAAAACAAAACAATACAAAAAAGTCATTCTTCCTAATTCATTTTATTACCCAAGACTATGGTACTATTCTATTCGCCAGGACTAATCCTCTGTATGCATTTGCATCTCACTGTTCCTTAACTTTCTCCAGGACTCTATTTTATTGGTCTTCTTTCGCATACCTGTTTAATCTTTTTCTATTTCTTACTTCCTTCCCTTCAGTTTTAACTGTTCATACGTCAATCATCAGGAAATATCAAATTATTTCAATTCATTTCTTTCTTCCTCAGCCCCCAGACCACTTTTTTTCCAAAAACTAGTTCACACATACTAACTCCCCTTTTCCAACACTCATTCTCTCAATTAATAGTAATATGATCTTCATCACATTCCTGAAAGTTGATTCTCCAGTCAGCAGTTAACTTCCTTTTCAACAAACTTGATACCTCTTTCAGTTCTCATCCTAATTGTGTATGAACAGTTGGCCTATTGAGTTTCCCTGGTTATTTGGCTTCTTTTCTTGTTTGGCCCTCAGGATCTTGCATTATTCAGTTTTTCCTACCTCTCTGTGGTTTCTTCTTTGTCTACTTCACTGATTCACGATTCTACTGTGTGTATTTATGTACTCCACCAGCTGCTGATCTCATCCATATCCATACCTTCAATTTTCATGCTCTATGGTATTGCTTCTTAACTGTGGCTGCATACTGGAAAGATTTTTAAAATTATTAATGATTATATTTACCCCCAAGTATCCTGATTTAATTGATCTGGGTATAGCATAAATACTGGGATCTTTATAATCTTCTTAAAGACATTATAATGAACAACCTAGGCTTAAGTAACTACTCTATGGATTTCTCTTGCTTATAGCAATTGACTTGTCAATTCAAACAATGGCTCAAAAATCAATAAATCTAAATCTGTAATATTTTATCTGTTTGTGATCATACTAAGTTCTGATGAATTTACAATTTTATATTATTTTTTGTCTTCTAGCTCCACTATAACCCACATATTCAAATGCTTTCTTACAGATAATATTACTGAGCATCTCATATATTTTGCTCAATAACTCCAACCATAGCCACCTGTTAACACCATATTGCCTCCTGCTTAGACTTTTACTATTGTATCTATTCTGAATAATATTTTCAGAAAACAGTTTGATTATATTATTGCCAATTTGTTAGCTACTAAAATTAAATACAAGTTCATGCAACATATATATTCTCAGTCCCCAAACCTGTTTCATTTAACAAGACTAGACTCCTCAGATCTTTTGCTTCTTCACTCATCTTTTTATCCCATTGCTTATACAGTTTTTTTCTCTTTATGTCCAACTTTCCAAGTCCCTTGGGGTCCAAACTAAGATCTTTGATTTAGTTTAATATCTGATCTTGTTATAGTGGGAAATTTGCTTATCCTCTTTTGGTCTCAGGTTGGTTGCTGGGGTTTTATTTTACATCTATAAAGTTGAGATGAGATCTTTCAGAGTTGTGAAACTGAAATAAGATAGTAATTGCAAAGTTCCTAGCTAAATATTAGTCCTCAAAAATGTTAACTACCTTTCCTGATTTTTCCTTCCATACAGTCCTAAAATTTGTGTCATGTTAATTTTTATTATCCTCACTCAACTCTTTTATGGTTGTGTGTTTTGCCTCCTCAACAAGCGCTTAGGGACTGTGCCCAGTCTTGAATCATACTTCTTTTGTTACTACTACATACTTAACATATATTATATTCATTGTAGGGCTCATCAAATATTTGTTGAATGGATTTTGCTAAGTAAATTAGGAAATCTTCAATCAGAGTACAAACCAAAGCTTTGCAAGTCTAAATTATGAAGGATTTTTGTGGGAGCTTCTAATTTGTGGCTGAAAGAACAGAGCCAAATAACTTCCAGTATTAAAACACACACACACACACACACACACATACACACACACACACACATACACAGAGAGAGAGAGAGAGAGAGAAAGAGAGAGAGAGAGAGAGAGAATAAAACAAGGAAAGGAAAAAATCAATTAAAATAATTTCTGGAAATCAAAATGCAGATATGGTTTAAAACTGGATCTTATTCTCTGCCTACAGTTTTAACCATATGGAAATGCTGGGAGAAAAATAACTGATGTGTCTTAGTTTCAACATCACTAAATGTAGGTAAATTGTTTTTAACTTTCTTCCATATGAGTTATGATGTTTGGCCAATGTCATGAATGAAATATACTTTGAGATTTCTGTAAAGCATCAAGAAACTGCTGTATTAAAGTGAGATTATTACTGTATATATTATAAATATTATGTAGGTGTATTTCTTTCAATATTTACAATATTCAATTTCTTCTTCTAATTTTTTTCAGTGTTTCATTTCTCTTTTCTACTTCATCAAGACAAGCAAAGTACCAGTGCTGTACATTAAAAATACACAAATACATCACTCACACCGCATCAACTCCTACAGACAAAAGAACTTTTACTAAACATTGCTCCTCTTCGAAGCACATAATCACAGCTAAATGTATCAAGAGCCATCTGCTGGTCCAATGTAGCCAACTCCAATTAGCAAGATGTCTATTAGTGTCCATATTTCCAGGCCACTGAAGCTGAAGAGCTTGCCAAGGCCTTCTTGCCACTGGTCGAGGTAGAAATGATCTGCTCCAAAGACACCAAGGGTGATGCTTAGAGCCAGAGCAATAGACCATTTACAGCCTCCAGCCCAATTTCAGTACAGCATTTTGAAAGAAGTAGTTACCCAAGTCATGAATGTGTTGATCAAGCAGTTGGCAGCGTAATGCCATTGAGGACAGGACTTTATGCAGCTGGTAGAATTGAAACATTCACATTCTGTTTCTGGAAGCTTCCAGCAAAATCAAGTCATGTTGATGATAAAGTTACTTTGATATTTTAACTCTTAATCAACACAGGCAACTGAAGGTTTCACTGTACAGTCAAAAGTGACTAGCTTCCCATAGACACAGGGGACATTTGTTGTGCAGTCTATAAAGTCTGCAGAATATCTGCTACACAAACGTAAAAGGTGGAATTTCGGTACTTTCACTGCCCAGCAGGAATTAGCACTGTGAGAGTAAAAGCAGCACATGGCACAGGCAGTGGGCATCCCACAGCTGAGCTGTTACAGCCACCCATAATTTTGATTTATTAGTCATAATTGTTTTTGTTTTCATATCATTTATTATACTATGATCTACTCTCCCTCCTCTGACTCTCTTTGCTAAATGTGCTACCTGAAGTTCAGGTCTATCCAAATTCAGCTTCCTCGCCCATCCTGAGTTGTGTGCTTTAGATTACCAATGAAACCTCAAGATGTCTTTGTTATAATTAGAGTACAGTCAACTCTCAGTTATCTATGATAATGGATTACTGGGAGAGCCTGAATAAACAAATTGGTTTGGAGATTTGTCACCTTGAGTGAACTCTTTCTCCCACGCTGTCCCTTGGGAGTGGTAGAAAGGGTAGCGTGAGGGAAACAGGCAGGCCGACTCCTCACAGTGACTCATGCTTCAGAGGGTAGCTTCACAGATAACTTCTGGAATGTCCGTGTGTCACTCCTCTCTTAAAGATGAAAGGACTGAAAAAGCTGAGAGCCACTAGCAACAAACATTTACTGAGTGAATGAATGAATGATAGGATTTACTTGATGTGGTTCCCGTAGAGAAGAAGTGTCATCTTTCACTTCCATTACAAGTTTGGAGTGAATAAATGCACTCACTGAAGAAACACTGTGGTAGTGCAAATGCTTCACTAAGGAGGCTCTACATAGACGAGGTACATTTCTGTCAGTGCTCATACATCATGGACCATTTAAATATATTCACTTCAATAAAGCAACAGACCAACAAGTAAACATTTTAAAATTAATGCTATATAAGGAACAATGCTTCTATAAATATTGCCCAATGTTTATAGTATTTATAACCATTTCTCTCCTGCTACTTTGGAAATAACTGGTATTTTCCCATAGGAGATACACAGAAAAATGTGAACTGTTTGTTGAAATAGATAAAAAGGTACAGATCTTCTAATTGTGCCTCTAGTTGTCAAATGACTCATGAATTTGAATCCAATCAATGTTCATCAAACATATGTCAATTGTAGGCATTTTTCTAGGGACTGAGCATGAAGAGATAGTTGAACAAAGATAAACAGGGTATTGCAACTGTCCGTTCATTGTTTCTATGGATGCCTGGTGTAAGTAACAGGAGAATTAAACTCCAGGCTCAAGTTCTTCCTAGGCAATGTGATACTTTCTATGCATTTTTTTTTCCTAAGAAAGAGAAGATTATATTTAAGGAAAATATTATAATTTAGCTACAGTTGAGTATATTATTTTTCAGAATTAAGACAGTAAGTGTTGCATTAACAGAGAAATGTGAGGAATCCACTTTCCTTGAGGCAATTTGAAGAAGAAAAAAAGCACTCTGAGAGTTCAAAGGTCTTAATTTCAGTAATAATTTCACTATGAACTATCTATAAACCTTCAGTTTTCTGGGATTCTTTTTGCTCTTGTAACATGATGGATTTGGAGTACATAAACTCCCAGACCTAACTTTTAAAAAAACTATGATTAAAGAAAGATTTAATTTTGGATAAATAGATGACAAAAATTAACAGGTCTTGGAGACATTCAATATGAGTATTTGGTAGAGAATAAGTCTAAGGAGATTCTGAAAAGGCCAATTTGAGTAACTGATATCTGGTTAACAGAGTTAACTGTTAAATCTCTCAAAATGCAGGCAAAATGAGGAGAAAGCAGCAGCCACGGTGATTCACATATTTGACAATTGAGCACTGATTGCTTAGGAAAGCTATCATCAATCTTTTTTTCTTTTTTCTTTTCCTGACTTGTGTATTCTTGTTCTAACCATCTAGAGAAATTTCCTTGGCATTATGCATAAAAACTCATTACTCACATAGCATGGACAAAGCAGATACTCTTCAAGCCTCATTTAATTTGTCTCTATGAGGAATGATGAACACTAAGCATTGGCTCTAATTATAAATTTAAGGTAGTGGGGTAAAGCTTAAAGTAGTGACTACCCATGAGCCTAGCTAATGGTGGTTTTCGGGGCAATAAGGTGGAGACGAAAACTTACAGAACCAGTTTCAGCTGAGCTTCCATGGTGACAGAGACCTTCACAAGGTTCTATTAAGTCTATCTGTAATGACACATCATTACATCAGGCTTTGAATATTTAACTCATATCACACACTTTAATTTCATTAGATATGAGAAGCTGCTTTTTGTGTATGTATGAAAAGTCTGAAAGATTTTAAGTTCAAAATAAGCGGATTTTTTAAATTTTTATAATAATTTGGGGATTCCTCATTCTCAGTCATTGCAATTCATTATTTTTTTGTGTGAAATAATGGCCATGTAATTTTCTTTCTAAGAATGGTATATTACTTGTGTATCCAACATGTTCATTGCTAAAATAATCCTTTTAAAATTATACATTAAGATAAAAGTAGAATCTAGTCTCTTTCCAACTGTACCGTATTCAAAATGTAACTCCTTACATGCCAAAGTTCAGTCATAAATTGCCTCCTCTCTAGCTTAACTAAAGTGAAGTAACATTAGAGGAAGATAGTTAAATGTTATTGATAATTATTCACAGATATTAAAAAATGTTATAAGTGTTTCTAAAGATTACTGGCAACTCACCCCTTATATTAGGTCAAAATTCATGTCTAAGATGCATCTTAACTTAAATGCCATTTGATCCTTTTAAAAATTGTTTTTCTTAAATTTGTATAATCTGACTACCTTCATCTTCTTCAGGCTTCTGGAGTTATCTTTCCTTTAGATATATAAATAAAGCCACTTAAAGCTCTCCTCTCATGTACTGTAGGTAATAAATGTTCTAATATTTCCTACGATTACCAGATGAAATGGAAACTTGCTGCTTCCATCTTTTTCCTCCAGATTTCTTTTCCTATATTAGATTTTTTGTTTTTAAGAATCACATTGGGATATTTTTGTTAAGTAAAATTGACATTTTAAATTTTGTTTGCCAGATTCTTAGCAAATATGCCTCTATTCGATACAAACTTATTGGTGCTGCTTAATATCATAGAATCATGAAGACTTTAAGTTATCAGTGTTTTGTAGTTGTTAAAACAATCCTCAAATAATTAATAAGTTATTTCATTGAAATACTTTTAGAAAGAATATTCGGGAGAGTGTTTGAAAGCTCTTTTTACAAATAGTGGTAATATGTAGTGTATTTCATGTTGAAGATGAACACTTCATATGAAACATTGATTTCATACATTTTTCTAATAATAATTCTAGGTATTAGATATATTTCCAAGACTGTAGAATAAAACTTTAAATTCATATTAATATTTACTTTTCCCTGGCCTTATCAATGAAGAACTTTGTATCCAACTAATAAACAGGTATATTGTACATGACATTCTGTAGGAGAAGCAAAAAGGAAGGATGCAACAAAAGAAACTAGATAACTGCATTATCCATCTTTCACACAAACAGCCCATTGTGAACAGTAGAGTTAATTAAATGCAGACCAGATGCTTTTAAAAGTTTGTTTGCCTGAATGGCAATTACAACTTCCACATACAAACAAGAAAATTAAAAATAATACAGAACACCATATTTGTAATGATTATAGTACACATATCACTTTTAGTCATTAACTGGGTTCTCCCATATTATGATTTGTTTTCTGCTCAACATTTTACTTTTCCCAGCTTCTCTCAACTTCACTTTTTCTGAGAGGTAGACATGGAATCTTTTTTATTCTCCAAAATATTATAAAAGAATACTTCTGCATGAAAAGAATGCTAATGAGGTTTGAGGATAATGACTCAAGTGAAGCTCAGAAAAGGAACAATTCAATTAAAATATATGACCACAAAATCCATTGCCAACTTCTCACTAGGAATCACCTGACTACTATTACTTTATAAGACTCAAAACTCAATATTGCAGGGTTATTTTTAATTTTTGATCACTGTTTTTTAAAATTTTACGTCCCTTTGTTAAAATTTGAATCCTCTACTCCACCATGGTTTCTTAAGCAATTTTTTTCAAATAAACAAAAATAATTACTCATACAGAGTACCTAAGACAAAACAACACAAACCACTGAGATAAATTTTTACACTTGCCACAGCAAGTTTTCCTTTGTATAGCAATTTAAATTTTGTCCTGATCGATAGATTTACATAATAATTTTTTTGTTACAATCTTTTGCATTTTTTGGAAATTGAAGTTTTTATTGTGACACTCTTGATGTTATCTGTTATAAAATATGTGTTTAAAAATAAGATATCTGTACTGTACTAATAATAATACAGTTTTTCTAAAAACAGTTTTTGAAGAATAAAAGAAATACATGCTGTAATATTTTTAGCCAACAACCATATGCTTTTTTTTCTGTTATATTAGCATTTTAGGTCTAAGTGTTCTCATTAAGAATTTCTAAATTGTTCTACATTACTTTTAAGCATTGAGAATTATGATTAATTTGTATGTATATAAAATATTGGTTTTCATAACAAATATTTATGACCTTTATTGCTTTATTTTGAGAAAAACATGGAATATAACAATCTGTAATTCTCCTTGACCATAACTTGATTCCTTAACATAATTAAGTATTACTGGAAAAATTATTTTTCTCTAAAAATAAGGCAGATTTTTTTTTGACAAATCGTCCTTCGATACCTGAGCAATAGTCTTTATAATACATAAATTACATCAGCCTCTCCTAACTTTGAAAATTCTGTGGTTTATTTTGGGATACGTGGATGTTTCTACTGTCTTTAATTGCTCAGCTTGTTTTGTGAATAGAAAATCTTCTCAATGACCATATACACTGCAACTTTATCTTGTCTTATCAGGTGTTAGAAAACTTTTGGCTATTGTCTCAAATTAAGTATAAACACGTGGTCATCCTTCAAGGAAGAACACATGCATTGATTATAATACTTGTGTTACATCTGATCTCATAGCTCTGTTTTTGTTCTATTTTTGTCCACATACAAACTTTTTATTTCAGTGATGGGCTATAGTAAAATATTATAAATAAACTTTTATGATGGAGTGAAATTTGCATAAATACCCAAATGAAATATCAGTAGAATGAAGAGATAGTTACTCTATAAATAATCCCCAAGAGCTAAGAGTAGAAACTGTAGCAAAACCTACTGTTCAAACTGATGGGCACTTACATATTTTTAACATAAGTACAGTGATGCACCCTTCATTATAAAATCAAGAAAAGGACGGGTACGGTGGCTCACGTGTGTAATCCTAGCACTTTCAGCGGGTGGATCATGAGGTCAGGAGATCGAGACCATCCTGGCTCACATGGTGAACCCCGTCTCTACTAAAAATACACACACACACACACACACACACACACAAATTAGCCTGGCGTGGTGGCAGGCGCCTGTAGTCCCAGTTATGCTGGAGGCTGAAGCAGGAGAATGGCGTGAACCCGGGAGGCAGAACTTGCAGTGAGCCGAGATTGGGCCACTGCACTCCAGCCTGGGCAACAGAGTGAGACTCTGTCTCAAAAAAAAAAAAAAAAAAAAAAAAAAAAAATCAAGAAAATATTGGACTAATAATAGTTGCTATAATGATAAGAGTCTACTCTATACAAGGTGAGATGCTGAGTATTTTTCATGCTACATTTCCTATCCTTAAAGCATTCCAGAAAGTTAGGCATTATTATTATCACAATTTTCCAGTTGAAGAACTTCATGAACAGAATAGTTGAATAATTTGATTAAAACTATGCAAGTAACTAGGGCTTGAACCCAAATTTGAACCGAATATGTCCGGCTTCTTAAAGGAGACTTGTCTTAGTTATTTTGTAGAATAAATTACTTTTAATTTGAGCCGAGAAAAACAACACTTTTGGACAATTAACTAATCTACAAGTCCTGTTAATGTCATATTTGAGGAAAATAGTGTAAGACATGTTAAAAAATATCTGCAGTGCTCGCATGATAACAGGAGTTCCCACAATGGTCTAATTTCTTCTATCATTTTCATCTTAGATTAGACACCATTTAAAAAAGAGACAATAAGTCTTGGGTACCTGTAGTCTCTGGAGCAGCCCTTTAACACATTTCTGTTTCCCAATTACCCTTGGCTTGGGACCTAGTGCTTTTTATGTTTCTTCCAAGTCAATGAGCTCTATGGATCACTTTAGGAATGCTTGCTCTCCACATCCTTCATTTAGCTTTGTAAAGCGTTTAGTCATCAGCTCTGCTGAGTTAATAAACCACACTCTAATGCCATTTCTTTAGAATCATTTGGCTAGATATTTAAAATCACTAAAGTTAGGGCTGCAATCCAGACCACCTCAATCAAATTCACCAGGGCAAAGTTCAGGAATCTGCATTTTTAACAAGTACTTTTTGTGAGTTTGTTGTGGAAACAGGTTTGGGAATTACCTCCAAAAGACTCATGACTTGGCTTGACCTAAATTTAAAACTCCAACTCAGAATATTTTCCTCCTTAGTCTGTCTTACTTTTGAACGATAAATCCCAGTTACCATTATCACCCTCATCCTCTGTGAAACTGCTATTCCTCACATTATTTGATATTTTTGTATTTTATAATTTTTTGGACGATGACTTCAGGAGTGGGGTGGTATGGGTGGATGCTAAAAGAGGGATATGTAGCTTTGATATCCATCTTCGGGCTCTTTCCCTCTAAGGTAATTTAGAGGTTTTGTGATAAGATTCGTACTTGGAAAGCGGAGCAATTACCAATCCACATGCCATGCACCTGCACTTAACTTGAGAAGAGTGACTTGCAAATTTCACAGAATGCTAACAAACATTTCAAAATCTTAGTTTCAGTTCTGAAAAGGTATAAAACTTTTCTGTTCCCTTGTCTGGGCTATTGCTACTTAGAATAATTTTTTGTTGTTGTTGTTGAGATGAAGTCTCACTCTATCACCCAGGCTGGAGTGCAGTGGCACAATCTCAGCTCACTGCAACCTCTGTCTCCCCAGTTCAAGTGATTCTCCTGCCTCAGCCTCCAGAGTAGCTGGGACTACAGGCGCGAGTCACCAAGACTAGCTAATTTTTGCATTTTTTTAGTAGAGACAGGGTTTCACCATATTCACCAGACTGGTCTCAAACTCCCGATCTCGCGATCTGCCTGCGTCGGCATCCCAAGGTGCTGAGATTACAGGCGTGAGCCGCCTCTCCCGGCCTAGAATAAATTTTAAAACTTCAAAAATAGTATTTGAAATGGAAAAAACATACTTTGATTGTATATCTTAGTACCAATGTATTTGCCCTGAGTAATGAAAACAGGAGAGGCAGTAGTGTTCATTTCAAATAAAGTATGTAAGCAATATTTTACCTGTAATAGGCATTTAACTTTTCTTTCATTACTTACAGTAATAAGGGTTAACATTTATAGAATAACTATAAAGTTCCTGACACTATGCTTGCCCTTTAGTTACATATCTAATTTTATTAACATTTACTGGTAAATATTAAGTTCTAATCTCTGTTGGGCACTAGAGATATTAAAATAAATAATACAAGTTACTATTCTCTCCACCTCTATTTCCAGAATAGCTTTTTCTGTTCTGGAAACACAAACGCTGTTCTTTTTTCCCTAGCCATACATTGTTTAACTAACATAACCATGACTCTTTTGTCTATCATGGCCAATTATAACAACCCTACAGCCCCACCCTAACTAATCTGAAAAGAAATGAGAGGTAAGAGTAAACATATCAGGAGAAGCAGAGTTGTGAGTTTTAACTCCCTCTTTTTCAGTTAGTAGGCTACTTTAACTTCTTTTTAAGGTGGCTCTATGAAGAATAAAATAAAATAAATAGAGCCACGTCCAACAAATAAACACCTAATATTTGTTGTGCATGTACCAAATCTATTGAAGGCATTATTTAATATAATTTGACCAAGCTGAAAACCTTATAGGTTATCTATTTTAGCTTTTTAATATTTTTATTTTAAATTATTTTCTAGTTTGGAATCTGACATCCTAGAATTCAAATTGTTTACAGCCTTCAGGTTTCCAGTTCTCAGTTAGTTGATTTGGACATTTCCCATTACACTGTAGCTGTTTCATGTTCATAAAAGTCTTTAAAGAGCCTCGGCAAAGAAATAAGAAAGTTAGAAGGATATTATATACAGGAAACACTTTTAAAGTTTTTAAATTATATTTTTGAAATATATTTATAGTGGAAAAGAAATATGTCATCCCTGAAATCATCAAGTTAATACAAAAACTTGTAGAAAAATTTTGCATTTCCAATTTCATATGGATTTGCTTTTAGTTACGTAGGTTTTATTTTTTCGCATAGTTTGTTTACATACATTTGTGAAATAATTCCTTTTAAACTAGATTTTACTATTGTATTGTCTTATAATGATAAGTATTGGTATTTGTAAATTTCAGTAATCTGAACTTACTCCAATAATACCCCAGAACCTACTTAACACTTGCTCTATTATCAGGGTTTTAATTTGCTGTTATGAATAAAGCTAAAACAAGTAATTTCATGCATATATGTTTTCACACATTTTGGATTATTTTCCCTCTACTTATTATGAAATGTAGGAATGCTGATTGAAAGCTATGAATAATTGTTGATCTATACTATTATTTCCAAATTACTTTCCAATATGTTACACCAATTGCCGTAAGTAAATCTAGGGGTTTACTTATCAAGGAAGGCCATTTCGTTCATTTTATTTTCAAATGGAAAGTTGTTCAATAATAGGAATGGTGGAGCTGTTGCATGATAGAAGCACATAAACTCTAGCAATGCTGAGAAAATGAGAACTAAATACCTAAAATTCTGATACTTACAGACCAGAGTCATTATAGACATATTTAGTCTTATTTTTTTGTTTGTTCTGTAGAGACAGGTTCTCTATGTTGGCCTGGCTGGTCTCAAACTCCTGGCCTCAAGCAATCCTCCTACTTCAGCCTCCCAAAGCCCTGGGATTACATGTGTGACCCACAACACCTGGCCATAGAGACACATTTAGTATTTATGACTGCCACTTGTTCTCTAATCTCTAGTCTACCTTTTTCTTTTCTGTATGGCCGCCGTTTGAATTTTTAAGTAGTAACTTGGTTTTGTTTGTTTGTTTGTTTGTTTGTTTGTTTGTTTTAATTTATTTATTATTATTAAACTTCAAGTTGTAGGGTACATGTGCACAACGTGCAGGTTTGCTACATATGTATACTTGTGCCATGTTGGTGTGCTGCACCCATCAACTCATCATTTACATCAGGTATAACTCCCAATGCAATCCCTCACCCCTCCCCCCTCCCCATGACAGGCCCCGGTGTGTGCTGTTCCCCTTCCCGAGTCCAAGTGATCTCATTGTTCAGTTCCCGCCTATGAGTGAGAACATGCGGTGTTTGGTTTTCCGTTCTTGTGATAGTTTGCTGAGAACTTGTAAGCAACATTTTCTCATTTCAGAATAATAATTAGTGTTATAATTTACCCCTATAGATATGAATTAAACAAAACTGAAGAAAAATGTTCTTCCCACATTGAGTCTTTTGGAACTTTTGTTTCATCCTAGTAGAAATTATAGAATACTTGTGCTGAGACAACTGTTTCAATAACTGATAAACTGATCAGCACTTTCTGAAGCACCATACCTATGGAAGCATATGAACAAGATTCTGTAGATTTTGAAATCAACTTGGGCTGCCGAACTCCTGGCAAATGAGGATGATGTCAATTATCACTCAAGAAAAAACCTAAATTGTCTCCCATCTTTATGTTTATGTCTCAGTCTCATAAATTATTATCCGGCTTGATCTAAGGCCCTAGTTCCTTTGATTTAAGCAGATCGTTCTGTGCATTTGTACTTAATATAACAAGCTCTTGTCATTGATTCTTCTTTTAATTTTATTTTTAAGAGATAAGTGGTATTTTATTCTAACAATAATTGAACTCCCATATGACTTCATTATTTGCAACCAGGGACAATACTAGCCTCTAGGGAATGCTTGGAAACAGGAGTGAGAGGAGGGGTTAGAAGAAGACAATTTTGCTTGTCCCAGTATATAGTGATACCATTGCTATTTTGTAGGGGGCATCCTGGTGTGCTAAATGTTTTTCAGTTAATGGGAGAGTCTCTCAGACAAAAAACTCTCCTGCCAAAAATGCCGATAATGCCACAGCTGAGAAACTCTGCAGGTTAAGCATTTTTCTTATGCAAACATTCATTTCGTAGCCTCATAAAGTTCCTAACTGGACCAATGATACAATAGTAATAGACATCCTATTTGTATTTATGTCATGGCCATTACAAATATTACTAGTTAAATTTAGGTATTCTATACTATGCAAATTAGGTAAAAATCTTAGACTTCTTTGCATTCAAATGTGTTTTAATCTGACTTTTGTTGGTCAGTTAATTTGTTTTTCTAGGGTAAGGAGAGTTGTTTGTTTGAAATTTCAGATGATTTCCTAACTTTTTCAATTTACTTTTCTGGTATGCAAAATAATGTAAGAGAGAAAGTCTACATGCATGAGAGTAAGAATAATTTGAATAGGTGGTTGAAAGTTTAAAACTTAAGCATGAATGCACTATAGAGAATTAATGTACTATTAATCCACTATATTCAGTGAAGTTATTGAATTCAATGAATAAAACATAGTTCTGAAGTGAGGGCTTAAAACAAGCAATGACTAGGGGATTTCCAAATTTTAACTTGGATGAAGATACTTACCAGTTGAATAATTTAATGAGGAGAGACAAACCTCACTTATGACAGTAACACAAAAGGTATGAAATTCAGAAATAAATCTTATACTGCTTGTGCAATAAGAAAATAAAGTTTAAATCCTGCTGAGGGACACAACTGAAGACTTGAACAAAAGGAAACACATAAAGCTCTCAAACAATAAGTCTCAATATTTAAGTAGTCAGTTTTCCCTAAATGTATATATAAATTTAGGCCGGGCACGGTGGCTCACGCCTGAAATCCCAGCACTTTGGGAGGCCAAGGTGAGTGGATCAGGAGGTCAGGAGATTAAGCCCATCCTGGCTAACACGGTGAAACCCTGTCTCTACTAAAAATACAAAAAAATTAGCCGGGAGTGGTGGCAGGCTCCTGTAGTCCCAGCTACTAGGGAGGCTGAGGCAGGAGAATGGTGTGAACCCAGAGGCGGAGCTTGCAGTAAGCCAAGATTGCGCCACTGCACTCCAGCCTGGGCGACAGAGCAAGACTCTGTCTCAAAAACAAACACACACAATGTATATATAAATTTAGCACGACCTCAATTTAAAATACCAACAGACTATTTATGTAGCTGTGCAAGATGATTATAAGTATTTCAAAATGTATAAAGCAAGAACAGGAAAATTTTAAAAACACACACGAGTAGTAGGAATATATAAATAATTAATATACCAAATCTTAAAAGGATTATAAAGTCACAAAAATTCAAATCATGTAGATCTTGAATGTGAATACACGGCCAAATCAATGGGATGGTAGAAAAAGTCCAAAAATAGATTCAAAATATGTACCAGAATTTGGTTCACAATAAAGGGATATTTAAAAACAGTGGCACAACGTTATTTGGCAAATAATGTCAAATAACTTGTAATCACCTAAACAAGAGTCAATTATCTCCCTACTTTTAAGCATTGTAACTAACTTGATTTCAGATGGTTAAAAGTTTACAACTAAAGCACGAAGGCACTCTAAAGAAGCAAAAGAGAAATTATTTTACAAATTATTTATCACGCAGTGTGAAGGCCTATTCAAAAATGACCAAGAAACACTTCATGACTTATTTATCCATACATTCAACTATATAACTTAATTTTTTGCTTTAAGATAAACAAGTTAAAAGACAAATAGCATACTCTGTGGGTGGGAAGAGTACATTAACAACTTGGGTAATAAAAAATTAATTTTTATAAAGATAAATTGTCAATTTTATTAAATTTGAAAATGCCTTTGTCACCCTTTAAGCCAATATTCCTACATCTGGCAATCTAGTCTTACAGAAATGCATTGATAGAATGACATTGTTTATAATAGTAAATTATCAGAAAATATCTAAATTCCCCAAAGGAGCAGATTACTTAAAATAATTATTATAATTGATACAATGAATTTCCCTGCTGCTATCAAACAGAGAAAGGAATCTCTGTATGAACAATATGGGGCCATCTCCAGAATAACCACATCTCAGAGTGAGTAAGGAGTTATATAAGAAAAGTATGAGTAAGAGTCGGCATAATCTTCCACAATAAATTGGAACAAATACGTATAAAACCTAATAAGTAGTTTTGTTCAATCTTATTTGCTATATATTTATATTTTCATGAAATAACTAACCTTAAGATAAATTATGTATTAGTTAGCAATTATATAATTTATGGTCGGGCGCGGTGGCTCATGCCTGTATTTCTAGCACTTTAGAAGACCGAGGGGGCAAACTGCCTGAGTTCAGGAGTTCGAGACCACCTTGGGCAACATGGTGAAAACCCGTCTCTACTAAAAATACGAAAGAAATTAGCCAGGCGTGATGTTGGGTGCCTGTAGCCTCAGCTACTCGGGAGGCTGAGACTCGACAATTGCTTGAAGCCAACCCGGGAGGTGGAGGTTGCAGAGAGCCGAGATTGCGCCACTGCTCTCCAGTCTGGGTGACAAAGCTAGACTCTGTCTCAAAAAAAAAAAAAAAAAAAAAAAAAAAAGTAGCAATTATATAATTCAAACTGAAAGATTTATTTTTAATATAGTCAAATAAAAGACTGCCAAAAACCATATCACATGAATGGTATAATTATTTCTTTTATTATTTTGGATCAGTTACAACATGAAGAAATGATATATACTTAATATTTGTCACATCATGTTTATTAAACCAATCAGGCAGCATGAAAAGAAATAGTCTAATAGTTAAAAACTATATATCAGGATAAAATGTATTTCTTTGTCACTAGAAAAAATATGTTTTAAATAGAACAATATGTCTACTTGGAAAATAATTATAAAATGCAGCCACAGAAATATATTTTGTCATGTACAGTAGATATTTAAATAAATATAAAAATAAAATTTTAATGGATTAAAATAGCTTCTACACACTAATGAGGTGTTGTTATTTTACTTAAGAAGAAAAATGAAATAGATATTTTGTTTAGGTTATTTTAAAGTTACTTTCTGTGTCTACCATTTAAAACTTAATTCTAAAGTATGTTTTTTTCTTATAAGCACACAATGCAATAAAAAATTCTAAAATATAACCATTAAATCAGCTAAAGGAGACAACATATAGGTTTTATTAAGTCAGTAATTCTATGAATTAAAAATAAAAATGAAAACTGATGTCACATTTTAAAAAATCATAGTAGCATGAAGATTTAACTTTTCTTTCCCAAAATTTATAAGCTCAATCACTGTTAATGTTTTAAGTCTTCTAAAATACATATTCATTCATGTACAAAATGTATAAGCATCATTTGCCGTGTATAAAACACACACCACACACACACACACACACACACACACACACACACAAAAGCTACAAACCTCTAAAATTTAGCCACTCAATTCAGAAAGGGAGTAGCGGGCAAAGAAGTTAATAGGAAAGAGTAAGGCTAACAAGACAGATGATAAAGTATTATAATAAGAATTCACTGAAGGAGGGGAATTAGGTAAGTGCATAAATATATATAGCCTACGCCAGAATAAAAATGCTTCTTATGAGAAGTACCTCTAAAATATTTCTGGGTTCAGTGATGAGATTCCAACTGATTGAATGGAACAAACATATCATAGAAGAGCTAGCACATTAAAAAGACTGTGGAAAGGGTAAGATTTCAGAGCACTGCAGCAGGAGAAAAAGGAGAATTCCAAGTGGAAGGATGAACAAGGATGAACCTAGATCTTGTTACAGAAATTAAGAACTGTCAGCTTTGGTTGTTTCTTCTAGCTGCATATAGCAATTTCATAGTTAACCTGTCAGGTTACTCAAGAATTTATACTTTAACATTTCTATAGATAATAACATTATTTTCTATCAAATTCTATACTTATAATTCTAATTCTCACTTAATTTTATAACAAATAGTTCAGTATCCAGACGTGACGGCATTGTATTTCAGTACTTCTATTTGTGTTAATATATTAACATGTAACTGTAAATTAAGAGGTTCACCACAGTAGCTGATGAATGATTAAAACATAATGATTGTAATGATCGAAAGCACAAATGCATTTGTATAACTAACGAGCAAATGGAAATTCTAAAATGAATTTAAAAAGCAATGGTACTGCTTTCTGAGACTTGCAAACATTATTTACTGTAAAATATGGAAGAATTGACCCTTAAATGCATCACTGTGCTTAACTGTATAAAAGCAGAAGTTAATTCAAAGTTTCTAAGATGAAATTCTCTCTCCAGGCCTACTTCTTATCAGAACCTCTTTCGAATTCAGATAATTAGTCAAACAGACAAGCATGTTCTTTCATTATTTTCTCACTAAAGATAAGAGTAATTCAAAGAGATTACTTCCACTGTAGGAAAATGTTACAATTGATTTATCATTTATGATGATCTTCTGAATTTGATCCCCATTAGTGAACAATGAATATGTCAGTAGCTTATATTGTTGAATAATTTCATGGACTCTTAGGCAGGTGAACTTTCCTTTCACAGATGACTATTCAATTCTATCTTTTTAAAAAAATATATAACCAATGTCAGAATTATTACTCTTTATCACTATATTTTTCCATGGAATGGAAATTTCTATTTTTCTTTCCAGCCAACTTGAAATAAGACCTGAAAATATCTATTTTGGTGCAAGAAATGATAGTATAAATGCTCATGAAACTGAAGCAATAAGAAAAATCTAAATATCTTCCCAAAGATGAGTTAAAAGACAGGAGAAGGCAGGAACAAATAAATATGTTAAGAAAATTTAAGGAACAATAGATTTTTTTTTAATGAGTTAACAATAAAGTTGCTTTAAAAAATTAAATACTTTTCAAATGTTGAAAGTAAAACAATAAGAACACTGAGTTAAAACCTGCACTGAAGTATGCATAAGAATAAAAGAGAAGAAATGAGAAAGATTGGGATGCTTAACCAATGTCCACATATTGAAACTAACTAAAATAATATTTCTACTTACATGTGCACTGACACACAGGAAAGGTATCAGCTAAATAAAAAATAAACTGCCGCAGTACTGAGTTAACAGTACAATAAAAAATAATTATTTCATTATGATTGCATCATGTGTTCATTGGCAGGAAGGAAGAAAGGGAAAAAAAGAAGACGGGAGAAGGAGGGATGAAGGCAGGAAAAAAGAGAGGAAGTAAGGCAGACAGGAAGGCAGATAAGAAGAAAGTAAGCAAAGAAGGGAGAGAGAAGAAAGCACATTTCTAATTAAAAAACAAGCATAGTCGGCCATAATAGTGATTGTCAGTCAAGATAAGACCTAAATAATCCCTTCAGTTTCTTGGATTCTTACTAGTGTGTCTGCGATTTTGCTAGTACGTTTTTAGGAACTAAGTTTTTTAAAGCACTTTAGATGAAGAAATAAGACAATCTGAATTATGGCATAGCAGAATAAGTCTTTTGTCCATGTGGTTTCCTCTCTGTAGGTTCAGAGACAAAATGCTAATAATTACAGCAGATTCTGCTTTATCCACAGAAGGTTTCCAAATTCCATCATTGCAACTTTTGTAGACAAGACATAAACAAATAACACTTTGATTTTCTCTGTAACCCACACTGTACCTCACTCAGTGAATGAACATGTGTTTGGTCAGGAGATCTGAATTGCCAGATAGCAAATACCCATGCATAGCTCTTAATAATTTTAGACTTCTTTATAAAAATTGCTGTTTGCATGCAGCACTTGGCCCTGCCTCATCTGTATCCTATATATGTCTGATTCCCTGCCAGTGTTTATACATGTCCCAACAGCAGCCTGTTTCATAGGCCTCAACAGGTAGAAGGGTTCAGGAAGTGATATACATGATATGTTGTATTATCAAAAGATCAATTAAAAGAACCAAAATTTGAATTAATGCAGTTACAACACAGTAGCTTCCATATACTTTACAGATATAAAAACTCCAATGATACAGTTTTGGAAAAATATATATCATTGCACATTTTAATTCTATTTCTTCATGTTTGAATATTTGGACTGTCTAATATGGAGGATTGCTTTTAAAGTTTACGTAAATCATTTTCCATAGAAGCTAAGGAAGATTATCATATGATTCCCATCAAATTATTTCTGTGTTCTCCACCGACAAGCTATCTGTGCTGCATTCGTAATAAATAGTTCGTTGCTTGAACTTGTAATATTTAAAGTCCCCTTGGAAATTTCACATCAAAAACAACACATTTCTCTAGTTTTTATTAACTATTGAATACTATAATATGATTTACATTTTTTTCAGAGTGTTATATTTAAAATAAGGTTTCCTATTAAATTAAACAAACATTAAAACACGAAAGCAGGTCAGAAAGAAGGCATTGGAACTATGTTGACAACAGCACCACATCTCCCATGGTTGTTTCAGAGTCCTGACTGTGGTTAGAACTGATACCAGTGTCTGAGTCTGTGTCATTTGTGTAATTGCTAAATACTCTTTGAGTAAAGGGAGGAATCTCCCCATTGCTACTGGAAACCTCAGATTCCTTCACTCTGTTTTCCTTTAACTGGCACCCATCTTTGTTGCTAATATGAAGTGAATTGAATTCCTTGGCCAGGAGTTCATATTCTTTTTCTTTCATCTGAAGCAATGAGTCACTGTATTTAATCTCTTTCTGGATGCCACTCAAATGAGAGTGAATTTTCAAACCAGCTTTCATGCTTTTCTCCAAATCACACATAACACTCTCTAAATTAGAGCTTTCTAGTTCACTTGCAACTGCCCCTTCCGCATCTTCGTTTATATCAATGCAAACACTTTTTACCTCTTTATCTATTTCAGCAGAGAGCTTATCAATGAGTATTCGGTAATATTTCAGTCGTTCTTCCAGCTGTTCAATTCCATCACTTTCGCTCAGGTCCTCCAGAGTCTGGTTTTCCTCATACTGCAAGTCTAGATTTTGCTCAACTTCACTGAAACTGGGCATTAAATATGCATCCTGAACGTAGTTTTCTCCATCATTTTCTACCCGATCAAGATGGAACTTAGCTTCACACTTTTCAATTTCCAGATCCAGCTCTTTCATTCTCTTGACTTGCTGATGAATAGTATGGTCCTGGGAAATGATGAGATGAACTAATGTCTCCATATTATCGCGCTCATGAGAAACTGTGTCCTGCTTAATTTTAGCCAGTTTCCGGAAAGTTTTTCTGACTATTCTTTTTTGTTTATCTGGTGGTAATGTCTTCATGTAGTTTGCTGGGCTGAGCTCCCACATTTTTTCTGTGTTTTGCACTAATTTGGCTTCAGCTGTCCGCCACAAAGGAACTGGAAGAAAAGCATCTGCTTTAACTAAAACAAATTGCATATTAGGCTGCTCATCTCCCCATGCTTTCCAAAGCTTCAGGATTCTAGTTAGTGGAGGAAGAACCCGTTCTGAGCCTCTCCACTTCTCTATGATGCAGTAATCACTGGGCTTTCCCAGAAGAAATCGTTTCTCTCCAAATGTAGCCTCATGTTCCTCAAGCAAAGCCTGGATGACATCAGCAGAGGTGGTGCGTTTAGTCAGCCCACACACAATCTTCTCTTCTTGGCAAACCCAAACCACAATTTCCTTCTCTTCTGAATCCATGTCTTTAGTTGGAGATCTGAAAGAAAAACAAAAGCACATTATATTTCTGTCATCACCTGTGTAAACTCAGAAAGATGGTTTAACATTAATACGCTTTCTAGATTTTTACCCTTAATGAGAGAGGCATTTTAAAGTTGAGAATAAGAGTCAGAAGATTGGCCACGTGTGGTGGCTCATGCCTGTAATCCCAGCACTTTCAGAGGCCAAGGCGGGTGGATCACCTGAAGTCAGAAGTTTGAGACCAGCCTGGCCAACATGGATAAACCCCGTCTCTACTAAAAATACAAAAATTAGCCGAGTGTGGTGATGGACACCTGTAATCCCAGCTACTCAGGAGGCTGAGGCAGGAGAATTGCTTTAATCCAGGAGGTGGTGGTTGCAGGGAGTGGAGATTGTGCCACTGCCCTGCAGCCTGAGCAACAGAGTGAGCTCCATCTCAAAAAAAAAAAAAAAAAAAAAAAAGGTCAAAAGATTTAATGCAAGAAAAATATAAAAACCATGGAAAGGATCTTAATTAACTTTTTATTTCCTAGTGTGCTCTAGAAAGAGCAAACTTTCATTCAAGACAACTGAGGCTATTTTAATTAAAGCATAGGTAGCAATAGTGAAATCATAGAGTTAAAAATAGTACAAAATGGAAAAATAGTCATTCTTTTTCATTAACAACTGTTTATTTCATGCCTACACTAGAGCTCTGAAGGAGACTCAGAAACTGAGCATATAATCATTTTTACTAGTAGAATAATAATGATGATGATGATGATGATGTATGTGACGATTCCCAAATACTCCCATGACCCCTATTCCTATTGGAATCCTTCCTGCTTTGGAATGATCAAGTTCTTGTATATTGTGACCTCCTCTAGAGATCTGCCAGTTTTCAGCTCACATGGAAAGAACACTAATGATCATCATGCACATTGGTTCTATGTTACATATTTAAAAAGTAATACCTTATTAATAACCTCACAATCTGACTGGCTCCAGAACTATCATTTTCTGTCTTTCTTTTTTAAATCTGCTCCAATGTCCTTGTATTTTCTGCAGTCAGCTATTTCTCAATATTTTGGGGAAATTTTACAATCATGCAAAAAAATTTAAAAAAATTTGAAAACATTTTTAAAACTTCTTCTTAACACATTTAAAAGTAATAACCATCTATTACTGAATTTAGGCAATAAATCATTCACAACTATTATATGCTTCACCAGGCCTAGGGTCTACTTTATAGCAGACTTAGGATTTATTTAAAATCAACCATATTTATTTTATAACGTGGCTGCAGCTGAGTTTCTATTCATTTATTCCACAAATGTTTGTTAAGCACCTCCTCTGTGACCGGCACTGTCATGGGAAATGTGTATGATACAAAGACATGCGTGATTTATAAGAAAATGTTTCTCTTTTATTGTGGGGAAAGTGCCAGGATTGAGAATGGAACATGTGTTTGTTTATTGGCGGTTCCAGTGCTGAATTCCTTAATACATTAGTAGCACCCAGTTGCTAGACTGATATAGACTTATGAGCCTCAGTATCATTTAATAAAATTTTAAAAATTTAAAAATATAGAAAGGATGTGGAATAAATATCCATCAAAATTAAATCAGTTTAGAAATCTTAATCATTACTTTATAGACATAAATATTTTCATTTGGTCACAGCCCCATGAAAACCTAGTCATCTGATATGAATAAATATTTTAACACTCGAACTGGGCCTAAATAAAATGTTCCTATCTCAACCTTTCAAAATGTACTGGTTAGTAGAAATAATAGTATTTACAAATGCAAACACAACAAAAGGTTAAACATACAAATTTAGATTAGATAGCTTGGTTTGTTGTGTAATACCATGTAACAAACAGTTCTTATCTAATGGATTCAAATCTAGTAGTTGAGACACATAACCTCCAATTCTAATGCAACAGTGGATTGCATAAAATATACACATATATTGCATGTGTAAAATTGTTATTTGTTCTGTGTTACTTTGCTTTATGTGTGTGTTTCTTGGGGCTGAGCAGATAAACATTGCTTTATTCTGTTTTTAATTTATAAAATCTCATATCCCAAGATTTATGTCTATTTTCTATTCTTATCTGTGTTTTGGTTTCACTGATGAACAATCCCACTGCCAATTTGATTGTTATTATTCCTTTTTTTTTCCTTTTCAGCTCACCATACTCTGCTCTTGCTCACTCAATACTTTTTAATACCTCAAATATGTTTTCCTGTTCATTGGAAATATGTTTATTGATATTTACAATTTTCAATCCAATGAAGATATTTCTATTTTAGAGGTTTCTTAGGCAACAGCCCTGAAGTTAGGAACCCATGTATAAGGCATTACTAATGTTATCCCCATTTTACAGATGACGTAACTGAGGCAAGGAGAGGGAAAGTCACTTGCCTAGTCACAAAGCTAGGAAGTAGGAGTTTTCCTTCCAGCTCTGGCTTTATACTTTAACCTATAATCCCTGAAAGTGGATTACAATAGCTATTAAGACTACTCACTTACAAATATTTTCCAATTTATATGAATTGATTACATGTCAATAGTTACTTTTAAATTAACACTTGGAACTCAATGTACTTTTCTTCATAAAATTAATGTTTTACTTACAATAGTTAATCAAACTCCTGGGTTGAATGCTTTTAGGTAAAGTATAATTTTGCCTTCCTTTAACTTTATTATCTTCTTCATGAACATTCAGTATAAAGGCAAGCATTGAGAGAGTCCCCTGTATCTGATTCTGGAATACTAGATGAATAGGGGCTGAGATTGAAGGCAGACGGTAAGACTGATATTGATGTTGGTTCCAGGAGTGATCCTCACTAGATATTCTGGAAGGGAGTAACCAACAGGTGGATGTCCTGATGGGCACCTCTATAGGAATACCATAATTTGTTTGCAAGTGTATATTAGTTTAAATTAACTGGGTATAAAATAGAGATTTCCTGGATTATGGAATTCCAAATGTATTACTCCTGTATTACATTATAGAGGAAAAACTTTTACTCAAAAAATTGTACATTTAACAGAATAAAGTAACTACCACACTCACACTTAATTCATGCCAATTTCAGTTTAGAATTTTAGGTTAATTTGATAACTGTTATCTTCACAATTTGCCAGTGGATATAAAATTTCATAAGCCAGAATTTAGTGGGGTCATGTCTTCAAAGTATAGTAGTTAGCATGCTAATAGCTTATCATCCATGAACTTTCTTTAATAAATTATATGGTCAAAAATATTTGAATCAGTTATCTACATCATTACTTATAACAAGGTAATGTACCAGGTGTCCACTTTAAGCAGGTAAAACAATGAATAAATAAAAACTCAGAGTATCACCTTACACAATGTTAATTACAGTATGTTACATTTTGTTTCTGATTAAAACACATCACAATCAATAAAACTTAAGACATTTTACAATGAAATATACGTTCAAAATTGAATAACATTATAGCTGTGATTGCACTTGATTTGAACTAGTTTGTCCATTTCAACAATGATTCCTAACAAAAGAGAAAATGCTTTTTACTCATATTTAAACTATGACTCCCACCAATTCATAACTACTTCACACAATTATCTTTTACTATGTTTTAGTTATTGGAAATTGAATGAAAAACAATTCAAAACATTATTGAAAATATTTTGTTACACTATATACGTATATTATGCTACAACTATAATTACATAGTATACATTTATGAAATTTCTTATGCATATAACTATTCTTAGTTGTATATTTGAAACCTTGTTAAATTTGAAAACATTAAATACATCCTAAGGTTTTCACAGAAATATTTTGTTGTGTTGCTTAACATACTTCTGTTTATTTTAAAGGTAGTTTATAATCACATAGTATGTTTGAAAATTATCAATATATACACAAGAAAAATTTTTAATGTTCATAATGCTATATAATGTACATTTTAATTTAATAACCCCTGAAATATTGAGATTCATTTGCAAATATTTTGAAAAATATATAGCAGGGATGATTGGACTTGAAAATTTAAATTTAAGATTTTATCTTAATTTTTATGAACAGATTTTAAAAATTCAGCTACATTATTTTTTCTAATTCTATATATTCTTCACTATAAAACTGCAATGTAGATATATGACATATTTCTTCAAGTAAAAATAAGAGTAATAGAGGTAGAAAATTGTGGAAAATATACTGTATAAATACAGGTATTAAGAATGATAATAAAATAACCACTATTATTACTTAATACACAGAATGGTATAGTGTTTTTAGTACTCTTATTCAGTAACCTTATTGATTTTACTATAGTACTTAACAATATTATTTTATAAATGTTTTCTAACTTATACACAATATTTTTTCACCTGTTTCAACCAGTCTATTTTTTTTTATTGGCATGTACACTACCAAAATAAAATAACTCTTAACCAAATAAGAGACATTGTAAAAAATCATTAATATATACGTTGGATCAAAGATGAGCCAAGAATGTTTTTAATCTTCCCCGATTTATAGTTTTCTGGTTTTGATTAAATTTGTGCTAATGAGACACACTTCACTGAAAAGATAGATATATACTTGGTTATTCACCTACACCAGTTTCATTATTCAGGTTTTGCCTTTTTCGAATATCTTCATCATAAATTCAAGAGGATTTATATATTACATGAATCTTTCAACAACATGTGTTAGCCTCAGAGGTATTTTTCCACAATAACTTTGAAATATTAGTGAAAAATTGAATATGGGACTTTTTACATTGACTCTATTGTGAAGCAAGCACTTAAAATAGTTCTCCACTGATAATTAGCATTAATAACACAGAAACAATTACACAGAATTAAAATGAGTTGGCTTGTAATAAAAAAGACAACATTCATACAATCAAATATTCTTTCAAAATACTTTAATTGACTAAGCACAAAGCATCAAGAAATAAATTAGCAGTTTAAATCCTGAAGTTTTAAGATAAAATATTGTCTATGATATTGTAGCATCAAATTGGAGATTCAACAAAATTTATATTTACAGAAAAGGAATTTAGTGTGGAGGTAGAGAAAAATGAAGCTAAGTGGATAAATGTATAAAATTTGGCCATCTTTATTCAGTGGCCCAAAGATAAAAGGCACGAAAGTTGGCCCTGGAAAATCAATCAAAGAGCAAAATCTCTTCCTAGTGTATTGTAGACATTAAACTTTGGCTAAAATTTTATATATAAAATTTAGCAGGAACCCACTTTCAAAACAATAAGAATAAATAAAATATTAAATTATTAAGAATAATTACATTATAAGATATGCTTCTAAAACCCAGTATATGAACACTAGGATGTAATCTATAAAGGGAATTTATGGAAAATATTTGGAACTCTGAGTGCATTTTTCCATAGAACATGTGAAACAACTCTTGATTTCCCAGGCCAGCCTGGAAAGTATAATACTAACACAATGTAGCTACTATGTAAAGAAGTGATTCCAAGGGAAATGCTTTTATTGCTTGAGTCTCTGCAGAACAAGACTTCGTGCTTGAAAATCAGAGTCTGGACTTTTTCAGTTTCAACCTATTGGTGGCACCTATGCCTAGAGATTGTGAGGGAAACTTCCATCAGATTGAAAGATGAGACCTGTGAAGCTTTGGGGGCATATCTGAGTCTTGGCCAGCTTCCCAAAGACTAGTCTTTGTTTCCTTCTTATTACCATTGTTTATTCTTTAAACTGAAATTTGTCTCAGTGGTTCCCTACCAAGGGTGATTTTGCCCCTGGGAGATATGTGACAACGTGTAGACACATTTTTGGTTTTCACATCAGGTGGCACTGTTGACACACCCTCTTCCAGATTTTAAACAAAACAGTATGTATCCAGTGGGTAGAAGCCAGAAAGATAAATATCCTACAATGCACAAGACAGCTTCTCATATCAAACAATTATCTGGCCTGAAATGTCAATAGTGGCACTGTTGACAAGCCCTGTTCCAGATTTAAAATAAAACATACTTTCAGTACAGCTACCCTTTTCCCTTTTTTTCTTACCACTTCTAGGAAATCTAATAGTAAAATGTATTAAAGCAAAAACAACAAGCCAGGGAGATGCAGCAATCTCAAGTAGTCTAAAACATATGATGAAAGTTGGCATTCTATTTAACGAAATATGAATAGGACTTTTTTGTTGTTGTTGTTGCTCCTTTTCATCCCATCATCAACCTTTATGCTTGCTATAATTAATTCTATCCAGCTGGGCCTCTTTGTTAACTCCAGAACTGGTTCTAAGGAACAGGATTAATTTTAGTTCATGGAAAGGCTTCCATTCATAGCCTTGTAAATTTTTCTTTTTGATTAAGAAATTATATTCGAATATATGGCCACTATATACAGGAAATGAGCTATGGGACAAAAAGAAGATGTGTGGATGATATGACATACTTGGAATGGTTTAGACCCATGCAGTGATGGTTGTGTTAGGGATGGGAGTCAGCACAATGGTTTATTGCAATTCTCTTATATGCCTTCCTTGAAGTTATTTCTGTCCTGGACAGAAGGGACAAACAAAAATTAGAATTAGGAAGGAAGATTTCTAGGCACTGAAAGTTTAAGGAAAGAGGTGGCCAAGAAATTATTTGCAGTTTTTACACGGTGAAAGGGAAACCCCACAGACAACTGTAGGAAATAAGAGAGAGAGAGAAAAAAACCAAAAACCTCTAGATTAGGGGAGCTGTAGGCATAAAAAATAGGTCTAAACAAGTCAGGGACAACCTTTAAAAATAGCCTAGCAATAAAATTAAACTGAATATAACATTATTTTTCTTTTGTTGTCCAGAAGACACTCTGGAATCTAATATGGTCACAAAGTCACCCTTATTCATGTGAATTGGTGATATGCATTATTCCATGCATTGTGCTTTCTGATTGCTGAATATAAAACAATGGTTACTCCTTTGGGTATACACCCAGTAATGAGATTGCTGAGTCTAATGGTATTTCTGATTTTAGGTCTTTGAGGAATTGCCACAGTCTTCCACAATGACTGAACTAATTTTCACTCCTCTGAAAAGTGTATAATCATTAATTTTTTTCCACCTTACCATCATCTGTTATTTTTGATTTTTTTTTAATAGTACCCATCTGACTGGCATGAGATGGTATGGTATCTCATTGTTGTTCTGATTTGCATTTCTCTAATGATCAATGATATTGAACCTTTTTTCATATGATGGTTGGTTGCATGTATGTCTTCAAAAAAAAGAAAAAGAAAAAGACATACACATTACATTAAACCAAATAAAACTGCCTGTATTCTGACTTAAAAAATAAAATATCTGTTCATGTCATTTGCCCACTTTTTTATGGGATTGTTTGTTTTTTACTTGTAAATTTAAGTTCCTTATAGAGGCTAGATATAAAAATACATGTACACACGCATATGTTCATTGCAGCACTAGTCACAATAGCAAAGACATGGAATCAAACTAAATGCCCATCAATGGTAGACTGGAAAACGAAAATGTGGTTCATATACACCATGGAATACTATGAAGCTATAAAAGAATGAGATCATGTCCTTACAAGGATATGAACAGAAATGGAGTCCATTATCCTGGACAAACTAACATAGAAACAGAAAACCAAGTACTGCATGTTCTCACTTGTAAGTGGGAGCTAAATGATGAGAACACGTGGACATACAGAGGGCAAAAACACACTGGTGTCTTTCAGAGGGTGGAGGATAGGAGGAAGGAGAGGTTCAGGCAAAATAACTAATGGGTACTAGGCTTAATACCCAGGTGAGGGGATAATCTGTATAACAAATGCCCATGACACAAGTTTACCTATGTTACAAATCTGCACTGGTACCCCTGAACTTAAAAGTTAAAATAAAAAAACAATGGTTACTAATATTCTACATTTCATCAGTATTTGACTAAGCTAAGATTAGTGTTATAGCCTGATTTTTTTCATGCTATGGAAGGTAAACAAATGTTTTCAGCCAAAATTTTCTTTCCATAGAGAAATGGGGATTATCTTTCTCATATTTTCTTAAAACACAGTGCACATAATTCCCTTCAAAATCTTCGTTAAATGTCAGTACATTTTATAATAATATAATCCTCAGTAGATAGAAGCTGATTTTACTCTAACACCATTACAGAATTTTTTTTTGAGACAGAGTCTCGCTCTGTCGCCCAGGCTGGAGTGCAGTGGCGCAATCTCAGCTCACTGCAAGGTCTGCCTCTTGGGTTCACACCATTCTCCTGCCTCAGCTTCCCAAGTAGCTGGGACTACAGGTGCCCACCACCACGCCTGGCTAATTTTTTGTATTTTTAGTAGAGACGGGTTTTCACCCTGTTAGCCAGGAGGGTCTCAATCTCCTGACCTTGTGATCCCCCCTCCTCGGCCTCCCAAAGTGCTGGGATTACAGGCGTGAGCCACCGCACCTGGCCAAATGTGCAATTTTTAATAAAAATTTTATACAAGTAAATTGCATTTATTCTATGTCACTTTGCCTCCAAATTCACTGTTCATTTTAAGCTATGGTACATAAATTATTATAATTTGCTTCAACATGTATTTGTTAATGGAACTTCAGTTTTAACAAATATGATTTGGTGTTAAGGATGTAAGAGAAATGGAAGATAAAATGATCTTTATATTCAGAATATTGTCATATAGCTGGAAAGAAAAAAATATATGTTTAGAGAAATAGATTTTTAAAATTCAAGACCACACTAAGCACTACTAGAAATCATAAGATATGCTCTGTACAAATGTACTATACAATTTCAGAGAAGAAAGGCAACAATAAAGTTAAGTAGTCTTTAATAAATAATAAAAAAGACATAGAAGTTGTTCTCAATACCTTCAACTCATTCACAACCTCCATAACCCTTTGTAGAAAGAGCTTCAAGAGATTTAATGTGGGACGAAGGTGGTAATTTAGATCTTGTCTGTAAAGGGGACCTATTCAAATTGTGCCTTGCCTTAACATGATTAATGTGGGCATGGTAGCTGAGGAACAGCTACTTTAAAAATGGTAAGATAACTAAAGAACAGTTGAGGATAGGTAAAAGATACATTGGATAATAATAACTCATATTTATTGTATGCTTAGTAAATGTCAGCAATTGTTGTAAATGCTTTATGCATATAAATTCAGTTTTCATTACAACCATATCAAATAGGTTGTATTATCAAACCCATGTTACAGATTAGAAAACTGAGGCACAAGAGATTGTTTGTTCAATGCTACCCTCAGCTAATAAGTGGAGTAAAATAAGTTTCGATAACTGAATTAGAATTGAGTCAGACCACTGATGAACTCTCTAGTAAATCTAATATAATAATCAATATGTTTTAGTAAGTTTTTTTCTGAAAACAAAATATAATATCTGAGTTAGATTTGAACTTATTGAGAAAATATGCTTTGTGGTATCATAAAAACACAAGACAATATACATTTATTTATCAACTACATCAATGTATTATCAATATACAAAGTTATCTATCAATGCAATATTCAATAATTGATTTTCTTGAAATCAGGTGGCTTATCATACACAGACTCCTCATTTTTTAAATCAGTTTAAAAAGGAACTATAAAATTGGCTGGGCATGGTGGCTCACGCCTGTAATCTCAGCACTTTGCGATGCCAAGGCAGGAGAGTTACGAGGTCAAGAAATCGAGACCATCCTGGCCAACATGGTGAAACCCCGTCTCTACTAAAAATACAAAAATTAGCTGGGCTTGGTGGCGTGTGCCTGTAGTCCCAGCTACTCTGGAGGCTGAGGCAGGAGAATGGCATGAACCCGGGAGGTGCAACTTCAAGAAAAAAAAAAAAAAAAAAAGGAAATATAAAATTATTTTGTAATTTCCATGGTGAACACCTGAATAAAATATTGAATTGCCTGTTCAATTCAAATTTCTAAAAATATTTTTAAAACTGGATTAAACAAAGTTTCTTCATGGTATTGTAAACCTCCAAAACAATATAATGAGTAACTTGGAAGGAATCAAATGCATGTATGTTTGATTACTGGTTTTTTCACATACTAGGCAATTTTTTTTTTACCTCAAGCATTCTTTTTTTTTTTTTTTTTTTTTTTTTTTAAGAGACAGGGTCTCACTATGTTACTGGAGCTGGTCTCAACTTAAGTGATCCTCATGTCTTGGCCTCCCAAGGTGCTGGGATTACAGGCACGAGCCACAGTTCCTAGCCGCTTTAATCATACTTGATTATACTACAATGTTTACCATAACAATTAGCAAAATACGGATTTTAAATAAGAAAATTTAAAATGACTTATTCATTCCTGCACCTGGAGATAATTCATATTTAATTATTTTCTAATAAAAAATACCAATATTTAATGAACATTTAGTATGTGCTATGCTCTGAGTGCTTTACATGTTTAAACCTATTTAATCCATTTCCCAAACCAATGAGGATGTACTAAAATTATGCCCATTTTATGGATGAGTGAATCAATAAGTACAGATAGATCATTATGCACATCTAAGCTTAAATTTTCTCATCTACACAACACACCCAAATCACAAGTTTGTGATAAATATTAAATTACACAACATATGTGAAGTTCCTAAGCCAGTGACTGATACATAGTTAGCATTTATAATGACTAGTTCTCTGTCTGCTTTAGAAAAAAAACAAAAAAAAGAAGACAACAATAATGTGGTTATATGAAGACCAGCAGAGCGCCAAGTTCATATTTGTAAATATTAGTACCTTGTCTAGATATTTAAACATACAAAGCTAAAATGTCTCTGCTAGCTTTGGAAATGGAAAATTGAAAAGGACAACTGGTTCAGTTATTTTTCTAGTTTTTTTTAGACTTGTTCATTAGTCAATAAATAGGTGATAAGTCAATGTTTTGATGTTCAAATAAATTTGGAAATTATTTGGCTACCACGGTGTTGGTAAACTATAGCCCTTTGATCACATGCAGGCCACCACCAGTTTTTGTATGGTTCATGGTCTAAGAATGTGTTTTACAGTTTTTCATGATTTTAAAAATCAAAAGGAAAATAACCAGCTTAGACATGAAAATCATAAGATTCAAATTTCAGTGTCCATAAAGTTTTACTGAAACCCAGCCATGCTCATTTGTTTACATATTGCATATGACTGTTTTCATGCTGCAATGACGAAGTTGAGTATGTGACAGAGAATGATCTTATGGTTCACAAACCTTAAAATATTTACTATTAGTCCTTTACTGAAAGTTTGCCAACCCCTGGATAAACACAGTGAAATAGATTTCTTTACTTTAGGAATTCTGAGGGCATTTAATATGATGATGTTACATCATAAAACCCCAAGAAAAGGAAAATGATTTCAGTATACAGTACTTTCTAAATGTATTTGACCTTGTCACTTCACAATATTGAAGGTTTACATGAAACGTCTGTAACGCACAAATTAAACTATTTTTTACCATATAAAATGAAAAATGTCATCTTTTTTCCTCAGAAGCCACCTGTATTTTCTAACAATAAATTAAATAATATTTCCCTCATGTAAATAATGTACGACTGCATAAAATTGTATTAAAATGCCGATGGGATCTCTTACATAAAACATTAAAATTTTTTTCAGGAACACATATTGAATGTCAGTCTAGGAGACCTTTGACTGTCTTCTTTAAGTTTTAGAGAATTGTTCAATTTATTTTTAGTAAGTTTCAATGTTCCCCCACTTGTTCAGCCTTTAAAAGTTACATTGACGCCCAGCGCAGTGACTCATGCCTGTAATCCCAGCACTTTGGGAGGCCAAGGTGGGCAGATCACGAGGTCAAGAGATCCAGACCATCCTGGCCAACATGGTGAAACCCTGTCTCTACTAAAAATACAAAAATTAGCCGGGTGTGGTGTCGGGCGCCTGTAGTCCCAACTACTCCGGAGGCTGAGACAGGAGAATGACGTGAACCTGGGAGGCGGAGATTGCATGAGCCAAGATGGCGCCACTACACTCCAGTCTGGTGACAAAAAAAAAAAAAAAAAGAAAGAAAAAGAAAGAAAAGGAAAGAAAAGGAAAAGAAAAAGGAAAAAAAAAAAAAAGCTACATTGACCAATAAATTCTAAGTTTGTCTGGCTATTTCCTACACTTAAAAAATAATCACGTCAGAAAAACTGAAGGCGGTTTAGGTAAAGCAAATATGCTACACATGAAATAGGAAGCTCTGGCCCACAACTAACTCTGCTTAATTTTATCCAGTATGTGGCAAATGTCTTCTGAAGTAACATTTGTTTTTGGATCATACAGCTGCAATCCTAGGGAGAGATAAATACAGAACTCATAAATAATACAGTTCTTTTCTTAGGTTGCTAAGGAAATTTGAATCACTGTTTTGATAGATAAAGCATGAAAATTAGTGCTATGAAAATAGTTTCCTCCAAACTCAAAGCATTAGCATTTTTAAAAAATAGTTTGAAAATTGGAGTCTTTCAGAAAATTAATGACTCTATGGAAACTTAGGACAGTCATCACTTAATAAAAACAAAAGAAAAAATTATCTTGAAAATTAAAATTTGATATATGTTTGTGTGTATATGAGTGTGTGTGTGTATAATTGTATTTATTAGTTCTGTGCTCTACTAATGCCACTTTAATTTTCCAAGAAGTAATATTATAAACCAGACATGCGGGATAAGAAAAACCCTAGACATTCCATAATGGCAGGGTAGCTATACAACATAATTCCCACGTACAGAGAAAAGGGAAGAGAGTGTGTAAAGAATGTGTATTGGAAACCACTTGGGGTTAAGTAAACTGAACTCATAGTTCAGATTCCGGAAACTGATTATAATCAAAATACAAATATTTAACATGTGGTATTTACCAGATGAAATGGTGAGAAAATATCTAATCTTGTTGAAAATTTGAGTGTTCACTTCCCAGTATTACCTGCACCTGCGAGGTTGCTAAAGTGCCCTTACTGTTTGGTATTTTGTAAAGAAATATTTCGCAACAAAAAATAAGTGCTTATTAAAAGGAAAGTCACCTACCCTTAATGGTTTGTTTACTGATAACTATTGTTATTTCAGCTATTAGTACGAGATTTTCTTTTGACAGCCGAATCCATATTGGCTTTGCCTTCTTAGTGCAAGATATTTCCTAATGATAATGATTTTGAGCTTGTATTTATGTGCAACCACCTGCTCTTCCCCTCTAAATGTATTCCGAGATAAGCTGGTAAACTTGAAGGGCATAAGTCACATGAAAGAATTTCAGTTATCCAGTTGGATAGCTGAAAACATGAGGTGAGCCCCGTTATCCCTGACTTTCATTTTCTGAATATATCCTGTAATGAACTGCAATAAAATAACTTCCAACTGGAAACTTCATCTGAATAATCAACTATTTACATTAATCACAAATAAATTTCTTGAAGAGAAAAAGAAAATTATTAACTTGTAGAAATGAGAGTATATCAGGGCTTGCCATTCTATTTTGTTAAGGAAAAGGAGAGATATTATACTCGGGAACATTATTGGTAAGAGAAAAATACGAATCGTCTATATCAAAAGTATTGTGCGTTTATTTTTCTTCCCTAGGTTTTAACTCTTTAATATGCTTTGAATTTTACCGTCTCCACCTCTTCTAGGACTTTGCTTTATAATTTACCCCTTCATAAACTCTTTTTATCTTCTACCTTTTTCTCTGGTTCTTTCTACTATTTTGTCACATTAAAATAACCTTCGCTTGACCACATATTCCCCTCCACTATCTTTCCTTCACACACCAAATAGCAATCCATTGTTATTCTCTCTAGTACATCACTTTTCAGAAACTCCTCAACCCACCACAAAATGTCTATCTACTGCCTCCACTCGTCCTCAGTAGACACGGGCCTTCTTAGCGTTATCAGAAATCTCCTAACTGCCACGCCCAATAGTCACTTGCAGAACTGATCTGACATGACCTCTTTGTAACATAATGCATTGTGACCTCCTCCTTCCATTCTTGCAACTCTCCTCTCCTTGACTGTTACGATGCCATTCTCACATGCGTCTTCCTTTACTTTTCCAGCTGCTTCTTCCCAGATCCTACATGGACGTTGCTTCTTCCACATAGTCAATAGATGTGGACGTCATGCAAGTTAAGATTAGCATGGCCACAAATACTTGGCAGTTCTTCCCATTAAGAGAAGCTCTCTATTTCTTCACCCCTTGAATAGACCTTGGAACTTGCTATGACCAATGGAATGTGACAAAAACCATGTTTGCAAGTTCTGAGTTCAGTCTTCAAAAAGTCTTGCAGCTTCTGCTTACTTCTTTTTGGAATGCAGTCTGAGACTCCTATTTGATGAAAAAAGCCTGAGTTCAAAGAGTATATGGAGAGAAAAGAGGCAATCCATCGAAATAAAGTTGCTCTACCTGAACTGAGCCCTCAGCCAATCAGCTGCTCATGAGAGAGCCTAGGTGAAGCTAGCAGAAGAACCAGTCCTGCTGACCCACAGAATTATGGAAAATAATAAATCGTTCTTTTAGCCACTAATTTGGGGAGTGTTTTTGTTTGTTTGTTTGTTTCCTTCTTTCTTTCTTTCTTTTTGAGATGGAATCTTACTCTGTCGCCCAGGCTGGAGTGCAGTGGCGCAATCTCGGCTCACTACAAGCTCCGCCTCCTGGGTTCAGGCCATTTTCCTGCCTCAGCCTCCCAAGTAGCTGGGACTACAGGCGCCCGCCACCATGCCCGGCTAATTTTTTTTGTATTTTTAGTAGAGACGGGGTTTCACCGTGTTAGCCAGGATGGTCTCGATCAACTGACCTCGTCATCCGCCCGCCTCGGCCTCCCAAGTGCTGGGATTACAGGCTTGAGCCACCGTGCCTGGCTGGGGAATGTTTTATTATGCAGTAAGTGATAACTGATACAGTTGGCATCCCCTAAATTTTCGACTGTGACTCATTTCTTGTCTCACTAAACACAGTCTTGTGTGTGACTGCAATAACAGTTGCAGTCTGTAAACCAGTTGTATGATGATGGTTCTCAAACCTAACTATTACGACCTTGAGTTCTAGACCTATATTCCCAGCTTTTTTTTTTTTTAATCTTGATATTTTCATTTTAATAACTTACAAACACCTCAGATTTGATCCGTGAAAACTAATTCATCATACTCTTCTTTCAAATATCAAACTATTCCATTACCTGAGTTCCCATCCTACTGAATGCAATTATTAATAGTGTTCCCCATCTGTTTACCCAGCTTGAAAAATGAGTTTTCCTAAACTCTTTCCTTTGCCTCTCTCCTCTTTAACAACCAATCACTGTTTATCTTTTCTCTTAAATAGCCCAAATATCTGCCCTCATATTCATCACTACCAGAATTCAGACAAATCTTTTACTATATATTACTGTAGTAAGATATTGTATATTCTGTTATTATAAAATCTTTCCCCTTCACATTTGTGCCCCATAATCTTACCAGACTGTCATTTTTAAAATGTAAATCTAGTTTTAATTTCTTTGATTGAAATCTTTAAATTATTTCTGAGTCTTGCATTTTAAACCTGTCTCTGTCTCCCTTTATCCCACTCTCTAGCTCTTTTCTGCTCCTAGGATTTCTTCCATAATCTGACTCCTCTAACTCATAGCCAAGCATTAATTAATATACATATTGAGTTAGCCATTCCTTACTTCTTGCTGATCTCTAACAGGTCTACTATGCGAATAACCTGCTGTTACACATATCACATTATTGATTGCTCGACTGGAACGGACCGCATCTGCTATGCTTTTATTTTGACTTCGAGCTTTTCCATAACCTGTTGCGTTATCCTGAAATATCCTTTGATCCCTTCTCCATCTAACTCTTACTCTGCTTTAAGTGTTAAGTGTTGCTTTCAGGAAAGTTCTCTGACCTTCTCTGAATAGCCTCACTCCCACAAACCCAAATGGAAATGTGTGCTTATTTATGTATTTATTTATTTATGATAGGAAGTCTCACTCTGTTGACCAGGCTGGAGTGCAGTGGTGCAATCTCAGCTCACTGCAACCTTTACCTCCCAGGTTCAAATGAGTCTCCTGCCTCGGCCTCCCTGACAGCTGGGATTACAGGCGCATGCCACCACGCCTGATTAATGTTTGTATTTTTAGTAGAGACGAAGTTTCACCATGTTGATACTTCTACAAAATCTAATATACACTTAGTAGCAGCACTTTGTACTTTAGATAATGCTTCCTTTTTTGCTAGTTTGCCAGTCAAGTCCTGGACTGAGTCTCACTTTCGACTAAATGCCTAATACAGTAGGTATTAAATTTGGGAGTGGGGTGGAGATGAGAAGGGGGAGTTGTAGGGAGATATATAAAGGGAATTTCTCAGTCAATAATCTAGATCGAGTGTCTGTAAACTAAGGTCCTCATGGTTATAACTGCCCCACCACCTGTTTTTGTAAATAAAAGTTTTATTGGAACACAGTCACATAGATTTCATTATGTATTGTCTATAGCTATTTTCATACTACAAGGACAGAGTAGTTGAGATGGAGACACTATGTCTGGGAAAATATAAAATATTTATTATGTTTTTTACACAAAAAGTTTGACAGCTCCTATCCTAGATAATTTGGCTGCCCCAGAAATCTACACTGTATTTATTTAAATAATACAATGTTTATTGAACTTCAATATCTACACAAGTTTTCTCTGTGCCATTCTCCAGGAGATAAACAGGTAAAAATAATGTGATCCTTACACACACACACACACACACACACACACACACACATACCCTTACAGTCCATTGGAAATAATGGCTATGTTTGAAAGCAGTTTCAACCAAAGGTAATGATTAAAGGATCATTAAAAGGGTGACTGCCTCATGTGGCCTGACTGTGATTCATGTAAGATTAGTCAGCCTGACAGCCCTGACTGGGAAACCAGTTTGTGTTTTGCCTTTGAAAGCCTCACTCCAGGTGCATCGTGCTATTCTGTGTTAATCAGCCCTATATGGATGTCAGGAGGGACAAGAGTAGGTTGGATGAAAGGCTGCTCTCACAGTCCCATCTCAGGTGCAGTGTATCCAAACACCAGGTGTTTACAGGTGGAATATTTGGAAGCATTAAAATCACACCTTAATTTTCTTCACTCTTCACCCTGATGTTCTCCCCTCCCAAAACCTATCTCTGTCATATTTTCTGTTCTTTATGATGACACACATGTATCTCCAGTTACTCAGAACCGAAATCTAGTCACCAATTTTTTTTTTTTTTTTTTCCATCCTGATACTGGTCCTATGCATTGAATTTTGAATTCCTATAAATTCTGCCTCCATGGTGACTCTTAAATCATTCTTCTCTTTCTGTTTAAGAAAGTCCTTCAACTCTCCCATACCTGGCCCACTCGTATTCTTTCTCCATTCCTTCCAATATTTTTAAGTATATTTCTTCAAGTTTGATATTTATGTGACATAATGATGATATCATTTTCTTGCTCATAGCCCTTCAGTGGTTCCCACCACAATCTAAGGAAAAATTAAATTAAATTTAAAAGTAAAGTAATCTGTTTGGCCATTCACAAACTCACTGATACTATTATGCCAAATATTTTACATTTCCTCCTCTTTCTCCTTTACCTACAATATTCTTTTTCCCAACTTGTTACATTCTAACCTTCCCTCTCATTTAGATGCCAGGATAGACACTATTTTTAAAACCCACAGAGGTTGTTTCTCCTTGTCACCTAACATACCACTCTATCTATATGTCAGTCCTGAGTTTCAGGCCCTAATATCTTACTGAATAGCTCTACTTTATATATTTAACTAATCTGAAACTTAGCAAGGCTAGAGAAGAATCATTAATTTTCCACACATTCTTCCCAACAGCTGCTCTTTGACAAATGTCTTCAGAATCATCCCTGTTAAAATCCTCAGAGTCATCCTTCATTTTTCATGTTCCCTCACTCAGTACAAATTTAAGTTCTCCTTCCAAACTGTATCCATTTTGTCACCTACATTCCTTCTCTACTATCATTACACTAGTCATCACCTTTTGCCTGTACACCTTTTGCAACTAGATTCCCTGCTTTCACTCTTTGTCCTACTACAATTACCTCTCTACATACTAGCTAAGTTGACCTTTTGAAAAATGTAAATAAGATTATATAATTCCCCCTGGTTAACACCCTTCAGTGGATTTCCCTTGCATTTAAAGTATAATCAACATTTCTTATGATTCACAAATATCTAAATAATCACACTCCATCTAGGTCTTCAACTACTTTCCCTACTAGTTAAGCCCCTTACTAACTGGTCTTCCTTCATGTTTTCCACAGCTCCAAACCATATTCTGTCTTAGTGACTTTATACTTTCTGTTCAACCTGGCTGAAAGAGTCTTCTACCACAAGCCTGACGTGCCTGATTTCTTTGGTTCATTACAGTCTTAACTAACAAACCAACTCTTCCCAGACCACTCTCCACTCTCCACTACACGACTCTATTTTTTCCTTATAACAGTAATTACTATCTCAAATGTCTAATTCACGTATTGTTCTTGCATTGTCTATCTGTCTACCACTGCATTACACATTCAATCAGAGGAAAAACCTTGATTATCTTTCTCACTACTTTATCCTTAGCATCTAGAAAAATATATGGCACATACTACAAGGTAAATAAATATTTATTATTCAACATGTGGATTTTATTATGACACTTTAAAATGCTTGCTTTATATTTCAATTGTTTACATATGGCTTGTGTGTCTTGTTAATCAGCAAGCTCCTTAAAAACATAATCCATACCTGATTTATCATTAATACTTCACAATATAACTCGATATAAATATATGTGTGTGTGTGCGTGTGTGTGTATTTAAATAGGTCACAAGTCTGATGGAGTGAGATTTGTGATCTACTTAGAACATCATGTATGTTTTTTTCTGAAATGATAAAATAAATTTTTTAGTATCTAATAGCACAAGAGTGTGGTTGTAGCAGTAATAATTTAATTGTACATTTAAAAATAACTAAAAGAGTGTAATCAGATTGTAACACAAGGATAAATATTTCATGTGGCAGATACCTCATTTACCCTGATGTGATTATTATGCATTGTATGCTTGTATCAAAATATCTCATGTATCACATAAATATATATATATACACTTACTATGTGTCCACAAAAATGAAAAATAAAATATTATGAGCATATTCTGTAAAACATTACATTCCAGAGTCAACCGTTTTACTGATTCTTCTAAATTGTGATTACAGCAAGTCCTCCTAATTAAAAGTAGAACCACAAAAAATGCTTAACATTGTTAAAACAGTACTTAGTCTAAGTCTCATGGCTATTAGTTACAGTTCTAGGAAGAAATTCCTTGACTTCCACTGCTGGAAGAACAGGCAGTCAAGGAATAAAGTTGAATGCTTTGTGGTCTACCTCTGTAATGTGCCTAGTTTCCTGCACTATTGACAAAGATGAAACTTCAACATTTTACTATGGCCTTTTAAATGTTTTTACTAATCATGTACAATTCTTCTCCATATGAGAAGGTAGTTATTACATGTCTACTCCATAAAAAGTTCCATGGTTTACTAATAGCATCTCTCTTATCTTCCAGGCAAACACAAGGTCTTATGTGCAGAGCTGAAATAGGTATCCTTTTAGGCTTTACTGTGGAAGACTGTGTTTTGCCAAAACAAATGCTCTTCTACTGAATGTTAAATTACCACAGTTAACCATAATTTCAGGGATTCCAGTGGGATTGAAAAAGATCAGAATAAATAAGGAGCATTAAGAGTAACTAAAGGTATATGAGGTGGCTACAAAACGTCCCAACCATTGGTTGAGAACAATAAACATGCACCAGAGGGCATATCAGTAGGCCTCTGACACAAAGCTTCTACCAATCATACACCGTAATTAGTGAGCCTGAAAATTTGCTGAAGTTGGACCACTATCTGCATAAATGGAAATAAAATTTAAAAGACTCATAAAATGGTAGTTATTCAGTTTCAAGATCTGATAAACTGACCAATTTAATGTGATGATTAGAATAAACAGAAGTCAACTGCCATTGACTTTCAACCTGACAATGTTATATAAATACTGAAATTATTTTAAACACTTTTATTGTAATTATAAAATATTGTTTTCCACCAACTCAACTAAGATTATTGATTATTGCCAAACTGACCATATTATTGCCCACTTCTTGGATTCTTCTCTTTTAATTATCATATGTGAGTCAATCTTAGCCCTGTGTGATTCAGCCCCCTCCTACATATTTTTCTAAATCTATTGCATTCCCTTCTCTTGTTCAAGCCTGTTGCCTGTGGGAGTTTAATAAATGCTAGCTAATTACGATGATGCTCATTTTATTTTCCTTTACCTCCATTTACTCCTCTCTTAAATATTTCTACATAGAGTTAATCAACATTTATTGAACACCTACTCTACAGAGGAATAGCCTTCATCAACTCCAAGAGATTATACTCTAATTTTCTTAATTGTATTACAAAGATTATGATTTTGTCTACCCTGTCAAAGATAGTTTTCCTTGGAAGAGTGATTTTTAAAAAGTTCTTGCATGAGCTATTTTACTATAATGCTGTTTTCTCAATTAGGAGTTTAATCTCTTAGGAATGGGGTTGTGTCTTTGCATGCCTGGTACAGTACTAAACACAGTTTACCCGTCCTAAAGAATAAAATTAAAAGGTAGCCACTCAGAACATTCCTATAACTGTGTTACTAAACTATCTCAAATAAGAAGGAGATATGCTCCATATTCAACAGTGAAGTCTTTAGAAGCCATTCAGTCTCACCCACCCAACTTCACTCATATGCCTACCTGGCTGTGCTCTAGGGGGACGAGGGGAGGTAAGAGCATCCCTAGAGAACGAATGACCATGCTCCTTGCTTTGTTTTTCTACCAAACGTCTGATAAAGTCTCATATCTTCGATTTATTAGATATGGCCCTTTACCACTTGAAAGCCAGGAGCTGAGCCTAGGAACAGGGAAGATGAGAGGTCAACCTTGCATTAATGGATTCATTTTTTAAGGTACCCACGTATCCACTTAACATAAATACACTACTGACCAGCTGTATTTTGAGAGTATATGTTGAATGTCTTTATTCAATCAACAAATATTTTTCGAGCACTTACTCTCTGGCTATCTAGGAAGGAAAAAGACAAGTAAGGTCCCTGCTCTGATTGGACCTATACTCAATGATTTTTTTAAACAAAATGCTTAAATCACTTTATTTATAAAAGCAGGGTGCATTCTAGTCTGAAGATATAAACTTCTGAGCATAATTTTCCTTGTTTTTCAGCAGATTTAATTTACATTGCTCATTCTTATACTTGAAATATCTTATTACTGCCAGTGCCAAACATCTTCGCAAGGCTCTACTCCATTCTCATAAATACTTCGTACTTGTATGATCATTTATATTAGTAATTGCTTTCAATTTTATCCAACAAATACACAAACTTTCTCTAGAAGGTGTAGTACTACAGCAGACTCCATGAGAATGGAATCACAATCTATTAAAAATAGTAAAGAATTAGCACTTAAGAAATCAGTGTTGTGTTTTGCCAATGTTGTGTTTGGATGTCAAGAAATTAATTAAGCAACCATATATTAAAGTAATTATAATGCAGAAGTAAGCTGAACTTTTTCCTGTGACGTATACCTGGTGCAGATATCACGAGGTTTCATTTTAGAAAGCTGATATGTAAGAAGCAAAGAGATTCCTTGTCAAGGACTGGTATTCATATACACCTGCAAGAGTTAAACACATACTCCTACTTCAACCTTATTTCATTTTCGGAACTAATATCAAAAGAATAGAGCCACACATTTGTGAATTATTTAGGGTTATCATCAGATCTCCTGGAACTACATGACAATAACATAACATCAAAACTTTCTCAGTTATACAGCCAATAAATACATTATCTAAATTAAATTATTAGACAGCTTCAAACTTTTTAACACTTTTCTCCAAAAATTGATTTAAGTACTTCTCACCTTGACATGTGTCCAGGCACTGATACTGTATATAATATATTTTATGTAGTACAAAGCTGGCTTAGTTTTTCTTCAGAAACAATTCAGGTTTAACCTAGAGCTCAATTTCACCCTTGTCACAGCTCTCAGGATATTTTTGCTAGGGATAAAGCATTCCAGTCATTGTTCCTAATGAGCTCTCCACTGCCAACTAATAACTACTTGAGTTACCAGATGTAATCAGGGGAAATCACTTTCAGGAACTCCTGAGAACTGTGAAGATTTATATACTCAAATATCTGGCACTTCTCCATACAATTTTGAGAACATTTTGAATCTTGATTGGAAGGATAAACAAAATAGTGCATAATAATTTCCCACTCTGCAGAATACACAAATTACCATACTTCTAATTACAGAGAGAAGACATCCTTCTTGTCAGCAACTTTTACTCTAACCACAAAACTTAATTCTTTCTTCTGATGAAGCAATCATTGAATGATTTACTTCTAGTGACAATATAATGTACTTGGCTTTAAGAACTTTTTGCTAAATATGTTCTAATTGATTAAAAAGCAACCTGGAATGCAAATTTTATGTATCAATTATAAAACAATAAAGATATAATATTTTATGCTCATAAATTCAGGACAAGCAAATTTTTTGGAGTCTTTTAATTTTAGGTTGACATTACAAGTATGTCTGCCATAGCCTATAGTGGATATTCATATATCAGTCCGTTTTGTGAAAGTCGAAGGAAACCCTTGAGATGAAATTAAGGGAAAATGAAGACAAAACTAAATAGTACTTCAAAATAATTTTAAATGCCCTTTAAACTGGATTCAATATTTTTATATTCATTATGTTTTATCTTACAAATCACCTATGCAAACTACTCTCATTTCCTATTTTGCAAAATACATTAGACACTATTTCATTATAGCAATGTTGTACTTCCAGCAAGGTTTGGTGAAAGTACCAACCAATTCTCTGTCTCCAAACTTTATTAATTAAAACACTACAAAATCATACCTTACAACCATGTGTTCCGAAAAAGCTTTATAATAACATTCTAGTTATCTGAACTTTTACAAAATTTCTGATTGTTACTTAGACATATTAACATTAAAACAATCTTTACCTTGAAAACATAATCTAATATAAAGACAATCATATTCACAAATGGAATCTATGTGAATGGTAAATAGGTTAATAATCTAAATCCAATTGCTGAATGTCCATATGAATCTCAAATGGATTGGTGTTTCATTATTTACTTATTTAGCTTTTATGTGAGGAACATTGGCTCCCTAGCAACTTTTAGAAAACACTTTCAGAACTTGAACAGCTTGTTGAAATATATCTATACTCTCAAACATTTGTATTCTTTGTATCTCTCAAACATTTGTATTCAAACATGTTGAACAAAAGTCTGATGAAGAAGATATGCATCAAGAATCTTTGGAATTCAGTCATAGAATATTCTGTTTTTCTGGAATCAAAGTAATAATTCATCTCCTAAAATCAACAGATTCTCTTAAAATCGAAGTCTTCCAATTAAACATTATCACACTTAGAAAAATTTAAAAGATTAACTCTCATTGTAAACAGAAAAAAATTTAGATTGGTTCCATGTCTTCCATGAAAGTTTGAAATGAAATGCCTAATTATATTTGGGCATACAAACTTTTCAGGCTTTTTATTTAGGCATCTATTATTCTCAAATTTCCTGAATACTATTTCCTAAATTGTTGAACTAAATAATCTTTAAATTTGGGGAAAAAATTATCTAGTACGATCAAATTTGCTTGTTTTCAAAATCCATATAACTATGTGTCTATCTCTTTAGGTTTTGAATTACATTAAATATCAACTAACTCTTTAAAAAGTATTCACTTTTATGTAATACCAGCTAGTGTCACATGATGAATAGAGAATACAATAATTAGTATATTTATAGTTTGAGTACAAATTATAATTCAATTTACAAAATTGATAATTGTATTGTAGTTCTACCACATGGCAGGCGCTGTCTTGGACATGAAAACACAATGGTGTCTAGACAGATATGGCCCCACCTTCTCCAAGCTTTATGGTTTGTGTTTTCTAAAATTTTGTATTGCCTCATACTTTGAAGTTTTAATTGCATCCTGTTTGTCTCTAAAGCTCTCAACTATCCATTTATTATAAGAACATTTATAGTACTACCTCATGAGGTTCAATTCTGGGTGATTAAGTATCACTCCAAGAGTGACCAAAAGTGAAAAGAGAGGCAGAGAATAGCATGCAGAAAAATTCTGTAAGCAGACTTTCTCAAAATTTTATGATCTTTAATCTCCAATGTTCCTTCTAACAGTACATATATTTTCCTGCTGATAAAGATGCAATTATGCTCAAGTAGTTTTTGTTATTGTTGCCTGTCATATATCATAAGGCATATAAATATATTTGCTATCCAAATTCTTACTTTACATTGTACAAGAAATTTTATGTCTGTATTTGAAGAATATAGTGACTCTTATCAGGTAACTATCTTATCATAAATCACATTTTCTATGAAAAAATAAATCACTCATCATTGAAGAAAAGATTTTGTTTCTGTGCTTTAGAGTGTGGTTATTCAAATCATTATGGAAACTGTAAACAAAATGAGCAAACTTAATCTTGCAAGTAATTTTCACCTGTGATCTCACCTCTGCTAAGGTGAAAAAACAAAACCAAAGACCCCGTATGTAGCATTACTAAATACCAAAACAAATATTAATTCTATTTCAATACACTCTGTAATTTATTTACTGCTTAATTTGAAATACCCATATTTTTGTGTCCTAGACCACTGCTGTGGTTTAAATCTTTCTTAATGATTGAAAAATACACATCTGTAGAGGGAAATACTTTCATTAGAGAAGCTTACGCATATCCTTACTATTGCCACCTTTTCCAAAACACTTGCCTTTATAACAAAGCATCATCTTCGGGAACCATTCCATTTTCTGAGAAACTTGAAACACTATTAAACTCTCTACTTTTTATCTTTATTTTCACCTTTTCATAATTTTGCATAGAAAACTTTTAAAAAATGTTTGTATACTCACCTCCTCGAAAGAAAGCTAGTTTTATAGGTAGAGTAGATAGTAGAGTGGCAGAACTGATGTAATGAAATTGAAGAATGCACTTCCCTGAGGGAAACTCAGGGGCGCATGCAAAGTTTTATTGTCCTGTATTTGGCATACCAATGACTGAAATCTCAAATTGCTAAAGCAAAACAAAAAAACCTCAAACAAACAAACAGAAAGCCCTGACTACAGGGATAGTATGCCAGAAACACAACTTGATTTATGAAACCATGAAGTTTTCCAGAGTATTTTTTGTATATTTTGATGACATTTAAACAAATGCCAAAACAATACTACAAAAATACCACTACAAAAATATCATTTAGAAACCAGAATATTTTTATTTTTGGCTTGGGGGAGGCTTTTCTGGAATATTCTAGAATATTTTAAAATACACTGTCACCATCAAAACACAGATTTTAAATACTCAAACCACTTTATTTTAATATACAGTTTCATTATCTGTAATTATCATAAATACCATATTTGTGAAATATTGTCAAATTATTAGAAAATAAAGCTTACTTAGAAACTTTCACAGTATTTATCAAGGCCATTTAATTTCTAAAGGAAATTTTGTCAACTAAATCATGAATACATTTGGAATGAGTTAAAAACAGGATTTTCAAAGTAGGCATGTGTGCACAAAATAAAGTATGGAGATTTACTTTAAAGTTGTATTACTCTCTATCGTCATGTAGACATTTTAAAATAATTATATCATTTCCTACCATGTAATTGTATCCTTTTAAATCTGCACTGAGCAAATTATGACAAGTACAAACAGGCATGATTGAGAGAAAAGTGGTGGACAAGTCCCTATGCCAAAATAAATATATCTTAAAAAATATAGCCCATGTCTAAATTTATTCTCAAGTTTTGGGCATGAAAACGTAACATTTGATGTGTAAATAAAATATTTAACAAGACTAAAATAGACATACTGTCCCTAGGAAAATATGTGTGTGTATGTGTGTTTTAAGTAACTTATTTATACTACGGGCATTTCAAGCTTGAAATATCAAATCAAATCAAAGTAAAATAGTAATAATAAGGATTAGAGAGGATAGCTGCTTGAATCCTTCTTTAGTGCTTATAACTTCCTAAAATTCTCAAAGATTTTTGAAAGAATCAGTTCACACAGAGTTTCTCTCCAGAGTATTTTCACTTTGGGAACAATCCAGCTTTCAGGAATGCCCCGCTCTCAGGGGAGCCAAAGCATTGTTTCTGAATTATATCAGCAGATTTATTTCTCATCCTATTTAGTGACTATAAATTTTAGTTATCTCTTTATCAAAGTTTTAACTCTTTCTATAATATTCTAAAGCTCTGTTTGAAACAAAACGACACTTTTTATTCTACTACCCTCAAATGTCCAGGGCAACAAAAAGAGAAACTGTTTTTCTTGCTAATTGTGGAGCCAGGACTGGTCAAAAGGGGAGAAAGGAGTAAAAAATATTCACTCTTTATCATTTGTGATTCTTGAGCTGGTAAATGCCATCATCAATACTGGGGGAATATCCTTACCATCTAGGTATTCATACTAGCCTAACTCTTTAGGCTAGGGCTTTGTCCCCACAAAGCGTTTTTTATCAGAATCTAACAACCACAAAACACAGGCTTTCACAGGTAGGGTCCAGACTACACATACCAGACACACACACACACACACACACACACGCTTTACTTTACCTGTTTTTATGCCGAGTCTTTAGCAAGTTTCTTCCAAAGGGAGCCATGGTCTGTCGGGCAAACGAATAAAGAAGTTATGTTAAAGCGATCTGGGGGTAGGGGTGGGGGTGTCTGGATTTCCAGGGTAAAGGGAGGAGGGCTGGAAACTTTCTCTTCTCCTCGAATGTTCCTGGCTTTCAGCTCATTAGTAGCCGGCTGAGAAAGTTTCTGGAAGTTGTGCAACTGCTGCTTAACTTTGAACTGCGGGATTGTTGTGGCTGCTGCACCTTTGGAGACCTGCCCGGCCTCAGCCTCGAAGAAGGCGTTTGGAAGCAGGAAAAGAAAAAAAAAAAAAAAAGGAAGAGAGAGAGAGGAAGGGAGGAGGACTCTATTGTGTTCTGTAGTTATTTGCAGACTAGCTAAACTTAAAGAACTGCCAACCCCACAGGCATGGTAATACCAATGGAACGGGAATTTCACTCGATCTGGAAACCCCCATCCCCCGCTTTCCACACCCAACCACACAAGGTGTACTGAAAGCACATAAAAGGATTAAAAGTAAATATCCCCCAACTCCTGCTCAGCTCCAGTCTGTGGTAAGTCATCTCATCATGGCAAGCATGAGGGAGAGCTGAGAACTCTGTTTGCCAACGCATTCGACCCCCAAATCCCCTGCCAGGGTGTCAGGACTTTAAAATATATTAAGGAGAGCGAAGATGGAAACCAGATCAAGGTGGACTCACAGACAATTTAGGATTTTAAGTCCCTGAACTCACCGTCTTAAGAGCTTCTTCCAGGTCCCTCCTCCACACTCTCAAGTTCATCTTGCAAAAGCTGAAGGACCTGAAGGACCACAGAGCTCCAGGGCTGATGCATCACAGTTTGGTCTAAGAACCAGCTGGAGTTTAGTGTTTGACTTCCACGGAGTTTATGTGGACCTCTACCCCATCTTTGACATTCACTGGGCCTTTAGAGCCCTGGGAATTTCAGAGGAAAAGCAAACTGCTCCTGCTCTCAACGAGTAAAGAAGACACACCTAGGGGATCTGCTGGAACTCGAAACGTGAAGGGAAGTCTAAGGGAGGGAGGGTTTCACCTGGTCCCAGGAGAGCTCCAACCCAGAAGCAGGGCAGGGGAATGGAGCTGGGAGAGTTCAGGGGCCTGCAGGAAGCCCAGCGCAGCTCCCACCACGTACCTGGCACTTATGGGAAAGCGCTGTTTAGGGGCAAGGGCCAGGAGAGCTTTCTCATGGAAGTGTTTTACTGGGATATGCCCCCCTAAAACCACCCCACCACCCTCCACCCCACCAGCCTTCCCAGGATTCCCAGGCAGATGATGAGGGAGGGAGGGAAAAGAAAGTCAACAAACTTGTGAGTTCTTTCTGAGCCTTGGCAAAGAATATGAATGGTTCATGCTTACTTTGGGAATTTATCCCCTGTCCCCAACAAAACCAAACAAAAAAGTGATCTCAAGGGCTTCCATGATTCTGATACACACTGATTTATGCAGTGCTCAGATAAATCATGTTTTTCATTATTTATTATCATAATCTTTCTCTATTCATCTATATTTCATATTTCTGTATGTACATATACACATGTGTCATATACTATTTTATTATTTATAATATTTACAATTTTATATAATAAATCATATATTATATCCATATATACATCCAAATCATTATGAAGTGAAAAACATTACAATAGCTAATGTTACAGTTTAGTCACCTTTTTATATCCCTAGGAGTTAGGATAATTAAAAAATACATACCCATCTTAATTTGATATGGTCAGTGATTCCAGAGAAAATCAAGGCACCAAGAGTAGTAATGACATGTTCTGTGCGTATATATGTATAAATGTACACATATGTACATGTATAAACATCTGTATGCACATCTTCATCTTTGTAAACATAAGTGTATATATGTGTGTGTGTGTTATATATATTACATACTGTGTATATATGCACTTCCGATGCAACATAAGTTACCTAATCTTGGGTGTATTTCTGTTTTGGTTCTTGATTTGGTTTTACTAGCACCTCACAAGAAATGATTTAAACTATTATGGAAGTTTACCTAGTTATTCTAAGTTGTTCAAAATGTAATCCCTTAGAGCTATACTGTTTACTTATTAATATAATTGTTGCAGTCAATTTGCAAATAATTTCACATTTACAAATATCCCTACACTTCCTTTAGTTTCGATTCTGCACACTTATGAACATTTTATATACGTATGTGTATTATATTTTTCAATAAAAGAGTTTTAATGGGGAATGAGGAAACAATACTGTGTCTTTACTAGCATAATCTTACGTTGAGTTTCAGGTTATCACAAATGAGTTTCATTTAGGTGTCATTAACCCTCACATAAAATGCCCTATTAATACTTTTCATGGCAAGCTCTTTGATGTATAAGAATTACACATAAAAAGGTTTGTACTCACTAAATATATACCATTTTTATTTGCCAATTATACCTTAATAAAGCTGAAAGAAAAAGCACAAAGGGTTAATGTCTCTCAGATAGTAGAAGCGGAAAGGAATAAAAAAAAAACAGAATACTAATGCCTTAATAGAAAAATGAGCAAAAACAATCCTAAAAGAAAGTAACAAAAATCATTATTTTTTTAAATTTTGTATTTTTTTATTTTTTTGAGTTAGGATCTTCCTGTGTGGCCCAGGCTATTCACAGACACAATTGTTGTACACTACAGTCTCAAACTCCTGAACTCAGGCAATGCTTTTGTTTCTCCCATCTAAGTAGCTAGTACTACAGGTATGCTCCACCATGTCCAATTAAAAACATGTTTTTATTTTATTTATTTTTTATTTTTTTTAATGAAATCATTTTATTAATAATTAACATTAAAGAATCAGAAAAAGAATGAAAAGGAACAAAAATGTTATAAGACAAATAGAAATAATAAAATGTTATATATAAGCAAAACATATTAATAATAGCGTTAAATGTAAGTGGTTTAAACATTTCTTTTTTTTTTTTTTAAATTTATTTATTATTATTAAACTTCAAGTTGTAGGGTACATGTGCACAACGTGCAGGTTTGCTACATATGTATACTTGTGCCATGTTGGTGTGCTGCACCCATCAACTCGTCATTTACATCAGGTATAACTCCCAATGCAATCCCTCCCCCCTCCCCCCTCCCCATGATAGGCCCCGGTGTGTGATGTTCCCCTTCCCGAGTCCAAGTGATCTCATTGTTCAGTTCCCGCCTATGAGTGAGAACATGCGGTGTTTGGTTTTCTGTTCTTGCGATAGTTTGCTGAGAATGATGGTTTCCAGCTGCATCCATGTCCCTACAAAGGACACAAAGTCATCCTTTTTTATGGCTGCATAGTATTCCATGGTGTATATGTGCCACATTTTCTTAATCCAATCTGTCACTGATGGACATTTGGGTTGATTCCAAGTCTTTGCTATTGTGAATAGTGCTGCAGTAAACATACGTGTGCATGTGTCTTTATAGCAGCATAATTTATAATCCTTTGGGTATATACCCAGTAATGGGATGGCTGGGTCATATGGTACATCTAGTTCTAGATCCTTGAGGAATCGCCATACTGTTTTCCATAATGGTTGAACAAGTTTACACTCCCACCAACAGTGTAAAAGTGTTCCTATTTCTCCACATCCTCTCCAGCACCTGTTGTTTCCTGACTTTTGAATGATTGCCATTCTAACTGGTGTGAGATGGTATCTCATTGTGGTTTTGATTTGCATTTCTCTGATGGCCAGTGATGATGAGCATTTTTTCATGTGTCTGTTGGCTGTATGAATGTCTTCTTTTGAGAAATGTCTGTTCATATCCTTTGCCCACTTTTTGATGGGGTTGTTTGTTTTTTTCTTGTAAATTTGTTTGAGTTCTTTGTAGGTTCTGGATATTAGCCCTTTGTCAGATGAGTAGATTGCAAAAATTTTCTCCCATTCTGTAGGTTGCCTGTTCACTCTGATGGTAGTTTCTTTTGCTGTGCAGAAGCTCTTTAGTTTAATGAGATCCCATTTGTCAATTTTGGCTTTTGCTGCCGTTGCTTTTGGTGTTTTAGACATGAAGTCTTTGCCCATGCCTATGTCCTGAATGGTACTACCTAGGTTTTCCTCTAGGATTTTTATAGTATTAGGTCTAACATTTAAGTCTCTAATCCATCTTGAATTAATTTTAGTATAACGAGTAACAAAAGGATCCAGTTTCAGCTTTCTACTTATGGCTAGCCAATTTTCCCAGCACCATTTATTAAATAGGGAATCTTTTCCCCATTTCTTGTTTCTCTCAGGTTTGTCAAAGATCAGATGGCTGTAGATGTGTGGTATTATTTCTGAGGACTCTGTTCTGTTCCATTGGTCTATATCTCTGTTTTGGTACCAGTACCATGCTGTTTTGGTTACTGTAGCCTTGTAGTATAGTTTGAAGTCAGGTAGCGTGATGCCTCCAGCTTTGTTCTTTTGACTTAGGATTGTCTTGGAGATGCGGGCTCTTTTTTGGTTCCATATGAACTTTAAAGCAGTTTTTTCCAATTCTGTGAAGAAGCTCATTGGTAGCTTGATGGGGATGGCATTGAATCTATAAATTACCTTGGGCAGTATGGCCATTTTCACGATATTGATTCTTCCTATCCATGAGCATGGTATGTTCTTCCATTTGTTTGTGTCCTCTTTGATTTCACTGAGCAGTGGTTTGTAGTTCTCCTTGAAGAGGTCCTTTACATCCCTTGTAAGTTGGATTCCTAGGTATTTTATTCTCTTTGAAGCAATTGTGAATGGAAGTTCATTCCTGATTTGGCTCTCTGTTTGACTGTCACTGGTGTATAAGAATGCTTCTGATTTTTGCACATTAATTTTGTATCCTGAGACTCTGCTGAAGTTGCTTATCAGCTTAAGGAGATTTTGGGCTGAGACAATGGGGTTTTCTAAATATACAATCATGTCGTCTGCAAACAGGGACAATTTGACTTCTTCTTTTCCTAACTGAATCCCCTTGATTTCTTTCTCTTGCCTGATTGCCCTAGCCAGAACTTCCAACACTATGTTGAATAGGAGTGGTGAGAGAGGGCATCCCTGTCTTGTGCCAGTTTTCAAAGGGAATTTTTCCAGTTTTTGCCCATTCAGTATGATATTGGCTGTGGGTTTGTCATAAATAGCTCTTATTATTTTGAGGTACGTTCCATCAATACCGAATTTATTGAGCGTTTTTAGCATGAAGGGCTGTTGAATTTTGTCAAAAGCCTTTTCTGCATCTATTGAGATAATGATGTGGTTCTTGTCTTTGGTTCTGTTTATATGCTGGATTATGTTTATTGATTTGCGAATGTTGAACCAGCCTTGCATCCCAGGGATGAAGCCCACTTGATCATGGTGGATAAGCTTTTTGATGTGCTGCTGAATCCGGTTTGCCAGTATTTTATTGAGGATTTTTGCATCGATGTTCATCAGGGATATTGGTCTAAAATTCTCTTTTTTTGTTGTGTCTCTGCCAGGCTTTGGTATCAGGATGATGTTGGCCTCATAAAATGAGTTAGGGAGGATTCCCTCTTTTTCTATTGATTGGAATAGTTTCAGAAGGAATGGTACCAGCTCCTCCTTGTACCTCTGGTAGAATTCAGCTGTGAATCCATCTGGTCCTGGACTTTTTTTGGTTGGTAGGCTATTAATTATTGCCTCAATTTCAGAGCCTACTATTGGTCTATTCAGGGATTCAACTTCTTCCTGGTTTAGTCTTGGAAGAGTGTAAGTGTCCAGGAAATTATCCATTTCTTCTAGATTTTCCAGTTTATTTGCGTAGAGGTGTTTATAGTATTCTCTGATGGTAGTTTGTATTTCTGTGGGGTTGGTGGTGATATCCCCTTTATCATTTTTAATTGCGTCGATTTGATTCTTCTCTCTTTTCTTCTTTATTAGTCTTGCTAGTGGTCTGTCAATTTTGTTGATCTTTTCAAAAAACCAACTCCTGGATTCATTGATTTTTTGGAGGGTTTTTTGTGTCTCTATCTCCTTCAGTTCTGCTCTGATCTTAGTTATTTCTTGCCTTCTGCTAGCTTTCGAATGTGTTTGCTCTTGCTTCTCTAGTTCTTTTAATTGCGATGTTAGAGTGTCAATTTTAGATCTTTCCTGCTTTCTCTTGTGGGCATTTAGTGCTATAAATTTCCCTCTACACACTGCTTTAAATGTGTCCCAGAGATTCTGGTATGTTGTATCTTTGTTCTCATTGGTTTCAAAGAACATCTTTATTTCTGCCTTCATTTCGTTATGTACCCAGTAGTCATTTAGGAGCAGGTTGTTCAGTTTCCATGTAGTTGAGCGGTTTTGATTGAGTTTCTTAGTCCTGAGTTCTAATTTGATTGCACTGTGGTCTGAGAGACAGTTTGTTATAATTTCTGTTCTTGTACATTTGCTGAGGAGTGCTTTACTTCCAATTACGTGGTCAATTTTGGAGTAAGTACAATGTGGTGCTGAGAAGAATGTATATTCTGTTGATTTGGGGTGGAGAGTTCTATAGATGTCTATTAGGTCTGCTTGCTGCAGAGATGAGTTCAATTCCTGGATATCCTTGTTAACTTTCTGTCTCGTTGATCTGTCTAATGTTGACAGTGGAGTGTTGAAGTCTCCCATTATTATTGTATGAGAGTCTAAGTCTCTTTGTAAGTCTCTAAGGACTTGCTTTATGAATCTGGGTGCTCCTGTATTGGGTGCATATATATTTAGGATAGTTAGCTCTTCCTGTTGAATTGATCCCTTTACCATTATGTAATGGCCTTCTTTGTCTCTTTTGATCTTTGATGGTTTAAAGTCTGTTTTATCAGAGACTAGTATTGCAACCCCCGCTTTTTTTTGTTCTCCATTTGCTTGGTAAATCTTCCTCCATCCCTTTATTTTGAGCCTATGTATGTCTCTGTGTGTGAGATGGGTCTCCTGAATACAGCAGACTGATGGGTCTTGACTCTTTATCCAGTTTGCCAGTCTGTGTCTTTTAATTGGAGCATTTAGTCCATTTACATTTAAGGTTAAGATTGTTATATGTGAACTTGATCCTGCCATTATGATATTAACTGGTTATTTTGCTCGTTAGTTGATGCAGTTTCTTCCTAGCCTTGATGGTCTTTACATTTTGGCACGTTTTTGCAATGGTTGGTACCGGTTGTTCCTTTCCATGTTTAGTGCTTCCTTCAGGGTCTCTTGTAAGGCAGGCCTAGTGGTGACAAAATCTCTAAGCATTTGCTTATCTGTAAAGGATTTTATTTCTCCTTCACTTATGAAACTTAGTTTGGCTGGATATAAAATTCTGGGTTTAAAATTCTTTTCTTTAAGAATGTTGAATATTGGCCCCCACTCTCTTCTGGCTTGAAGAGTTTCTGCCGAGAGATCTGCTGTTAGTCTGATGGGCTTCCCTTTGTGGGTAACCCGACCTTTCTCTCTGGCTGCCCTTAAGATTTTTTCCTTCATTTCAACTTTGGTGAATCTGGCAATTATGTGTCTTGGAGTTGCTCTTCTCGAGGAGTATCTTTGTGGCGTTCTCTGTATTTCCTGGATCTGAATGTTGGCCTGCCCTACTAGGTTGGGGAAGTTCTCCTGGATGATATCCTGAAGAGTGTTTTCCAACTTGGTTCCATTTTCCCCCTCACTTTCAGGCACCCCAATCAGACGTAGATTTGGTCTTTTTACATAATCCCATACTTCTTGCAGGCTTTGTTCATTTCTTTTTCTTCTTTTTTCTTTTGGTTTCTCTTCTCGCTTCATTTCATTCATTTGATCCTCCATCGCTGACATTCTTTCTTCCAGTTGATCGAGTCGGTTACTGAAGCTTGTGCATTTGTCACTTATTTCTCGTGCCATGGTTTTCGTCTCTTTCATTTCGTTTGTGAGCTTCTCTGCATTAATTACTCTAGCCATCAATTCTTCCACTTTTTTTTCAAGATTTTTAGTTTCTTTGCGCTGGGTACGTAATTCCTCCTTTAGCTCTGAGAAATTTGATGGACTGAAGCCTTCTTCTCTCATCTCGTCGAAGTCATTCTCCGTCCAGCTTTGATCCGTTGCTGGCGATGAGCTGCGCTCCTTTGCCGGGGGAGATGCGCTCTTATTTTTTGAATTTCCAGCTTTTCTGCCCTGCTTTTTCCCCATCTTTGTGGTTTTATCTGCCTCTGGTCTTTGATGATGGTGATGTACTGATGGGGTTTTGGTGTAGGTGTCCTTCCTGTTTGATAGCTTTCCTTCTAACAGTCAGGATCCTCAGCTGTAGGTTGTAGCTGTAGGAGATTGCTTGAGGTCCACTCCAGACCCTGTTTGCCTGGGTATCAGCAGCAGAGGCTGCAGAAGATAGTATATTTCTGAACAGCGAGTGTACCTGTCTGATTCTTGCTTTGGAAGCTTCCTCTCAGGGGTGTACTCCACCCTGTGAGGTGTGGGGTGTCAGACTGCCCCTAGTGGGGGATGTCTCCCAGTTAGGCTACTCAGGGGTCAGGGACCCGCTTGAGCAGGGAGTCTGTCCCTTCTCAGATCTCAACCTCCGTGTTGGGAGATCCACTGCTCTCTTCAAAGCTGTCAGACAGAGTCGTTTGCGTCTGCAGAGCTGCTGCGTTTGTTATTGTTTACTGTGCCCTGTCCCCAGAGGTGGAGTCTACAGAGACAGGCAGGTTTCCTTGAGCTGCTGTGAGCTCCACCCAGTTCAAGCTTCCCAGCAGCTTTGTTTACCTACTTAAGCCTCAGCAATGGCGGGCGCCCCTCCCTCAGCCTCGCTACTGCCTTGCCGGTAGATCACAGACTGCTGTGCTAGCAATGAGGGAGGCTCCGTGGGTGTGGGACCCTCCCGGCCAGGTGTGGGATATGATCTCCTGGTGTGCCGGTTTGCTTAAAGCGCAGTATTCGGGTGGGAGTTACCCAATTTTCCAGGTGTTGTGTGTCTCAGTTCCCCTGGCTAGGAAAAGGGATTCCCTTCCCCCTTGCGCTTTCCAGGTGAGGCAATGCCTCGCCCTGCTTCAGCTCTCGCTGGTCGGGCTGCAGCAGCTGACCAGCACCGATCGTCTGGCACTCCCCAGTGAGATGAACCCAGTACCTCAGTTGAAAATGCAGAAATCACCGGTCTTCTGTGTCGCTCGCGCTGGGAGTTGGAGACTGGAGCTGTTCCTATTCGGCCATCTTGCTCCGCCCCCCCAAAAACATGTTTTTAAAAATTGACTACAATCTGCAACAATTTGTTGTATATTTTAGAATAACGAATAACTTCAATTTAGGAGTGCAATTTAAGATGTTTGGAACACAAATAATGAATGCTTGAAGGAATGAAAACCTCATGTACCCTGAGGTGATTATTACACACTGTATGCTTGTATTAAAATATCTCATGTACCCCATAAATATATACACCATATATGTACTAATAATGTTTTTAAAGTAACCTTCACTAGTAACTAGATACTTTCTAGTTAAATTGAAACAAGATTTTGTTTTACCTCTGCCAAACCGACTACTTTTTAAAATGATGCTCAATAGTGTCAATACGATGAGCATAGTATACTACTCTGCATAAATATTAAAAATTGGCATATCATTTTTCAGAAATGAATTTGGCTATGTGGAGCAATAACCTTCAAAATAGTCAAACTCTCATTCACATTTTTCTCGTAAAAACTTTTTGGAAAAAAATAACAAGTTTCATTGCTCATTGATATTAATTCTGAGAACAAAATGAAATAATGCATACCAATTGCTGACATATAGTGTTAACCTAAGTAGTGTTTTTATTATAGGGTAGAGGTGGTTAGGAAAAATTATCTCACACTTGAAACTAAAACAAATGGATGATTGCATGTTATCTCAAACATATAATGGAGCATTGTCTAATAGACTCCTTCAAAGATTATTTAATTTTCTGGAAAAATGCATTGTTTCTTTTACTTACTCTTTTTTTATTTGGCTGAGACTCCATGAGATTAGATGTTAAACTGGTTTTTAACAAAAAAGTAAATTTTGTTGTTCAGAAGCAATATAAATTATTTTATCTAGTAGAAAATATAACACAAGTGTAGTTTTATTACATTGTAGAACATCAACCAACTTTACATCTATTTAATTTTCTCTCAGCATTCTGTCTTTAATTCACTTTCTGTCCATAACAGTCTTTCTTATTCTCTTTTAGACCAGCTTTATAATTCTGCTGGATCCCTCACTAATGAGTTGTCAATTTTTGTCACTTGCTCACTACACATTTGTATTAAATTCATGTTTTGGCTTCCTGAAAATTATACCCTGAAAAACTATGAGAACACAGTAGTCCTTTATAGAAGAAGTCCTTTATAGAAGAAGTAGTCCTATATAGGAAGTCTTTATAGAGGAAAGATGGCTACTTAGCTATATAATTTCTACTTTTCTTAAAACATAAAATGTGCAAAAAGGGTTTTGATGGTAGAAAATAGAATGTCCTTTCATTCATTTATGATATGAAGGTCAGCCAATATAGGAAAGATGTATTCCCTTACAAATAGATTAACATATGAAAAATCAACATTGAAGATGATACATTATACTTGATAAAACAATAAATGTATACTCTCTGCAATTAAATGAAAATGATTTAATCTTTGGTTGACTTGATATCAAAAGCTAAATATTGTTAAAACATGTTGTCTGATAGAGACCCAGCCTGTTTCCATATGAAATCTTGTTTGTTTGTTTGTTTGTTTGTCTGTTTTGAGACAGTGTCACTCTGTCACCCAAGCTGGAGTGCAGTGACACCAATCTTGGCTCACTGTAGCCTCGGCCTAAAGGGCTCAGGTGATTCTTCCACCTCAGCCTCCTGAGTAGCTGGGACTACAGGCACGCACCACCACACACAGCTATTTTCTGTATTTTTTTGTAGAGATGGGATTTTGCCATGTTGACCAAGCTGGTCTGGAACTCCTGGGATCAAGCGATCCACCTGCCTCAGCCTCGCAATGTACTGGGATTACAGGTGGAACCACTGCACCTGACCCATATGAAGAGGTATTAATTTCCTTTCTGACAACTAAAGTTCAAAATTATCTGGGCTGATCTAATGCGTGCAAAGAATGGAGAGCAAAGTCTTTGCACAGCTCCCTGACCGTTTACATCGATGTCTTGATTTTCTTCCTCCTACAATATGTTATAAAACTAAAGTTTTAAAAATACCACTCTTATTTTCATCTTAAATCCTTTAAAGACTCTTTTAGAATTCAGCACAAACTCTGTAGGTTATCATTCAAGGCTCTTTATTACACAAGCTTTTCCGACTTTTAGCTTTAGTATACACGACTTCACTAAAAGGGTGGCAGATATAGCGTGGGAGTTAAGAGTGCAAGTTTTGGAGCTGCACAGACAAGGATCCATGTCACGGCTCTGTCACTTTCTAGTAGAGACTTTGGGTAAATTATTTAACCTTCCAAGCCCCAGTTTTCTGATCCGATAAATGGAGAAAATAATAATAATGCAACCTCATTTTCTTATTAAATATAAGTCTAAGATAATTTTTTCTTATAAAAAACTCTTATAAAGATGTGCTCTCTTCTTATTGCTAGAAATTTACTTCTCACAATTTAATTATTAAATTGGCTTACTGGTATAATTACAATAGACATCTGTGATAAGAGCCACTTGTCCCCAGGGCCTTCATAAAAAGAACAGCAGAGCTGAAATTCTTCTGATCACACAGATACTTGACTGTGAGCCAATTTGTCGACACTTACATGGTAATCTGTGAGGAAATAACATACTAGATAGCTTGTTATAATCAATCAGTTTATCTGATTTACTCAAAACCCCATTCTCAATCAAGTGAATAGTAATAAGATAGAACTTCTTTTGTATGGAAAAGAGAGAGAAGAACTCAGAAATAATTAGAGCTGGCCAGAGGGTAGGATCATAATTTGAGTGAGAATCTTTGTACAACAGGTTGTGGCAAAAGGGCATTGTGCAAAACAGAGTTGTTTACAACAAAAAGTTGGAAAGCCCCCAAAAGTCAGTAAAAATAAATTCTTAAATTGAATATCAGAGCTACTACAATTATTATTATTATCTACAAGTACCTATCTTCAGCAGTTCTTTCCTGTCTTAAATTAGCTCATGGTAATAGGAAACTGTCACTAAAAATTGAAATGGATGAGGCTTTTCTCACAAAACCTTTTAAATATGGATGGTAGGTGTCATGGGTTGTAAATTAACCTCTCCAAGAGGTTTTAAGAACAGAAGAAATGGCCGGGCACGGTGGCTCACGCCTGTAATCCCAGCATTTTGGGAGGCTGAGGCGGACGGATCACGAAGTCAAGATATCGAGACCATCCTGGCTAACATGGTGAAACTCTGTCTCTACCAAAAATACAAAAATTAGCTGGGCATGGTGGCAGGTGCCTGTAGTCCCAGCTACTCGGGAGGCTGAGACAGGAGACTGGCGTGAACCTGGGAGACAGAGCTTGCAGTGAGCCAAGATCGCGCCACTGCACTCCAGCCTGGGCGACAGAGCGAGACTCTGTCTCAAAAAAAAAAAGAAAGAAAGAATAGAAGAAATAACTATCTTGAATGGATTAGGTGTATCTCAGAAGCTGGGATTCCATTTCAACTCTAGGTTTCTATGGTGTCAATGCTCTTTTGATTCTCCATAAAAGTTCAGAATGGCACTACTAAGTTTTGTAGTACTTACATGGAGTCAGGTGGTATAATTAGTCATCCAGCTTTAATAGATGATTCCATTAAAAATATTTTTTAATAAATTAAACTTAATATTTGAGTAGCTGACTGGCTGAGTGTTGGTCAGATACCTGTGTCCTAAATAAAAGTCCAAATTTCCTTACTAAGGAGCTATGACTGTTATTCACTCTAATTAGATAAATCCACATAAGGCTGACTACTGGCAGAAATTGCTCCACTTCAAAGAAAGTTTTGAAGGCTATGAAACACAAAGTATGCACATAACATAAAATATGTGCATATAAGTATATAAATGCCACCAAATATACATTCACCTTCTATGGTAAATGATATAATATTATGTTTAGTGCTTTACATAAGGCATTTTTATATTTGGTGTCTTATTTGATCGTAGCGTGCTGAGCAGGAAAGAAAATAAAATCTCAAATTTGTGGATAAGAAAAGTGAGGTTGAGAGCTATGTGATGATTGAATAATTAATCAAAACCAAATCAAGGCTAACCTATTGTTGTTAACAAAAATAATAATTTATAATTATAATATAATCACTTAATTGCCTTTGGAAAATTTCCTTAAGTGATACTTTACTTTTATTAAGTAGATTTGGGACTCTTTCCTTTTTAAGACTTATTAAAGATTTTGTGAATGTAATGTGAATTCACCATGGTACAAATTTTATTTCCTTATGATATGGAGACCATCATAGGCTCAAATGTATCAGAGCACTAATACTAATTGTTACTGATTGAATTGTGTCCTCCACAAAATTCATATATTGAAGCCCTAAACCCAATGTGACTGTATTTGAAGAGAGAGCCTTTGTGGCAATAATTAAAGTTAAATGAGTGCCTATGGATGGGTCTCTAAACTGATAGGTCTGGTGTTCTTACAAGAGGAGGAAGAGACAACAGAGTTCTCTCTCTCATTGCTCATAAACAAATAAAAAGTCATGTAAGGATGCAGCAGTCACAGAAGGTGGCCATCTACAAGCCAGGAAGAGAACCCTCACCAGAAGCTATTTTCGGACACTTTGATTATGAGCTTTTAGCCTCTAGAACTGTGAGAATATGAATTTATGTTGTTTAAGCCACCCAGTCTGTGTCATTTGCTCATGACAGCAGACTAATACACCAATAATATGAAGCAAATGAACTTGGACTGACTTTCCTTGGAGAAGGACACCATAGTACCATTTGCCCTTTGGGTAAAAGCTACCTCCTCTTACTATCCCTTTGTGTTCTGGAAGAAGAGGTGGATGATTTGCACCTGCACCTAGAAGCCTCCTGGGAAGTGCAGGGTTCTAAATCCACACTTGTCCTTTGAGCAGCACAGAATTTTTCAATGAATTAAGGTTTCCTATTGAACTGAAAAGATACCAGTGATGCTAAAAGTGATCCAAATCCAAATATAAGTGATGGCAATGGCAGGCCATCTGGAGCAGCCGCTACCAAGACGCAGGCTGCAACGGGGAGGCACAGCCGGGGCTGCATTCTCCACAGAGCCAGCGGGAGCCGGGAACAAGTGGGAAACCCACCGCTAACAAGGTGGCAGGGCAGGAGCTCCCTAGGTGCAACTGCAGCTGTCCAAGCCATGGCTGCAGACCCCGGGCTCCCTGTTCTCTTGGAGACTGGAAGCAGGCCTCCTGCCTGCTCTCCTGGGCACTGCTGAAGTCACCCAAGTCACAGCTGCAGACCTGGGCTTCCCTGTGCTATGTTTCCTGGGGACCGGAAACAGGCGGAAGCCCTGCCCTCCCGGGTCCAGATGCAGTCACCCAAGCCGTGGCTGAGGACCTGGGTATCTCTACAGTCTTGGGGAACTAGAAAGTACCCCCCTTCGTGCCTCATCGGTCTTGAAGGTGTCTGCTCCAGCTGCCTGGCCTCTCCCCACTCTCGGCACCGCTCTGATCTCGGGGCAAGATTGTGGATGAGCCCTGGTGCTGTCAGAGCCCAGTCGGGTGTGTGCATGCTTGGGGCAGCACTGCCACGCCAGACCTCTGCTGTCTCAGACCCCTCTGGACTTTGGGCTCTGATAAGCACAAGAGGGAGGCCCAGTGGGGACTGAGGGAAGCTCGGCACTGGCCTGCCTGGACCTTCTTCATGAACAGCCTGGACACCACAGAAAGCAGTAGAAGGCAGACAGGCTCTAAGGAAGAAGGGGATGGGTCCCTTGTGAAGCCCCGCCTTCAGGCTGAGGAAAGTCTAAAGCCTGTGGGCCAGGCGCCAGTCTCCTGGACCAGAGAGGGAACTTGTGGTGTTTTTTCCTGTGCCCACCCGTGGCTGCCCTTGGACCAATCAGCAGGTACTTCCTCCCCTCTGAGGCCCATAGAAACCCTAGAGTCAGTCAGATTTGGGAAGACAATGGGAAGACTTGCCTGCAGAGAGGAGCTACCTACTCTAATGCCTCCTCTCAGATGAGAGTTGAACCCTGAATGGGGCAACCTGCCTGCAGAGAGGAGCTATCCACTCCAGGGTCTCCTCTGAGCTATTCTGGCACTCATTAGAGCTCCTTTTCACCTTGCTCACCCTCTACTTGTCCACATACCTCATTCTTCCTGGAGGCAGGACAAGAACTCAGGACCTGCCAGATAGCAGGGTTGAAAGAGCTATAACAAGGCTGAAACACTCTCCTTGCTCACCACATTGCAGGTGAAGGGGAGAGAAGAACTGTGGCCCTTCGGAGAGCCCAGACCTGGGAAGCTCCCCGAGCCAGGGCTGTTACTCCCTTTCTGGGGCCCTGCAGGTCCTGGAATCTCCAAGCTTCTTGGCACCACAACATTCCCCAGTGTCAGACATGGAAGCTGCTTGCAGTCTACCTGGTCCAGCCGCAGCCTCTCAGTGAGCTGGTGCCTGTGCCAGCACCTGGAACTGCCGTCCACTGCAGCAGCCAGTGTGCCTGACTTTGTGCAGTGGTCGGACCCCATGATCGCTTGCTTACACACCCCTCACCACTCCACATCTGGCTCGCCCCTGGCAGGAATGGAATCCAGGCAGGTAGCGTGAGCCAAGCACAGCCTGACAGGCTGAGTGGACAGAGCAAGCCCAGTGGGCCTAAGCAAAACTCAGGCAAAGGTACCACTGTTCATAGAGGTTTCTGGCCAGAAAAGTAACATCCCAAGGATCGTGTGACGTAAGAAATTTCTCAGGTTACAGCTTTCTCTCTAGAGTTCAACAGAAAAAACCTGCAGGCTTATGAGCAAGGATTCTTTCTGGAAACCACTCAAAACAAAACCACTATGGATCTTCAAATTCTAGCTAAGTGTGCGAGTTTCTGAGAGTACATCAGGAAGTAATGTTTGACTACATGACCTTAAGGTTACTTCTACACTTGCCGGTGTCTGAGCTTGTTAGGGCAGTGGTCGCATATCTGACTTTGTTCACCTAGTTTTTGAGACTGAAACCTTTGAGAGCAATAGAAAACATGGCAGCTAAAAAGCTAGAACTGCAGGTAAGCTGTTCACATTTGTCAGTCTCAGCTCACGGGAAACCTCCACCTCCCAGGATCAAGCAATTCTCCTGCCTCAGCCTCCCGAGTAGCTGGGATTACAGGCATGCACCACTACAACCCAGCTAATTTTCATATTTATGGTAGAGACAGGGTTTCAACCATGTTGGCCAGGCTGGTCTTGAATCCTGACCTCCAATGACCCACTCTTGTCAGCCTCCTAAAGTGCTGGGATTACATGTGTGAGCCACCATGCCTGGCCAAGTGTAGAAGGTCTTATTAAAATACTTGTAATGAATAAAAGTGGGTTAGTTTCTAACAAATATTGGCAGAAGTGGTTGTGAATCATTTTCGAGTATTAGGTTTTAAAAGACTGGCTTCTGTCTTGCTCTGGGGGAAGCCATTTTGTGACCAGCCCTATGGAGAAGTGCACATGGTGAGGAACTGAAGGGCGCCTGCCAATAGCCACAGGAGTCAACTTACATACTCCCGTCCCTTTAGAGATTGCAGCCCTCATCTACAGTTTACCTGCAATCTCATGAGACACCTTGAGGCCTTAGCATCTAGCAAAGCTGCTCTCAAATTCTTGACTCTTACAAACTGCTTTAGTTAATAAATGTTCCAAGATGCTAAGTTTTGGAGTAAATTGTTACACAGAGTTAAATAACTGTTACAATTAGATTTAATAGGTATCAAAGAAAGGCAGCACAAAACAACAAAAGCAAGTCACTTTTTAAACATTAGATTGGTCAAATTTTAAAAGAATAATACTCCCCAGTATCTACCAGGCACACGCTGTTGATGTGTATTTAATTGAAACTCCCTGCTTGGGGAATAATTTGCCAAAATTACATCTGTAAAACTTTAAAGTGCACATTTCTTTTTTATTTAATGGTTCTAATTCTAAAAATCTAACCTAGAGGAGTTCAACATTGTAAATGCCCCAGAAGGTATATTTTGGCATCACTGCATGCAATAGTGAAAAATGAATTGTCTAACAACTATCTATCTATTATAACAACTCTCTAGTGTCAGATGCTATCTCTATAACAACTATCTATTATATGTCAGACACTTTTCTTAATGCTTACAAAAGTCTATGAGATAGGCTCATGTTCAAATCCATTTTATGATAAGGGAAACTGGGAAGAGAGATGTGAAATAACTTGCTTGCCGTTACAAAGCTACTAAGAGGAAGAGAAGAGATATAAAGCCATGAAGAAGAGATATATAAAGTACATATACTGAATGTACTTTAATAAGTGAATGTTTAAATACAAAAACACACTTCAATTATGAACCATTCGATATAAATGTTTAAAAGAATAAGATATTTCTATAGACAATTTTACAAACTGATATCAGCGAATTTTTTTCTTTCAAGTGAAACTACATTTCAATGGCTGCTAACTAAATTGCCGAAGGGTGTTAAACAGGTTATGCTAATGAATATAGTGAACTAGACAGCTCTAGCAGATTGCCCCTATGTGGAACATGGGTCCATTATTTCTACAGTTTCTGATTTTTTTTTTTAAGAGAAACCTAAAAATCTGACTTTTTAAAAGTAAATTTTGTCATATTAAATGAATGGCAATAAATTATATTCTTAAAAATCTAAAATCAAATAAGACATTTCTGAATGCAGACTCCCCCCGCTGTGTTCCAGATTGCAATCTCCCTGTGCATTAACAATGATAAATTAAGAACAGTTATTCAAAGTCACCTGACAAAACTTCACTGAAACATGATTGACTCCGTTATCACATCTAAATGAATAATGCCTTAATTAAAATGACATTGGCCACACACTGGAAGCAGAGAAAAGGAGAGAGAAAGAATTGCTGCATCCAAGCAATCTCAATACAAATATTGCCATCCCAAGAATCTACGTATCAGGTACTTACATATTGTGGACCCTGCGTATGTTTATAGCAGAATGGTTGAGAACGTGGACTCTTGAGCTAGAATACATCTGTTTGAAGCACAGTTCCACCACAAACCACTTATTCAAACTCTGGGCCTCCGTGTCTCTATTTGTAAAGCAGGATATAATTGAATCCCATAGACATGCTGTAAGAAAACAATGACTCCATAAATACCAGCTATTATTAATGTGGGAGATAAAGTATTGTATTACCACAACCAGGTGCCAGAAAACATTCTTATTATTTACCAGCCTTTCTGCTGACTTCATTCTCACAAAACAATTCCTGATTATAATCCCTTGTGTGCAATGAAAGAATGTCTTGGCCTGAAGGTGTGAAAGCAAACACTGCAGTAAAGATCTTAGTATATTTTTTTAAAATGCTACATTTTCCTTTTATTTTTAAAATATCAACAGATAAAATTGTATGTTCTTACTATTTACAACATATTTTTGGAGTGTGCATCCATTGTGGAATGACTAACTTGGTTAATTAATATATGTATCACTTTACATAGTTATTTTGGTCATAAGGACCCTTTACACCCATTCAGTATTTTCAAGAGTACAATATATTGTTAATTATGGCCAATATGTTGTACAAGAGATCTCTTGACATATGTCTCCTGTCTAATTGAAACGTTGTGTCCTATTATCAACATTTCCAAACACCCACCCCCAAGACCATTCCAGTCCCTGATAACCATCATTCTACTTTCTACTTACCTGAGTTCAACTCTTTCAGATTATGCAGTATTTTTCCTTTTGTGCTTGGCTTATTTCACTTAATGTAACATCTTCCAGGTTTATTCATGCTGTCAAAAACTACATAATCCCCTTATTTTTATAGCTGAATAGTGTTTTATTGTGTATATTTATCACATTTTCTTTCTTCATTCATCCGTTGATAGACATTTTGGTAGATTCCCCATTTTAGCTACTGTGAATAATGTTGCAATAAACATGGAGATGCAGATATCTCTTTGAAATACAGATTTCTTTTCCCTTGAATATATGCCCAGTAGTTAAATTGATGGATCAGATGGCAGTTTTAGTTTTTTTTATTTTTTGAGGGACCTCCATACAGTTTTCCATAATTACATTGTCACTAACTGTGTGAGGACTTCTTTTTCCCCACATCCTAGTCAACACTTGTTATCATTTTTTTATAATAGTCCTTCTAACAGGTGCGAGGCAATATCTCACTGTGTTTTTAATTTGCTTTTCTTGATGCTTATGATGTAGAGCATTACAGACAGACACACACACACACACACACACACACACACACACGTTGGGCATTTTGTCTTATTGAGAGAAATAACTATTCAAGTCCTTTGCCATTTTATTTTATTTTATTTATTTTATTTTTTTTTTGAGACAGAGTTTCACTCTTGTTACCCAGGCAGGAGTGCAATGGTGCAGTCTTGGTTCACTGCAACCTCCACCTCCTGGATTCAAGTGATTCTCATCCCTCAGCCTCCCTAGTAGCTGGGACTACAGGCGTGCACCACCATGCCTGGCAAATTTTTTGTATTTTTTTTTTTTTTTTTAGTGGAGACAGGGTTTTTCCACGTTGGTCAGTCTGGTCTCAAACTCCCGACTTCAGGTGATCCACCCACCTTGGCCTCCCAAAGTGCTGGGAGTACAGGTGTGAGCCACCATGCCTGGCCATTTTGCCTATTTTTTAATTGGTTTATTTATTTACTTGGCATTGAGTTGAGTTACTTATATATTTTGGATATTAGCATCTTTACAGTTGCATAGTTTGCAGATATTGTCTCCCATTCTATCAATTGCATATTCATTGTTGATATAGTCTGGCTGTGTGTCCACACCAAAATCCTATCTTGAATTGTAATCCAAATTGTAACCCCCACATGTTGGGAGAGATACCCTGTGGAGAGGTGATTAGATCATGGGGATGTTTCCTCCTGCTGTTCTCATGATAGCAAGTGAGTTCTCATGGCTTTATAAGGGTATCTGCACTTTCCCCACTTTGCTCTGCAATTCTCCTTCATGTCGCCATGTGAAGAAGGACTTGTTTACTTTCCCCTTTGCCATGATTGTAAGTTTCCGGAGACCTCTACAGCCGGCAGAACTCTGAGTCAATTAAGACTCTTTCCTATATAAATTACCCTCTCAGGCAGCTCTTTATAGCAGTGTCAGAATTGACTAATACAACTATATTGATTGTTTCCTTTGCTGTGAAGCATCTTTTTAGTTTGATATAATCTCATTTGTCTATTTCTACTTTTGTTATCTGTTCCTTTGGCATCTTATTAAAGAAATCATTGCCCAGATCAATGTCATGAAGTTTTTCCCTTATGTTTTCTTCTTGCAGTTTTACAGTTTTAAGTGCTACATTTAAGTTTTTTGTTCATTTTGAGCTGTTTTTTATATATAGTGTGATGTAAGAATCTAATTTTATTCTTCTGCATGTGCATATCAGTTCTTCCAGTACCATTTATTGAAAAACCTGCTGTTTTCCTATTGTGTGTACTTGGCATCTTTGTTGAAAATCAATTGACTGTAATAAATGGGTGGATTTAATTTTGAGCCCTCAATTCTTTTATTTTTAATTTCAACATTTATTTTAGATTCAGTAGGTAACTGTGCATGTTTGTTACATGGGCATACTCCATGAAGTTGAGGGTTAGGGCACATTTGATCCCATCACTCAGGTTGTAAGCATAGTATACAATAAATAATTTTTCAACCCTTGCCCTCTCTCTGCCCTCAGACCCAAGTAGTTCCCAGTGTCTATTGTTGTCATCTTTAGGTCTGAGTGTACTCAATGTTTAGCTTTTTCTTATAAGTGAGAACATGTGGTATTTGATTTTCCATTTATTCAATAATTTGCTTAGGATAACGACCTTTAGCTACATCTATGTTGCTGCAAAGGAAACAATTTTGTTTATATTTATGACTGTGTAGTATTCCATGGTAAACATGTACCACATTTTCTTTATTCAGTCCATCATTAATGGGCACCTGAGTTGATTCCATGTCTTTGCTGCTGTGAATAACAATACGATAAACATATGACTGGACATGTCCTTTTGGTAGAATAATTGATTTTCCTTTGGTTATATAATAAGTAATGGAATTGCCAGGTTGAAAGGTAGTTCTATTTTTAATTCCTTGAGATATCTCCAAACTGCTTTCCATAGTGTCTGAGCTCCTTTATATTCCCATCAACAATATATAAGCATTCACTTTTCTCCATAACCACACCATCATCTGTTATATTTTAACTTTTTAATAAAAGCCATTCTGACTGGTGTTACTTATGTCATTGTGGTTTTGATTTGCATTTCTCTGAGGATTAGTGATGCGGAATATTTTTTCATGTTTGTTGGCTGCTTATATGTGTTCTTTTAAGAAATGTCTGCTCATGCTTTTTGCCCATTTTAAAAAATTGGGTTATTTGTATTTTACTTGTTGATTTACGTTCCTTATAATAAGATTCTGGACACTAGACCTTTGTTGGATGCATAGTTTGTGAATATTTTCTCCCATTCTGCAGCTTATCTATTTACTCTGTCGATAGTTTGTTTTGCTGTGCAGAAGCTCTTTAGTTTAATTAGATGTCATCTGTCAGTTTTCATTTTTGTTGCAGTTGCTTTTGAGGACTTAGTTATAATTTTTTTGCCAAGACCAATGTGATGTCTAGAAGCATATTTCTTATGTTTTCTCCTGGGATTCTTATAGTTTGACATTTAAGTCTTTAATCCATCTTGAGCTGACTTTTGTATATGGTGATAGGCAAGAGTCCAGTTTCATTCTTCTGCATTTGGATAGCCATTTGGATATCTTCTGCATATGGATAGCTATTGCAGTGCCATTTATTGACTAGTGAGTATTTACTGTATTGCTTATTTTTGGTCAACTTTGTGGAAGATCAGATGGCTGTAGGTGTGTGTTTTTATTTCTGGGTTCTGTATCATGTTTCTTTCATGTATGTATCTGCCTTCATATCAGTACTATGCTGTTTTGGTTATTATAGCTTTGTATTATAGTTTGAAGTTGGGTAATGTGATGCCTCTAGCTTTGTTCTTTATGCTTAGGATTGCCTTGGCTATTCAGGCTCTTTTTCGGTTCCATATGAATTTTAGAATAGTTTTCCCTAATTCTGTGAAAAAGTGATGCTGGTAATTTGATAGGAATAGAATTGAATCTGTTGGTTGCTTTGGGTAGTTGGGCCATTTTACAACACTAATTCTTCCAATCCATGAGCCTGGAATTTTTTTTCCTTTTGTTTGTATCATCTCTGACTTTTTTCAATAGTGTTTTGTAGCTCTCCTTGGAGAGCTCCTTCACCTCCTTGGTTTGATTTATTCCTAAATATTTTACTTTTTGGGAACTATGGAATTGCATTTTGATTTGGTTCTCAGTTTGAACATTGTTGGTGTTTAGAAGTGCTACTGCTTTTTGTACATTGATTTTGTAACCTGAAACTTTACTTAAATTGTTTTATCAGCTCTAGAATTATTTTGCATAATCTTTAGAGTTTCCTAGATATAGAATTATAACTCAGTGAAGGGAGTTTTTGTACATTGATTTTGTAACCTGAAACTTTACTTAAATTGTTTTATCAGCTCTAGAATTATTTTGCAGAATCTTTAGAGTTTCCTAGATATAGAATTATAACTCAATGAAGGGAGATTATTTAACTTCCTCTTTTCCTATATGGATGCCTTTTATTTCTTTATCTTGCCTGATTACTCTGACTAGGACTTCCAGTTGAATAGGAGTGGTGAGAGTGGGCATCCTTGTCTTATTCTAATTCTTAAGGGGAACGCTTCCAGCTTTTTTCCATTCAGTATGATGTTGGCTGTGAGTTTGTCACAGATAGCTCATATTATTTTGAGACATGTTCCTTTATGCCTAATGTGTTGAGAGTTTTTATCATGAAAGAATGTTTGATTTTATCAAAAACTTTTTCTGCATCTGTTGAGATTAACATATGGCTTTTGGTGAGACACACAGATAGAGGGTGTGGGCCAGCACAGCAAGCAATGAGAAGTGAAGAGGATAAAAAGGAATCCCTATGGACATTTTAACAATATTAACTATTTAAATCTGGAAGCACAATATATCTTTCAATTTATTTGTGCCTTCTTTAATTTCTTTCATCAATTATTTGTAATTTCCAGTGTACAGATCTTTCACCTACTCGGTTAAAGTTATGACAAAGTATGTATTACCAATAACATAAATAGTCCATTAATACATATTTTGTATGGTCTATATATGTACATAATATACTGTATTCTTACAATAAAGTATGATAGAGAAAGAAGGTTATTAAGACAATCACATGCAAGAAAAAATATAGTTACTCTTTGTTAAGTAGCAGTGATGATCATAAACACCTTCATCCTTATCATCTTTATGTTGAGTAGGCTGAGGAGGAAGAGGAAGGGAATGGTTAGTCCTTCTGTCTGGAGATGACAGAAGCAGAAGAATATTTGTACATATGTGGACCCCTATGTTCAAACTCACATTGTTTAAGAGTCAACTACAGAAGGAAATAAATAATGTCAAGAATATAAATGAATAAAATTGAGAGTAAATGATAGAGAAAGTCAACAAAAGCCAAAAGCCAGTTTTATAAAAAGATGAAGAAAATTGATACATCTGTAGCAAAATTCATCAAGAAATTAAAGAGAAAAACACAATGTCAGAAATGATTAAGAAAATGTTACTATAGATCCTACAGAAAATATGATATAATAACTAAATATTATGAGTAAATACATGTCAATAAGTTTGATGACTTAGATAATATAGGAAAACCAATAAAGGATACAAGTTACTAAAATAAGGATTATCAACCCAGGTCCTATTAATGCATTTAAAACCAAAAATACTTATCTGAGGCTGCATCTCAAGCTGGTATTGTGACCTTGTTGTCAGAATTAGTAGAGAGCTTCCTAGAGTGATCATGTTGAAAGATAATTATTGGGATGTGTGAATTTTATCACTTGTATTTTCTTAAGCCATTGGTTGTCCAAGTCTTAAGTAATTTGTGATGTACCATGACATCTTGTAGGCATACATTAAAGGACTTAAAAATAAGCAGAGGAAAACTTCTGTCATCCTCCGTGATTAGTTTTTGACGAAAGACAGATTAGATAAAAGAAGCAGAACACATGAATAGGCCTAGATTTGTTTGGAAAAAAAAAATTTACAAGTTTGAACTTTCCCACCAGGTCAAGGTGTTTTCACTAGTAGACTCTTAACTACTGGTAAAGCAATGATACCAATCTTACACAAATGTTTCACCTATAAAAGGAAAGAGATCGCTTTCTATATAATTTTGTGAGGCCAGACTAATTATGATACAAAAAATAGTTGCATATATTTCAAGAAACAAATAGCACAGAACACAATCTCTTATGAAAAGAAATGTAAAAACCCTTAGCAAAGTACAAAATACATTCTACATTATATAAATAGTATAAGACATGACATTATGCTGTTATCCCAACAATATAATGTTGATTTAATAGTTTAAAAATTAGTCAAAACCATTATCAAAATAATAAAAAGGACAAAATTCATATGATAATCTTAATACATGTGACAAAAACATTTGACAAAATTGAGCACCCATCTACGATTAAAAAATAAAAACCTCTCAGCAAACTAGGAATAAAAAGAAAAACCTACAGTTAGCATAATGCTTAATTGTAAAATACTAACTGCTTCCACTTAAAATCAGAAATCAGATAAGGATTTCTGCTCTCACCACTTAATCAACACCTTTGTACTGGAAGTGTTAGCTAATTCAGTAAGAACCAATAACAAGTAACTAAATGACTTATGGGTTAGAAAAAGAGAAAAAAGAAGTGTCTTTATATGCATACAATATGGTTGTTTACGTAGACAATCCAAAGGAGTCTACATAAACATAGCTAATAGATCTAATTAATGAATTTAACAACATTGCAGTGTAGAATGACAATTTATAAATATCATTTTGCTGCCTATATGCTAACAATTATTAGAAATAAAACTTGCTAAAACAGACCTCTAGTTTGAAAACATAAAATATTTCTGACAGAAGTTATGGTTTATAAGATACATATAAATTCTCTCTATCTTTTTTTCTCTCTCTTATTTAAGAAACAAGATTTTGCTATGTAGCACAGGCAGAAGTGCATGGGGTAGGGTGACTATTTACAGGAACTGTCATCGCTCACTGCAGCCTGGAACTCCTGGGCTCGAGGGAACTTCTTGCCTCAGCTTTCAAAGTAGCTGGAACTACAGATGTGCCTCACCATGCCCAGCAGAAGTTAAATTTAAAAAGATCTGAAGCAATGGAGAACATACTATATTAATGGATGAGAAGACTAAATGCATTGAACATATCAATTATCTCAAATTAATCAATTTGATTTAATGCAATCCCAATCAAACCAGACTTTTAAAATATAAACAAAAAACCTGACTCGAAAATGTATGTAGAAATGTAAAGAATCAACAGAAACCAGAGTGATTTTGAAGAAAACAAAGCTGAGGAACTTAAGCTTGTTCATTTTAAAGTTACTACAAAGATACAGTAATCAAAATACTATACTATTTACATAAGGCCAAATAAAGAGACCATTCAAAGACAGTAAACTTCTATGATCCAATCAATGGTTTTTCAAAGGAGGCACCAAATAATTTCAATGGGGAAACAATATCTATTTAACAAATAATGTGGAGGAATGAAATATAAAAATGAAAAATATGAACCTGACCTCAACAGCCTGCACAAAGATTAATTTGAGAACACTTCATAGAACTATATTGTAAAAGCTAGATTTATAAACCTTCTAGAAGCAAACATAAACATTTTTGTGACATTGAGGTATGCAATGATTTCTTAGGCTATTAGGAGCACTAATCAGAAAGAATAAAAATGGTCAATTGATTCCATCAAACTTAAACACTTGCTCTTTGAAAGACATTCTTATGAAAATAGGTAAGCTGCAAATTGGAAGAAAATATATGCAGTGCATATACCTGGAAAAAAAAAAAAACTCATAACTCAACAATAAAAAGGCAGCCCAGTTAAACAATGGGTAATGATCTGAACAAACACTTTCCAAAGAAAAATATGAGAGTAGCCAGGGCTGGGTGCGCTAGCTCACACCTGTAATGCTGTCACAGGATCATTAGAGTGTCGCTTTTCCAGCTTGAAACTTCTGTAGCTGGTGGCACTTTTGCCTGAGTTTTTCTTGGGCCCACTGAGCTTGTTCTGCCCACACTGCCTGGCAGGCTGTGCTCAGTTCATGCTACCAGCCCACATCCCATGCCTGACAAGGGTGAGCCAGGTGTGGAGTGGTGAGGAATGTGTGAGCAAGTACAGTCTGGCCACTGTGCACAGTCAGGCATGCCAGATTCAGTGGGATGGGTAGCTCCAGGCACTACACAGGTACCAGCTCCCTGCGATGCTGTAGCTAAACCAGGCATACTGCAATGGACTTCCACTGTAGGGACCAGGGAACACAGTGTAACCCAGAAGTCTGGGGATGCCAGGAACCGCAGCGCCCCAAAGATGGTGTTACAGCTCTGGCTTGGGGAGGTTCTAGGTCTGGGTTCCCCAAAGGGCCTCTAATATGGTTGGGCTGTGTGTCCCCACCCAAATCTCGTCTTTTAGCTCCTACAATTTCCATGTGTTGTGGGAGGGACCGGATGGGAGATGATTGAATCTTGGGGGTAGGTCATTTCTGTGCTGTTCTTGTGATAGCGACTAAGTCTCATGTGATGTGATGCTTTTAAAAGTGGGAGTTTCCCTGCATGAGCTCTCTTTCTTTGCACACTGCCATGCATGTAAAATGTGACCAGCTCCTCCTTGCCTTCCATCATGATTGTGAGGCATCCCCAGCCACATGGAACTGTAAGTCCATTAAACCTCTTTTTCTTCCCAGTCTCAGGTATGTCATTATCAGCAGCGTGAAAATAAACTAATACAGCTGCAGCTTTTCTCTCCTTCTCTCCTTCTTGTCACCCACAAAGTTGTGAGCAGGGGGATGTTTCAGTCCTGTTTGTGTTACAGCTCTTTCAGTTCTGCCATTCGATGGGTCCTGAGTACTTTTTCTGCATCCAGGAAGAATGAAGTATGCAGACAACTGGAGGATGAGCAAGGTGAAGAGGAGCTTCATTGAGCTAAGGAACAGCTCTCAGAAGATCAAAAGAACAAAGGTGCCACTGGCCACAGACGTTTTGAGCTGGAAAAGTGACACCCTAAGGATCCTGTGACAACACTACAGGTGTGAGGCACTGCACCCAACCATGGCTACTCATATTTTATTCTGGGAAGTGTTTGTTCAGATCATTGCCCATTATTTAACTGGGCTGTCTTTTTCCTGTTGAGTTATGAAGTTTTTCAGATATATGCACAGCAAATATTTTCTCCCAGTTTGCAGCTTATCTATCTTCATAAGAATGTCTTTCAAAGAGCAAGTGTTTAAGTTTGATGGAATCAATTGACCATTTTTATTCTTTCTGATTAGTGCTCCTAATAGCCTACAAAATAGCTCCTTTCCACAGGCAGGGCATCCCGACAAGTGTCCAGCTCTCAGCAGAGAGGAGACCCATAGTGGGTAGCTCCTTTCCACAGATAGGTAGTCCTGATAAGTGCAGCCCTCAATGGAGACGAGAGCTGGAGTGGGTAGCTCCTTCATGCAGGTGGTAGTCCCAATGTCTGGCTGAGTCTGGGGTTTTTATGGGCTCAGAAGGGAGGAAGTGTGTGCTAATTGGTTCATGGGCAGCCATGGGTGGGTCCAGAGAAAACAACATAAATTCTCATTCTGGGGAGTAAACTCTACTCAGAACTGGCAGCCAGGCCCCAGGATTCAGGCTATCCCTGGAATGAAAGTGAGGTTTTGGCCAGGTGTAGTGGCTCATGCCTGTAATCCCAGCACTTTGGGAGGTTGAGGCGGGTGGATAACGAAGTCAGGAGATCAAGACCATCCTGGCTAACACGGTGAAACCCTGCCTCTACTAAAAATACAAAAAATTAGCTGGGCATGGTGGTGGAGGCCTATAGTCCCAGCTTCTCAGGAGGCTGAGGCAGGAGAATGGCATGAATCCAGGAGGCAGAGCTTGCAGTGAGCCCAGATCGCACCACTGCACTCCAGCCTGGGCAACAGAGAAGGACTCTGTCTCAAAAAAAAAAAAAAAAAGAAAAAGAAAAAAAGAAAAAAGAAAGTGGGGTTTCGTTGGAGACCTGCCACTCTCCACCCAGGAACCTGTCTGTCTTCTGCCATCAACATGCCATCCATGGCTGAGTGGCTGTAGCTGCATCCTGGAGCAGGTCTTCTGCCTACCCAACTCGGTAGGGAACAGTGCTCCAGATGGACCACCACCACTATCAATCTCAGAACTTTGGGATTGCTTGAATCGAGGAGTTTGAGACCAGCCCAGGCAACATGGTGAAACCCCATCTTTACAAAAAATACAAAAATTAGCCAGGTGTGATGACACAACCTGTAGTCTCTGCCACTCTGGAGACTGAGGCAGGAGCATACTTGAGCTCAGGCAGTCAAGGCTGCAGTGAGCCAAGATTGCATCACTGCACTCCAGCCTGGGTTACAGAGTGAGACCCTGTCTCAACAACAACAACAACAAAAATAGAATAGCCACTATGCACAAGACAAAGAGTTCAACATTGTCATAAAAAATGAAAAACCAAGAGATGACACATTACAATGGCTAAAATGTAGTAATACCAAATGTTAGCAAGGACTTTAAAATGGGACAGTCACCATAATGAACTGTTGGTCAGTTTCTTACTAATTTGAGCATACACCTACTCTAAAACTCAACACTTTCATTCTAGGTATTTCATTCTAGGTATATACAAGAACAATAAAAATATATGTCCAGGAAAATACTTATATGTGAGGGAAGGTTCGTAAGAGCTTTTTTCATAATATCTCCAAACTAGAAACCACACAAATGTTCATTGCACAGGAGAATGAATAAAGTTACAGTATATTCATACAATAGAATAATACTCAGCAATAAAGTGGTAGGTACTACTGATGTGTGTAGTACCATAAAGCAATCTTGAAAGCATTATATTGAACATCAGTAGACACTCACTTAAAAAGTATACAAAAATTGATTCCACTTATATGAACATTAAAAACAGGCAAATTTAAGTGCTTACATGTGATGTCAGAGGATTCTCTGGGAATGTGAATTTTTGGGGGGTTTTTGAATTACACAAATGTATATAATTGTCAAAACTCATCAACATTTATACTTAGGACTTATGCCTTCCACTGGATGCAAATTTTGCCTCAGTTAAAAAATAATCCAAAGAGGGACAAATGCTATATATGAAACTAACACTAAAAGACTTCAATATTGGAAAGCACAGAGACACAAGGATGCTCAACTTTGGAGAGAAGGAAGAGAAATAAGGTTCATATAGAATCTCTGAGACAGAATCTGATTTAAGATTTCATGAACAGATCCTGGAATGATTTCAAGAGATGAAAGTATGTAAATGTAAAGTAGAAGAGGAAAAATGAGTAAATGAGAGGGGCAAGTTTAGTTTCCTGTTGGATGTGTAAGCTAACTTTTATTGTATGTCTGCTACATAACACATTTTGTACCTTTTTTTTTTTTTTTTTTTTGAGACAGAATCTCACTCTGTCACCCAGGCTTAAGGGTTGTGGCATGATCTCAGCTCACTGCAACCTCCACCTCACAAGTTCCCATTATTCTCCTGCCTCAGCCTTCATGGCCAGTAGCTACACATTTCAATTTGTCTGCATAGTGTTGTAAATAAATTGAACTAAATATTAGCATTTAAAGATTGTAATATTTTCATAAAATACAATTTTCTGCAAAATCCTGAAAATTGGGAGATTTACCTTTCTTGGTTTCTATTTTCTTTTATAAAAAAACTTTGTGGGCCAGGCACAGTGCCTCACGCCTGTAATCCCAGCACCTTGGGAGGCAGAGGTGGGTGGATCACAAGGTCAGGATCAAGACCATCCTGGCTAACACGGTAAAGCCCTGTCTCTACTAAAAACACAAAAATAGGCATGGTGGGATGTGCCTATACTCCCAGCTACTTGGGAGGCTGAGGCAGGAGAATTGCTTGAACCTAGGAGGCGGAGGTCGCAGCCTGGGTGACAGAGCGAGAATCTGTCTAAAAAAAAAAACTTTGTGGGTCAGGTGTGATGGCTCACACCTGTAATCCCAGCACTTTGGGAGGCCGAGGCAGGCAGATCACAAGGTCAGGAGATTAAGACTATCCTGGCTAATACTGTAAAAGCCTGTTTCAACTAAAAATAAAAATAAAAATAAAAATAAAACTAATTGTCCGGTCGTGATGGCATGCACCTGTATGTAGTCCCAGCTGCTCAGGAGGCTGAGGCAGGAGAATTCCTTGAACCCGGAGGCAGAGGTTGCAGTGAGCTGAGATTGCGCCACTGCACTCCAGTCTGGGAGACAGAGTGAGACTGTCTCAAAAAAACAAAACAAAACAGAAACTTTGTTTTGCTTTATTTCTTCTAAAAAAACAGGATACATATGCAGAATATGCAGGTTTGTTACATAGGTATATGTGCATCACAATGATTTGCTGCACCTATCAACCTATCCTCTAAGTTCCCTCCCTCACCCCCCATCCCTTCAACAAGCACTGCTTTGTGTTGTTCCCCTCTCTGTGTCCAAGTGTTCTCAATATTCAGCTTCCACTTATGAGTGAGAACATGCAATATTCGATTTTCTGTTCCTGTGTTAGTGTGCTGTGGATAATGGCTTCCAACTTCATCCATGTCTCCATAAAGAACATGATCTCGTTCCTTTTCATGGCTGCATAGTATTCCACGGTGTATATATACCACATTTTCTTTATCCAGTCTATATCACCGATGGGCATTTGGGTTGGTTCCATGTCTTTGCTCTTGTAAGTAGTGCTGCAGTAAACATACATGTGCATGTGTCTTTATAGTAGAATCATTTATATTCCTTTGGGTATATACCCAATAATCAGATTGCTGAGTCAAATGGTATTTCTGGTTCTAGATCTTTGAGGAATTGTCATACTGTGTTCCACCATGGTTGAACTAAATTACATTCCTACCAACAGTGTAAAAGGTTCCTATTTCTCCACAGCCTAGTCAACATCTATTGTTTCTTGAATTTTTTTTTTTCTTTTTTTTTTTGAGATGGAGCCTTGTTTTGTCACCCAGGTTGGAGTGCAGTGGCCAATCTTGGCTCACTGCAAGCTCGCCTCCCGGGTTCATGCCATTCTCCTCCCTTAGCCTCCTTAGTAGCTATGACTACAGGTGCCTGCCACCACACCTGGCTAATTTTTTGTGTTTTTAGTAGAGACTGGGTTTCACCATGTTAGCCAGGATGGCCTTGATCTCCTGACTTCATGATCTTCCTGCCTCAGCCTCCCAAAGTGCTGAGATTACAGGCATGATCCACTGCACCCATCCTGTTTCTTGATTTTTTAACAATTGCCATTCTGACTGGCATGAAATGGTTTGTCATTGTGGTTTTGGTTTGCATTTCTCTGATGATGATCAGTGATGTTGAGCTTTCTTTCATATGTTTGTTGACTTTTGAGAAGTGCCTATTTATATACATTGCCCACTTTTTGATGGGGCTGTTTGTTTGTTTCCTGTAAATTTAAGTTCCTTGTAGATTCTGGATATTAGACCTTCGTCAGATGGGTAGATTGCAAAAATTTTCTCCACTCTGTAGGTTGCCTGTTCACTCTGATGATAATTTCTTTTGCTGTGCAGAAGCTTTTTAGTTTATTAGATCTCATTTGTCAGTTTTGGCTTTTTGTTGCCATTGCTTTTGGCATTTTCATCATGAAGTCTTGCCCATGCCTATGCCCTGAATGGTATTGCCTAGGTTTTCTTCTAGGGTTTTTGTGATTTGGGGTTTTACATTTAAGTTTTTAATTCATCTTGAGTTAAGTTTTGTACAAGATATAAGGAAGGGGTTTAGTTTCACTTTTTTGCATATGGCTAGTCAGTTTTCCCCCCAGCACCATTTATTGAATAGGAGATCCTTTCCTTTCTGCATTGCTTGTTTTTGTCATGTCAAAGATCAGAAAGTTGTAGATGTGTGGTGTTACTTCTGAGGTCTCTGTTCTGTTCCATTGATCTTTTTGTCAGGTATGTCAAAGATCAGATGGTTGTAGATGTGTGGTGTTGTTTCTGAGGTCTCTGTTCTATTCCATTTGTCTACATGTCTGTTTTGGTACCAGTATCACGATGTTTTGATTACTGTAGCCTTGTGGTATAGTGTGAAGTCAGATGGTGTGATGCCTCCAGTTTTGTTCTTTTTGCTTTGGATTATCTTGGTTATACGGGGTCTTCTTTGGTTCCATAAAATTTAAAGTAGTTTTTTCCTAATTCTGCAAAGAATGCCAATGGTAATTTGATGAAAATATCATTTAATCTATAAATTACTTTGTGTAGTATGGCCGTTTTCATGATATTGAGTCTTCCTATCCATGAGAATGGAATGTTTTTCCTTTTCTTTGTGTCCTCTCTGATTTCCTTGAGCAGTGGTTTGTAGTTCTCCTTGAAGAGGTTCTTCACATCCCTTGTTAGCTGTGTTCCTAGGCATTTTATTCTCCGTAGTGATTGTGAATGGGAGTTCATTCATGATTTGGCTCTCTGATTGTCTACTGTTGGTGTATAGGAATGCCTGTGATTTTTGCACATTGAGTTTTATACTCTGCGACTCTGATGATGTTGCTTATCAGTTTAAGGAGTTTTGGGGCTGAGATGATAGGGTTTTCTAAATATGAAATCATGTTGTCTATAAGCAGAGACAGTTTCACATCCTCTTCCTATTTGACTACATTTTATTTCTTTCTCTTGCCTGATTGTCCCTGCCAGAACTTCCAAAACTATAATAAATAGAGTAGTGAGAGGGCATTCTTGTCATGTACCAGTTTTCAAAGGGAATGCTTTCAGCTTTTTCCCATTTAAAATGGATATTGGGTGTGGGTTTGTCATAAATAGCTCTTACTATTTTGAGATATGTCCCATCAATATCTAGTTTATTGAGAGTTTTTAACATGAAGGTATGTTGAATTTTATCAAAGGCCTTTTCTGATTCTATTGAGGTAATTGTGAGATTTTTCATCTTTGTTTCTGTTTATGTGATAGATTATGTTTATTGATTTGCGTATGTTGAACTAGCCTTGCATCCCAGGAATGAAGTCAACTTGATCGTGGGGGATAAGTTTTGTGATGTGCTGCTAGATTCAGTTTGCCAGTATTTTATTGAGGATTTTTGCATCAGTGTTCATCAGGGATATTAGCCTGAAATTTATTTTATTTTATTTTATTTTATTTTATTTATTTATTTTTGCTGTGTCTCTTCCTAGTTTTGGATTCAGGATGATGCTGGCTTCATAAAATGAGTTAGGGAAGAGCCCTTCCTTTTCAATTGTTTGGAATAGTTTTCAAAAGGAATGGTACCAACTCCTCTTTGTACTTCTGGTAGAATTTGGCTGTGAATCTGACTAGTCCTGGACTTTTTTTGTTTGGTAGGCTACTAATTATTGCCTCAATTTCAGGACTTGTTATTGGTCTATTCAGGGATTTCACTTCCTAGTTTAATCTTGGGAGGGTGTATGCATCCAGGAATTTATCCAATTCTTTTAGATTTTCCAGTTTATTTGCACAGAGGTGTTTATAGTATTCTCTGATGGCAATTTGTATTTCTGTAGGGTCAGTGGTGATATCTCATTTATCATTTTTTAATGTGTCTCTTTGATTCTTCTCTCTTTTCTTCTTTTTTTTTTATTTTTTAAAAATTAACAAAATAGATAGATGGTTAACTAGATTTCTGCCTTAATATCATTATTTACCCAGGAGTCATTCAGGAGCAGGTTGTTCAATTTCCATATAATTGTGTGGTTTTGAGTGAGATTCTTAATCCTGATTTCTAATTTGATTGCACTGTGGTCTGAGAGACTATTATGATTTCAGCTCATTTGCATTTGCTGAGGAATGTTTTACTTCCAATTATGTTGTCAATTTTAGAATAAGTGCCATGGTGGCACTGAGAAAAATGTATATTCTTTTGATTTGGAGTGTAGAGTTCTGTAAATATCTATTAGGTCCACTTGTTCCAGAGCTGAGTTCAAGTCCTAGATACTTTTCTGTCTTGTTGATCTGTCTAATATTGAAAGTTGGGTGTCAAAGTCCCCCACTATTAATGTGTGGGAGTCTAAGTCTCTTTGTAGGTCTCTAAGACCTTGTTTTATGAATCTGGATGCTCTAGTATTGGGTGCAAATATATTTAGAATAGTTTGCTCTCCTCGTTGAATTGTTCCCTTTACTATTATGTAATCCCTTTCTTTGTCTTTTTTGATCTTTGTTGGTTTAAAGTCTGTTTTGTCAGAGACTAGAATTAGAATTGCAACCTTGCAACCATGGCTTTTTTTTTTTTTTTTTTTTTTTTTGCCTTCCATTTGCTTGGTGAATTTTCCTCCATCCCTGTATTTTGAGCCTTTGTGTGTCTTTGCACATGAGATGGGTCTCGTGAATACAGCACATCAATGGATCTTGACCCATTATCCAACTTGCCAGTTTGTGCCTTTTAATTGGGGCATTTAGACCATTTACATTTAAGGTTAGTATTGTTATGTGTGAATTTCATCCCGTCATCATGGTGCTATTTGGTTATTTTGCACACTAGTTGATGCAGTTTCTTCACAGTGCCATTGGACTTTATATTTTGATATGTTTTTGCAGTGGTTGGCACTGTTTTTTTCCTTTTCATATTTAGTGCTTCTTTCAGGTGCTCTTGTGAAGCAGGCCTAGTGGTAGTGGAATCTCTCAGCATTTGCTTGTCTGATAAGGATTTTATTTCTCCTTTGCTTATGAAGCTTAGTTTGTCGGGATATGAAATTCTGGTTGAAAATTCTTTCTTTGAGAATGTTGAATATTGGCCCCCAATCTCTTCTGGCTTGTAGAGTTTCTGCCAAGACATCCACTGTTAGTCTGATAGGCTTCAGTTTGTAGGTGACCTGGTCATTCTCTCTGGCTGCCCTTAACAATTTTTCCTTCGTTTCATCCTTGGAGAATCCAAAGATTAGGTGCCTTGAGGTTGATCTTATGAAATATCTTAGTGGTGTTCTCTGTATTTCTTGAATTTGCATGTTTGCCTGTCTTGGTAGATTGGGGAAGTTCTGCTGGGCATTATCCTTAAGTGTGTTTTCCAGCTTGTTTCCATTCTCCCTGCCTCCTTCAAGTACTCCAATTAATCATAGGTTCAGTCTTTTTATGAAATCCCATATTTCTTGAAGGCTTTGTTCATTCCTTTTCATTCTCTTTTCTCTAGCCTTGTCTGCATGCCTTATTTCAGCAAGGTGTACTTCAAACTCTGACATCCTTTCTTCTGCTGGGTCCATTCAGTTATTGATACTTGTGCATACTTCAGGAAGTTCTTGTGCTGTGTTTTTCAGCTCCATCAGGTCGTGTATGTTCCTTTCTAAACTAGTTGTTCTAGTTAGCAGTTCCTCTCATCTTTTATCAAGGTTCTTAGCATCTTTGCCTTGGGTTAGAACATGCTCCTTTAGCTTAATGTAGTTTTTTATTATCCATCTTATGAAGCCGACTTTGGTCAATTTGTCCATCTCATCCTTTGTTCAGTTCTGCACTCTTGCTGGTGAGACATCGCGATCATTTGAAAGAGAAGAGGCACTCTGGTTTTTTGGGTTTTCCGCATTTTTTAGTTGATTCTTTTTCATCTTTATGAGTTTATCTAGTTTCAATCTTTGAGGCTGCTGACACTTGGATGGGGTTTTTGTGGGGGCTTTTTTGTTATGGTTGATGCTGCTGTTCTTGCTTTCTCTTTGTTTTTCTTTCAATGGTCAGGTCCCTCTTCCGTAGGGCTGCTGCAGTTTGCTGGGGGTTTACCTCAGTCCCTACTCATCTGGTTCATCCCCATGCCAGAGATGTCACCCAAGGAGTTCGGAGAACAGCAAAGATGAGTGCCTGCTCCTTCTTCTGGGATCTCTGAACTTGAGGGGCATCAAGCTGATGCCAGTAGGGTTAGTCCTGTATAGGGTGTCTGACAACCCCTGTTGGAGGTCTCACCCAATCTGGGGACATGGGGAACAAGACCAATTTAGCGAACCACTTTGTTCCTTGGTGGAGGGGGTGTGCTTCACTGGGGGAAAACCCAGTTGTTTGGGCTGCCCAGATTCCTCAGAACTACCAGGAGGAAAGGCTAAGTCTGCTGGTTCACAGAGACTGCAGCCACCCTTCCCACTAGGAGTTCAGGCCCAGGGAAATCCAGATTCTGTCCCTGAGCCTCTGGCTGGAGTTATTGGAGTTCCTGCAGGGAAGCCCCACCCAGTGAGGAAGGATGAGTCAGGGTCAGGCCTGAAAAGGCAGTCTTGCTGCCATTTGCCACAGTTGGGGTGTTGGGCTGTGGCAGACACATCTTGGGACCAAGTGGTCCAGCCTCCCTGGCTCCAGCAGGGCGAAAGTGCAGTCTGGAGCTATAGAGATGAATGCTGCCCTTCCCCCACCCAGAGAGCTTAGCATATTAGGCAGTTATGAGTCCCAGTGCTGGCTGTTGCCCTTTCCCCAAGGAGCTCAAATGGCTTAGACAGCAGGCAGCCACAGCTGTGGTGCTGGCAGCTCGGTAGGCTTAAGCAGATTCCAGCTGAGAGGCTGTTGAGAATCTGCGCAGCTCCAGGGTTGGGATGCTAGGCCCCGATGGTGTGGGTTCGTGAGTGGGATCTTCCAATTCATGGGTTGCATGGTACCATGGAAAAAGCACAGTTTCCCCAGCTGGGTAGCACGCTCACTCACTGCTTCCCTTGGCTGGGGGTAGGGGGTCCACTGCCCCATGTGACTCTCAGGTGGGCCACTGCCCCACACTGTTCTTCCTCTCCGTGGATCATGCCAGCCTCCTAGTCAGTTCTGATGAGATAACCTGGATACCTTGGTTGCCGGTAAAGGATTCTCACACTTATTATGGTTTTTTTAGATGGGAGTCTCCCCATGCCGCTGTTTCTAGTGGGCCACCTTGGCCTTGGCCCCACCCCTCCACCCCAGTTTGTACTTTCTTGTGGAGAAAAAATCATATGAAGTTCAGTAGCACGGAGATGATCCCCTTAAATAGAACCTAAATAGGATATGTTACCTGCCTGGTCCTTGTAGGTATTTGAGTATGGTTATCTGACATATGACCATGTCCGTTCAACTTCAGGGCTAGAGAGACTTAGAAAAAAGGAGATGATGTTACATAGTAAAACAAAAGTTTATCCAAGTAGAGATTCCATGATCTAGGAGCTAAAGAATTTGTGTTTACTGGACGATAGCAACAGAATTGATTGTACCAAAAGAAAAACATTCTGCTGAATAAAGACAAAAAATAGACTGTCCAAAAGGAAAGCCTATTTCATAGTGACTAATCCCTTTGATGTGTTCCAACTTGTGGGGATGCTATACAGAAACTCACAAAGAAGAAATTATTTCTCAAAGTAGTTTGACGGATGTTGGAGAATCAATCCTTCCCCTGAGAAGAGAAGGGAGGTCAGTCTCAGAGCAGTTAGCACCTATGTGATTAAGAGTTGGAAGGTGAAGGAAATTTGTAACTCACCTAGAGTATCTGGACTTCTATTTCTTTTTCTGAAAAATGAAAGTATGAGACTAGCTTCATACAGCTCTTTTCAGTTTTAACATTTTCTGGGTCAATGAATTATAATGACATTAAAATATGATCTAGTACTGTAAGTTCTTCCCTGACATTTCCATTCTGTACTAGTGCCTCCACCTAGAGTACAAAGTGGGAAATATTCTCCTTCCCAGGCACCAAGCTGTGACTCCCCTCCAGTTAAAACCTCACTTTTTCTCTGATTCTTCTATACATACTTTCTATCTTCTGCCCAGTCACGACAATTCATTGCATTCAGAGTCCGTTTAGGTTCTTCATGATCTCTGTGATTAGAAGAAGGATTCTGAGATCAAGGGTCTGTGTTTTTGTTTAATATGTGTAATACACCTAAGCCTGAAAAGGTAGAAAAACATGGTTAAACTCATAAATTGGAATTAAAATCACACCTAATTTTTTCACTAAACATACTTTTAAGTTAAAAGTATTAGCCAGTACTTTGTTTGGCATAATATTTTACACAGCATGTTAATACAAGATTTTCTTTGACTTATCACTTGGATCTGGTATTAATGTTACAAAGATTAGCTGTTGCTTTGGAATGAAAACATTGCAGTCCTACCCATACTCTACTTAGTAAGTCCCATTGTCCTTAGTTAAACTCTTTATATCTCTTATTTTTTTTATCCTGCACAATAGGAATAATGTCCTGTGAACTCTACTTCATGGTATGCTATGTTACATGAAATAAAATTAACTTGGTATACAGTAGCTTTTCAATAATGAATTTCAAATGTATTCTTTAGATTACTCCGAGGTCTGTAGTCGTGGTTACAGTGGCTATTTCTTCTAGACTCAGAATACTCTAATGTTGACTGTAGTCTTCTATCTCTGACAACTTGCCGGTACTTATCCTCTCTGCACAAATCGGCTCAGCAAATTTGGGGCCTTCAGTAACACCATACACCCAGTTTTCCTCAATGACAACTTACAAAATTCCAACTGTAATTAAATCAATATTCAAGAATCTTTGAAAGGAAGCATTTTTTCGTACTATTTCATTTTGCTAAGAATTTCCCCAAAAGAGGTTTCCTGGAGTTTATTATTCGCATATTGGAGAATAAAATGTCCTCGTGAGAGGTGAGTGAGTGGTAGCTTATTCTAAAACCATCAGGGAGGGATTCTTGAAATTCAATTAATTCATTAATGCATATTGTCAATATTTACTGAATGATTACTATGAGGAGAATTATTTATGTTCTGATAATTTAGGGAAACAAAACAAGAATGTCCATGCTTTTATTAACAAAAGACAAAAATAAATGAACAAATAAAGACTTGTAGAGATTGAATGGGAATAGTGGCAGAATAGGTTTTAAAAGAAATGGTTGTATCAGTCAGCTATTGCCACAAAAATGCTGTATAACAAGTGACTCCAAAAGTCAATTACTTAAAGCAAATTATTTAACTCTGTTCACATGTCCCTGAATCAGCTAAGGTAACCTTGTTTTAAGCTCAGGAATCTCTGCCTTACACTGCAGGTGTGCAAGTCAGCTGGAGCAGCTTTGCTCCATATGTCCCTCCACATTTTGGGATCATCTGAGAAAAGAGTTTCTCATGGCAATGACAGAAGAGAAAAAGGGAAAGCACTATGTTTCAAGCACAAATCAAGCCTGTCTTTTTCTTATGTCTACTAACAGCCCACTGGCCAAATCTGGTCTAATTTCCTAAGTTACAGTCAAAGAGTGAGGAAGTATATTTCATCCACTCTGAGAGGAGTCAGGGAATGAATATTTGATGAACAGTAATCACAGTGTTCATTGCAGATCTTTAACAAAAATGCTTAGCATGTTGCAGAAAAGCCAGAAGACCAATGTGCTTGAAACATAGGAACAGAAGGGGAGAATGGTAGAATATGATGATAGAGAGGAAGACAAAACCCACTCAGGTAGCATAGGCCATCATCAGGCATTACAGGAGGAAACCTTTAGAGTGTTTTAAGCAGAGAATGACAAGAGTAGATTTACATTTTTGAAAACTTTTCTGGAGTTTTTGAAAGCTGAAAGGGATCAAGGTTGTTTGTAGGGAGACTACTCAAGTGGTTATTATGGCAGCTCAGGAGAAAGATGGTGGTGACTTGCACTTGGGTGGCAATAATGACATAAGGAAAAGTAGTTGGATTTGAAATATGTTTTGGAACAGGCCTGCACCCCAGGGGTTTTTGCTAGCTTGGAAGTGGAGGGGAGAGAGAAACAATGTAAATGGATTCTAGTTTTTAGATCTGTGCAACTCAATAAATCATGGTTCTAATAACTGAAATGAAAAACTCTAGAGGGGCAGAAGATTTTTAGAAAGATGTTTGGAGGAATCAAAAGTTTTACTTTAGACAACAAGTTTGCCTAATGAAACTGCAAGTAGACCTGCTAATGAGGTGACTGCTTATACAATTCGAGTAGTCAGAGATACAAACTTGGAGGTTATTAAGAAATAGATAGGATTCAAAACCATAAGACTTATCAGATTCACTGGGAAAGCACTGTAAATTTAAAAAGAATTATAAACCCAAGAAGTATGAATAATATAAAACCATTACATTCCAAATTTAACATGTAGTTTATTCTTGAGAGAAAGAAAAAAAGTGTTTCACTGAATTTGCTCCTGGTAGACGGTAGCTCAAGTACATCTGCTCTGTTTCAGGTATTGCAGATGCCATGGAAATTTTCTTAGACTTTGTAATATTGAAAAAGAAGAGAGAAAGTTTTCTTATAATAACAGTTTATCTCATTTATTACATTAGATACACTAATTTATAAAACTAAGAAACATGAAAGAAGAAATTTGTCAGGAACATTTTTTCCTGTAATATTTTTGTTTTGGTCTTATTCAAAAGGGAGACCTATAAGGACACCTACCTGAGCATTACACATAATGGGTGGTGATTTTGTGGGTATTTACATTTTTTCTTAGACATGAGAAGCAAGATTATAAGTGAAGTCAGCGATGGCTGCAATGTGGAGCGTGGTTAGTTAAATACGGTAACTCATTAACGTGTAAGTCCCAAGCAAAGCGTGTGTTGTAATTACGGTTTAAGTTGCAAAATATGCTTTCACTACAGAAATCAGTCATCAATTTTTCCAGGTTAATTACCTATAAGGATGCAACAACAGAGATAGGAAGAGTCGAAAGGAAATGAGCTGGGAATTTGTAAGGATTATGGGCAAAACAAGGTTACATACAGATTGGGAAATTGAACGTTTGTTTTACATTTACCTAAATCTCCAAGGTTGGGTTATACACATCCTATGTGGGTGTATGCATGCGAACACCCATCTGTGTTTCTAGAAAATAGACTTTAATTGAACAGAAAAATCAATTGGGTTCACAGACTTTGACATCATTATTTGTTCAGATGAATCAGTTGCAGCTTCAAATGATAGACTCATTTATAGAAATGGAGCAAACTTACAATTTATCTAAACATTCAGCTGATGATTGTACATGATCCAAGGACAATCTTCTTGAATGATTTTTTTAAAGTTAACTTTTCCAGTCACAGAGGAAAAGGATGATGAGACAAAAGTCTGAGAAAACTGACCATAAAAATTCACATAAAATATGAAGATTAATGATAACAAAAGAGTGTTAAAAGGTATGGCTGAAAGAAACATTTGAAATTAAAACATGGAAAGGGCATGTAAGAAATTTAACATAATCAGTACTTTCATTCAATTTAGTAAGTATGTATTGATCACTTATGGATTATAAACCTTAGAAGTCAGAATGTTTTCCTTCTAGCAGTTTATAGTTTACCATAAACTGTATAAACAAACTACTGAGCATTTAACAGAAAACTAGGAAAAATGGAAGTAGAAAATACTACTTTCAGGACTTAAACTTGGAAATATTTTTGTTGATTAGGCCATAAAATACAGGATGATCAAAGGAAGGTGAAGGGGAGATTCCAGGTTGTGGAAACACAACAGGCCAAGTTTTGGATATTTAGGTTACCAAAAGATTGGAAACTCCAGGAAGTTGTTATTGAGGTGTTAAAGTCACTAGAGCTATATGAAGAAACTGTCAGGAGCTGAAGAACCAACGCTTCATCAGTTGGCTCCAGAGCTTGCCCTTCTCCAAACCAGATAAGCTTTCAGACCACTCCAATTCTTCAGGTGTTTCTGTTGATTATTTTCAGCAATTACCTAATAAAAGTCTGACATAAGTAACAGTACAAGCTTAGAAATCTACCTACTTTAAAGATGTTGCATTCAACAGGTACCTAACAAGTGACATCCACTTAAGAAGGCCAACACAAGAAGATTATTAAAGGACAATGTTTAAAATCTTTATCAGATATTTTAAGAACTAGGTAACCCTTAGAAGGATATAAGGTAGGCCGGGAGCGGTGGCTCACACCTGTAATCCCAGCACTTTGGCAGGCCAAGGCGGGCGGATCACGAGGTCAAGAGATCGAGACCATCCTGGCCAATATGGTGAAACCCCATGTCTACTAAAAATACAAAAATTAGCTGGGTGTGGTGGTGCCCTTGTAGTCCCAGCTACTCGGGAGGCTGAGGCAGGATAATTGCTCGAACCCAGGAGGTGGAGATTGCAGTGAGCCGAGATCACGCCACTGCACTCCAGCCTGGCGACAGAGAGAGACCCCATCTCAAAAAAAAGGGGGAAAAAAGGATCTTGGGTAAAAAGCCTTTAAAATAAGAACAGCTCATCCATCTCCATAGCGAGGTGTCTACAATCTTGCATTAAAGGCTTCATTTAGGAAGTTCGTAGGGTACTTTTTAAGTGGAAAAATACATACTTAACCTTTATCCCTACAACAAATTTTTTTATTGGTTTACCTGTAGCTTGAAGGCATTAGATTAGAGCTAGAAACAAAAAACAAAACACATTAAAAGAAAATATCAATTAAAGGTCAAAGTTTATCTACCTCATAATTCTACCAAAGTTATACATCTTTTTTCCCCAAAAGAAAAATAGCATATAGCATCTATTTGAGTTTGAATTATTTGACATAACTTAATGTTTCCCCATTCTTGAATGTTTATCATATATCTCAATTTTCACATTAACAACTAATATCCATGTTATATATTTAAAATGAATTTCCATTATTCCTTCTCCCCCTTCTTTTCTAATTAATTAGGAATCAATTTTATCAACATATTGAAGAAATCATTTCAGGAAAATAAGAATCACACTTTCTTTTTACTATTAGACTGCTATCACACATTTTAAAAGATCATTCTTTGTATTTGCAATTCAAAAGCAGAGAAAACACCTAATTTAATTATCATGAAAAGTATATATAATTTTCCTGATTTGTTAATCAAAGTGGCTTTAAGAGGATTCTGTCACAAAGATGTTCTGATCATAACAGGAAAGTAAGCACAAATCCTCACTTCGACTCTGTTAAGTGAAAATAGAGTTTCAAGCTTCCATTGCTCCCCCTAATGGTAGGAAAGCAGAAAACATCTAAACGAATGTATTTCACATTTCTTTGTCAACTAAATACTTTACAGAAACTTTCCTCCACGTATGTTCAATATTGTATTTTATGTAAGTTCACAAAACAAACTAAAAGTAATAAATACATCATTTATTATTAAATTCCTGGTATTATATGAAAGACTCCTTACTATTCTGAGTAATTATTAAATGCTTGGAATTAATCTCTTTCCTTAAGTTTAGGGTAAAGGTGAAAAAGTTAAACTCATAGATTGTATAACATAAATCAATTATCTATAGGAATCAATCCTATTTGTTTCTCAACTGTTACTATATGATTGATTTATTTAAAAATTAAACAAAGCTCAGACAACTTTACGTTCAAATATTCACATCTCTAACAGCACTGACTTGTCAAATCACCCCATGTAACTTGAAACGCCTACTACAAGAAGAAAGCTTCACTCTAAAAGGCATTTTGAGCAATTTTCTTTCAGAACTCAGACAAAGAATGGGTATCAGTGTAACCCATTAAACACACGAAGACTATCATAGAAAAGTGACTTTGGTGAACGGTGGTTATTTAGGATTGTCTCCTTTGCCAAAAATACAATCTCATTTTTATGATGAAAAGAGTATTATAACAGGGAAAGAAAGATTATGCAATAGTAAAAACAGTTGAGAAGGGAATTATACAAAGAATGAGACATGGCATCAAGAATGAATTCAAAAAGAGCAGAAAAATATAGGCACAAAAAGAGATAATGTACAGAAAAGAAAAATCAGTGATACAACAATACAAATTTTTACGTGCTAACATTTAAGTAATTTAGAGCTGGATTTTATAAACATGAAAGTGTTTTTCTAATACATTCAACCAAACGTCAGCACACATAGTTCAGTCATCTCTCATTACTTACAATAAAATATTTTTGAATTGTTAGGAAATAATGTCTTATTCCCTGGATCTATTATTTCTTTTTTATTGGTTTTCTTTCTATTCTCTACATTTATTTGCTTAATTTTTATAACTGATTCTCTGACTATATTCCATCTTATTCTAGTGTGGATTATTTAAAACCTGTATTAGTTTTGGAACCACTAAACATTTGCTCAGAAGTTTGAATTACCAGAAAAGCCCCTAACTCTTCAAGAACTTTCAAGTCTAAGGAATCACTGATTTCATGCATTCATCCTTGAGATTTTACTTAAAAATTAGAAATAACAGATCTCATATTTCACACAATCAAAATGACTTTTGGAGTGGGGGAATGAGAAGTGGGAAAAGGATGATACTGGGGGTTCTCTTGTCAGTATGCTGTACATAGCAGTGCAGTTGAATGACTCCTTCTATGCGTCAGAAATCCAAAGCAGCAGCAGCAGCAATTAGGGAAGATCGTCACTTTCACTCAAGGTTCAGAAATGGGGGAGGAGAGCAGGGGGGACAAAGGAAAAGGGGAGGAGAAAGCAGGGCGAAGTGGGGAAGGATAGAGGTGAAGATAGGGCACATCCTGCAAAGATAATGCCTATACAATCAATGACATCATCCTCCTGCTTATATATATAGGGGAATGGCCAGAGCACCTCTCATAGTTCACTCACTTTCAAAGCCAGCTGAAGGCAAGAGGAAGTGCTAGAGAGAGCCCCCTTCAGTGTGCTTCTGACTTTTATGGAATTGGCTTGTTAGAAGGCTGAAAGATGATGGCAGGAACGAAAATCCAGCTTATATGCATGCTACTCCTGGCTTTCAGTTCCTGGAGTCTTTGCTCAGGTAAGCAAAACAGAAATTCACAACTCCCTGAAGTGATTTCTTTTTTCTCTTTTGCAGTGTGTTGCTACTTATGTTAATGTATCTAGGGAGAAGAGTTGCTCCCTTTTATTCAGGATTTACCTTTTAGTGACAGAAACTGATTATCTTTTTATCTGCCTTTATGATTACTGAGAGCTGCATTTTCCCTTTTAAAATCTACAAAGCAATAGAAGGGATTTCAATGAAACACTGCATGACCCCCTTTGGAATGCAACCACTAGAGTAAAAAAAAAAAAAAAACCTTACAAAACTTTCAATTAGGCTGATCATTATCTAATGAGAAGTACAGAGACAGTGGCTGTCAACCTGCAAACCCATCATTAAATCCCATTCCATTTAAAATGTTTTACTCTCATCCTCATTCAATCTCTTAGGAAACGGTGGCCCTCATGCCCTTGTAATAGTCCCCATATTATTTTCTTAATTGTTTGTGTTAAGATAACACATAAAGTGAAAATTGATGCTTACTGAAAAATGAATGAAACATTATTTGTAGAAATTCATTTCTAGAAAAATACAAAAATATTTCAGATCTTTTTGAGAATACAGTTTGCATAGTCTAATAAGTATGCTATTAATATAACTGTTTGGCATTTTTTCCATGCCATTTAAGTTAATACAAAATACAGTTGGAGAATTGGTATTCTTATATTGATGGAAATGATTTGACTTCAGAGTGTTTTGCATGTGGTGTGAAAGGAGAAATTATATAGTCCTAAATATCTATAAATAACACACTTTGAAAATAAGATTTAAATTGAAAGGTATAACATGAAATATTACAACCATTGCAAAAGGCTATACTTAATATTTAAGAAATATTTGAATGACCATTTCAAAGGGAAAAGAATACCTTAGGAAGTAAATGCAGCAAAAATAATTTAATCTGCTCCATGCTTTTATGTATCATAAATATGACACTGAAATGTTTAACTCAAACTCATGCTATCATTTGATTTAAATTATGACATTAAAATCTAAGAAGATAAAAAAGTGATTTATGCAAAATTTTAGATTTATTTTAATCATCAGAACATAACTTTCAGCTTCTACTTTTCAAATCTTATGAGAAAAAACAAACTTTTCTACAATTGTGATTTTATCTGAAAGTTATGTGAGATTAAAGATTCACATACTTCTGGAAGAAAAACTGGGTTATTGATTAAGCACTGTGATGATTAACTTGAAACTACTTGCTGTAATAATGCAAAACTCATGAGGATTTGAGTATACATTGTTCATAAATTCCTAAAACAGATTATATCTCTAACAATTAGGGAGAGAAGATCTCTTGTATAATTTAGGTTCTAGGTAAAATTAAGCCAATAGTTTCTCCGATTCTGACATTTCTTTTTACTGAGTGTGAAGTACAAGAAAGATAGAGTCATTTTTAACTTGATTTTTATTATCGTACACTATTTTCTAAATTTTCCTTCTCTGTAAAATATTCATTAACAGAAACTTGGATAGAGTTTTTAAAAAAATCCAGAGACCCATTTTCAATGCTATTGTACATGTATTATTGAACAGCTCCACTTTTGCTTTAAACAATTTTCTTAAATACCTATGATAAAATTAAGGATACATAATTCTGAATTCTTACTTAAAGTACAAATACAATTCTTTCAACGTATGTTTTGTAAAAAAAGCATCTCAAGTTAAGTAAATCTCAGTATCTGTATTATTCAAAAATTATCAGTAAGCAATTCACTTTGGTTTTGTCTTGAAAAAGTCTCTTGTATAATCTTCATTATGTTGTGTTTTTAAATGTTAATATGCATATTTTCTATATATGTAAACTATGGCTGGTAAGAAATAAACTACTCTAGCATACTTGGTAAAATATGTGTTATACAATATAATCACATTTTAAAAATCTGAAATTCAAAGTTTAAACAACTCGAAGTCATCAACAGCTGTCTGAACAAATAATCATATGCTTATTTTCTTAGAAGTGCTTCTACTATTTTAGCTTCCTATTATGCTAAAATATACCTAAAATTTGTTTTTAAAGATTACTATTTTTAAGAAAATACATAAGAAAGACACTAACCTCTAAGACTACTTTTTAAAATTAACCTAAAATCTGTAGATTATGATATAATTATATGATATGTGATTATAGTAAACCTGATTTTGATTTTACTCAGATTCAGAGGAGGAAATGAAAGCATTAGAAGCAGATTTATTGACCAGCATGCATACATCAAAGGTAACTTTTTCTTTTCTTTAACTCTGGGTTGAAGAACATATGAACTTTCATTATAAATATGGTATCCTTTTCCTATAGTAATAACTTCCCATCCAGATTTAAAAGTTCCTTGAGAGGCATTTCCCTTTTGAAAAACAAAAATTATTTTAGTTAAAAGAAGTTAAAGGTGTTGATATGACAGGTAAAGAAATTATAGTTCTATCAATGAGTATTTTGCAATTTTAATTAATTGCCACACATATTTACGTGCCTGTAAATGTTTTTAAAGGAACTTGTTTCCATGCCTTTTACATTGGGTATGATGAAAGGTATACTGGTCTCAGTTTAAATGAAAACAAAGTGAGCTCTTTGCCCTTTTTTACTATATTGGGGGAAATAAAAAGGTGTTCTTAAATTAGAAATAACAGTTCATGACAACCTGCGAAAGAAATGTAGTAGAGAGGGGAGAGCAATGGGCTGGCAAGCAGGAGCACTGAAATCTAATCCTGAAACAGTGATTTATTAAATATTTTATCTTTAGCAAGTGGATTAGTTTACCTTGCTTACCTGTGTTTCCTTGTTTTTAAATGTAGTTCATAGTCTTCTAGATATTTACCATTCTATAATGTATTTAGGAATTACTAAACTGTACTCTTCATTGTATGTCTGGATTTAAATTCTCCCTATACCAGACACGTTATTTTCACATGTTCTTATTCTTTTTTCTTTAATTGAGCCAAATACAACTTTGTATCCTGGGCGCTATTACTCCTCTGCCGGGGTCTTGAAAGCAAGTTTCTAAAATTCCAATATGTACCTAGGAATACGTTCTGGGGCACATGTGCAGGATGTGCAGGTTTGTTACATAGGTAAAGGTGTGCCGTGGTGGTTTGCTGCACCTATCAACCCATCACCTAGGTATTAAGCCCAGCGTGCATTAGCTATTTTTCCTAATGCTCTTCCTTCCTCCACCCCACCCTCTGACAGGCCCCAGTGTGGGTTGTTCCCCTCCCTGTGCCCATGTGTTCTCATTGTTTAGTACTCAATCAGAATACCAATGGCTACAACCTCTTCCGTTCAAAAATAGACAACTGAAGTTAATAGTCTGTGTTAGAAAATGGGATAAGTTACGTGCCTTGGTGTCTTGGTATAGATTTACCTAATTCCCAGGTGCAAGTTAATACATAAAGGTCCTAAATAATCTGTGATACTACCCATAACAATTATTAATGTGTGGAATACATTACTATCTTCATGCTTTGTAATTGTCCACATTTAATAATACCATCTTTGTCACTGCCCCATTACACATTAAGCTGAAATGTAATAGATATAGAATAATTTTTTATTTTTAATTTTTCATCTGTGATATATATATATCATATTTATATATTTCTGCTGTCATTTTAATTTCCTTGCTTTTTTACTTTGCTCTATGTGTACACACATAAGTGCATGTGTATGTGAATATGACTATTGCGTTTTGTTAAATAGAATTTATGAGATACTGGCACTATACAACTTTGTGAACATGATGTTACTAAATAAATAACACTGTGTTTATTAGACTGGAGTAGCAATTAGACCCTAAATGTTATGGTTTAGCACACTGGGAATTCATTTCTTGCTCATGTAACACAAGTTTTAATTGCAGGGTTTTTTTTTTTTTTTTTTTTTTTTTTTTTTTTTATGTTTCAGATTAGTAAAGCACATGTTCCCTCTTGGAAGATGACTCTGCTAAATGTTTGCAGTCTTGTAAATAATTTGAACAGCCCAGCTGAGGAAACAGGAGAAGTTCATGAAGAGCAGCTTATTACAAGAAGGAAACTTCCCACTGCTTTAGATGGCTTTAGCTTGGAAGCAATGTTGACAATATACCAGCTCCACAAAATCTGTCACAGCAGGGCTTTTCAACACTGGGAGGTATAGCAATAACAAAATATTAATATGATTATAGTTACACTAGTTAACTCTCATTTGTATTGATTTATTAAATTCCCAACCATAATCATAACAAGAAGAGTTACAAGTATTGAAGAAGAACAAGCCATGTGTTGAAGTCAACATTGCTTCAAATCTTCAAAGTGTCCTTCAAATATTTGAAACTGAGCAAAATATGTTTTTCTTCAATCTTAAAAAGAGGATATATCTTCAGGCAGATTTGATCTACATGTTTTTACTATGCTTAAGTGGATGGCATGTTTAGGCAATTTTTGTTGTTGTAGGTGGTGGCATATCTAACAAATTTAAGCAACTCAAAATGTTGTCTTAGAAACACAAAGTCATGTGTAGTGATCTCTAAACAAACTGGATTTATAAATCTATAAACAAAGTAATCCAAGTAAAACTGGAATAAAACATAAAGTTTTCCATTTGTATTTGAACATATTAGGGAAATAAAAAATATATTTTTATGTATATACAAATATAAGATAAGTATATATTAGGTTGTTGCAAAAGTAATTGTGGTTCTTGCCATTACTTTTGCCATTACTGTTGATGGCAAAAACCACAATTACTTTTGCACCAACCTAATATATCTCTATTATTCCAGTTTTATCTGAAACCTGTTGTATTTGAATATATTAGGCAAATAAAAATATTTTTAATTTATATAAAGGTATATATAATAGGAATATGTATCTGCCCATCATTTCAGTTTATTTGGAAACCTTTGTGTTCTGTGTTTGTTTATAAATACACACCAGTGTGTAATAATGTACTTGCAAAATGCTTTACAATTTATTGCCTTCATTGATATATTTTGCTCTGAAATATAAATTACAGCTTTGAGAAGATATAGAACAATGTCAGGATAAAGAAGAGGAGGGGGAAGAAAACTAAATTCTTCAACAAAAACAAAACAGATGTTTAAAAATTTCTGACAAGGGAAACATTTCTTTCAAATTAACCTCTAAGATAAATTTGGTCAATATTTTATATTCTGGATTTACACTAGCATTGGGGATCTGAGGGTGCCTTCCCTGCTAATCTAACAAACCTGTGATTGACTACCAAAGAGCTACCCTGTAGATAAGAAGAAGTGTAGGCAGAATTTCTAGTGTTTATTATAACTGGTAAGCAAAAAGATAAATAAAAAACTGAAAAGATCGGTTTTAAATTTACTATTAAATATTTAATTTAAATTCCTGGTAAATTGTTTAGTATTTAAAATATGTTTTGTCTGGGCACGGTGGCTCACGCCTGTAATCCCAGTACTTTGTGAGGCTGAGGCGGACTGATCACTAGGTCAGGAGATCGAGACCATCCTGGCTAACATGGTGAAATCTCGTCTCCACTAAAACTACAAAAAATTAGCTAGGCATGGTGGCGGGTGCCTGTAGTCCCAGCTACTCAGGAGGGTGAGGCAGGAGAATGGTGTGAACCCGGGAGGCGGAGCTTGCAGTGAACCTAGATCTCACCACTACACTCCTGCCTATACTTTTATATAGGAAAATGTACATTATATGTCACTTACCCCCCCCCCCAAAAAAATCCTCAGTAAACTACTATGTAGACCAATCAAGTGCAAATAAGATTAAAACTTTTCCCTATTTTAAATGTCATTGAGTGATTTAAAATAAAATGATAATATTCTGAGCATAGTACAAGTAATTACAGACTATGCACAAAAATACTAAAGATTAAGAAACTAGATTGTCTGACTGTAGCTGTTTTCTCTCTGAAAAGGAATAGCTGTGGGTTGAAATAAAGCACTTAGTTGCAAGATTTTTTCATATGCATTACAGTTTAAAACTTAGTCCCCTGTCAATATTTGTTATAGTGACCCCTCAAATTAGAAGGACAACTAAAAATACAAAAAAAAAAAAAATTATCTTTAACATACTTTTAAAATTTATTTAAATTGTGTATTAAACTAAGGACAGATTTCTTAAATGGTAGCTGAAATTTTTGAGTCAGAACCATATTCTTAGAAAAAAAGTTATAATTAATATTAGAATGGGGCATATTCCTGCCTCTTGATATTAGGCAAGATTCTGCATGGAGCTTAACTCCTTTAAGTTATTGAATCTGAGCTTGCTTTAATGATTAAACACCACAATCTAAAGAGACTATCATCATTTAAATCGAGCTTTCCCATACGTTGATTTCTACAACTGACGAATTTGGATAAAGCAATTTTAATGCCTCTATTGAGAAACAGATCCTTGGAATGGTTTTCATGTCAAATCAGTAACTGACTTAATTGAATATAAAATTTTGTTACCTTTGTGGCCAAACTTGGTTTACCAGATTAAAAACTATATTTATTGAAATATATATTTCATACTTTTGGCATTTCCATCATAAATTGAAGCCTGAAAAGTACTCAAAGATCTATTTGGTATTTTTCTACAAAAGGCAGGATTAGTGTACTGTCTTGAAATATATAGTTAGAAAAGTATATAGAAATTTTTTAAAAGAGCTAGCCTGGTGAACTAGGAAGAATCCTGAAGTGAGTCAGAATTACCATGTTCTTATACTATTGCAGCCACTGAATAGCCATCTCTCCTTTGAAAAAACAATTTATTTGAACTTCATGTATCTCGTATCTCACCTACATATGTCTTGCTATCTTAACAGCAAATGAGATAGAACGTAGAAAAATTCTCTGAAACAAAAGAGTTTATTCATGTAAGTTTCACTTACTTCATGTCTATCTTGCAGTTAATCCAGGAAGATATTCTTGATACTGGAAATGACAAAAATGAAAAGGAAGAAGTCATAAAGAGAAAAATTCCTTATATTCTCAAACGGCAGTTGTATGAGAATAAACCCAGAAGACCCTACATACTCAAAAGAGATTCTTACTACTACTGAGAGAATAAATCATTTATTTACATGTGATTGTGATTCATCATGCTTTAAATATCAAATTATATTTGTGTGAAAATGTGACAAAACACAGTTATTTGTCTCTTCTACAATTGTGGTTTATTGAATGTGATTTTTCTGCACTAATATAAATTAGACTAAGTGTTTTCAAATAAATCTAAATCTTCAGCATGATGTGTTGTGTATAATTGGAGTAGATATTAATTAAGTCACACGTATAATGTTTTGTAATTTTGCCTAACATATCTTGAGTTGTTTAAACAGTCAAAATGTTTGATATTTTATACCAGCTTATGGGCTCAAACTCTTACAGCAAAGCCTAGCCTACATATCATTCACCCAAAACAAAGTAATAGCACCTCTTTTATTATTTTGACTGAATGTTATATTGAATTGAAAGAAACATACATTCTTTTCAAGACTTCCTCATGAATCTCTCAATTATAGGAAAAGTTATTGTGATAAAATAAGAACAGCTGAAAGATTGAATAATGAACTACTGTTAATTATTCCTATTTTAATGAATGACCTTGAACTGAATTTTTTGTCTGTTAAATGAACTTGATAGCTAATAAAAAGACAACTAGTCATCAAAATCATGTTTCTCCACAGATTTGCTTCTTTATAGTGTTACTTTTTATTGAATTTTCCCCCTTTTGCATTTTGACCTAGTAAATAATAGTTTTACTTTTAACTTCACTGAGGTATTTGTGTGACTAATATTTTTCTCAGTTGGAAGGGCATATTTGAGGCAAAAGCTATGCTTGAAATAACACCTCTTAAATTTTCTTTAAGATCATACATACGGTGTCTGAAGCCCTCAAAGTCTTCGCAAGTCATCATTAGTAGTGACTTTCTTGACTCTTTCTTTTATAGAGGTCTGGGAAGTCTTCTCCTCGCAAGGCTGCAAACTATCCCACAGTCATGTATACAAGATAAATCAGAGCTTGAGTTGTTCTGGTATTAAGAGGCCTTTACAACTCCACATCCCTTTGAGAAGATTGTCCCTCCTTGAGGATTAATATTACTCTTGGAAGAAGTGAAGAGAAATCTATAGATCTCTGAGTTTTTCTTGTAAAATCACGACTTCTCATTACTACCACCCCACCATCTCTTACCATCCCAGTAGTCTCATAATTAAAAGTGCCCAAAGTCCTGCTTATAAGAAGGAAACTATTTCACAATGATTAAGAGTGTCTTCTCTGCAGCTAGAATGCCTAGATTCAGCTCCATTACTCACTAAGCAGTATTGGATAACTTAACCTCCCTGTTTCTTCAATCATAAAATGCAGACAACGACAAGGTTTGCAAGAGGATGATATGAGCTGATACATATATATATACACACACACACACACACACATATGTAATGCTTAGAATGACACCTTGAACATATTAATGACACACTAACAGTTATCAGTAGTAACAGTAGTACCAACTTTCCCATAAGAAAGTACTCATCAGATGATACACTTCTCTGTTTACTTCATTAGTTAAAAAGGTTCAAATCTACTAGGTCATACATCATCATCAAAACTCTGTTCTAAGCCAACACCCACTCTTTTCAAACCCTTTAAATCCTTTCATTGGTTATTCTATGAAATTCATGGTCATTGCTTTCTTAATAGCTTTTTCGATGCCTGACTGACTTTTATAACATGTGTTAACATTATCTGGAAGTGAGGTATGTATTCTGGTCACTACCATACCATTTTTCCTTTCCCTTTTAAAAACTATGGATTATTTGAAATACAGGGCGTAAGACAATTTCATCTACTGTGATTTGAATAACTATTGTTTTCTCAGTTTCTGAACATCTTCACCTCCAATAATGAATATTTATCCTTTTCATATCAACCAGTCACTTCCATGGTCATATCACAGAACATTTCACTACCAATAAATTCATTCTTTACAAAATCTCATTTTCAAGCACTCTACTCTGGAAACATCATCTTGTTTTTCCAGTTCACATAAGCTAGTACTCTCACTACAGCATCTATGATTCTGTCCAACCCATTGTCCCACCTCTTTTTACTCTTCATCTTCTAATTATGACCTTATCTTTCTCTTTAGTTAGCTTACTTTGCTCCAAAATTAAAATGACTCCCTTGTTACCCTCAACCCTCTATCTTAAATCATATAAGTTTCTCAAAACATTAGCTGTTAACCTTTTTTTTATTATTATTATACTTTAAGTTCTAGGGTACATGTGCATAATGTGCAGGTTTGTTACATATGTACACTTGTGCCATGTTGCTGTGCTGCACCCATCAACTCGTCATTTACATCAGGTATAATTCCCAATGCAATCCCTCCCCCCTCCCCCCTCCCCATGATAGGCCCCGGTGTGTGATGTTCCCCTTCCCGAGTCCAAGTGATCTCATTGTTCAGTTCCCACTTATGAGTGAGAACATGCGGTGTTTGGTTTTCTGTTCTTGTGATAGTTTGCTAAGAATGATGGTTTCCAGCTGCATCCATGTCCCTACAAAGGACACAAACTCATCCTTTTTTATGGCTGCATAGTATTCCATGGTGTATATGTGCCACGTTTTCTTAATCCAGTCTGTCACTGATGGACATTTGGGTTGATTCCAAGTCTTTGCTATTGTGAATAGTGCCACAATAAACATACGTGTGCATGTGTCTTTATAGCAGCATGATTTATAATCCTTTGGGTATATACCCAGTAATGGGATGGCTGGGTCATATGGTACATCTAGTTCTAGATCCTTGAGGAATCGCCATACTGTTTTCCATATGGTTGAACTAGTTTACAATCCCACTAACAGTGTAAAAGTGTTCCTATTTCTCCACATCCTCTCCAGCACCTGTTGTTTCCTGACTTTTTAATGATCGCCATTCTAACTGGTGTGAGATGGTATCTCATTGTGGTTTTGATCTGCATTTCTCTGATGGCCAGTGATGATGAGCATTTTTTCATGTGTCTGTTGGCTGTATGAATGTCTTCTTTTGAGAAATGTCTGTTCATATCCTTTGCCCACTTTTTGATGGAGTTGTTTGTTTTTTTCTTGTAAATTTGTTTGAGTTCTTTGTAGGTTCTGGATATTAGCCCTTTGTCAGATGAGTAGATTGCAAAAATTTTCTCCCATTCTGTAGGTTGCCTGTTCACTCTGATGGTAGTTTCTTTTGCTGTGCAGAAGCTCTTTAGTTTAATGAGATCCCATTTGTCAATTTTGGCTTTTGCTGCCGTTGCTTTTGGTGTTTTAGACATGAAGTCTTTGCCCATGCCTATGTCCTGAATGGTACTACCTAGGTTTTCCTCTAGGGTTTTTATGGTATTAGGTCTAACATTTAAGTCTCTAGTCCATCTTGAATTAATTTTCGTATAAGGAGTAAGGAAAGGATCCAGTTTCAGCTTTCTACTTATGGCTAGCCAATTTTCCCAGCACCATTTATTAAATAGGGAATCCTTTCCCCATTTCTTGTTTCTCTCAGGTTTGTCAAAGATCAGATGGCTATAGATGTGTGGTATTATTTCTGAGGACTCTGTTCTGTTCCATTGGTCTATATCTCTGTTTTGGTACCAGTACCATGCTGTTTTGGTTACTGTAGCCTTGTAGTATAGTTTGAAGTCAGGTAGCGTGATGCCTCCAGCTTTGTTCTTTTGACTTAGGATTGTCTTGGAGATGCGGGCTCTTTTTTGGTTCCATATGAACTTTAAAGCAGTTTTTTCCAATTCTGTGAAGAAACTCGTTGGTAGCTTGATGGGGATGGCATTGAATCTATAAATAACCTTGGGCAGTATGGCCATTTTCACGATATTGATTCTTCCTATCCATGAGCATGGTATGTTCTTCCATTTGTTTGTGTCCTCTTTGATTTCACTGAGCAGTGGTTTGTAGTTCTCCTTGAAGAGGTCCTTAGAAAATCCCATTGTCTCAGCCCAAAATCTCCTTAAGCTGATAAGCAACTTCAGCAAAGTCTCAGGATACAAAATTAATGTGCAAAAATCACAAGCATTCTTATACACCAGTAACAGACAGAGAGCCAAATCATGAATGAACTTCCATTCACAATTGCTTCAAAGAGAATAAAATACCTAGGAATCCAACTTACAAGGGATGTAAAAGCTGTTAAACTTAAATCTCTCCTGATTCTGACCTCACTGAAAAAGCTTAACATAGCTGAAAGGAAGTGTTCAACCTTGTTGAAAAGTCACACTTAAAATTTTTAATCACAAATCTCAAGTGGATCCCTATTATTGCCCAGAATTCCTATTACATTTGTCTAATAAATTTCACTTCTGATGCTCAGTGATGATTGTTTCATACCCTCTCTTCTTTGAATTTCAACATTTTTCATTCTCCTAACTTCATTTGATGACTTTTCAATTATTTCTCCAAAAATTAAAAAACAATAAGAAAAAAAAGTTATCATTTTTCCCTCTCTATCACATGTAACCATCTGCCTGCATCTAATTTTCATTCTTTTTCTCCACTTCCATTTTGGTGGAAGAACTTTTTCTTTTCTTATCAGGGGCACTTCTTCGTGTCTTCTTCTCAGTAAATGGTCCTAATCCCTGCTCAGGCTAAAAATCTAATACTAATTCTTAATTTATCCTTTTAATATACATCTTCCATTTTGTCCACTAAGAAGTTTTGTTGGCTTTACCTTCAAAATACATCTTAAATCTGTGTCTTGTCACATTAACTATCACTATCCTTAGCCACCATATTTCCCTCTGAACTATGTCCCTTTCTCCCTAGCTTCACACCCCGGTATCAATTTTATTCATCTCTATCCTCATAGCACATACCTTTTTACAAATTTTGACTTACTTTTTCATTGGTACACAATAAATGCACATATTTTCTGGATACATGTGATAATTTATTACATTCATATAATTTGTAAAGAGCAAATCAATGTAATCAGGATGTCCACCACCTCAAATATTCTTCTTTTCTTTATACTAGAAACATTTGAATTATTGTCTTCTGGTATTTTGAAATATACAATAAACTATTGTAAACTATAGTCATCCTACTGAACTATCAAACACTAGGTCTTATTTTATTTATCAAATTGTATGTTGGTGCCTATTTATTATTTTTAATTAATCTCTTTATCTCCCCCTACCTCTACCCTTCCTGGCCGCTGGTAACCACCAGTCTACTGTCTATCTTTATGAGATCCACTTTTTTTAGCCGCAACACATTAGTGAGAAGATGCAATATTTGTCTTTCTGTGCTTGGCTTATTTCATTTACATAATGATTTCCTATTCCATCCATGTTGTTGTAAAAGACAGGATTTCATTCTTTTTTATGGCTGAATAATATTTATACACTACCTTTTTTTTTTTTTTTTTTTTTTTGAGACGGAGTCTTGCTCTGTTGCCCAAGCTGAAGTGCAATGGCATGGGTAATAGACTTGCCTTGGCCTTCCAAAGTGCACACTACCTTTCTTTTTAGAGGCATACATTACATTATCCCACACACCCCATGTCAAAATCCTACAGTGGACTTCTGATTTCTGACCCAGTATATAAGAAGCTTGGAAGTCACCACTCATCCCCAACAACAAGTAAAAAGCTGAACAAACAAACAAAAAAAATCAATGACTCATTTTATATTTATAAGACAAGAGAGGTCACAGGGCAAATCACTGCCCCTGAAACTGGAGAGGCAAACGGGTAAATGTATAAAGCAACTTGATGAAGCAGAAACCCACAGGTAGTATTCTTCATGGAAACAAGTGCCAGGGGAAGAAAGCTTAACTGTGATTAACAAATTGCTGAAGACTTGGTGTTGACAAGTCTGAGAGATTAAAAACTCCAGAGGGACCCAGTCATTGGAGGACTCCCACACTTCTTTGAGTTTTATTTCCTTGAGCTCAACCTGTTTTTCATGGTACATATTAGAGAAAATACTCTTGTGCTTTTGGCTGAGAAGAGAAAAGGAAACCATTTAAAAATATACCAGATAATTCAATTACTCTTAACAAGGTCTGTTTTCAGGATGAACTATTCAACCAGATCCTAACCTGCTGGAATTATTATCAGAACCCACTTGACTTGGGGGAAGGATAACACCAAGTTCCAGCTCCCTATAACTATTCTGTCCCATTTAAGGAGGTACAGGCAAAGAGGAGAGGTGAACTGAGAAACATGTGTAAAGCTCACAATCCAGACGTACAGCGTTACTGAAAAAGTAAAACACAATCATTGGATTATGGTATGCTTGCCCCCCTTACACCGTAGTACCACATTACCACAGGCCTACTTAAAACAGTTCCTTTTACTCAATACATAATGTCAGGCTATCCAAAAAAAAAAAAAAAAAAAAGGCCACAAGACTTATTAAAGGCATAGAATCACAATTTGAAGAAACAGAGCAAGTATCACCAGCTGACTTAGATATGGCAAGGGTGTTGGAATCAGTGGATCAGATATTTAAAATAACTGTGATTAGTACGCAGAAGGTTCTAAAGGATAAATTAGATAATGTACAAAAATAGATGACAATGAAAACAAAGAGAAAGAAATTTTAAGAACCAAAAAGAAGTGCTAGAGATAAAAACCACCTTAACAGAAATGAAGAATATTTTTGATAGATTTATGAGTAGACTGGACACTTTTGAAAGATGAATCTCTGAGATTGAATATATATGTGTATACACACACGCACACACACACACACACACACATATCAGTAGAAGCCTCCAAAACTGAAAAGAAAGAAAATAAAAACTGAAAAAAACATGGAACAGAATATTCAATAACTGTAGGACAACTATAGAAATGTAACTTACGCATGAGGGAAAACCAAAGGAAGAAGAAAAAGAGAAAAGAACAGAAGAAACATTTGAAACAACAATAATTGAGAATTTCCCCAGATTATTGTCAGATATCAAAACACAGATTCCAGAAAACTCAGAAAATACCAAGCAGGATAAATGTCAGAAAAAATGACAACTAGTTATATTATTTTCAAATTAAATACAATCAAAGATGAACAAAGAATCTCAAAAAAGACACAAGAGAAATAAACACCTTGCCTGTAGAAAAGCAAAGAATTAAATAAAGAAATAAATAAATAAAATAAAATAAAATAAAATAAAGAAAAGCAAAGAATTACATCTGATACCCTCAGAAACCAGGTTAGCAAGAAGATAATGAATGAAAATATTTAAAGTGTTAAGAGAAAAGAAATCATCAACCTAGAATTCTTATCTCATTCAGCAACCTTCAAAAGTAAATGGGAAATAAAGGTCTCAGACAAACATTGAAAAAAATGTGTTGCCGATAGCCCTGCATTGCTAGAAATATCAAAGGAAGTTCTTTAGGCAGAGGGAAAATGATATCAGTCAGAAACTTTGATCCACATAAGAAAGGAAGAGCATTAATGAATAAACAATAATGGTACATAACATGAAAACTACTACATTTTATTTTTAATTGATATATCAGATAACAGTTTGTTCAAAATTATAAGAGTAACAATATATCCAAATATGTATGTGTATGTGTATGTACAAGTGAAATGAATGCCAGCAATAATACAAAAGGTGAAAGAAAGAAATTAGGATTGCTTTGTTCTTATAAGGTAGTGACACTACCTATGAAGCAGTATAATGTTATTTGAAAATGAACTTGAATTGGTTGTAAATATATACTGTAAACTCTAAGACAATCACTAATGGAGAAAAAAGACATACAATACATACAATTAATACACTAAAAGGAGGAGCAAATACAATAATATAAAATGCTCAATTAAAACCAAAAATGGAAAAAAATGTGAAAGATTAAAAAAGCAGGAATAAAAATAGAAAACAGTACAAATATAACAGATATTAACCCAACCATATGAATAATCATTTTAAATGTCCATGGTCTAAATGAATCATTTAAATGATTGATATTATCAGAGTTGATTCAAAAAACATGACCCAATCGTATGTTATCTATGAGAAATCCAGTTAAAATATAAAGACACATATAGATTAAAAGTAAGTTGATAGTAATTATAGAATATGCTAACACTACTGAAAAGAAAGCAGGAGTAACTATGGTAAATTTAGACAGAGCAGACTTTGTGAAAGTAATATGTATGTATTGAATAGAAACCATACTTTGAGTGGCCGTACAACCATTCTGTTTTTTCACTGTCAGTATGGTGTTCAAAAAATTATATAAGATTTTCAGTACTTTATTATAAAATAGGCTTTGTGTTAGAGGATTTTGCCCAGGCCAGGCTAACATAACTGTTCTGTGTACATTTAAAGCAGGCTAGGATAAGCTGATATTTGTTAGGTTAAGGGTATTAAATGTGTTTTCAACTTATGATATTTTCCATTTATGATGAGTTTATTGGGATGTAACTACATTGTAAGGAGCATCTATAGCTGCAATAGAAAGAAATAGATTTGTGAAATATAAAAATAACTAATATAAACTGCAACTTGCACATAGGAGGAAAGAAGAAACAAAAGATATTAAGATTATTTTAATATTTTGAGTTACGAAGATTATTCTTTATATTTGTGGTATTTGAGATGCTGCCACTAGGATAGTCTGAGCTATGTAAAAGCTGGATTTAAATTCTAATTTTTGCCATTCTAGCCTCATTTATTTGAAGCCTGAATTCTTCCAATCAAACACAGATTTTTATCCAAATTTTGTTGAAAATCATTATACTGTACAAAATATTTGTTTTAAACACCCACTTCAGAAGAAATAACAGTATTTATAATATAATGTATAAAATCAAATTCTTATTATGTTTCTAGAATTTTCTTCACATGTGTCATATTTCAGGAGTAACTATAGTAAATTTAGACAGACAAGACTTCACAATATAATAAGTTATCAGAAATAGAGTTCTTACGTAACGATGAAGGGCTCAATTCTTCTAATAGACATAACAATCCTTTACAAGTGTTTATTAATCTTTTTCAACATTTGAAAAACAATTCATGTAATTTATCCCATTGACAGGTTAAAAAAGAACAATCACATGTTCATATTAGTACATGAAGAAAAACATTTGACAAAATACAGGAACCATTCATGATTAAAACTCTCAGTATACTAGGAATAGAGGGGTTCATCCTCAGGATGATATAGAATATCTACAAAAATCCCATAGCTAACGGTATACTTAATGGTAAGAAGCTAGCAGCTTCCCCACTAAGATCAGGAACAAGGCAAGGATGTCTCCTCTTTCACTGCTTTTCAACATCGTACTTTTGTCTTATTGTGAATATTATTTGTAGCAATTTTTAAAAGTAGACAAATTTTACAGATAGGAGAATTGAGTCCCCAGAAAGATTAAGTCACTTGCTCAATTTCAAACTGAGTGTAAGTATAAGAAGCTGAATTCAACGTCAAGTGTATTTACCTTGTTGCTATGCTGCTGTGTGTTTTAGTAGGACATACCATTGGCAATATACCTGAGTTTTAGATGATGAGCTCCCATATTTGAAATTCTGTATGAATAAGAACTAAAAAATATTTAACTAGATTCTTTCGACAGATGAAAAACACAAACACAGCCTTCTTCAAAATGAAATTTTCAATTACTTTGTATTGACTTGCTAATTCTATAAGCAATCAAATTAAACATTTCACTACATTCTCATTTTTTTATCGTGTACATATTAGTAATTGAATGAAGAAAAAATTATTTCAAGACTTTAGAACATTATCTTTCAAATACGTTTCTTTTATTACAGATACATGTTTCTTTTGTTTCTCCCATGAATAAATTCATTTTTTCTATGCAAAATATAATAAGTCATACTGAAATTGAAACAAAGTTTTAAATTTACTTTATATTTTTATACATGTGCTACAACAAATAGGAAAATTATTTTACTTTTTTAAGAGCTGAAAAGGATAGCTACCATTGGTCCCTATTTTCATATGAAAACATAATTCAGCTTTTTATTTAATGTTTATTTAATATTAGTATTATAAATTAATATTATTTGTGAAATACAATAATTGGTATTATAAAACACATGTCTCTTTCAAAATCTTGAATTTTAAAAACGTATTCAGAAGGATTTCAAAAATTCAGTACTCATGCTTGCTTTTTATCTCCTGTGGATATGTATTACAAATAAATAAACTTGATACTTCTCAGAAACCAGATAACTGAAAAATAGAAAATATTCTTTGGAAAACAGTATGGAGATTTCTCAGAGAACTAAAAATAGAACTATCCTTTGATTCAGCAACTCTGCTACTGGGTATCTGCCCAAAGGGAAAGAGATCCTTATATCAAAAGATACTTGTATGTTTATCTCAGCACTATTCACAATAGCAAAGATATGGAATCAACCTAACTGGCCATCAGTGGATGATTGAATGAGGAAAATGTGGTATATATACAATGGAATACTACTCAGCCATGAAAAGCAATGAATCATGCCCTTGCAAGCAACATGTGTGGAAATGAAGGCCATTATGTTAAGTAAAACAATTCAGAAACTGAAAATCAAATATTGCGTGTTCTCACTTGGAAGCAGGAGCTAAATCATGTGTACACATAACATGGAGTGTGAAATGATAGAAATCGGAGACTTGAAATGGTAGAGAGGTGGTAGGAGAGTGACTGATGAGGAATTATTTAATCAGTACAATATACATTATTTGGGAGATGGATACAGTAAAAGCCGGATACAGTAAAAGCACTATGTGCGTAGTGCGCATATACACATGATAAAAATACACAAAATTGCACTTGTACTTTTGGAATGTATATAGATTTAAAAAAGAGAGATGCTTAAAAACAAACAAACAAACAAAAACTACTCTTAAAGATCAAGGTTACAGCCAGGCCAAATTTTAAAAAAGATGTCACTTCCTCCCAGTGGATAAGATAGAGCCCTATGCCTATGTGCACAGCTAGGCCAGCAGAGCATGGTTAATATTTCATCTTCCACCCATTCTCTCTACTGGAAATCCCTGTGCTAAGCTCACCTTACCCACATAGGCACTGGCAAGGCTAAAGAACTTAAAAGTAGTTGCCAATCCAAATATCAAATGGATACTAATTTAAGCCTTAAGTTACACTAACAGAAAAAAGAAGTCCTCTTCTGAAAGTTTGGCATTTAGTGTTGAATCATTATTAACTCTGATTAATTTACTCAAATAACAAATTATATTTTAAAAAATCTTAATTGGAAATATTCTGTGCGTGGTGGCTCACACCTGTAATCCCAGCACTTTGGGAGGTCGAGACGGGCAGATCACCTGAGGTCAGGAGTTCGAGACCAGTCTGACCAACATGGTGAAACCCCTGTCACTACTAAAAATACAAAAATTAGTAGGGTATGGTGGGGGGTGCCTGTAATCCCAGCAACTCAGGAGGCTGAGACAGGAGAATCGCTTGAACCTGGGAGGCAGAGGTTGCAGTGAGTTGAGATTATGCCACTGCACTCCAGCCTGGGTGACAACGCGAGACTCCATCTTGGAAAAAAAAAAAAAAATCTTACTTGGAAACATATATCTGTGCTATATTTATTTTTGGCAGAGTTAATTCTAGACAAAATTTCAAAGATGCAGCTTTTCTCTAGCTTCCTTCCTCCTTCCATCTTTCATCATTTTTTCCTCCTCTGGGTGACAACTTTACAATGACCATCTCAAAACTATGAGACAGTTTGGTTCTCTCCACAAGGAGCCTACAATCCCTTTTGCAATGTCTTTCTTCCCCTACCTTTCAGATTCTGCTTTCTCTGCCCTTTTGCTGATCCTGTACCGTAATGGCCAGATGAAACAACTTTTCATCAGGGTGAAGAAGGAATGTGTGTGCTAGCAATTGCATGCTCACTTTGGTTGCCTGGAGAGGAGGGAGACTGGTAACAACCCCACATGATATATTTAACTTCGTATAAGACACACTAGTGTACAGAGTAGTGAAGTGGCATGTTGTAAAGCTACACTAATTTATTACACAGCAAGTATTACAAACAAGGTTCGTTTATTTTTTCATATAGTTTCTTCCCTGAGAAAGGCCTCTTGAGGCAAAAAAAAAGCTGGCCCATTAAACATTATCAAAGTATTGTGCCAGGTTGAACTTACTTAGAAATGGAGAGCAGGAGTTCCAAGTTGGAGCAGGAAACTTAAGTGGACCTTGTTGTTACTGTGGAATGCAGACTGTTAGACCAGTGTTTCTCAAATGAAGGCTGGCTTCTTCATCTGAGTTAAAAATATAAATTCTGTGACTTCCTTGCAGAATTAGTAAATCAGAATTTCTGAGACTTAAGTTTGTTTCTTTCCTTGTGGTGGTTTTATTATTATGAATACTTGTTTATTTTTTAAGACAAGGTCTCACACACTCATCCAAGCTAGAGTACAATGGAATGATCACGGTTTATGGCAACCTCAACTTCCCGTACTCAAGTTTTCCTCCCATCTCTGCCTTCATAGTAGCTGGAACTATAGCTGCAAACCATCGTGCCCAGACAGCTTTTCTTTTTTTTTTATTTTTTATTTTTGTAGAGATGGGATTTTTGCCATGTTTCCCGGGCTGGTCTTGAACTCCTGGCTTCAAGCTATCCTTCTGCCTCAGACTCTCAACTTGCTGGGATTACAGGTGTGAACTACTGCACCTGGTCAAAATTTGATATTTTTATTTATAATAAGCTACACAGGTAACTGTTTTACACAGTAATATATATGGGAAATAATTGGCTGTTAGCTATTTATAGAGAATTACTTTCAACCTGGTAATCTATGTTCAACATAAATATATTTTATTTCTATTGTAGGAATAAAGGGAAAATTTCCCTTTTATCCTCTGAAGTTTTGCTGAAATATAAACTGAAAAAAAGATGGATTAATAGGAGATAAGGCATAAAAACTTACTTGATCATAGTTTTATTTGAAAAGCAAGCCTTCAGTATGAAGAACCAAAGATACAGAGAAGACTATCCATTTTTATTCTTAGGTTCAATGAAGTATGGAAAGTTGTATAAAAAAGACTGAATAAAAAAAAGGATATGATCTAATGATAATACATTGAGTGGGAAAACCCAGCAATGCCTGTATGTCTATATTCTTCTTGGCCTGTCTGTGCAGTACTTTTTTATTCTGGGTACGGGGCAGCATCCTTTCTGAAATGAAGTTCTTATGATCTGCAATCAAACAAGGTACGTCAATTTAATTATGGCCAGTTTTTACACAGAAGGGTGGAGGAAAGAGAAATATTTTGGGGGTTTATGGTGCACTTTGGGGGAAAAGTCTAGTTTCTATGACTTACCTTGCAGAAGAGGGACCCTAGTTTCTATGGCCTCCCTCAGGGGAGAAGGAGGGAAGAGAAACAGGAGGATAGGAAAAGGTCAGGGAGAAAATTTGCCACTGACACAGTTTCTTTATATATTAATTTTTAATTTTTGTAAGTACATAGTAGGTGTATGTATTTATGGGGTACATGAGATGTTTTGACACAGGCCTTTAATGTATAATAATTGAATTAGAATAAATGGGGTATCCATCACCAAAGCATTTATCATTACTTTGTGTTACAAATATCCCAATTATATATACTCTTTTAGTTATTTTTGAATGTACAATAAAGTATTATTGATTGTAGTCACCCTGTTGTGGGAAACACTAAATCTTATTCATTCTAACTATATTTTTGCACATGTTAACCACCTCCTCCTCCCTCACCCCATCTCCACTACTCCTCCCAGCCTCTGGTAACCATCCTTTCAGTCTCTATGCCCGTGAAATCAATTGTTTTAATTTTTAGCTCCCACAAATTAGTAGGAACATGCAAAGATTGTCTTTCGGTGCCTGGCTTATTTCACTTAACATAATGACCTTCATTTCCATCCATGCTGTTGCAAATGACAGGATCTAATTCTTCTTATGACTGAATAGTACTCCATTGTGTATATATGTACTACTTTTTCCTTTTCCGTTCATCTGTTGAGGGATACTTAGGTTGATTCCAAATCTTGACTATTTTAAATAGTGCTGCCATAAACATGAGAAAGCAGACATCACTTATATATACTGATTTCCTTTCTTTTGATATATAGCTAGCCGTCGGGTCGCTGGATCATATGGTAGCCCTATTTTTAGTTTTTTTGAGGGATATCCTGTTTTTCATAGTGGTTTGCTAATTTAGATTCCCACCAACAGCGTATGAGGGATCCCTCTTGCTGGCATTCATATCCTTGCCAGCATTCATAATTGCTGGTGTTTTGGATAAAAGCCATTTGAAATGGGGTGAGATGATAGCTCATTGTAGCTTGATTTGTATTTATATGATGATCAACTATGTTGAGCACCTTTTCATATACCTGCTTGCCATTTGTATGTCTTCTTTTGAGAAATATGCATTCAGATCTATTGTCCATCTTTTAATCAAATCATTAGATTTTTTTCTCATTTAGAGTTGCTTGAGCTCATTACATATTGTGGTAATTAATCCCTTTTCAGATGTGTAATGTGCAAATATTTTCTCTCCTTCTGTGAATTGTCTCTTCACTTTATTGATTGTCTTCTTTGCTATGAAGAAGCTTTTTAACTTGATGTGATTTCGTTTGTCCATTTTTGCTTTGGTTGCCTGTACTTTTGGAGTATTGCTCAAAAAACTTTTGCCCAAACCAATTTCCTGGAGGGTTTCTCCAGTGTTTTCTTTTAATTGTTTCATAGTATGAGGTCTTAGATTTAAGTATTTGATTCATTTTTTTTTTTTGATTTTTGTATGTGGCGAAAGATAGGGTTTAATTTCTTTCTTCTTTTTTTTAAATGTGCCACCATTTATTTACCAAATCACCTGTGTTAAAGAGTAAGTCATTTTTATTTTTTGGTTATGGTTTGCATTTCCTCAATTGACCTTACCAAAGACACATGTTTCAACAGTTGTCCAGTTTCTGAAGAATAAATGGTAAGGCTTTTGATACATAATGCCAAATTTCCCTTGGAAAGGTTGTATTGGAGGACAGTCCTTCTAGGAGCACCGAAAGCCTGTCAAAGGACATGGACACACTCCATGTGCTCACTGTCACTGGATTTTCCAGCCAGAGTGTCTTTGACTGAAGCTAATGGTAACTGGGAGAAGGTAAGGCCTCAACACAGACAGCTTGGTTTCAGATCTCAATTCTGTCACTCACTAGCTGTGTGACACAGGAAGTTTTCTGGGCTTTCATTTTCCTCATCCATAGCAATGCAGATCTTATAGGGTTATTTTGAGGATTGAATGAGATGATAGACAAAACGCACTTAGAATTAACCCTGGCATACAAGAAATAGTAAACAAACATTAGCTATTTCATTGTTTATATAATTAAAATGATATACTGATACATTGGTCTGATGTCATCATCTTGCTGGTTTGTATACTGTTGCTTATTAATTCTGTCAGAAGCAAATATTTTTCTGTTTGATTATTAAAGAATCATACTAAATCTACTTCATCTTCTAAATCTTGCAACAGCTCCAAACAATAAAATAGATTCAGATCTATTGTCCATCTTTTAATCAAATTATTAGATTTTTTTCTCATTTAGAGTTGCTTGAGCTCCTTACATATTGTGGTAATTAATCCCTTTTCAAATGGTAATGTGCAAATATTTTCTCTCCTTCTGTGAATTGTCGCTTCACTTTGTTGATTGTCTTCTTTGCTGTGAAGAAGCTTTTTAACTTGAAGTGATCCCATTTGTCCATTTTTGCTTTGGTTGCCTGTACTTTTGGAGTATTACTCAAAAAAGTTTTGGCCAAACCAATTTCCTGGAGAGTTTCTCCAATGTTTTATTTTAATTGTTTCATAGTATGAGGTCTTAGATTTAAGTATTTGATTCATTTTATGAATGACTTAATATATGAAATATAACATCACCTGCAGGGATTAATTTTGCATATGTTATAGAGAACGTTCCTGAAGTTTTCTTTTTTTTTTAAATTTTAGGTTTGGGGTATATGTGCGTATTTGTTATATAGGTACACTAGTTTAACGGGGTTTTGTTTTACAGTTTATTTCATCATCCAGGTACAAATCCCAGTATCCAGCAGTTATTTTTTCTGATCTTCTTCCTCATCCCATCCTCCACCCTCAAGTACACTCCAGTGTCTGTTGTTCCCCTCTGTGTCCATGGGTTGTCATCATTTAGCTCCCACTTATAAGTGAGAACAAGTGGTGTTTGGTTTTCTGTTTCTGCATTAGTTTGCTAAGAATGTTGGACTCCAGCTCCATCCATATTCCTGCAAAAGATATGATCTTGTTCTTTTTTATGGCTGCGTAGTATTCCATGTGTATATGTACCATATTTTCTTTCTCCAGTCTATCATTGATGAGCATTTAGGGTGATTCCATGTCATTGCCATTGTGAATAGTACTTCAATGAACATATACATACAAGGGACTTTATGATAGAATAATTTATATTCCTTTGAATATGTACCCAGTAATGGGATTGCTTGGTGAAATAGTAGTTCTGTTTTAGCACTTTGAGCAGTCACCACACTGCTTTCCATAATGGTTGAACTAATTTACACTCCCACCAACAGTGTATAAGGTTTCCCTTTTTTCTGAAACCTGAACACTATCTGTTATTTTTTAAATGTTTTAATGAAAGCAATTCTGACCAGTTTCAGATGGTATCTCATTGTGGTTTTGATTTTCATTTCTCTAATGATCAGTGATATTAAGCTTTTTCTTCATATGCTTCTTTTGAAAATTGTCTGTTCATGTCCTGTGTCTACTTTTTAATGGAGTTGTTTTTATCTTATAAATTTAATTCTCTATAGATGTTAGATATTAAGTCTTTGTCAGCCGCATAGTTTGCAAAACTTTCTCTCATTCTTTAAGTTGTCTGTTTGTTGATAGTTTCTTTGGTTGTGCAGAAGCTCATAAGTTTAATTTGTTTAGTTAATTATTTGTCAACTTTTAATTTTTTACTTTTTTTTTGTCAATTTTTGCTTTTCTCGCAATTACTTTTGGCATCCTCATTGTGAAATCTTTGCCAGTCACTATGTCCAGAATGATATTTCTTAAGTTATCTTCCAGGGTTTTCACAGTCTTGAGTTTTACTTTTAAATCTTTATTCCATCTTGACTTGATTTTTGCATATGGTGTAAGAAAGAGTTCCAGTTTCCTTCTTCCTCCTTCCCCTATTATCAATATCCCCACCAGACTGATAGATGAATCACAAATAATATAGTTATATTTAATGACTATATCAGTTTGTAATCATCATTTCTTAAAGTCTGTAGTTTACATTAAGGTTCACTCTTGGTCTTGAACATTCTAGGGGCTTAGGAAAATATATAATGATATGTTTGCATCATTATAATATCATGCAGAGTATTTTCACTGCCCTAAAATCTGTGTTCTATCTATTTATCCCCCTCCTCACCCTGACCCCTAGCACACACTGATCTTTCCACTGTCTTCACAGTTTTGCCTTTTCTGGAATATCATAGAGTTGGAATCATATAGTATGTAGTTTTTCAGACTGGGTCCTTTCGCTTTCCAAAATGCAGTTAAATTTCCTCCATGTTTTTTCATGGCTTGACCACTCATTTCCTTTTAGCACTGAATAATGTGCTACAATTGATTTAGCCATTCACCTAGTGAGGGACATCTGAGTCTTTCCACAGTTTGGCGATTATGAATAAAGCTTCTATAAACATTCTTGTACAGGTTTTTTTTGGTGGACATAAGTTTTTCACTTCTTTAGATAAACAACAAGAAACACAATTGCTAGATCATATGGTTTAAGAGTATATTTAGTTTTATAAGAAACTGCCTATCTTCCAAAGTGGCTGTACCATTTTGCATTCTCAACAGCAATGAAGGAGAACTTGTGTTGCTCCACATCCCTGGGAGAATTTGTTGTAGAATATTGTATTTTAACTTGTCTCCCCCGATTTCTTAGCCCATAAGTCCTTCATTCCACACTGAGATGGGAAGTCTGCTAATTTCATTGTGGTAACTGATTTTTTTTCAATTTTCATCCAAATGATTGTTGATAGTAGAGAAGTACTCTTGAAGTCAGAGGAACATGATGTAATAAAGCATTCAGATATTTCACATCACAGAATCAGAATAGTAGAAAGGCTTTTTCAAGTTGCGTTCACTGATAAAACTTTATAAAGAGGCTGAGTGTGGTGACCCACTCTTGTAATCCCAGCACTTTGGGAAGCTGAAGCAGGCATATCCCTTGAGCCCAGGAGTTTGAAACCAGTCTGTGCAACATGACAAAACCCCGTCTCTTCAAAAAATTAGTTAGGCATAATGGTGTGTGCCTGTAGTCCCAGCTACTCAGGAGGCAGAGAAGGGAGAATTGCATAAGCCCAGGAGGTTGAGACTGCAGGGAGCCATGATTGTGCCACTGTACTCCAGCCTAGGTGACCGAGTGAGATCCTGTTTAAAAAAAATATGTAAAAAAACTATTATGAAAGTAAGCCTACATTTGCCTTATGCTCTGAATTCATTTAAATGTAAAAACATGTCTGAATAACCCACATAATCTCTGGTATGAAACACACAAACACTAATGATACGGTCTAACTCTCTGGTTTCATAATCCCTCATTCTCTCATGGTGAACTCTGTGCATTTACGGTTTATTAATTGTGCTCTTTGCTCCTGATAACGTTTCATCCTTTTCAGATTAAGACAAAATATTACTACTTGGAGGTATTTTCTAACCTACAGCTCACCACCAAAAGCTCAACTAGGTCTCCCCTGTGTTCCTCTTCTGTACTGCTGTGATACCTTATGTATGTCCTTGTTAGCAGATTTGCCATATGGTACTATAATAGATTGCATGCTTTTCTGTAGACAGTTCAAACTTCCTTTAGTTAAATATTATGCCCTATTCATATCTGTATCCTTCACTTAGTTCCTGGCACATAGTATGCACTCATGAAAATGTTTGTTGAATGAACAAATCATTGCTTAGCTAAAGTAGGCAATGATTGCAGTCATTCATCCTCACCCATCTCTTTTGTGGATAATCCTCTAAGCAGATGTCATTTAGAAAGACTCAGGTCTGCCCCTTTATAGAACCGACTGTGGCCAGGTGTGGCTCACACCTGTAATCCCAGCACTTTGGGAGGCCGAGGCAGGCAGATCACCTGAGGTCAGGAGTTTGAGACTAGTCTTACTAACATGGTGAAACCCTGTCTCTACTAAAAATACAAAAATTAGCTGGGCATAGTGGGGGGGTCACCTGTAATTCCAGCTACTCAGGAGGCTGAGGCAGGAGAATCACCCGAATCCAGGAGGCGGAGGTTGCAGTGAGCCGAGACTGCGCCGCTGCAGTCCAGCCTGGGCTACAGAGCGAGACTCTGTCTCAGAGAAACAAACGAACAAAAGAACCAACTGTAAAATCCCTTATGAATTCTAATATTCTATGTATAGCAGTCTTTTGTTCCTATTTCAGAACGGTAATGAGGCTCTACCAAAAATTGGAGTGCCCCTATCATCTACGGAACTAGTGGTTTCAGAAATTCACTTATGCGGCTCAGTTTATGACAAGTAGCATATATACTGAACTCAAGAAAGAGCAGCCCAGCTGTCTGAAATTCACCCAGGAGGCATCCCAGGCTTAATATCCTCTTATTGAGCCCACCTACCATGGTGAACAAATTGACTCCCTCCACCAGGCATTGCTACTCTAACCAGGATCAACCCAGACTAGGTTTTCTGTGTTTAAAAACAACAATCTAAATGCAGTTAGGTTTTCAATGACAGAAAATCTTTTAGTACTTCCAAGCTTTTCACAAATGACTGCATCTGATGTCTACCTTGTTCCAGTTTAAATTACTTTAGACTTTTATCGGGCATTCAACATACGGACTTTCACTTTAGGAGAAGAATTCTCATGAGTACGGAAATACTAACAGTTGGAAATGTGTATAAATAAATCTAAATAAGAGTTTTTGAGTGTTCTCAGCAGAGTCCTGCAGAAAAACAAGTAAGGAATTTAAACTATTTCTTGCTATATTGTTATTGATAACTTTGGCAGGAGGCATGAAGCAACCTAATGTGAGGCTGCATTCAGCATGGGACAGCCTAATGAAAGAAAAGATATCTGACATTTACAAGAAAAGCCTTCATGTCCCTGGATTTAAATTTGGTGACTGTTAAAATATCCTGTATCATGCTTGTAAAGCTAATTCCTGTTTACTTAAGAACTTACCACTTTTCTAGTAGATGGAAGCTTGCCCTTTAACTGTCCCCAGGTAAGCATTTCAACACATTTGCTATCCTAACCAAATTCTAATCAAGGGAAAACTGTCAACAGAGCAGTTTAGATATGTTCACTTTTTCTCCTTCTAAAATGTCTTCTTGATACCTAAAATGTGCCCAAATACAACCAAATAAAAGGGTGGCCAAAATAGTTTCATGAAATTCTGAGTGATGATCACAAAGACATCAAAGACACCAGGATGAGTACCAAGGCCAGGTTAGTTTTCTGAGAACATCATTATTTAGAGTTTTAAGTCTTGAAGCTTTGTTTTATTTTCAGACTGCTTTTTGTTTCCAAAGAATTTTGATCCCAATTTCATCAAGATACAAAAAAGAGTGTAGTTATTAAAATTAATGAAATTTTCTTTTAATTAACAAACACTTCTTGAGTACATACTTTCTGAGACACTGAATAGCATTGCAAACACCAGTTTAAAGACATCCTTCCAATTGTGTGTGAATAAAACCTTTCTGTATTACATGCTTTGTCCGGATGATAAAATTTCAGGCAAAAGGATATACTCATGAACAGAGAACTGACAGAAATTCTTTTTACCCTGTGTTTCATCTTACCTCAATCCAGCCTCCTGTAACACAGATACCTTCTTGGACCATAATGTATAGGGAAACACACGAAGTGTGGCACCACAGTGACTTGAAAGGAGTTTAAGTCCCTGAGAAGCAGAGCCAACCCACTAGCCCTGGATGATGCACCTCTGGATTTTTATATGAGGAAAAAGAAACACTTAATTTTTTAAGCTGACAGTAATTTTAAGATTTTCTCTTACTAAAGCTAAAATTATGATCAAATCACCTCCCAATCTCCTTTTGCCTTATAAATCCTTCACCACATAGACCAGAAATCATTCCTACTGACAAGCTTCCTCTGACAAGGACAAACCCAAGTGGCTGAAATGTAAAGTAAAATAAATTTATACAATGCAGTATAAATAGGAAATATGACATAGAAGCTAAGAAACAGAGGATTGAGAAAATGGGAAGCACAGACATATTTAAAGAGATTTCTAAGCAGTTACAGGAAGTTTAAGGATTTCCAATCAGGATGAATAAAACAATATTTATATACAGACAATTATTAGTGAGACTACAGAACACAGACAACTCTTAGAGGAAGCAAACTATTTCTAACTCCACATAATCTAATCACTTAAAAATGGCAAATAGACTGAACTGAATTCTCAAAAACAATAGAAGTTGCAAGACAGTGAATCGTCTTTAAAATGCCAAGAAAAATAACTCTTAGCTTAGATTTCAGTGCCCAGTAATAGAACCTTTCAAGAGCAAGTATAAAATAAAGATTATGTATTTAATTTAAGATTTTGACATCATAGAAAATAATTTCAGAAAGACAATAATTCTATTACAATATCTGGGATGCAAGAAGTGATGAGTAAAGTATTGGTAGATATGAGCTAAATCAAAACACCAATAGACTACATTAGGGAGAGTAATAATATAAACTTTGAGGGATTAAAAAAGGCAAACCTTTGATTGAATCAAAATACTAATCCGCTTTCTCTTATTAGAAAGAAAGGACTTGGAGGCTAAAACATTTAAGTTGTTGAATTATTTCAGAAGATCTAAATACATTGATTGATGTATGACTCAAAGTATACACCAAAATAATAGGTATAATTTTTAAACTGGCAAGGAAAAAAAAACATGGAAAGGAGATAAATAAAGGAGAAAAATAAGTTCAATAAATCTTGAAGATGGCTTGAGAAGAAAAACAGAAAATAAATAGGAAATGAAAAATAAATCAGTTGTCTGTGGTGTGACTTTGGGAATGATGATGTGACGTTTTGTGAAACCTCTCCCACAAGGAGACATTTTATTAAAGCTATCAAAAACATTAAAAATAAAATATTCAAAATCTATCCAAATTGAATGAAGGATTTGTAACATATTGAAAGGCATCTCTTCAACAAATCTACAGAACTTGGAAAGAGCAGGGCAGGTCACGTCATTGGAACTCAGAGCTGCACCCATTCTTCTACAATTCTGTATGCTGAAAGAGTTATTTTTCTGGGCTCAACAGCAAAGTAGTAGTTTCATATCCCCCAGCTTTCTATTAGATAGTCTGGAATTGCTATTTTAGGTGGACTCAATAACCAATAAAACATGGTCAGATCCCATCTTACCTGGCTCTGTGCTGCTGAAGATATATATTGGGCAGTGGTGGCAGCTAGATCAATTCTCCCTTCCCTAACAACTTGTTCCTCAGGGAGGATCACGATGATAAAGGCAGTGAAAAGAGGTTTCTAATCTACTCATATATAAAGGCAAGAGAAATGAAAACATGTCCACACAAAATCTTGCACACAAATATTCATACCATCAGCATTTATGATAGTTAGTAGGGGAAACACAGCTCTCCGTCAATTGACGAATAGGTAAACAAAATAGAGTATAATTCAAAATGTTACACATATTAAAGAAGTCAGTTACAAATAACTACATATTACATGATTCTGCTCACACAAAATATGCAAAATAAGCAATTCCATAGATAAATATAATAGATTAATGGTTTCTTAGGACGTAGGAAAGGGAGATGTGATGGCTAATGGGTATAAGGTTTCTTTTGGAGTGATGAAAATGCTCTCAAATTAGATTATAGTAATATTTGCACTACTCTGTAAACAGACTAGAAACCACTATAAACTATAAACTTTAAAAAGGTGAACTTTATTGTATATAAATTATATACCAATAAAAATATTAATATAAAAATGGTGAAAATAATATGAATAAACCAGTGGTTTCAGTGTGTAAGGCAAAATAAATTCTAGAACTGCAAAGATAATCAATAAATCCAGCATCAAAGTGGTAGGTTTTACTACCTGTTGTTATGGAGTGAATTGTATTTTTTCCAAAATTTATATGTTGAAGCCCCAACCACCAGTATTTTAGAATGTGGCTGTATTTAGAGAGAAGGACTTTAAAGAGATAATTAAGGTGAAATGAGATAATAAAGATGGGACCCTGACACCCTGATATGACTGGTGTCTTCATAAGAAAAGGAAGAGATAACAGAGATGTCTGTGCATAAAGGAAATGTCATATGAGGACACAGGGAGAAGGTGGCCATATGCAAGCCAGAGAGAGAGGCCCTAAGAAAAATCAAAGCTGCCAACACCTGATCTTGGACTTCTAGTCTCCAGAACTGTGAGAAAATCAATTTCTTTTGTTAAGGCCACCCTGTCTGTATCACATTATTAGGGCAACTGTAGGAAACTGATATACCTCTCTTTCAATATTTGACAAATAAATACACATCACATCACTATAAAAAATTAGATTTAAAAATTATAAATATCTAATGGACATAGAGGTGATTTCTCACCCAAATACTGGGAAATACGTATTCTTGTCAAGCACATTTAAAGCATTTCTTTTAAAAATTTAATTTGTATTTGGCCATAAAAAAGTCTTGCCAAAATTCAAAGAGTCACACAGAGCTCATTGCATGCTCAAAATCTAATTAAGTTAGGCGCAAATAGAAAAATTTATAACCAGAAAAATCCTCAAGTTTAGAAATTTAGAAATACAATATTAATCCATAAGTCAATAGAAAAAATAGAAAAATCATAAAATATTTACAACACTATAGTAATGAAAATGGTATATGTGAGTATCTACATACTCATATACATGCAATAATGAAAAATATATAGGTAAAATAAGTTGTCATGTAATACAAAATAAATACAAATTGTATAATTTTTTTTTTTTTTTTTTTTTTTTTTTTGGAGATAGGGTCTCACTCTGCAGCACAAGCTGGAGTGCAGTGGCACCATCATAGCTCACTGCAACCTTGAATTACTGGCTTCAAGTCATACTCCTGTCTTGATTTCCCAAGTAAATAAGACTGCACACACTACCACCACTATGACTTTTTTTTTTTTTTTTTTTTTTAACAGACAAGGTATTTCTACATTGCTCTGACTGAGCTTGAACTGGCCTCAAGGGATTCTCCTGCCTGGGATTTTCATAGAGTCAGGATTACAGGCTTGAGCCACTGTGCTAGCCCTATTTTTTATTTATTTTTTCTGACCACATAACACTTTGAGATACCAATTTAACAGTGTCTATCGGACTACGTTTGGTCTTCTAGCTCATAGATTTTATACAACAATCAAAACCAATCTCTTACATCAAAACTCAGTAGTTATGCTGGTGAAATTTTTTGTCAGTTATTGCTTGGTTGTTTACTTTTCTTTTTAAATTTTTTATTCTCATAGGTTATAGGGGAATGGGTGTTTGGTTACATGATTAAGTTCTGTGGTGGTGATTTGTGAGATTTTGGTGCATCCATCACCCCAGCAGTATACACTGCACACAATTTGTAGTCTTTTATCCCTCACTCCCTTTCCACCCTTTCCCCCTAAGTCGCCAAGTCCATTGTGTCATTCTTATGGCTTTGCATCTTCATAGCTTAGGTCCCACTTATGAGTGAGAACATACAATGTTTGCTTTGTATATAATAGTCTCCATAATAATAGTCCCCAATCTCATCCAGGTCGCTGTGAATATTATTAATTCATTTATTTCATAGCTGAGCAGTATTCCATCATATATATATATACACACACACATATATGATATATACACACATATATACGATATATATACACATATATATGATATATATACACATATATAATTATATATATCACAATTTATCCACTCGTTGATTGATGGACAAAATTCATATTTTTGCAGTTGCAAATTGTGTTGCTATAAACATGCATGTGCAAGTATTATTTTTGAATAATGACTTCTTTTCCTCTAGGTAGATACTCTTCATCCAGTGATTTGACTGTCAAAAGTTCTCTACCTTTCTTTTAAACCCTATGCTTCAAAATATCGAAAAATCCTGTCAGCTATTCTTTCAAAATATATCCGAATTTTGGGCTATCAATTACATATTTTTATTTTTATTCTTTTAATCTTTTATTTTTAATTTTTATTTTATTTATTTTTATTTTTCTATAGGTTATTGGGGTACAGGTGGTGTTTGGTTACATGAGTAAGTTCTTTCGTGGTGATTTGTGAGATATTAGTGCACCCATCACTCGAGCAGTGTACACTGCACCTTATTTGTAGTCTTTTATCCCTAGCCTGTCCCCCCAAGTCCCCAAAGTCTATTGTGTCATTCTTATGCCTTTGTGTCCTCATAGCTTAGCTCCTACATATCAGTGAGAACATACAATGTTGGTTTTCCATTCCTGAGTTACTTCACTTAAAATAATAGTAATAGACTCCAATCTCATCCAGGTGGCTATGAATGCCGTTAATTCAGTCCTTTTTTGGCTGAGTGACATTCCATCATATATATCTTTATATCCACTCAATCAATGAGATGAAAATCCACTCATTGATTGATAGCATTTGGGTTGGTTCCACTATTTTTTTTTTTCTTTTTACTATAAGTTCTAGGGTACATGTGCACAACATGTAGGTTTGTTACATATGTATACATGTGCCACGTTGGTGTGCTGCACCCTGTTAATTCGTTATTTACATTAGGTATATCTCCTAATGCTATCCCTCCTCCCTTCCCCAACCCCACAACAGGAGCCGAGTGTGTGATATTCCCCACCCTGTGTCCAAGTTTTCTCATTGTTCAGTTCCCACCTATGAGTGAGAACACGCGGTGTTTGGTTTTCTGTCCTTGCGATAGTTTGCTCAGAATGATGGTTTCCAGCTTCATCCATGTCCCTACAAAGGACATGAACTCATCCTTTTTATGGCTGCATGGTATTCCATGGTATATATGTGCCACATTTTCTTAATCCAGTCTATCATTGATGGACATTTGGGTTGGTTCCAAGTCTTTGCTATTGTGAATAGTGCCACAATATAAATACATGTGCATGTGTCTTTATGGCAGCATGATTTATAATCCTTTGGGTATATGCCTAGTAATGCTATAGCTGGGTCAAATGGTATTTCTAGTTCTAGATCCCTGAGGAATCACCGCACGGTCTTCCACAATGTTTAAACTAGCTTACAGTCCCACCAACAGCATAAAATTGTTCCTATTTCTCCACATCCCCTCCAGCACCTGTTGTTTCCTGACTTTTTAATAATCGCATGGACGTTGCAACAATTTTGATTCTTCCAATCCATAAACATGAAATATTTTCCATTTTTTGTGTCCTCTTCAATTTCTTGCATCAATTTTTTTTTGTTTTTTATTGTAGACATCTTTTACTGCCTTGTTAACTTAATTCCTAGGCATTTTGTTTTATGTGTAGCTCTTGTAAATAATTTTTTTCAGATTGTACTCTATTGGCATTTAGAACTGTTACTGATTTTTTGTATGATGATTTTGTATCCTGTAACCTCACAAAATTGTTTTATAACTTCAAATCATTTTTTTGGTGAAGTCCTTAGGCTTTTCTAAATATAAGATTATATCATCAATTTGACTTCTCCCTTTCCAGTTTACATGTCCTTTGTTTCTTTTTGTTTTTTGAAGGGATAACAGAGAACTTCTTAAACCTAGAGAAAGACATCAATATCCAAGTACAAGAATAATGTAGAACACGAGACAGATTTAACCCAAATAAGACTAACTCAAGACATTTAATAATCGAACTCCCCAAGGCCAAGGATAAAGAAAAGATGCTAAAAGCAGCAAGAAAAATGAAACAAGTAACATACAATAAAGCTCTGATATTTGGTAGTGGACTTTTTAGTGGGAACTTCACAGGCCAAGAGAGAGGACCATGACATATTTAAAGTGCTGAAGGAAGGAAAACAAAAACATTTTACCCTATAAAAGTTTATCTAGTGAAAATATCCTTCAATCATGACGGTAAAATAAAGACTTTCCCAGACCAAAAAAAAAAAAAAAAAAAAAAAAAGCCTCTTGAGGCTGTACCCCAAGCCCCAGACTATGATCACTTATATTTGGTTCAGAATAAACCTCTTTAAATTTTTTAGAGTTTGACTTTTTTTTTTTTTTTAAACACCATCTTGTTGCTGCCCAACATCACCTAAACACATAAACACTTTCTCTGATTCCCCTAACTGATTGACAAATTCCTTGCCCTATTCCCCTTTCAGGTGATGGCTGGAAGGTCTCCTTCTGGAAGAGAATTCTTTTATGAAACCCTGTCCAAGCACTGCCCAATAAACTTGCTGTGTATTTAGGAGTAGTTGTTGCTTCATTTAGGTGGATGAGTAGGTGTATTTGCTTTCTAGGACTTCTGTAACAAAGTATACCCAATTGAGTGGTTTAAACAAAAGAAGTTATTTTCTCACAAAGCTTGGAGGCTTAAAGTCTGAGATCAAAGCGTAAGTAGGACTTGTTAATTCTGAGGGCTATAAGTAAGAATCTGTTCTGTGTCTGTTCCCTAGCTTCCTGGGCTTTGCTAGCAATTGTCCTTGTTCTTTGATTTGTGGAAACATTAATCTTGTCTGCCTTTATCATCACCAATATCATGTGGTGTTCTCCCTGTCAGTGTCTGTGTCCAAATTTCCCCTTCTTATAATGACACCAGTCTTATTGATTCACCTTACTCTAGTAAGACCTCATCTTAACTAATTACATCTGTATTAAACCTATTTTCAAATTAGTTCACATTCTGAGTTCCTGGGTGGGGGAGGGTAGTGGTTAATACTTCAACATATGATTTTTTTAGGGGATACAATTCAACCCATAACAATAGATAGGGAAGTCACAGTTCAGAAGTTGACATTGACTCACATTGAGTTTTGTGTATGTTTGAGACATTGTCTGATATTCCCAAATGTAAATTGTCTAGTAAGTGGTTGGACAGAAGAGATAGCATTCAAAGGAGAGATCAAGCTAGAGATACAAATTATAAAATCAAGAACCATACTCATATAGATAATCACTGATGCCATATGCATTGCTGATGTTAATTAAGGGAAGATAATACAAAGAAGAGAACTTAGAATTGTACATTGAGCTTTATTGGAAAGAAATGACTATAATCACAGTAATTTATAATATAATTATTCAGCTCTCTTAGGGTGTATAGAAAGTACTGTATGGAAGACAGAAATATAAAGTTCATGATTTAAAGGAAACACTAAACCATCATTACCTTTCAGAACAAAATAAGAAGGTAATATAGGCTGAGCTTCACCTTATTATATTGTAATAAGTACTCTCTCTTATTCCAATAAAAATTTGAAAATCCATTTCCTACATAATAGTGTGCGCATGTTTCTGTGTCATAAGTTTAGAGTTATTAAGGTCAAAGTTTGCAATGGGGGTGTTTTGAATGGAAACTTTCAAAAAAGCTTTAAGCTGGAGAATTGCTAACCATTCCAAACTAATTTGTTTTCCACCAGCCACTGATGACCTTTCCATTTTTAGTTCAGTTTTTTTTTTCTCATCCTAGTTTGAAAAATAATGTAATAAGAAAACATGCTGAGACCAGAGTCAGAATCTCTATATATTTATGGACAAAGAACCGACATGTATTTGGACATTTATGTGAACTACAAAGGAGTATGACAACTTCAAAAAAAGAAAATCTATGATTTAATACAAGACTATTGTGAATTTTATTTTTCTCTCTTCCCAGCAAACCGAAACAGTCTTTGAAGTAAGAACACAGTTCTACTTGAATCCTTCGGCAAAATGCAATGATGAAAAGTGTCCATAACACTGTTGCCAACCGCTTTGAAAGGAATATATCCATCTTTTTGTGGTGGGCTATAATGCAATCTAGGTCATCCCTATGCTTTTGGAAATAGGTAATTTCTGAGAATCATTCTTATTATAGCTCTTATTGAAGCAATCAGCATGCTGCATCAATCCAAAGGAGTAATTGGTAATGATGTAAAACTCGCCGCCTCCATCATCTGTGACTAAAAGCTAGAACAAACAGCACCTAAGCAATCTGCCTCTGTACCAAGGTCATACTCATAAAATGAGCAAGAGGTAGAATCACACAGCTTGATACTCTGGCCCATGGCTTAGAAACGCTGCCGCAAATATGTAAAGGAAAGAAATATCTGTGATTTGATAAGGCAGCAGGAAAATTTATGCAAACTTGGGAGTGGGAAAAAAGGCTTTTCTCCTTTCCATAGCTCAGTGACAGAAAGTGAAGTAAGATTTCAATTTTTAATATCAAATGGAAAATTGAATCAAATATGAAGTTTGGTATATTTTGAAGATTTTTTTCTGAAACAATAAAAGTGATCCAATTTTTATCTCTAGGTTGGGGTCGTCTGAAATATATCAAGTCAGCTGTCATTGACTATATTTATATAAGATAGCAAAATACATATGTGAAAATGAAATATTTTCTTTTTTTTTTTTTTTTTTTTGAGACAGAGTCTTACTTTGTCACCCAGGCTGGAGTGCAGTAGCACCATCTCGGCTCACTGCAAGCTCCGCCTCCTGGGTTCACGCCATTCTCCTGCCTCAGCCTCCGAGTAGCTGGGACTACAGGCACGCACCACCACGCCCAGCTAATTTTTTTTTGTATTTTTAGTAAAGACGGGGTTTCACCGTGTTAGCCAGGATGGTCTCGATCTCCTGACCTCGTGATCCGCCCGCCTCGGCCTCCCAAAGTGCTGGGATTACAGGTGTGAGCCACCGCGCCCGGCGAAAATGAAATATTTTCAATGGATTTTCACTCAAGGTTTAAATAGAATAATTCAGTAGAAAATATTATTAATGTATACACACTTATTGTATTGCCTAGTCCAGTGTATTTACATGCAACGATAGTTTACTGAAATATTAACATCTTTTTTTAATGCATGCTCTGATGAAGTAGGCCACAAGGCCTATTGTGATCACTTCTTCAAGATACTGCTCATAAACAATGTCACTTATTCACCACTTGTGCACCAAAATCTCACAAGCCACCACTAAAGAACTTATTCATGCAACCAAACACCACCTGTTCCCCAATAACCTATGAAAATAAAATATTAAAATAAAATAAAATAAATTACAAGTTTAGAAATCTTATATACTTGAATTAGCATTTTATAAATCTTGGTAAATCTTTGGTAGAGATATTGATGATTATTTATTTTCCTCAGTAAATACAAAACAAGTGCAAAATGAACATAAATGTATTTTTTATTTGTGAAGATTTTATTGGAAAATATGACACATAAACATGCATAAAGTCTAAAAGTACAGCTTTATGAATTATTATAAAGCCAACACATGTGTAACCATCACCTAGTTGAAGAAATAGAATACTGCCAAGCCCTGGTATCGATCCAAGACTTTCTTTTAAGGAAAACCATTGTTCTGAGTTTTCCTAGTAGTCACTTTCATCTTTTTTATCCATATTTTTTTTATCACCAAATTATGTTTCATAAAACCCTATCTATATTTTAGCTTTGCGTTTCTTATACATGGAATCTTGTACAATGTACTTTTCTGTGTTTGGCTTCTTTTGTTCAATATTAATCTGTGAGATTCATCCATTTTATTTTCTTTCTTTCTACTTTAGATTCACTATTTTAGTTTCTATTTTAGTTTCACTTTAGTTTCTTTCTATTTTAGTTTCACTCTGTTGCACAGGCTGAAATGCAGTGGTGTGATCTCAGCTCACTGCAGCCCTGCCCTCCCGGGCTCAAGTGCTGCTCCCACCTCAGCCTCCCAAGTAGCTGGGATTACAGGCATGCTCCACCACATCTGGCTAATTTTTTGTAGAGACTGGGTTTTGCCATGTTCACCAAACTGGTCTCTAACTCCTGGGCTCATGCAATCCTCCCACCTTGACCTCCCAAAGTGCTGGGATTACAGGAGTGAGCCACCACACCCGGCCCATCCATGTTTTTATATGTAACCGTAATTAATTTATTTTTATCACTAAATGAAATTCATAATATATGTTATTTATTCTTCCCTTCACAGGCATTAGGGTTTTATTGTTGTTGTTGTTACTAATTATTTTTGTTTTTTATTTTTTACTAGAAAGCTGAACTACTTTGTAAAGACGTTACAACAATTTATAATTTCACTGCCAATGTATGAGAATTCTTTTATAACCTCACCTATGGTCTCATTAAAGACCTGTCAGTCTTTTTAATTTTTGCCATTCTCAGGTATACACAATGATGTTGAATGTTGGTTTTAATTTGCATTTCCTTGATAACTAATAAGGTTGAACACTTTTTCATATCTTTATTGTCCATTTAATATCCTTATTTTTAAGTGCCTGTTCAAGTCTCTTGCCTGTTGTTCTGTTGTGAAATCTTTTTTATCTATTTGATTCTTTACTGGGGAAACCCGCCCCCAATATTTCAACATAAGTTTTTTCTATTTTTCCCTAAGTGTCGGCCAGTCTGAGAAATAAAGAGAAAGAGTACAAAGAGAGGAATTTTACAGCTGGGCCACCGGGGTGACATCACATATTGGTAGGTCCATGATGCCCACCTGAGCCACAAAACCAGCAAGTTTTTATTAGGGATTTCAAAAGGGGAGCCAGTGTACGAACAGGGAGTAGGTCACAAAGATCACATGCTTCAAGGGACAATAAAGATCACAAGGCAAAGGGCAAAGTAAAAAACTCCTGATATGGGTCTATGTTCAGCTGTGTATGTATTGTCTTGATAAACATCTTAAATAACAGAAAATGGGGTTCGAGAGCAGACAACTGGTCTGACCTCAAATTTACTAGGGTGGGATTTTTTCCAATCCTAGTAAGCCTGAGGGTACTGCAAGAGACCAGGGTGTATCTCAGTCCTTATCTGAACTGCATAGGACAGACACTCCCAGCGTGGCTGTTTATAGACCTGCCCCTAGGAATGCATTTCTTTTCCTAGGGTCTTAATATTGTATTTCTTGCTAGGGAAAGAATTTAGCGATATCTCTTCTACTTGCACATCCATTTATAGACTCTCTGCAAGAAGAAAATATGGCTCTTTTTGCCCAGCCCTGCAGGAAGTCAGACCTTATGGTTGTCTTCCCTTGTTCCCTAAAATCGTTGTTATTCTATTCATTTTCAAGGTACACTGATTTCATATTATTCAAAGACACATGTTTTACAAGACATTTGTACAATAGTGGTCCTGAGGTGACATACATCCTCAGCTTATGAAGATAACAGGATTAAGAGATTAAAGTAAGACAGGCATAAGAAATCATAAGAGTATTAATTTTGGAAACTGATAAATGTTCATGAAATCTTCACAATTTATGTTCAGAGACGGAAGTAAAAACAGCCGTAAGAAATTATAAAAGTATTAATTTTGGGAACCGATACATGTCCATATTAAAATGAAATCTTCATAATTTATGTTCCTCTGCCATGGCGCCAGTTGGTCACTCCTTTTGTGATCCCTGACTTCCTGCAACAATTCCTAGGTGACAAAATTACCTAGAAATCAATAAGAAAAAACTATATATGCTCTCTTTATGACATGCACTATAAGCATATTCTTAATCTAATTTGTGACATCTTTCATTCTTATAATGGTGACTCAAAAGAAATACTTATTTTAATTTTAATGTAGTCATGTATTTGTAAAATATTTAAAACTATTTGTAAATATTTTTAATGTTTAATACTTCTTCTTCTTCTTCTTCTTTTTTTTTTTTTTTGATGGAGTATTGCTCTGTTGCCCAGACTGGAGTACAGTGTCATGATCTTGGCTCACTGCAACCTCCGCTTCCCATGTTCAAGCAATTCTATTGTCTCACCCTCCCGAGTAGTTGGGATTACAGTTATGTGCCACTGTGCCTGGCTACTTTTTGTATTTTTAGTAGAGACAGGGTTTTGCCATGTTGGCCAGGCTGGTCTTGAATTCCTGACCTCAAGGGATCCACTCACCTCAGCCTCCCAAAGTGCTGGGATTACAGGCCTGAGCCACAGCACTCAACCAAACCTTCTTGTTTTTAAGAAATCATCCACCATCTTGTGAATTTTTATTTTGTTATCTTCTAAGAGCTTTAGTATTTTGTCTTTCCTATTTAGATCCCAAACTGACATTGAAGTATCTGGGTATCAATGTAGAGAAAGGATGAATTTTCTTTTTTTCCATATGAATGTTCCTTTTCCCCAGAATTATTTATTGAAGGGCTTTTACTTCCCTACTCTTCTAAAGTGCCCAAATTTATCATGAATTAAGTGTTCACTTACTTAGTTTATAGTTTGTAATACTTAGTTGCATCGATCAATTTTCTGTCCAATTATCAGTCTCTCATAATTACTATAACTCAGTAGTAATCTTGACAGTTCATTAAACAAACCCTCCTTTTTTTCTTCTTCAAGAATGTTACTTATTTTTGTTACCCTTGTATTCCACTAAAAATTTGGAATTAGCTTGTCAAATACCACACATACAAACAAAACCTGTGAGGATTTTTATAAGGATTGCATTAAATCTGTAGATCAATTTTAGAAAAATGAACAACTTCAAAATGTTGAATTTTATAATCCACATACATGGCATATCTTTCTTCGAACACTCCTTTAATCTCGCTCAAAAGTAAAAAAAGATAATTTTGTATAGAGCTCTTGCAATGTTTTGTTAAATTTATTTCTAAATAATATTGTTATTCTTATAAACAATAACTTAATTTGTTACCACTTCATAGAAATATATTTGATTTTTTAAAATATCTACCTGTTTAAGTCCTTCATCCACTTTTGAATTGGGGTTTTTGTTGCTGTTTTGAGAGTCTTGTACATATTACAGGTGTTAGTCTCTTATGAGACTTGTGATTGGTAAAGCTGGATATTTTTTCATTCCGTAAATTATCTCTTTACCCGTACCACTTGTTGAAAAGAGTGTTCTTTTACTATCGAATGGTCTTGGCACCCCTGAGGAAGTCATTTTGTGTCCGGAATTGGTGTGTTCTTGGTCTCGCTGACTTCAAGAATGAAGCCACGGACCCTCATGGTGAATGTTACAGTTCTTAAAGATGGTGTGTCTGGAGTTTCTTCCTTCTGGTGGGTTCATGGTCTTGCTGATTTCAGGAGTGAAGCTGCAGACCTTTGCGGTGAGCGTTACAGCTCTTAAAAGTGGCACATCTGGAGTTGTTCATTCTTTAGATAGGTTCGTGGTCTCACTGGCTTCAGGAGCTAAGCTGTAGTGAGCCTTACAGCTCATAAAGGCAGAGTGGACCCAAAGACTGAGCAGCAGCAAGATTCATTGCTAACACCGAAAGAACAAAACTTCCACAGCGTGGAAGCGGCCCACAAGGTTGCTGCTGCTGGCTCAGGTTGCCTGCTTTTATTGCCTTATCTGGTCCCACCCACATCCTGCTGATTGGTCCATTTTACAGAGAGCTGATTGGTCCATTTTATAGAGACCTGATTGATCCATGTGGACAGAGCACTGATTGGTGTGATTACAAACCTTTAGCTAGACACAGAGTGCTGATTGGTGCATTTACAATCCTTTAGCTAGACACAAATTTCTGCCAGTTCTCTACCAGATTAGCTAGACACAGAGTGCTGATGGGTGCATTTACAAACCTTTAGCTAGAGGCAAAAGTTCTCCAAGTCCCCTACCCTTCCCAGAAGCCCAACTTGCTTCACCTCTCACCGGCACCTGCTGCAGGACTTTGTGACACACAGCCTGGGCACTCTGGCAGCCCAGACGGTCCTCTTTCCCTGATCAAGCCCAGCAGGTGCCAGCCGGCCACGCAGAATGTGGGGCTCGTGCCCACCCAGAACTACATCTGCCCGCGAGCACTGCAGCCCCGGTTCGCCCAGGCCTCTCCCTCTACACTTCCCATGGAGCAGAGGGAGCCAGCTCCAGCCTTGGCCAGCCGCAGAGAGGGGCCCCAACAGCGCAGTGGCGGGCTGAAGGGCTCCTCAAGCATGGCCAGATTGGAGGCTGATGCCGAGGTGGAGGAGGCACTGAGAGTGAGTGAGGGCTGCCAGCACGTTGTCACCTCTCAATTTGACCATATATGCAAAAATTTATTTCTGGGATCTTTAATCTGTTCCAATGGACAATAAGTCTGTCTTTATGCCAGTACCACAATGTTTTGATTACTGTAGCTTTGTAGTAAGTTTTGAAATCAGAAAGTATGAGTAATCCAATTTTGTTCTTTTTTGTCAAGATTATTTTTATGATTTGAGTTCCTTTGAGGTTACATATTAATTTTAGGATTGATTTTTCTATTTCTTTAGAAAACAGTATCGAGATTTTGATAGAGATTGTAATGAATCTTTAAATTGTTTGGGGGAGTATTGATATCTCAACAATTTTAAGTCTTCCAATTAACTAATATAGGATATCTTTCCATTTATTAACATCTTCTTTAATTTCTCTCATATGTGTTTTGTAGTTTTCATTGTACAAGTCTTTCACTTCTTTGGTTAATTCTTAAGTAATTTATTCTTTTTGGTATTATTGTAAATAGAATTGTTTTCTTAATTTTCTTTTTGGATTGTTCATTGTTAAAGTATAGGGTCACAAATTATTTGTGTTGATTTTTGTATCCTGCTACTTTACTAAATTTGTTTATTCATTTTAAGTGATGTTTTGTGTAGAATCTTTAGGGCTTTCTGTAGGTAAAATTATATCATCTGTCTTAGAAAGTAGCGTCACAATAATTGATCAAGAATTTATCTCCAATACTTTTATGGTGGTGAAACTAGATTAGAATGACTATTGGTATATAAATTTAAAAGAATAATAATTAAAGATACTTTGATAAGTACCAGGTTATTTAAACACATTTGTGCTATAGATAAAGGAACTTAATGTCAGTTTATTTATTTATTTTTGAGATGGAGTCTCACTCTGTCACCCAGGCTGGAGTGCAGTGGCACTATCTCTGCTCACTGCAACCTCTGCCTCCTGGGTTCAAGCTATTCTCCTGCCTCAGCCTCCCGAGCAGCTGGGACTACAGGCGAGTGCCACCATGTCAGCTAATTTTTGTATTTTTTTAGTAGAGACGGGATTTCACCATATTGGCCAGGCTGGTCTCAAACTCCTGACCTCGTGATCCACCCTCCTTGGCCTTCCAAAGTGCTGGGACTACAGTCATGAGCCACTGCGCCAGGCCTAATGTCAGTATATTTAAAAGTTTCGCGTTCTTTGACTGTGGAGTTAATCTTTGGTCCTCAGTTACTTTGAGGCATTATAAATCCTGGGGCCTAATTCAAATGGACCTCCTTTAGAATAATCAAAGATGAGATAAAAATACAGAATATTTTTATAGCGTTTTAATTGTCTTGGAAAGTAGTCTTAAATTATTACTCTCTTAAACACTAAAAATCACAACTTCATTTTCTGATAGTACTGGAAAAAAGAACCTATAAGTTATCTTTACACATTCCAATAATCTTTATTACATCACTTTATATGGCATTTTAAAGTTACCATTAGTATAACTTTTTGTTGTGATTGTATATAAATAAACATATTTAGGAGTATAAGGCAGATAGTGTTTCTTACACAATTCATAATTTCAAGGATGTGAACAGAGAAATAAAAATGATACAAATATAGGTGCATGGATTATAGGATCTAATTTTGGTATTATAGACAAATTTCAGAGAATCACGGAAAATACTTGTTAGACTGTATCTGTGACGATAAGCAAATCTAGAGAGCGTTGACAATGTATTTTTATGTTTTGCATTATATTGCCATCTAGTGGTTACAACAGATATGAAAAGCAAACTTTTATAACCTTTGATGTCAGAAAGTCTTAATAGTCAACAAATATTGAAAAGAGAGAAGAGACAAATACATTTTAATGTTATTTTCTTTCTTCATTTTCTCTGCTCATCTGCTTAGAGAGATAATCACTAGTTCTGTGGAAGGTAGGAGAGGAAATAATTCAGACCCTTCCCACTAGCAATAACTATGGCTAAATTTCTGCTTACTTACTTGAAGACAAACATACAGCATCAACAGGATATTAATTTATTTATAAAGACTATACAGTTTAGACAGTATTTAATAAGAATATGTGCCCTACTAAATAACTCTGGCTTTTATTCTAAATAAATATTTTTTCATTTTGATTGCAAGGAACCCTCAGTTTAGTTCAGAATTCCCCTGGTGAGCCACCATAAGAAAATGGTGCTAATACAAAATACAAATACAAAATAGTCTCCCCTATCGCCTATTTCTCTATCTTTTTGCTGTATCTGGGCCAAGCTTTGAATAGTCTCCCCTATTCAAATTTTTCAGCTCATATGAAAAGAGAAATGCCAATTAGTTCTTTAACATTGTAGGCCAGCATTTCTTGCATAATATTATAATCAATAAAATTTGAGCTGAATGAATAATGACCATATATAACATCATATATTTTGAATTTTAAGATGAAAAAATTGTATTTATATATTTATTTGTATCCAAATTGGAATAAAAATAATTTTCTTTATAAAAATAATTTTCATTTAATGAAGTTTAATAGTACAAAATAAGCTATAAAGCTACCACCTTTAACTTGTCTATCTCCTTACCAACTAGTGTAAAAGGTCATATATTTCATGTATGATTTTCTGAGGCTTAGTAGAGAAGGAAACCCTGGAAATTATAATATACTTAGAAAACCTGGTGTATGTCCAGAGAATCAAATTTCTTAAAACATAATAAACATTTATTAAATAAGTGAAGGAATAGCTAAATGAATGGATGGGTGGATGGATGGATGGATGGATGGATGGATGGATGAATAAATGGATGGATAGATGGGCTGGCAAACCTATAGAAAGAGGATTTCTCCTTCCATGAGTTCAAACACTAGACATTGAAAAAAACAAAAGTTCTCAATTTTCCCACGAGTGAAACAGATGTCTGTATATCCTTGCTCCTTCTAGGAAGGCCCAACAGTGCCGTTTTAGAAATTCTTTGAGGGAGAGGTGCCACTTAAATTAAGCAATCTCCAATTGCTCAACCTGACAAATCACTGCAAGTAATAACATATTACCAAAATTAGCCTCCCCTATGCCCCCAAAACAGGATATCAAGTAGTCTGGTAAGAGGTATACAAATAGGAAATTGTTTCAAGGGATTTAGGTTCCAAAAGTGGTGGTGGTGTGTGTGTATTTATAGGCTTCTTGTGTCTTTTGAGAAACCATGTCATAGGACCTCCCAATTTACCCTACGTAGGAATTCTTGTAAACATTTGCAGTGCCCTGGTGCTCTTTGCAGTGTAGGGTTTCCTGAAACCTCTACTGATTAACTCTGTTTAATGTGGGCACTTTTTAACAAGAAGGACTCCAGAATACAATAAAGGAAGGATAAAAATTGATATTCCTGACATGCACAGTGGGACCAGAGCCCGTGAGTTTTTTTCTGGTGAAAACATGCTGGCAAAGTATTTGGCAGTACAGTTAATGAAGACCTTTAATGAACTAACTAATACTAAGAAAGAATTCAGTGGAAAATTCTGTCAAAACTTTTCTAATAAGCTACACTAATAGAGAACTAGGATTTCAAAATGAATAACTTTTTGGTAAAATTCCTTGATAGACATTTTTTCTTATCATAAAACGCTAATGACTAAACAGTAAATATGTGCAGCATAAAAATTCTTGGTGAAATCACAGGACTATTTCAACTATAATGAAAACCGTCACTGCTCTACAAAGACTGACCTCATGATTTGCAGCAAAGTATCTGTCTAAGTTTCTATTCCTATTGTAGCAAATTACCACAAATTCACTAGTCTAAACCACACAAATTTATTACCTTACTGTTCTGAAGGCCAGAAGTTTGAAGTCAGTTTAAAAAGGTGTATTAGTCCGTTTCTGCACTGCTATAAAGATAATACCTGAGACCGGGTAATTTATAAACAAAGGAGGTTTAATTGACTCACAGCTCCACATGGCTTGGGAGGCCTCAGGAAACTTAAAATCATGGCAGAAGAGGAAGCAGGCATGTCTTACATGGTGGCAAGCAAAAGAGATCAAAGGAGGAAGAGCCCCTTAGAAAACCATTAGCTCTCGTGAGAACTCCCTCATTATCAAGAGAACAGCATGGGGGAAAATAACCCCATGGATCCAATCGCTCCCCACCAGGTACCTCCCTCAACACCTGGGGATTGCAACCCGGATTATAATCCAAGATGAGATTTGGGTGGGGACACAGCCAAACCATATCTGGTAAGTCAAGGTATCTGCAGGACTAGCTCTTTCAGGAGTCTTGGACCCAGGAGTCTGTTTCCCTGTCTTTTTTAGCATCAAGCAACCACCTGTATTTCATGGTTTGTAATCCTCTAGCCTTTCCTCCATCTTCAAAGCCCATTACTCCAATTTCTCCTTCTTTCATTAGGCAGCTGTCTCTTCTGACTTTACTCCTCCTGTTTACCTTCTAGAATAATCCAGGTCCACTAAATAACCCAGGATAATCTCCCTATTTCATAATCCTTAATTTATTCACATCTGCAAAGTCCCTTTTGCCATATAAAGTAACATTCACAGGTTCCTAGAAATAGGATGTGAATATATTTGAGAGCTATTATTCAGCCTACAATGGTCTCTATGTATCTGAAGTAGATAACTATTCATATTTGTGTAGAGGGCAATAAATTTAGGGTCAGTTAGTAATTTAGATTATCATAGAGATATTTATGAACCTTGATGATAATCCATGTTAAGCTCCTATTCATTCCATGTTTCAAAATACTGAATAATAGATTACACTTACATTTTAGTACATTTTTGTCAGGTTGTTGCTCTCTTGAACATTTCATTTTTCTCAAAATTTCTTTATGTAAACCAGAAGTACCTAAAGCTGTACACTGTTTTCATATATTCTGATATAGTTTTGCCATTTTCTTTTTAGGTAAATATGTTACCATGGGTTTAGCATAGTTTTCCTTTGAAAGTCAAAACTCTAAAATTACAAAAAATAAAAATAAAAATACGCTCCAGAGGAATAAAATTAATGAGAAACAAGCAGATATGAAGCATCTACATTAAAGAAGGATCAGGGTAGCATAAATATTTTTTGACCACTAGGTGGTATTCCTAATCCACAAAACTGTGATAAAACATGTTCTTTAAGATTAAATTTCTTTTGGCAGTTTAGTCATTTTATTATTTTTGGGCTGGTTTTTAAAGTGAGATTTAGATTAGCCAAACAGTGGTTTCTTAAAAAAATACCTTTCCATTGAATTGCAATATCACAGACACACTTTGCTTTAAAAAAACATGTTTTTAAAGTACAGGCCAGGACTAGAACAGTTTGTTGGCTGTTTCCTCACAGTTTATTTACTTCTTCATTGTAAATTTCTGTTGTAAAGTACCATAAAGTTAGTGCAGACCAAATAATTGTTATCTAGCCTCCTCCGCTGAAACACATAAACAAGTATCAACACAAAAAAATTAACATTTTTAAATAATAATATTTATATGTTTACATCTTTGCACTGTTAAATTTTCATAACCCTGAATATCATGATCTTAATAGAAAATTTTTAAATCAGATAATAAGGTATATAGTACATTTCTTTGATATTTTCAGAACTTTAAAATAATATAGAGCCATGGCTTACAGTAGATCTCTGTGATGCTACTGGAGCACTACTTAACACATTTTCATACATGTAAATTTCCAAAGAGCAAATTTTGACAGGAATGTCAGCAGAATGGCATTTTTTAGGTCATACTGAGTGTTACCATCTTTGCTACATGTAAATCTTTGTGAAAATACAATTACAAGTATTTTTTCCCTAGCTGCTAATTAATTAAAATTTGTTTTTCACAAAGTCAAATTCATTAAAAAAATCAGATGCAATATCCCGAATAAAAAAGGGAAGAAATCAACTAATTTGCAGTTCTGAGGGATTTTATTTTTAAAAAATTTGGGCAAAGCATTTAAATTATGAAAGAAAGATTAATGGAATTACAGTAATTTTCTATTAAAACTCTTCTTTTGCTTCTGACTACATGTGACTATTGTGATTGAAAATAAAATTTTCAGTCATGCTAATGAGCCACAATCTGTGACACTGAGAGCTATACAGTTAGATTTCTCCACTATCTCTCTATAAAAATTGCAGATAAGTAACTAAACCTTATGCTGGAGCCCTCTCTTTGGTGTGGCATGTGAAGATAAACATTTTATGTAAGATCTGCATAGTGTTTATATTTTAGAATAAAGCAAAAGTTTTGAAAAATATTGATGTAAGTAAATAAACTGAATTTCAGTTATGTTGGGACGTGATTCAAAGGCATTCAACATTTTTTGAAATATATTTTCTGAGTTGATTTGGTCTTTTAACAGTATTGAGAAGTTTGTAGCTCAACTGGGAGGCAAATTAGGTTATTTTCTAGCTAACTTGAAAATAGCTAAAAACATTGGCACATGAAAACCGAAAGTGTACAAAAGCTGTATTTCCTCCACAGAGCAAAGATCTAGGAGGAAAAAAGAATTATGGAAAGGTGAACGAGCAACCTCAAGCTAAGGAAGGAGACTATCCCTCATATTGTCTTATGCCCAATTTCTACTTCCAAAGAAAGAAGAAGTAAAAACTAAAAGGCAGAAATGAAATCCACAAGCAGACAGCCTGGTGCCACACCCTGGGCCTGGTAGTTAAAGATCGACCCCTGACCTAATTGGTTCTGTTATCTATAGATTACAGACATTGTATGGAAAAGCACTGTGAAAATCCCTGTCCTGTTCTGTTCCGATCTAATTACCAGTGCATGCAGTCCCCAGTCACATACCCGCTGTTTGCTCAATCAATCACGACCCTCTCACACAGACCCCCTTAGAGTTTTAAGCCCTTAAGAGGGACAGGAATTGCTCACTCAGGGAGCTCAGTTTTTGAGCCCTGAATCTTGCCGATGCTCCCAGCTGAATAAAGCCCTTCCTTCTTTAACTTGGTGTCTGAGGGGTTTTGTCTGTGGCTCAAGCCAAGAGAGCAAATCAAAACAAGATTGCATCCCAACAGGAATGATACAGATTACTACTACCCTCAAAGTCATAGAGAATGCAAGAGTAGTGGTTTCCATCATCATCCTATTTAATTTACCAGTTAGGTCCCTTTCAAGATTGAGTGTACTGTAGCAGATGAGAATGGGCTATCACAGATTCAACCAAGAGGTTACAACTGCAAGGCTGGTTGTGGTATATTTACTAGAGCACATCAACATTGCCTCTGGTAAATGTTACATGGCTTTTAATTTGAAAAATATGTTATTTTCAATATTCTTTGGGATGGAAAACCAGCAGTTTACATTTACTTGGAATGGACAACCTATACATTCATGGTCTTGCCTTTGGGCTTCGTTAATTCACCTAATCTCTGACACAATATAGTCTAATGGAACATTGGTTATCTATACATTTTCTTGAATATTAAATTTATTGGACCTTATGAGTATGAAGTCACAAGTACTCTGGGAACCTTGGTAACACATGCACTCCAGAGGGTAGGAGACGAAACTTCAAAACATTCAGGAGTCTATGCTTCGGCAAAATTATTAGGATTTAGTAGTTTGGGACATTTTGGACCTGTTTTCCAAATTGAAAGATGAATTATTAATACTTCAACACTCTACTCCTTCTAAAAAAGACATATGATTAGTAGGTTTGTTTGGCTTTAGAGTTAACATGTGGCTTTGATCTATTTACTGAGTGATGTGGGAAACTAATAGATCTATATTAAACCCACAACAGTAAGAGGGTTCTGTACCAGTCCAAAACGTTGTATAAGCAGTACTGCTATTTGGGCCATACAATTAAGAATATCTTATGGTACTTACTAGAAGTATTTGTTGTAAAGTTACCATCTGAAACATCTGATAAGTGCCATTAAAAAACTGTGCCCTAGACCTCTATGTTTCTGGAGAAAGGCCATGCTAAATACCGAAGGGAAATGTGTATCATCCAAATAACACAGCCCTGCATGTTACTGAGTCTTGACAGAGACAGGCATCTAACCATGAGTTAACTGACCATATGGCCATAACTGCCCATTGTAAGCTAACCAACTGAAGACTTACCAAGTCAGAAGACATAAGCAGCAATAAGCTTTTATAAGCATGAAAAAAATGGGCATTACATATTTGTGATCAGGCTCAAAAAAGTCTAGAGAGGACAAATGAGCTTCACAAGCAACTAGTCCAGACTCGCATATGTCACTTACCACTCAGGGCCATTATATGGTACTGTGTCCTCAATAAGCACACATTGATTCAAGACCAAGGGTTGGTGTTCTCACTCATGATCACTCCAAGTTATCAATTTGTAATTTGGGAAATTTATTCTTTCCTGTTTACCTGTCTTTCATTTGAGAAGTCCTATTTCCAGAGAGAAGAATGCTTTCAACATGTAACACAGTAAGAGTTCTACTAAATTTGAAACTCTGAATGATACTATTCACTTTAAGTTCCGTGCACCTGTTCAACAGCAGGCAAAGTTACAACACTGCCAGAAATAAATGACCCTGAATTTTATGAGGCAGTAAGTCTGCTGCTACTTAATGGATGCCCTGGGGAATTTCTTGATACACTTGCCCAGTACAAGTTCTGAAATCACAAAAACTGTTAAAAAACGGTGACCAGATACTAAGATCCCTCAAGGATGAAAGTTGGGGTCACCCCATCAGCCCACTTGTTTTACATAGTCTAACAGAAGAGTTGGTCAAGGGGAAAAAGGAAATTTAGAATATGTGTTGAAGGCAGATGAAAATTATTCATCACTTTAGGGGTTTTACATGATAATAAATGGAAAATTAATCCACAATTTCAACTTTTGGATATTGGTATGGTTTGGATGTTTGTCCTCTCCAACTTCATGTTGAAATTTGATCCCCAATATTGGAAGTAGGGCTTAATGGGAGGTGTGATGGTCATGGGAGTGGATCCTTCAGGAATAGATTAATTTCCTCCTTCAGGGGTGAGTGAGCTCTCCCTTTATTAGTACCATTGTAGCTGGTTTTTAAAAAGAGCATGGCACCTTCCCCTTTCTCTTGCTTCCATTCCTTCCCTGTGAACTGCACATGCTGGATCCCCTTTACCTTCCACCACAAAAGGAAGCAGCTTGAGGCTCTCCCCAGGTACAGATGCCCAATCTTAAACTTGCCAGTCATCAGAATTGTGAGCCAAAGAAAGTATTTGTTGCCATTGTTTTTTAAACTTTGATTTTAGGATCAGGGTACACATGCAGGTTTGTGATGTAGGTCAACTCACATCATGGGGGTTTGTTGTACAGATTATTTTGTCAGTCAAGTGCTAAGCCCAGTAACCAATAGTTATTTTTTCTGCTCCTCTTTCTCCTCCCACCCTGTAGGCCGCAGTGTCTGCTGTTCCTCTCCTTGTGTCTGTGTGTTCTCATCATTTAGCTCCCATTTATAAGTGAGAACATACAGTGTCTGGTTTTCTGTTCCTGCATTAGTTTACTAAGAATAATGACTTCCAGCTTCATCCATATCCCTGCAAAGGACAGGATCTTCTTTTTTATAGCTCTGTAGTATTCCAGGGTGTACATATACCACATATTCTTTATTCAGTCTACCATTGATTTGGAAAGAAAAACACATATTGTGTTTTAGAAATAAGAATTTCAAGCATTTGCATGTAAAAGCTGCTGTATAATTTTTCAATGTCTCAACAAAAGTCATTTAATGAATGAGATTAAACCATAGATTATACAATAGAACTTTAAAACTTAGGTCATCACAATTACTGTGTAGATACTTAATTTTTTAGTTATATTATGAGATGAGACAGTAAGAAAGTGAAAGGAAGAAATGAGCTCCTTAAATTTCTTTCAGTTCTTTGAATGTACGGTATATTAAATATATCTTTGTCACTTCTCAATTGAGTTTAGATATATTATGTGGTTCCTATTAAGATTTCTTGCTTCTCTTCATTTTGCTTTAGTTTTCATGATTTAAAACTGTTTCTGTTCAAGTGGTTAATCAGAATGGTTGTTTGTTAGGTTAGTCACTGAGATAAAAACTAATTGTCTATGGGGAAATTATAAAGAAAAATTATGAAATTTTCACTATCATAGTTCACTACTAAACTATAGTAATTATAGTTTAATAATTTGCAGTGTTAATATTTAATGATAAAGTGTTTCATTGAAATTATCATTTAATAGAAAATTCTGAGCCTCTTATTATTACAATAGGGGTTTTGTTATTTAAAGCAATGGTAACTAGAGCAAATTTATTAGTTTTTCATTCCGGGAATAGACATGAATATTTGAACATGCTCTGTTCTTGATATGAACATAACTTAATATGGATGTATAATCTGCATATCATTTCCTAATGTAATAAATATGTCTTTTGTTTAAAATTGCAAAAAGCTTTTCTAGAGAGAATATAATGGAAATAGTGACAATTATTCAAATCAAGTATTTTGAATTCAATTATCTACATTTTCAGAATGAATGTATAGTAAAGGGGCTTAATTCTCTAATCTCATGTAAAACAATGATAAATTCTCTCAGAAGATTTAGGCAGTGATAAGGTGGAATGCTGTTATGCTGCTCGTTGCCAAGAGTTCCACAGCTCCCTATCCATTCTCCAGAACCGCATCTTCCATATTCCTTTTGACGAGTGACTTCTTGTTGGATTTCGCCAACGAACACTTAAAATAACATACATAAATATGTAGGTAGTATGTATGCATGCATATATGTATGTTTTGTGTTTTTTTTAGTTTCTAAGTTACCTCTGCTGTAGTCAGACAATAAGTTCTGAATTATTTCAATGCTCTGAAATCTGTTAAGACTTACCTTATTGCCTTATTAAGGTAAATGTCCCATGGACTTTTGAAAATAATGCTTTTTTCTTTTCTTTCTTTCTTTTTTTTTTTTTTTCATTTGCTAGTGGGCAGTTTTATTAACATAATCGTGAGTCTAAAGAAACATGAAGACATTTCTAGGCATTGATATAAAACGTTTTAATTTTACAAGATGATACCAGGAGCAACATTTTTAGTTCTTGTACTATATCCTGATAGACATTAACAAGTTAGAAAATATGCAGTATAGAATGGTACCTAAAACTCTATGTAACTATGTGTAGTCCCTTCTCTACATATTATGACTTTTAAATGTCTATCTGACCTATCCAGTTTCATTATTGTTCTTTATACTTGTAAATGACATAATTATGTAGCTCTGCAGATTTCACAAACACATTGGCTTTATAACAAATATAATGTCACTGTATCATTCATGCAGATGTATTTTTAATTTTTGACAAATTTATACTTCAAAGATTACCAATAATGAACTCCAAAATGTTTTTATTACCAATTTTTAAATGTATATCTAACCCAATCATTATAACTAAAAATGCATATTCTACTATATTTTATACTTTTTAAAGTATATTTATAATGGCCAAAAAGACCAATTTTTAAAGGAATAATGTTAAACGTTAGTAGCATTTCTGTAAATTTCCAACTAGGAAAAGCTGAGTATTTTGTAATTGAAATTTATATCATATACACCTTTAAAACAGAAAAAACCTCTTCAAGTGTACACTGTCATTCTAAAATCCATTTAAATAAATATTTTAAAATTGCAATTACTATAGAAGGAAAGAACAGAATAATAGAGATTGTAGTAGTCTTTAGTAACATGATAAGGATCCTTAAGCGAAATAAACCTCTTTTGTACCATTTGTCTGAAGTCAGATAGTCAGATATTTGAGGTTTAAATTCAGGCATTTCAAAGAGAAAATACAAGTTTATCTCAAATTCAAATGTTTAATTTGAGTTTGGCCTTCCTGTAAAGGGCAAAATCAGATTAAAAAGCCTTAATCATCAGAGATTTAAGTTTATTGTGTTAGAACATCAATTTTTAAAACAATAAAAACACACTTATGTACTTTTGTTTTTAATTCATTTTTAAAAGGAATTTCATTTTGATGAAAGAATAAATTTTATGAGCTATATTATATAGGGAAATTAAATATGTTGTATTGTAATTATTTAACTTCTGTTGGTACATGAACAAATACATATTTCATGTGATAGTGATTTTGAGACAATTATCCAGAATTTACTAGATACAGTAATGGTTGTCTGGAAGCATACATAAAAACATCTAGAAAATCATGGGTCATATAATGAAGTCTACATTATAAAACAAATTCATGTTTAGGTGGCCAGATATATGAAAATTTATTGATAACACTAAACAGTTAATGTGTATAATTTCAACTACATATGTAGAACACTAAATAATGAAAATAATTAAGATGCAGGAGATTAAGCGAAAGATAATTTGTAGAAAGCCTGAGGATCCAAATGTCCAGATATAATGGGAAATATTTTCCACATAAAAATGAAGAGCAGTCAGTAGTAACTCTGATACCCACATATGTCAAATATTAATATTTAATCTCTTGACAAAACCCCTCAGTGTCTAACAACAAAACAAGTGGTTTCAAGGTGGTATTCACATATTTACTATAAAATTAAATGTCAAGATGTTTGACTGATTTCTTAGGATTAACATCCAATAAATAGTGGTTTGTTTTGTGTTACTTGAGTATTAATATCCTAAAATCTGTTTAGCATTGTGAAAAATCTGTGTATACAAGACAATGTTAAGAATATGAGGGAGAAAAGCAGACTAGAATTTTGCAACACTACATTTTGTGGTTGGTCTCTATCATGCATATTTATATATATCAAAATATATATTTAAGTTGCTTCATTAATGGAACAAACACCTTCAACTTTCTCAGTCAACAATCAGGACAGATGTGACAAAATTAGGACAAAATAAAACCATAGTCTTCATGATTTACTAAGTCTCCTGAAATATATTCTGGGAATTATTACTGTTGAGATAACTTTAGATCCTCAAAATTAATTTAGTTAGAATTGCTTCTTATCTGACTTATGTATGTCACAAGTGCATCATTTAGAACACTTAAAAATTAATACAATACTCAATATATGACTCACTGAAGATTTATACTTTTGCTTCCTGAAACTTTTCTTATTACCTGAGACTAATGCAATGAAAATGAACAGAAATCATTAATGTCTTTAGGATCCATCAGAATACAAGGAAAAGACTACTGGCTTGGGAATCAGAAATCTCCCTCAGAGTCTGCAGTCAGAATTATCTTTGATTCTTCACAAATACAAACATCCTGGCCTTCACTGTTTTTTTTTTTTTTTTTTCACTTTTTCAAGGGGTGAGGGCTTTAGATATTGATGATATTGATTTAATCCCTATTTTACCTCCAACAAAATATTATCTCATGATAATTTTAGTCATATTGTCATATTAATTGTTGGGAGCAAGCCCCCAAAATCTGGCCATAAACTGACCCCAAGACTGGCCATAAACAAAATCTCTGCAGCACTGTAACATGTTCAAAATGGCCTTAACACCCACACTGGAAGGTTGTGGGTTTATGGGAATGAGGGCAAAGAAAACCTGGTCCACCCAAGGTGGAAAACCACTTAGAGGCATTCTTAAGCCACAAACAATAGCATGAGTGATCTGTGCCTTAAGGGTGTGTTCCTGCTGCAGTTAACTAGCCCAACCTATTCCTTTAATTAGGCCCATCCCTTCATTTCCCATAAGGGATACTTTTAGTTAATTTAATATCTATAGAAACAATGCTAATGACTGGTTTGCTGTTAATAAGTATGTGAGTAAATCTCTGTTTGGGGGTCTCAGCTCTGAAGGCTGTGAGAACCCTGCGTTCCCACTTCACACCTCTATGTTTTTGTGTTTGTATGTCTTTAATTCCTCTAGCACTGCTGGATTAGGATCTCCCCAACCGAGCTGGTCTCAGCATTATTGTAAATAGAAAACTTATTAAATAATTTTCAAAAATATTTTGTGTTATAATGAAAATTGTAAGAACTATTTGTAAGAATTAGGCAAGTGTAGGCTTTATTTACTTTTTAAAAAATCTAATACAGGTAACCAACTTAGTATTTTATTTTTTTAACAAAAGGTAAACTATTAAAATAGGGATCATTGAAATGTTTTAAAGCTGCACACAATATTTACCTTTTTAAACTTAGCAATAGTAGAGCTGTATTTAAAAATTAATTTTCTTTCTACTGCTCTTTCTTTAGGTAGTAACTAGAAAAGCCAGGTAATGTGATTTCTCCAACTTTATTATTCTTTTTCAAAATTGTTTGAGCTGTTGTAGTTCCTTAGTGTTTCCATGTAAATTTTGGAATCAGCTGTCAATGGCAAATTCTACAGAATTTCTTTCTTTGTTTTTCTTTCTTTCTTTCTTTCTCTTTCTTTCTTTCTTTCTTTCTTTCTTTCTTTCTTTCTTTCTTTCTTTCTTTCTTTTTTATTTGGATTTACATTTAAGTATTTTGCTTTGGGAGTAATATTAAGGGATTTTTTAAAAATTATGTTTCCTTTTGTGCCCTGCTAATATACACAAACACAATTGATTTTATGTGTTTGTCTCATATCCTAAGATCTGCATAAACTCACTTATTAATTCTAGGAAGTATATTTTGTTGATTTTAAAATAATTCTTGAATATTGTGCATAATTATGTCAGCTGTGAACAGGGGGATTTTTAGTTCTGCCTGACCACACTATATGACTTTTATTTTCTTGCTTTATTCCACTGGCTAGAACCTCCAGGAAAGGGTGAATTGAAGTGGTAAGAAAAGTATTTGTATTACTCTTGATCTTAGGAAAAAAGCTTTCAATTTTCACTGTGAATTATGATGTTATCTTTACGTTCTTCTTGCAGATTTTCTTAATCAAATTTTGAGAGTTGTGTTCTAAAACTAGCTTGATAAGATTTTTTGAATATTTCTTCTTTACATGTTTGGAATAACTTGCCAGTGAAACCAATGGAACCTGGATATTTCTCTCTCTCTCTCTCTCTCTTTTCAGGTTATACACTATTATTTAAATATTTTTAATAGTTCTAGGATTATTCAAGTTATCTACTTCATCTAAGGTAAATTATGGTCATCAGTAATTTTCCAGGAATTGGCTCAATTTCTCTAAATTATTAAATTCTTTTACAAAGGTTGTTCATAATATTCTTCTATTATTGTTTAATATTTGTGGAGTCGACAGTGAAAACTGCTAGTTTTCCATTGCTGGCATTAGTAATGTGTGTTTACTAATTTGAAAAGGATACTTTTTCTTTTCTTTTTTTTTTCATTTGCCAGTGGGCAGTTTTATTAACATAATCATGACTCTAAAGAAACATGAGAACATTTCTAGGCATTGGAATAAAACGTTTTAATTTTATATAATTTCACTCTCTCTCTGTGATTCTTGGTACCCGTGGTACTAAAGAATAAGCTTTCAGCTTCATTGAAAGTCTCTATTGTTATGTGATTTTGTGAAACCAATATTAACTGAAAGTCAAGATAATTATTTGCTATAATTAAATCAGAATAGAAAGTGTTTAAAATAATGCCTTGCATGTAGCAAGCCCCAAATGAATACTAGCTTTATTTATTAACCTGCATCATTTATTTAATCTTATGTCTCATGAAAAAAAATCACATGAAGAAAATATTATCCTCCTTATTTTATATTAGTAGCTGATAAGTTTGAGTTGCAGAGAAATTAGACCCTCTGCCCAAATTTAACTGACTTAGGTAATGAAAGAAATAGGATTCAAATGCATGCTATATGATATAAAACCCATACTCTTTTCACTAAAATAAACCCTTTATATTATTTAGAAGCAACCTGCCTCTTTCTTTTTGGATCTCTAAAAAGACAGGAATGCTCTACTGAGAAACTGTAACAAAGCCATTAGTCCTTTGTCAGATACAGTAGTCCCCCTTAATCCGAGGGAGATATGTTCCAAGACTGCCACTTCATGCCTGAAACCATAGGTATTACTGAGCCATGTATATATATATATTTACTATACATACATACTTGTGACAAAGATAAGTTTATAATTTAGACACAGTAAGAGATTAACAATAACAACTAGTAATAAAATGGAACAATTATGTCAGCATCACCACTCTTGCTCTTTGGGGCCATTATTAAGTAAAATAAGAGATATTTGAATACAAGCACTGTTATACCATGATCCGATAACAGAGATGTCAACTAAGTGACTAAGAGTACTATATACAGTGTTGCTATGCTGAAAAAAGGGATAATTCACATTCTGGGGGAATTGAGTGACATAGCACAATATTTCATTATGCTACTCAGAATGATGTGCACTTTAAAACTTGCAAAATTTTTTTCTAGACTATTCCACTTAATATTTTTGGACTATGGTTTGCTGCAGGTAACTGAAGCCACAGAAAACTAAACCACAGAGAAGGAAGGAGTGCTGTATATTAATTATTAATATGTCTACCAGTCTATGACTTGCCTAATTATTTCATGGTGTCTTTAGATGAACATTTTTTAAAAATTGCAATGTGGTACAATTTATTTTTTTTTATTTTTTATTGTTAGTGTTATGTATGTATGTTTGTATGTACATCTTATTTTAAAAATTAAAGATTTGTGTATAACTCCCAGGTGGTGAAAATACTCTTCTAAGTTTATTATATAGGAGTCTTATGTTTCTAGCATTTGTGAGTGTGTGTGTGTGTGTGTGTGTGTGGTCTGTATCAAATAGATTTTTGGTAAGGCATAAGATAATGGTGTGTGTATATATATATACACACACACATATATATTTCCCTGCATGTGCATAGATACAGCATCATTTTCTAAAAATAGTAGGTTGGTGCAAAAGTAATTGCGGTTTTTGCCATTAAAAGTAATGTACCTGTTTCTGAACTCTCTATTCTGTTTTATTGGTATGTATGTCTACCTTATGCCATATTGAAACCAGCTAATAAGTATTATCTGAAATTATTCCTTTAAAAATTGTTTTGGCTATTATAGTTTATTTGCATTTCCAAACATATATTAGAATCATGTCAATTTCCTCAAAAAAGCTTGCTGAAATTTTAATAGACATCTTATTCATTTGTTATTTTGGTAGAATTGGTATTAAAAATATTGAATCTTCCAATACAGAAATGTGGTATACTTCTTTCTTTATCTGGGACTTAACGTTTCCTAGCAATGTTTTGTGGCTTTCATTGTATATGTCAAATTTCGAGGCATCTGGTGTTTTTTTATGTTATTAAGGTGGAATTTTAAAGTTTAGTTTCCTAGTTGTTTGTTGCTTCTGTATCAAATATCAGTAAAATATTAATATTCCTATCAATAGGTGTAGAAAAAGAACTTAATAAAATTCAAGCAATTCATGTAAAAAACACTCAGTCTGATTAGGCTGATATCACAAAGTACCACAGACTGAGTGGCTTACACAACAGACATTTGTTTCTCACAGTTCTGGAGACAGGGCAGTCCAAGATCAAGGGGCTCACTGATTTGATATCTGGTGAGGAACGTTCTTCAAACTTGCAGACAGCTGCCTTCCTGATGTCCTTAGATTGATATACTGAGAGAAAGCACTAGTATCTCTTCCTGTTCTTATAAAAGCACTAAGTCCATCATGAGAGTCTTGTCCTCATTACCTCATCTAAACCTAATTATCCCTCAGACACTATATCTTCAAAAATTAGTGCTTCAATATTTTGAATTTTGGGAGATACATTCAGCCTACTTTAAATTATAGATACTTTACTTTAGTAAAAAAATATACCCCCAGCCGGGCATGATGCCTCATGCCTGTAATCCCAGCACTTTGGGAGGTTAAGGCGGGCAGATCACTTGAGGTCAGGAGATCAAGTCCAGCCTGTCCAACATGGTGAAACCCCGTCTCTACTAAAAATACAAAAATTAGCCAGACGTGGTGGAAGATGCCTGTAATCCTAGTTACTTGGGAAGCTGAGGCAGGAGAATCACTTGAACCTGGGAGGTGGAGGTTGCAGTGAGTTGAGATAGTGCCACTGCACTCCAGCCTGGGCAACAGAGTGAGACTCCATCTCATAAAAAAAAAAAAAAAAAAGAAAAACTACCCCCCAAAGTGCCACATAAAATATATTATATATCTATGTTGAACAACTGAAACACTTCTCTCTAAAATTATGGATAAGATGCAGAGATTCACTATCCTCACTTATATTAAGAGCTGTATAGAAGGTTCTACCTAGTTCAATAAAACAAGAAAAAGACATAACAAGTATTATAATTGCAAAATAAAAATATGTTTTAACACTGTCAACATGATAACATACACAAAATATTTTACAGTATTCACAGAAGATATTTTATAATGAATAATTTAGTGTAACAATTTTCTTGGATGCAATATAAATATGGAAAACTTATTTTATATATAGTTTCTTGTTTTTCAGTGTTCTTGGAAAAGGACACTGAGAAAATGCAGCTTCTAGAACAGAAAATAGCTGAATTAAAAAATTCACAGGATAGTATGTGAATAGTATAAGAGTAGATTAGACACTGCAAGAGAAAATTATAGTAACCTGAATAAATAGCAAGAGAAACTGTTCAGCTGAAAATGCAGGATGAGAAAAATAAAAATAAATGAAGATAACCTCTGTGACCATTGGAGAAAAGTAAAAGCACTGTTACCGACATATAGTTGGAGTCCCAGGGGGAGAGGCAAAAATATTTGAAGTTATAATAGGTAATACTTTTCAAATTTGATTAAAATATTAATGCCACCATGGTAGCTTTAAATATATATCTAAAATTATTTGACACTTTTTCTTTAAAGTGTTGGGGTACCTATCTTTTCTCCTTAAATATGTTGGACTTAACTCTTTAAACAAACGATATGGTGGAAGTGAAATTCTGTGATGTCTAGGATAAATGATGAAGTTTTGCCTAATTCTTTTGTGATGCTTGCTCCAGGAGAAGCAAGGTTTATATAAAAATCCTAATATATCCTACTTTCACAGTGCCATAGAGGCCTTATGTATATGCTCTTGTAAACAACCCAGCTGGCTCCCAGCTGGCCACAAGTTCCCATTGTTGGCTTTGTGAGTGAGCAAGTTTGGACATCCAGCCTAGTTGGGCCTGTATCGTTGTGCATCGCTTAATGAAAGATATATTCTGAGACATATGTCTCTGATGGTTAAAACTGAGTGTCAACTTGATTGGATTGAAGGATATGAAGTATTGATCCTGGGTGTGTCTATGAAGGAAATTAACATTTGAGTCAATGGGCTGGGAAAGGCACACCCACCCTTAATCTGGGTGGGCACAATCTAATCAGCTCCCAACACAGCTAGAATATAAAGCAGGCAGAACAACGTGAAAAGACTAGACTGACCTAGTCTCGCAAACTACATCTTTCTCCCATTCTGGATACTTACTTCCCTTGAACATTGAACTGCAAGTTCTTCAGATTTGGAACTCATACTGGCTCTTGTTGCTCCTCAGCTTGCAGGCAGCCTATTGAGGGACCTTGTGATCATGTGTGTTAATACTTTAAAAACTCCCCCCTATTTATATATATTTATCCTATTAGTTCTGTCCCACTAGAGAACCCTAATACAGGTTTTGGTATCATGAGTGATTTTAGAAAAACAGAATATTAAGGAAGGATTTTTTGTTGGTTTTGGGGTTTCTGAAGTTGGCTGCTTAATATGATTAGACTCCAAAATGCCAAGGACTCTACTTCTAATAGTATGGAGAATGTTGCTAGTCCTTGGTGTGAACTCTTTAGAGAGTTATGCACAAATAATGCATTTAGCACTCCTGATTCACTGCCTGTGAGAGGCAAGGAGCTTAGTGACACTATTCATAATACTGTTGACCATATGGAGAGAGCCAAGGAACATATTGAAGCTGGTTGGTAGCTCCTAAGCTTAGTGGAAAAAGTGATAAAAGAAAATGATGAGCTCAGGGATTCTAATTCCCAGCTTCAGAAGCAGATGCTGAGCCTCAACTCTGCTAAGATTGCCCTGAGTGAGAGTCTTATCCCCTGTAGAGAAAGAGCTGAAATTGTGGAAAAACACAGGGGTGGTGATTCCCACCTTATCCCCATTAAACTCTCCCATTTGGCCTGTGCAGAAGACAGATGGATCTTGGAGAATGACTTTTAAATTGATTTTAATAATCAAGTAGATAGGATGACCCATTCTGTGAACACCACTTAGCCTTTTTCCCCAGCAACCCCTGTCATAGCCCAATGGGCCCATGAACAAAGTGGCCATGGTGGCAGGAATGGGGATTACACATGGGCTCAGTGACATGGACTTCCACTCACCAAAGCTGACCTGGCTATGGCCACTGCTGAGTGCCCAATTTTCCAGCAGCAAAGACCAACACTGAGCCCTCCATATGGCACCATCCTTGGGGTGATTATCCAGCTACCTGGTGGCAGGTTGATTTTATTGGAGCTCTTCCATCATAGAAAGGGCAGAGGTTTGTCCTCATTGGTATAGACACTTACTCCGGATATGGATTTGCCTATCCTGCACGCAATGCTTCTGCCAAGACGACCATCTTTAAACTTACAGAATGCCTTATCCACCGTCATAGTATTCCACACAGCACAAGACACTCACTTTACAGTTAAAGAAGTGCAGGAGTGGGCTCATGCTCATGGAATTAACTGATCCTACCATGTTCCCTATCATCCTGAAGCAGCTGGTTGATAGAATGGTGGAGTGGCCTTCTGAAGTTACAATTACAATGCCAACAGGTGACAATACTTTGCAGGGCTGGGGAAAAGTTCTTCAGAGAGCCATGTATGATGTGAATCAGCATCCAGTATATAGTGCTGTTTCTCCCACAGCCAGGATTCCTGGGTCCAGGAATTAAGTGTTGGAAGTGGAAGTGGCACCATTCACCATCACCCTTAGTGATCCACTAGCAACATTTTCGCTTCCTGTTCCCATGATACTACATTCTGCTGTCCTAGAGGTCTTAGTTCTAGAGGGAGGGATGCTGCCACCAGTAGACACAACAACGATTCCATTAAACTGGAAGTCAAGATTGCCATCTGGATACTTTGTGCTCCTCCTACCTTTAAGTCAACAGGCTAAAAAGGGAGTTACAATGTTGACTGGGGTGATTGACTGTAACTATCAAGACGAAATCAGTCTACTACTCCACAACAGAGGTAAGAAAAAGTGTGCATGGTATACAGGAGATCCATTAGGGCTTCTCTTAATATTACTATGCCCTGTGATTAAGGTCAATGGGAAACTACAACAGCCCAATCCGGGCAGAACTACAAATGGCCCAGACCCTTCAGGAATGAAGGTTTGGGTTGCTCTACCAGGAAAAAAGAAAATACAACCTGCTGAGATACTTGCTGAAGGCAAAGAGAATATAGAATGGGTAGCAGAAGAAGGTACTCATTAATACTGACTATAATCACATGATGTGCTACAGAAATTAAGAGTGTAATTGTCATAAGTATCTCCTCTTTCTTTTGTTAAAAACATGTTTGTGCATGTATACACTTGTACTAAGGAAATATCTTCATTTTAATTGTTTTTTATCATGTGACATAATATTTATTGACTTCATATCAGCATTTAAGTATTGCTAACTTTATGTAATAGTATTTGAGTTGGGGATTCTGGTTGTACAAAGGATAGGTGTATTATGTTAGTAATAAATATGACCTTACTATTGTCTTTATTTGAAGATTACTTGTGATCTCAGGAGATGTGTATGGGTTCAACTTGACAAAGGGTAAACTTGTGATTGTTAATACTGAGTGTCAACTTGATTAAATTGAATGATACAAAGTATTGATCCTGGGTGTTTCTGTGAAGGTGTTTCCAAAGGAGATTAACATTTGAGTCAATGGGCTGGGAAAGGCAGACTCACCCTTAATCTGTGTGGGCACCATCTAATCAGCTGCCAGCATGGCTAGAATATACAGCAGTAAAAATGTGAAAAAACTAGACTATCTTAGCCTCCCAGCCTACATCTTTCTCCCATACTGGACTCTGATTTCTTTAATTTTGGGACTCGGACTGGCTCCCCTTGCTCCTTAGCTTGCAGATGGCCTATTGTGGGACCTTGTGATCCTATGAGTTCATACTTAATAAACTCTCCTTTATATATGTATATTTATCCTATTAGTTATGTTCCTCTAGAGAACTCTGACTAATACAATGCCATGAGGCAATTTTGTCATTTTGTGAACATCTTAGAGTGTATTTACACAAACACAATAGGTATAGCCTATTGTGTTTAGACTACAAGCCAATAGAGCATATTACTATATGAAAGACTATAGGTAATTATTACAAAATGGTATTTGTGTATTTAAATATAGAAAAGATAATGTGCTACACTACGCTGTTACAACAGCCACTATAATGGCTACAACATCACTATGCCATAGAGATTTTTCAGCTTCATTATAGTCTTAAAGGACCACCATTTATCCATCACTGACTGAAAATGTAGTTATGCAGCATATGACTGTACATGTCTGTAACAAAATGAACTGCACAGTTCATTGCAACCATATGAGATAACTCAAGCAAAAATAGCTGACCTTCTTGAATTTCTGGACTCTCAAAATCGTAAGCCAAATAAAATTATTCTTTGAAGTCATCAAGCTTGAGGTAATTCGTGATGTAGCAGTAGAAGTTAAAATACCCAAAGACACAAGAAATTCAACAAACTTTAAGCAAGATGCAAAGTATAAACAAACCACATCAAGGCATATCTCAAACAGATTCCTGAAAACCCGATAGAAATGGAAAATTATATAAGGAGATGGTAGAAAAAGATACACATAGAATAGAAAACAAGATAAGAGTCGTCACTGATGCTTTAAGAAACAGCAAACCAGAAGACAGTGGAACAACGTGGTTACTTTAACATGGTAAAAGAGAAAAATATCTGACAACCCCCCAAAAAAAGGTCTATGGAAAATGAAGGCAAAATGAAGACATTTTTACAGGAGGAAGAGTTGAATCAGATTGTTGCCATTAGAACTGCCCTAAAATAATGTTATAGAAAGCACCTTGTGCTAAAGGAAAGTAATAGATGGAAATTTCGATATACACAAAATAATGAAGAGTGCTAGATATGGTACATCTGTGGTTAAATATTAAATACTTCTTTTTTATTTAAAACATATCTTTAGAAGATATGTCTTTAGTGGAAAATATGGTGTTAGCATCCTGGGACTGTCACAACTGCATGGCTTAAACAACAGAAATGTATTCTTTTATACTTTTGAGGGTCAGAGGTCCAAATAAAACTGTTGTCAGGGTCCTTTTTCTAGAGCCTCTGGGGGAGAATTTATTTCATGTCTTTCCTATAGCTTCTGGTGGGTGCTGGCAATCCTTGCATTTCTTTGTTTGTAGCCATCCTCCAATCTCTGTCTTGGTCTTTATATGGACTTTTTAGATGGGTTTGTTTCAATTCTTCCTCTCTTTTCTCTTATAAGAATATCAATCATTGAATTTAGGGTCATCCCTAAATCAAGGATGATCTCCTCCCAAGGTTATTGCCACAATTATATCTTCAATAAACCTTATTTCCAAATAAAGTCACATTCACAGATGTAGAGGTTAAAATTGGGGTAAATATTTTCAGAGGAACACTGTCCAACCCACTACAGCTACTTAAAACAAAAATGAGAATAATTAATTTTGGTGTTTATTATGTATATAGATGTAAAATGTGCAACAATAGCAAAAATAATGAAATAAGGAGATGGAAGTATGCCATTGAATGATATTTTAATATTATGCATAGGCCGGGGGCAGTGACTGAAGCCTGTAATCCCAGAACTTTGGGAGGCCGAGGTGGATGGATCACTTGACGTCAGAAGTTCGAGACCAGCCTGGCCAACATGGTGAAACCCTGTCTCTACCAAAAATACAAAAAATTAGCCAGGTGTGGTGGTGTGTACCTGTAATCCCAGCTACTCGGAAGGCTGAGGAAGGAAAATCGCTTGAACCTGGGAGGTGAAGGTTGTAGTGAGCTGAGATTGTGCCATTGCACTCCAGTCTGGGCATCAAGAGCGAAAACTCTGTTTTAAAAAAAAAAAAATCCATAAACTTATTTTTTGAAAGTATACCTTGATACATAAAAGATGCATTTTATGAATTCCAGGTCATGCAATACAAAATTAAGTAAATACATATAGCTAATCATTCAATAGAGGTAAATAAGTAATTTTAAGAATACACATTCCAAGATAAAAAAGGAAGTCAGGAAAGGTTAAAAAAAAAAAAAAAGTAAGAGAGAGAAAGAAAAAAAGCAAAGAACAGGTGAGCTAAATAAAAAAAATCTGTCAAGATGAATGATTAAAACCTAATGAAATTAAATATTACATTAACTAGTTGAACATGCCAATTAAAAAAGAAAGAAGGTCAGACTGGGCAATGTTTTATCATAATAAATGTGTCGATTTATCAAAAATAAATAATAATCATAAATGTGTCTATTTCTAATTACAGAGCTCCAAAATACCTAACGTGAAAACCTACAGAAATAAAGAAACAATATTCCAACTGTAGTTGGTTGTTTCAACCTTTCTATCAAAGGATTTGATAGAATAGTTAGAAAATAAGTAAAGATAGGCAGGTGTGGTGGCTCACGCCTGTAATCCCAGCAATTTGGGAGACCAAGGCGGGTGGATCGCCTGAGGTCGGGAGTTTGAGATCAGCCTGACTAACATGGAGAAAGCTCATCTCTACTAAAAATACAAAATTAGCCAGGCATGGTGGTGGATGCCTTTAATCCCAGCTACTCTGGGGACTGAGGCAGGAGAATCACTTGAACCCATTAGGCGGGGGGTTGCGGTGAACCGGGATTGCGCCATTGCACTCCAGCCTGGGCAACAAGAGTGAAACTCTATCTCAAAAAAAAAAAAAAAAAAAGAAAGAAAGAAAGAAAAGGAAAATAAGTAAAGATATAGAATACTTGAACAACACTATCAACCAACTGGACCTAATGGATATTTATAGAGCTTTAAATGAAAAATTGGCATAATGCACTCTTATTTTCAAGTGTGCATGAAAAGACTACGTTCTGGGCCCTAAGAGTCTTAATAAATTTTATAGAACTGAAATCCCTTGACTATTAGTTCTGACCACAAGTAGTTAAACTAGAACTTCAAATAACAATTTCTGCCTAGATTATTAAAAGTATCTGAAAAATCCCTGGATATCTGGAAATTAAGCAGCACACTCTTCCGTGACTTTACTGTACTTGTAGATGTCTTGCTGCATATGCCACAAATGAAAGGCCCTGAGCACTCTTTACCTGGACAACTTCTCTTGCATTTGTAGTTAGCAATTTGGAAAAATAAAGTAATGTCTCTGGAACAAAAAGTGTGCTTTTGTACTGTGTTCTGTAAAAGTAGTGGATCCCCCAAACTTAGCATTTTTCCGCTGCTGCACTAACCGACTACATGCTTAGCATCTCTTGGAGTCCCTCCATACAATTTCCATGGGATTTGGACACCAGGGAAACTGATGCACACATACTGTTGTTTATGCTAATTGCCATGCCTTGAGTAATAAGGCACAAGACTCTAAACCAGGAGTCTCATATTTTCTGCCAGCATCCATGAAGCCATAATTAACTAACTTATTTAGCTTATAAGGAAAGTAAAATGAAACCTCAGTCTTGGACAAAGTAAAAATATTTTATAAATTCTAAAATCTAAGTTTTGTTTTTTTTTTTTTTACAATTTTCAGGATAAATAATGTGATTATCATTCTTCTAAAGGTATCTATCTGAGCAGCCAGAATCTCCCTGCATACTTTCCTTCTAATAGTTACTATTTGTTGTGTATGTCTCAGGAAATAATAAACTTTATGAAAACTATTTTCTGAATGAAAAGTTAATTTACTGGACTTCTTATAGCCTTTATAGTATTTTAGAGGGTATTCTGAAGTTGAGGATAAGTTGGTAAGGCATTCAGTGTCTTTTTACATTGTTATGTAATGTTATTTTGCTTTTTCAGTGGCTTCAGTTTCTTTTCCTCAAACAGGCACATGTCATCAATGTAAAGCACATTCATTAAGTTTGTTAGTATGCCTAGAATTGCAGCCTCATCTGGGTTTTATACATGCTCAGTAACTCCAGGGTATTTTGTGACAGCGGGTTTAGCTATACATAATCCTGCAACATGAAGTGCTCTTGTAGATGGAAGTCTGAAGTAATGCTTAAATGATTTATATGAAAGTTAAACATGATTTCTGACAGTAAGAGAAAAAGACAGAGAAAGTGATTTCTTCCTTTTGTTATTAAAATATGACACCATTAGGCTGGGCACTGTGGCTCACGCCTGTAATCCCAGCACTTTGCGAGGCCAAGGTGGCAGATCACTTGAGGCCAGAAATTCCAGACTACCCTGGCCAACATGGCAAAACCCCTTCTCTACTAAAAATACAAAAAATTAGCTGGCCATGGTGGTGCGCACCTGTAGTCCCAGCTACTCAGGAGGCTGAGGCAGGAGAATGGCTTGAACTCAGGAGGTGGAGGTTGCAGTAAGCTGAGATCACCCCACTGCACTCCAGTCTGGGTTACAGAGAATACTCCATCTCAAAATAATAATAATAATAATAATAATAACAACATTAATAATAATAATAAAATATGACACCATTAGTGGCATTCAGGATGAAGAAATAATTTAGGTAAAATATTTAAAAACTATAAAACAAAACTACTTTAGCAAAGATAATTGAGAGAGGTTTATATAAGAACGATTTCATTGGCTGGGTGTGGTGTCTCAAGCCTGTAATCCCAGCACTTTGGGAGGCTGAGGCAGGCAGATCACGAAGTGAGGAGGTCGAGATCATCTTGGCAAACATGGTGAAACCCGAGGTCAAGAGGTCAAGACCATCTTGGCAAACATGATGAAACCCAGGATCTACTAAAAACACAAAAATTAGCCAGGTGTGGTGGTGCATGCCTGTAATCCCAGCCACTCCAGATGCTGAGGCAGGAGAATCGCTTGAACCAGGGAGTCAGAGGTTGCAGTGAGCTGAGATCGCACCACTGCACTCCACCCTGGTGATAGAGAGAGATTCTGTCTCAAAAAAAAAAAAAAAAAAAAAAAAGGAAAAAGAAAAAATAAAAGAAAAAAAGAACCATTTCATTAAATTATATAAGACAGTAATTTTTCATTATGAAAATTAAGTTTTTAAATGTATTGTTATTTAAGATGACTTTCAAGCATCTTATTAAAATATTTTAAGAAATATTTCTGAAGTAATATGCTTTAATTATTGAGGTGAGAATTTAACTTAAACTTTAGCTAAGAAATATTTTTCTTATGAATGCAGATTAAAAATATTTTTAATTGATTAAAAAAATTGACCCCATTTAAAAAAACCTAATCCTTTTATTTTCCAACTTAGTAGAAGTATATAAAATTGAATTCAATTGTTAAAGGTCAGAAGTAAACGTGTCTTTGTATTTGAATAGGCTGTTTTATCTATTAATTTGCAAATATAATGGAAGAGACACCTACCTTAGTCAGGATTTATCATTCAGAAAGTGTTCATTAAAGGTGTAACTCTTATTCTGACTTAACACCATCAGAGTGTTACACCATTAAAGGAGACTTTATATAGTGATTTGAAAAATTCAACGAAATTAAATTTAAAGGAGTTTAACTGAGCAATGAGTGATTTGCCAATCAGGCAGCCCCCAGAATCACAGTGGATTCACAGAACAGAGACTACAGAGGTGCCTCGTGGGCAGAACAAATTTATAGACAAAAGAGGTAAAGCAACATACAGGAATCAGAAGTGATGTATAGAAACAGTGAGATTGGTTACAGCTCTGCGTTTGCCTTATTTGAAGGCAGTTTGAACATTCACTAGTGTATGAATGGTTGAAGTATGGCAGCTGGGATGGGCCAACACTCAACTATTGTTACAGGTGCATGCTACGAAATTAGGTTTTCAATTTTGTCTGACTATTAAGCTAGGTTACACAAGGACTCAAACATAGAAGTATGGAGTCCTTCTCAGGCCACATTTAGTTTGCTTTAACAATGGGATACAGACTCATGCTTATACGTGATTGTATAAAAAAATCAAAATAAAGGGTAATACCATTTACTTTTCTAATAGGTAGTTTCCCCGCTATGTGTTGTATGCCTAACTCACTTTGAATTTGAAGGCATAACTATTCCAAAAATAAACCAATGTAAAGATTTCTCTGCAAATAAAGGTTGTTTGTAATTTGAAAGTGTTTCATAAAACAGTTTTTAAGAACCCTACATATTCCATGAGATTTTTAAAAATCTATGTACTATACCAGATGTGTCATTTTTACCTATATACATAACTTCTGTTTTTTTTTCCCCCAAAATAATATTGATACAACTCTGATAAGTGGAGAAACACCAGGTTCTTCATCTCGAGTCGAATTAGAAAAATCAACATGGACACCCGTGGAGTAGTTTTAAGGAGCAGGGAGTTTAATAGACAAGAAAGAAGGGAAGACAAAAAGAAGAAGCTCCCCTGTACAGAGACAGAGGAAGGAGGGGTCCAAAGCAGAGAGACAGAAGCCCACCTGCCAGGGATACCTGCCAGGTATATGTGCAGAGACTGGAGGAGGCGGTGTCTGATTTGCATAGGGCTCAGGAGATTGGTTTGACTAGGCATATATTCACCGAGCCCGTGAAACAGCTGGGTCACCAACTCCAACCTTTTAATATGCAAATGCAGGGCGCCATGATTTTCTCCACACGTGGGGATATGTGGGGGATACGTGGCGGCAACCATGTTGCCAGGAACATGTGGGGCAAAGGAAGAAAGCCATGGGAATTGCCATGTTGGGTGGACCCAGTTTCTAACACCTGGTATTTGCATATTAAAGGTTGCTGACCTGGCTCTAAGAGTTGGGGCTTTACAAGAAACTTTTCTGGAGGTGCTTTAAAAAGTGAAAACTTCCCAAGGACCCCTTTTCCTCTCTATCTGCCTAAAATAATTTCTTAATAACTCCTACAACAATATTAATCAAGATTGCCACTAGGTCATTTATCATGCTTTGTAAGAAAGACAGGTGCACACTGATTCACCATATTGATCTTGCTTATTTACCTAGTGGGCTGTGTCATAGCACTTATTCAGATTATATAAATATGTGAAAAAAAGAATACATGAATACATCTATTTTTCTGTCAGACCATTGGCATATTAATTGAATTAATTAATCAGTAATAAGACATGATTATGATTTGATTGTTATTATTGTTATCCTCAGTGTACCACAGACTTCAGGTTTCTCTACACTATATTACTTTGAATTTAGTGTAGGATTTGTAGTGCTGCAAGTGTTTTCTCAGTGTCCCTACTTTACTTCAGTTATCAATAGTATCTTCATGCCTACATCAGCCTCTGCACTACATCGGTCTCTTGCACTTCTGCCTATCTTGTGAGCAGAGGCACTGGCAGACTTTTTTTCCAACTACGTTTTCATGGATACTTGTGTAGCAAACAGCCTTGGAGGATTGGATGCCCTCCAAGGACAGATTTGCTTACTGTTTAGTATAATAAAGTTTCCATTTTATGCAGTCCATTTTTTAAGATTGAAGTTTCCTAAGCTCAACATTCCTCCTCTGTGAAACAAAATGACTACATGTGTAGGATTTACCAAGTTGCTCCATGTAATCTTCATGAGACTTGGAGTGGAGGGAGGGCAAGGGCAAGGGCAACCATTAAAATGAAACAAATGCTGCTTGTTGTGCTGGGAGTAATAAAGTTCTTTGGCTCTAACCCAGGAGTCTCATATCTTCTGTTAGAATCCATAAAACCATAGCGTGCTTAACTAGCTTGCTTGATAGTAAAATTTCAGAACTTATAAACTTTTTTTTTTTTTTGAGACAGGGTTTTACACTGTCACCCAGACTGGACTCGATCTCGGCTCACTGCAACCTCCACCACCCAGGATCAAGTGATTCTCCTGTCTCAGCCTCTGGAGTAGCTGGGATTACAGGCACACTCCAGTATTGCCTGGCTAATTTTTGTATTTTTAGTAGAGATGGGATTTCACCATGATGGCTGGGCTGGTCTCGAACTCCTGATCTCAAATGATCCGCCTGCCTCAGTTCCCCAAAGTGCTGGAATTACAGGCGTGAGCCACTGCGCCCAGCTGAACTTCTTTACTTCTTTACATACTTTATGCCCTTGCCCTTCTCCCAGCATTAAACTGCTGTTGCGTGTCAGGGGCTGCTAAGCTTATTGCAGTAGCAGAGAGGGTGTATATATATATATTTTTGTTGTTGTTGTTGTCATTTGTTTGTTTTTGCCAAGATCTAGCTCCAGCACTCTTGCCCTTCCTCTCCAGGGAAGCCAAACTGTACCTTGTATTATTTCTGGTTGATTTTTGGGCAAGGGAGTCTCGTATTCCTGACTCAGTGGTAGTAGATCACAGTTAGTTATTGTTCTATGATTCTTTACCCAAGAGAGTTTCTTGGCCTTTCAGCCAATGAAAATATGTATCTATCTTCAGCTCTTCAGTTTCACCGGGATTTTTTGCAATGTCTTGAGAGCCAGAGGCTTTTCCCTACTGGAGAGGCAATTTTGTTTCTACTCTTCTATAGAAGCAGTGGCTCTTTGCATATTCTCTGGTGGCAGAAGAATTTGTTGCCTTCCTCCAGGGCTTAGGATTTTCGCATAAGAAATAATTATCCAGAGAAGTGGGCAGATTTCCTTTTCCTGAATTCCCACAGCAGACAAATGCTATTTGCACATTTGCAACACTAAAAGAAGTTTTCCCTGTTCTTTTGTATTACCCTCAATTTTCTAGTGAGCATCTTCTTGCGAACTCCCCTTGTGTCTGGGAATCTCAGCTATTGAAAAATCGACATTTTCATGCAAACTTGGCCTTTAATAAATTGTTTAATTTTTAGCTGATTTTTTTCCTTCACGGACATGTGGTGGTCATCTCTTTCTCCCATGTCCTACAGAAGGTTAACGTGTCTATATCTCCTTTTGGAACTCCGTTTTCTTGGTTGTTTTCCATTCTCTTCTCTCTGATGGATTCACAAAAAGTTATGATTTGTGTATATTACCCAGATTCTTCTCATTTTTCAATTGAGTGCAACATTATTTAATAGATTTCTACAATTCTAAATGGAAGCATTTTCTAATATTTATAAAATTGATAACTGTATATAAATAGTTTCATTTGAGTGATCAAGAATAGTAGCTAGAATATTTCCATTTATACCTCACTTCCGCAAGGTATATACAGATTAATTCCAGCATAAAGAAGGCTATCTCCAAACCTCTTAATGCAGAGTTTAACATTGTTTTAAGTATTTAGTGAAGCAAATAGCTACTCCAATGTAAGTATCTATCAACCTAAAAATATAATGAAAAAGTAAGTACTGAATATAATAGCTTGTCTTTTGTTCTTTATATTAATTAGCTGAATAATGTAAATCAGTTAATGTTATACACAGATGTGAATGAGAGCATATATTAACACTTTATTTTTCATGTAAATGAAAGCAATGTTCATTGATTATTCACCCATTTTTCCATCAAGATATTTGATATCTACTATGTGCCATGCACTGTGGATAGAAATATTGATAATCTCGGGTCTCTGGCATAAAAGAGTATATTCTGAAGAACTGAACAATGAAAAATTGTTTTAAAATGTGTAACAGGAATAAGTACAGGATATAGTTGAGGACAAAGGTAGAAAGTTGGGGGAAAGGAAAATCCATAATTTAAGAACTTACTTGTACACTAATTCACTGAATTCCCACAATTGCATAATATAATTATTTTGATTTTTACAGGTAGTCCAAATGGAGTTCATTAATCTTAAAAGGAATAAAAAACTTTCCTCAAGTCTCATATGGGGTACATTTTCATTTGGGTGAGTTAAACACAGAGAGACCTAAAATTCTGCCAAATTGTCCTTATAATACGTAATTTGGTTAACTTTACAATGTATTGGTATTATTCTTCTGTGGATAAATAAGATCATTGGCAAAATAACATTTCATACATTTTAATGTTAAAAAATAATATATGTCCATGTAGATACTATCAAGAAAACATTCTTTCCAAGCAGTGAATAAACTATTAATTTAAAGCCAATAAATGGAACAGAATATTAAGGATATGTAGGACCAATAATAAACTTAAATACATCATTTATGCTGTCATGAATCTCTAATACTGCTATACTTTATATGCTTACATTTTCTGAAATCAATTATATTTACTAGGATGTTTTTGAGCTGTACCATTGGAGGGTATGGAAGCACTGTTAATTCATCCCTGAAAAAGTTTCCTCCATTAAAAAAAATTTTTTTTTAATATATATATATATTTTTGAGATGGAGTTTTGCTCTTGTTGCCCAGGCTGGAGTGCAATGGCATGATCTCGGCTCACTACAACTCTGCCTCCTGGGTTCAAGCGATTCTCCTGCCTCAGCCTCCCGAGTAGCTGGGATTACAAGCATGTGCCACCACATCCAGCTAATTTTTGTATTTTTAGCAGAGACAGGATTTCTCTATGTTGGTCAGGCTGGTCTCAAACTCCTGAACTCAGATGACCTGCCCGCCTTGGCCTCTGAAAGTGCTGGGATTGTAAGCATAGGCCACCACGCCCAGCCTATAATTTCAATTTTTATTTTAGACTCAAAGTGTAGATATGGAAGTTTGTTACATGAGTATATTGCATGATGCTGAGCTTTGGGGAATAAATAATCCCATCACCAGTCAGGTAGCAAGCCTAGTGCCCAACAAGTAGTTTTCCAGCCCTTGCACCCCTCCCCCTCTTTCCCGTCTAGTAGTTCCCAGTATCTATTTTTCCCGTCTTTATATCTATGTGTATTCAGTGTTAGCTCACACTTACAAGAGAGAACATGCAGCATTTGGTTTTCTTTTCTCACGTTAATTCATTTAGGAATGGCCTCTAGCTGCATCCATGTTTCTGCAGAGGACACAATTTCATTATTTTTTATGATTGTGTAGTGTTTCATTGCGTATATGTGCCACATTTTCTTTATTCAATCCACCATTGATAGGCACTTCAGTTGATTACATGCCACTGCTCTTGGGACTAATGCTGTGATGAACATATGAAAGTCCATGTCTCTTTGGTGGAACACTTGATTTCCCTTTGGGTATATACTCAGTAATGAGATTGCTGGATCAAACGGTAGTTCTGTTTTAAGTTCTTTGAGAAATCTTCAAACTGTCTTTCACAGTGGCTGAACTTACTTATATTCCCACCGGCAGTGTATAATTGTTCCCTTATCTCTCCAGCCTTGCCAGAATCTGTTATTTTTTGTCTTTTTAATAATAGCCATTTTGTCTGGTGGGAGATGATATATCATTGTGGCTTTGATTTGTATTTCTCTGATGATTAGTGATGCTGAGCATTTTTTTCATGTTTGGCAGCCACTTGTATGTCTTCTGAGAAGTGTCTATTAATCTCATTTGCCCACTTTCTAAAGAAGTTATTTCTTTTTGCTTGTTGAATTGTTTAAGTTATTTATAGATTCTGGATATTTAACCTTTGTTGGATGCACAGTTTGCAAATATTTTCTCCCATTCTGTAGGTTTTCATTTACTCTGTTGATAGTTTCTTTTGCTGTTAAAAAGCTGTTTAATTTCATTAGATCCCATTTGTCAATTTTTGTTTTGTTACAAATGTTTTTGAGGATTTAGTCATAAATTATTTGCCAAGGCTGATGTGATGTCCAGAAGGGTATTTTCTAGGTTTTCTTCTAGGATTTTTATAGGTTGAGTTCTTACTTTTAAATTGAGTAAATTTTTGAGTTAATTTTTTTTATATGATGGTAGGTAGAAGTCCAATTTCATTCTTATACATGTTGATAACCAAGTAATTCTGACGCCATTTATTGAATAGGGAGCCCTTTCCCCATTGCTTATGTTTGTCAACTTTTTTTGAATATAAGATGGTTGCAGGAGTGTGGCTTTATTTCTGGATTCTTTCTTCCGTTCCTTCGGTCTATGTGTCTGTTTTTGTGCCACTATTATGCTGTTTCACGGGCATCTGTGTGAAGAGACCACCAAACAGGCTTTGTGTGAGCAATAAAGCTTTTTAATCACCTGGGTGCAGACAGGCTGAGTCCGAAAAGAGAGTCAGTGAAGGGAGATAAGGGTGGGGCTGTTTTATTTGGTTTAGGTAGGTAGTGGAAAATTACAGTCAAAGGGGGTGTTCTCTGACTTGCAGGGTCTGGAGGTCACAAGGTGCTCAGTGGGAGAGCTTTTGAGCCAGGAGAAGAAATTTCACAAGATAATATCATCATGTAAGGCAGGAACATTTTAACTTCTTTTGTGATTCTTCAGTTACTTCAGGCCATCTGGATGTATATGTGCAGGTCACAAGGGATATGATGGCTTAGTTTGGGCTCAGGGGCCTGACATGCTTTTATGGTTACTGTAGTCTCATAGTCTAGTTGATATAGGGTAATGGGATGCTTCTGACTTTTTTCTTTTTGCTTATATTGCCTTGTCTATTTGGGCTCCTTTTTGATTCTATATAAATTTAGAATAGTGGTTTCCAGTTCTCTAAAAACTGACATAGATAGTTTGAAGGAACAGCATGAATCTGTAGATTGCTTTGGTCAGTGCGGACATTTCTTTTTTTTTTTTTTTTTTTTTTTTTGAGACGGAGTCTGGCTCTGTCGCCCAGGCTGGAGTGCAGTGGCCGGATCTCAGCTCACTGCAAGCTCCGCCTCCCGGGTTTACGCCATTCTCCTGCCTCAGCCTCCGGAGTAGCTGGGACTACAGGCGCCCGCCACCTCGCCCGGCTAGTTTTTTTTTGTATTTTTAGTAGAGACGGGGTTTCACCGTGTTCGCCAGGATGGTCTCGATCTCCTGACCTCGTGATCCGCCCGTCTCGGCCTCCCAAAGTGCTGGGATTACAGGCTTGAGCCACCGCGCCCGGCCCAGTGCGGACATTTCAACAATATTGACTCCTCCAGTACCTGGGCTTGGAATGTTTTTCCATTTGTTTGTTTCATCGATGATTTCTTTGTTTCATTGATGATTTCTTTCGCTAGTGTTTGGTAGTTCTCTTTGTAGAGTTCTTTCATCTCCTTGGTGAGATGTATTCCTAAGGTTTTGTTTATTTGTTTTTTGGTGGTGACTATTGTAAATGGGAATGGAATTTTGTCATTGATTTGGCTCTCAGCTTGAATGTTATTGGTGTATAGAAATGCAACTGATTTTTTTAATGTTTATTTTGTGTTCTGAAAATTTATTGAAATTGTTTGCCAGTTTCTAGGAACCTTTTGGTGGAGTCTTTAGGGTTTTCTAAGTATAGCATCACAACGTCAGTAAAGAGATAATTTAACTTCTTCTTTTCCTATTTGGATACCTTTTATTTCTTTCTCTTGCCTGAGTGTTCTGGCTTGGACTTCCAGTACTATATTGAATAGGAGTGGTGAGAGTCGAGTCCTCTCCAATTTCTTAAACATTCTTAAACCCATTGAAATAAGGTTCAAATGAATTCTTAGAAATGTTTGAACAGAAAAGTAAACAAACATAGATAGATTTGAGGAATGCAGGAGAACCAAGGTCACACAAACCTTATTGTATGGGGCAGGGGCGGAGGTGGTGATGGTTATGGAATGAGGAGCTCCAGTAACTCTGGAGATTTTTATTTTCAATTTCCTATAAGAAGAGTCATTGTCCGTTCTGTTGTACAAACCCACCTATTGCAGAACACTTGTATCATAACACGTGCCTTTGTAATTAGCAAGAATGAGATTATATTTAGTAGATTTTAAGAAAAGGATATACTTATTGCCTGTTAATTGTGTTGAAAAATAGACTGTATATGGTAACTTGATGAAAAATAAATATTCTTATTCTTGAAAATGGTGCAGTAAATAAATTTTACCATAATTCTAAAACACAGACACATTTCCCCTACTCTTAGGATTATAATATCCATTATTGAAATTAAAAATTACTAATAATTGATTCCTGTTGTGACAAAGGAGCTTGAGGAGAATTACTTCCAGCAAGAAGAGTTTTTCTAGTTTTTTATATAACCCCCAAAGACTTAATGGGAGTATAATAAATATGAATAAATATGAATAAAATGTGTAAGTCAAACACATAAACTTTTAAAATATATATTTGTGGGAGAAGAAAGCTAGAAAGATAATAATTCATTGAGTAAAATTAGTACCTTCATGTTTGCCTGGCTTATTATTTGCATTACATTGCCATCTGGTTGATATCAGAAAGTCTGTATAAGATCAGATACATAAATTTACTACAAGAGATAAGAAAATAGCATATGTTGTTTTTTTAAGTCCAGGATCCTATAAACCATATTTTAAGATAGAAAAGAGGATTAATTCCTTAGGCACAAAACAGTGGAGCTACAATTAAGAACCTCAATTAGTCTATCTGGTATTTCAATTGACTGATTCTCTGGTAATGCTCAGTGCTTATTGTGTGTTCACAAGCTGAAAACATGGCAAAGTCACTCTTAGAATGATCAGGAAATGGTTGTGTTAGTCAGGGTTCTCTAGAGAAACTGAACCAACAGAACTTATATATCATATATGGATTCATAAGGTAAGATTTATTATGGGAATTGGCTCACATGATTATGGAGGCCAAGAAGTCCCACAGTATGCTATCTACAAGCTGGAGAGCAAGAAAAATTGGTAGTGTTATTCAGCCAGAGTCCATGGGCCTGAGAACAGGAGCTGAGGTGGAGGTTGGGGGATTTTTGTGAGTCTTGGAGCCCAAAGGCTCAAAAAACACGAGTTCTGATGTCTGAGGGCAAGATAAAACAGATGTTCCCCTTAAGAAAAAAACAAATTTCCCCTTTGCCTTTTTGTTCCAACTAGGCTCTCAACAGGTTAAATGATGCCCAACCACATTGGTGAGGGTGATGTTCTTTACTCAGTCTGCTGATTCAAATGCTGATCTCTTCTGCAAACAGCATGGTGGGCACACCCAGAAATAACGTTTTACCAGCTATCCTGATATCCCTTAATCCAGTCAAGTTGACATAAAATCAATCATCACAATGGCGATTCTATTTTAAGGCTTCATAATTGAGCTAACCGATGAAATCCCTATTTCTAAAAAAACCAAAACAAAAGAAAAAATTCTTTTTGTTAGGACTTTTCCAAGTTATTGTGCAGTTGCATAATAACATGAACTCTGCTGGCTATGTTAATAAGAAATAGTTTATTACAGTTAAACTTTGAAGAGCCTCCTTTCTTAAGAAAATAATCAAGAAAGAAGGCATTTTAATGATCCAAGTCTGTTTTTATGTTAAACCTTGTTTTAGAAAGTAAAATATTTACATCAGTATGTGAAGACTCAAACATTGTTGAGAATGGTAAATTGCCAAATTTTAGTTGGATGGCTACTGAGCAAAAATCATATAATAAATGTTGAATTTTTTAGAAAAAATATTACTATTAGTAACATATTTGTGTTTTCTTTGCAAAATTTGGAGTGAACATAAAGGTTTCATTTTGATTAGCAGTTTATTTTATTACTTTTAAGGGCATCACAGAATCATATATCCTTATTTGTAAACATTAGGACATACAGAGGAAGAAAGAAAGGCTGGGATGTATCACAAATTGAAATATTCACAACTAATTTGGGAACACCAGGATGTATGGTGACCCTAGCAATGGCCCATATTGACAATTTCCTGAATCTCATTTTGGCCACAGGTTAGTCTTTGGAAGTTATGTTAAATGTTATCGATTATTGTATTGAAAAAAGGTAAACACTTTTTGTGCAGTAGTGCAATTTTTACCAATGCAAATTTATTTTTGGTTTTGTTAATAGGTGGTTCATTTGTTGACCGATCAACCATTAGTTAGTAATCACTCTCAGCTCGGCAATATTATTGAGTGTGGAAAATTTTACCCTGGAATACTAAAGCTAGTATTTTCAATCTCAAGTAGCACATTGAGGTCATGACTAATGACATATATATATATATATATATATACTCAAATTATATATATATATGAGTATCATACATTCATCAGAACTTTGGATATTACTCTTTCACATTTTTACGTGCTTTTTGTTTGTTTACTTGTTTTGTTCTTGTTACATAAACATCAGTTGTGGTATGGAAGAACAACAAGATAGCATAAAATCTGAAGGTAAGTGACAAGAGATGTTATTGCTCAGGCATGCTACTTTAAGAGTGTGTGTGTGTGTGTGTGTGTGCCTGTGTTCCATCTTTCCTTTGTTTTTCCCTCTGATTCTCTTAGAGTCAGGTGGCTTTTATTCAATTTGCTAATTCAGTGAAGCAAATGCAGTCCAATGGTGGCCTTAGCAGTGCAGTTGTTCCTCAATATTTTATTAATTTTTCTGGTTGGTTTTGTTTTGTGGACAGAGATTCCTCTGGCTTTATTTAACAAGTCAGACTCCTAAAGACAATATGGCAGCAAGAGGAACAGGTATTCCTAACATTTAAGTTAGGTAGGATTAGAATCATTGGGTCATTTTTGGGGGAACATGCCAAGAAAGAAAATGGAATAAAATTTGAGATTGCAAAGAAGTTAAGAAGATTTTTCTGTTAACACTTCATATAAGAATGAATAATTGAAATTTCAAGTTGGAAATTTCTTAAACTAGTGGTTCAGTTTAACCATCAATTTAAAATTTAAAATAATACTGAAAATTCAGATTCAATTTTGTCTGCCCCTACATCAATTCAGGGCTATTTCAATTCCAACAAAAACATCCACAGCTTCACAAATGTCTAGTTGATGAATCATGAGAAAAGTTAATATGCAGCTTATTCAAATTACTCTTCATTAGGCATAGTTACCTTTAAGGAGTTTGATAAACAGTAATATTGATAGCAAACTCCATTCATGTTTTTATTTAAATTTTTAAAATATTGACTATTGTTTTGTGTGACTTTTTTTTTTTTTTTTTATCTCCGATCACTGCAACCTCGGCCTCCTGGGTTCAAGCGATTCTCCTGCCTTAGCCTCCTGAGTAGCTGGGACTACAGGTATATGCCACCACGCCCGGTTAATTTTGTATTATTAGTAGAGACGGAGTTTCTCCATGTTGTTCAGGCTGGTCTCGAACTCCCGACCTCAGGTGATCCACCTGCCCTGGCCTTCCAAAGTTCTGGGGTTACAGGCGTGAGCCACTGTGTCCAGCCACACATTCCTTTTTATTTATTTATTTTTCTTTTCTAATACTCTTATAAAGCAAAATGATAACAATGAAAATGAAATAAAATTAAAATTTTGATTTATATAATGCTATTGTAATAATATATTTATGCTTTTCCTTTCTAAAGTAAGTATTTGGTCATATAATTAGATTTTTTTCACACACTTTTATAAAAAATTCAGAACTTCAAAGTATATTCAAAGTAAAACTCACTGGGAAAAAAAAATTCTTTGGGGCATTCATATTGGGAAGTGTAAAATTCAACCACTAGATGGTGGAACTAATCCAAGTATCTATAATTAAATAGTCCTCACAAGATCTCTTCCAATTTTTGAAAGTTCAGTGATTTTATTGTTTTGAGCCAATTTTTACTTTTTATTTAGTATAACATTTAATTCAGCATATTAATCATTTCTGGTTTGTGCTTTTTCATATATTTATCACTCATATAGAAATTTTTATTTATATGACCACATGATTTAAAATGAAAGAATAGAATAAATATTTTCCCCCATTTCAAGTGAATCAAAAATTCTCTCATTTATGACCTTTAAAGTTAGCTTAAGACAAACGACATCTTTTTTTTTTTTTTTCTTTTGGAGACAAGTACAAGATTCAGAAGATGGAAGCAAATATTTATAAAATAAACCACAATGTTTTTATGCTGTTTAGCCTTCATAATTTTGAACAATTCTGAATTTGTTGCTTCAAATGAATAATGAATTGCAGACACAGGTATTAAAGCCATCAAACATACTAGTTCACCATGTTGCAGACTTTAAAAAACACAGGACAAAGGTTTACAATAACTATTTGTGCTATCTAATGAAGAAACATCTAGATAATCAATTTTACATAATTTTTGTACATATACATTTCAATCAGTAAATGTCAACTACAAGATCAGTGCAATGACACTTGTTAGGGCACAGAGAATACTGGTATTTTTGACGAAATTAAGTCCACAAATACATATAGTAAAATGTAGAGGTTTTCAACTGGTTTACAGGAAGCCTGATTTTTACAAAACTAGATTAATGAAAAATCACAACTGAAATCACTCTTTCAATAACAAAAGATATATTTGTATGGTAGTTAGTTTTAATTAATTGGATTTGCTTTTCAAATTTGGACATAACCTTCAACATTGTGTAGAACACAGTGGGAAGTATAATAATTTTTCCTGAAAACCCTGTTTTTTACTATGCAAACATGCAGGCATCAGATTTTTAATCAAACCAATTGGCTGCCATCTGTGACACTGGCAGAGAACTGAAAGTGTAGATTTATTTATTACTTGGTTTTGTTGAAAAAACTAGATAAGCTATTTATGCTAACATGGGAATCTAATTCTCAATAACTTCCGTGTTTTTTTATCCTTAGACAATAGAGATAATATATTCATTATGTTTCCATTTTAGTTACCTCAAGGTAAAATTTATAAAACTGTTGGACCAATTCAAAAACTTACTAAAATATGATTTTGGAACACCTGTTGGGAATATTTACAGATCATTTCTTGGATTACATTTAGTCTTTAGAAAATATGTGATTCAATCAAACAGCATTACTTGGTATGGTGTAGAGAAAACAAAAATGTCATAACAATTTCAGTTTTCAGTCTGTCTTATAAGATTTAACCCAAACCACAGTGGGAAAACTACATAATTAGTCAATAAATTATGAGCCCAAAGTCTGTCTTCAACCAATGTAATCATGCACATATGAAACAATATCAAAGACTAGAGAAACAATTTATGACATGAGATCAAAGGTGATTCTGAATCAACAGAATTTTATTTTTCTTTTACCATGGCCCAAGTAATGTTTGAAGTAAACTTGCTTGGGAAGCTTTGTTGAATTGACACAAACAAGCACAGAAATACACCAATAAGCACATACCAAAGTCAATTCTGAAATGAGTTACAAAACTGTTCAGTGGTGGTCTTCCCATTGTAAAAGCTGATTTCATGGCTATGTGGAATCATTGGTTGGACAGGTAAAATGAGAGAATGTAGATGCGAGCCCTTTGCTGCTGGCAAAGCTTTAAAAATATGTTATTATTTTGTCATTATCTGTATTTCCTCATAGCTGCTCCTCTTAAAGATGGTAAGTCAGAATTCACTTGTTTATAAAAGAGGTAGTAATAACATACTACCTGGGCTAGGAGCAGGAAGTTGAAGCATGTTTATGTTTAATTTTTATTTTATTTTTTCATCTGTAAATAAAGTCATATTATTTGTGAAAGACCAAGGCCAAGGATCTTGCACCTCATTCTATAATGAGGTCATCTCATATTATTTGTTGTAAAAATCCCATAAATTAATTATATTTGGGTATCATTGAAGGGCATGGGCCAGAGATATGCATACAGAAATTGTCCCTCTAGCCTTCCTTTCATGACATGCATGAACTCTAGCAGTGGCTAGAAGGAAATTAATCGTTTGGGAGGTTGAGCAACAGACTTTGAGAGTTAATTCTAAGTATCCTACATATATCTGTTAGCTGTGAAGGAAGACAAAAATTGACCTTTATTCTAGTATCCTTCTTCTAACTATGGCTGAAGATAGCTCTGTTATGTCAAATAAAACCACAGATTTTCTTTTACTGTAGAGCTGAATAAGAAAGAAAAAAGAAAGAAAGAAGGAAAGAAAGAAAAATATCTATCAATCCTGAAAAGAGTGAATCTAGACAGATCACACGGTAAAAATACAAACTGAAATCCATCAGCTAAGGGTATAATTGGTCAGGGGAGTATAGGTGGTGCATGCCTTTAATAATAGTTTAAGATATTAAATAATTAAATGGATAATAGGAACCACTATTATTTATTGGCTTTTGTTGCTTTTTCTCCAAGCAAATTTGGAATGTTTTCACCTGACATAAATTATTTTACTTAGGTTATCTTTATTTGAGTGAGAGACTTGTCATTAATGTGCAGCAAAATTTACAAGTCACCATTCTTCCAAATACAAGACTGAATTTTTTAGAGTTTTTTTTTAAGTGTTGTGTGTGTGTGTGTGTGTGTTGGTTTGTTTGTTTTCATTTTGAGACAGAGCCTTGCTCTGTTTTCCAGGCTGGAGTGCAGTGGCATAATCTCTGCTTACCGAAACCTCTGACTCCCAGATTCAAGCGATTCATCTGCCTCAGTCTCCTGAGTAGATAGAACCACAGGCGTGCCCTACCACACTCAGATAATTTTTTGTATTCTTAGTAGAAATGGGGTTTCACCATGTTGGTCAGGCTGGTCTTGAGCTCCTGATCTCAGGAGTTCTTGGCCTCCCAAAGTGCTGGGATTACAGGCATTAGCCACAGCGCCCGGCCGGTTTTTAAAGTGTTTCATACAGTGTAACTCTAAGCTGTCAGAAAAACCTGTATCTCAAATTCATTTAACTTTTCTATGAAGCAATCTTCTTATTTTCTCAGACATAAAAATTATCATAATACTTTACATTGAGTCTCTACAGTTGACTATATCCTGTGAAGGACATAAATACCTGTGAGAAACAATTAATTGATATTTTTTATACTAACTAGAAAGCACCAAGTTATTTAACTGATAAATAAACAAAGTTAATTTTATATACCTGTTTGGTGAGTGTTGGCAAGTATGAATTCATCTTCAAAAAATTCACTTACAACTAGCAATTTTAAGGACTTAAAGGTTAATTTTATTATTAAAAGGGTATGATTATTTTTACTAAAATTAATAAAAAAGATTAACTGTTATCATTAAATTAAAGCTCCTTCAAAAACTGATAAGTGTATTCTTTAGAGAGTTAAAAAGTAGTAGCAATACATTTTTATTTTAGTTAAGCTTACTTAACTAATGATCAAATAGATTAAGTTATATAAAATTGTACAAACTTTATATTTTTGCATATACTTATCTTCCTGGCATTTTTGAAATAAGAAAAGTACAAGTGTGTGGGGCAGAGGAGGCGATTCAGTTACTTCTGCTATGTTATTAAATCTCTGGTAACCATTTAATACAATACAATACAATACAATACAATACAATACAATACAATACAATACAATACAATACACTACACTACAATACAATACCTGTAGACTCAGCATCCAAACTATATTTTACCTTCGAGTTCTACCTGATAAAGTGTTGGAATAAAGATGGTATTTTCCGTAACTGTTTAATAATAATCACATGTTTTATACCCTTTACTTTGAAGAAGAAACCTTGAGCAACTAGAAATGTCAATCTAAAAGGCAGAAAAGCTGGAAAAAACTCATGAAGACTAAAAGATTTATGCTCATAAGATCATTTAAATTTAGTTGGATATGCTAAAAAAATAGGGGGTATAAAATCTAAAGTTTGGTAAATCTTTGCTTTATGGGACTTCAAGTAATAGAATTTCGTTTCCCTTTCTCTTCCCCTTTCTCTCTCTCTCTTTTTTATTTTTGCCATTTCTTCTCAGGAGCCCTGCAATTTCAAACCTTGGAATTGAATTGGATTTGAGGAGGAAAATCCATATTCAGCTTTAATCCAAATGAATTTTACTACTTTAGACAAAGGTACAATACTCTATTCAAAAAAGTTATTGAAATCACATCTTTAAATCTGACACAGTCACTTGAATAAATAAGTTGTGTTGTAGTTTCTCAGAGCAACTTCCGTTCATCGTTCACTCACCTTAACAATTTCTCACTGTTTTCTGCTCTTTTTTTTTTTTTTTTTTCTATTTTCTGCTTGCTGAAATTCAGATCAATATTCATTGCTTTCTTCTGGGTTAACTCTTTCTTATGTTAACTGAATCAATTTTGACTTTGTTTCTTTATGAAATTACTTTTAAATAAAGTATTGATATTGTCATTTATCAATTTTATTATAAGTCTTTTGCTTATTAAAGGATTAAAATCCACATCTAAACTTATTTAGATCAAGGTCAGTTTTTTTACTCTTCTGTAGAATTGTAAATATAATATCCTATTCTCCTTTTCTTACAGTTTTATTGTGAAGATCTGTGCAAATTGCTATATAAGATGCAATTTGGTATTAAAGAAAATTGTTGCACTGACTACATTGATTAGAGTCTAATTTTTGGAAAATATACTTTGCTTTTTCAGTAATTTTATTATTCTGTCTGTGGCGGCTGCAGTGTATCACTAGCCAGCCCTGTGCAGACTTACAAAGGACTACCCACTAAGAACAAAAACCTGATACAACTTGAAGAAATTTCCATCAAACGTCTTTGTCTTATCCCCTTCTTATACAGACAAAGATGACAAGGGCCAAAAAGGAAGTGATTTTCTCGTTGAATAAGAGAATCTGAACAGCATCGAGGATATCTAATGTTGGGGAGAAAATTGAGAGAAGATAGAATTTCAAGTCTGAATTATGACTTCACTACTGTGTCATCACTGGTAGAATAAGGATAACAATACTTATCACACAGATTTGTGGTCTGAATCATGTGAGAGACATATATGAAAAATGTAAAACAAGAATTAGCATGTGATATACTCTCAGCAAATCAATTAATCCTTCATTCCTTTTCTCTCCCCTTACTCCTTTGATTTTTAAACTAATTTAGATCATGATTATAGGCTTGTGTGCCACCCATTATTCATATGTAGAATGGGTTGCATTATCCCCTCCTTGGAAATATCTTTCCAAGTGGGTAACGGGAAAACTACTTTGAAGACTGTGCTGAAGGAATTGATAGCAGGAACAACTCTAGATATTTTTTGTTTATTTGGATATGACATGAATGGGTCCATACCATAAACTCCTATTAAGCTGAATCACCAAAAAAATTTGATATGAAAGTTATACATTGAAAAAATTCACTCTTACCACTGATTTGATTGATACTGAGCCTGTAAATATTCATTTATATGATGTTTGGCACTTTATTTTATGAAAGTACCCTTTACTTAAAATAAATCATTTTATTCACATAACTTTCCAGGACACTATACATTTTTAAACAAGACAATCAATGTACTATTTAAAAAACAAAGTCATAGTCACCTCAATGACTTTCTGACTATAAATTAGAAAACAATATTCTCCTTGTAATATATGTGCCACCAGGGCAAGAATTACAAATTGAGAGCAGGTAAGAAAATGGTTGTTGACTCTCATTAGTATTCTAATGCTCCTTCAGTCAGATTTATAAAGTATGACCTATAGCATCCAACTCCATCATTTTCCAATCATTCTTGAGACTGTCAACTCTATGGGCATTGTTTAGCAGCCTCAAAACACTGAACTTTTTACAGTCTTATTAGAGAGAAAAACACATTAAATGATCAATCTTTTATGAGCTCAGAAAAAAAATGCCTAACATGAACATTTAAGTATCTTCTGTTTCTGTGATTTCCATTTTTGGAGAGCAAAAATGTAAGAAACAAAGGGAATGTGTCTGGGGATGGTACTAATAATACTGGGATTTTACAATTTAGGTTATAATCAAGATAATTATATATATAAACTATATAATTATATATGGTATAGTTTCAATTTCTAATCTTTTATCATCATCTACCACATAACTCCTCCTATATTCTCTTTTTCTGACTGTGGCCTAGTACCTCAAGAATATTGTATATGCTTGTCACTATATAAACTTCACCCTAAGGAAATTTCTATGTCAGGTACAATAAGGGCAACAGAAGAAAATGTATCAAACCACATTTCCAATTTATTTGAATATTTTTGGCCTAACCTTGTTTGCAAGACAGTTCCCACTTTGTATTATAATAGGCAAATGGATATACACTTTTCATTTCTTCTAAATAATAGATTATTATAGTCAGGAGGTTTGGATTGGCAGCTATTAAATATAATTTGAAAACATGGGATTTTATTAGGATTCTAAGGTTATTCTGTGATGATGGAACTCATGACATAAGAGTCGATTACTCATTGTCAAAAATCATTGCCCATCATATCAAAGCAGTGAGACCGTGTGCTGTCTCCAGTTTTATTCATTTCTTTGGTGTATATGAGTGGAAAGTGTAGTAAACACAACAGTAGAATATACCTACAGTCCCCTTAGAAACTCTTAAATCTTCAATTTATAAAAGTCATCCTAAAACATTAAAAATAACTTAGGAAAGGATAAATTCCAATGTCAATGAGTGAGATGTGCTCTAGCTAGTGTGTACAGAAGAGAATGTGGAGTTAGAATAATTATTGTAGGACTGTAGATTGTCATCTCAAGATCAATGTCAAATACATTCATTCATGTAGTATTTTCACATGCATTCTGGTCTAAATATCCCACCATATCTTTCGTTTTGAGATCTGCAGAACAAAGTCAATGTCTGAATTTAGAGACTACTTTGACCATTTTGTTCAAATGTGTGAAGGCTAAACCAGAACAATTTACAACATCCAATGAAGTAAAATTATATAATTAATTAGACAATAAAATATTAACAATAATTGAACATTGTTTACTTTTTTATCCTCACAAAAACTCAATATGATATGTATGGTTATTACTAAATGTATTATACAAATCACATTTGTCAAATAAGGAATGGCTGAATTAAATGATTGAATGAAAGAGTGAAAGATGTAGATTGTTTAAATACATTCAACTTGTAATGAACTGTAAACTTCACCCATAACATTATTAATATATCAGTGCTATCAACTACATTTTACATAGGATGAAAAAATCATTATTTTTATTAATCCCAAGATATTTTATTTTATTATATAAATGAAATAATTTATCTATTATAAAGACTTTTATTTTTGTTCCACTCATTAAAGAACATGGTAAGACTGTTGTGTAATTGACTGGATAGGTAAGTCCAAATGGGTAAATAGCTGTTTATGTTAGTATCGCAGAATAGCTATTTGATAATGAAATATATTTTTCTTACCTACTTTCAAAAAGATTACATAAACAAGTATTTCATAGAATTCAAACACTGATTTTTTTAGTAGCAAATTGTCCAAAATAATTTAATTAATATAAACTTAATAAATTCACTTAAACAACTATTTACATGCAAAAGTAATATTTTTATTGCCCATTTGGAAAATAGTTTTGCTTTCTGGTTTATAAGGAACTTTTACTAGTTTAATTATTCGGGTGCTTTCAAATGTTTTTTGGAGGCTATTACAAAATCACATCCTTAAATTTTAAATTGGAAACATTGTAAGAATTGAATTTTTAACTCCTCATAAATAGTTTAAAAGTACACATTGTTCCATGGCTTTTGCATTTAGAATAAATACAACATTTTTATGTAGAAAAATATTCTTGTAATATAACTAGCACATAGTCAGTGTTTCTTAACCATTTTGAGGCCCTGAAAATTTTTGATAGTGATGAAAGCACAGACATGCTATCAAGAAAATTTAACCACATAGCAACACACACACATACACATAGACACACACAGAGTTTGCTTATAAGCTCAGGAAGTTTAAAGATCTGCTGAAGATTATTCTTGGGTTTGCCATGAATAATAAATACCAAGTCAAATACCTTTGAATTTGATTCTTAACAAATCTTTGTGGCTGAGAAACCATGAGACCTTGGGATGTCCCCAGAATGTAATTATCAATGAACAATAGTCATTGAAAAAATCTGAACAGATATTACTGAGTCTCAAGATTGTTTAATGGCACAGATAATGTAATTCAAATCATGATCCCAGGGCCGATGAAGCCTTGTTTTAACATGTAAGTGGGATGGGGCATGGGAGAGAGAAAATAAAATAATTATTTATGTTAAATCATACATAAACAGTAAAGCCAACGCAGTAAGTAAAATAAGAGAAAGTAGAATGCTGGGGAGGTCATATGTTTCAAACGAATGCATACACAAAAGAGTACGCAACAGGATACATTAAGAATAAAATGGGAAAAAATCATATTGGGTAAGTAGTATCACCCCAAAGTGATAGCCAAAAGTACCTATGTTTGCCTAGTTCTCAGATTATAACTATGATGATAATTAGATAAATCAAACAAGCAGAAAAAAAAAACTATAGAAAAAATGTCAAAGTGACATAAAATAATTACTGGTGTTTCAATGGAAAGAAAAGCAATATCAGGAGTTATCAAATATATGAAAAATTATGAAAGATTATATAATGCCAATGATTAGATTACGTTATTATAAAGATGCTATGAAGATATACTAAATGATATTCTTTTCATCTGTGGGTACTGCTAAAAAATTCTTTCACAGAAACTATTGGATTTTGAAATAGTTTAATTCCAAAATATTTTCTCTATTTTGCAAAATTGTAAAATAAATGTATGGGATATTTTTCTCTGTAGTTACATAAGGATTTATTATCACATTGGCCAAAGAATACACAGAATGCTAGTTTTGAAGAAAATTTTAGAGATTTTAATACCAGGATGAAATAATAGTATCATTCTATTTCAGGTTCTTAAGCAACATTTCTAAGACTAGAACCTTATCTTGAAAAATTATGCTTTTAAACATAAGGGAATTCAAGTAAAGGAAACTGACTAGATTAAGGCAAATATATCATGTTTACTGATGAAGTTAACATTATTTAAGGAAGGTAAGATATTCTTATTCTATATATACGCCAGAAAAATTTCTTCTCCTCTGAAAATTACAATTATATTTGCCCAATATTGTAGCTTAGTTTTAAGTTTTTCTGTACTGTTTCTTCTGACAGTTCTGTGGTAAGGAAGAAATATTATAGGCAGCATTTTCTTTTTTCCTACAGAGTCTGCCATATGGAGAAGTAGAATGAGAGGCCACCTAGGTAACGTGATTTATTAAAACTTCTCCATCCCAAAATAGATATCCCATCTGTGGGCTAATGTCTGAAATTCCTATTATTAAACTCATTTTTATGTAAGATAGTGAGGCCCCAGAGAGTCCTTGAGAAACGTAAATAAACTATCACTGATCTCTCTTGGATTATGATGAAAACCATGGAGTCTTTCTATTCTCTGTCAAATGTGGAGGTCATGGATCCTTCTTGGCACCTAAGGTTAAAACTCATAGAACATGCTTCAACTTCTGAGACGTTGAATCTTAAGAGGACACTATTTATAAAATTTATTGCTTGTAAGATTTGTTTGTTGCACTCTTACTGTTATGAAAATCATGAACTTGGAAATAAGGACACTGAACAATTGAACAAGACTACACTGAAAGGCAGAGAAGAAGTAATTATGAACAAATTGTGCCTTTCATGAAGTGATCAATTGAATTTGAAACAGAAATTTTCCTAGCTTCTAAATGATTGGAAATTTCAGCTTTGGCTTAACTTAAAAACTTAACATTGTCAATTCTGTCCAAGTCTCTGAGTCATGTACAGAATTCAAATTATTACATCATTTGTTCACTTATCTGTATTATTTCTTCATTTAAAAGTGGACAAATTTTTATACTATATCCTAATAATGATACGAAGTGACTTGTAGGACTCTGGATAGAAAGAGATGGGCTAGGATACAGAGGACATTCCTTAAACAGTTGCCAAATAAATGACATTAAAAATGTATAAAAAGGTATGTTAAGTAATTAAAAGTGTCAGACATTATTTTCCTATTATGAGACATTTTATATTATGGTTATTCATTGTAATTACATCCAAAAAAATTCATAAAACATTTATTTTTGTATTATTAAAAATCTAAACAATAATAACAAGATGGAGGGAAATGATACTATCTGACTTAATTATTAACTTGAAGGCCAGTTTCTACAACTTATTCTCATTTACCTTTATCTGATTTGGCCACAGTTTCTTATTTTCTCACATTTCGCTAAGCTTGTGGATGAAGCTGCAGGTCTCTTTTTTTTTTAAGCTGGAATATAACTTTGTCACTCTATTTAATTATTTCTCATTATCTACCTACTTTGAAACTTTGGAGATTTTATAAAAATAATGAGTATTTAATCAAAGTTGCCTCTTCATCATTTGTCAGTGAAAATATCAAACCTGACTGTTTTATTCTATTGTGCACTCTAATTACATAACCAAAATCTTTTTAAAAATTCTTAGTTCTTTGAAAATATAGTTTTTTTGAATTCACAAACTTGCAGAATGATGAAAAAAGTTATTAGATCCTGAAGAAATAACATTGATTTGTCTTTTCTTATTTTATATCAGTTAGTAGTAAAATTGTGACCAAATCTGGTAAATCTTTTGGTGTTGCAGGTTCATAATCTGTTAATTGAGAGTATTCAACTATAAATTGCTTTAATTAAGCAATGTTTGCCTAAGAACAAGTTTCATTTCATCTCATGAAAAAGTGTTATTTTTTATATTAATCAGTGGAATGTTTAAAGAAAAAAACTGGTTATCTTGAAGCTATCAAATAATTATAAGAAATCTCTATACGTTATGCTTTAAAATATATAAAACCCATAAATTCAAGCTTATTAGTTTCCATTTTCAGCAAGGTTTGTATGAGAAAATAAGTAATACAAATGAGCTTTCCAGAAAATCTAATTTTATGCAGATCAAATCTGAAAATCATGAGTCCAAGATGAAACTGATCTCAAATTATTATTTTGATGTGTTTCCATTTGTTAAAAAAAATGCCTCATTTTAGCTAGCAACAATGTGTAGAATATTATTTTAAATAAGACAGGGCATTAAAATAATGTATTTGTTGATCTCAAAAAGAATAGATGATCAGATTTTTAAGAAGTGATTTTAATTAAATGGACATGTTTCTCTTTAGCCAGATACGACTGAGGAATTTTGAGTTGGAATTGATATAGGGGAATCCTTGGAATTATGTGTGAATATGTGTGTGTGAATTATGTGTGTGTATTTACATAATTTACACTATTCGCGGTCTTTGCTTTTCTTGACTCTTAAGTTTCTCTTAAGTTTCGTACACATTTTTAGATATCTGTGTAATTATGTTATTTCCTTGGTGGAAATATATTGAGGCCTATATCAATAACCTCAAACCTTTTAAACACTTAAAGTAAGTCAATGTGCTTGTTCTGTTTCAGCTATCTGAAATTTAAAAATTTGGCAAATACATTTTTAAAGTACCCAGTTATTGGAAGAAGAAAAACAAATAAATTGGTGATTTGGATCATATGGACTATGACTAAATGAGACAAGGCATACGTGCTGACTTTTGAAGGATTTATGAAAAAAAGCCCACTAAGGAAAACTGATAGTTTTTCTCCTTCTTTCTTGAATTCATTTACTTAATTTTATGGAAAGAGGAAGGTAGTTCAGCTTATGAACACCAGTGGGTTGAAGGCAATGCTGTTTATATTCTTGAATATAGATATCTACAAATATGTCATCATTAGATTTTATGTGTTAAAAAGTGGATTTATAGTCTCTAATTAATAAGGTACAAATGTCAAGACTCAGGAAAACAGATCACTTATGTAGTTCTCTAAAAATAAGAGTCCCAGATTCAGTAGGAAGGCATGCAGAGTTTCTCTATAAACCCAACAAAGCCATAAAAATTGACTGGAATTTTTATTTTTCAGTACAGCAATAGTAGTATTGAAATACCTAAAAAGGGCAGGAAGCAACACAGAATAATCTACACTTGTCATCATATTTTCTCAATCTATAATCTTTTCAAACTGGGTAAATGAGAAGTTTTGCAATTTTACTGTGGTACAGTCTTTCTTAGTTCCTCTGTGGTTATCAAATCTGTCTGCACATTAGAATCACTTAGGAAGAATTTTAAAAGTATGCTGATGCCTGAAAACTCCAGAACAATTATGATAACTCTGAGCATAGAGCTCAGGAATGGGTGAAATTCTTCCCCAGAGATGTTAATGAACAGCCAGACTTAAAAACTAGTAATTTAGACAAATGTGAGCAGAGGTTAATAATGTTGAGATGAACTGGGCTTAAGATTTTACTAACAAGGTCAGAGTTTTGATGCATCACTTAACTCAAACTTTGAGATTCTTCATCATTGAAGTAGCAATAATAGTAGTCATTTCTATTTTAATACTTCACAGACTTGGAAGGATTTAATGCGGTGTTTCTAAAAGGAGTGAATGCACAATCTGCATCAGTATTATCTAAAATACATTAAAAGTGCCAATTCCTAGATCTATCCTAGATTTACAGGGAAGAATTCAGTAGTCTGAAACACACATTTTAAATACATTGAATAGGTGATTCTTTTGCATAATGACTTGTTATAATCATTACTTTAATAGGTAATGGAAATACCGATTAGGAGAGTACCAAATACATATTAAACACTCAGTACATGTAAACTACAGGCCAATAAATACAACTCTGGGGTTTGCTGATGTTTTCCAACATCGGAAATAATAGCTGAAATTTAGAAACATAGTTAATCACACAAAAAATGTTGCAAACATGTTGTCTAACTACCAATTTGTCATGCTTGGGGCTGGTGTTATGAAAGACTATTATGTGATTAACACAAAGTTATAATTTTTGGAATCTTTTAGTGTACCCAGAGCCCATGAGTTTTAATTTTATTTTTGGAATAACAGAAATTAGGTTGTGTTTCGGTGAAATTACAGAAGCAAGTTTTTTAGATGTTCAAGTTTAAAAAATGAGAAAAAAATGTTTTATATGAAGAAACTACCAATTATTTAAATTCATTTTTCAGCTATTTAATGTTATTTTAATATAGTCATATCTTCCATAAAATCCTATCTTAGACAAATGAGTTTTCAATAAATTATTATTATAGTTATGAGGCAATGTATAATAGTGATAAGCAGCATAGATTTTGAATTACACAAACCTGAAATCCAATCCTCTCTGTTTCATTTATCGGTTATGTGACCTTGGACAAGTTAGTAAAACCCTGTTTTTCATACTCTCTTTAGCTTTGTTAATAGCTCTTACCTTATATGGTTGTTTATTAAATAAGATAGTGAAATGAACACAAAATCTTCACATAGTGTATCATAATGTCTCCGAACATATTTATGTAGTAAGCATTGTTCTTGGCGCTGAGCCTACATTAAGTGATCAGTAAATTAGAAGGAATTTGTTATATTTGTTTCCTTTCCTTGTTGCCCTAGATGCCTCTTCTCTGCACCTAGATAATTTAGTCTCACTCTGTGGCCTTTACCCTTCAATCAATATGGATTATTAATAAATTTAATTATGTAATTCCAAAGGAAATATTAATTCATAAAGATTAATCGTCAAATGGAACTGAGTATCTTTGCCAAGTCACACAAATTGATTAAATTAGATTCATTTTTCCATTGATTTTGTTTATATAAATAGTAGCAAATTATTTATATTCTTATTTATTCTAGTAGATTGACAGGCAGTTTTATTAAGAAATGCATCAAATGGTAAATTTTGAATCATCTGGTAAAAATTGACAAAATTTAGTTTTATCTTGTGGTCTGGAAATATACCCTAAATTATTGTGTCGACTTAGTGAAGGCTGTTAAATTGATTATGAACATAAGCACATTACTTATAGATCCCCTTACGCTCCCTTAAAATCTGTGAATGTTTAGTGTTATCCAACTATAACTCTTCTAAATATGTCTTGTAATTTTTAAGTTTGCATGAAAATAACTACCATCCTGAGTATACTCATTTCAATAAATTATTTGTCTTGAGCCTATTGTAAGAAATTTAGTAAGGTATTAATTGAATTTACTGTGATTAGACTGTTACAAATTCACTTTACCATTCAGATATTATTTTGCTTTGAAGTCAAATAGAGGAACCTTAAAGAATTTAAATAAAAATAATTAATGTTTTTATTAAAGTTTATACAGCAAGATAATAAATTCACTAATCTGAAATGTTGACAAGGTATGTACAACTTGTTTCTTAAGGTACTAAAAATGTGTTTTCCTACCTACATAATGTCTATCTCTAATTGCTTCTAACATGTGAGTAGCTAAAATTGCAAACTTAATCACATAAATAGTGAGATTAAAGTTAAAATGAAAAAGTGGCATGAGGACTATTGTTTGTGTTAAGTGAAATTGTACCTTGTAAAATTTCATATTATGAGAGCAATATGTAAATTTCATTGCAACAATAGTTATTCAATTTACTGATGAAAATCAGAAGAATGTTGGAAAATTAGTGTATTTGTAAGCTTACTTATTTGTAATAAAATTGAACATTTATATAATATAATACATATATTCACAGGAATAAAATAGATATCAAAATAATTAAACAAATTTCACTTTCTTCTTATAAAATAAAATAATTTTTAAGGTAACTAATTTTAGTAGTGCATCAGATCGACACTATTGAGCACCCACTTATTTGGTGGTATACCGAGTGATAATACGTAGCTTTATCTACATTACATTGGTTTGGACAACCGAAAAATTTGCTAGGAAACAATTTTATTACAAACTATGTTGTTAACTTTTCAAAGATGATCAGTTTAGATTGCTTTAACTTGAAGGACACTTATATTTTGTATCACTTTTATAGCAAACACATGACTCATCATTGCCCAAATCAATTGCCCAAATCAATTCAAACATCTCATTGTAGTTCATCCCATGGCAGAAAATGTATTTATCCATTTAGTAAAATGGGTAACACAAGAGCTTCAGGTTTAATTTGAAATATTAACTTCATTAAGAATAAACTTGACCTGTTTGTTCAAGTAAGTAAAAACACTAAATATGTACCGAAATTGTCTTTTGACTCTCACAGGGAGTCAAATTTTGATTTGCTTGAATACAAGCAAGTCGAGCCATCTTAATTTGCAGTGCTGACAGGAAAGAAGAATTTGCTTGAGGCAAAATCGTGAAGTACAACTTTTCCTTTGCATCCTTTTACCTCATGTTTGTAACATTTCCCCTGTTGTTATTTTTACACATCTGGATGCTCAGCAAGGCCTACTTACCATAGTAATTGAAAGAAGTACTCTGTCAATAGTCAGAATTAAATGAGAGACAGGTTGTTGGGAATATTCTGGGTGAATGTGTCTTTTCTACTTTGACTCTATTTACGACTGACTACAGTAACTCAGCAGAAAGTTAGAGGGTAGAATACATACATTGGTTTATGGGTTTAACTGAAAGTATCCCCAACCATTACATTACAGACAATTCATATACATGTCTTGAAAATCTTCTTGACAATTTGTGACAAATTTTCTGAATGTGTTTCCAAAAATAGTTGGTTCTTGTAAGTGATGTTGGTCATGACTGATTACCAAATTATGGTGGGTAAAGATGCCACATGCAATAAAAAAAGTGTCTAATTATGTTTTTTTCAGAGTTTAAGAAATGTTAAGAAGACAAGTTACAACTGCATTAATAGGATTTTAATTTTTATTCAAAATGGAAAACTTATGTACTTCTGCACAGAGTTAAGCTTATAGATATTTTCATTTAGAGAAAAACTGTTCATTTTATTAGCAGATATCAAGTGCCCTTTTGAAAATTGAGACTGATTTCTAAATCAAAAGAATGACTTTTTTGGAGGTTTAATTATTTTTAACATATTGCTTCTTTACTAAAAAGAAAGATATAATCCTTCAAGGTCATTCAATAGTATTAATTGTTAAAGTGTGCAATATAGTTTACATTACCGAGTTTATTTTCTAAGGGTAGTGAATAACTCCTGACAACTACTGATATCATGTCAAGTGGTCCTTTAGTGACCAAAAATGCACAGTTGTAAGATTGCAAGTGTTACTTGTATTGAAAACCAGATTGCATTAAAGGATGGACAATTATGATAAAGGATCTGAGATAATTATTCTAACTTTTGGAACTATACTTTCACTCATTGACAAAGCAAGTAAACAATGTGGAATAACAAAGTTTAAGTGTGTCAGAAAATACATACATATGTTTAAAAGTAGGGAAAATTGTATCAATTATTAAAGATGGAAAAAATAGGACTACGTCAAATAGTTAAACAAATGTGGGGTACTTTATGGGAAAAAAGAAGTATGTACTACTTTAAACATTTTCCAATTGAGAACATTTTCCAATTGAGAACAAGAGGCATGTACTACTTTAAACATTTTCCAATTGACAGATTGTTATTCAATGAGAAACCCAACACAGATGAAATTACAATAAAAGTACTTTTTAAATATCTAGTTTCTAATACAGTTAGAGCTTTATTGATTGAGATGTATGGAACTGCCACATATCTCTGTGTTATACTTTAGGTACCTTCATAATAAATGGTAAAGTGAGGGAAAGGGTGGGAGAGACAAATCTCTACATCTCTTCCAGAACTTTGAGTGCACTATAAATTAAATATTTAAAATATTTTTGCAATAGTTAGCTTTCAATTATGAACACTCTCACCTCTATTGCTTTATATATGCATTGATTTTGGGAATTTTTGTGCATCAAAACTATAATTACCTGTATTTGGGCAGAATGATTTAGATTATGCCAGCTATTGTGGTTGAAGCTGTAGTAACTTACAGTACATTGAAATTATAGACTAAGCTTCTGAATATTGGTAATTCACTATTGTTGTGCACCCTTAAACAACTCTTAAGGTAATGTAAAGTAAATTAAATTCTACATATTAAATTTAACGTATGTGTGCCTCATGGAAACTTTTATTTTATAGAAAAATATTGAATATCTTATTATTTCTTTGGCTCACCTACTTTAAGGAGATGGCTACTTAGGGTACTTTTAAATCCAATACTATGTGAAAATGTGATCATGCTATATTCTTAATGTAATGGTACCTCTCTGGTCATATACAATTTACCTATCACTTTATCACATGATCAATTTAACTTTTGGGTAAATCTTCCAAGAGAGCATCTAGACAGAGTGAAATGAAAGCTGAAGCAACAGTCAAATCAAAAACTGCTTTCATCTCAAATCCATGTTTTTCAGAAAGGATATTCAGATCCAGTTATCTGGCAAATGATCTCAAACACACATTTCAATTTCAGTGTTAAAAGTAGGATATTAAACATCTCAGAAAATATTGGGATTATTGAAGTAAATTCTACCCTGGACTTGGAGTAAGCATGATGAACAGATTAATGAGGTGGAAGGGACTGGAACTTTGGGAAAGTGCAACCTTGTTATCTTAATATTTTTGTAGCTTAGAAAGAGAATGCTTTGCAGCTCATATTTTGATCTTTAAATGTTAAGGAATTCAAATAAAAACTATAAACCTGAAACTCTAAAAGACAAATTCTGTTTTGAGAGAGATGGCCTCCTCTAGTAAACTTTTAAGAAATTTAAAGTATCTAAAAGGATGCACAAAGATCTCTAATGTGCTATGCTTTTCAGAGGATGTTATGTATAAAATATGTGAGTGAGAACATGAAAGCAAAAGTAAGTTCAGAAGAGGAACACAACCAGGAGGACAGTGTGTCTGAAAAATCCAAGAATAAGTGGAGGTGCAAAGGCTAAAAAATAATGGAAATGGTGCCTATCTTTCTGTCTCTCTCTCTCACACACACGGACACACTTATACAACACATATACAAATATATACATGTATACATGCATATATATTATATATACACACATATTCACATAATATTCAAGTATGTATACATATATACACACATATACATACACATACGTATACATACGTATATATACATACAGATTGAGAGATTAACTATATGTAGATACACACATGCACATATGCAATAATGAAATCGTTTCATAACATGCCAAAAATATAATAAAAGATATATCCTCTGGGATTAAAAAAAGTTTAAAAGCAAACAAAAAATAAATGGCAATAACTAATCACATTGAATTTTGTTTTGGTCTTTTTCTTCCTAAAAAGAATAACCCCAATCTGAACAAAGAAATTCAAAGCAATGGAAAACTCAACAATTAAACTCAAAGTAGACTAGGAGATAAGACATCTGTTTTAAACATCACTGCCAAGGTAATTTATAGGTCAGTGCATTGATAACTTTTGCCAATGATAGAAAAGATGCCAGAGAGCCGGACCCTGACATTAAAAAAACAAAAATAAAAAAAGTAAAATGATTCTGAAGACTGCATCTCTGAGCTTAAGGTAAATTCTAAACGAAATCTTGGAAATTAGAAAATGACTTTATGTTTCTTTGTTTTTCAATGTAAATGGATTGAGGTTTCTTAAAACAGAAATGAATATTATTATTTGTAATGAGAGCACTAGGAGCAATTTTGATATTTTTGAAAAGGTTTCTAGAGTGATAAATTAGAATGACAGGAATATATGTTGATTTTAGAAAAGTGTTTATATAATTCCACATGACATTCTCCGGACAAAATATAAAAAGGAAGGCTGAGTAACATTTTTAAAGGGCAGTAAATCTTATAATTGTTATTGATTAGGATGAAGGCCTTTGGTAATGTTTTCCAGGGTCATATTCTGTTACATATACATGACATGGATAAAAAAGAAACCAATATTTACTGTGTGTTTAGTTTATGTTATCTCGATTCCACCTCTACAAGGAGCTACAATGTAAAATTGCTACCTTTAAAAACCTACGAGGTAAAATTATTCCTATTCACAGATGTAGAAACTGAGTTTCCAGAAAGTTAAGTAAATTTTCTCATATCTGGAGGCTAGTAATGCAGAACTGGGTGTCAAAATCACGTCTGCATGAACCTTCTGTTTTGTCTCCCATGAAGACAAAAAGCATGAATATAAAATTTGTTGAAACACAAAGCTAGGAAGGTGTAATAAGACATGGAATGACAGAAGCAAGATCTAGAAAGTTTGGGATCATGAATCAAAAGAAACAGGATAAAATTATCCTAAAATTAATATTAAATCCTACAAGAAACTCATCCAAATCAGCTGAATTTGTACAAAACGGTAAATCATTTTATCAGCAGATCCAATAATAAATATTATAAAGTTTAAGTGTGAGCTCTGTTACTCAGTAGTATGGTACCATTACTATACTGATGGATGTATTGCCAAGGAAAAGGAAGAGAATTACACACTGTCTCCTTCAATTGTTATATGACACTGGATGTACTGTTTTCAGTGTTAATCGTGGTATCATGTTCTTTGCCATAAACTTGTTGACAAATTGGCAAATATTGACAGGAAGTATGCTATTAGAGCATCTAAAAATATAGGTGCTTTCCCTACTGCATCATATATTATAATTTGCAAACGTTTGTTTCATTTATATACCATTATTATACAGAAAGGGTTTTCTATGATAGCATTATAAAAATTCCCAGAGAATACTGGCCCAGTAAGAAATGGAATGTTCAAAACTCATAGTATAGCTATATGAAAGAAATACATCTAAATGACACGTTGGTTTCCAAATTATATTTTCATACCTGGAAAATATCTACTTTATAAATAGCACAAGGTTACAGTTTTCAAAGAGTAGGAAAAAGTTCTTGCATTAACATATTTTATGTATGTTTTTGTATCCACATTTGTGATTTCCACTAAAATGTGTATTTTTAAAAAATGTGTATTTTCTGAATTTCATTGTGCTTTTACAAGACACGTTTTTCTTTGATGTTCATAAATGCTGAAAAGGCTCCCCTAAGGAGAATTTTAAGTGTAAGTAAGGTTTTTGGTCAGTTTAAATTATACAATTCTGAGGCATTATTTAAGGTACATACTGTATTTTTTGTTTGAAATCTGTCAGCATTTTATTTGTATGGCAATTAAATGACTCAACCACTCATGTCTCAAATGCCGGTCTTTGTCAATTGCTATTTTTAACAAAGAAAATTATATACATATATGTGTTATATATGTATATAAATATATAAACTTACAGCAAAAATGTTTAAAAATAGCAAATAGATTGAGTATAGTTAAACCTAATAATTGTATTTTTGTTTCTATGACTCTGAGACAAGATTACTAGACCCTTATTCAAAGTTTCTAAATATAGGAAATAGAACATCGGACCATGCTAAAAAAAAATGGTTCAGATTTTCTTTTGAAAGAGAAGAGTTATTTTTCCTCTTGACCCCTAATGAAGAAGCTTTATTTGTCAAGGGGTTTTCCTTAGAAAATTGACCCAATGTCAACTGTAAAGAAAGCACAGAAGATCCTTGGATGATTGACCAACTTATCCAAACACAGGTTTAGTAAAGAGAGGATATTAAGATAAAATGTGAAATGACCTCTCTGAGTCACATTTGTTTTCATAATTTCCTAGCAAACATCCAACTTCACTGCTACCCTCAGCAATCTTTCCTGAAATATTTTTAAGACTTTGATAGACACCAACAGCTGATCTTCAGAAAGTCATCCCCAGAAGAATATGTAAAATGTTACAACTCATTTCAGGGAGTCTGCCTAGCTCTTGATATTATGTATCTTTGGCATACAGTTGTGTATCTTTTATCATTGACAGTGAAGAAAATAATGCCATTTATAACTTCTGAGATATACACACAATGCTATCAACTAGCCAGTTAAAAAAGATAAGAAAAATAAAGAAAATAGAACATTTTTAGGTGTCTGGCAAGTATCCTCTAAATCAAGGTAAAGGCAATAGTTTAGTGGCAGTGTTCACATTTTCCTATGACTGTTAAGATTTAGATGCCTTACAAAATATTAATATTTAGACTTCTATGAAAGGTTCATTTTTCTTCTAACACTTTAGTAGCTGGATACAAAGAAAATATACAACAGCTGTTTATAAATGAAGAAAAAATTTCCATTTTTTATCCGAGTTTCTCATTTATTTGTAGAGAATGAATAAAATAAAAATATTCTAGTGTTGTTTGGGCCACAGCATACCAGTAAATCTCAAGGACTGTGTTTCAGTATGAAAAGGAAGAGCAGGAAGATTTTCTCATTCCTTCTTACTAGCAAAAGTCTAGCCTTCACACACACACCAACACACACACACTCAAAAACACACAGAGTCATCTATATAAACATGTACTTGAGTTTCTTGAACATATATGAAGCACCTTCCATTTCCTTTTATAATAAATCCCTGTTTTTGCTGTTCATTACAAAACAAAAAGGATGAAACAAGCTCAGGACATTCTGAAAACCAATGTCTTTAGGACACACTAAGGTGTCCTGAATTACTTTAATGGACACATTATAAAGACACACTCTCCAATCCCTATTAGGAAAAGTTTAGTCAAGTTTGCTTACTATTTGGGTACATATACCAAAAAAGTATCATTTAGGACATTATTTAGGATAATATTATTTATGCAAGAATTGTACCACCTATTTCCAGATGGTATAACTTATTATCTGAGAGTCACATAGCAAATACAACACAGAAAGCATAAACTGTGTCAGGAGAAATCATACGAGAAAAAGAGCATTGTCTGGTTATCAGAATATCAGATCTCTCATTCTGGCCTTGCTAGGAAATAGATCTTTGATTCCAGAAAAGTCAATTACTTTCTATGGTCCTTTATAATATACCCATTTAAATTCCAAAAAAAGTATATGATAAATCGCAATAATTTCAATCACATGGATTTTAATACAAAATGTATAAAATCAATTTCCCAAAATTTTCTGCATATACTGAAAATGTCTGTACGAATGAGCTAACTACTATAGGCCTTCCCTAATTTATTCTATTAAATGTGGGTACTTAATGTAACCTGAAAATATTGAGCTTAACTATTCTTTTCTCTTTTTTTGCAAAAGGGAAACTAGAAAAAGACAGCTTCCCCCAGAAAATTTATCAACAATAGGTGCTCAATTAAATATTTTTAAACAATGAACAATGTCCCCTTTCATATAAATAATCAGGGGAGATATATTTTTAAGTCTTTTTTTTTCTTTTTCCATAGCCTCACTTAACACAAAAAATATGTTGTAAAGACACCACTTCTATGAGGAGGTATTCATTGTAGATGTACAGAAGTCAATGGAAACCTAAGTTTACACACACACAAAAAAATTATCATTCCACCCAACTGTATATTCCCACAGATGCTTAATAAAAGCTATCTGATGATATAATGAATTATCGATTCTTGAGGAAGTATATACAGTTGATGACTAATTTTCAAAAACCATCAACCAACAAGCTAATTTGTTGATTTAAAATTTTTCATATTACCCTTTTGACAATCAGTTGAAATTTAAAAACTAAGAGCATTTAAATATATAAAGGAAAATAGCATTAGCTATAGACTTATATTCAACTTCAGACGTTAAAATAAATACAAGTGTGTATTAAGAGTAAAATTATGTCAACAGTGTATAAATGAAAACTACCAATGTAATTAATGTTTCTTTTAACATATCCCATCCATTGCTTTCCCTCCAAATGACAACGGTAGCAAAAGAGGAAACAGGAAGACCTGTTTCAGAAACTGAACATACTGATTTAATTGGCTAAGAAGTCCAAATGCTAATACTCCTAATAATTAGCCATTCCTTTTGTGTTTTGGTGACATATATCCTCATACAATGTATATCAAATGGAATTTTTTGATTCACACCTGACATTTCAAAGTTTCCATTTTTGAATTCTCCTAGTCTTAAGTAGGTAGAACATTGTCTCCTTCGTTTGCTAGGCATAACGTTTTCCCCAACATCTAGTGCTCCATGATGCAAAATATCATTTTGTCGATCTTCTGTTCCAGTATTTACTTTAATTTTTTTAATTATAATTGGATTTTCAAATACAATCACAAAAACATCTCCTGTTGAAGGTGGTTTCCCCCAAAAGTACTCGTCAACACTACTGTAAGCCTTGCTTGCTTCATAATTTTCAAACACATTCATGTTGGTGTACAGACTTGCAGGGGGGTTATCAGGAATGTCAAATGACTCCTCTTCAAAATCATCATCCTTTAGCTTATTCTCTGTCCCTTTGTATGATGAATAATAGCCCATGTGCTGAAAGAGAGATGGTTTAAAACGGATCACATTTTTCTGAGCCAAGAGACCCCGGAAATGAGTCAATAGCCAATCACAAGGCATTTCTTGATAAAACATTAATAAAAAATGTGCCAAACGTGGGAGATCATGAGAATGATACAGTTTACCAATGTAGCCAAGCTTAGAGAATTCAAGAGTTACCCAGTAAGTTCCTTCTAGGGATGCAATGACTTTCTTGATGGCAGTTAAGAAATTTTTTGAACACCGAACATCATCTTCAAGCATTACATAATAGTCAGAAGTATTGGCACAAAAATTAAGCAGAAAAGCATAATCTACGTTTTGCTTTGAACGAAATTTGACTCTATCTTCTGGATCATTGTAATTTCTTTTAAGGCCATCCAGGATTGGGTAATACTCCTCTGGGGCATGTATAACCATTAATCTTCCTGCAATAATATGGTGCGCAAATTTCTGTGTAATATCCTGGACCATGGCATCACGCCAGGAAGAATTAAAGTCTGCTAGATGAACCACCACTGAAATTTCTTTCAGTTCTTCGTAACTGGACTGCTCAAAAATTGACTTAATTGTCTCAAGTAAGTAGTTTCCTTTTTTTCGCTTTACTGAAGAAAGTCCAATTGTAAGATACCCTGCAAAAAAGATTTCAGAAAGAATACAAATGTGAACTAGAAATGCAGAAAAAGAAAAAGAGAGAAGATATTTATTCCTTAGACTTGCTACTTATTATGTATTAAGTAAATATAGTAAATGACTATGCACAGAACATTTTATGATGAAAGTAATAAGCTAAATATATAAAGGCTGTAAGTGCTTGGTACATAATTTATATTTTCTATGAAAAATAAATAGCATCTTAAGCATAATAATGTATGAGTCCTATTACTGTGAACATTTATTGATGAAATTGTAAAATGAAATGGTTTTAAGCGTTCTGCAGCTTAATATCCTCATATACGCCCACTAGAGAAGGTAGACAGGTATTTAGATAGCATGCAAGTTCCTTTTAAAAATAAAGTAAATAAAATGCTTTTTCTCTTTTGCAAAAAGAGAAGAGTATTCACAGTTAAGTCTGACAAATTAGTTTCAAATGATACAAAATAAAAATAAGGGTAAGTCTTTCAATCATCTTTAAATTTTTTATAGAACACCTCACATATTTTCAGTTTTCTTTTTTTTTTTTTTGCTCTCATTATCTTGTACTACACTTCATAATTGGACTTCACAATTTTATCCCGAAATGCACTTATTATATTAATTAGAAAGCAAACAATATTATAAGACACATTCAAAAAACTTTAATGCTACATTGTTCCAAGACACACAAGCATCACGTAAAAAAATTTTTGAAACGCATTTTATAGTAATTTTGCTTGAATAAATTTTTATTCAGACATTTAAAATCTAAAATTAGGAATTAGATATATTTAGAGAATAAAATAAAACCCTGAGAAAAGACAGCTTGCCTCTGAGAAGGGTTAGAAGTCTTTCTATTAAAATATTTTTTAAAGCTCATTCTCATATGAATCAGAATTGAATAACATTTCTAAGCCACTATTTAGAAAATGGGGAAATCTATATACAACAAGATCATTGTTTTAATACAGGCACCTGTATAATGTGGTTTGTATGATACTGAAAAAAGTCCCATTCAAAAAAAGAATTCTTACTAGTTCATCAGAGAGGTTGTGATTTACACATTTCATTTAAATACCTTGGCTTACAACTCAGACTTCTATTGAAACACAATATGTTATCTAGTACCATTAAACTTGAAGCCACCAAACTTCATTAATAATAATAGTCAACGCTTATGAAATACTGTCTACATAAGAGGCAGGAGTTTGGGCATTTTATCTGTAATATGCATCTTAAATGTTCAAAACGGTCTTTTGGGGTAGGTTTGCTATTACCATCATTCTGCTTTACAGATGAGGACACTAGGTCATGGTGAGATGATGTGACTCATGCAAAGTGGTACACTTAGTAGGTGATGTTGTGTCAGGATTCAAAGTGTCCCACTCTTTTATCCTCTGTGTTACATTGCCTCTGGTAGAAAGCAGTTGGCATGTGTGCCAATAAACGTTGGTAAATTTAGCACGGGAAAGGGAAATCAGTAATGTTCAAGCCAAGGTGGTGTAACAGAGATGAAAAATGAATGGCAGTCTTAGACAATTAGAAAGAAGCCTAAGAACAGTAGACATTTCAAATGGTAGAATGAAAGGAAATGAGATCTAAAGAAATCTAAATTAATTTAACAATTTCCTCAACCTAGTGATAATAAATACGCTCACATAAACAAGTCTTACACGAGAGGCCAATTTTTGTGGTCTCCACATAATTTATTAAGATCATGATAGCACTGTATTTTATTCTAAGATTCATGGTTTTTGTTTTTGTTTTTTTGAAATGGAGTCTTGCTCTGTCGCCCAGGCTGGAACGCAGTTCCACCTCCCAGGTTCAGGCGATTCTGCTGTTTCGGCCTCCTCAGCCTCCCGAGTAGCTGGAATTACAGGTGTACACGATCATGCCCAGCTAATTTTTGTATTTTTAGTAAAGAAGGGATTTCACTATGTTGGCCAGGCTGGTCTTGAACTCCTGGCCTCAAGTGATTCACTCTCCTTGGCCTCCCAAAGTGCTGGGATTATAGGCATGAGCCACCAAACCCAGCCTAAGATGTATATTTTACGCATTGAAACATTTAAAAATCAGGCTGCATACTGCAATCAATAGCGTTATAATTAAAATTGGTAATGCTTATATTTTCTTAGTGGTATGCTAATTAGATAATGGTACTTTTTGTAAGCTATGGTGTCTTAGAAATGTAGTATGTCATTTCTTGGCTCCAATTTTTTTTTTTTTTTTTTTTTTACCAGATTGTAGTGTGTTCAACAGTTTCCTCCAAAAATTCATGTCTACTTGGAACCTCAGAATGTAATTTTATTAGTAAATTTGATCTTTGCAGATATAATTAGTTAAGGATCTTGAGATGCAATAATTCTGGATTTAGATGTGGACTCTAAATTCAGTAACTTGTGTCTTTATAAAAAGAGGACAAGACACAGAAAGACAAGGAGAAGGCCACTGATGATGGAGGCAGGAATTGGAGTGATGCTGCAAAGCCAAAGAGTACCAGAAGCGAAGCCACCGGAAGCTGAAAGAGGCGAGGATTCTCCCTTAGAACTTTTGGAGGGAGGAAGTGGGGCCCTGCCAGCACCTTGATTTCAACCTCTGGCTTCCAGAACCATGAGAGAATAAATTGCTCTTTTTTTAAAGCCAGTTACTTTGTGGTAATTCGTTATGGCAGACCTAGGAAACTAAAACACTGAGTTTCATTAATTAAAAAGTTGTGGCAAGTCATAAAACCAAACTGTTAGAGGTTAAAAAACGTAGCAATATGAACATAGAAATTTTTTAAAAGTTACCTTCTAAATTTTAAAGTAAATTGATTTTTTTCTAGTCACTCTACAACATCCTACAACAAAATCTCAAAAGACTCACGATTAGGCATTTTATTTAATTTTTTTGTTATTAAAGGTACTGGGTCAATGAGTATAGTAGTTGGCAATTTGTGAAGAAACATTGAAGTTTTCTCCAAATAATTTATTATATGAGTAAAGCCCTTAAGCCTTTTTACTATACATGTGAAACAAATTATCATTATTTTAATGCAAAATATTTTTTGTATTCCTTATTTAAATGCTTAAGGATACTTACGCTTTCTTTGTAAAGGTGTGGCAGCTAGGTAGCGATAGGTGACATTTATGGCTCCTGAGAAATTAGACAAATCCTTAAAAGTATGAACATAGCGTTCTGAATTCAGTTGATGTGTGGATGTTTCCCTTATAAGTTGTTTGTCTCCTTCCTAAATGCCAAGAAAGAGGCAAGAAAAATACATAAATAATAGATGGTCATGGATTAAATAAAGTTTCTTTTTTACACAATAAATGTATGACTACAATATATAGTATGCAGGGTTATATAAACCTCAATTACTGACATCATAAGCTATAGCTCATCATCACTCACCTCATTTTTTACCTGGAGGTTCTGCTCCAGTAGCTCGCTGGCCTATTTTACTGTATATACAATTACACTTGTTTTTCTACAGGACCCATTAATAAAGGCAATCTATTAAAAAAAGAATTGCTACATGAAAACTCCCACTGCCATTATGCTACTTTTCAAATTTTTGACAATTATTTAGGGATCTCAAAATTGACAGTAACCTATTTTATAGTTTAATTTAAGGCTAGTTCCTACCATATTGCCTGATTTACTCTTCTTCAAGCACTCTCAGATAAAAAGATCACAGTGTCTCCATGATTATGAAACTACAGGAATGATTAGGAAGATGCAGTAGTGGACATAATATTTGCATTTTGGATACTTTATTAAATAAGTCACTTATGTGGCTACTATCTATCTGTTGAGAAGAGCTAGTTACGGGTGATATGGCAGTAATTTTTTTCATATATCCTAAAGTAACCTCAAATAGGACACATTTGCACCAAATTAAGGTAATGTGTAGAGATCTAGAACTAATACTTCTCATGATAGTTTCTGTGTGTGTGAGAGAGAGAGAGATTCTATTGGATGTAATGCCCAATCCTTTCATATTTTAGATCCATTTTATTTATTTGGTGTTGGATTTTGCATGTCATTAAATCTTCAGGAAGGTTAATAGTCAAGAAAACATATTCATATTCAGATTAAAATATGTCCTTTACCCATTAATTGTCCTTCTTTGATATAATCTAAATGGTAAATTTTGATTATCTAATCATCATTTGATCAAGCCTTTATTGGTCATACACTATTAGGAAAATGACTATTTGTTTGACTCAGACGTGATTTACTAGAATTGGTAGAATACGTTTGAGAACAACCTAATTAGAAAGAAATGTTTGTCTCTCTCTCTTTTTTTTCAAAATGTGCACTCTACTATGTGGTTTTATTCATTTATTTTAATTAATTTTTTTTGAGATGGAGTCTGGATCTGTTGCCCAGGCTGGAGTGCAGTGGCATGATCTCAACTCACTGCAGCCTCCGCCTCCTGGGTTCAAGCCATTCTCTTGCCTCAGTCTCCCAAGTAGCTGGGATTACAGGCACACACCACCAGGCCCAGCTAATTTTAGTATTTTTTAGTAGAGACTACATTTCGCCATGTTGGCCAGGCTGGTCTCAACCTCCTGACCTCAAGTGATCCACTCAGCTTGGCCTCCCAAAGTGCTGGGATTATAGGTGTGAGCCAGTGCACCTGGCCTTATGTGGATTTATTTTATTCAGTATAGAAAGTCAAGCTAGGCATGTGCTAGCTATTAAGACTATAGAGAAAGTAAATGGATTAAATAACTTTGGTCCTGCTATTTTTTTCTGTGGTCAAAATGTTAATTAAAGCCTTGTTCTAAAAAATTAGACAAAGCTCAGATACAAGTTTGACAACGAAAACATTCAATACTTCGCATCAATCTCAAGTGCCAGTGAAAAAGATGACTAACTCAAACTTTCAAATCTATGGCCAGACGTGACTATTCTTAGAATGAAAACTGAAAGTAGGGATCTTAACTAGAGGCTTCCAATATGGTCCTTACTAAATCAAGATTCATTCTGAATATCTTTTCTGTATATCCAATTATGTTTATAAATCTAAATTTGGTATTTAATAGTGTATTTCTCTATTTTATACTGCCTCTGATAATTTGGACCAAGAAATACTTTAGTCCTTTATAAGGTTCACAATGTGTAAAAGTGTGACTTTGTGTGGCTTTTACACAATGCCGTGGGTAAAAACCATAAACTTTCAAAGTACTTGAGATTAAACCTTAGATTCTAAATTACTTAGAAATATACTAATTGACTATCCACTGAATTCTGATTATTTCAAGTTCTTTATACATAAATATTTTCATTGGTGTCTATCTGCAAACCTATAAAACATCATTAAAGTTTAAAATAAACAAATTTAGAACTGCCAAAAAGTAACTAGTGACTCAATTTAGTATCAATTATTTTAATAGTAATGTAATGGTGTACATAATTAATAATGCCTGGAAGAAATTTCTATAAAAAGTACAGTACTTACAGCACTAAATTCATTTTACCATTCTGTTCTTAGTTGATGTTACATTCTAAAGTAGGTGCAGGATATTGAATATCTCTTTAAAAATTCTATCCTGAACACATAAAATCTAGAAATTTTGTGTTATAAGATGGAGTGCATTCAGCCTGATTTAAGGACATAACAGAATATAAAAAGAAATGGAACTTATATGAAATCACTTTATTACATTCTCAAGAACAAGCTTTTTTACACTTTTCAGCATAAATAAATAATGCAACTTTCACCTGAGTCAGCCTTGTTGGCTGCTTTCCAGAGGCATCTACCTGAACAGTCAGGATCTCCCTGGATACCTTCTTTCTGTAGCTACTATGCTGTAGTATATTTCTCAGTAATAAGACAAGGCTTTACGACAATCATTTTCTGGAAAGGAATGCAATTCAATGAACTAGCTACAGACTAAATATATACCCTTGTGGCTACTTTGAAGATGTTCACAGCCAAGAGGCTAAGTTGATTGGGCATGCAGTGTCTCTTCTACTTAGTTTGCCTTGTAACAGTGTTTGTCTCTTACACTAAGCACAGCTTCCTTTTTCACTTAAAGGCACATATATCTCTAATACATAAGCAAATATGCTAAACTGCTAATATGCCTAGGGTTTCAGGCCACAAATGGATTTTCTAACAAAAAGAGGAGAATAGAATGTGTTAACTAACTCCAGAGACCTTACTAGTTCTAACTATCCACCTGATATCTCCAAGGTAGAAGTATTATTTCCCAGTATTTAAAAAGGAAGACGAAAAAGAAAGACCTACTAATGTCTGTGCTTAGCAAATTGCATACATTGTGATAATCGGGAAGAAAGAAGAAAAAATGAGTTCAGATAATTTTATAAAAAAATGAAATAAACACAGCTAAAAAGATCAAAAGGGAGATGTGTTAAAAAGAAATTGCTTTATATTCTTGGAAGAGGCCAGTTTCCCATGGATATTATTCAATTTTGGAAGAATAATTATAATGCAATTTAATATTAATCACTGAAAAAGTTTTCAATTTATAGCCATGAAGCAAAATTCAGCTAAAATGCAATTTGGTTAAAAAACATCAGTCAGTAAATAGTAAATTGTTAAATAATAATAATACTATCATCAAACATAGAACAAGGGATGAGTGCTGGAATTTAGCAATCATTTTAACTCATTTTTTCCAACTTTTGTAAGTATTTTAAAATAATAACTTTTAAAAGCTAAGAAGCAATCTGTTTTCTGCACCTGGACTGATTTGTAAATTTAAGTAGATATATTCCTAATACAATCAGAGAAATTTCATTGAGAAAGTAGCTTTAGTAGAAGAGCTACTTCATTAAATCATACTATCTACATTTGATGGCTAGGACCAATGTTTAAATAGCACTGTAAAAATTTGCAAAACAGGAAAATAGCATTTTAGTTTCTAATTGACATAAACTCTACTACTTCTTACTCATTTTACAGTGAATTTAAACAGGTTCTATTTCAAGACACAAGGGCGTTTGGCACATTCAATGGTCCTTTGGGTTTGTTGAAAGTGAAAGATTAAAATTGCACTGGAAACTGCCTTTTAAATTCAATGAGTCATTGAACATAGCAAGCCTCCAAACAATAACATGTGTTTGATTTACAAGATTTTATTTACTTCTACCAGTAGACACAGAATCAACAAATATATTTTTATTATAAAATTGAATCATTAATCAAGAGAATCTCTAGTTAACTTGTGATGTTTCATTATCTTAAGAAAAAAATAGCAAGAACACATGGGCCTTGTTCTGTTGTCCTTATTATATCTCACATAACTAATAGGTTTTAAAAATATTCAAAAAAGCATAACGTTAGTATGTTTCTCCTATTTGCTAAGTTTGCCTAAATGATGCCTACTCAAATCCTGTTTAATCTTTGGTGATTTCAACCATTGTGCATCGAATGTGTACAGAAACACGAAGGGTCCACAACATCAGAACTGCTATTTGAAGACAAAAAGCCTAGGCAAAGTCAAAATCTAGGATTCTGGCACAATTTCACCATCAAAGAACAGAGCTAAAGGATGCAAGATGTTTTACAGAGGACTTCTTAGGAATATATGTACCAACCAACAAATATGGTTGGATCATAGGATATAGCATAGTATCTGGCAAACAATAGTTAATAAATCATCTAAAGTGTTTTTTTTTTTTTTTGAAATACTCTGTCTCTTTTAAGACACTAATTTAAACTCTCAGCATTTTTGCATGTGAAAATCACTTTTTAGTTCCTGTTAGTTGTAAAGGTTTTGATTTCTGAAATATGTAAACTGTAATCAGGTTTTGATTTTCTGAAATCTATAAATATTAATAATAACATACAAATTAGGACAGATATTTTAGGCTCCATTAAGATAGAAAAAGTGAATAGCAATAATGTCTATATTAATCTTATCAGATATGAAATGATGTGACAATAACAATAAGAAAAAAAGTCAAAACTAGCACATTAATTTTCATAATTAGTCAGAATAAGCCCTTTTGCATATTGTCATATTTTCCCTAAAAAAAACCTATTCATATGTAATCACCTACCAATATTTGGCATCTCATTTTAACTACTGAATAATTTACACATCAATATCTTTATCTCTTGAGATCTTTTCAGTGGGTATAAATATAAAACAGAGTGGCCATCTAGGTCTATTCAAAATCCAAATAAGATATTACACATTGTAATAAAATATTACTTATACAAATAGCACAATTAAAAAGCATTGTTAATTAGACAATGGAATTTTGAAAATTTCAGTGATAATATAGAAAAGTAGAGGAAGCAAGGAGTAATACTTTCTAATCAGATTTCGTTCATTCTATACATTTCAAATGGAAAACCCAAAATCTTAATGGTTCCACATAATATTAATTCTGCATAGTGATGATAGCTAACTTATTTGTAATTATATGTACACACTTGGAGCACAAACTAAACAGCATTAAAAATATTGGAAAATAATTCAATACAAGTGTAATGTTGATGTATGGTTAATATAAAAAATAGACAATATACATGTTATAATTTTGCTCAAACTAAGTCTTCTCCAATAGCTTGAGACTGAAGTTAGATTACAGTGGGACTATTTCTTGTTTGACTTATGCCTTATTTTGAAGAAAAGACAATTAACCACCAAAACTTACCAGAACATAGCTATCTTCAATGTACAAGTTCATAAAAAGGAGAAAAATGACAAGAACTCCCAAGAATGACACTGTGGAACGTTTTCGCAGGCATCTCATTTTATCAAGTATTTCAAAAATATGTTTCATTTGATGAAATTTAAACATTCTCTTCTGTGGAAAAGAGGCACAGAATTACTAGCAGTTGGTTTTGGATGAAAATATTTCTTTATCAGATATATAGAAGTCAGGTCCTTGTAAAATCTTATCTTTCAAATGTTTGAATTAAAATTCTGTTCCCAATTTCAAACATAAGTTTGGCACAGATCATTAATTAATATATAAACATAAGATCAATGCAGTGGTTTATATTGATGTGAGTAAATAAAAATAAAAAGCAAGCCTCATAGTTACTGATGAAAAAAAGACGAACTTTGGTCATAATAATGTAAAAAAACAGGCCTCTGATGAGAAACAGTACAAAAGCCCAACAGAAAAACAGTCAAGTCCACTGTCATCAGTGAGGTATAACTGTAAGGTAATATTTACCTCTCATATTGTAGCATAATGAAAATGAAAAAAAGCAGAATTATGGACCTAATATTAATCTCAGAGTAGATGTCAACTGAAAATATTTAACTGGGAATCTGGGTGGAGTAAAGAAAAGTGACAAAGAAGTTAAGGCTGTGGGGTAAATCCAAACACATGTTTGAAAGCTTCTGGGTTACAATTGTTTTGCTTATTTTTCCAATGATTCTTGTTAAATCAGGGCGAATCCTGTAGTATTATATTAACATTTCCTTGATATCTACTAATTAGTAGTTCAGCTGTTTGAAATAATTCATGTACTACACAAAGGCAAAATGAGAGTCAGAATGATTTGTGAAAACCTAATTTAAAAAATTTTACTCTTTTCTATTTTGTATTATTTTCCAACCAAAGATTCCTTTACATTATTCACTGTTTTATAAAAAAGTATAAACATATCTGAAGTGCTCAACGAACTAGAAAAGTCACAATTTGTCTAAAATCAACACATTGATAACCTGAAAATAGAGCCATTTAGAGTTGTGTAATGAATCTCCTTGGGTTTATCTTTATGATGAAGTATTTATGTGTAAGGAAGACTTTAGAAAGTGAAAAATGTTTGTCCCCTATAATCTTAGAACTATGCCTACAACATAGCTGGCAAATCTTCTCTTCAATGAATTAATGTAAGGGAGAATTCATGGGTCCTTATAAATTATAGTAAAAATATTAAAAATTAGAAGACAGTCTTAATATATGTGAAGAACAAAATAATTCTAAAAAATAAAGAATTATGAAAATGTTATACCTATTACTGTCCATTTTCTTTGATCATATTTTTCTTAAAGGTTATTTTTCTTATTAATTTGTAGAAATTGTAAAGATGTATATAAATATGCAAACATAGATGCACATAAATGTATATCCTGAGGATTTGGGTGATATATAACATTTCAAATAGTATGAGAACTGGTAAATAATGCTTTGGAGGCAATACTGTAGTTCTGTTATGGGATCTTTGGAATGTTGCTTTTCTGATCAGAAACCGCTGTGGCTGGTGGCATCTTGCCAAAGTCCTTGTCCTGCATCCAGGAAGAATGAGGTATCCAGACAAGTGGAGGTTGAGCAAGATGAAGAGGAGCTTTATTGAGTGTTAGAACCACTCAGACAAGACCCGCAGTGGGTAGGTCCTCTCTGTCAACAGGTCGACCTGTCAAGTGTTCAGCACTTAGTAGAGAGGGTAGTTCCTCTCTGTTTCTGGTTGATCCATCCTCTTCTCAGCAGACGGGGTAGCCTTTCTCTGCAGGTGACCACCCCATCATCTCTCTATCCTCTCTGCTCTGGCTGAACATGGGGCTTTTATGGGCCTCAGAGGGGAGGAAGCACATGTCAACTGATCCATGGACAACCATGGGCAGGTCCAGAAAAGGTACCACAAGTTCCCAGTCTGGTCTGCAGGACTGGCAGTTTGGCCCCCAGGCTTCAGGCCTTTACTGGCCTGAAGGTGGGGCTTCACTGGGGACCCACCCTGTTTCCCCTCCAGAAGTCTGTCTGCCTCCCAGTACTGTCCATAACCTCCAGGTTGCTCACACCAATGGGCACCTGCAGGTCAGTGACAAGACACCCTCAGCACCCTCCTTGGTTATCCTATCCACACTCATGGGTGCCCAAAGCCTGGAGGGTGCTGAGATGACAAGCGGCTGGCATGTCAACACTGCCCAGAGCTGACATTACAGGCGTGAGTCTGAGATGTTGTGCCTTGGGGGAACTCAGTTTCTAGGCATGGTGGCTCATGCCTCAAATCCCAGCTTTTAGGGGGGCAGAGGTAAGAAGATAGCTTGAGCCCAGGAGTATGAGACCTGCTTGGGCAATATAGTGAGACCCCATTCTCCACAAAAAGGAAAAAGTTTACTTCACAGTTTCTAGGTGAGATTTCATCAGAGCAGGTCCTGGAAGTTTCCACCATCCTGATGACAATATGGCAGGGATGGTGACCACCAAGACATCTTCAGAAGTGGCCCTACCTTTTCAAAGAGCAGACAAAGGCACCACCAGTCACATACGTTTCTGGCCAGAAAAGCAACACCCCAAAGATCCTGTAACATTTTGGGGGCTCATCCAGGGTCTGCGGAAAGGTAAATAAAAGTGGATCTGCTTTTACTGTCCTTTTTTTGGAGTCTCTAAATTCCACAGCAGTCAAAATGAAAGAAAAATACTGGACCTTTGTCAGTCAGTTAAAAGCGACTAGCACAGCTACCAGGACTCAAGACATGGAGAACAGACTTTCTGGGGAGGACATTGTCAATCCTCCATCACCCTCAGGTGTTGAGAATGTTGGCTTTGTTTCAATCCAGTTTCTTTTCATGAATATCTAGCTGTCACATAGGACTGAAAGAAAATCTTGGCGCAACTGAGGTTATCTGGCCAAGGCTACACCTTGTGTTATCCAAAGGCCTCTGGACTAACTCCAGTCTCCGAGTGCCCATTAGGGTGTTGGCACTTGGACCTCAGTTTTACCTATCATTCTTTCTTTCTTTCTTTTGTGGTTGTCAAGGTTCCCATCTCTTCTTTATATACAATGTTAAATGTTAAACATGTTGTTGCAAACCAGAGATATTACTGGGTAGAATGTGGAATTGGCTTAGTCATCAAAAGTATAAAATGGAAAGTTAAGAACACCACAGACAAAGCAAACTGTGCATTGGCATCTGCACATACATTTGTGGCAAACATGTTTTTGTCATTTCCTTTGTTGCCAACTTAGTGTCAAGCACCTTGCAGTATCAAACAGAAACATGGCCTCAGGAAGAAATCTGTTCTGTGAATGTGAGGGCAAATGGTCCAAGGTCCCATATGTGCAGGCCTTCTTTGCCTTGCAGGGCAATTCGGACCTTTGTCAAGATTGTAGGATTAATTAAGCCCTCCTAGTGGACATCTCAGGAGAGGCTGCAAGAGAAAGTCCCAGGGAAATAGGGAAGCAAACCCCAGAGGTGCCTCCAGCAGGGGAATCAACCTCCTTTGCTCTTTCCTATGTGGGTTCTCTCTTAAGCTTGCCCCAGCCTAAAAATCTTCGTTTTAGGCAGATCCCAGTCTCAACTGCTCCAATAACAGATGCCTGGTGAATATGGCACCATTAAGGTCCAGGTTCCCTTTTCAAATTAAAGGGGGTCTTGGCAAGTTTCCAGATGGTCCTGACAGATATATAGAGGCTTTCTAGAACTTAACCTAAGTGTTTGAGCTCTCCTGGAAGGATTCATATTACTTTTGAGTCAAACCCTGACCACCACTGAAAAGCAGGGAATCCTGCAAGTGGCAGAGAATTTTGGAAATGAGCTTTATATCTTATATAGGGCCATGGATGGGGAGGAGTTGGAAGAATGGCAGTACCACTGGCAGACCAGTTGGAAGAATGGCAGTATCACTGGAGGACTCAAAATGAGCCCCCAATGATAAAATGAGAGAAAGGAGGAGGAAACACTTTTAAGTTTGCACACTAGAAGGCTCACAAGGGACTGGGTCCAGCCTCTTAATAGAACTGAGCTATCCATGGTAGACCAGGGATTTGATGGGAGTCACACATTTGATGGGAGTTCATCAAGGGGCTGGAGGGGCATTGGTGAAGTGTGATTCTCCATCTCCTGATTTGGTTAAGGGACAGCTGGTTCTAGGGGATGAGTTAATCGCACAGGTGGCCCCTGATGTCAGGAGGGCCTGCAGAAATGGGCTGTGTGACCAGATAGTACTTTGGAGGGCCTGCTGGGAGTGGCCACTTCAGTATTTCACAGTGGGAACCATGAGGAAATCCAGAAAAGAGAGGGGAGATACAGTAAAAAGGCAGAGGCTTCCAGTAACCACCTTGTGGACTCGTGGACCCCAGAGTCCCCAAGATGCATTTGTTGATTGCTGCAAATGTGGTAGGAGGGACTGTCTAGACAGCAGGAGGAGGCCAGGTAGTGGGGGCAGGCATCCCTGAGCCTGTGTAGATGGTGGCATGGGGTCCTTTCTGGGTCCCCAAAGGTGCAGACTGCAGAGAAGTCTGGATTCTGCACCTGGGAGGGCAGCTGCAGTGGCTCCTAGGGAAGGCGAGGCTTCTGCCCAAGCAGTGGCATGGGAGGTCTGGGCCAGCCTCCCTGCTGCAGCTGGCATCTTGGCAGCAGTCACTCTTGATGGGCCATTGCTACCATTAGTTCTTTCTGCAATAATGTGAAATAGAATAAAACAACAACAAAACCCTAGGATATAATTCCCAAGAGTTGACAAAGAAATACAGAAGTCCTTAGAGAATAATGATGGTCTTCTAAATTCTAACATCCAAATCCTGCAAATTGTAATCCTCCCAAATCCATTCACAATACAGAATAGAAATTCACTTTCCATGGTGTATACCCCCAGAGTAACTATGATACAGACAATTAGCACAAACTTTAACTTTCATTTAATTGAGAACATTTACACCCAGGGTCATCAGACTAGGCGGAGAAGCCCAAACCAGAGCAAACAAAAGATCAAAAGACATAACAAAATAAATGTCATTTATTAAGCAAATTATGCTAGACTGCAGACCATTAAAAGTTAAAGAAGCTAATAAAGTCTTTCACAATCCTCCCCCACCTCAAACATAATTATATTCTACACCTTGGTTCAGGAAAGGTTTTTTAAAAAGTTCCCTCCCCACCCCCCCAAAAAAAACACTCAGACACCCAAAATCAGACTGACAAAATTACTATGAAAAGGAAAACAAAATAGCTGATTTCAAGTAGGGAGAAGGGACTCTGGGATTAGGCCATCTTTTCGTTGTGACATGAAGCAAGAAAGCTCTCAAGATTAGTGGAGACGTATCTAAAGGACATAGAAAATGGCTTGAAAAGGCTTCCATTAAGGAATTTTGGGAAAACTGAAGATAAAAAAATAATGGGCTATGATTGATAGCAAAATATTGAATAAATATAAATTAATGATGAGATGGCAATTATAAATGGAAAAGAAAGAAAAAGTAAGACACCTCATTTACTACTACTGACGGTGAAAACTTTACCATCTTCAGTCACTAGAAATTGGTAATTGAAAGTATTAACATTTTTACCTAGCATTTCTAGAAGAAACTATGTTTTATCCACAGTTGATAATTTTTTTTCTAATATTGGACAACAGACAGCACAGGGCAATATCGCCAAGTAAAGAAACCAGATAGGTAAGCCCTGTGATTTTTTCTGCTTGCTGTCAAGAGGCAGTTTCCAAAAGGCAGTACAGGGAGAGTGAATCCAAACAGAACGTAGAGATCCTGCCAATTAGGAGACAGAAATAATAATTTGGGGGAGATAAAGGTACCTAGAATTTGAGGGGCAGAATATTTAAGAGAACAAGTGACAGAAGAGAGACTCAGAATTCTGCAGAGGGCCTCTTCGAATCTTTGAGTTGATACTGATATGTCATGTGTGTCATGAAACTCCATAAGACTAGAGAAAGAACCATAAAAAAGTAGTAGGCCAAAGAGTTCCTGAAGCTTATACAGTGTTGGAGACAGTTTGTGTGTCCATAAGCCAAGTTTGTGTGTCCATCACCCAGCAGGATAGACCTGAACATTAAAAAGAATACTCAGAGGCCAGTTGCGGTGCCTCATGCCTGTAACCTCAAAACTTTGGAAGGCTGAGGCAGAAGGAGAGCTTGAGCCCAGGACATTGAAACCATCCTGGGCAACATAGTGAGACCCCGTCTTTACAAAATATAAGAAAACTAGCCAGCTCCAGTGGTGCACACCTGTAGTCCCAGCTACTTGGGAGACTGAGGCAGGAGCATTGCTTGAGCCTGGGAGGTCAAGCCTGCATGCAGTGAGCTGTAATTGTGCCACTGCACTCCAGCCTATGCAACAGAGTAATACCCTGTTTCAAAACAAACAACAACAAAAAGAATACTCAGAAGCATATTACCTTAGTATTTGGGCCAATAATCTAAGCCTGTCCTAAAGAAAGCTTAACAATAAGCATCAATAGCATCAAATAATTTTACATAACTTAACTCCATACTAGTACAAAGTACAGCACTCTTTAAACACATAAGACAATGTCTAGAATTTAAGAACATAACAATTACAATATCCACGATCCAGCAAAAATTACCATTTAAATCAAGGACAATATAGTCTATAACTAGGCTGAAACTAAACAGAGAGAAAAAAAAATCAAGAAATAATTGAGATGATAGAATTAAAAGAAAAAGGATAGAATTAAAAAGAAAAAGGATAGAATTAAAAGAAAAAGACTATCATAAATATGTCCCATAGGTGCAAAGTAGAAGAACAATGATAATTTTAAGGACAGAAATGAAATATTTCAATAAAAACAAAAACAGAATTTCTAGAGATGAAAAATATGTGCGAAATGCAAATATACTGGCTAGTAGATAAGGAATAGCAGGAGAAAAGATGAGCCACTGAAGATACAACAGTAGAAATAATACAAATTAAGCACAGAGAGGGACAAACATCCAGCCAAACTGCTGTCTAAATTATGAGTCACAGGAAAAGTGAGATCAAAAATGTTTTAAGGCATTAAATTTCAGAGTGTTTTCTTTGGCAACATTAGATAACTGATACAGCTATCTACAGGAAACTCATTTTAATGATAAAGACAAAAATGAGTTAATAATAAAGGGAAGAATAGGGATAAATATTAATCAAAGGAAAGCTGGACCAGATATATTAATATCATACAAAGTAAACATTTAGTAATTGATGAATATTAATTTTTTGAAGGAAGCATAAATGTGCATGCGCTACATAAGAGTTTCAAAATACCTGAAGCAAATCTGACATAAGGGAAAGGAGAATAAAGGGAATAAATAAAGGAGGAAGAAAGGAAAGAAAGAGAATAAATAAATTCATTCATTTTCAATAAATGAATATTGAAGTCCTCTATTTCAATATTCATCCCTCAGTAATTGACTGAATATGCAAACACAAAACCAGTAAATATCAAAGATATTTAAAACACTATCAAATAAATTAATCTACTTGGGATTTATGAAACACTCCACCAAACAATAGCAGTCTATAAATCTGTTTTCATGCTGCTGATAAAGATATACACAAGAGAGTGCAATTTACAAAAGAAAGAGGTTTAATGGACTTACAGTTCCACATGGCTGGGAGGCCTCACAATCATGGTGGAAGGCAAGAAGGAGCAAGTCACATATTACACGGATGGCAAAGAGAGAGATTTTGCAGGGGAACTCCTCTTTATAAAACCATCATATATTGTGAGACTTATTCACTATTATGAGAACAGCACAAGAAAGACCTGCCCTCGTGATTCAATTACCTTCCCCTTGGCCCTTGCCTTGATATGCAGGAATTGTGGGAGTTACAATTCAAGATGAGATTTGGGTGGGGAACCAGCCAAACCATATCATTCCACCTCCCAAATCTCATGTCCTCACATTCCAAAAAAGCTCGCCTTCCCAACAGTCCCTCAAAGTATAAACTCATTTCAGCATTACCTCAAAAGTCCATGAAAGTCTCATCTGAGACAAGGCAAGTACTTTCAGCCTATGAGACTGTAAAATCAAACCAAGTTAATTACTGCCTAGATACAATGGAGGTACAGGCATTGGGTAAATACAGCCATTCCAAATGGAAGAAATTGGCCAAAACAAAGGGGGTACAGGCCCCATGCATGTCCAAAATCCAGCAAGACAGTCAAATCTTAAGGCTCTGAAATTATCTCCTTTGACTCAAGGTCTCACATCCAGGTCATGCTGATGCAAAAGGTTGGTTCTCATGGTCTTGGATGGCCTTGGGTAGCTCTGCCCCAATGGCTTTGCAAGGTACAGCCTCCCTCCTGGCTGCCATCATGGGTTGGCATAAAGTGTCTGTGGCTTTTCCAGGTGCGCAGTGCAAGCTGTCAGTGGATCTACCATTCTGGGGTCTGGAGGATCGTGGCCCTCTTCTCACAGCACCACTACATGGTGCCCCAGTAAGGACTCAGTGTGTGGGCTCTGACCCCACATTTCACTTCTGCACTGCCCTAGTGGAGGTTCTCTATGAGGGCCCCACTGCTGCAGCAAACTTCTGCCTGGACATCCAGGCATTTCCATACATCCTCTGAAATCTGTGCAGAGGTTCCCAAACCCCGATTATTTACTACTGTGCACTGTCAGGCTCAATACCACATGGAAGCTGCCAAGGATTGGGGCTTGCACTCTCTGAAGCCATGGCCCAAACTCTATGTTGGTCCCTTTCAGCCACGGCTGGAGCAACAGGGATTCAGGGCACCTAGTTCCTAGACTGCACACAGCTCTGGGAATCTGGGTTTCACCTATGAAACCTTTTTTTTTCCTCCTGGGCCTCCAGGCCTGTGATGGAAGGGGCTGCCATGAAGACCTCTGACTTGACCTGGAGACATTTTCCCCATTGTCTTGGTGATTAAATTCAGCTCCTCATTACTTATGCAAATTTCTGCAGCCAGCTTGAATTTCTCTCTAGAAAATGGGATTTTGTTTCCTATCGCATTGTCAGGCTGCAAATTTTCTGAACTTTTATGCTTTGCTTCCCTTATAAAACTGAATGCCTTTAACAGCACACAAGTCACCTCTTGAATGCCTCGCTTCTTAGAAATTTCTTCTACTAGATACACACTAAATCATCTCTCTCAAGTTCAAAGTTCCATAAATCTCTAGGGCAGGGACAAAATACTGCTGGTTGCTTTCCTAAAACATAACAAGAGTCACTTTTGCTCCAGTTCCCAACAAGTTCTTCTTTTCAAATGCACATAGAAAATTTATACACACACATACACACACACACACACAATGGAATACTATTTAGCCATAAAATAGAAGGAAATCCTGTCATTTGCAGCAACACGGATGAACCTAGAGTACATTATGTTAAGTGAAATAAGCCAGGCACACAAAAACAAAGACTGCATGATCTAACTTATTTGTGAAATCTAAAAAAGTTGAACTCGTAAAAGCAGAAAGTAGAATAGTGATTACCAGAGGCTGGGAGGGGAGATGCAAGCTGAGCTGGTAAGAGGCACAGTTAGAATTAGACAGTAAGTATAAGTTATTGCAGTCTATTACACATTAGGGTGACTACAGATAATAACAATGCAGTGTATATATCAAGATATCCTGAAGCGAAGATTTAGAATGTTATCATCAAAAAAACTGTTTAAGGTGACAGATATGCTAATTACCTTAATGTGATCATTGTACAAGGTATACACAATCATTGAAATATCACACTGTACCACAGAAATATGTAAAATTGTGTCAATTATAAATACAAATAATTGTAAAAGAGATTAGAAAAAAAAGGGCAAACTATCTCCAAAGTAAGCTACAGAAGAGCAAATTAGGCAAAAAGTAAACAGACAAAAACAACAAAAGTAAGAGTAAAAATCAATGAATAACAAAAAAATAGAAACAAATGCTGGTCCTTCAAAAAGATCAATAAAATATATATTCCTCTAGCCATATTGATCAAGAAAAAAGAAAAGACATTATTAATATCATGAATGAGACACGTGTCATATCACTAAAGATTCTACAGGATAATTGTATGTTTTGAAAAAATATGCTAATAAGTTTGACAACTTAAATGAAATGGATAAATTCCTTGCAACACAGAATAATTATTTATGTATTAATAAAATTGAATAAGCAGTTAAAACATCCCTCTCAAAACACTCCTTGTCCATATGGCTTCACTAGTGAATTCTACCAAATATTTTAAGGAAAAAGTACACCTACTCTACACAAGCTACTCCAGAAAATAGAAGAGAAGTAAATAATTTGTATTGTCTAGATCTAATAAAGCATTTTTATCAAATTTTATTTGATAATATTTTAAGAAATTTTATGAATAGTAGGAATAAAAATGATTATGTTGAAACAACTTTATTAGAAATATTGTTAAGCATCTAAACATAGCTAAATAAGATTTTCTTTCTAATTTTTCCAATTTTAAAAGTATATGCCTACCAAATCTACAATGCCTTATCAACTGCTCCCCAATCATCATGCCAGAACCTGCAACATACCCTTCTTGTAAGCTGTGATTTCATATTTCTAGTATATTTCTAACAGGCTCATGCTTATCACTACTTTGGATTCTTCTTGCGTTTGCACCATGAAGACACTATACCCTTGGGAATTTCAATGGCTCATAATTTTGTTGAAGAGAGGACAATTTGCTTATCCTGTCAAATCAGTTTAGCCAGAATCCCCTATCTTCCATATCCGATCCCTCAATATCTGATCAAATTGCTCACCCACCACTATCCCCTAGGTAATATATGATCTCCCTGCCCTGCCATCAGTAAAAATCCTTTTAAGTCAGTTTCGCAAAAAATGATCTATCTTCTTCATGATTTTCAATACACTAACTTGCATTCTTCTCCTTGGCTATAAATTCCCAATTTGTCTTTGATGTATTCAGCATTGAGAACAATCTCTTTCTCCTACTTCAATACCTCATGGCAGCAGACCCTTGAAATCCCTTGAATAAAGTCTAAACTGCCATCTTTAACAAGTGTTATTATTTTTCCTTTAACAGTTTTTGTTGCTGTGACTTGTATAGTATAGGATCAAATTCATTATTAGATTCCCAATCTTCTGACCCAGAATCCCAAGCACCTACCTTTGAAGCTATTGTCTTCACTTCTGGTTGATTGATGGATGAGCCCTTGGCGATTTAGACTGCTGAGCCAGTGCTCCAAATGATAGTCTGTTGAAGTACAGTTAATGTAGAGACAGTCTGAGTACACTATACAAAGGCTGAGTTAGTCCTGTTTCTTTTTTTAAGAAGTTGGTTTAGTCACAGGTTTCTTTGTTAGGAAGGTACTGGCTGGATTGTTAAGTCTTACTTCCTGTTTCTGTCTTTGAGTGGGAATTTACTTCTTGAATCCCTGAGCTGAAATATTTTCCTTGATTATTTGTGAGGCCACTCTGTTCTATTTGATCCTATTTCTCCCATGGTAACTTTTTAGTCAACAGAAACCCCCTTCTTAAACCCTTACTGATCGTATACTCCACTTCCTTACTTGTGGTCATGGTTTTGCTAAGGATAATTTGAGACTTCAGGATCTCTTTGGGAAACTGAAGATTTTCCCGAAGTGAGTCTTCTGAGATCTCTTCCTTCCCATTGTTTCTGCTCCCCATTCATCCTTTTACTACCTTCAATCTACCCTTCAACTTTCTTGAATCTTTTGACACGTGCCTTTTCAGACCTCTTCCCTCTGCCTACCTGTCCTCCCAGACGTTTTTCCTTCCTGCTTCAGCCATTCAATCACCTGAACTTTAGGTCTCCTATTTCCATCATAACTTTCAAGGGACTCTAGGACCCCAAAAGCAATTGTCTGAGGTTGAAAAAGGGGGAAAAAAAAGACTGATTGAAAAATAGTTTGGATATTTTATCCAGATGAGGCTTTGAAGACATCCAGATAGGTGCTTGATGTTCTTTCAGTCTCTTGCCTAAAATGTAGTCACAGCCTCCATAATATTGCATATATGGGCAAAAGAAAATCTTAAATGTGTCTTCTATTGAGAAGGTAACCTTAACTTGTTGCATCTGTCAGAAACGCAATGGATAAAACTATAAAGTAGAGGACATAAGAGAGTATTACTGTGTTGTCTAACTCCTGGCTAAAGTTTTAGAATAAAACCTTTACGATCTCTTATAATATATGTATACATTACATTATATATATGCAATATATATTCATATATAATACCTATATGTATAGAATATATATATCCCATTCTGTAAATCGAGAGAATATATATTATATATGTATATGTAGTATACATGATAATATATATCATAATATATATGAGATTTCTCTATGGATGGTATTATCAAATTACTTAGTACTTTCTTTTTGTTTTTTAGAGACAGATTCTCACTCTGTCACTCAGACTAGAGTGCAGTGGTGCAATCACAACTCACTGTAGACTCAGATTCCTGCGTTCAAGGGATACTCCTGCCTCAGCGTCCCAAGTAGCTGGGACTACAGGCATGTGCAACCATGCCAAGTTAATTTTCAATTTTTTTTCTAGAGGTGGGGTCTCACCATGCTGTCCAGGCAGGTCTAGAACTCCTGGGCTCAAGCAATCCTCCTACCTTTGTCTCCCAAAGTGTCAGGATTACAGGTGTGAGCCACCACACCTGGCCTAAATTTTCTTAAGTTCTATTCCAATTTTCAGAGATAAATTTGTGCTTATATAAGGCAAATATTTCTAAAACTCTCAGTAACTAATTCAAATACTTTTCAAATTCACATGAAATGGATGTATATTTGACAATTAATACTAGCTTCATATTGTTTGTTTCGTAAAAACAACTACATTTTCTGGTATATCAGCATTCAGTATAATATGAACATACATTTTTATTCTACTTGGGCTTACTAGTTGAATCAGGTAATATGTCTTCTAGATATTTAGGAATATAAACAATTATCAGTTTGACCTTAGAATAAATATACAAGTAAAGGAACAGTAAAGAAGAGTTGTTTGATGCCCATTACTTCATATTTCTCAAGACAGCCATAAAACCCAAAACTGCGTGTTTAACTTCGTTGGTTTTTGCTTTTGTGATGCTTGCCTACCATGATGATGTTAACTGTAAAAACAGTTAACAGGGAAGTAAGTTGAGATTGCGGCTAGCTTTGCCTTGTATTACAATATCGTTGCCAAAAACAGTTTCCAAATTATTTTTGTTAACTTGAAGCTTTAAAGTTTTTCTAAGCTGTATTAAGTAATAAATATCCATTAAATATCTAGGTCATTTCTAAGTAATATGAACTACTGAAACACTAATTGTTAAGCATTAGGTTTAATTTTATAGATTTTTTAGCATTTTATTTTTAAAATGAGACTAAAGATATTTGGACCTGTTAATAAACATGTTATTTTGTCACATAAAAATTGTGCTATGAGGAGGCATGAACCTATAAGAAATTTTGAGATGATGCATTCATAAAATTTGCTAGTCTGCTACATAATGCAAGACAGACAACTTACAGTCATCTTCTTCCTAGTTTTCTCAGTCAAAAGAAATATTACTAATGGTCAAAAGCGATCATCAATATATGTAATTAAAACTACTAGAAATAACAACCATGAAGAGAAACATCTTTGTATGTAGAGTATGCAAGGATATTACGATATGTTTTCAAGAAAAATAATTCGATGTATGAAGAATGTATTTTTTGTCAAGGGAACAGGAGGGTAATTTTGTCCTAAAGTAAAATGATTAGTTGTGCCAAATCAGAAAAAAAAGAGAGAGAAGGACAAAAGCTAAACAGATATAGAAAGTTGTAAAAAGTTCATGGAAGAAAGAATTTTATATGTTTAAGCTGGTAAGATTGAACAGATTTATTTACAAAGTTTTGTAAAAGAAGAAGAAGAAGAAGCAGCAGCAGAAGGAGGAGGAGGAGGAGAAGGAGAAGGAGAAGAAGAAAAAGAAGAGAGCCCAATGCTATAATAATGCAAAACTAGTTTGTTTTTTTTTTTTTTCTGTTGAAAATGCCCGTTTTCTTGGATTACAGTAAAAGGTCTTTTTGTTTGTTTTACCTTTTAAGTAATCTTCCTAGGAAGCCAAGATTTTGTGTCTTATCAAGATAGTTTTCTGTGTTTATGTTAACCTTTACCATTGGCCTTGATTATTTAAGAGAACTGAGAGCTTGCAATTTAAAAGCACTAAAACATTTTACCTGTTTTACAGTGTTGCCTTTTCAAAACAAATCTTAAGCAAAATCTTGTTCTCGAACTGGTCTTGAAATTTCTCGAAGGGACCCTGAATAATTTCAAAAAAATTGTTTTTTCACCTTGTAAAGAGAAATGCTAAAAATAGTTTGGTTTATTTAATTGATACATTGCATTGCATGAAAAAACACTTTCAAATAAGATACTTTAACCTTCCCTAAATTATATTTTTTTATGGGCAAACATTAGGCATTTTAGAAATTACATAAAATTCCTAGAAATTTGTCAACATCCCTTCTGTCCACAATATATCTTGGTATAATATCATTAGGGGTGGCTCTAATTTTTATTTAAAATATTATATGCCTCAAAAATAGCCAAATTATCTTGTCCTTTGGGTCATTTTTATATTGAACTCTCATTACATGTTAATTTCCATTTTAAATTTTTTGTCATTCACTCATATTCTGATTCTTTCCAAAAATATTTGCAATCAGCTACAAGTCATAATGCTTCACGATGGTGTTGATTAATTTAGAGACCATAGTATAGTACTGAATTAAGGATTTTCAGAACTAGAGTAGAGAAGGCAATGGGTTTATGAAATTCCTAACCCAAGAGCAAGGAGAACAAAAATTATTTGTTCTGATGGATGATAATGAACTGAAGAAAAGTGATTATGGTTTTGTTTGAAAGTTTGTTGGTTCTTTAATGCTCTACTTTCTGGATATAAGCACTCTTTTCATTTTTCTCATATTTATGGAACCACAGAACAAGCCCAATCTGGTTCAACTTTGAATAATAAAATGGTGAGTTATTTTTCAGTTGCCATGGATTCTGGGTTGCAATTATGTAAACTGCTTATGTTCAGATAAACCACGTGTAACTGTAGTCAGAAACTAAATTCTAGGATCACAAATCAGGGACTTAATTAAGAAGGGGATATCTCATGACATAATCCAATCAGATCAAGTCCTGACACTACCCCATGGCACAATCCAGTCAGATCATGCCTCATGGCATCATCTCATTGTAAGATCCAATCAGCTCACACCTTGTTACCCTCTGCTTATAAAACCTGCCCCAGTCCCCAGTCTTCAGAGGCAGATTTGATCACTGGCTTATGTCTCCTTGCCAATTAACTCACAATAAAACCTTTATTTTCTCAAATACTTGTGCCACATTGGGCAGAGAAGCCATTGCTTACTCAGTAACATTTACACTTGTAAAAATCAGTAGATTATACTTTTGTAAATATAATATTTTCTCCCCGATCCTTCTAGAATTTGTAAACTATTGAGTATTCTTATTTTCCTGGCAATACAGTTATTTACCTGAATTTAATAAGAATCTGTTCTCTTTGTAACAGAACACAATTGGAAACATTGGTTATATTTATAATGCTTTGCCTTCAATGTCATATTTGAGAATGATGTGTATAGAATCCAAGTTATGGAATTGAAGTTAGTTTTATAGAACCAATTTTTACAAAGCTATCTTGAAAAAGCTGGCCCAATAATAATTGGCTTCTAGGGTTCCTAGCCTTACAGATGAGTAAGGAAGATCACTTCCTAGCAGGCCCAGGGAAGATGGGCTATCTTGGGAACCTCAAGAAGAGAGGAATTCATTCAAATCTATAAGTACCAGAAGTGAAGTCTGATGGCCAGTTCTTGGCTTGATTTATTAGCTTCAAAAGGTTTTTGAAATTATAACCTGAGTTTCCTTATGAAAAGTTCCAGCAAAGATAAGCAACTTCAGCAAAGTCTCAGGATACAAAATTAATGTGCAAAAATCACAAGCATTCTTATATACCAGTAACAGACAAACAGCCAAATCATGAATGAACTTCCATTCACAATTGCTTCAAAGAGAATAAAATACCTAGGAATACAACTTACAAGGGATGTAAAGGACCTCTTCAAGGAGAACTACAAACCACTGCTCAGTGAAATAAAAGAGGACACAAACAAATGGAAGAACATACCATGCTCATGGATAGGAAGAATCAATATCGTGAAAATGGCCATACTGCCCAAGGTAATTTATAGATTCAATGCCATTCCCATCAAGCTACCAATGAGTTTCTTCACAGAATTGGAAAAAAATGCTTTAAAGTTCATATGGAACCAAAAAAGAGCCTGCATCTCCAAGACAATCCTAAGTCAAAAGAACAAAGCTGGAGGCATCACGCTACCTGACTTCAAACTATACTACAAGGCTACAGTAACCAAAACAGCATGGTACTGGTACCAAAACAGAGATATAGACCAATGGAACAGAAGAGAGTCCTCACAAATAATACCACACATCTACAGCCATCTGATCTTTGACAAACCTGAGAGAAACAAGAAATGGGGAAAGGATTCCCTATTTAATAAATGGTGCTGGGAAAATTGGCTAGCCATAAGTAGAAAGTAGAAACTGGATCCTTTCCTTACTCCTTATATGAAAATTAATTCAAGATGGATTAGAGACTTAAATGTTAGACCTAATACCATAAAAATCCTAGAGGAAAACCTAGGTAGTACCATTCAGGACATAGGCATGGGCAAAGACTTCATGTCTAAAACACCAAAAGCAATGACAGCAAAAGTCAAAATTGACAAATGGGATCTAATTAAACTAAAGAGCTTCTGCACAGCAAAAGAAACTACCATCAGAGTGAACAGGCAACCTACAGAATGGGAGAAAATTTTTGCAATCTACTCATCTGACAAAGGGCTAATATCCAGAACCTACAAAGAACTCAAACAAATTTATAAGAAAAAAACAAACAACCCCATCAAAAAGTGGGCAAAGGATATGAAAAGACACTTCTCAAAAGAAGACATTCATACAGCCAACAGACACATGAAAAAATGCTCATCATCACTGGCCATCAGAGAAATGCAAATCAAAACCACAATGAGATACCATCTCACACCAGTTAGAATGGCAATCATTAAAAAGTCAGGAAACAACAGGTGCTGGAGAGGATGTGGAGAAATAGGAACACTTTTACACTGTTGGTGGGACCGTAAACTAGTTCAACCATTATGGAAAACAGTATGGCGATTCCTCAAGGATCTAGAACTAGATGTACTATATGACCCAGCCATCCCATTACTGGGTATATACCCAAAGGATTATAAATCATGCTGCTATAAAGACACATGCACATGTATGTTTATTGTGGCACTATTCACAATAGCAAAGACTTGGAATCAACCCAAATGTCCATCAGTGACAGACTGGATTAAGAAAATGTGGCACATATACACCATGGAATACTATGCAGCCATAAAAAAGGATGAGTTTGTGTCCTTTGTAGGGACATGGATGCAGCTGGAAACCATCATTCTCAGCAAACTATCACAAGAACAGAAAACCAAACACTGCATGTTCTCACTCATAGGTGGGAACTGAACAATGAGATCACTTGGACTCGGGAAGGGGAACATCACCTACCGGGGCCTATCATGGGGAGGGGGGAGGGGGGAGGGATGGCATTGGGAGTTATACCTGATGTAAATGACGAGTTGATGGATGCTGATGAGTTGATGGGTGCAGCACACCAACATGGCACAAGTATACATATGTAACAAACCTGCACGTTATGCACATGTACCCTAGAACTTAAAGTATAATAATAATAATAATTAAAAAAAAAAAGTTCCAGCAAAGAAAACTCAAAAAGACCTATGTGGTAAGTTACCATTCTTCCTTTCCTTATGTAAATAATCAGGTCAAATCTAATGAGACCAGATTTATTTTGTCTTTTAAAATAGAATAACCTCACTTTAGTTATCTTTGATAAAAAATGAGCGTGACTAGAAAGATGCATTTTATGTTTCAGTGGAAAAATACAGTGCACCTTTGTGAGTTCTCGATTATTCTAGCTTTTTTCCAGTATCCATCTACAACTTCCAATTTTCTCTCACCCTCCTGACTTGGAGTCAATGAGATGTAAAACCATCCTTTTTTCAAAACTTTGCAAGCTGAAGCTCGACTATGTGATATAAACTTCATGGAAATCACTGTAACAGATTATGAATAGACAGCCTTTTTGCTTGTTGCTGTGTGGGCCATGCAGAATGTTCATGGAAACACTTCATGCTATCATTGAAAACATTCAACCTGCAAACCCAGAAACTTTGTCAGTTTGCCACTGCCATCCCCACTTCACTACCTAAAGATGCTTCAAACTCAAATCAAGATGTCTTCTTGAATGGCAGCCCTGTGGAATCAGAAACTGGATTTCTAACCATTAATTTTTTACAAAATTTTCACAGAAATTCCCCTCATTAAATTCCTGACTGCTAACCCATCCAGCAAATATACTATACTACCATCTCCCAACAGGTGCTTCAGCTTGTCCTCAATGAGCAAAAGATAACTCAAAAAGAAATGGACTTGTTTTGTTCAATGGAAAAACAATATTTCTTTTCTTGAACAAGAGGAGGGACTGACAAAGAATCTTTTCTTGACCAAACTTTAATCAGTCTCCTCTGAGCCAAACTAGGCCCCATGTTGGGCATATCCTCCAAGAGCCTAGTTTTAGCACTTATCCTGTAGAGTCAGCTTAATCCCTTGCTCTCCACATTTCATCCCTCTCAATATCTGATCAAATTTTTTATCCACCACCATCCCTCAAGTAATGACTGATAAATCTATCTTGCATTAAGCAAGAAACTTGCTGGGTCATTCTTGCAAATAATTACTCTACTCTCTTAGTGATTTTTTCCATCCACTGACTCACATCCTACTCCTTGGCTATAACCTTCTACTTTTTGTATTCAGAGTTTAGCCCAATCTATCTCCCCTACTACAAAACCCATTGCATTAGTCCCCATGTAGTTACTTGAATAAAATCTACTTTATGTTTAATAAGGGTCATCATGAATAATTTTCTTTCTTTAACAGCATCTAAGAATCTGATTCATCTAATAATTGTGAATTATATAATTCTCTAATAATTATGACTAATATAAAGAGTATCTTCCTCTATTTATATTTTTCTCTTTATCATTATCATAGGAAAATTAAAAATTCTGCATTGTCAACTGTGTTCAATGAATGGTTGAATACACAGATTAAAGGATAATGTCTTTAGAATTTTACTTACCTACTTGAAAGACTGCAGTACTTTGGGCAGCACAATACCAATAGTGAAGAATACTATCCTGAAATGGTTCATTATTTCAATACCGCATCTTCTACTTAGATGAGTCCATTATTCTTCCGTTTTTCTAATTATTTCAATCTGTGCTTTAGCATGGTTAGAATAATTTATGTGTGATGAAATACTCTCTATTAACATGAAATAGTAAAATATTTCAAGATATAAAAAATATAAGATCACCATGATCTGGTAGTATATCATAAGATTTACAAAAAGGTCTAATGGGCTCATATGCTAATTATAATTTATAATGAATGTGCCATTTAAACAAGAATAAGTATTCCCTTTTTTTGTCTGGTAGAATTCCAATGAAGTATAAATATCATCATACATCAAACTTTAAAACAAAAAATGTGTTTAAACAAACAGACGAAAAAACCAATAAAAACAAAAAACTAATTGGTTTCAACAGACTCTGATGATTTATCAAAGGTGAACAGTATTTTTTGATGAGCAGCCATTTTTAATGTTGATGATAAAGTCAAGTTCATTAACTTTTTTGGTATCGCTTTTGTGTATTCTAACCATTGCTTAATTAGTATAATGGAAATATTCTCATATGCTTTCTTCCAGGGGCTTTATAATTTTAGTTTTTAGGGTAGGTATAATAACTATCTTAAATTAAGTGTATGGTGTGAAGAAGAGGATGAAGTCCCTTTTCTACCCTATTTATTCAGTCATATTGGGTGCCTACATAAAATCAATTGTGTATATATGTGTGGTTATATATTTGAAGTCTCTATTAGGTATATGTCTCTATTTTTCCTTATATCAATATCATACTCTCTGGATTACTATCTGAAATATGATGATGTCAGTCATTTGCATTATTATGGAAGTTTTATCATCAATTGTCAATTTTGACAAAAACAAACCAGAATTTTAATTAAAAATTTGTTGGGTCTGTAAATTATACAATCCACTTACCAATTTCTACTAAAAAACTATTTAGAATTTGAGAATTTGCTGGAAGCACAAATAAATTATTTGAATCTAAAAATATATTTTTCTCAACATGGTATTTATTTATATTTATTCAAGTCATCTTTAATTTGAGCAATGGTTTTATTTTTTCAGTGATTCTGACATCTTTCATGGCTTGTAAAATTTATTCCTAATAATTTTGTCTTTTTTCTATTATTACAAGTGATTTTTGCACATATGTTTGCTGCTACTACATAAAAATACAATTTATTTTTGTATATTGATGCCTTGGATCCTGTGACCTTGTTAAATTTAACTATCATGATATTGACAAGCAATAAACAGATTTAATACTTCTTTTCCAATCTCTAAGACTTTAACATTTTGTTGCTGTTATTGCTGCCTTATTTCCATGGCAATAAATAAATGGGCTTCCAGTCACATGTTAAATAGAAGTTATTAAAACAAACTTCTGTGCTTTGTTATGATGTTAGGAAGAAAGCATTAAGTATTTCAATATAAGGTAAGAAGACAGCGGTAGTTTTCTTACAGATGCACCTTATCACACTGAGGACATTTCCTTCTATTCCTGGATTGATGAAGTTTGATATTGAGAATAACTGTGGGGTGAATTTTGTCAAATATTTTTTCTCCATCTGTTGAATTTAGGGAGCTTTTTTTCTCCTTTATTGTGCTATATGATGGATTATACTTGCTGGTTTTGTAATTTAAACCAAATAGAAGTATACATTAAGTAATTATACAATTATTTTTATATACTGTTGATTTGCTAAGATTCTCTTTCTGCATTTATGTTCTTCAGAAATATTGATACGTAATTTTTTTTTTTTTTATTTTCCAAAATCTTTGTCAGCTTTTGCTATTGGAGTGCCAATCTCAGAGAAACCTTCAGTCTAGGGCTAATTTTGCCTTATAGCCAAGGCATACCCTTCTGAGTACTCTAATGACCCACATATTACAAACTTTTTCATTTCAGTTAACAGAAATAAGAATTAGTCTTCTTTTCTGTGTGTGTTGCAGAAGACATTGCAACTGTTCCTTTCCAGTGATTCTTTAGCAACCTTGAATAGTTTGTTCACACACATGCCATGATAAATGTTCAGACGTAAAATAATCCCTTTCTCTCTCTCCCTCTCTGCAGTTGTGTTTTCCATGCAGCTTTCTCCTCTCCAGTATCTGCTTGACAATTATAATTGTCAAGCAAGAATCCAAGTATCTTAGCTATGTCTCTTCAACTCAGAGAGATCAGTTGTCTCTTTGACTTCACTCTGCTTGTATTGCAACCCAGAAACTGTAGCCAGTAAGATATAAAAATAACCTCATTTCCACCCTCCACCCGTCAGGAATCATTGTCTTGTTCTGCCTATTTTATGTCTAAATTTTGTTTTACATATATTAATTCTACTTCTTTTTTTAGTTGTTTAAGGATAGAAGTAAATCTGATCCCTATTTCTCCATCATGGTAAGAAGCATCTTTCTGGTTATAAGATTATTTGCCTACACATTCTTTCCTTTATTTTCTTGAAAACATTGCTCCATTATTGTCTTGCTTTCTGTGTTACTGCTGAAAAGTCTAATCTTGCCTGCTTTTCTTTCCATTATAAATGACTTGTCAAACATGAATGAGTTGGTTGTGTAGCTTAGAGGCTTGCTGAATATTTTATCTTTAAAGTGGAATCATATATGTTTTGGGGTTGTCAATTCTTGGTTAAGTACTCAAGAATTACTGAAGAAAATCAGAAAAATCACTCTTGATCACTTGATATTTAATTGTGTGTTTTATTCTAAACAGAACATAGGGAATATAGTGTAAGAAGAATGCATAAATATTATACATTCTGATAATGCCAGAAAATACCCAACTAAAAATACAAGGAGATAGAAAGGGGGAAGTAGTATAAACTAATACATCTACACTGTATAGATAATAGGTGTAAGTCATAAACTATTATTTAAAGCAAAACAGACATTAGAAGCAAAGTTAGAAAACGAGACTAATGAAATAAAGATAATTGTAAAAGCTAACTACTTAAACAAAACTGCAAGAGTTCCTAAATACCAAAAGGAATACAAGAAAAATATCTGCAAAACTACTAGTGCTATGGCTTGAATGTCTGTCTCTTTTAAAACCCATGTTGAGGATGGGAGCAGTGGCTCATGCCTATAATCCCAGCACTTTGAAAGGCCGAGGCGGGCAGATCACGGGGTCAGGAGTTCGAGACCAGCCTGGCCAACGTGGCGAAATCCCGCCTCTACTTAAAATACAAAAAGTAGTCAGGGGTGGTTGTAGGTGCCTATAGTCCCAGCTACTCAGGAGGCTGAGACAGGAGAATTGCTTGAACCCCTGAGGCAGAAGTTGCAGTAAGCCAAGGTTGTGCCATTGCACACCAGCCTGAGCAACAGAGCAAGACTCTGTCTCAAACAAACAAAACCCATGTTGAAAGATAATCCCCAGTGTAACAGTATTAAGAGGTGAGGCCCTTAAGAGGTGATTGGATCATGAGGCTTCTGCCTTTGTGAATGGATTAATCTATTCATGGATCAATGGGCTAATGGATTAATGGGTTATCACAGGAGGGGTTAGTTATCACAAGAGTGGGTCTATTATAAAAGTTAGCTTGACTCTCTTGTGCCCTTTTAGCCTTGTGATGCCTTTTGCCATGTTGTGATGTAGCATGAGGCCCTCACCGGAAGCCAACCAGATACTGCTACCTGATATTGGATTTCCCAGACTCCAGAACTGTAAAAAATACATTTCTGTCTGTATAAATTACCCAGTCTCTGTATTCTGAGATGGCAACAGAAAACACACCAACACAATCACAAAGGGAAATATAATACAATGAGCAACTTTCTAAATCAGAAACACAGAAGGTGCAAGAAGTCAAAATTCCTAATAATAGGGGCCTTTAATTTTCACAGTTCAATATAGGTCAAGAGGCCAAAAATTGCCAAATATCACCACAGTAAATTGCATGAGCCAAGAACTTTTAGAGACATAAGCACAAGTTTATGGGTTCAAAAACACAGTGAAGGAAATTAATATTCTTCTCTCAGAATTTCCTAGTTTGAATAGTTTAAACATTAACAAAGACAGAGAATATAAAAAATCCAAAGTTATCTTTTAGAATTTTAATTTTGTGTGAGTTTTGGTCAACAAAGTACATATGATAGGTAGAGATTAAAAAAATATTTCATACCTGACCATAAACCAGTATAATTCAGAATATTACAACAGAGGAGAGAACCACATTACATGAGAGAGATGTTGTTGGCTTATAATAGTATAGTAGAAAATGAGATGAGAGAATTGAAGATATTTGGAAGCAAGTTAATTCCTAGGTAGTAGGATAGGACTAATAGGCAGACATTTAAATTTATATTTTACATCCATAGATGCAGTAAAAACATTAGTAACTTAGGGTACCAGTGTAAAAAATGTATGTTAATATAATTTGTGAATAATACTGATTACTAGGAATAAACACTACATTGAACGTGGCAGACACAAACTCAAGATTCTTTACTAGCTCCAAGTGTTAAAAGAAAGTAAAATTTTGGTCTCAAATTTGTAACCAGGTGAGCATACCCTGATAATATAAACTTCCATGTCACAAGCTACTGCCTGAAAATATCATTCATGCAAATGAAGATGACTTACTTGAGCAGTAGATTTTGGTTCCATGTTCAAATAACATTTTATCTGCTAGAATTTTTTTGTTTTGTTTTGGAATTATATTACAAAGGACAAGTATGTTTTTCTTTTAAGGCCATGAGTTGATTGTTACAGATTAGGTTCATTTGAAAAGTGGTAACTCATATTATCTTGATTTGAGTGAACTGTTTCTCAGGATGATACATCATCTTTATATATCCTGAATGTCATAGACATTTGTGTGCTAACAGCATATCCCACAATACCTTTTATTTCTTTCACACCCAATGGGAAATCATGAGGGTATTTTGTTTACTAATTATGTTGCGTTTTCAAAAACAGCTTCATCACAACTTTCTGATCCAAGGCTATTGATTACAGGACACAGTTATGGAAGCAAGGCTGTAACAATATCCTTACTTCTCTGTACCAAATATATGCAGCATTGGCATGCCTACTTCAATAAGACTTAATCAGTTTTTGTTTGAATTACATGCGTTTTCAGAGAACTGGGTGAGGCCAGGAGCAATACTCAAGCCTGTAATCCTAGCAATTTGGGAGGCTGAGGCATGTGGATCACCTGTGGTCAAGAGCTTGAGACCAGCCTGGCCAACATGGAAAAACCCCATCTCTACTAAAAATACCAAAAAAAAAAAAAAAAAAAAAAAAAAAAAAATTAGCCAGGAATGGTGGCGGGCACCTGTAATCCCAGCTACTCGGGTGGGGGCTGAGGCAGGAGAATCGCTTGAACCCGGGAGGCGGAGGTGACAGTGAGCTGAGATCACACCATTGCACTGCAGCCTGGGCAATAAGAGAGAAACTCCATCTCAAACAACAACAACAACAACAACAAAAACAAAAACAAAAAAACCTGGGTAGTGGGCCTGCTGCAGTGGCTCATGCTAATAATCCCAGCACTTTGGGAGGGCTGAGTTGGGAGGATTGCTTCAGGACAGGTGTTTGCAACCAGCTTAGGCAACATAGTGAGGCATCATCTCCACAAAAATTAAAAAAAAAATAGCCAGGCTTGGTGGCACATGCCTGTGGTACTAGCTACTTGGAAGACTGAAAGACTGAGGTGGGAGGATTGCTTGAACCCAGGCAAACAAGGCTGCAAAGAACTATTATCACACTACTGCACACCTGGGTAATGAAGAATTAAGACCTTGTCTCTTCCGGAAAAAAAAAGTAAAAAGATACAGATGAGTGATGAATGTTCATTTACATCAAAGTAATATTTCAAAATATAAACATTAAAATTATTTTGAAGTGATACTGTACCAAGTAATTCATTTTTAAAATAGAAATAAATCATTTTGCTCTGTAGTTCCCCTCATAAAAGACTATTATATGTGGATATATGGATAAATATACTAACATAAAAATACATATTATATATTCATGCATTTACACTTAATTTTGAAATTATACATAATGTGGCATATATTCCTATACATATAAATGCACAATTATACATATATAAATAGAGCTATATTCACTTATAAATCTGTGAGCATGTACTATTCTTCTGCACCATTTAGTACCAGTCCTACCTGAATTTTACCTACTGTTTACAAACTACTAACAAAAAGAATATACGGCTTTTCTAGTGTCATGACGGTCCACAGAATCTTGGTTAAAAAACAAACAAAAAAATACTTTCTTAGTAAACTCTTTTCTCTCCTACTCCCATAAATATTATCATTTTCCATCATTCTATCCAAGCTTTTCTTCTTTTTCTTCGTTGCAATATTTTTGGTATTACAGAACTTCTCCTACAGCCATATTTAGAGCTTCAGCTAGGACTCCTTCCTGAATCCCAGTATCAGCTTTTGAATGACTATTCTCTTTACCTATTTTTTCTGCTGACCAATAAAACACAATGCATCTAAAACTGTAATTTTCCTTTCCTGCCAGCTTCTCCTTCCAGATTCTTATTTTTGGTAGGCTCAGTTTTCTCAGGGCTAATTTTATACCTTTTATTCTCTCATAATTAGAGACATGCCAAGTCCTCTCGTCCTCAATATCTCACCTGCTACAATGTTTCCTATTTAGTTATCACTGCCATAATCAAAGTTCCCGTTAATACTTCCTTTAACTTTGGCAACAGCATTACATTATTGATGGTTTTCCCTACCTGTTCATTACAATTTTGAAGCATCAACCCCTAAACCGGAAGTGGGAAACTAGTTTTGGACGTTCCATCCCTAAACCAGAAGAGGGATGATCCGCCCTTGAGAAGAGATCTTGATGCACTCCCAGCCTACAAGCTTTAAGCAGATGCCTGCTTGACGATATTAATGGGAGAAACGTAACAATCCTGCCTTGCTGTGCTGCGATGTGAATCAAGAAGGCTGCCTGCAAATGATCTCAGTTAACTCAGTAAGAAACAGTTATGGCAACATCATGTGTTAGCGTGCACCTCAGCCAGCCCTGTTCGGAGCTCCAGGGGGAGGTCCTTTCAGGTCAGGGTTTCCCCGGACCTCATAATTTATGCTCTGAAAATTGTGCAGAAGTCGGTCTGCTTTCGCCCTGCTCTTGGCAAGAACTGGGGGAAGAAACCTAATGCCCCTTCGAAAGTATGTATTAATTTTTCAGGGCCTGGAATTTGCTGAGCTTGTATTTGTATTCTGCATTTTATGAAAAAAATGACAATGAGGAGCACTAAGGAGTACTTGGGAACGTGGAGGGCTTGAACAATTTATTATTATTATTATTATCATCATCATCATCATTATTATTTATTTTGAGACAGGATCTCTCGCCAGGTTGGAGGGTTCAAATGATCCTCCCACTTCAGCCTCCTGAGTAGCTGGGACTACTGGCATGTGCCACCATGCCAAGCTAATTTTTCTTTATTTTTCACTTTCTTTTTCTTTTTCTTTTTTTTGGAGAGGCGGGGTTTTGCCATGTTGTCCAGGCTGGTCTTGAACTTCTGAGCGCCAGTGATCAGCCTCAGCTTCCTGAAGTGCTGGGAGTACAGGTGTGAGCCACCACACCCGGCCTCTGTGTCCTACTTCTGTTTTTTTCACTTCTGATGTGAAATAAACAAAGTTTATTCTGTTTTGTAATAATAAGAGTAGTTATATTAAATAATAGTAAGGCTGGTGCAAAAGTAATTGTGAAAAAAGCGCAATTACTTTTGCACCAACGTGTGTGTGTGCGTGCGGGTGGTGTGCAATTTTTTTTTTCTTCTGGGAAATAAAAAAAAGGAACTGGGGCCCAGTGTCCTGGAAACTGGAGTACTTCTAGCACTGTCTCCCTTTGCTGCCTCCCAACAAGCTGTTTGTGCTGTGGTCATGCCAATCAGCTGGGCTTTGAGGAGGAACTGGAGGACCAGGTATGAATGCACTGTGAGCGAGCATCTCCCATCTTGACTGTATGGAAGGCAGAGGTCTGGCATCCTTTGTGTCAGGACACTGAAATTTATCCAGATTAAGTATAACCTTTGCCCAAATCCACCTGGCTGGAAGAAGCACATTGCACAGTTGCCACCACAGTAAGTCTTGGATTGCTTGAGACAGGAGTTTTAGCAATTGCTGCTATAAATGGAGGAAGAAATAAAAATCCTTAGCAGCTTCATATAGAGAGTTTCAAGATGGTGACTCAGGATCTGAGCTGTCAACTCCAACAGTTCCCTCTGATTTTTAATGACCTTAAAGTGCTTTCATTTAGTGCCTTTCTTGTATATAATCTCACATATTTTGTAAATGCAAAGCAAGTAAGCACTTTCAAGGGCTATTGATCAATTACTTTTATTTCTTTGAGGTTCTGCACAATTGAACATCCCTGTGTTTTGGACACTTGAAGCTGGTAGGTGAGTGGTAGTAAGTATACAATTCCAAATAAATGGGCTACATTCCTTTCTCATGCACAGCACCTAACCTACTATTATTTCACATTGAACGCCAGTGGAATTATTCATAATTTCCAGGTGGGCTCACATAGAATAGGCAAGGATTGAGATTTGCTTGTAGGATCAACAGGAAAAAAAGAAATCAAGCATAACTTAAAAGTAATTACCCTTTTTAGGGAATGGAGCCCCAAATCTTTGATGAATTGTCATCACATATCAACTAAATGTACTCAACTGGGCCAATTCTTTTTCTAGAAGGAAACACTAATGTAGTTTATTAGGACACTACTCTAAAAGACAAATGCGATGTTCCTGTGTCATCAAGTTTTGTCACAGGGTTGAAATGACCTATCCCAGTGAAATTTCAGAGCCAGAAGATTTTCAAGTACCTATATGGAACCAGAGGAAGATAGAATGACCTTGCCAGGACTTGGACTTGTTTGGCAGAAGCCCTGGTTAAAGCCAGACCCAAGCTGTGGAAACTAATATTTTGTGCAGACAGGATAGTTCCAAGGAAGCTGTGCATTTTCCTGATACCAATGTTATCATCCCTGTGCCTGTGCCTGAATGTGTCTCCTGGGAAAATGCAGCAGATATCTAGGAAAGTTCTGTTGGACTAACCTTTGCAATTCAGAATTGAGTGGTAGCAGTCCTGTATTCAAGGTAAGGAGACACTTAACACAGAAGTAAAAAGCCAATCTGTATGTTAGTTCTAGATTCCCCACTCCTAATTAGAAAAATTTAGGGATTCAACTACTTAGAAGCACGTAAAGCTGAGAAGGATGTTATTGGTGCAACACAGTGTATATTCATTCTCAAAGGCCTACGTGTACATTTTTTTTTTTTTTTTGGTATGCAGACAGGTTTTTCTACACAATTTCTTTCCACCTTAGGTGTGCTACATTTCTGTGCATTAGCTTAAGAACACTAATGTTCTCCACATTTGTCTCTCATTTTAATATCCAGGGATTTGCTCTCTTCTTTTATCAATTCTCTCATTTTAAAAGTTAATATTTAAGTCAGCAAAATGTTACCTTATTACTGAAGATGCCTCTGAAGCCTATTTTCAGTCAGAAGTTGTTGTTCATTTTTTTGAACTCATACCATTTTATCTGTACATCTCTTAGTTTCCTTAATACTTTCTACTTCTTAGAATTGTCATCTGTATGTCTTATTTCCCCTTGGATTCTGATCTTCTTAAATTTGAAAATACTTAAAAAAAAACTTTTATTATATCACTTGAGTACATAGAGGAGTGTTTAAAAAGATTACAGCTACCACTCTGGTTTGAGTGTGTGTGTGTGTGTGTGTATTTACATTGCAGGAATCTTGAACGTGGAGCTATATGACAAACTATCAGCCATGAAGATTTGTATTTATTATTTATAGCACAGCACCCCTTGAAAACTTGCTTAAGTCTTTCCCTGATATGACCCAGATCTGTAAAGTTATTTTGGGACTCTTTAATTGAAAAATCACAAATGAGCATATCAAACTTAACTTTGTCTACTAAGAAGGTACCATACATTTCTCTTTATTTGTTTATAACTTATTTAAGTGAGAAGTGAGGATAATGTCGCTTGTTAAATTACATAATAAATATAAACATCTTTTAACTGCTATAAATAAAAATATTGTAAGATATTAAAAATGTAGCAGAAAAAAATATTGACACTGTGTACAGTTAGAAGATTAACAGCAAAACTGAGTACTGGGGGAAACTCAGACATGTAATCTAATCTGTCTAATATCAAAATTCATATATGATACAAAGTTTGAGGAGTCTCACAATTTAGGGACAGATATTTTTGGAATCTGCTGGGCCATCTACTTGTCTTCACTGCCTCATAAATATATATATATATATATGTAGAGAAATAATATTTTTAACTATTCTATTTGTCATTGGGACACAATGAATGTCTATTATTTACCTCTAATCATTGTTCATGAAGGCAGATAAAGTATTAGTTATACAAATGTTATTACATTTCTTCTTGGGAAGATAATGTGTGGGAACTTGTTAGTTTTCATCAACTCAAGAAAAATGCTCACTTATTAAGGAATTGATTCTGATATGCAATGACAAGTGAATTATTACACTGTAGAGTGCTTTGCTTAGAATGCATATGACTGTGCATGTAATCACAAATTCCTCAGGTTTCTGGAGTGTTACTTGGACTACATGCAACAAACCACCAAACATCAATGAGCTCAATTCTTTTCCTTCAGCTCTTCAAGGTTGCACTTCCTCAGTGCAAACTGTTCTGTGGCCCTATGTAAAAGTGGGAAAGAAGAAAAACAAAATTCTACCCATCTAAATGAAAGTGGCAACGTTAATCTACCCCAAGGCACTAAACTGTAGTATTTTATTTAATCATTTATTTTAAAATCAACAGAATGCAACAGTAAATTACATTCCCCAAATCATAAGGGCTGGTATTCAACACTTAACCTCAAGTCAGGGAAAACATAAGTGTTGCAGTCAACTCTTCATCTGTCTGACATGGTCCACTGTATGTATCGGACTTGCTTTGCTTGCTTTTTTAAATGCTTGCCCAATTTGTTTTTCGACTTTGCTTTGTGGAAGGCTGCGTATGCCCTCAGGGCAGTATTCAGTACTTTCTGACAAACAGAAAGAATGTTGCTGACATAGCAAAATCTTCAGAAAGCCAGAAAAATGAAAAGTTTTTTCCGAAACATAGTTATAATTACATTGTGTACAAAAATCTCAGATATTGATAGGAGCACATGTAATTGTTTCACTGTTTCGTATTGTTTTTACAGTCCCAAGTTGTATGTTCATCTATAGTATAGGTGGTAATGAAATAGAAAACATATATATATAAGGGGAGAGAGACAGAGAGAGAGAGAGAGAGAGAGAGAGAGAGAGAGAGAGAGAGAGAGGCTAGAGTATCCCACAATGATGTCCAGCAAGATTTATATTAAGTTTCAGTTTAAGCTTCAACATAAATAGAAAACGTGTGGCATTGACAGGATCGAGATTTCCTGCCACTGATTACAGAAATAATAAAAGTTGAGATGAGAGTTGAGAAGAGACAGTAAGCTCTTCCAATAATAAAGTTAATTGAGACAAGTTATGTTGTAACTTATTTACCAACTTCTCTTTTACACTATCATTCTCTTAAATATTTCCTTTTTTTTTTTTTTTTTCCCTGTGAGCTAAAAAAAGGCCTGGTTAGAATAGAATCAGTAGTAGCAAACATTGAACTAACTACATCAGCAAGAGAACAGGAATTAACTCATTCTGAGAAAAGTTATGACTGTGAACACTGTTTTGATTTGTGGTGGGGAAGAGAAGAGTGACAATGATGATGAAAATAACTTAAGTCTTTCAAAGGGCTATAAAACATGCTTTGTTAAATCCTCCATAAAACTCATGAGGTAGGTAAAAATATATTCATGAATATTCTTACACTACAAATACAAACTGAACTAAGATAGTTTTAGTGGTGTGCCCCAGTATAATACATAGTAAGTATGCTGTCATACCTATGTGTGATAAATGGCAATTCGGTTTCAACACAGGTCTTTGTAAATAAATCTCTGATGTTTTACACATCTTAGTCTACACAGAGTTTATCAGAGAGATAACAATTAGGTGCTTCAAAGTCAAGTTAAAAATTGGTTAAGCAAATAATATTCAAGAACACTAGCAATCATGTTTCCACCATTAATGTTAAGACATGATACTTAAGATTATTATCTTTCCTTAAAGGATGGTATAAGCATTTATGTACAACCACTAGTATAGTATAAAAGTCAATAATATATTGTCTCAATAATATTGTCCCACATTTTCATTGTACATTTTCATATAATAATAGATCAGGTAAACTTATTTGAATTCGGTAGTACCAAATAACAAATTTGGGTAGATTTAATGCATGCATTAATATACTTTTACATTTAAGTAATATGCTCAGATTACAAATTATTTTCCTGTTTAAGTGTTGTTTTTCCTAAGCTTATTATTAAATTCTAAAAATAATAAGAATTTTGTTACTGATAAATCATTACCATTCATTTATTATTTCACTCAAACATTTAATGAGCTTATACTAGGTACCAGATACTTGTGCTATGCACAATGACTGCAATTTAATATGCAGCTTAACTAGAACAGAAAAATATTACAGAGGAAGTGCAGTATAAACACATGTGGCTAGAAATGCTTTTAATACTTTCCTTATAGCTGTTATGAAGAATTTTTAAAAACATTTTAAATGGCTACTCAGTCTGTATTGCCCAAGACATTAAGTATTGCCTTAATTCTTTCTGCACTTACTGAAGCCCTACTACGCACATGGCATTGTGCTAAAAAGAAAAGTAAATATTAATTTAAAGTCCATGTTCTTTCTGGTCCTGGTGGCTCACCGTCTGTAATTTCAGTGTTTTGGGAGGCTGAGGTGGGAGGATGACTTGAGGCCAGGAGCTTGACACCAGCCTGGGCAACATAGTGAGAACTTATCTCTATGAAAAATGATAAAAAATAATTGCTGCTCATAGTGGTGCACACCTGTAGTCCCAGATACTTGACAGGCTAAGATAGAGGATCACTTGAGCACAAGAGTTCAAGGTTGAGCCATGATTGTGCCATGTACTTCAGCCTGAGTGACAGACTGAGACCCTGTCTCTAAAATAAAATAAGTCTCTGTTCTTGCACTAATGTCTAGTGCAAGGCAAAAGGAAGGTAAATGTGCCCAAAAGTAGATCCACAAATTGTTAGAGACATGATGTTACAAAAACGCACAGGTTATAATAGAAACATAAAATAGGGAAATAAGGTACTTTTCTACTGGGGACTTAGCTGTTTTCAGAGAATATTACATAGAAGAGATGAAAGCAGACAGGGAGTAAGACAAGAGTGGGAAAGACCCCAAGGTAAGAGTTTGGCAAAAAAAAAAAAAAAAAAAAAAAAAGTGACTTAAGGAGTGTAACATTTCTATATTATAAAGTTGTTGATATTTCCTGTTTTCTTAAAATCTCACCACCATCTAAGTGGAAATCGTATAAATTAATGCATTATAGAGCTCATGATAAACAAAATGAACAGCCTGGTTTCAGATTTATATTCTGTAATAATTTTATTAAATGAGAAGATAATAAGAAAATACCTTGAAATTTTTGAAGGGAAATGTTATGTTATTGTTCCATAATTGTAATTCACAAAAGTTCTCTTTATTTTGCGGAGGCAAAGTAAATTTTTTTTCTGATAGGTAAGGTCTTCAGAAATAAAGTCTTGATTGATCTTCCTCTTTAGAAAATAATTAAAATTTCCACCAAGTCATTTTAGAGATGAATTAAGAACCAAGAATGGAGAGACTATGGTGAAAAGTGACTGCAGTTTTTTCTTACTTAATTTTGATTCCAAATTCAAGAAACCAGTAGGATTTAGGTATCCTCACGTTGCTTTTAAAGCTAAGCAGTGAAGCTAGATTTTTATATTAAGTACTATTTAAGACTTTATATTAAGCTTGGTTCCTGTTTTGTAACTTTAAATTTTGTAGAATCACAAAATATATTATATATATTATATAAATACTTATGCAATTGTATATGTTTATATTATACAAATATTTATTATTATATATGTATAATAAAAAACTGCATCCAAGCTTCAAATAGAACACATAATATTGTTGTTTGTAGCCACTTTGAAGCAGTAACTAGCTTTTTTTCCATTCATGAACTTACTGAAAATGACTATAATATTTGCATAGTTTGTAGTTTATAAGAATAATTACAAAGTGTTTGTTCTTGTTTATCCCATTTAGAAAGTTAGAGCTGAGCTGGGCAATTTAAAGGTCAATTCCATGTTGAGAAACTTGAGAAAAGATTTTTTTATTTATCTTTAAAATTCTTCCTGAATGAACAAGTATCATATGTATCAAAAAAACTCCACGTATTATCTTGCATCTAAGACCTCTAAATGTTCTTATATGTTTAATATGTAAAACTTTAACTATGAAAAGATGTATACAGAGGAAGACTAAAGAACTACAATGACATATCAATAGTGATAGTATGCATTTTGTACAATTCGGGATGTTTGTTACTTTTTTCTTTATATCTTTCTATATTTTCTAATTTTTAAAATGTTTATGTACCCATTAACCATCCCTTCTTTCCAGCTTCAGGTAATCATCATTCTACTCTGTATATGGGTAAATAATGTTAAACAGGGATACAGAATAGAATAATGGTTTTACTTTTGACACTTCCTTTTGTCTTTTCTCAATTAATTTTTTCTATTCAAAAAATACATATATAGCTTATATTTAGAAAAATGTATTTGAAAAAGCCCTAAAATTCTGTATATATTATCAAAATTATGCAAAAAATACAGAGCAAAAATTCTAGAAGGGACTAGATCTAAAGTTAAAAATGGTCTTCCAAGCCTAACAGGGTTTTACTTCTTTCCCTTTGTACTCTGTAAAATTACTGCTCTTATATTGATTTTATAGAAGATATAATTTTCATTTATATAAAGACTCTTAAAGCTGCACTCTAACATCTGAATTGACAAATCAGGCCACAGAATTGTACATCATAGTACATGAATGACAAGTAATTTCAGATTGACTCAAGTTGGTAATTCAGGTTTAAGAAGAAAGATGTCATTGGCGATAATTCAGATAAAAGAAGAAAAATGTCATTAACTATCCTACAGCCTACTCCCAATGAGATTGAAGGAGTAATTTCCATAGTCAAATGGTCAAATGTGAAGAATAAGCATCTGTGTTCTAAGGACATTTATAGTAATGGTATAATTAACATTTAAAAAATGCATTTTAAAGTGTCAATTCCCGTTTTTTGAGTTATCAAATCTTAAACATTTCAAATACTCGAACTAGTTTTTTTTTTTTTCTATTTTCAGACTCAAGTTTAGGATTAAACCTTGTTATATTAACAACTGTATGACAATCTTGATTCATTTGGCTTACTTAAGATGAAACCGGAATTCAAATGTTGTCTTTTCCTGTTGGTCACAGATTCCTTAAAGTAAATTATCAAGTGATTTTTATAAAGAAATAACTGAATTTTAAAATAGACATAACCTAGATTTATTACCAGGTCCCTAAACATAATTTTTATACCAACATTTCAGTATATCTTTTTTTTTTTTTTTAATTTCCCCCATGGTATAAATTACTTTATCGATTAGGAAAGAAGTCCTGGTTTGAGAGCACAATAAAAATCTGCAATGAAAAACTCTTTCTAGAAAGAAATTAATAATTTCAACAGTGAAAATCAATTTTCCTATGTTCAATCTTATAATCTATTTTGCATTATTTCCCTTGTGTAATCGAAACATCATTGATTCATGGCATTATGTAGATAATCAACTAAAATGAAAGAATGACATAAGATATATTTCTCTATGACTATCCCCTAGCTGTCTCATACTAAAATACTTAAATTTCTATATTCAATAACTAAAGATGTCATGAGAGAATTAAACAGTTTTAAAAATTTATCCATTGTTGAAAAACCCATAAAACAATATTTTTATATGTTGTTTCAAATATTTATAACTGATAAAGATAAGAAGAATAGGCTATTAATAAGAACTATGAAGAAACACTAAAATTCTAAATTCTAAGGGAACTCATTTTATGATAGGCTGTGGGACTCTCTACATGCATTATCTATTTTAATCCTCCTAGGACTCCAATTACTAGATATTATCATATCTATTTACTTATCAAGGAAAAAATGAGGCTTTAGGGGATGTTTAATGAACTCTTCCAGGATTTCATAACTATTGGGACGAGGTGTATCTGACTCCCCAGACTGTGGTGTTGGACATCATGCTATGTTGTCTCTCTTCAAATAATGAAAATAATTAATCATCAACTCAATCTTAATGCTTACGGCTCTTGATATATACATACATATATGTTTTTAATCTGATAAATGGTTCAATATTAGTGAATATACAATGATACATTATAATACTTGTAATACTGTAGATACATCCTGCAGTTATGATGATGTATTTATGTCATCCGTCCTGAAATTTCATGTTCTTGCTAACACCAAAATTTTTAAAAATACTATGGTAACAAAGTAAGTGTCCAAGTCCTATTCATAAGAAGTGGGGATATAAAATAAGAATAATTTTACTTTTATTTTTAATTACAAAAGCAATGCAAGAATGTAGAAAAAATAGAAGCAGTTGAATATTCTCCTCTACTCCCATCACTGTAATTCCTACTACTGATTACCTTTACTGCTACAATTTGTTTTTTAGGACCTTTTCTGTGCATTTGTGTGCACATACACACACAGATGCACACACAAATACTAAACACACACACACACGTTTAAAAATAACACATAAGTTGAACCATATCATGTTTTTGTTTATTTCACTATATCTTGAAAATCTTTCCATATCAGCAAAAATAGGTTCACTTTACTCTTTCAAATTGCTGAAGAGTCTAGTTGAAACATGTATTTATTTAACCCACTCCCTTAGTTCCAAATATTACCTTACAAAAATGATACAATTAAAATTTGTATAAGATATCTTTGTGCCTAATTTTTTGATATAAACATATTAGTAAAATTTATGGGTCAAAAGGTAGTCTCATTTATGAGAGCTACTTCCAGCTCCCCTTAGTCTTGTAATATATTCTTGTGCATTGACTGTAACATTACAAGTGGTTCAGTGTTTATTTTTTGCATTTCAAATAGATCTTCCCCCAGTAAATTTAAGCAGATCTGAGATATTGCTGTTGACAGCTTAGTTAAATAAGATTTCTCAGCTCTTCCAATTTGTGTGTGTATAATTTCTCTAGAGTCCAGAGGATTACTAAAAGGGATCCTTTTCAATTAAAGTAGCAACAGTGAAGCATTTGTGTATGATACCATTTATTAAGTGGAAGGTAATCCTTATGAAAAGTACACTTGTTGCAATCTATTTGGATTTAATTTCCAAAGTCATTATTAACCAGTTCTCAGTATGCTATAAGTAGGTCCATATTCTAAAAGGAAAAATAGTGACAACATATAACTGCAATGAATTATTATTAGGAAATCTTCAGGAAATAATGAATTTTTCACTGTCACAGTGTACCTCACTTCATAAGCAAACCAAACGTAATAGTATCGTAATAGAAGAGGAAAGGGCTACCTGGAGACCTCTGGGAAGCGTATTCATGGGGATTTTCCTGGTTGTTGGCTCTTCTGATAACTAAACTTTTGCTGTATTCCATGTTTTCTCAAAGACAATGGTTGTCACTAAGTTAAAATATCCTAGCATAAAGCATTATTTAAACCTAATTAAAAATTTTTATATTTTAAGTAATTTCATTACATTTTCATTTTGAAAATTATAATTTTCTGTTTTATTGGCTACTCTAATATTGAATGTTTAATTATTTAGATCAAATATTATAATATGATGTACTATATTTCTGGCCCAGAGAACAGAATAGAAAAAATTTATTTTAAAATATACATGGTTTTTCATGAAATTAATATGATGAAAAACATTAACATAAAGTATAGGTCATTATATACTGCACATTATAACTGTATTTTATCTGATTAAGAATTGTGGTCCAGTTAAAATAGTTTGGTTAACAGGAAATTATCCATTTTAAAGACACATTTTGGAGTTTATGTGAATACATGTAATGCTGAAATATGTTAAGCATAATTTAATATTTCACGGTTTATCAAATAGTTCAAAAGCTTTCAATGCCCCATGGCCCTCATTATAGCTTTTACTATAATTTTCCAGAGATCTGACTAATTTCTAAAGTTCACTTCACTTTGCTAAATTCATCGTTGAACTAACAGTGATGATCCATAATCATTTCATTTTTCCTAGAAAAAATATTTTATATATACAGTAATTATTTATCATCAGTATAAAATATTATAGATCATAATAGCTTACCACCAACATCATATTGTATTTTATACATTTTCCATTGACCTACGCTGTATACATTCTCCAGCCTTTGAAAATCAAGGGCATCAAGTCAAAAAATTATCAAACACATGCTGTTAAATCTTCCATCAACTACCTTTTCTAAATAATACCTTGCATCTTCTGGATCCCTTTGCCACACTCCTCTGCACAGTCTTTCTTAAAACAAATCTGACCATGTCCTTCCCAAGCATGAGACATTCCAAGATTCCATCTGCTCATGGCAAAAAGTGCAAAATCTTTTTCATTGTTATTAAAAGCTCCTATTACCTTCTCTTGCCCTAGTAATTGGCAGCATTCCATTGCAACACCATGCCCTTTGTCTGCTGACATACCCTGAACTCCTCATCGTGGCAGGGCAAGCGATGCTCTCACTATGAAGTATTGCCGATTTCTCTCCTATAGGTAAGAAGTGATCAGTACTTCTTTGTGGTCTGGTATCTAACTTGCAGCTTGTCCATCACATCACCTTTAACACTTTCTTACCCTTATTTCTGTACACAACTTTTTTTTCCCTGGTAAACTCTGGGATCACTGAAGGCAAGAAATTAGGCCCAGGTATGCCTCAGAAATGTTCCCTAACAGTTTTGATTAGAATTTTAATTGGTAAATTTTACCATTTGAGAACACAGAGTCATCTCTTTAATTAAAATTTGAGAAACCTTTAGTAGAACGTCAAGGAAATTGTTTCTGTTAGTAAGACACTATGTTGCCATTCTGTCAGCTATGTTGTGTGGAAAAATACAGGTTAGGTTTTGATCCTGGTTCCTAGAGATTATAAATATTGGGGGTAGGGTTACCTTATTAAAACAAAAGCACTGAGAAAGAAAATAAGTGGGGGAATCCATATTATAACTAAGAAATGATATAAGATCTCACATTACATATTCCAATTATCTATATTTTCACTGTACATGTAATTATTGTGCTTACTATTTTATTGCTTTATCATTCAAACTGGGGTAGTATGCACTATCTTTTATATTTTCTAATTATTGTTTGCAGTATTTATTATCGAGATGGTCTTATGGCTGATATTTATAAAAGACTGAAATGATTAAAGACAAAACATAGTAAATGCCTGATGCTATTTAATGGACAATAGTATAAGCACTAAAGCCTGATGATCTCCAGTATTATATATATAACCAGCATATTTAACTTTTAGTATGTGTCAGGCTCTATGTAAGATGTTTACATGCTTCTAATTTTCATTAAAACTTGTTATATGTCAATATCGGATCAAAAAGGACAGTCGAAATCTAGAACGAGTCATGGGAAAGAAAGAAGTACTAAACATCAGTATGCAGCCAATTTGAGCGTAGGGCTGGATCTGCTCTCACTTATGAGAAAAACTATAACAGAAAGGTTGCTAATGCCCTACTGACCTTACTATGCTTTTTAAATAGTATATTTAAATACATATAAACTTATTTAAACTGGTTGGACAGAGATCTAACTTGCTAAAAACCAGCAGAGTAAAATCTTTTCACAGTGTGAGAATGAGAATACAAACTTCCCTTTCAGCTTCTTTCCTTAATCACAATTTCCTGCCTTAAAGAAAATGTCAGGAGGCTAGATCTACCCAAAAAAGTAGAGAGGAGAACCCGCTTAAATATTTCTTGACCATTATAAATTAATTTATTATTTTCTCTATTTTCATTTTCTTCAGCGAGGAGGGAGCCACTCTTCTAATTTAATACCGTTGCCCATGATATGAGTGATGACACTTTATTTATACCTAATGAGGAACTTTACAGGATAGATATATTGCAATTAGATCCTGTCTCAGGGTTTTCTCTTTATTCATTGATGAATGTGTGTAATTCAAGAACATTAAAAACAACTGTGAAAGTATAATTATTACAGATGAGAAAGTGTCTGGGGATTAATTTTATTACATAAAACCGTATTTGGAGGGACAGTATAGAAACAGTCATTTATACCGCTGGGCGCGGTGGCTCAAGCCTGTAATCCCAGCACTTTGGGAGGCCAAGACGGGCGGATCACGAGGTCAGAATACCGAGACCATCCTGGCTAACACGGTGAAACCCCGTCTCTACTAAAAAATACAAAAAACTAGCCAGGCGAGGTGGCGGGCGCCTGTAGTCCCAGCTACTCGGGAGGCTGAGACAGGAGAATGGCGTAAACCTGGGAGGCGGAGCTTGCAGTGAGCTGAGATCTGGCCACTGCACTCCAGCCTGGGCGCCAGAGCGAGACACCGTCTCAAAAAAAAAAAAAAAAAGAAACAGTCATTTAGTAATAAACATTAAGTTTCTTAACAAGAAGTAGCAATTGACTTGGTCAAATGTCTGTTGTGCTTATTAAAAAGAGCACATTAAAAATCAGGTAAAAATTACATCAAGCACATTTTTTCCCTGTAGTGGAAATACCATATTTCATGACAAAGACTTATAAATGAAGGAAGAAAAGAGATGGCAATACGTGTGAGTTGTGCCATTTTACAAGAGAGACACAGGCGTCTCAGAGATTGAAATAATCTTCCCACGTAGATACAACTGTTAAGTCACAGAGTAAAATTTGTACTTAGGTTTGTACATCTTGGAATCTCATGCCAACTGGTTAAAAAAATTCATGTGAACAATTTGTATGAGGCTTATGTGTATAGAATGACACTGGGGTTGAAATCAGTATAATTGTGGAATTGAAAAGATGACAGTCTATGCCAGAATTCTTCACTTTATAGACTAAATATGAGATGATGTCTATTCTATGACTTAATATTAGTGAGTATGACTACATTTACGGACTGTTACATGAGATAAATGAAAAGGTTCATTGGTACACTTGTATCAAAGACTAACAATAATAAACAGTGAAAAGGTTTACTGGTATCAAGCACTTGTTGAGAAATCTATTAGTTGTAAAACATTGGATTGGGAGTTTTTAAAACAAGGTTAAAGAGGCAAGATTGAAATTTCATTAGATGTTATAAATATTTATGCATTGTTTCCCAATGGGATATTACTTATATTCTAATCCAGAAGGAAATGTTTGTCATTTACTCAATAGTTCAAAGCATATTTTATTAAATTATGAGAAATGGGCTAAAACTGATAATCACAGAATAATGAAGCCAGAAAAAAAGTAAAGATTATTAGTTCAATTACAACTTTATGCAGAAGAAAAGTTCAATGCCAAAATAATCCAAGTGACCAATTTAATTTGTTATTGATAGGACAAAAACTAGCCAGAGGTTTCTTGAAGTTTGATGTAGTATATTTGAAAGAATGCAAAATTGTACTTAGAGTCTACGGTAATAGTGTTTCTTGTAACCATTACATTTAGTCACCAACAAAAGCATAAAACATGTATAATCAAATATGGGAGTAATAGCATGTTGGTGCCACACTTAATATTGACATTCTTTCTCAAATCTATCATAGTTAGTCGTTCTCTTCACATTATGAATAATTGTGTTTTTTCCTAAAAAAATCAACTCGGGTTGCAACATCATGTATGAAATACATGCATCTTAAGCACTAGAATCACAGTGTGGTAAGAGGTTAAGTAGGAACCAATAATAACTGAGTGAATAGTAGATTCACATCCAACATTTAATTTTCAGGGTCACAGTGGGATAAACCAAGTGAAACGACGGCCAAAATGGTGTGCATAGAAATTTATATAAAACATTATTTCTGTCTCTGCTGCATTCTTTTTATCTGGTTTCGCTGACCTTTTATAGTGGTATTTATTTCAGTTAAATTTGCTTACGTTGTTCTTACACTTTAATGCATGAGAGCAAAATATTACATAAATATTTAAAGAGACTAGATTATGAATATGCATGAATATATTAACATCAATAACAAAGCAATATATCAGTTGGAAAAAGACCTGAAAAATAGGAATTTTATTGCAACACCTGCAATGTTCAATGATGTAAGGTTCACAAAAATAGCAACCAGAAGGGAAATCAACATTCTAGCAGCATTAATGTGGTCTACACAATATGCAAAAATGGAGCAATTTCAGATAAGTATCTGGAGTTCTCTTGTGTTTTTACTTTATTCCATTTTATTTATTTATATACTTACTTGTTAACTTTTATCTTAGGTTCGGGGTACATGTGCAAGTTTGTCTCATAGGTTAATTGTGTGTCACTGGAGTTTAGTGTAGAGATTATTTCATTACCCAGGTAATACGCATAGCACCTGATAGGTAGTTTTTTGATCCTCACCCTTCTCTTATCGTACACCTCAAGTGGGCCCTAGTTTCTGTTGTTCTCTTATCTGTGTCCATATGAGCTAAATGTTTAGTTCCCACTTACAAGTGAGAACAGGTGGTATTTGGTTTTCTGTTCTTGTGTTGGTTCACTTAGTATAATGGCCTCCATCTCCATCTGTGTTGCTGCAAAGGACATAAACTCATTCTTTATGGCTGTGTAAGGTTCTTTATATATTCTACCATTGATGGACATTTAGATTTATTCCATGTCTTTCCTTTTGAGAACAGTGCCACAATGAATATATCTGTGTTTTTATGGTAGAATGATTTATTTTCCTTTGAGTATGTACCGAATAATAGGATTGCTGGGTTGAACAGCAGAATTACCATTTTGAGATATTTGAGAAATCGCCACACTGCTTTCCACAGTGACTGAACTAATTTACATTTACCAACAGTGTACAAGCGTTACCTTTTCTCTGCAACCTTGCCAGCATCTGTCATTTTTTGACTTTTTAATAATAGCCATTATGACTGGCGTGAGTTGGTATCTCATTGTGAGGTTGATTTGCATTTCTCTAATTATTAGTAATTTTGAGCAGTTTTTCGTATGTTTTTTGGCCACATGTATGTCTTCTTTTGAAAAGTGTCTGTGTTCTTTGCCCACTAAATAATGGAGTTGCTTGTTTTTGCTTATTAATTTGTTTAAGTTCCTTACAGATTCTGGATATTAGACATTTGCTAGATGCATAGTATGCAAATATTTTCTACTATTTTTGGTTGGTTGTTTAACTTTGTTGATAGTTTCTTTCACTGTGCAGAAGCTTTTCAGTATAATTAGGTCCAATTTGTCAATTTTTGTTTTTGTTGCAATTGTTTTTAGCATCTTTGTCATGAAATCTTTGCCAAGTCCTATGTCCAGAATGGTATTTCCTAGGTTATTTTCTACAGTTATATCGTTTAGGTTTAACATTTAAGTCTTTAAATCATCTTGAGTTGATTTTTGTATATGGTGTCTATATTTAGTTTTTAGCATATGGCTAGCTAGTTATCCCAGAACCATTTGTTGAATAGGGAGTCCTTTCTCCATAGCTTGTTTTTGTAGACTTTGTTCAAGGTCAGATGGTTTTAGCTATGCAGCATTATTTCTGGGATCTCTATTCTGTTCCTTGGTCTATGTGTCTGTTTTTGTACCAGAACCATGCTGTTTTGGTTGCTGTATCCCTGTAGTGTAGTTTAAGTTGGGTAATGTGATGCCTCCACCTTTGTTCTTTTTGCTTAGGATTGCCTGGGCTATGCAGGCTCTTTTTTATTTCATATGGCTTTTCAAATAGTTTTTTCCTCTAGTTTTGTAAAGAATGCCATTGGTAATTAGATAGTTGAATCTTTAGATTGCTTTGGGCAGTATGACTATTTTAAAATATCAATTCTTTCTATTTATGAGCATGGAATGTTTTTCCATTTGTTTATATTGTCTTTGATTTCTTAGAGCAGTATTTTATCTCTCACTGTGAAAGTCTTTCACTTCCCTAGTTAGCTGTATTTCTGGGTATTTTTTTTCTTTTGGTGGCTGTTGTAAATGGGATTGCATTCGTGATTTGGCTCTCAGCTTGGATGTTGTTATTGTATAGAAATGCTACTGATTTTGCTACATTTGTTTCATATCCTGAAACTTTGCTGAAGTTGTTTATCAGATCAAAGAGTTTTGGGGAAGAGACGATGGGGTTTTCTAAGAATAAAATCATATTCTCTGTAAAAAGGGATAGTTTGACTTCCTCTCTTTCAATTCCTATGCCTTTTATTTCTTTCTTTTGCCTGATTACTCTGGCTAATACTTGTAGTACCATGTTGAATAGGAGTGGTGAAAGAGGGTATCCTTTTCTTGTTCCAGTTCCCAAAAGCTTCCAACTCTTGCCCTTTCATTATGATGTTGGCTGTGGGCTTTTATTTTAATTTTTGATGGCTCTTATTTTTTTAATATATTCCTTCAATACATAGTATTTTTAACATGAAGGGATACTGAATTTTATTGAATGCTTTTTTCTGTATCTGATGAGATGATCATGTATTTTTGTTTTTAGTTCTGTTTATATGACAAATCACATTTATTGATTTGCATATGTTGAACCAACCTTGCATCTCAGGGATGAATCCTGATTGATAATGATGGATTAGCTTTAGACGTGCTGCTGGATTCAGTTTGCTAGTATTTTGATGTGGATTTTTGCATCTGTGTTTACCAAGGATATTGTCATGAAGTTTTCTGTTTTTGTTGCGTCTCTACCAGGTTTCAGTGTCAGGATGATGCTAGCCTCCTAGAATGAGTTAGGAAGGAGTCCCTTCTCTTCAAATTTTTGGAGCAGTTTCAGAAGGAATAGTAACCATTCTTCTTTATACATTGGTAGAATTTGGCTGTGAATCCATCTAGTCATGGACTTTCTGATTTACAGACTTTTTATTACTTATCCCATATTGGAAGTCATTATTGGTCTCCAGGTATTCATTTTCTTTCTGGTTCAATTTGTGAGGTTATGTCTCTCAGAACTGACCTATATTTTTTTCCAGATTTTCTACCTTGTGTGCATAGAAATGTGCATAGTAGTCTCTGAGGGGTTTTTGTTGTTGTTGTTTTAAATTTTTTTTTATTATACTTTAAGTTCTGGAGTACATGTGCAGAAAATGCAGGTCCATTACAGTAGTATACACATGCCATAGGGGTTTGCTACACCCATCAACCTGTCATCTACATTAGGTATTTCTCCTAATGCTATCCCTACCCTAGCCCCTGACACCCCAACAGGCCCCAGTGTGTGATGCTCCCCATCCTGTGTCCATGTGTTCTCATTGTTCAACTCCCACTTTCGTGTGAAACATACGGTGCATGGTTTTCTGTTTTTGCATTAGTTTGCTGAGAATGATGGTTTCCAGCTTCATCCATGTACCTACAAAGAACATGAACTCATCCTTTTTTATGACTGCATAGTATTCTATAGTGTATATGTGACACATTTCCTTCATCTAGTCTATCATTGATGGGCATTTGGGTTGGTTCCAAGTCCTTGCTATTGTGAACAATGCCACAGTAAACATACGAATGCATGTGTCTTTATAGTACAATGATTTATAAGCTTTTGGGTATATACCCAGTAATGGGATTGCTGGGTTGTATGGTATTTCTAGTTCTAGATCCTTCAGAAATTTCCACCCTGTCTTCCACAATAGTTGAACTAATTTACACTCCTACCAACAGTGTACCAACATTTCCATTTCTCCACATCCTCTTCAGCATCTGTTGCTTCCTGACTTTTTAATGATCACCCTTCTAACTAGCATGAAACGGCATCTTGGTATCTCATTGTGGTTTTGCTTTGCGTTTCTCTAATGACCAGTGATGATGAGCATTTTTTCACGTGTCTGTTGGCTGCATAAATGTCTTCTTTTGAGAAGTATCTGTTCATATCCTTTGCGCACTTCTGTTGGGGTTGTTTTTTTTCTTGTAAATTTGTTTGCGTTCTTTGTAGGTTCTGGATATTAGCCCTTTGTCAGATGAGTAGATTGCAAACATTTTCTCCCATTCTGTAGGTTGTCTGTTCACTCTGATGGTAGTTTCTTTTGCTGTGCAGAAGCTCTTTAGTTTAATTAGATCCCATCTGTCAATTTTGGCTTTTGTTGCCGTTGCTTTTGGTGTTTTAGAAATGAAGTCCTTGCCCATGCCTATGTCCTGAATGATATTACCTAGGTTTTCTTCTAGGGTTTTTATGGTTTTAGGTCTAACATTTAAGTCTCTAATCCATCTTGAATTAACTTTCATATAAGGAGTAAGGAAAGGATCCAGTTTTCGCTTTCTACTTATGATTAGCCAATTTACCCAGCACCATTTATTAAATAGGGAATCCTTTCCCCATTTCTTGTTTTTCTCAGGTTTGTCAAAGATCAGATGGCTGTAGATGTATAGTATTATTTCTGAGGGCTCTGTTCTGTTCCATTGGTCTATATCTCTGTTTTGGTACCAGTACCATGCTGTTTTGGTTACTGTAGCCTTGTAGTATAGTTTGAAGTCAGGTAGCATGATGTCTCCAGCTCTTTTGGCTTAGGATTGTCTTGGCAATGTAGGCTCTTTTTTGGTTCCATATGAATTTTAAAGCAGGTTTTTCCCAATTCTGTGAAGAAAGTCATTGGTAGCTTAATGAGGATGGCATTGAATCTACAAATTACCTTGGGCAGTGTGGCCATTTTCACAATATTAATTCTTCCTATCCATGAGCATGGTATCTTCTTCCATGTGTTTGTGTCCTCTTTTATTTCACTGAGCAGTGGTTTGTAGTTCTCCTTGAAGAGGTCTTTCACATCCCTTGTAAGTTGGATTCCTAGTTATTTTATTCTCTTTGAAGCAATTGTGAATGGGAGTTCATTCATGATTTGGCTCCACATCCCTTTTAAGTTGTGTTCCTAGGTATTTTATTCTCTTCATAGCAATTGTGAATGGGAGTTCACTCATGATTTGGCTCACTGTTTGTCTGTTATTGGTGTACAGGAATGCTTGTAATTTTTGCATATTGATTTTATATCCTGAGACTTCACTGAAGTTGCTTAACAGCTTAAGGAGATTTTAGGTTGAGACAATGGGGTTTCTAAATATATAACCATGTCATCTGCAAACAGAGATAATTTGACTTCCTCTTTTCCTAATTGAATACCCTTTATTTCTTTCTCTTGCCTGATTGTCCTAGCCAGAACTTCTAATACTAGGTTGAATAGGGGTGGTGAGAGAGGGCGTCCGTGTCTTGTGCCGGTTTTCAAAGGGAATGCTTCCAGTTTTTGCCCATTCAGTATGATATTGGCTGTGGGTTTGTCACAAATAGCTCTTACTATTTTGAGATACATTCAATAAATACCTAGTTTATTGAGAATTTTCAGCATGACTATTGAGTTTTGACAAAGGCCTTTCCTCATCTATTGATATAATCTTGCGTTTTTTGTCATTGGTTCTGTTTATGTGATAGATTATGTTTATTGATTTGCATATTTTGAAACAGCCTTGCATCCCCAGGATGAAACCAACTTGATTGTGGTGGATAAGCTTTTTGATGTGCTGCTGGATTTGGTTTCCAGTATTTTATTGATTTTCACATCAATGTTCATCAGGGATACTGGCCTGAAATTTTCTTTATTTGTTTTGTCTCTGCCAGGTTTTGGTATTAGGATGACCCTGGCCTTATAAAATGAGTTAGGGAGGAGTCCCTCTTTTTCTGTTGTTTGGAATAGTTTCCGAAGGAATGGTACAAGCTTCTCTTTGTGACTCTGGTAGAATTTGGCTGTGAATCTGTCTGGTCCTGGACTTTTTTTGGTTGGTAGGCTATTAATTACTGCTTCAATTTCAGAACTTGTTATTGGTCTATTCAGGGATTCAACTTCTTCCCGGTTTAGTATTGGGAGGGTGTATGTGTCCAGGAACTTATCCATTTATTCTGTTTTTCTGGTTTATTTTTCTATAGGTGTTTATCGTATTTTCTAATGGTAGTTTGTATTTCTGTGAGATCGGTGGTGATATTCTCTTGATCATTTTTTATTGCATCTATTTGATTCTTGTCTCTTTTCTTCTATATTAGTCTGGCTAGCAGTTTATCTATTTTGCTGATCTTTTAAAAAATCCAGCTCCTGGATTCATTGATTTTTTTTGAAGAGTTATCTGTGTTTCTATCTCCTTCAGTTCTGCTCTAGTCTTAGTTTTTTTTTTGCCTTATGCTAGCTTTTGAATTTGTTTTCTCCTGCTCCTCTAGTTCTTTTAAAGGTGATGTTAGGGTATCAATTTTAGATCTTTCTTGCTTTCTCTTGTTGGCATCTACTGCTATAAATTTCCCTCTATACATTGCTTTAAATGTGTCCCAGAGATTCTAGTATGTTTTGTCTTTGTTCTCATTGGTTTCAAAGAACATCTTTATTTCTGCCTGCATTTCATTATTTACCCAGTAGTCATTCAAGAGCAGGTTGTTCAGTTTCTATGTAGTTGTGAGGTTTTGAGTGAGTTTCTTAATCCTGAGTTGTAATTTGATTGCACTGTGGTCTGAGAGAGTGCTTGTTATTATTTCCGTTCTTTTGTATTTGCTTAGGAGTGTTTTACTTCCAATTATTTGGTAAATTTTAGAATATGTGGGATGTGGTGCTGAGAAGAATGTATATTCTGTTGATTTGGGGTGGAGAGTTCTGTAGACGTATATTAGATCTGCTTGGTCCAGAGAAGCTTTCAAGTCCTGGATATCTTGTTAATTTTGTTTTGTTGATCTGTCTAATATTGACAGTGGGGTATTAAAGTCTTCCACTATTATTATGTGGGAGTCTAAGTGTTGGGGTGATCAGACTCAACCCCAGGTCGTGAGGGTGATAAAGTCTGGTGGAGTCAAAGGAATTTGAAGTGACAGTTTGAGAGAGAAAGTGGGTCCAGGGGGCCAATGCGAGTATGCAGGCTGCGAAGGCCCTGAGTTCTGGAAGTCCACACTTTTTATTGGTGATCAAACAAAGAAATAGGTAGTGAGAATGTGGGGGTCAAAAGGGCAAGCGTGTGATCTACAGCTGTGATGGTTTAGCATTTCCTTTGAAGCATATGGAACATATTCTGCTACTTGAGATAATGGGGAGCATGTTCTTCTAGTTTAAGCTAGAAACAAGGAGTCAGCAAGTCTAGACTCATTCCAGAGGTCACAAGGGGTTTTATGTCCTGAGCCCTGGACATTATATCAGACATGCAAGCCCTGCCTCAGCCTTTTTCTCAACACTATGTCTCTTTGTAGGTCTCTAAAAACTTGTTTTATGAATCTCTGTGCTCCTGTGTTGGGTGCATATATATTTAGGATACTTAGCTCTTCTTGTTGCATCGATTCCCTTTACCATTATGTAATGCCCTTCTTTGCCTCTTTTGATCTCTGTTGGCTTAAAGTCTGTTTTATCAGAGACTATGATTTCAACTCTTCTTTTTTTTTTCTTTCCATTTGCTTGGTAAATATTCCTCCATCCCTTTATTTTGAGCCTATGTGTGTCCCTGCATGTGAGATGGTCTCTTGAGTACAGCACACCAATGGGTCTTGACTCTATCCATTTTGCAAGTCTTTGTCTTTTAATTGTGGTATTTAGCCAATTTAGATTTAAGGTTAATATTGCTATGTGAGTTTGTTCCTGCCATTATAATGCTAGCTGGTTATTTTGCCCATTAGTTGATGCATTTTCTTCATAATGTTGATGGTCTTTACAATTTGGTATGTTTTTGCAGTGGCTGGTACCAGTTGATCCTTTCCATATTTAATGCTTCCTTCAGGAGCTCTTGTAAGGCAGGCCTGGTGGTGAGAAAATCTCTCAGCATTTGCTTGTCTGTAAAAGATTTTCTTTTCTCCTTCGCTTAGTTTGGGTGGATATAAAATTCTGGGTTGAAAATTCTTTTCTTTAAGAATATTGAATATTGGCCCCACTTTCTTCTACGTTGTAGGGTTTCTGCAGAGAGATCCACTGTTAGTCTGATGGGCTTCCCTTTATGGGTAACCCAACCTTTCTCTCTGGCTTCCTTAATATTTTTTCCTTCATTTCAACCTTGGTGAATCTGATGATTATGTGTTTTGGGGTTGCTCTTCTCGAGGAATATCTTTATGATGTTCTCTGTATTTCCCAAATTTGAATTTTGGCCTGCCTTGCTAAGTTGGAGAAGTTCTCCTGGATAATATCCTGAAGAACGTTTTCCAACTTGATTCCATTCTCCCCGTGACTTTCAGGTACATCAATCAAATGTAGATTTGGTATTTTCACATAGTCCCATATTTCTCGGAGGCTTTGTTTGTTTCTTTTCACTCTTTTTTCTCTGATCTTGTCTTCTCACTTTATTTTATTGAGTTGATCTTCAATCTCTGATATCCTTTCTTCTACTTGATCTATTCAGCTATTGATAATTTTGTATGCTTCATGAAGTTCTCGTGCTGTGTTTTTCAGCTCCATTAGGTCTTTTATGTTCTTCTCTAAACTGGATATTCTAGTTAACAATTCATCTAACCTTTTTTTAAGGAACTTAGCTTCCTTGCAGTTGGTTAGAACATGTTCCTTTAGCTCAGAGGAGTTTGTTATTACTCACCTTCTGAAGTCTACTTCTGTTAATTCATCAAACTCATTCTCCATCCAGTTTTGTTCCCTTGCTAGCAAGGAGTTGTTATCCTTTGAAAGAAAAGAGGAGTCCTGGTTTTTGGAATTTTCAGCCTTTTTGCACTGGTTTTTCCCCTTTGTTGTGGATTTATCTACCTTTGGTCTTTGAGATCGGTGACCTTCAGTTGGGGTCTCTGAGTGGATGTCTTTTTTGTTGATGTTGATACTATTCCTTTCTGTTTGTTAATTTTCCTTCTAGCAGTCAGGACCTTCTGCTGCAGGTCTGATGGAGTTTGCTGGAAGTCCACTGCAGACCCCGTTTGCCTGAGCACCACTGGTGCACACTGCAGAACAGTCAAGATTGCTGCCTCTTCCTTCCTTTGGAAAACTCATCCCAGTGGGGCACTTGCCAGATGCCAGTCAGAGCTCTCCTCTATGAAGTGTCTGTCGGCCCCTACTGGGAAGAGTCTCCCAGTCAGGATTCACAGGGGTCAAGGACCCACTTGAGGAGGCAGTGTATCCCTTATCAGAGCTTGAATGCTGTCTTGGGAGATCTGCTGCTCTCTTCAGAGCTGACAGGCAGGGAAGTTTAAGTCTGCTGAAGTTGTGCCCCCAACCACCTTTTCCCCTAGATGTTCTGTCCCAGGGAGGTGGGGCTTTTATCTGTAAGTTTCTGACTGGGGCTGCTCCCTTTTTTTCAGAGATGCCCTGCCCAACGAGGAAGGAATCTGGCGAGGCAGTCTGGCCTCAGTGACCTTGCTGACCTGTGGTGGGCTCTGCCCAGTTCGAACCTCCCGATAGCTCTGTTTGCACTGTGAGTGTAAAACCACTTAAACCTCAGCAGTGGTGAATGCCCCTCTCCCCACCAAGCTTGAGTGTCCCAGGTAGAGTTCAGACTGCTGTGCTAGCAGCAAGAATTTCAAGCCAGTGAGTCTTAGCTTGCTGGGCTTCATGGGGGTGGGAACTGCCAAGCCAGACCACTTGGCTCCCTGGCTTCAGCCCCCTTTCCAGGGGAGTGAACAATTCTGCCTTGCTGGCATTCTGGGCACCACTGGGGTATAAACAAACAAACAACAAAAAGAAACCTCCTGTGGCTAGCTCAGTGTCTGCCCAAACTGCTGCAGAGTTTTGTGCTGGAAACCCAGGACCCTGGTGATGTGGGCACTGGAGTAAATCTCCTGGTCTGTGGTTTGTGGAGACCATGGGAAAAGCACAGTATCTGGGCTGGAGTGCATGGTACAGTCCTAATGGCTTCCCTTGACTGGGAGAGGGAGTTCCCTGACCCCTTGTGCTTCCCAGGTGAGGCGATGACCCATCCTGCTTCAGCTCACCCTCCTTGGGCTGCACCCACTGTCCAACCAGTCCCAGTGAGATGAACTGGGTACCTTAGTTGGAAATGCTGACATCACCCGCCTTCTGCATTAATCTAGCTGGTTGCTGCAGACCAGAGCTTTTCCTATGCAGCCATCTTGCCTTTTTTTTTTTTTTTTTTTTTCCTATTAGCTCAGTGGTAATGTCCCATTTGCCATTGTTAATTGTGTTCATTTGGATCATCTTTCTTTTTTATTAGTATAGCTACTTGTCTGTCAATCTTATTTACTCTCTCAAAAAATAAATTCCTAATTTGATACTTTGCTGTTGTTTCTGCAGTCCCCCTAGGTCTGATGTTATGTTATTAATTTTAAATCTTTCTAATTTTTGATGTGGGTGTTTAGCACCATAAGTTTCCCTCTTAACATTATTTCTGCTTTGTCCCAGAGATTCTGGTATGTTGTATCTTTGTTCTCATAAGTTTCAAATAATTTATTGATTTCTGCCTTAATCTCACTGTTTACCCACAAGTCATTCAGGAGTAGGTTGTTTAATTTCCATGTAATTATATAGCTTTGAGTTATTTTCTTAGTATTGACTTAAATTCTTATAGTGCTGTGGTCTGATTCTGTGGTTAGCATGATTTTGCTTTTTAGACTTTCCTGAGGATTGCTTTATGGCCAATTATGCAGTCAATTTCAGAGTATATGCCAGTGCACATGAAAAGAATGTATATTCTGTTGTTTTTGGATGGAGATTTCTGTAGGTGTCTATTAGGTCCATTTGGTTGAGCTCAGGTCCTGAATGTCTTCGTTAGTTTTCTGCTCCGATAATCTCTCTAATGTGCTCAGTGGGGTGTTGAAACCTCCCACTGTTATTGTGTGGCTATCTCACTCTCTTCATAGGTCTCTAAGCACTTGCTTTATGAATCTGAGTGCTCCTGTGTTGGGTGTATATATTTTCGGAATAATTAGGTCTTCTTGTTGAATTAATTCCTCTACCATTATGTAATACACTTCTTTGCCTTTTTGAACTTTTTTAGTTTAAGGTCTGTTTTGTCTGGAATTAGAATAGCAACGTCTGCTTTTTTGTTTACATTTTCTTGGCAGATTTTTCTCCATCCGTTAACTTTAAGCCTATGGATGACATTGTATGTGAGATGGGTTTCTTGAAGACAGCATATCATTGGGTCTCGCCTCTTTATCCAACCTGCCACTTTGTGCCTTTTAATTCAGGCCTTTAGCCTGGTTACATTCAAGGTTAATACTGATATGTGCAGATTTGATCCTGTCATTGTGTTGTTAGCTTGTTTTTATGCAAACTTGTTTGTGTAGTTGCTTTATAGTGTCAATGGTTTCTGTAGTTAAATATGTTTTTGTTGTATCTGGTTGCAGTCTTTCCTATCCATATTTGGCACTACCTTCAGGACCTCTTGTAAGACAGGTCCAATGCAAGGAATTCCCCTAGCATTTGCTTATCTGGAAAGAATCTTACATGTCCTTTGCTTATGAAGCTAAGTTTGGCTAGATACGAAATTCTTTGTTGGAATTTCATTAAGCATGCTGAATGGGAGGCTGAGGTGGGCAGATCACAGGGTTAGGAAATCGAAACCATCCTGGCTAATATGGTGAAACCCCGTCTCTACTAAAAAAAAATACAAAGAATTAGCCAGGCATGGTGGCAGGTGTCTGTAGTCACAGCTACTTGGGAGGCTGAGGCAGGAGAATGGTGTGAACTCAGAAGGCAGAGCTTGTAGTGAGCCGAGATCATACCACTGCACTCCAGCCTGGGATACAGAGAAAGACTCCATCATATATATATAAATAAATAATAATGCTAAATATAGGCCCCTGACATTTTCTGGCTTATAGGGTTTCTGTCAAAAAGTCTACTGTTAGCCTTATGGTGTTCCCATTGCAAGTGACCTTCTCTCTAGCTGCATTTCACCTTTTTTTCTTTCATTTCAATCTTAGAGAATCTAATGACTATGAGTCTTGGGGATGGTCATCTTATGTAGTATGTCACAGGGTTCTCTGCATTTTCTGAATTTGAATATTGTGTCCTCTCTAGTGAAGTTGGGGAAATTTTCATGGTTATATAATCTGTATTAGTCAGGGTTCCTTAGAGAGAAAGTACTAATACGATAGATGTATATATAAAAGGGAGTTTATTAAGGAATTTTGACTTACATAATCACAAGGTGAAGTCTCACGATAAGTCATCTGCAAACTGAGGAGCAAGTCAGTCCAAGTTCAAAACCTCAAAAATAGGAAAACAGTGTAGCCTTCAGTCTGTGTTTGAAGGCCTGAGAGCCCCTGGCAAACCATTGGTGTAGGCCCAAGAGTTTAAAAGCTGAAGAACTTGGAGTCTAATGTTCAAGGGCAGGAAGCATCCAGCAGAGGTAAAAGAAGGATGTCAGAAGACTCAGTCAGTCTAGTCCTTCCACATTCTTCTACTTGCTTTTATTCTAGCCATGTTGGCAACTGATTAGATTGTGCCCACCCAGATTGAGAATGGGTCTGCCTTTCTCTGTCCATTGACTCAAATATTAATCTCCTTTGGCATCACCCTCACAGACACACACAGGAATACTATTTTACATCCTTCAATCAAATCTAGTAGACACTTGATATTAACCATCACATCCTCCAATATGGTTTTCGAGTTGTTTGCTTTCTCTCCCTCTCTTTCAGGGATGTCAATGAGTCAATAAATTTGGTCTCTTTACATTTTTGCATCTCTTAGAATACTTGAATTGGGTTTTGACTTTCTCCTGAATCTTCTTTCCTGTCCATGATCTGAATTCTATTTTTGTCATTTCAGCCATTTCAGCCTTGTTAAGAACCATTGCTAGGGAACCAGTGTAGGTCATTTTGAGGTGAGAGGACACTTTAGTTTTTTGAGTTGCTAGAGTTCTTTCTCTGTTTTTTTTCTCATCTGTGCAGGCTGATATTCCTCCAATCTTAGAAGTTGCTATCCTTTGAAAGGGTTTTGTTTTTATCTTGTTTGATGCCCTTGAGGGTTTGATTGTGGTCTAAGGTGGTTTCAGTTGACTGGATTTCTTTCTGGAAGATTTTAGGGGTCTAAGGCTTAGTTCAGCACTCTTGAGCTGTGTGCTCTAACTTTGAGGGAATGATACCAGGCTCCCAGCTTTGTTCTCTGGCCCGTCAAGCTTAGGGATCTGCGGTGCTGGAGGGACTGAGCTGTTTCCAGACAGCAGTCTGTAACAATCCAATGGATGGTGAAAGTGCTTTGTCTGAGTGGTGATAGAAGAATTCATGTTTGTTTGCACATGCCAGCAGCAGTGGCAGCATGGTGGGTTACATGTTCATTGGTCTGGCTGGGATGCTGGTGGGTTTGTGGCTGCCAGCCTCTGTGTGCATGTTTGCTCTGTGGGCAGTGGTGTGAGGGGATGCATGCATACACATATTCTGGCAGAGGAGGGGAGACAAGTTCCACTTGCATGCATGCACACTGGAAGGACAGTGGGGTGAGTGACAGTGGGCAAGTGAGTGCTGGCAAAGCAGCATGGGGGAGGCTGTGGTAGGGGTAAGGGGCAGGTGAGCTGGTGTGTGTTAGCAGGGGCTGCTCTGCCAGAGCTCTCTGATGGTCAGGCACAGTCAGCTGATGAAGGAGCTATAATGTGGGCCCCTGGGAAGCACTTGGTTGACTCTCCATCATTGCACTGCAAGTGAGCTCTGCCAGGCTGGGGCCCTGGAACAGACCTAGCTGTGTTTTACTGCAGATGTTCCCACACCATACTCCCTGAGTTCAGCACAGGATAGAGTCCTGCTCCTATCAACTCTCTACACAGCTTTCCCTGCCAGCTCAAGTGTCCATGGGTGTTGTGGTATCTCTGGTTGCCAGGATTCCAGAAAGGTTCATGGTGAGGGCAGGTTGCTCCTCACCTGTTCAATTCACTCATTCCCCAAGAGTTGTTAGGAGCCAGGAATAAGTTGTGGTGCAAGGTAGCCCTGTTCAGGGTTCCCAGTCTCCTCCTCCTTCAGCCCAGGGTCTGTGTCCTCCCTCTGTCCACCTTCAATGCCTTCCCTCTGAAGATATGCTCATAGTGTACCAGTTTGCCCTATGTCCCAGTCACTTGGTGGCAGATGTTCCTCCTGGGTGTGTCTAGTCAGGCATCTTTCTGAGACAACCTTCTTTTGTTTTTAAAATCAAAATATGTAGTAATAATGGATTTTCATTCCTACATAGCAGCGATTGACAGGACCTAAGTAAAAGCTAATACTATTTATATCAGGAAGGCTTATCCTAGTTGCCTACACTCCTCTCTCTCCACAAGTACTTGACATTTTACTGCTGAACTATGTCACTGATTTACATTACTTGCATTACTCTAGACATTTGAGGAATATGTAACATCTGATCCAGAGGAAAGGGAGCCAAGCTATAAAATTTTGATATTTCTCCTCTTAATGGTGTGATTATCTTTGAGGTGGAGAGAAATGTTGTATACATGCTTTAAACATTTTCCATTCTGTTAGAAAAAGGAAACGCAAAACCAAAACCCCCAAATTGTTATCATTAAATACAGCTTTCTTAGCTTGATGTTGTTAAAGTTTTACTTATCTGATCTTCTATGTCTATTTTGATAATCAGAGAACAACAGTCTGATTTCTATATTTGTCTATGTGTAAGGAGGAAATATGCTCAAATATGTATTTTGTTTATTTCTTGTCTTTGTAAAAGTGCATTAATGACAGCAGCATATTCATAACATTCTTGGTGTTACTTGACTATAGTGAGAGATTTTGCTGATTATTTCCGCAGAAAATTCCATCTCAAGTAATATCTATATTTTTTATTGTGAGTTAAAAAATTAGTAATATTAATATTGTCATCAGTATCAATTTATCATGTATTTTATTAGTGTGATCCTGTCTCTCAGGGCCTGGTTATATCCAAGGTTATGGTTTTACCTGAGCACTTGCAGTATAGAGCCCAAACTAATGAATTTTAGGTGACAGCAGTATTATTTCTTAACATGTCCTTACAGATTTCTATAGTATCCATGGTGAAGTTAAATCATTTGAAGATGAGGAAAGAAAACGGTTTACCTTGTTTCTGTGTTGAGAATATAAGATGCTGTGGAAGACTGATTGACAAAATGTCTTGTATTGTTCATGCTCTGTATGTACCCCATTTCTGGTATGACTTTGTAACTTCTCCCATCAAGAAGTGAAATCTGTTCCCCACACATGAGTTCAAGCTGACTTTTTAATATGTTTGCACCAAAAGAATGCAGTAGAACTGACAGCCTAAAATTTTAAGCCTAGGACTTAAGAATGATTTTATACTTCAACTCTCCCTTGTGAAACCCTTCCCCGACTGCCACAGAAACAGAGCAAGGCATGCTTGGTAGAGGTACAGAGTTCATATGGAGTGAGGTGCTAATCATCTTAGCCAAGATCATTCTAGAGCAGCCAGCCTTTAGACAACCCAATAGCTGACTAGAAACATATTAGTAAGCTGTGTGAGATGAGTCAAGTCCAGCCCAGACTGAATTACCAGGTTCAGTAGAATTACCCACGGAACCTATAGACTCATGGGGCAAATTGTTGTAAGCTATTAAGTCAGTAGTTTTCAAAGTGTGATTTAGGGTCTCCTGTGGATCCCCAGCAACTTTTGAAAACAACTACAATATCAAACCTATTTCCACAATGATGCTAAGATATTATTTGTCTTAATTCTAATTCTGTCACAATACACAGGGAAGTTTTTCAAAGACTACATGATGTTTGGTATCAAAACAGAGTGGATACAGAAGTAGGTACAACACTCCAGCAGTCTTCTATTGAGTTTTCTCTTGAATCGCACATGAAAGAGATTAGCAAAAATACAAAGCAGTGCTAAACTTCTGATTAATTTTTGTTTTGTTTAAAAAATGCAGTTATTTTTCATAAAAAATACACTATTTCTGTTACAGGTAATGGGTTTATTCTTAGTGGTAGAGGAAATAAATATTTTAAAATTTCTATTTTAGTTTACAATACAGCAAATATTAATGGATGAAAATCCTCAAAACAAAGCTGTTTGGAGTCCTTAATAATTCTCAAGAAACTGATATTCTGAAAGCGAAATGTTTAAGAACTGATGCACTTTTTTTCTGCAACATTTCTTTATTCTGAGTATAGCAGTTGTTTATAGAGAAATCACTATAAGTTTTTCTTCATGACTGTCTCCAAAATGTAAAGAATCAAATATTAGCATCTTTAGAAATCAAAAACATTTACTTTTCTGCTTCAAGCCTGCATATTGGATCTATCTAACCAGAGTAAAGTTACTGATGAAAAAACAATTAAAATAAAATTACATATACACACATGTGTATGTACATTATAAGAATCTTTGATTTTGCATGAAGGAAAAAAATGTACAAATACTAAGATAACAATAAAAGCAGAAACCCTGAGAGGTGAAGTAATCACCAAAGCTAGCTTCCTGTGTGAAAAGTCCTACCAAACCTTAGAATGTTTGAGATTACATTTTGATGGCTTCACAATGAACGGAATGCAGGAGATAAACCTTGTGGCCCATCCAAAGTGGAAAGTATAATAGAAAACGCTATCCCTCATAAAATGAGAAACAAATCTCATGGAGAAAAAGGGTCTGAAAAGAAATATTCATTCCTGAGTGCTGCCTGGAGAAAATAAAACCAAAACAAAGAACTTACGAAAACACATTAATCCTCATTAAAGATCTGAGATCTGAATGAATTCATGCTATTTGTTTGCTCAAAAATCGAAAGCAAAGAAGTTAGTATAAAATTGGTCTTGGGTTGATATTGCTCCTTAGTGACTGGCAGAAGCAAAAAATTTAAGAGTAGAACTTCAAGTCTCACCTCAAAGAATTTTCATAGTCACATTTTATGTGTGTGCAATCATAGTTAAAACAACAGTGAAAACACACATGGAAAATAATATTCCATGAGTGTAACTGATCATGAACAACACAGAGTGTAAATAGAATCGCAAGTAAAATAGAAACTTGGATTGAACATAAGAACAAGAAAAAACAGATGAATGAATTTTTAAAAGACTCAAACAGAATTTCTTAACACAAATGGAATACTCTGTCACCATAAAAAACAAAAGCACGTCCTTTGCAGCAACATGGATGCTGCTGGAGACCATCATCCTAAGTGAATTAACAAAGGAACAGAAAACAATATACTCTATGTTTTCAGTTATAAGTGGGGACTAAACATTGAGTACACATGGACATAAAGATATCAGCAACAGACACCAGAGACTACTAGAGCAGAGAGTGTGGGAGGGAGGGAGTGAGGGTTAAAAAACTACTACATCAGGTACTATGCTTACTACCTGAGTGAATGTGGTCATTCCTATACCAAACCACAGTGACACACAGTTCACCCATGTAACAGACCTGCACATGTACCTCATGAACCTAAAGTAATATTTCAAAATATACTAATACAAATTAGAATATTAAAAAAGATTAAATGAAAATGTATCACCAACGCAGATAAAATCAGTGAACTGGATATAGATTCAAAGTAATAAATAATGAAATGATGTGAAAAAAGGAAGAGGTATGGAAAATAAAGAAATGGAAGAGGTTACATTAAAGGACATGCTGACAGAGGAGTTCCAGAATTGCTGGAAACATCTACTGACAGTTTCAAGAAGGCTAACACATCTAAAGTGGGATGCATAACATATCCAGTCATATCACAACCAGTTTCAGATCACTAAAGATTAAGAGAAGACTTTAAAAGCAACAAGAAGAAATGCCAATTACCCAGACAGGTGTAACAACTGTCTGAGTTCTTACAATGAAAACAATTGAGTTTTCATTAATAAATGGAATCCAGGAAGCAACATAATAAACTATTCAGTGGTGCAAGCAAAATTACTGACAATCTAGATTCACAATGGGGGAAATTATTTTTCAAGAGTAAGAGTAAAATAAAAACACTTTCAGACAAAGAAAACTTGACAATTCTTTACTAATGGAAATGATAAAGTATATACTTTTAGCAGATAGATAAAGTGTAAAGTCTGATAAGAAGTGGTAAAAAAAGGAGTAAATGTGTGAGTAAATCTCATATGACTATCTTATAATACAATAATAAAAATTGCTAACTCTTGGAATAATAAAGAAGATAGAGCAAAACTACTCATTAACACAACAATCTGGAGGGCTTTTGAGAATTGTAAGATTCTAATGGACTTGTATTTTAGGAGAAAGTTACAAATATTAATCACCATCCTCTGTGTGTGTGTGTCTGTGTGTGTGTGTGTACCTGCACAAGTGCATGCACTCTCTGAGAGATGCCTTAATTGTATTAGTTGTATTAGAATGTTTTGCTGTTGTTCTCTAACTTGATTTTCTTATATGGTTAACATATTTCCAAGTTTTAATCAAAGTATCAAGTTACACGGTTTGTACTCAGAAATGTCCAAGAAATGTTTAGAGTTTATCATGAAAACAGTACTATTGAAGAAATAGATTTATGTACATAAAATTGATGAGAAAATATTTTCAATTTAGGAATGTGTAGCTACTCCAGGATAATTTTACTTATGAAATATTGTTGATAATACATTAAAAAAATGTGTAGTCGCTTAGAAAACTACCATGAATGACATCCAATCTCACCTTAAGGAAGAAGCTGTCATAATCTGTGCTGTACAGAAACCGTTGATACCCTGGAAAAAAGAAAGTCTAATATTACTAACACGACCCACTGGTTTCTTGCTGATAAAAGTAAAATAAAAAGTATTCCCTGTAATAATTTGCTATTTTCCATCTAACTGCATTATGATCGTATTTATAAAATCTTTCTAACTTGACAGAAAAATATAGACCAAACATTTTAACGTAATTTATCCGTGTATGCATATTATGGAATAGACATACCTTTGTATTATGTTAAATTTTTCATTAAAAGTATCAAATTAATTATTTGAATTATATATAGCATAATATAAAGATACATACATATAAGTCTCTTTTAATATTACCATTGATGTCTGTGTTAGTAAATAAATATATTTTATAATATTCCACTTAAGCATAAAGTTATTTTACTTAAGAATGTATTTCAGTCCATATCACTAAACTTCACTTCACCAAAAAGGTGCACAGGCTAGTTTGTTACACATTTATCCATGTTATTGATTTTTCCATCATATATAAAGGGTTACAACATTCAAGAGATTGTTCCTGTTACAACAGTATAAATTCATTGCCTGGAACACAGTTTGCTATTGAATGTCTGCCAGACTGTGTTAACAAGGGTATTCAGAAGAAAACTGTGCAGGTATGAGACAATAAGTAAGTGAATAAAATTCTCTAAAGACAACATGCCTCTAAAATTATGTGCATTTTCTTTAAGCAAAGGTAGTCTGAGAAAATAAATATATTCTTATTTTGCATTGCCTTTTTCCACTATACATAAACTTATATTTATATTTTTAAAAATTCAGTGCTACTCTGAGGCTATTTAAGTACCTCTGAGTAGAACCAATTATGCTGTTTTTCAAAGTTTGGTGTTATGCAAACATTATTCTTTCAGACAAGAGTCAATTTTGAACATTTATATGCTCTTGAGGCACAGTTTCCTCCAGCTCTCCTGATATCTCGCCATCAGCATTTCTCCCTCTACTTAAATGTGCTGTGGTCAACTTAAACACATTTTGTCTTCTTCCATAGCCTTCACAGACACCAAGAATAGTTACAATTGGAGACTGACATTTTGAAACAGTAGTAGGTATTTTGGGATTCTCATGTCACATAAACTCATTTTGTAACATGAAGTTATCTTCACAGCCAATTAGTTATATCACAGAACACAGAGGTTAGGACCTAAAACCAGATCTCAGTCATTGGCATGGAGCAGAAAGAAAGCAGGACTTAAGGAGACCCAATGATAGATCCCAAGAAATTTGCTATTCAGAAGGCTATAGCAACAATTGGTTGAATCCCATGCAAGCATTGGGTATTTGGTCACAGCAAGGTGTTTGGTTTATGGAGTTTATGTTTTCAATATTATACATTTGGCACATTGATGAAGAGAATCTAAACATTAGAGATGATCATCAGATGATCAGGCAATCAGGAAAAATGGCATTGATTTTGAAAATATTATAACAATATTCATGACCAGAAGTGTTGTAATGGGTCTTTTGACTCTATTTACTAGTGATGAGACTTTAAATATAATTCTGAATACGTTTTAACAGCGGCTGATTTTTTACAAAGATTTCATGAATTTTGTGAAAGACTGATGGACAAAATGGAATTGCTGATTTATCTTTGTATGGCTATCATCAACTAGAAACTTTAACACACTGTAGGCACAGGACCTTAAAATCTCGTTAGTGGTTTATGAAGTTTATATTTGGCTGATAATTTCTCATAGACACTGATGAAAAATATCATGTACCTGAGAAGAGATAGTTAGTAAGCCAGATATTCAGTTAAATAAAAAGCAATTCAATTAAATAAAAAGTAATTAAGGAAAGATAATTTCATCTGGTTAAATTATATATTTTTTTATAAATATTTTGTTATCAAATCAAAATAGTTATTAGAATGTGTTCTATTTAGGTAGAAAAAAGTATGAATGAAAAATAATATTTTATTTTTCTAATTATTAATATTTAACAAATTAGGTAGTATCTTCAATGTGAATAAAATTATAATAGATATAATTTAGTTGATTTTGGATCCATTCTTGTGTGACTATCTCCTTTCTGAAGCATTGTTGTTAAAATGGTTAGTTTTTTGTACTATCACTCTGTAGCATAATGAAAAATATTTTGAGTCATGTTGCAAATAATTGTGCTAGCATAAAATATTTCAAAGAGTTTTTAAAACAATTGGAGATATATTTCATTTAGAATTTTCTATAAATTGGCTAATGGAAGTATTTTATTATTTTCAAGAAATTTCTAATATTCAAATATCTCATAAATACCTACATATGTGTTCCTAAATATATGTAACATAATACAATGAATCAGGTTGCCATAATAAGATAATTATACATTTTTATCATCTTTAGATTTTATAAATGTAAACTTTGTTTCTGTGTAAAAGGAAAATACATGTTTAAAAAATTTCAGATTAATGGTAATTGATTTGCTGCCTCAAAAAGAGGGCCCAGAATTTTTTCCTCAACAAAAAAAGGTAAGTGACCAAGCCTTCTACAGAGAGAGTAACCTAAAAATTATTGTTGATTTGTAATGGTTATAAAAAAGTTTTCAAGATAATAAAACCGACAAGTGAAAGTGAAATTCTTCATTAATATATATTTTTGAATACATATTCAATAAATTTCCAATTTTGAGATAAACGAACTGTTTCACTCATATAAATGTCAGGTATTGCTAAATTATATGTTCAATTAAAAAATAAGAAATGCATACTTCCTGTATTATTCACATAAAAGCAATTTCCTACATGAGCACATGAACAGCTTCAAGAATCAAATCGACCACACTACATCACTCAGCAAAATGTATTGCAGATTGGGAACACAAAACATGAAAGAAAATGAAAGACAGAAAGATAACCTTTCCCTTAAATCTATGCTCATCTGAATCTTAAATCATGTATTATTTTCCCTTTATATAATTCTTGAAGGGAGTCTTACAGAAAAAAAAAAAATGAGTTAAACTGACAGTTCTTCACTGTCAAGAGAAACCTATGGTCAGGGATATATATAATTCCCAGAGCTTTCATCATTAATATTTTATGAGTCTTGCTGATCTGTCCCATCTGGAAGAAAAATTTATCTTTCATTTGTGCAAGCGGTGCCTGCCGAGTAATAGATTTCATCTCTATAAGCTGAGTGGTGAAATGCAAACGGCAGTAAAGGTACTAGGAGGCAACGTGTTCACTTTATTTCTTTTACTGGAGTCTGGATGCACTTTACTGGAGTTGCAGAGACAGCCAAGCAAAGCGAAAGATCTTTGGGGAACTACAAATGTCAATTCCTTGCCAATATACCTCAGCTTACACATGTGAATGCCCACGTGTTCAATCTGACTTTTAAATGAGGTGATTAGCCACAGTGATTTTTTTTTTTTTTAACATAAACATATACAAGAAGATTTGGTGACTGGCGCATTGGAAAACCATTAGCTGAGTATTTGACTGTGTGTGTGTGTGTGTGTGTGTGTACACATTAGATGACTAAGAGACAAATTAGTAATTTTTGGACACTTCTAACTTAAAAGGCAGGATGTTCTGTCCCTTGGTTGAGCATGACTTGCCTTAGCTGAGCTAAGAATTTTGTGTAGGTTCATCTGTGACACTGGAGCTGAGTATCCTCTGGGCAGTATTCCAACACAGAAAAGCAAGCAGAGAAAGTGTTATAGGACCCCCTTTCAAAGACATAAACACTGGGACAATCTCTATAGCATTGGTCTGGACAATGACTTTTTTGGGGGGATTAAGACCCCAAAAGCATAGAAAACAAAAGCAAAAAATAGACAAATGGGATTATATCAAATTAGAAAGCTCTAAACAGCAGGAGAAACAATGAACAAAACAAAAACATAGCCTACAAAATGGCAAAAAAATTGTAACCATGTATCTCATAAGTTAATATTCTAAATGTATAAGGAAGTCAAACAAACTATTAGCAAGAAAACAAATGGCCCAGTTAAAAATGGGCCAAGGACAGGAATAAACATTTCTCAAAAGAAGACATAAAATGACCAACAGGTATATATAAAAAAATGCTCAGCATAACTCATTAGCAGAGAAATGCAAATAAAATTCACAATGAGTTATCACCTGGCCCCTGTTAGAATGGCTATTATAAAAAAGATGAAAAATAAGTGTTGAGGAGGATATGGAGAAAAAGTGAATGATGGTGGGAATGTAAATTAGTACGGCCACTATGGAAAACAGTGCGGTAGTTTCTCAAAAATCAGAAAAAAAAAAAAAAGAAGTACCTTATGATCTAGCCATCCCACTACTAGATATATAATGAAATGAAATGAAATCAGTATGTCAAAGAGATACCTGCACTCCCATGTTTATTGCAGCACTATTCATAATAGCCAAGATATGGAGTCGACCCAAGTCTCCAGCAATGGATAAATGGATAAAGAAAAACTATTCAGTCTTGAAGAAAAGGGAATCCTGTAATTTGCCATATCATGGATGAACCCAAGGATATTGTGCTAAGTGAATTAAGCCCAGCACAGAGACAGATATCACATGTTCTCACTAGTATATGGGAGTTATAAAAAAGCTGAACTCATAAAAGTAAAGGAGAGTAGAATAGTAGTTACCAGGGGCTGGAGTGGAGGTGTGGAGATAGAGAGATGTTCTTTGAAGGTTATACAATTTCAATTAGACAGGAGAAATAAGTTCAAGAGCTCTATTGTACAACACAGTGACTATAGTTAATAACAGCATATTGTATACTTGAAAATTGCTAAGACTGTAAAATGATAAGCATGTGACGTAATGCATATGTTAATTAGCTCAATTTAGTCATTCCACAATGTATATATTTTATTTTATTATTATTATTTTTTTTGAGACGGAGTCTTGCTCTGTCGTCCAGGCTGGAGTGCAGTGGCCACATCTCAGCTCACTGCAAGCTCCGCCTCCCGGGTTCTCGCCATTCTCCTGCCTCAGCCTCCAGAGTAGCTGGGACTACAGGCGCCCGCCACTGCGCCCGGCTAGTTTTTTTTTTGTATTTTTAGTAGAGACGGGGTTTCACCGTGTTAGCCAGGATGGTCTCGATCTCCTGACCTCGTGATCCGCCCATCTCGGCCTCCCAAAGTGCTGGGATTACAGGCTTGAGCCACCGCGCCCGGCCAGTGTATATATTTTAAAACATCATGTTGTACAACATAAATATATCCATTTTTATTTATCAGTTAAAAAATAATGATACATTAGCTTAAAAAATAAAACAATAACAACAAAAGCCAGAAACACAGTGAGTTTATCTAGTTCATAGGTCAACCATGAGTGAAGTGTGGGTCCCTCATTCGGATGAAAAGAAATTTCTGGAGAAATGTATTTAGTGCATAATCAGAAAAAAACATACTGGTTTTAGAGGAGAATTTTCCTTCATTAAAGAATCTAGAATTTAAAACTCCTTGAAACAGTTTCTCTTTTCTTCAACAACCTTATTTTAATTTTTAATGAAATATTAAGGAGTGTGATTATTTAACATCTTTCTGATCTTTTAGAGCATAAGACCCTTTCTATTTTCTGCAAAATTGTATCCCCAGAGTCTTGCACACTGTTGACAAGAAGTAAATATTCAGTAAGTTTTTGTTGAAAGATTTGCATATTTTTCATTTTTATCAGTAGCTTCCAACATGTTCTAACATAATAAGCCTCAACAAGGCTTGGGGTAAGAGTGATGATTTACTCAAACTACAGCTACTAATCATAAATTTACATAAAGCTCTGTGGTAGAAATCGAGTGATACTAAAATGCCTAAGATTAATTTCTGGGCTTCAGAGAGTTAACCGTCTAGTTGAGGGAATAAGATGTGTGTGTAAAAATAATGCCAAATGTGAAGTATTAAGTGACTAGAGAATATATGAGCTGAAATTGTACATTAGACAAAAGAAATAAAAGGACATTCCTGATAAGGAGAACCACATGAGTAAATACATTAATATCAAAAGTCTCTAAACCATAAATCATATAAGTGATGTTGAGGATGATGGAGATTAGAATGACTGACAAGAGAACACTATCCCTGTCTATAAGAACTATCTACTTCCCATTCTTTAATTGATTTGTCTATTTACTCTTTGTCATAGAAAAGCATGCGATTTCCATGTATGGAAAGGATCAACACTGAATACTCATGTTAATATAATATTACCACAAATGTATAAGGACTTTTTTTTTTCTGACATTCAACTGGCAGCTGGGTGCTTCAAACTTTTTGAATCTTTACCATCCTAAAATGGGTGAAAGTAAAGGGAGAATGGTATCTTGTTTTCATTTGAGCTTTACTTATGATTTAAGTATGTTTTCATGTCTTCATTCTCTCTTTCAGCCTCAGCTCTTTTTCCATTCCCCTGTTATCCAATTCATTTGCCTGACTCCTTGGCATCATTCCAGGCTATGCAATCACAAGTGGAGCAGATAGTCATTTTCAGAGAAAAGTAGTCATTCATTGATACTCTCTAACTAAGTAAAATGGTTACTAGTTGTTACTCTTAAATGGCTTGGCTATACCACTAGTTTTAACAAGTTAGAAAAAATTATTCCAGGCATTCTTCTGGATAATTTTAATGAGTTCTGTGCTCACTAAAGCCTTTATTTTGCCATTAACTTGTTAGCTCTATTATTAGCTAAATTTTATGTCACTTTGAGAAAACTATTATTTGAACTTAAAAAGCAGGCCATATGTGAAATGAACGATCTACTTATTTATTTTATTTTGTAAATTATACTTTAAGTTCTAGGGTACATGTGCACAATGTACAGGTTGGTTACATATGTATACATGTGCCACGTTGGTGTGCTGCACCACCAACTCTTCATTTACGTTAGATATTTCTCCTAATGCTATCCCTTCCCCTGCTCCCCACCCCAGGACAGGTCCCAGAGTGTGATGTTCCCCACTCTGTGTCCAAGTTGTTCTCATTGTTCATTTCCCACCTATGAGTGAGAACATGCAGTGTTTGGTTTTCTTCCCTTGTGGTAGTTTGCTCAGAATGATGGTTTCCAGCTGCATCCATGTCCCTGCAAAGCACATAAACTCATCCTTTTTTTATGGTTGCATAGTATTCCATGGTGCATACATGCCACATTTTCTTAATCCAGTCTATCATTGATGGGCATATGGGTTAGTTCCAAGTCTTTGCTATTGTGAATAGTGCTGCAATAAACATATGTGTGCATGTGTCTTTATGGCAGCATGATTTATAATCCTTTGGGTACACACCCAGTAATGGGATCCCTGGATCAAATGGTATTTCAGTTCTCGATCCTTGAGGAATTGCCACACTGTCTTCCACAATGGTTGAACTAGTTTACACTCCTACCAACAGTGTAAAAGTGTTCCTATTTCTCCACATCCTCTCTGGCATCTGTTGTTTCCTAACTTTTCAATGAATGAATGATCTATTTAAAGTGATAATATAAAAATTTAAAGTTACGTAGGAAAATAAACATGCTAATATTGGAGAAAATATTTCTGTATTTCCTTGATTTTAAAATCAAAGTAGTTTTCTTTAAAGCTAATATCAAATTAGTTGAACTTACATTATTTTCATTTAAAACGATCTTTTATATCCTTTAGATCTCAAAAAATTTTGAAATTTGCAGATTCCATAATAATGTATGTCTAAAATTATGTAAACTCTTTTACTAATTATTATGATTTACTTTTTTAGAGACAGGGTCTTGCTCTGTGGTTCAGGCTGGAGCACAGTGGTGCAATCATGGCTCACAGTATCCTCAAATTCCTGGGCTGTCATAGTATCTATGCTTTTGGTCTTTTCAGTACATTTCTTTCCAATTATGTAAGTGAATGAAACTCTGCTGCCAAAAGGAACTTCTGGTCAGATCCCTCTTGTTTCTGATCCCTTTATTGGTTTCTTATTGTTTGAATAAATACATTTCTTAGCCATATATTTTACTCCCACCAATAACTCTATCCTGAAACTACACTGAACTACCTGCCATTTTCCAAACATATTTCATGTGAGCTTTCATGCTTCAGTGACTTTGAACATATATTCCATTTTTCTAGACAATACTTTGATTAACTGTCACCTCTGCAGGAATGGCTGTGACCCCTATAGCGATCTTGGTCTCTCTGTCTTCTTGGGACTACAATTAGAGAACTAAGTCCATCTTACTGCAATCTTTGTGTGAATGCCAGTATCTACCCAATGCTATAACCTCAAGGGCAGAAATCATAGCATGCCATTTTTGTGTTTGGAATACAGTAGATCTTCAACAATTGTTTGCTAAATGACTAGTATAATAAATTCATAAAACATTTTCCCACTAATTGGAGATTTTAAGGGAACTACTTTAATTCAACAAGATTTCTATAGCAGACAGATCTTTGACTTCTATACACTGCTATTTAAGAAACTAATTTTGATTTGACAGTTGTTTCTGGATGTCTCAAATAATGTATTATTATAGATTTACTTAAATGTAAAGGCTTTTTAAATGTAGATTTTAACCTACATTACCACACTTCTTTGCTTAATGATTAAATGCACTGTTGCTTAGATTTTTATAAGAGAAAAGAGGCAGTAAATAAAATGCACATTTAATTAACACAGTGAATATTTTTTGTATCTACATATTTTAGTTGTTAATGGGATTTCATGACCTAAATTGGCCAGAAAACTGTAATATTATTTTATAACACTCATGCATATAAATGCTATAATAAATCTGCTAGAAAGAGAGATAATGCAATCAAATTTAAAAGCCTCACCAGAAAGATGACAGTTTTCTTTCTGGTCATTTCTTTGAGTAGTTTGTATAAGTGGTATAAATCTCCACAAATCTATAAAATATTTTACAGTCTGCCAAATAAAATGTTCAAATTCCTCTCATGACTTCTTTCTGCAAGAAAAATGAACTCAATATTATGCTAATAGTAAAAAATATTTTCCCTAGTAGTTTATATAATATTCAAAAAAGTTTACAATTAATTATGCCTACAATTTACAGTTCTTTAAAACTGGGAAATGCTTTAAGCATATTATTTTAATCGACTCGTACAATAGTTTTATGAAGCAAGTATAACAATTTGTGATATTAACTTTATCTTTCTTACTGAGAAGTGAAGCCCTAAAAGATTTGATAACTTATCCAAAGTAACATATATATGTCTTCTAGGTTTGCAATGAAATTAACTCGTGGTATATAGTGTAGAAAAACATCTTTCTTTTATTGACATGGTGTTTCTATGATTTTAATAAAAAAGTAAAAGTTAATTCAACTCCAACAAAACAGGCTTGAACATCTAATTTAACATTTTATTTATCTTTTAGATGTAAAAATGTCTCATTTTTTTCAAGTTTCACCCTCAAATTCTCCCCAATTCCAATCTTACTAATCAATGGTCTTACATGTATACAAAGCATTTACAAAGATATGCACATTATTTTTTTAGGAATATAAGTAGATTTAAAGAATATAACATTTTACACCAACATCTTACTCAATTCATATGCCACAACATTCCATTTCCCTGGAAGATCGAACATGTTTTTTGTTTTTATTTGTTTAGTTTTGTTTTTTGAAACAGAGTTTCACTTTGTCTCCCAGGCTGGACTTCAGTGGCATGATTTTGGCTTATCGCAACCTTCACCTCCCAGGTTCAGGCAATTCTTGTATGCCTCGGCCAACCGAGTAGCTGGGATTACAGGTGCCTGCCACCACATCTGGCTAATTTTTGCATTTTTAGTAGAGATGGGGTTTCTCCATGTTGGCCAGTCTTGAATTCCTGACTTCAAGTGATCCGCCTGCCTCTGCCTCCCAAAGTGCTGGGATTACAGGCATGAGCCACCACACCCAGCCTTAACATGTCTTCTTAATGTTCACACCAGCCCTTTCTTCATCATTTATTCATCTCTTTGTTTTAATCTTTGATTATCCCTTTGTTGTTTTCAGAAGAAACCATAGTTCTCTGGAGGAGCTGGGCTCAGACCAGTGTTTCCAGTTTCCTTTCTGCTGGTTGGAAACTGACCTGTCTTCTGTGTTCTTTGTAAGATACAGATAGCGCATGCTACCCCTTTTCTCCCTTTTGGAAGATACATCTCCTGCTGTCAGGGAAGACTAAGGATATTTAAAGCCTCAATCTGAAGTGGCCTGTATAGTTGACAGAGGCTACGTAGGTTGTAGTAGACAGATCTTTTTGCACAACCACAGTGGGAAACTTCAATGTAGCTGATTACAAGGAGCTAAAGTGAGAAGGGTTCTGTCCCTTTGGTTCTTGCTCCTTTCACTAGACCATCTCTCTGTATCAAGAACACCAGAGCAGCAACCCCTAACACAGGACTCTAACACTGTGTAAGATAAGTTTTCAACCCAACACTGTCTACCTTATAATATAAGTCAGCACACTGAAACTAACGAGAGGAATAAGAGACAAAGATCTGATACAGAATGAGAACAGGAATAAGGCAGAAAGATAAAGAAAAGACAGAAAGCATTTTCTTTCAAGACTTGTTTTCTTTTGCTATTTCTTGGAGGGAGAAAAGGAAACATGCAAATATGGCTATCTACTAGGATTAATTTAGTTAGATATAATATCAAATGAGGACTAGAACTTCAGTTTTTTTAAAAATTTTATTATTTTATTTTTATTATACTTTAAGTTCTAGGGTACATGTGGATAACATGCAGATTTGTTACACATGTATACTTGTGCCATGTTGGTGTGCTGCACCCATCAACTCGTCAGCACCCACCAACTCGTCATTTACATCAGGTATAACTCTCAATGCAATCCCTCCCCCCTCCCCCCTCCCCATGATAGGCCCCGGTGTGTAATGTTCCCCTTCCCGAGTGCAAGTGATCTCATTGTTCAGTTCCCACCTATGAGTGAGAACATGCGGTGTTTGGTTTTCTGTTCTTGCGATAGTTTGCTGAGAATGATGGTTTCCAGCTGCATCCGTGTCCCTACAAAGGACACAAACTCATCCTTTTTTATGGCTGCATAGTATTCCATGGTGTATATGTGCCACATTTTCTTAATCCAGTCTGTCACTGATGGACATTTGGGTTGATTCCAAGTCTTTGCTATTGTGAATAGTGCCGCAATAAACATATGTGTGCATGTGTCTTTATAGCAGCATGATTTATAATCCTTTGGGTATATACCCAGTAATGGGATGGCTGGGTCATATGGTACATCTAGTTCTAGATCCTTGAGGAATCGCCATATTGTTTTCCATAATGGTTGAACTAGTTTACAATCCCACCAACAGTGTAAAAGTGTTCCTATTTCTCCACATCCTCTCCAGCACCTGTTGTTTCCTGACTTTTGAATGATTGCCATTCTAACTGGTGTGAGATGGTATCTCATTGTGGTTTTAATTTGCATTTCTCTGATGGCCAGTGATGATGAGCATTTTTTCATGTGTCTGTTGGCTGTATGAATATCTTCTTTTGAAATCTGTCTGTTCATATCCTTTGCCCACTTTTCGATGGGGTTGTTTGTTTTTTTCTTGTAAATTTGTTTGAGTTCTTTGTAGGTTCTGGATATTAGCCCTTTGTCAGATGAGTAGATTGCAAAAATTTTCTCCCATTCTGTAGGTTGCCTGTTCACTCTGATGGTAGTTTCTTTTGCTGTGCAGAAGCTCTTTAGTTTAATTAGATCCCATTTGTCAATTTTGGCTTTTGTTGCCATTGCTTTTGGTGTTTTAGACATGAAGTCCTTGCCCATGCCTATGTCTTGAATGGTATTACCTAGGTTTTCTTCTAGGGTTTTTATGGTATTAGGTCTAACATTTACGTCTCTAATCCATCTCGAATTAATTTTCGTATAAGGAGTAAAGAAAGCATCCAGTTTCAGCTTTCTACTTATGGCTAGCCAATTTTCCCAGCACCATGTATTAAATAGGGAATCCTTTCCCCATTTCTTGTTTTAGCAGAACTGAAGGAGATAGAGACACAAAAATCCCTCCAAAAAATCAATGAATCCAGGAGTTGGTTTTTTGAAAAGATCCACAAAATTGATAGACCGCTAGCAAGACTAATAAAGAAGAAAAGAGAGAAGAATCAAATAGATGCAATAAAAAATGATAAAGGGGATATCACCACTGACCCCACAGAAATACAAACTACCATCAGAGAATACTATAAATGCAAATAAACTAGAAAATCTAGAAGAAATGGATAATTTCCTGGACTCTTACACTCTCCCAAGACTAAACCAGGAAGAAGCTGAATTCCTGAACAGATCAATAGCAGACTCTGAAATTGAGGCAATAATTAATAGCCTATCAACGAAAAAAAGTCCAGGACCAGATGGATTCACAGCTGAATTCTACCAGAGGTACAAGGAGGAGCTGGTACCATTCCTTCTGAAACTATTCCAATCAATAGTAAAAGAGGGAATCCTCCCTAACTCATTTTATGAAGCCAACATCATCCTGATACCAAAGCCTGGCAGAGACACAACAAAAAAAGACAATTTTAGACCAATATCCCTGATGAACATCGATGCAAAAATCCTCAATAAAATACTGGCAAACCAGATCCAGCAGCATATCAAAAAGCTTATCCACCATGATCAAGTGGGCTTCATCCCTGGGATGCAAGGCTGGTTCAACATACACAAGTCAATAAATGTAATCCAGCATATAAACAGAACCAAAGACAAAAACCACATGATTACCTCAATAGATGCAGAAAAGGCTTTTGACAAAATTCAACAGCCCTTCATGCTAAAAACTCTCAATAAATTCGGTATTGATGGAACGTATCTCAAAATCATAAGAGCTATTTATGACAAACCCACAGCCAATATCATACTGAATGGGCAAAAACTGGAAAAATTCCCTTTGAAAACTGGCACAAGACAGGGATGCCCTCTCTTACCACTCCTGTTCAACATAGTGTTGGAAGTTCTGGCTAGGGCAATCAGGCAAGAGAAAGAAATCAAGGGGATTCAGTTAGGAAAAGAAGAAGTCAAATTGTCCCTCTTTGCAGATGACATGATTGTATATTTAGAAAACCCCATTGTCTCAGCCCAAAATCTCCTTAAGCTGATAAGCAACTTCAGCAAAGTCTCAGGATACAAAATTAATGTGCAAAAATCACAAGCATTCTTATACACCAGTAACAGACAAACAGAGAGCCAAATCATGAATGAACTTCCATTCACAATTGCTTCAAAGAGAATGAAATACCTAGGAATCCAACTTACTAGGGATGTAAAGGACCTCTTCAAGGAGAACTACAAACCACTGCTCAGTGAAATAAAAGAGGACACAAACAAATGGAAGAACATACCATGCTCATGGATAGGAAGAATGAATATCGTGAAAATGGCCATACTGCCCAAGGTAATTTATAGATTCAATGCCATCCCCATCGAGCTACCAAAGAGTTTCTTCACAGAATTGGAAAAAACTGCTTTAAAGTTCATATGGAACCAAAAAAGAGCCCGCATTGCCAAGACAATCCTAAGTCAAAAGAACAAAGCTGGAGGCATCACACTACCTGACTTCAAACTATACTACAAGGCTACAGTAACCAAAACAGCATGGTACTGGTACCAAAACAGAGATATAGACCAATGGAACAGAACAGAGTCCTCACAAATAATACCACACATCTACAGCCATCTGATCTTTGACAAACCTCAGTAGAACTTCAGTTTTTCAAAAAAAAAAAAAAAAAAAAAATGGAGAACTTGGGGTATGCCAGATCTATTTGTAGGTCAAGGACTCTACTAAGCTTTCTCACACACAAAGGTAGGCCTCTAGGTAGACTGACCTCTTCTAAATTGTCATTTCATTGAAAGGATAAAGAATTGTTTTTCAATTATAGCATTTTCTGAGGCCTGCACGTCTTTTTTGTTTGTTTATTTAAACAATAAATGTATTTAGGAAAAGTTCAAGCAACTTTTACAATTGTTTTATAAAGAGTTAGGAAAAGAATGGCTTCCACAGTTTAAAAAATTATCTAGTTGTTTAATTATGCAAATTACCTATTATAGCTTATGTTTATGGTTGGCTATTTCATCACATCATGATATAATACTTGCAATAAAATACAATCTAAGGGGTCTAATAAAGTGGAAATAGTTCATTCATACAACCCTAATTAATCAATAATCTTTAATTAGAAAATTATATGCTAGGAATTAACATTTTTTTCAACCCTCGCATTGAGCAAATGTGTATAATCTTTTAATTTATAGTTGTTACAATCAAAGAGAGATAACAAAATGACTGAAGAAAAGAAATAGAAACATTTATTGCTTAGATTCTGTATCTTCAGAGGAAAATTTATCTATAGAATTCTGCCCAAAAGTGGACTCATTTCTCTTTTCAGGAAGTAGTTGCAAGGAGTGAAATCCTTGGTTTAAAGAAGGATCTTAAGAAAACCCCATGGTGGCCAGACATTTCTGGTGCTACTGGGGGACTGAACTGGCCAGGAAAATTCCATTCTGGAAACTAATAGGGGAAATTTCATATGCTTCTTGGGGGAAGATGTAGGGAGGAAGGAAATCCTGCTCCCATCAACTCAGCCAATTTTTTCATTACCAATATGGGCTTTCAAATTGGTAATAGGGTAGAGGAAGGAAGCCTTGGTCAGGGGCTTCACTTTCAAGAAAAGAGACAGATACCATCTTTGGTGGCTGAGTGGGAACAGCTCTGGTCTGCAGCTCCCAGCGAGATCAACCCAGAAGGGGGGTAATTTCTGCATTTCCAACTGATGTACCTGGTTCATCTTATTGGGCTGGTTGGACAGTGGGTGCAGCTCAAGGAGGGCAAGCTGAAGCAGGGTGGGGCATCGCCTAACCCAGGAAGTGCAAGGAGTTGGGAAATTCTCTCCCCTACCCAAAGGAAGCCGTGAGGTACTGTGCCTTGAGGAACGGTGCACTCCAGCCCAGATACTGCACTTTTCCCACGATTTTCACAACTCGCAGACCAGGAGATTCCCTCAGTGCCTATGCCACCAGGGCCCTGGGTTTCAAGCACAAAACTCGGTAGCAGTTTGGGCAGACACCGAGCTAACTACAGGGGTCTTTTTTTTTTTTTTTTTTTTTTTAAATTTTTCCATGCCCCAGTGGTGCCTGGAACACCAGCTAGAAAGAACTGTTCCCTCCTCTGGAAAGAGGGCTGAAGTCTGGGAGCTAAGTGGATTGGCTTGGCAGGTCACACCCCCATGGAGCCCAGCAAGCTAAGATCCACTGGCTTGAAATTCTCACTGCCAGCACAGCAATCTGAGGTCGACCTGGGATGCTCAAGCTTGGTGGGGGGAGGGGTGTCCACCATTGCTGAGGCTTGAGTAGGCAGTTTTACCTTCACTGTGTAAACAAAGTTGCTAGGAAGTTTGAACTGGGTGGAGCCCACCACAGCTCAGCAAAGCCACTGTATTCAGACTGCCTCTCTAGATTTCTCCTCTCTGGGTTGGCCATCTCTGAAAAAAAGGCAGCAGCCTCAGTCAGGGACCTATAGATAAAATCCCCACCTCCCTGTGACAGAGCATCTGGGGGAAGGGGCAGCTGTAGGTATAGCTTCAGCACACTTAAACTTCCCTGCCTGACAGCTCTGAAGACAGCAGTGGATCTCCCAGCACAGCACTCTAGCTCTGCTAAGGAACAGAGGGCCTCGTCAAGGGGGTCCCTGACCCCCATGTATCCTGATTGGGAGACACCACCCAGTAGGTGCCAACAGACACCTCATTTAGTAGAGCTCTGGCTGGCACCTGGCAGGTGCCCCATCAAAATTAAAAAGAACTAGAGAAGCAGGAGCAAACACATTCAAAACCTAGCAGAAGGCAAAAAATACCTGAGATCAGAGCAAAACTGAAGGAGACAGAGACATGAAATCCCTTCAAAAAATAAATGAATCCAGGAGCTGGTTTTTTGAAAAGATCAACAAAATAGACCACTAACCAGACTAATAAAGAAGAAGAGAGAGAAGAATAAATAGACGCAATACAAAATGATTAAGGGGATATCATCACTGATCTCACAGAAATACAAACTGACATCAGAGAATACTATAAACACCTCTATGCAAATAAACTAGAAAATCTAGAAGAAATGGATAAATTTCTGGACACATACACCCTCCCAAGGCTATACTAGGAACAAATTGAATCCCTGAATAGACCAATAACAAGTTCTGAAATTGAGACAGTAATTAATAGCCTACCAACCAGAAAAAGTCCAGGACTAGACAGATTCACAGCCACATTCTACCAGAGGTACAAGGGGGAGCTAGTACCATTCCTTCTGAAACTATTCCAAACAATAGAAAAAGAGGGACTCCTCCCTAACACATTTTATGAGCTCAGCATTATCCTAATACCAAAACATGGCAGAGACACAACACATAAAGAAAATTTCAGGCTAACATTCCTGATGAGCATAGATGAAAAAATCCTCAATAAAATACTGGCAAACTGAATCCAGGAGCACGTCAAAGCTTATCCACCACCATCAAGTCAGCTTAATACCTGGGATGCAAGGCTGGTTCAACATACACAAATCAATAATCATAATACATCACATAAACAGAACCAATGACAAAAACCACATGATTATCTCAGTAGATGCAGGAAAGGCCTTTGACAACATTCCACACCCCTTCATGCTAAAAACTCTCAATAAACTACATATTGATGGAACGTATATCAAAACAATAAGAGCTATTTATGACAAACTGCCAGCCAATATTATATTGAGTGGGCAAAAACTGGAAGCATTCCCTTTGAAAAACGGGAGAAGACAAGGGTGCCCTCTCTCACCACTCCTATTCAACATTGTAATTGGAAATTCTTGTCAGGGCAATCAGGCAAAAGAAAGAAATAAAGGGTATTCAATTAGGAAAAGAGGAAGTAAAATTATTTCTGTTTGCAGATGACATGATTGTATATTTGGAAAACCCCATCATCTCAGCCCAAAATCTCCTTAAGTTGCTGAAAAGCAACTTCAGCAATGTCTCAGGATACAAAATCAATGTGCAAAAATTACAAGCATTTCTATACACCAGTAACAGACAAAGAGCCAAATCATGAGTGAACTCCCATTCACAACTGCTACAAAGAGAATAAAATACCTACAAATCCAACTTACAAGGGATATGAAGGACCTCTTCAAGGAGAACTACAAAGCAGTGCCCAAGGAAATAAGAGATGACACAAACAAACGATAAAACATTCCTTGCTCAGGAAGAAGAAGAATCAATATCATGAAAATGGCCATACTGCCCAGAGTAATTTATAGATTCAATGCTATCCTCATCAAGGTACCATTGACTTTCTTCACAGAATTAGACAAAACTACTTTAAATTTCATATGGAACCAAAAAAGAGCCCACATAGCCAAGATAATCCTAAGCAAAAAGAACAAAGCTGGATACATCACGCTACCTGACCTCAAACTGTACTACAAGGCTACAGTAACAAAAACAATGTTGTACTGGTACCAAAACAGATATATAGACCAATGGAACAGAACAGAGGCCTTAGAAATAACACCATACATCTTCAAAAGAATAATTATTGAACACCTTCAGTGTTTTGGGCACTAATTCTTAGTATTAGGAAATGGCGAGAAACATAAAAGCCCATCTCTTACTCTCATTAGCTTTTATTTCTGTGAAGATAATCAGACCATAAGTAACAGTTAATGCATAGGGTGTGTCTGTGTGTGTGTGTGTGTGTGTGTGTGTGTGTTCCAACCACTGTTCAAATCGCTTTAAAAATATTAACACATTCAGTCCTCACAACAGCCATTTGAGATAGTTGCCATGATTATTCCTCTTTTACAGGTGATAAAACTGAGGGCAAAAGGGTTAAATGATATGCCCTGAGGTCACAGAACTAGCAAAACACATTTTCCCTACTCTCAAATAGAGGACTGTCACTAAACTAATTACACAGAAAAGTCTTTCTGAAGAAAGTGAAGTAAGAGCTCCTTTAGAATTTCCTAATTTTTTTAGCTTCTTTTTTTTCCCCAAAACACTTTAAAATCCCAGGACAACCCATGCTTTTTTATTGCCATCCACATGAAAGAAGAGAAGAAAAAATTACAAGTAATTAATGAAAAATAAAGAGCCAAGTGTGTCTACAAGTATACAACATGCATCTGTATCTATATTTATATCTGTAAGGCTCTTTCTGGATAGAAAGACACAGACAAGCCAAATACATGCATTTTTTCCCCTTTTTGTACAATTCATATATTTTACACAATGAAGCAAAGGATGGATGAAAGGATGTTTGGATAGATGAATAGATGGATTGATTAGATGAGTAAGCAGGTAGATGGAGAGGAAAACAGAGTGGGGGAGGATGGAATGAAGAAAGTTGCGGGGGAGAGAGATTTACAGCTTGAACAAAAGAAATATACAACAGAATATAATTGAAAAGTAACTACACCAATATTTTTTACACCCCTTTTATACTGTGATAATAGATTTATGAGAATTATCTAGTTTCTTAGATCCTTATTCAGGTAGCTTTCTTGTTTGGAGAAGAAAAATGTTTGAGATTCATTAATCTTTACCTGATATCTCACATCATTAACAGTATTGTGATTCTGGAACACATGAGAGGACTAGGAGTTACATTTCTTTCCTTTATGCAATGCATACTCCAAAACAAGTGATGTGCTTTGGCTGTGCCCTCACACAAATCTCATCTTGAATTTTAACTCCCTTAGTTTCCACATGTTGTGAGAGGGACCTGGTGGGAGACAACTGAATCATGGGAGCACTTTTCTTCATACTGTTCATGTGGTAGTGAATAAGTCTCACGAGATATGATGGTTTTATAAGGGGAAACCCTTTTCACTTGGCTCTCAATTCTCTCTTGTCTGCCGCCATGTAAGACAGCTTTCACCTTCTGCCATGACTGTGAGGCCTTCTCAGCCATGTGGAACTGTGAGTCCATTAAACATCTTTTTCTTTATAAATTACCCAGTCTTGAGTATGTCTGTATCACCAGCACAAGAACAGACTAATACAGTAAATTGGTACCATAGATTGGGGTGCTGCTCTAAAAATATCTGAAAATGTGGAAGCGACTTTGGAACTGGGTAACAGGTAGAGGTTGGAACAGTTTGAAGAACCTGGAAGAAGACAGGAAAATGTGGGAAAGTTTGGAGCTTCCTGAAGACTTGTTGAATGGCTTTGAACAAAATGCTGATAGTGATATGGAAAATAAAGTTCAGGCTGAGGTAGTCTCAGATGGAGATCAGAAATTTAGGAACCGGAGTTAAGGTGACTCTCTAAAAATCTGGCTATTCCACTGGATTTTGGACTTTCATGGACCCTGTAACTTCTTTGTTTTGGCCAATTTCTCCCGTTTGGAATGGTTGTATTTACCTGATACCCATAACCCACATTGTACCTAGGAAGAAACTAACTTACTTTTGATATTACAGGCTCTTAGGTGGAAGGGAATTGCCTTTTCTCAGATAGCACTATGGACTGTGGATTTTTGGGCTAATGCTGAAATGTGTTAAGACGTTGGGGGACTGTTGGGAAGTCACAGTTGGTTTTGAAATGTGTGAGGACATGAGATTTGGAGGGGCCAGGGGTGAAATGATATTGTTTGGCTATGTCCTCACCCAAATCTCAGTTTGAATTGTTATCTCCCAGAATTTTCATGTGTCATGGGAGGGATCGGGGGAGGTTATTGAATGATGGGGACCTGTCTTTCCCATGCTATTCTCGTGATAGTGAATAAGTCTCACAAGATCTGATGGGTTTATCAGGAGTTTCCGCTTTTGCATTTTCCTCATTTTACTCTTGCCACTGCCATGTAAGAAGTGCCTTTCACCTCCCACCATGATTCTGAGGCCTCCCTAGCCATATAGAACCGTAAGTCCAATTACATCTCTTTTTGTTCCCAGTTTCAGGTATGTCTTTATCAGCAGTGTGAAAACGAACTAATACATGGGACCTTGTAATCGTGTGAGTTAACACTTAATAAATATATATATATTCCATTACTTCTGTCCCTCTAGAGAACCCTGACTAATACAATCTCCATTACTGAATAGTATATCTTAATAAACATTTGGAGTTTGCACGTTGTAGAATAATCCATATTTTTATAGAAGTGAGTGCAAGTATAATGACACTCTATGTAAATCTCTTCTATGTCTCTTACAGTACTTTGGAGCCCTCAAAAATGGAATCACTGGCTGTTTTTCTTAATTCTTTCATATGGACCTGTATTAGTTTGTTTTCATGTTGTTGATAAAGACATACCCAAGACTGGGTAATTTATAAAGAAAAAGAGGTTTAATGCACTCACAGTTCCACGTGGCTGGGAAGGCCTCACGATCATTACAGAAGGTGAAAGTCACATCCTACATGGTTGCAAATAAGAGACAATTGAGAGCCAAGGAAAAGAAATTTTCCCTTATAAAAGCATCAGATCTCATGAGACTTATTCACTACCATGAAAACAGTATGAGGAAAACTGTCCCCATGATTCAATTATCTCCTACCAGATCCCTCCCACAACATGGAATTATGGAAGCTACAATTCAAAATGAGATTTGGGTGGGGACACAGCCAAATCATATCGTTGTACCCCTGGCCCCACCCAGATCTCATGTCCTCACATTTCAATACCAATCATGCTTTCTCAACAGTCCCCCAGTCTTAACTCATTTCATCATTAAACCAAAAGTCCACAGTCCAAAGTCTCATCTGAAATAAGGAAAGTTGCTTCCACATATGAGCCTGTAATATCAAAAGCAAGCTTGTTACCTGCTAGATACAATGGGGGATACAGGTATCGGGTAAATAAGGCCATTCCAAAGAGAGAAATTGGCCAAAGCAAAGGGGTTACAGGACCCATGCAAGTCTGAAATCCAGTGGTGCAGTCAAATTTTAAAGCCCCAAAATGATCTCTCTTGACTCCAGGTCTCACATCCAGATCATACTGATACAAGAGATGGGTTCCCATGGTCTTGGGCAGCTCTGCTCCTGTGTCTTTTCAGGGTACAGCCTCCCTCCCCAGCTGCTTTCCCACGCTGGCATTGACTGCCTGCTGCTTTTCCAAGTACATGGATAAAGTTCTCGGTGGATCTACCATTCTGGGGTCTGGAGGACAGTGACCCTCTTCTCACAGCTCCACCAGGCTGTGCCTCAGTAGGTACTCCATGTGAGGGCTCTGATCCCACACTTCCCTTCTGCACTGCCCTAGCAGAGTTTCTCCATGAGGGCCCCACCCCTGCAGCAAACTTTTGCCTGGGAATCCAGGTGTTTCCATTCATCTTCTGAAATCTAGGCGGAGGTTCCCAAAACTCAAGTCTTGACTTCTGTGCATCTGCAGGCTCAGCACCACGTGGAAGCTGCAGGCCTGGGGCTTCCATTCTCTGAAGCCACAGCCCAAGCTCTAAGTTGACCCCTTTCAGCCACAGCTGGAGCAGCTGGGACACAGGGCCCTGCCCACAAAACCACCTTTTCCTCCTGGGCCTCTGGACCTGTGATGGGAGGGACTGCCGACCTCTGACATGCTCTGGAGACATTTTCCCTATGGTCTTGGTGATTAACATTGGGCTCCTTGCTAAGTATGCAAATTTCTGCAGCCAGCTGAATTTCTCCCTGTAAAATGAATTTTTCTTTTCTACCATATAGTCAGAAAAGTTTGTGAACTTTTATGCTCTGTTTCCTTTTAAAACTGAATGCCTTTAACAGCACCCAAGTCACCACTTGAATGTTTTGCTGCTTAGAAATTTATTTTGCCAGATAATCTAAGTCATCTCTCTGAAGTTCAAAGTTTCACAAATCTCTAGTACAGGGGCAAAATGACACAAGTATCTCTACTAAAACATAAGAAGAGTCACCTTTGCTTCAGTTCCCAACAAGTTCCTCATCTCCACCTGAAACCACCTCAGTCTGAATCTTATTGTTCTTTTTGCAATCAGTATTTTGGGCAAAGTCATTCAACAAATCTCTAGGAAGTTTCAAACTTTTCCACATTTTCCTGTTTTCTTCTGAGCTCTCCAAACTGTTCTAAGCTCTGCCTGTTACCCAATTCCAAAGACGCTTCCACATTTTCAGGTATCTTTTCAGTAATGCCCCACTCTGGTGGTACCAATTTCTGTATTAGTTTGTTTCATGCTGCTGATAAAGACATACCTGAAACTGGGAAAAAAAAGAAGTTTAGTTGTACTTACAGTTCCACATGGCTGGGGAGGCCTCATAATCATGGCAGGAGGCAAAACACACTTCTTACAGGGCAGTGGAAAGAGAAAAATGAGGAAGAGGCAAAAGTGGAAACCCCTGACAAACCCATCAGATATTGTGGGTCTCATTCACCATCATGAGAATAGCATGGGAAAGACCGACCTCCATAATTCAATTACCTCCCCCTGCGTCACAACTACAACATGTGGGAATTCTGGGAGATACAATTCAAGTTGAGATTTGGGTGGAGATATAGCTTAACCATATCATCACACAATAAGCCATCTGCAGGCTGAGGAGCAAGGAGAGCCAGTCCGAGTTCCCAAACTGAAGAACATGGAGTCCGATTTTCTAAGGCAGGAAGCATCCAGCACAGGAGAAAGATATAGGCTGGGAGGCTAGGCCAGTCTCTCTTTTCACCTTTTTTCTGCTATCTTACATTCTAGCCCTGCTGGCAACTGATTAGACTGTGCCCACCTAGATTAAGAATGGGTCTGCCTTTCACAACTCACTGACTCAAACGTTAATCTCTTTTGGTAACACTCTCATAGACAAACACAGGATTAGAACTTTGTATCCTTCTATCCAATCAAATTGACACTCAGTATTAACCATCACAAGTCCACCATACACATCTCCTGAGATTATACATAATCTTCAAATAAAGAAAATAATAAGTTCATAATTATAGCTGACATAATACAACTATCCTTCATTCAATCAGAAATGCACCATTCCTGAACCCAATTACTATTACAGGAAGTCAAAAATACTTAAATGCTGATGTGAAGTTAATACATCTTATATTACATGATAAAAAAGGAAATAAAATGAAGATACTTTCTTAGATACATGGTACAAAGATAGTTTTAACAAAAGGAGTAGGAAATACTCATGACAATTACAGTCCTCATTTCTGGAGTTGCTCCTTGTTTCTGCAGCTGGTCACACGGTCATAGCTGGTATTGATGACTATTTTTTTCTACTCCCCATTTTGAATACCCTTTACCTTCAGCAAGCACCTCAGCAGGTCATGGATTTTTCCTGGTGGAGTGACCCAAACCTTCACTTCTGAAGGGTCCAAGCCATTTGTAGTCCTACCTGGATTGGGCTGTTGTAGTTTCCCACTGACCTTAATCACAGGGCATGGTAATAATACGAAATTCCCAAATGGATCTCCTGTATTCCATACATACTCTTCCTTATCTCTGTTATGGAGTAGTAGACTGATTTCTTCTTATAAGTCCAGGTCAATCACTCCAGCCAACACTGTATCTCCCATCTTAGCCTGTTGACTTAAATGTAGAAGAAGTCCAAAGTGTCCAGGTGGTAATCTTAACTTCCAGTTTAATGGAATCATTGTTGTGTCTCCTGGTGGTAGCATTCCTCCCTCTGGAACTAAGACCTCTAGGCCAGCAAAACATAAAATTATGGGAACAGGAAGCAAAAATTTTGCTGGTGCATCACTGGGGGTGATGGTGAGTGCTGCCACATACACTTCCACCCCTTGATTCCTGGGCCCATAAATCCTGGCTACGGGAGAAACAGTATTATATATTTGATGTTGATTCAGAGCATCAGCCTTCTAGAGAACTTTGCCTCAGCCCTGCTAAGTATTGTCACCTAGCTGGCATTGTAATTGTGACTTCTATCAATCAAGCTGCTTCAGGATGAAGAGGAACATGGTAAGACCAGTGAATTCCATGAGCAATGTCCCACTGCTGCACTTCTTTAGGGAGCGCCTTGATCAGAGGCAATGCTGTGTGGAATACCATGATGGTGGATAAGGTATTCTGTGAGTCCACAGATGATAGTCTTGGCAGAAGCATTGCATGCAGGACAGGCAAACCTATATCTAGAATAAGTGTTTATTCTAATGAGGACACACTGCTTCCTTTTCCAGGATGGAAGAGGTCCAATATAATTAACCTGCCACCAGGTGGTTGGCTTATCACTCCAAGGAATGGTGCAATATTGAAGGCTCAGTGTTGGTCTCTGCTGCTGGCAAATTGGGCACTCAGTAGTGGATGTAGCCAGGTCAGCCTTGGTGAGTGGAAGTTCATGTTGCTGAGCTCATGCATAACCTCTATCCCTGCCACCATGGCCACTTTGTTCATGGCCCACTGGGTGATGATAGGGGTGGCTGGGGAAAGAGGCTGATTGGTGTCCAGAGAATAGGTCATTCTATCTACTTGATTATTAAAATCCTCCTCTGCTGAGGTCACCCATTGGTGAGCACTCTCATGGGATACAAATATTTTCACATCTGACATGCATGTTCTTAGTGTATTACTTCTTTTATGTATACAAGCTATTTTGTAATACAAGCAAACACTTAAACTCATTGTATTAATATCTTAGTTGAATTCCTTTTTAAAATTAGACCTAGATGAGAACAGAGCTTAGAAGGAAGACCACACAAAGTAGAAAAGGCTTAGTAATAAAAATATGGTGTGGGATGAAAAGGCACTGATTATTTGAGAAAAAAAAATAATGTTGGTATAGTGGTCAGAGCAGGTGGAATGTCCTGGTTGAAAGGAGTAGCATTTGTATGTTGGGTATGTAGTCAAATCCTGGCATAGATGTAGTACTTAGTTAATATGGGTTTTTAATAAATCAGAATAGAGGGATTTACTCCATGGAATTAAAAAGCACAGAAAACAACCTTAGTATGTCCTAGAGTTTTAAAGGGCCCAGGAGACCTTTCTCCTTTTAATTCATTTAAGAGTGGTACCTGGATATAGCCAACCTCGAGGCAAAGTGAGGAAACCCTGGTTAACTTGCTGAAGGGTTAGGAAACAGCCTTAAATTCTGGACTATGAGATCAAAAGAGCAAGGTCAAACTGTGAGTCCAGAATGGCACATTTGGAAGTCTCCTTAAAATATCTAAGGACACCCAATGGTCATCATTAAGTATCACTAGATAGTATGGTCTTGTCTGATGAGAACATAAGGGTTGGAATGAGGGTGGATTCTATGTTCAGCAAGGAAAATAGGAATTTCCATGGAAAATTACCCCAAAAACATTCCTACTTACTCAAAAACTGCATACTATAAATGATTTATGTATATAAGTTTAAACAATAATGTGTATGGGTAAATGGATTATTTGTATAAGTGTGTAAAAATAATATATATTATATATATATAAAATACAAACATATTTCTGAATCTTTAAACACTAGAAATATTCAAACATTAAGAATAAAGTGAAACGGAGACTACTGAGAGCAAATTTACAGCTCTTAACTCACTATCATTCCAGGTCGTGCTCACTGAAAGAAATGATTAACTCATTTTGCTAGGCCTCTCTCTCTCTTTTTCTCTGTCACCTTCTTTCCATTTTTCTTTTTTTCTTTATACTTGATCCCCTACTCTACTCCTGCCTAGACAGGTCTGAAGTTCTCCCTGCTGTGTTCTGTTACACTAGGGGGGCCGCAGCTAAGATTCCCTCACCAAGCACGACTCATAGTGCCAGTGCTATGCTTCCATGCCACCTGTTTATCTCATTTTCTGTTTTGTTTCTGCCTATTATTTTTCCTTCTCCCTTCCTCTGCATTTTGCCTCCTGTTGTATCTATTAATAAATATTCTGGCTTTAGCTACAGAGATTGCTTTGTCTTACCAAATAAAACATATTTCTTGTGTCTGGGCAAGCAGTTATACTCACTATTCTGGGTAACTTATTTGTGTTATTTTAACCCCTAGTAACTAACTCCAGCTTTTATCACACACTTTTAAAAAATGTTTTCTTTATATTTTTAGCTTTTCTATTCTATCTTGATTACTATAGAAAATAGGCAACATGTATTTTCACACTGGAAATTATCAAATAGAGCATTTACCAAACACCTGAAAATATGTGAAGTGCTACAACAGCAACAATAAAAATAACATAAAGTGTCCCCCCAACTGTTTGTGCTTCAATCTGGTTATAAAAACATGTCAGAGCACGTGCACGCGTGTACCAAGACATTGCAACCAGAGTTTAATGTCTAGTGCTGTAACAATGGCTGATGATTACAGCTATGTATTTTACTCAAAATTAATAGGCATGAAAGAAAAGAAAGAAAGACGGACTTATTAGCTGAAGGGAGGATATATCCAAGTCAATGTGCTACCCCATGAAGCTATTGTCCCAGCGTGAGCATAATTAAAAACACAATTATGGTTTTACATTATAAAGTATTTTTGGATAACAAAAGTAAACAATTTAATTTTTAAAATAGAAATTATGTGTTCAGCATGAAAATACACTTTCAAAAGAAATTATACATTTAATCAAGTCTATAAATAATGCATATGTTTTCTAAGCATTCAACTTAAAGGAAAAAGGTAAAAAGAGAATGGCATTTAGTTGATGTGAATAGGTTACCATTTGTTTCTCTATGATCCAAGGGGAAATAACCAGAGGAAGTATGCACTTGAACACAGTTTTAGCATTATGTGTCTGAGGAAACAAACATGGTTATTGTGGGTAAGAAAACAATAATAGTGAAATATTTAAAAAAAAGATACTTGAACAGTTCCTGAATAATGAATTTTACTCCCAAGATGCATCCTGGCACACTATAGATGGTAAGGAACAATAATGAATTGACTTTTATTGTTATTGATTTGTTGCTATGGTGACTTTTTGGGACAACGGGAGTCAGCATAGTCAAAGTGATTCTAATTTGGGAGTCTGTGATCCAAATCAGAGACAAATGAATTTGTACAGAAATTAGGGACCTCATTTTAGTCTCCTATAGATGCTGTTTGTTATAGTATTACATTTGTTTTGATAGCTTTTGTTTGTTTGTTTTTTGTTTTGTTTTGTTCACAGAAATTTACAAATTCACCATTAATCCATTTTGGAATATTCAAGAGCTAGTGTTCATCTAGCACAACTGATAACACTAGGAAACAACACCTAAAATAGCTTTTGGAACATAGAATGCAGAATATTTATTACAAGAATTGAATGAAGTCTGGGGGGTGACAACTTAGTGACAATTTGCCCTATTGCTATGCATGAAGCTTGTACATTGAGGCCTTGTTCAGTTGCTCAGCTACAGAAAGGACTGAAAAGAACATGCTGATATATAAAAGAAAAAAGGAAAAAAACAAAAAAAAAAAGTGCTCTAAACAAATAAAGCCAACTATCTGGAACTATCCCCCTGCTGTCCTAAGATATAACGTTGCTGAATGTGACAGGCTGCGGTTCCTATCTCATGGGATGTGGTGCAAAGAGTAGACAACTGAAATGCTTGCTTAAAATCTTCATTTAAAAAAGTCCACATTATAAAGCCTCCATGTCACTAGAGAATGGAGACATTAAGTAGCTCATTATAGTTTGTGCAGCATACTGTCTAGGGACCCCTTGCCCAGTGGGAGCTCTTAGTAGCAGAATCCTTGGCAGGCATTTTTCTTCAGGGAAAGTATTTCTGTTGGAAACATTGTGAATCATGCATAAACACTTTATAAGAACCCCCTTTCAGAAATGTCACAAAATGGACAATGGCACAGTATAAGCAAAAACACACTAGACTGAGAACCAGAAGACAGTATTTCTAAGTCTGGCAATGCCATTCATTAAACAATCTAGCTGACCTTAGGTGACCTTCGGTTGGCCTCACTTTCCTCAGTTGCAAAGTGAAGGCTTTGGATTAAATCATCTCTAAGCTCTTTCACCTCAAAAATCTTAACGATTCTTTTCAGCATTGCTGTGTGTATTTCTTTCCCCAGAGAGTGTCTCCTTGGACTAATTGGAAATAAGGTAAAGGTTTATACTGAAAAAGGAATTGGTAGGTGACAATTCATTTGTATTACTATGTTTCTTCAGAGACAATCTGGAACATATCTTTTTTGTCAAATGTGAGATTTACCTTTAAAAGAGATTTAGTGCAACAGAGATCAACCACAATTTAGCCATCTTCAGGGAAAAGAGAAAATAAACACAGTTGTGAGTAGTAAATGGCATATTGTAAGTTTCAGCACAAAATGATCCAACAGAAAGTCTAATATAGGTATCAAACTATTACATATGATATGATATTTATTTACAACTTTTCTCTCCATAAAATACATTTCTATTGGGGTTTATTCATTATAAAAAGTAGTGGTATGGGAAAAAATGGAAGGGTTTTTACAAATCCAAAGTTAATTTGGATTTTTCAACAGTAAAATAATTCTAACATGCTTTATTGATATATACTTTTTTTTTTTTTTTGCTTTTTACTCTTTGTCAAGAGGAATACCTTTTATTTAAGTTATCAGTGCCAATGGAAAAAGACAAGAAAATTATTTTCAAAGAGTATATCATATCTTCATGTATCTATAATCACATAAAAACTACAATTGTTTCTTTCAAAGATGACTCAGTCTCAATCTACCCACAAATGAACTCAAATTCTCCTTCCCAACCATCCTCCTCCTTATGTATCCTTTAATGGTGTCATTACCTACCTGTCATCTAGTCAGAAGCTTCATTTCATCATAAACCTCTACTTTTGCTCCATTGCCATCTAAATAATTTGACAGCCTAAGGTCAATTTTAACCCTTTTACAAATTTTAAAGATATCATCTCCTCTTCATTCATAGGCACATTGACTTACTCTAGACATTCATACTTTCTCATCTGAAATAATTAAGGCCTTTACCTAGCTGATGTCTCTGCCCCTGGACTCAACTTTCTCTCATTGATTCTCAATACTGCTACCAGACTGTTTCAAAATAAGAATGATCATGCCACTATTTGGCTTAACAGTGTCTGATGACTTACTATTTCCTTCAGGATAAGATTCAGTTTTATAGTACTGTCCGCAGGGTTCTTTATGATCAGAATATTGTCTGCCCCTCTTCACTGTCCTTTCCTCACTTCCTGTCATTTCCTCACAAGTATCTGCACTCTAGTTAAAATAATTCAGAAATCCTCATCAGCTTGTGAGTACAAATAAAATCACAGAAACACGATTGAGGATGGGCCGTACTAGATAACAATAATCATTGATGGTTAAAACAGAATGGACTCATACACAGAGTGAATTATATCCGAGCTATATCCTAAATCAACATATCCTGGCTTATCACCATAATGTTCCTTGCCAAGTCTTCCTGCTCAGCTACATAGCTGTCTCATTATCTGATTATTAGCTTTCATTCATCTTCAGAAGATTTATTTCTCTGGTAGCTTATGAGCAATATGAATCTCTAGAATCTAAGGTTGGCAAGTTGCAAAAAGAGAAGGAATGTTCAACACCTGTCCAGGATCTATGTCTTCCCAGAATAATTGAGAGAAGAGATGTTTACCACAGTTAGTAAAAATTCTACTAATGTTGAACAGAGGTGTAGCTCTCCCATGGACCCCAAAAAAGAAGAATGTGAGAGAAAGCTCCCAAGCACATGGCTTAGCCTTGGAAGTTTAGTACTGAGGTGATTTTTCATTCAACAACTATTTCTGAACATCAACTACTTATAAAATTTTGTCCCAGGAACTGAGAATAGAAGAAATCCCTGCTCTCTAAAAACTAACATTTCATTTTTGGTGACTAACAGGATAAAAATAAAGCAATAACTATAATGCAGGTAGTGGTGAGCATTACATAGAAAAATAATTTTGGGCAAGGGGTTAGAACCGGATAGGGTAAAAAGGCATTTATTTTGGGGAAGGTGGTTAGAAAATGAAGCGTGAAATTAATTTTCCTGCAGTATATGAGGTATTGTACCAGAGTATTAAAAGATATGTAATATTTTATTGGTAAATCTATCCTTTAAAAGGAATACATTTTAGGATGTCATTTTGATGTGAATCGTGTAAACGTTTATAATAGGCTGTGTATTATACATTCAGTGTTTCAAGAGATTCACTTAATTGCCTTTTTGACATGTATATTATGTGTTCTATTTGCAACTGTTTTTTAAAAAAATGACATTAGAAGAATAGTTATGTAGAGAAACATTAGTGGATATTAATTGTCTCCCCACCTATATTTATGGGTGTTAGTGCAACTGCTTTTCTAGTAGCAAAGCTGTATTATCAGAGTAAAAGTGTATTTGTATACTATATGGCAACTAAAAATTAAGATTAAAACATTTTCTTATTTTAAAAAAGCAAAAGAAAAAGAAGTCTGAGCAAATGAAGTTTGAGCAGATGCCTGAATGAAGTAAGGAAGTCCTATGAGACTATTTGGGGTGGCTAGATTTTGCTTGGAATGAAAAGTAAGTACATGTTTCTGAAACAGAAATTATCTTTGAGTGTTTGAAGGATGGTTGTAAAGTCAGTGTAACCTGAGTAGAACAGGTCACAGTAAGGGAAATAGTAAGAGAGGCAGTGAGGAACTACAAGATACTGGGTCTGATAGACATTGGTTAAGATTTTGTGTTTTGTTCTAAGTTATGAGGATGTGTGTGTAATACTTTTTAATATCTGAAAAGCCATGCACTCTCACAATTTCTATTTCAAAATATCTATACATTCTCTCATATAGTTTATTTTTTATTTATTTTTAAATGTTTTCTGTTTTGTTCTTTCTTAAAAAGTTATGGATAGTTTCTTTTACTATACAGAAGCTCTTTAGTTTAATTAGATCCCATTTGTCAATTTTGGCTTTTGTTGCAATTGCTTTTGGTGTTTTAGTCATGAAGTCTTTGCCTATGCCTATGTCCTGAATGGTATTGCCTAGATTTTCTTCTAGGGTTTTTATGGTTTTAGGTCTTACATTTAAATCTGTAATCCACCTTAAGTTAATTTTTGTATAAGGTGTAAGGAAGGAGTTCAATTTCAGTTTTCTGCATATGGCAAGTCAATTTTTCCAACACCGTTTATTAAATAGGGAATCCTTTCCCCATTGTTTGTTTCTGTCAGGTTTGTCAAAGATCAGATGATTGTAGATGTGTGGTGTTATTTCTGAGGCCTCTTTTCTGTTCCTATATATCTGTTTTGATACCAGTACCATGCTATCATCAGAGTGAACAGGCAACCTACAGAATGGGAGAAAATTTTTTCAATCTATCTATTTCACAAATGGGTAATATCCAGAATCTGCAAGGAACTTAAACAAATTTTCAAGAAAAACAAAACAAAACAAAACAACAACAACAACAAAAAAAACTCCATCAAAAAGTGGGCAAAGTATATGAACAGACACTTTTCAAAAGAAGATATTTATGCAGCCAACAAGCATATGAGAAAAAGCCATAATCACTGGTCATTAGAGAAATCCAAATCAAAACCACAATGAGATACCATCTCACACCAGTTAGAATGGTGATCATTAAAAAGTTAGGAAACAACAGATGCTGGAGAGGACATGGAGAAATAGGAATGCTTTTACACGGTTGGTGGGAGCTTAAATTAGTTCAACCATTATGGAAGATGGTGTGGCAATTCCTCAAGGATATAGAACTAGGAATACCATTTGACCCAGCAATTCCATTACTGGGTATATACCCAAAATATTATAAATCATTCTACTATAAAGACACATGCACAAATATGTTTATTGCAGCACTATTCACAATAAAAAGACTTGGACCCAACCCAAATGCCCATCAATGTTAGACTGCATAAAGAAAATGTGGCAGATATACACCATGGAATACTATGCAATCATAAAAATGAATGAGTTCACGTCTTTTGCAAGGACATGGATGAAGCTGGAAACCATCATTGTCAGCAAACTAACACAAGAACAGAAAACCAAACACCACATGTTCTCAGTCATTAGTGGGAGTTGAACAATGAGAATATATGGGCACAGGGAGAGGAACATCACACACCAGGGCTTGTTGGGGGTAGGGAGGAAGGGAAGAAACAGCATTAGGAGAAAAACCTAATGTAGATGACAGGTTGAAGGGTGCAGCAAACCCCTGTGGCAGATGTATACCTACATAACAAACCTGCATGTCTGCACATGTATCCCAGAATTTAAAGTATAATAATAAAAAAGTTATGGATATGTAATAGTTATACATATTTACGGGGTACATGTGAGATTTTGGTACAAGCAGTATATAATAATCCAATTAGTGTAACTGAAGTATCCATTTCCTCAAGCATTTATCATTTCTTTATGTTAGGAACATTCTAATTCCACTCTTTTAGTTTTGTGAAATATACGATAAAATATTTTTAACTATAGTCACTTTAATGTGTTACTGTACATGAGATATTATGTCTATCTAGAAGTATTTTTGTATTCGTTTGTCATACCCTCTTTATCCTCCTCTCCCATTATATTTCCAAGTTTCTGGTAACCATCACTCTACTCTCTATTTCCCTGAATTCAGTTTTTCTTTTAGCTCCCACATATGAGTGAGAATATGAGATACTTGCTTTCCTATGTCTGGTTTAATTCACTTTACATAAGGTCCTCCAGTTTCATCCATGTCATTGTTAACGACAGGACCTTATTCTTTCTTATGGATAAATAATATTTTATTGTGTATATATGCCACATTTTCTTTATCCATTGAACCACTGATGGGCACTTAGGTTGATTCTATATCTTGACTATTGTGAATAGTGCTGCAGGAAACATGAGAGTGCAGATATCTCTTCCATATACTGATTTCCTTTCTATTGGATATATACCCAGCAATGGGATTCCTGGGTACTTCTATCTTCAGTGTTTTGAAGAATCTCAATACTGTTCTCCATAGTGGCTGTAACTTCATTTTCCAGTTATTTTATATTTCTGTTAAAGTTGTATCTTTTTGTATCTTTTAATTTTTTTCTCATTTAAGTTATTTGGTTGCTTCTGTAAAATATTCTTTGATTTATTTATCTTATGTTCAGTACATTCTAATGCTTATACTATTTCTAGTATTTAATTAACTTATTTTACAACACCACCATATAGTCTATAAGTAATGGTAAATTAGTCTCTTCTTGATTAGAATTTATCACTTATTTTGACTTGGCTCTCAGCCTGGACATTGCTGGTGTATAGAAATGCTTCTGATTTTTGTACATTTATTTTGTATCCTGAAACTTTGCTGAAGTTGTTTATCAGATCTAGGAGCTTTTAGGCTGAGACTATGGGGAAACACAGTGGAGTTCACAGCAGGCACAAAAATAATAAAATACCTCGGAATACAGCTAAACAGGGAGGTGAAAGATCTCTACAATGAAAATTACAAAACACTGCTCAAAGAAATCAGAGATTTCACAGACAAATGGGAAAACATTCCATGCTTGTGGATAGGAAGAATCAATAATACTGCCCAAAGCAATTTACAGATTTATTGCTATTTCTGTCAAACTAACAATGATACTCTTCACAAAAATAGAAAAAAAACAACAACAACACTATTTTAAAATTCATACGGAACCAAAAAAGAGCTTGAATAGCCAAGGCAACACTAAGCAAAAAGAACAAAGTTGGAGTCATTACATTACCCAACCTCAAAGTATATTATGAGTGTACGGTAATTAAAACATGGTACTGGCACAAAATCAGTCACATAGACCAAAAGAACAGAACAGAACCAAGAAATAAGCCTGAATACCACAAATATTTGTACTTCTATAAAGTCAACAAAAACAAGCAATGGGGAAAGGTGCTTCAATAAATGGTGCTGGGATAACTGGCTAGCCATATGCAGAAGACTGAAACTAGACCCCTTTCTTATACCACATACAAAAATCAACTCAAGATGAATTAAAGACTTAAATGTAAAACCTAAAACTATAAAAACTCTGGATGATAACCTAGGAATTACCATTCTGGACACAGGCCCTGGCAGATATTTCATAACAAAGATGCCAAAAGCAATTGCAACAAAAACAAAAATTGACAAGTGGGACCTAACTAAAGAGCTTCTGCACAGCAAAAGAAACTATCAACAGAGTAACCAGATAACCTACAGAATAGTGGAAAATATTATATTTGCAAACTATCTAGCAAAAGTCTAATATCCAGAATCTATAAGGAACCTAAATTTACAAGCAGAAAACAAGAAACTCTATTAAAAAGTGGGCAAAGGACACAAACAGACACTTTTCAAGAGAAGACATATACACAGAGCCAACAAGCCTATAGGAAAATGCTCAACATCCCTAATCATTAGAGAAATGAAAATCAAAACCGCAATGGGATACCATCTCATATTAAAAGGGCCAACTATGTTAATAGGGCTACTATTAAAAGGGCCAACAATAACAGATGCTGGAGATGTTGCAGAGAAAAAGAAACACTTATACACTGCTAGTGGGAGTGTAAACGAGTTCAGCCATTGTGGAAAGCAGTGTAGTGATTCCTCAAGGACCTAAAAGTAGAACTTATTTTGCTGTCTTTTCCTTTTATGGCTTAAAGTCTTCAGCTTATAGTTTATATTATAGCAATTGTATGTATCGTTGTCTTGTTCTTATTTCATTGAGGGGCACTTTAGATTTAAGCCATTTCATATGTTTCATAAGGTTTGCTGATGGTTTCTAATGCATACTCTTCTTTATGTCAAATATTATAGTAAAAGAGATTTAATACTAACATAGATGAATCACAGTTTAGGCATCTTCAGGTAAAAGAAAACCTCAGCAAAATTATAAATGGTATATTTTAAGTTCAATGCAAAGTTATCAAACAGAAAGCCTAATATAAGTATAAAGCTATTAACATATGAAATACACGTAAACGCTTCCTTTTCCCTTTTGTTTATAACTTGTTTAAGTAATTGTTGAAGAATATTTTGAAAAGCATTTCTATTTTATTGTGTTTTTATTAAAAGATGTATCCTCTACCTGTTAATACAGTGAAAATGTGTTAAAGTTTTATTTGTGTGCAATTATATATTCAGATTTTGTATCTGTTTTTTAAACATAGTACAATAACTCACACACGCAGTTATAGATTGAGCTTGTTGAGTTTTTCTATAAAAATTGTTCATGTCTTTCTCCTCCTCTATCCCACTGGTTGAATTGTCAGTTCTCAGGAAAACATCTTACAATTTTCTATTATGTTTATTGATTTAGCAATTTCTCTGTTTATTTCTAAAGTGTTTTGGTTTGTTTATGTCTTGTCCTGATGATCATCTTGATGGGTTGCCCTATTATTAAAATTATTCTTCTTTTTACTATTTAAGCTTTTGTCCTCAAATGACATTATATCAAATTGAAAATTAATAACCACATTTTTGTCTATCATTTATTTTCAAGTCACGTTTTGCCATTTTGCTTTAGGTATGTTTCTCCTTGGCAGATTTTACAGTTTGTATTTGTTTAGTCAAAACTGAATCTTTATCTTTGAATAGCATATTATTTATCAACTCTTTTTCATGGGTGATGTAGTTGATTTCATTTCTTTGATAACATGTATTTGTTCCCATATTTTAAAATGCACTATAAACATATTATTTATTTTTTCTTCTTTCCTGGAAAAATATTGACTGATTGATTGGGTTTTCTAAAGTTCTATTTATCTCTACAAATATTGCTGCTCACAAACACAGTATTCTCTTCTATTTGGGATTAACCAAAATTTTGAATATACAATTATAATATAGAATTGCAAGTGTCATTGTCTTGTTCTTAATTTCATTCAGGGGCACTTTAGATTTTAGCCATTTCATAGAATGTTTGCTAATAGTTTCTAAGGAATTATCTGTTTATGTCAAATATTATGTTAAAAGAGATTTAGTACTAACATATATGATGGTACTAAACATATTTCTCATGCCATATTCATAAAGTTTATGCATATATTAATTTATAAACTTCATAAATTTATATTTCTCCTAAACACTATTTCTTATACTCAGTGTATTCCACCTTGAGATATTTCAATTTATTTTATTTTCATTTGGGTGGAGCTGGTCTTCTAGTAATTATCACCCAGAAAACTCAGGAGCAATATACTTTCTGAATAATTTTACATTATATTGTACCTACTTTTAGCCCTTAAATATGTATCATACATTGGCTGAGTGTAAATATTAATGTTGCAGTACTTTTCTCTCATGTTTCTGCAAATATTCTTTACTTTTTTCTAGATTCTAACACTGCAGTGAGAATTCTAATACCAGTCTATGTATTTTTTCCAGAGTGCCAGGTTTAGTTCAAGGCTAGCAATTCTTTTGTGATCATACATACCTCTAAACAACGACAACTTACTCACACTGTTTCTTGAAAACCCAAAGTCACAATGAGCTTGGACTTATTCTCCATATTAGTTAAATCACAGTTTAACTACTTTCTTTATACATTTTGTTTGTTTGTTTGTTTGTTTAGAAGGTAGAAGGATAAGGAATAAGGAGCACATGCTTGGGCTACCTTCCTAGATTCTTTCTAAAGTATGTTTTTAAAAATCCTGACAGCCAAAACCAATTGTTTAATTTATCATTTAAGAAGAATAATTTAGAAGGAAACAAAAGTCAATTTATTTACTTGTAATGATTTACATAAAAAATTAAACACGTGGTTTTATCTTCCCTTTTCCTGTAAAATGTCACATAATGGACCAAGTGAAAGGAGAAAACAATAAAAACGTTAAAAAACTGAAAGGAAAGAATCTGAAATACGTTGAACTACCCACACAAGAAATATTCTAATTTTTTTTTTTTTTTTTTTTTTTTTTTTTTTTGAGACAGAGTCTCTCTCTGTCGCCCAGGCTGGAGTGCAGTGTCCGGATCTCATCTCACTGCAAGCTCCGCCTCCCAGGTTCACGCCATTGTCCTGCCTCAGCCTCCCAAGTAGCTGCAACTACAGGCGCCCGCCACCTCGCCCGGCTAGTTTTTTGTATTTTTAGTAGAGACGGGGTTTCACCATGTTAGCCAGGATGGTCTCGATCTCCTGACCTTGTGATCCGCCCATCTCGGCCTCCCAAAGTGCTGGGATTACAGGCTTGAGCCACCGTGCCCGGCCAAGAAATATTCTAATTCTTAGTGCTTCAGTAGAAATATTTTAAAATAAAAACATGTTACCTTGGACATTTCCTTAAAAAATGGATTTATTAGGAAGGAAAGCATAAAAGCAGTATGCTTGAACAATAACTTCCTAAGATTTGAGTAAATGAGGCAGAAACACACAACCTCAATGTATAATTGTCAAAATTTCATAACATGAATATTGTGATGGGCTGTTAACCATTTCCCCCCCACTGGTCTCAGATATTAACATTACCATGAGAATACATATGATATTTTTTGTTGTTTATGAAGCATGAATGCATTTTGATATCACTAGCCAAATACAAAAGAAAGCAGAGCATAAAGTGGCTAATCAGGCAGGAGGAATTTAAATACCAATGTCAGCATCTAGAGAATATTCGATTTTTGTTCTGAAATGGCTTAAAGTCTTAGGCAAATAATAAACAGCAAACTCAGAGAAATGCTGAGGGATTGAAAGTCATAGCTTTATAATACCTCTTTTATTTTATGCTATTCTATTGAAAAGTGACTTAAATATAGAATTGCAGAAGAAAATAAGATGATGTTCCTTGACACAAAGGTATGTTTCTGTATATCTCCTAACTCGATGGAGAGCCCTTGAAGTATATCATAACATCTCTGTACTAACACAGGAGCTTCACATAACCTGCAAGTTCCTGCCTCTGGCATTCACCAGAGACACAAAGACATTATGAGAGGAAAGCTAGCCTTCCCTTTATCTAATAACAGTTCCCTTGAGAGAATCCCAAAGGTACTAAGGCATGCTCTCTAATATCACAGGAAGAACCAGAAATTGCCTTTCCTTTTCTTTTTTAACTCCATTCTCTGCAGCAAGAACTAAGTATAGTTTTTCTCTTGTCGCCCTAAAGTAACCTTTGGCCCTTCAGTCTTCTCTGATATATGACAGGATAAAAATACCTACAAAAATGTCAAGTGACCTTTTTTTTATTATTGCAGATCAGAATTCTCTCAAATAACACACAACTACCTCATGCTCGAACTGAAATTAGTGATGGTTAGCTGCAAGCAAAAGTTTTTAAATTGCCAGCTGACATGCAGAAGCAATCATTGCACATAGCATACTTCACTTTCAACATGTTTGATTAAGTAGTAATATCTATATATCTTGGAAAGAGCTGGAAGAAAGATGGAGATAAATTACTATTATCCTATTGTTTTAATTATCCTATTTATTTATATAAATTACTATTATCCTATTGTTTTAAATTACTATTATCCTATTGCTATCCGAGGCCCAGAGGGTTTAAGTCATTTATTTCACAAGAACACAGTTATAATTAGTGATCCAAAACACTAAAAAAGGATGCTAAAATATTATATTATTAACATTGGAACTATGAATATGCAAAATATGTGTGCCCCAGGGAAATTTAGCACTTAGATTTAGTGCTAAAATTTCAACTAAGTTCTCAATTAACTCTGTTTTTCATTTATTTTAGAGTTCCAAGAGGATGCTGCATCTTAACTTTAACTTTAACCATTATTCTCAAGCGTCTAGATTCATCTTCTTTTTATCATTATATTTAGTTTAACTGACTCTTAAGTGCCTGCAGGGCATTGGCATCTAAAGAGTTATGACAAGAGCACAGTATCTAGAAGGTATATGATGGTTCCTTTAACTCATCATTTAAAGCTATCCCTCCAATCACCCTCTTTTTTTTTTTTTTAATTATACTTTAAGTTCTAAGGTGCGTGTGCAGAATTTGCAGGTTTGTTATACAGGTATACATGTGCCATGGTGGTTTGCTTCTCCCATCAACCCGTCATCTACATTAGGTATTTCTCCTAATGCCATCCTTCCCCTAGCCCCTCACCCCTTGACAGACCCCTGTGTGTGATATTCTCCTCTCTGTGTTCATGTGCCAATCACCCTCTTAATCTCATTGAAACTTTGTCTCTATTCATGCTTTTATCTATCTACTGTATAATATCAGAAAGAAATGAATATGTCCTTCTTTCAAAGCTGACCCTAAGCTTTCATCTGTTCCCCTTCAAAACATCACTTCCCTTATTATTAAATCTTCTTTTGAATTTTATCACTATGTTCCTTTCTACTGACTCTTTCCACTCTGACATCATATAGCTAAAGTTCTCATATTTTTTCAAATTATTTTACTTCATTGATTCTGCATAAGCAACTTTCTCTCTTAACCCAGGATTCTGTTTAATACTTTGACAGTATGCCTTCACTAAGCATTCCTAAATGCTTATGTAAGTTATTCACAGCCCTTAAAAGGTCCTTTTAAGGCCAGGTGCAGTGGCTCACGCCTGTAATCCCAAAACTTTGGGAGGCCGAGGCAGGTGGATCACCTGAGCTCAGGAGTGAGAGATCAGTTTGGCCAACATGGTGAAACCCTGTCTCTACTAAAAATACAAAATTAGCTGGGTGTGGTGGTACTCGACTGTAGTTCCAGTTACTTGGGAGGCTGAGACAGGAGAATCGCTTGAACCCGGTGGGCGGAGGCTGCAGTGAGCTGTGATCGCACCACTGCACTCTAGCCTTGGCAAGGCAGAGCGAGACTCTGTCTAAAAACAGCAACAACAACAAGGTCCTTTTAAATTGCTCTTATTTACCTGGGAAACATTTCATGTTTTCTCATTCTACAAATAGGTCACCTCCTTAAACGTAGTCTTAAATTCCTTGGGCAAAGTTAGTTGCTACTATTTCTGTGCTTCTTCAATATGCTATATATTTGCTATATATTTTCTATATATTTTACATTTCTTGCATATTCTTGTAATTATTAGTTTACTTTATGTCTTACTCATAGACATTGAAGTTTCTTCAAATGTATTCAACATATTTATTTCAAATTGCAAGGTGAATAGGATACTACCAGCTTTAGAGATTGTGTAAAATATGTTTAATGAAGGAAACAAAAAAGGGGAAAACGGGTAATGTGTTGATGCAAGTGAGAGTTCGATGAAATAATGTGTGAATCATGGAAGGACAGAAGAATTGAGCAATGTTATATGTACAAAACGAAAGGAGAGAGAAAAAAAGGTTGTAAAATTACACTGAAAAAGAGGATCTTGAAGATATTGGCCAACAAAAGGAACTGTAATGTTGGCATGCCACGATTTTTGTTCCAAAAAATTGATAGAAAAGACCAGTAAATAAATAATTTTTAAATATTCTCAAATGGGTGGAAAGGAAGGTGTCATGCATAAGTTATCCCCAATTGAAAGTAAGCTTGATGAAAACTCTGTTGTATCTTTGTAAATGTCATCTATATCTTATAATATTGATAGATGTGAATATGTATACATAGGCCTTCTACACTGCTAAACATTTTATATACTATTTTTAAAAGACAAAAGTATATCCCAGAATTAAGCTATTCACCTAATGCATTGGCAGATATTCTCATCTTTTTAAATCTCTTTTATTAAAAAAATAGGATTACACAAAGCCTTCTGCTCACATGAATTTTACGAAGATATCTTTTTATTAAAACTATTTTTTAATAAGTATCTTTCTTTCATTTCTCCTGAGTATGAGGCCTGGAAATTTGTGGTTGCTGTTTTTTTTTTTGCTTGGTATCATCTTATGCCCTTTGTCCCTGTGAGGAATGATGTGGATTTATTCTTCTTACAAAGACTCAATTAGCACACTGTCTAACTTTCCTTGAACACTGAGTTATAGATTAAAGGATTACAGAGCCAATTCTTCCTTTAGAAAGAGACAAGAGTAGAGGCCAAGATACCTGCTCACTGTCACAGAATTCACTCAGCAAAAGCTGTGGTGGCGGAGAATGTGAGCTATGTTCCCAATATCCATTCTCCCCTTCTTCCTTAGTTTCAGAAATCCAAGATGAGGAGGTAGTGGCATTGTACTCAGATTTAAGAGTAATACATTTTCTAGATTTACATACCGATATAAATGACGTATGTTTAAGTTTCGACTAATGAGATATAAGTTGTTGGTTGCACTTTGGGGAAAAACTTTATAAGGAGACTTGATGACTAGTGCATGCTCTTCATAGGAACGATGCTTGGAGATCCAGCAGTTATCTTGAAAGAATGAGGAAAAATGCCCTACTTTAAAGTATATATACTCTGAGGGATGAATACAGTCAAATTAAAATTTTTTAAATTAATTAAAATATTTTTGTCTGGTATGGTTCTGAATGCATATTAAGTATATTTTGTTATCTTATTTTTTTATTTGAAAGGATACTTTTTAATTGCTTTTAACAATTATGAACAATATTTACCTGGTTTTAGAATCTTAGCTGATGTTCTTTGAACATATTTCCTTTTACTGGCAACCACTTTAAAATGTTTTAAATGAGTTTTTCATGCATTATTTAGGCATGATTGCATTTTATTCTAGGGGCTACCTATCTACTCATGCTTTATGCATGCTTTTAGCTTTCCTTTCTTTTTGAGTAGCGAGGACTATTTTCTTTGTTCTTCTTTTCCTTCTTGTAAGGAATACAGGAATTCGTGGGTAACTTCTTTTTACTACTTCTCTCCCTCTCCATGTCATCTAATTTGAAGTAATGTCCTACTCCTATTCAATTCCCGTAAGTCAAACGTTAAGCTTATTCTACTTTTCTTATATTCATCTCCTGTGATTTTTGTTATTTGTGTTCATTGTGTCAGAATATACAATCATTCCATTTTATGTTGACTATCACTTAGTCTTAAAATATAGACAAATACATATTTAATTATTACCAACACTGTTTACATTGATATTTCTCCAATCATTTGGTTGCCTAAAGGGTAGAGCTCATTAGAACAATATTTCTGAAATTTTCCATGTTTATAGCAGTTTGCCTGTCACCTCTATATGTGAATCAACTTTGGCTAGTTATAAAATTCTTGGCTTACATTTTATATCCCTAGTTATCTAAAATATATTACTCCATTGTTCCTGGCAAAAAGAAAAGTTTGCTCTCAAAGATTTAGTAGCAGTATCTGTTTTCCTTATAAGTAGTCTTATCATTTTTGCCTTAATGCCTTTCTAAAAAATTTTCTTAAGTTCAGTAGTTTTACTAGAACTGGTGTTATTTCTGGCCATTAGAGGTCACATACATGGCATGACCTGTCAATATGTAGTTTCTTATTTCAATTTTTAAACTTTTTAAAAAATTTTATATTTGTTTTGCTCCTTTACTTTGGTATTCTTCTATTACTCGCCTATCTTCCATATTTTTTACTTCTTCTTGAATTAACTTCCACCTTCTCTTCCCTCCCACCCTCCCCTCCCCTCTCCTCCCATTCCCTTCCTTTCCTTTTTTTTCTTTCTTTCATATTAAAAAAATCCCTATTCCATCTTCTAATTTTAAGTCATTCTTGTGTTTCTTCAAGTTTTACCTTCACTTGTGAAATATTTTTCTAAAATAAATTTTTTGAATTACTTTTTTTCTTCAAATCTTTTTTTATGATCAATTTATCATTGAGTTTTTCTAATTCGGATTTATGTTGTTCTTTTATATCCTCTATCTCTTTTTACATTTAGTTACTTGAAAAGCAGAGGTATTTTTTTTTTTTCCTGCTGTTGGGATGCTATTCTGTTCCTTATTCTCTTTTCTTTATAATAATGTCATAGAGAATATGACTAAGATCCTTGCAAAGTTCTATTACCCTAGTTTATCTGTGGAGGGGATTCTTCCACCTAAATCCCATATAATATGTTTGTGGTTGTCTCAATCATCTGTTTGAAATGCCAATTTACCTGTCTTCTTAGAGTCTTTGTCTTTTTGTAATATCTCGGACTTAGTTCATTTATTTTGCTACTTTTCCAATTTATATACTATATGTATGTTGTAGATTCTTATTTCTTCAGAACTGTATATCCATGAAGCATACATTCATCTACCAGTCCTTATATAACCAAACTCTGAGCTTTCTTTCAAGTTCAAGTATATTATAATATATTATCTTCAGCTGGCATGTTTGCATACAATCTTGGTCTCAAAATTTCATCACTTGAAATTGTTTTGTCAAGTACTGACTCAACAGTCTGTTGCTATAAAGAGTGTTGCACTTACTGGGGCTATTTAAGTGTTGTATTGCAAAAGCCATTGATAAGAGGAAAGTTATAAGGAGAAAAATAACATATATTAACTTTTGTAGGAAATAATTTGGCTTGAATTGACCACTTGTTTGCCAGAAAGGCACCACACTGACTTTAGAATAACAAAAAAATTGGCATCCTTGCTATAATCGTGGATACTAAGATAACATGTTGATTAATTACAGGTATCAACATTTCTTCTAGACATTACTCTTTTCAATATAATATTTTTAGTTTGCTTAATATAAATGGTTATGACATAAAAATACTCCATTTGCAAAGTCTTTGGAAGATTTCCATAGAAATATATACTGGAAATTACCATAAGACTAGAGAGTATATATCTTTGATAACTTGTCATGGATTTAGAAATTTCATTATATTTCAGCATTTGTAATTCATTTAAAATTAGCCTATTATTTGCATTATTACAAGTAATTTTATGAGAAATTTTATTCAACCTAATTTCTGCAACAATGGAAAGCCCCAGGTACCTATTAAGTAAGAAATATTCTCTACCTTGAAATGCTTGTGTTGTATATTCTATTACTGCATCTTCCCTTGGAAAAATCTTTTAACTTTTCAACCAGCTAGTGTCTCATTTCCAAGATAATTCTAATGAGAATTTTAGTAAAATAGAGGGCAGCAACCTGTTATTTGACACTTATCCTGAAGGAAGGAACTCCTGTCTGAATTACATTTAGTATCAGTTAATAGACTCTTTCTCTACACTTTTCAAATGGCTCGGTGTTTAGAAAAACACTTCCTAAGAGAAGCATTTCCTGTACTCAAGTCATATTATATGTAATACGTAAATTATAATTTACAGTGTTTACTAAAAGATGACAATATTCCTATGAAAAAGTTAAAGTCATTACAGTTTATTGTCCTTCTTCCTCCTGTTATGTGGCCCCTCATCAGTTTTTCCTATTTTAACCTTTAATACTGGAATATGTGTTTTCAAGGTAATTTGTTATTTTGTTTCTTTTTGCTATCAGTTATGAATCTGTCTGAAATGATTTGGCCACATATTATGAAAAAAGTTTTGATGCAACTACCTGTAAATTTACATTATGTTGGAACCATTGAGGCATGTGTGATTGAGTGCCAATGAGACGTTCTGGCACCATCATATATTGGCTTCTTTTTGTGTATTGTTTCATTTTGGTTCATCTTGTTTCCACAGTGTATGAATGGCTAGAAGATAGAGACTATATATTAGATGCTTTTTGCAATCCTGTATTTCTGCTACAGCTTTAGGTGACATATTAAGTAGTCCTCCTTCACTTCCTGTCCTTCATCACTAATTTCTCCACAACTAACACAGATCTTTTTAAAATATAAATGGAATTTACTATGTATATGTGTATGTGTGTACATAAATAAAACATTTTGGTGCTTCCAAACTTATATATTCCATGTATTCCTCTGAATAACTTAAAACTATTGCACATAATGTTTGTGAGAGATGTATGTATATACCACTTTCTCAAGTGAATAGCAATTTTCTATAAGTTATTTATCTTTTCATAGACAATGTCATGCCAACCTAAGAAAACTCAAATCGTAAAATATTCCATTCAGTTATAGATAACTTTTCTTCTTACTTAAAACTACTTAGAATAGTTAGAAGAGAATAGTTAGGCATTTATAGAAACTCTATCTTTTTAAAATAAATTATATTATAATTCATTTATAATTTATATGAGTTTATATCAGAATGCTCTAATTATTTTTTTAAATGTTTTATATATCTGTGCCAGTAAGTCTTTTATTCATTACATGTTGTGTGTCATATTTTTATGGTTTGTGCTTAGAGAAAATTTACATAGCTTTCCAAATTCCACCAGAAAGTGTTTGCTCACCATTTTAAGACTTTTTAATGTCTGTCAGTGTGGATTGGCATTTTCATTTTTATTTTATTTTTCATATAGGACTTCCATCTTTTCTTTTGAGAATTGTTCCTCGCTGTTTTTTGGTTTGGCTGGATTCCATTGTTATTTGTATTCAAAACTTTTTTGAATACAAAAACTTTTTGGTTATTAATTTCTTTTTTTTCTTTTTGGATGAAAGAAGTTCTTCCTTCTACTTCCTTCCTTCATTCCTTCGTTCCTTCCCTCCCACCCTCCCTCCCTTCCCCTCTCTCTCTCTCTTTCTTTCTTTCTTTCTTTCTTTCTTTCTTTCTTTCTTTCTTTCTTTCTTTCTTTCTTTCTTTCTTTCTTTCTTTCTTTCTTTCTTTCTTTCTTTCTTTCTTTCTTTCTTTCTTTCTTTCTTTCTTTCTCTTTCTTTCTCTCTCTCTCTCTCTTTCTTTTCTTTTCTTTTCTTTTCTTTCTTTCTTTCTTTCTTTCTTTCTTTCTTTCTTTCTTTCTTTCTTTCTTTCTTTCTTTCCTTTTTTTTCTTTCCTTTCTTTCTTTCTCTCTCTTTCTTTTTCTTTCTTTCTTTCATTACATTTTAAGTTCCTGGATACATATGCAGAACGTGAAGGTTCTACAAAGAACTTAAACAAATTTACAAGAAAAAAAAAAAAAAACATCGAAAAGTGGGCAAAGGATATGAACAGAAACTTCTCAAAAGAAGACATTTATGCAGCCAACAGACATATGGCTATTAATTTCTGAAGAAGCTGTTGTCTTGACTTTTTTCTTTTCTTAAAGTAAGAAATCAGTTAAAAGGAAATTTCCCTTTGAATTTTTATAGTGTGTACATTTATTGGTTATTTTTTTCATAGACTCTAATTCCAATTTTTAGTTATGTTTTTGCCACAAGACCTGAAAAGTGTGGTTTCTTCAGGATATGTTGCATTTTTTTGTGGCATGAAACATGGCCAATTTTCATGAATATTTTAGGATTTATTTTTAAAATTGACACTGTTAGTTAATTTTTTAGGTGTGTTCTTAATCTGATTTAGGGGAAATGTAAGTTTTTCTATTAAACATGAATTATCATTTACCATTTTCTCATTTCATTTATATTAGTGTTTGCTCTCTGCATTATGAAACTACATTAAAAGTGCACAAAACTTTTTACTGCCTTAGTTTTTTGAATCTTTTATTCTATTAAATTTGAATAGCATTTCTATTTATTATCTTTATGTTTAATCTGTATTCCACTTTATTTCATGCATGTCTCCAGAAAATAATGTATGCCAGAAATTTTTTATCCTAATGTAAATTTTCTTATTCAGAGAATTCATTCATATTCAGGTTTATTACTATTACAATGCATTGGACTCAGCAATGAAATCCTGTTTCGTATCACTTATTCACTCTTTCCTGTTTGTGCTTTCTTGTTTCATTTTGTTTGATTGACCAAGGATTTTGAAGTAGTAACTTATTTTTATTTGAATAATTTATAATTTCTACAACTAATTTCTGCTGTTCTTAAAGTTACCGTTAAATCATTAAACATAAAATTTTAAAATAGATTTTACATCAACATTCAAAGTTAATGATTATTTACAGGCTAATTCCAAAAAAGACAAGATTTTCCCCTTTTCCCTGCTCCCAATGCCCACCACCAATTCCATGTTGACATCAGCTATAACTTTTGTTAATTTAAAATATATAATGTTATAGAAATTACTTTGACATATACGGTGGTTTGCTACTTTCATTATTCTCCACTATTCATTGTGTAGAGTGTATATATTCATAATTGGTAAATTTAAATGTGTATAAATTTAAAATTTTTTTGTAACTATTCTTATTTTCTATCTCCAGGGTCCAGTTCTAGTTACTGTAAGGAACAATATTGTCACTTCCAGACAAACATGGTCAAATAAAATTTTGGATTTTTTTCCACCTGTGTCTTTACTGACAAATATTCGTAACTGGGGCTAGCACAATAATTGAATGTTATTAGAGAAAAGGGAGGAAAAAGATAGACTATATACTTCTAGACACTTGTGGAATACATAATTGCAAGATTATCTTCATAATTTATGCATCAAATCTAAACTACTGCATAAAATTTAAGCCACTCACATTGATTAAGTGGTAACTAATAAGATGCAAGTGTATTTTTCCTGTTGTTTTTTTTTTTCTATTCACTCTCAACTGTAATGTAGAAATAGATTTCATATTCTTTTTCATTCTTTGCTAAAGAGACACTATTTTTTTTCAGAGATTCATTAAAAATAAATATTTACTGAGGATCTGCAGCATTCATTTTTACTTTGTAAGACATAGTTGCTGCCTTCAAGATACTTAGATTTTGGTCAGTAAGATAAGGGATAAGACTGAAAAACTGAAAAGTTAATGAACAAGGGCTTAAGTAATACTTTGGAACGTCAATGAAAGAATTCATGTAAACATTCAAAATTTACTGTGACACTGTTGATTACACAGAGGGTGTCTGTTAGTGGAGTTCAAAAGAGGGCAAGACCATTGACCTTCACAAAGAATAAGTATTAAAGCAAAAACCTTAACTGTTGCTTGAAATACATCAAGGATGGCTAGAGATCTTTTTAGATGAGGGAGTTGAGATAGTAAAGATAAAATAATTCAAGAGATTAAAAAAAATCCAAATTCTCAGTGTAAAATTATCTTTTAAACACGTCTTTCTAAACTTAGAGATTGCTAATTATGCATAGTCCTCCTTAGAGACACATAGTATCAACTTGACTGCTCCTGTCTGATTAAAGCACAGTGGATAATTCACAATCATCTATGTAGGTAGCCAAAATGGTAGTACAGTAAAAGCTGCATTTAGTTTAGGGTGGTGCTGGTGTGAGAGAAGTGTAGCAGAGACATGATTTAGTCTAAATACTCAGAAAATTAATGCACCCCTGCTACCCCGCCAACTGACTTGGAATTCAATGAAAATGTGTATGCATACAGATTTAAAGGCTATGCATTATGAATTTTTGTCTTTATGAACGAAAATTCATAGAATCAAAGTCTTAAATTCCCAAGTTGAAAACCTCCTACTGAATTTCAGATAACAAACAATATTTTTCCCAATCCTTTTTCTGATGAAAACTTCTCTTTGGAAAGAATAATGTTTGCTATCCAAAATGTAGGCTGACAGCTGGCCTAATTAATCACAAATGACAGAGAAGAGAAACAAAATAAATTATAAATGTTTAAAACCTTTTATATCTCATTTGAAAGATTTAACCATCGCACTTCATTAGAATATAAACAGTGGGAGAGGAACCAAATGCTGATGTAAACTTGAATAACTAAAATATAGGATATCAAAAAATACCTGCATGTTGATGTAGAAATGGAATGAACACTTTTTGTAATGACAATTCAAACTTCATTAAAGCTGAAGATAAATTAAAGAGCCAAAGCTTTCCAAAAAATGTAGCATTAGCTGTTCTCCTAGTGATCTTAAATATTTATTTTTACTTAAGAAAAATTACTTTAACTGCAGTAATATATGTTATCTAAAGTCATATCATTAATCTAGTAAAAACAAAACAAAACAAACAAAAAGCTCAGAAAGTATATTTACCTTTATGAGAAATTTTCAAAGCAACTCAAAAGTAACACCTATTGAAGTAAAAATTAATGAATGGAATATGGCATTAAGCTAATAAGTTCATATTAGGACATCAAAGTAATTTAGAAATGAAGTATTTTTAGTTCTCTAATCCATTAGTTTGACAAACGGTTTAACAGCTGAAAAGAGAAATCTCCTGGACAGTATCAACTAACCCAAAAATCAAATGTAAGATCCTCATAAAGGAGAAAGAGGTGAAAGATATCATTCTAATACAATTATTCTTAGTAGTCTTACCCAACACTAATCAATCTTTAAAAAATAGTATTTTTTATGTTGAAGACTGCATTATAATTCTCATACATCTAATGTTTACCATTTTAACATGTACCAGTTTTTATAGACTTGATTGTTTTTAGAATAGCCCTTCAAATTTAATAATTCTTAATTTATTTTTGCAACATGCAATAGAGAAATAGGAAAGTTAGCACAAATGTATCCGATATTTTGCATTTGCTTATATTGGTTGAAATGGCAAATATAATAAAGTATTTATAAAAAGAAACAAGTTCCTAATATTATGTATTTTTATTTTAAGAAGAAGAGCTGCATTTCAAGTATTTTTAGCATTTTGACGCAGTGAATGTTGCCTGCATTGGCTCCATATTCTGATTGGAGATACAGCTGGTACCTTGACTGACTTAGGTAATAAAGGTTAGCTGAGGAGTTAAATCCCGGTGGGGGCTAAATGGTAGTCAAAAAAATCTATGTTCTAAACCCTGGAAACTAGGAATCTTACCTTATAAGGCAAAAGAATGAATAATATTTTACATAGCAAAAAATATATATAATTAAATACAATAAAGCAGATTGAGACAAGGGAATTATCCAGTGGCCCTAAGTATACTCATGGATTTCTTTCTAAGAGAGAGGCTAAGCAAGCTTTGAGACAAATACACAGAAAAGAACACACACAGAAAAGGAAGAGACAATGTGACTACAGAGCCAGAGACTGGAGTGCAACAAGTCAAGAAATGCCAACTACCAGAAACTGGAAGAGGCAAAGAACAGATGATTCTTCAGAGACTCTGTAGGGAGTGCCACTTTGCTGATGTCTTGATCTTAGACTTCTGATCTTATGCCACCTGGTTTGCACCAATTTGTTATGGCAGCCACAGGAAGCTGACTGATACACATCCTTTTTGTTTTTTTCTTTTGTCTGTCTAAACTAATACCCTCTTGTGTCCTATGGTTTGAACTCGAGCTGCCATCTTCTCAAGATGGGGGAGGGAGAGGACATCTGACCCAAGCTATACCAATAATAAGATTCTTTCCTCGCTCATGAAGCCATAGTCAATTAGGCGATCTGCTTAAATTTGAGATCCTCTAGTATAAGATTCTCACATTATTCATCTTTCATTTATTGTTGCATCTCTAGAACTTAGTTATGCCAGCCATATAGTAGGCATTTAATAAAAATTTGATGAACAAATTATTTGTCTAAATCAGTTTTTCTTCAGTGTGAATTCTGGCTTTGACAAATTATTGGAAGGTCTTTTAAAAGACCTCAAAAAGTAAACATAGACATTTAAGGAGATCCCAAGTCCAGAGATTTGAATTTCCTCTGTCTGGGCTCTTTATTTTTTATCAGCTTTATTGGACAAAACAGGAGACACTAATCCAAATTTGGAAGTTGGGATAGATCATGTTTTGAAAACATTGTCTCTAAAGCCTGTAATCTCAGCACTTTGGGAGGCTGAGGTGGGCATGAATTGCTTGAGCCCAGGAGATACAGACATGCCTGGGCAACATGGCAAAACTCTGTCTCTACTTAAAAAAAAAAAAAATACAAAAAGTTAGGCAGGCATGGTGAGTCAACGCCTGTAGTCCCAGCTCCTCGGGTGGTGGAGGTGTGAGAGTCGACTGAGCCCAGGAGACAGAGGTTACAGTGAGCCGAGATTGTGCCACTGCACTCCAGCCTGGGTGACAGAGCAAGACCCTGTCTCAAGAACAAACAAACAAATAACAACAACAAAAATTGTCTCATAATATTTAATATTATTTTTCTAAAACTCTTGAGTAAGTTGATTTCTGGGGAGCAGGAGATGGACTAAAAGAGGTAACATATAACAAGCAGGAAGAAAAAGATAACTTTTGTTTTCAGTCTTAGTATCTTCAGAGTTCAGTTTCACAATGCTCTCAATATTAAACATTCATACTTACCCTTTGCAATTGAAATTGCAATTTTACAGAAAATAAAAATGAGTCATAGGCATTTGTTGAGTAGTTCATATATAAGTGAAGTATGTTTTCTGAATTGAAAATAACCTTGCCATTAATGCAGATTATATATCACCTTCTAATTTTATACACATTAGTTATCAGAACACTTAGGTAACATTAAATTCAAAATTACATGACAAACATGATTTTTTTTTTTTTTTACAGACTGTGTTCCTGAGTTGATGCATAGTTAATAGACTCCAATACTTTTAACAGGGTTCAGAGTTAGACACTGTGTTTTGTTCCATCTATCCTCACCTCACCTATCTGTGGTACTAAATTTAGAACAGAGATGGACTTAATTACAAAGGCCGTTACATCTTATTTAAATTTACATTCCTTTTTCATGAAAAATTCATATGTAAAGGTAGGTAAAATGTGATACATTAAATCAATCATATCAAGGCAAATAGTAAAATTACATTATCCACATTTTTCACAACTATTTCATCTTGGACCTAAAAATACATTGTTTAAATATCTGAGGAGTGATCGTTTTGAAATTTAGGGAATCTATTTTCTTCCTCCAGTAAGATTTGGGTTTATAAACTCTGGGGTAAAGGGCAGGGGAGTCTGATTCAATATCAGACAATGTCTTAAAAACAAAACATTATGAAACAAGAAAACCAAAAACCACATAATCTTCCAAAATCACATTAAGTATATCATCTTATAGGAAAAATATTGTATGTATGATTTTCTAATTTCTCACACAGGCCTCATTAGCATACATGTTATCAAAAACAATAAATTAATAGCAGTTAAATTCTTATCTCAAATAACTTATATTGATTGAGTTACATATATTGTGCAGCATCTATCTCACTTCCTATAAAAGAGAGGGAAGAACAGAATTGTGAGAAATACCAGCAAGCTACATATCAGAAAATGAATTCCATACTGTACTTTTTATTAATGCAAGTACAAATTAAGGAAAAATTATTAGCCACACACAACTCATGCTTTTATCTTCCATGTTAATAACTATTCCTTTATCATTCAATTCAGTAAGTAAATTTTTATAGATTATTTGCCATATAAAGTAATATATTTCTATTCCATTAGGATAATGGTTGGCAAAGAAAGTAAAATATGGTGGAATATTCTATCAACATAAGGGTTCTGCCCCAAATAGTTAAAGGCAATAATTATTTTGTGCACTTACTTTACAAATGTCCTCTGTCACTTATTTTACACATATTGAGTAAACTACACTGCAGTGGGTCTGGGGAGTGGAAGACAACAAAATACTTTTAAAGTCTGAACCTAAATGGTAAATGACAGCTATAATCTGCAACATCATCTTCAGAAAAAAAAAGTAATAATGTTATATTCTTTCTAGTTTGAACTCCAAACCTTTCACAAATTCCTTTATGCATGGAATATTTACTAATAGTGCTTCCTCAATTGTTTTACTTTCATGCATTATTTTTCTTGTTCTCACAATTACTGAACTCTGGATGATTCTAATAGGTGAGTTTTTATCTTTTTTTGACTGATTTGCCATCTGATCTGGTGCTTGAAATATTTCTCTTTTTTTTTTTTTTTTTTTTTTTTTTCATGTAAAGCAGCACTCTTCTTTAGTTTAGTTTTGTTTAGTTTGGTTTTCGAGATCCAGTGTCTGTTGCTCTGGCTAGAGTGCAGTGGCACAATCCTGGCTTACTGCAAACTCCGTTTCTCAGGCTCAAGCAGTCCTTTCACATCAGCCTCTCTAGTCACTGAGACTGCATACCCCTGCCAGGATGGCTGGCTAATTTTTTGTATTATTTGGTAAAGACAGGGTTTCCTCATGTTACCTAGGCTGTTCTTGAACTTCTGGGCTCAAGCAATCCTCTCACCTCAGCCTCCTAAACTGTTGGGATTACAGGCGTGAGCCATCACACCTGCCTTTTCTCTTAAAGAGTATTCTCTTGCTTTGAATGTGTCAATGTTGTTTCATTTTTTTTTTTCCTTTGAGTGACTTAATTTTTGCCCTAATCCTTTAGTTATGTGTTTGTTTCTTTCCATATGTGAGGTGTTGACTTAGAAAAATTTACTCTCATTTTAATGTCTACTAAATTCAATTTCTTCTATTGGTCATGAGAATACATCTTCTGCTAAGTAGGACCTTGCTTGATTTTGTATTTGAAGTAGATTGAGAAGAATAAGTTTTTCATATTTTCCAAATCCACATTTTCCTTAGAGAAAAAGCAAGAAGAATCAATATTCTGCAGAGTTTTTGTGAAGTGGAGCAGTCCTTGGTTTCCCCAGACAGTGGCCTGAGTCTCCGTGAATGAAAAGCACTCTTTTGTTAGGACTACTAAGCCCTCAAGATTCACTTTTGTGGACCTGAAACCTAAGTATTTTCCTTAGTAAAATAAAAAAAGTTTTTAAAAAAGCTTTTATACTTACAGATTTTGCTTCAGTAAATGTGTATCTTGAAATTGAGAATTTAACGGGGCTGGATAATCTAGCTCGCATCTTCAGGTTAATCTCAAATTAGAAGTTTTAGTTGTATGAGCCTTGTACTTTAAAAATTGTTGTTTCAAATATATTTTAAAATCAAATGCATTGGTAACTGGGGTCAAAGGCTGAGTAATAACAGTTTATGAATTCAAAGCCAGTGCTCTTTTCTGAAGTAGAATCCTGAAAATCATTGTGTGTGTGTGTGTGTTTAATTTTTAAGGAATAAGATGATAATCCAGATGTAATGTTGACACACACTTAACACTACAGAATAAGTGTAAATCAGTTATATTATTTTGAGCAAACCAAATATAACAGAATAAAATATGAAACGTATATGCTCTGTTTTTCAGTATTCATATTTTCAGCACAGTTGAAACAAAAGATGTCAATATAACAAGGTTTTTCTTAGGCTTGGTAGCAAGTCCCTCCATTAATTAGAGAACAAAATGTTGTACAACATCTCATGTGTTTTTGGCTTGGTAGTTGTTACTAATATGCTATATTTTCTGAATTTTACGTAAAATTGTTCTTAGTACATGGATTACCTTTTCTGGTTACTGGCAGAACCAACCGAAGTTGACGACAGATTTTCTTAATGAAGTCATGATGCAAATTGCATTATAGGAAATTTCCAAAAAATATATTAAAAGTGCTTATTTTAAATGACTAAAAATGTTATATATTTTAAAAAATGTCTTAAGTGTCTTTGGATTTTGGAATTATCACAAATGCTATTGTGGAAATGTTATTCTGATTGGATTATATTAAATAAATTTATTCTAGGGCAAATCAACATGAAGTTGAATAAAGCAGAGGCAGAATTAATCAACTGATGATGTTTTTTCCCTGTATGGAAAAGTTGAAAAACTTAACCCTCTAGAGTAGCTTTCACATCTCAGGTGGAGAACTGGAAAAATTAACTAAAAATAAAATCTAAGCCCTCCCATTCACCGAAAACTTCTTGTGGCCAAGGGGACCACAGAAAAGGCTTAAAACTGAATTATCAGTCATGATGAGATGGGAGGTCAGAAAAGCCCCCTAATACCCTGTTCCTTTGGCATCTAGACACAATGACTGGTCCTCATTAATCTTAAAATAGCGATTATAAGACTGAGGGAAAACACTCTTTGTAGCAATAAGATACCAAATTATAAACAGGGTGTAAGGCCATGCCAGGCAACGGTTAAGTCACATACTCCTACATTTAAAGAACAAACTATATTCTAACTCCTCAAGGCTTTTCTTTTTTTTCTAGAAGCTAAATAACACTGACCTCAAGATAAACAATATTAAAATGATTACAACTCATTCAGCTTACAAAGGCTGACTAACTGACCCCCTGTTCTGCCAGCCATAATTACAGACAAGAAACTGATGTTGGTAACTCTCTCCAGATAGGAAGAATACCCACCATGGATTGGTTCTGGCCAGGTTTACAGAGGCTGACACTTGAGTGACTTTGTGTCTTGAAAAGACTTTTTGACATATAGGGCCTAATTGTAGTATAGGTAAATGTTAAGCCTCCACTCTACTTAACATGGATGTATGTTGCATGGCTGTTTCACTCAAAATGCATGCCTCGGGACCACCATCATGAATATTTATAGCTTCCCTTATAACCTGTTCAGCATAAAGCTTCTACCCCAACTCTTCCTCCTTCAAAGTATCTGTCTTCGGTCTTTACCAGAGACACACTTCCCAGCCTACAAGATGGCCACCTGTAGGCTGTAACCCTTCACAACAAAGAAAAATTCCATTCTCAATTTATAAATTATTATTTTCTTAAAGTTAACAAGAATCACACAGATGACTATATAGAATATATATATTCTTTCTCTCTCTATATATAGACTATATATATATATATATATATGGGAGCAGAGATCCTGTATGGTCAGTAAATCTACAACATGAGATTTAAATCAGCACTATTGATCATCTGTAGATCAGCAGCAGTCATAAATTTGTCAGGTACTCTTCCTATCAAATATCCTTCAAAAATATATGTAATTAATTAGACACTAGCACCAAAGTTTTTCTATTTGTGTCTTCCAAGGCAATTTGTAATAACAACAACAACAGCAACAACAACAACAAAAAATAATAGGTCACCTCTTTTTGTGGAGAGTTTCCAGAGAAACTGATATATAGCATGTATTGTAAATTAATATAGCCTTTTTAGGAAGTTATTTGGGGCAATACAAAAATGTCATATTCTTATACTAGCTATTGTTTCTGAGTTTTCTTAAAGAGTTAAACAGAAGAAAACAGAAATCTACATGAATATATTCTTATCAATGCATCTATAAGGTCAGATATTAATGTTTAATTCAAAATTAATGTTTTGAATATCTATATAGATTAGCTTTGTAAACGATGTTATATCAGTATTATTATTATCATCATAGTTATCATTATTATTCTGATTAATTCATTTGAAGTGATAACTGTTTACAAACATGGAAAAATATTTATGGTATAATACTAGGTAGAAAAAGGAGAATGCAAATTATATTGACTCATTATTTTGACAAATATTTATTATGTCTACCATGTGGCTAGTCACACACTTTTTTTAAAAAAAGTGGTAGGCAAAATGTATGAAATCCCTAACTTTATGGAGCTTTTACTTGTGGTGGGTGCATATGAAAAAAAATGACCACATTGAGTTAATCCATTTCAACAGTACTGAGTGGTACTGAGGAAAGAGACAGGACCTCTGAGTGGATGTAACAGGAGAATCTAAATGAGCCTAAGATGAAAAAAAGCTTTTGTGGGAAAGGTGACTGGAGACTGAATAGGCGTTATTCAGATGAAGAAGTGTGGAAAGTGTTCCAAGTAGAAGAAAAGTCATGGTCAAAGGTCCTGTAAAAGTTATAACTTCAGGAATTTTGAGGGTCAGAAGAAGGCCGAAATGATTGTATAATAGAGAGTCAGGGAGGACTGCTGTTACCCCAGGGTAGCACTAGATCAAGCAAGATATTTTAGGTAACGTGTTAGGAGTTTAGTATCCAAATAATAGTAGCAATGGAAGTATTTTAAATTAAGCAAGTATATGCATTATGATTCTATCTCTGTAAAACAATAAATGAATATATATATATTCATTTGAATATATATAATATGACCATATATATGATTATATATGCCTATATATATAGATAGATATAGTGAAGGGGTTGAAATGAAATTAGCAATGATTCTAAAGGCAAAGGCAGAATTTGGGGGAATTTCTTTTTATAAGAGAAAACTAAACTATTATATATGATGCCACATCAAGTCTTCAATTACATTTAAATTTGAGTGAAAAAATATGGTTTTCTAAATGCAAATTAAGTGCTTTTAAAGTTCTTTAATGTCATTTTTAGGACATTAAACATTATGAGAAATTCTAACAATGCATTATACAAAATAATTCCTAAGCCTCATAATCGATTTCTTCAGTTTTAATAAAACATTTCTCTAAAAAGTGTATATTTATGTTTTTAATATAAAGTATAATCATGAAATATTTGAAAAGTCTAAAGGAACTTTGAGATCAAAGCTTTGTTTATAGGATTTATAATACCCAGTTGAGGATAAGAATCACAGTTATATTACTATGTTACTATTGCATAGTTGTATATACAAATACTAATTTATGTGATTATATATAACTATGAAAATGTATAACTATTATGCAGTTATATATACTACTGTGAAATTGAGATATGCAGACTGCAGTGAGACTATTTTTTGTTACAATGAATTCTCTTAAAAATTTAAAGATGCTAATGATACTTATTTTTCATGTATTTGAAATGAATTATTTTTATCTCATATTAAAATATAAGCAGTAGAACACTTTGCTTTAACAAATGCTAATTTATTTTATGAATTTAATAAAATGTTAAGGTAACTTTTATAGTTTTTAAACCATAGACAGTTTCTGGCATTTTAGGGAGACTAATTTTCTCTATATATTTAAAGCAATGATGTTGTCACATTGCACAAGAAACTTTATTATGCAGGTATAAAAATATAAATACATCAGTAAACTAACCTAAAAGTTAATGGCATAAGAAAATGAAGATGGGAATATGTGTAGTGTCTATCAAGCATTTGTCAGTATTTCACAATCAAATAAGAAATGTTGCTATTTGTGGCTGTGTGGATAACATCATGTCTCACTATCCTGTTGTATTTGCAAAATGATATCAGTGTTTTATATATATATACATAATACAATACTATGGCACAAGAATTTGGCTCATTACATTTAAAGTGATATAAATTCAGATTTCATTTCTCAGTTTTCCAGAGAGATGACAAATATGCCTATCAATCCTCTATTTTAGAGAAACAGATTTTAAAAATATTTTAAACAAAAGAACTAAAAATTACTTTTCCTGCACTGTATATATGTGTTTGACTCCCTTTAGGATTAGTGAGAGTCATTTGTGCATGTTAAAGGAAGTCTACAACGTAAGCCTCAATTCCAAAAGCACTTTTTGAAAGCTTAACTAGAGTGGCTACATGCTTTTAACCCACACTTATGTTCAAACACTTTCAAGGGGACCACACTTACTTTAAAAACCTAAAATCATATCCTTTGCCCACTTTTTGATGGGGTTGTTTGTTTTTTTCTTGTAAATTTGTTTGAGTTCTTTGTAGGTTCTGGATATTAGCCCTTTGTCAGATGAGTAGATTGCAAAAATTTTCTCCCATTCTGTAGGTTGCCTGTTCACTCTGATGGTAGTTTCTTTTGCTGTGCAGAAGCTCTTTAGTTTAATGAGATCCCATTTGTCAATTTTGACTTTTGCTGCCGTTGCTTTTGGTGTTTTAGACATGAAGTCTTTGCCCATGCCTATGTCCTGAATGGCAAAGGATATGAACAGACATTTCTCAAAAGAAGACATTCATACAGCCAACAGACACATGAAAAAATGCTCATCATCACTGGCCATCAGAGAAATGCAAATCAAAACCACAATGAGATACCATCTCACACCAGTTAGAATGGCGATCATTCAAAAGTCAGGAAACAACAGGTGCTGGAGAGGATGTGGAGAAATAGGAACACTTTTACACTGTTGGTGGGATTGTAAACTAGTTCAACCATTATGGAAAACAGTATGGCGATTCCTCAAGGATCTAGAACTAGATGTACCATATGACCCAGCCATCCCATTACTGGGTATATACCCAAAGGATTATAAATTATGCTGCTATAAAGACACATGCACACATATGTTTATTGCAGCACTATTCACAATAGCAAAGACTTGGAATCAACCCAAATGTCCATCAGTGACAGATTGGATTAAGAAAATGTGGCACATATACACCATGGAATACTATGCAGCCATAAAAAAGGATGAGTTTGTGTCCTTTGTAGGGACATGGATGCAGCTGGAAACCATCATTCTTAGCAAACTATCACAAGAACAGAAAACCAAACACCGCATGTTCTCACTCATAGGCGGGAACTGAACAATGAGATCACCTGGACTCGGGAAGGGGAACATCACACACCGGGGCCTATCATGGGGAGGGGGGAGGGGGGAGGGATTGCATTGGGAGTTATACCTGATGTAAATGACGAGTTGATGGGTGCAGCACACCAACATGGCACAAGTATACATATGTAGCAAACCTGCACGTTGCGCACATGTACCCTACAACTTAAAGTTTAATAATAATAAATAAATTTAAAAAAAAAAAAACCTAAAATCACTGAATCATGTCACATTAGCCAAGTTAAATAAAAGATAACCACAAATGGAATGCAAAATATCTTTTCAATCTTTCTGTAATCACTTTTGAATGGTAAGACAGCCTTCTGAGGGTTAATGTGTATCACCAGTCATTTTAGTAATGCAATTATTTGAAAAATGTAACTACTGGAAAATGCTGTTGGCATAAAATGCCAAATATGTATGCACATGTGTATATTGTACAAGTATACAAATGTATATCAGTAGAATCCACAATCTCACTACCTGTGAGTATAGGCTAAATACAGTGGACAAGATGAAGACTGAAGTGCATATCATCTATGTATTTTTCATGCTTGAAAAATCTTATAATCAGGGATAATAGTTATTGAAGTGAGATTCAGGTTTATGGCAACGTTTAGTTCTCTGTAGATAAAATCTCTATCACCTTGAAAGGGTGGATGACATTTCAATATCCCCTAAGTGGTGCTATGTAATCTCGCATCTCTTACTTATTTCTAGTCGTTTCCCTCCCCACCCACCTTTTTTGGTTGTTGTTGTTACATTGAATGCGATAGACGCACTTAATGTCGTTGTAGAGCTCATCTTTCTCTACAGAGACAGTTGGAAAATGCCATGAGTATCTTGGGAAACATCAACAGTGGTAGAGAGCATTACCCCATTCCTTATTCACATTTGCAGGGAAGCTTGATACTGATTAGCCAGATGTTATATATTAAAGCACCTATTATATGCCTCTTATTGTGCTAACCACTGAGAACAACAGAAATAAGAAAAATGGTTTCCACTATATACTATTTATTTTTAGCAAATGAATGTGCATAAAATAATGACCAACGAAGTATTAGCTGGGTAATAAACAGGATAAATACAATACAAGTTTGACAATTAGGGAGATGATTGTGGGTTGTAGTAGCCATGAAATAATTAATGAACTAGACATGTCCTCTAAAACAGCTAGGAGGAAACAGAGTGAGTAAAGGAATGAAGATAGCATTGATGAGTGACAATGGAGTGATAAGTCTTTTGAAACAAAGCTTATATTGGGGAGTGCCATATTATAGGAAACAAAAAGAAAGGTAGGGGCTTGAAATGCAAAGGTGTTTGGGGGAAAATAGGAAGCCAGTGAAATTCTAGTGGGGTAGTGATACACATTACTAAGTGTTTTCCTATCATTCATCTAGGAGTGTTAGAGAAAATACAACTGAAGCTGGAAACAAAAAATAAATAAATAAAGAGACCACCATAACAATCTTGGCATGAAACATTGAGATCCTGACTTCAGGTGGAATTAATGGAAATTGCCAAAATAAGAGAAAAACATAACCTTGATTAGCAGTAACAAAATTGTTTGCCTATATGTTCAGGTCTTATTAAGCAAAATAAACTTGTTCCTTATTTTATTTTTAAACTCTCATTTTGATTCAGAAACCTGAGGCTATAAATCCATAGCATTTTATCCGAAAAAAAATGTCAAGAACAAATGCTTAAGAATTATGAAGAGTGACTTAAGCAGTATTGATGTAGAGAAAATATTGTCACAAAATCCAAGTGTTGTGCAATGTCTGCTTTTCTGCCTGAGCTGATTATTAGGCATAAAAAATCAAGAGCAAGTTATTTTTTACTTGGCTAAAGGTGATTTTGGGGGATTTTTTGTATGGATTCTAAAAAGTTTATATTCAAGGATGGGAATTCTTTAGGTAAGATAGAATAAATATTACAGAATTTAAAAATTAAAGCATGAAAAAGAATACAAACATGAAAAAGAAAAGGAGAAGTAGAACATTAAAGCCAGTAAAACTATGCAGTTTTTACTAAAATTTGGAGATTTAGGGTTTTGTGAGAATCTAGAACAGAAAGAAAAGTGAACTAGTAGAAAAACTAGATGCATCCTTGTCTGTATTTGAGAAACTTGGGTGAACAAGGGTAAAAGCAACCACTCCTTAGTAAATTAAGATGCCTGCGCTAGTTGATTTCTCATTGTCTCATTTTAATTAAGATTTCACACTGCAAGAAACCAAGATGCATCCAGGTTAGTTCAGATAATAGATTGAAAATAACAAAACAAAACAGAAACATTTCCAGGAAAGTAAGAGAGACAGGAAAAGTCTCAAAAGACCTAGAGTAGGTCTCATGAGGAAAGGAAAAATCACTCATTCATCTTTTACAATACAACAGGAATCTTAGCAGTCCAAAGCATGCTGTCGCCTCTAAAACCTTTTATTGGGTTGATAAGATTGTGAGTTCTCTATATCTGCTTCTTTGTCTACATTTTGCACCTGATTATCAACTAACTTCTCTAAGTATTTTTTCTAGGTGAGGAACTCTGCCTAATCATACATCTCCTCTTATAGCTTCAATTTCCTCATGATTGATTTTTGTTTATTTTTATTAATATCCTGGTGTGTCGTCCCTTCTCTGGCCTCACGTTCTGGGCTGGCTTCTTCTTTTGGTATTCCTTAAATAGTTTTGTCATTCATCAAAAAGGACACCTGTTGAAATCTGGTATACCTCAGAAGTCAATAGGTGGTTTATGGGTATGAATTCTTATTACTGTGACCTGAGTAGAGGGACTATGTTCTCCAGAGCATGGCAACCAATCTGTGTTAGCTCTTCAATAGAGGTTTGCACGCATGACATGCAACATGACATTTATTTAAAAAATAAAAATAAAAAATTATAGTTACAACGAACAAGGTCATGATAGGATCTGTTTCCTATGGGCTCGCTTGATTTTTTTCCAAAATGAAAAGCAATAGAAATCATCATTAATTAGGCATTTATAATTTTTCTCAGACAGTATGTTAAATGCTTCAATGTATACTATCTGCAATTTTAATAGCAACGCATGCCAATTTAGTTTACTCATGCTGTATTAGAAATGCAGAAATAGTTTCAGAGTTGTTCTCTGAGGTGCCCCAAGGCAAAATAATTGATATTAGACAGCTGAGATATGACAAACCATGTCTCTGACTCTAAAGGTCTACTGTTTCATTTCTCTTCCATTCCCCTCCTTCATCTTTCCTTTTTTTATTGTGGTTTTAAAGATGTTAAAATCTATCACCTACCCTCAGGAAATAATGTGATATTTGGTGACAAGAAAGCTACTGAGATTTATGGAGGTAGTTTGGGGTAACCAGGCATTATAAATCATCTTTGAACCCACACCTGGAAATAGCAGATAGCCTAACAGAATTAATCTGTTTTACTGTTTACTGACACCCTTATTTTATGGAGAACATGATACAATCAGAAGATCTCGTATGGGTAATCTCAAAGATTTGGGTTGTAGGTGGCATTTCGGTACCATTTCTTTGGGTACCAGTTGACAAAGGAAGAGTGGTACATACATTTAGCACATATCTCATTCTTTTAAGATAAAGATAAGGTTGTTAATGAAGATATTAAAAATAATATAAAGACAGGAGAAAAAGCTGAGTATGACAGTGTGGAGATAATGATATTTTATGGATAAGAAAGGTTCACTGAGATTAAGAACAAACTGATTCAGGAGTGGAAAACGGAGGAAAAATTCAGGAAGACTTGTTAATTCAATTAGGTCAAATACTTAAGATATGGGGTACAACTAAAGATAGTTTAATGATACAATATTAATTTAAATGACAATATCTTATATTCACATATTAAAAAAACAATATTAATACAATAGACTAAAAGAATAGTATTCATTTGTGTGAAAGTAAGATGGTAAGGTTTCAATTGATTATAGAGAACATTAACTGTTGTTTTAAGGTAAATACAACTCTAAGTAGTGTTAATTAATCTAGGTCACTATAAATAATGGTCCCAATCTTCTCAGTGACAAAGTCATCTTAGAATAATTCATTACAAGTTTCTTATTTCAAAGGGGGATATAAATGAGATGTCAAGAGTTCTGAAATAATACATTAGAAGGAAGATAGAAGAAATTCAAGATGTCCGTTCTGGGGAAGAAGACAAGTAAGTGATATGGTAGGAAGACAGAGCACTGATCTTTTAACACTTATTTATTGAACATCTATCTACCTTGTGATAGGATTTAATGAACAAGGCAGCCAACATCCTGAATTGATTAAGGTCCACCATGATCTCATTTTAACTTAATTGCTTCTTTAAACTTTCTCTCTCTAAGAGCAGCCACATTCTGAGAACCGAGGGTTAGGATTTCAATATATGAATTTTGGGGTGACACAATTCAGTCCATAGCAGTAGCCATGTGAAGAATTTGCAATAATATTCCAGAAAGAAAGAACATCCCCAAGAAAGGCATATATGCTTGATATGTCAAAGAATAGCATAAAGGCTGCTCTGGTCCGAGTATAGCAGTAAAAATGACAGATAGTGCAGTTTAATTGATAGTCAGGGACCAGATCACATTGGGCCTTAGAGGAAGGAGCCAGTATTTCACTTTCTTCTCAATGGGAAGCAAGCATAGGGGTAGAAGTCGGGCATAATCTGAATTATGCATTAATGGGCACTCTGACTTCTCTATGAACAATAAAATACAGGAGCAAGTATTATCAGTCAGGAGTTGCTGCAGTAAGTAATCCAGATAGAAAAAGATAAAATGATACTGGCTTGGACTAAGCAGCTGTAAATTTGGTGAGAAGTGGCCAGATTAGAGATTTTTTTAAGGTGAAACCAACAAGACATATTAGATTAGATGTTAAATAGAAGGCTAATGGAAGAAGTAAGAGTAATTATTCACTTTTGCCTCAGCTCTTAAATTGGAAAACAGAAGAAAATCCTAGATTACTGTGGAAAATTTAATAAGGACTGGTATGAAACTCATTTACAAGTAGATCTAATCAGAGTTTAGGAAATCTTTTTTTAACTCAAATTGTCCAGTATTGGAATGAATTACAGCATGGGAAAATAAGCATTTGTCAGTCAAGGTGAGCAAGATGGGGGTAGGGGGGATGAAATCCAACTGTTTTTAATGTTAAGATGTATGGTTGAAAGAAATATCTCCAGATATAATACTCATGATAACATACATGAGCTATTGACATCAATACTTTAGAGACCATTTTGAATGGATAAATATCAATGCAATCGAACATCAGAAGATCAAAATTTTAATTTGTATATAACAGGAAAATGTTTCAATTAAAACATTGTTAGGTAAATTTGTATTTTCTATCAGTGTAAGGAGAGAAAGTTTATTTGTTTGAGTAATATTAATGACAAATTATTTATTGAGGATTCTGAGAGTCTATATATGATAGTATCTTATACTTTAATCATTGCTAAAAAAAGTTGCACTATGCAACTGCATAGGTTCTATTAATTTCACAAGGGAATGTTTGCTCTACTCAAAGGTATACCTCACTTCTCATTTCCTTCAGACCAAAAAGTAAACCAGGCCATACGTTATCTTGAGTACAAAATTATATCATGGGCTAAAGAAGAAAACCATATTCATACTGAAAAAATTGCATAACCTTACTAATACATACTGAAGTGAACTAGAAAAACATATGTGAGAGTGTATCAGGGATTTTGAGCAGGAAGGAGAATATAAGACAGGACAAGTGAAAATGTATTATTTGAAAAAGCACCTTTCCATTTCTTATGCCATAAGGATATCTGGAGCTCGTCTTATTACACCACTGGAATGTTTTTTTGAAGCTTACACCTGATGATGGACTATGGCACATTAGAGAAGATGCATAAAATACCTTGACAAAATGTTAAGGATAGGATCAGAAAATGCAGAGATACAGGAACGTTAGAATGAATTTATTATGTGAATGGAGAACCATCACTCTACCAAATTTCTCAAGGGCATAAATAAAACTCCTTTCACGAAAACATTAAGGACTGCACTGGTAATGAGACTACTGGCATCATTGAGAAGGAGAGAGTGACTGATTTCTAGAAACTGAGGTTAAGAATAGGAGAAGCTGACAAGCTTATCATCATTAGGGCTAGTAGGACTCCAGAATGTTCATGGTCAAGTGGTACTAATTCATCCATCAGAGATAAAGTAGACTTAATCAACATAATGAGCTTCATGGCCAGAATGGTAGTCAAACTGCCTGGAAATAAAGGAATTTGTGGTGATGACTAATGGGTCATGATGTTCCTAGTGGTAAGAGAGATGAACAGCTGCCTAAATTGATTTTGACTTTCATAACTAGAAAAAAATCACAAACTAGAAAAAAGGCAGACTAGTCATCAAAAAAGAAAATTGCAATTTTTCACTCAAGTTGTAGATCAAAGTAAGTTCGACTAACTATATTCAAATAACTAGAAGAAAAGGTTGCAAAATTATTTCTAAAATACATGAATAACATTTTCTGATTATTTCCCAAGGGGATTGAATGCCATTTCCTAGTGTAGCTGGACACTGGGCAAGGGAAAAACAAAACAAAACAAAACAAACAAAAAAAAACTATTTTATGAGCCTTTGAAGGAGAAGTAGCCTGAAGAATGGGTACTCAAGACTTCCAGGAAGTTTGCAATGGCTTATCCTATTGTTCAGGGTCCTGCAAGGAACAAGATCCAAATGTTATAGATGACAAAAAAATTCTGGGAGGGAGGCATTTTGGTAGGCACAGAGCACATGGATCTTTGTATTTTATGTTAGTGCCCATTGAAGAGCATCTATCTCAGAAGAGCTGCTTAGTAATAATGTGGGCAACATGAAACATTCTGTGAATGTCAGCCAATCCTTATCCTTGACTATGCAGTACTGTTGCAATGGGGCCATGAAAAGATTAGCCATGGGAACAGAGACATGTGAGAGAGAGGAAGGCCAATACCAGGGATTTCTTATCAAGCCATGGCCAATGCTGAATGCCAAAACTGAGCCATTTTTTATTAGTGAAAAATTATATGTTTATAAACCAAGGGCTTGTGACATTAAATTTGATATGTTGCTATATTAGATTTTTAAAAATGATGGTTTATACCAACTTTAAAAATAAATAGAGATCACTATGAGCTATTGTAGGTAATAAAAATGGAATTATAACAAATAAAATGCATTTCTTTTGTATTGATAAAATTACTAAAACATTAGATGACCAGAAAGCAATATAATTATGTTATAGTCTCTGGGAAGAGTATTTTCATGCTTTTCCTAATATTTTATGTAGATCAAAAATGATAATTTATTAGTCTAAAATGTATGTATAATTTCAATAGATGAGCCATTTTCAGTAACAAAATTGAATTCATCATATTCTAAGAGTTGACTATGAAAAATGTGGTGATTATCACATTAAGAAATCACATTAACAGTAGAACTCAAGAGAGCCTAATTTATACAATGAAAGAATGTTATACAGTTTTACTTTAAGTGATATGATAAAACTTGAGATAAAACAAGGTTTAAAGTATTAAATACAAATTAAGATATCATTTTTAATGAAATGAGCCTAAAATTATCTTCATATTTTAATTTTTATATCAGTATATATTTATATAACAGTAGGAGATGGGGCCTAGGCATCCAGAGGAAAAGACCCACTTCCGGAGCAAAATTCCTAAGAAGATAGGATTATAGGTATATTTTATTTACTAACATCCATTACTAAATTTCATAGATAGCATTTATTCTAAACTACATATTCTGTGAGGAGTGACAAACTCCCATTTTCATTAAGTATTTTTCTTCCTCTTTTTTTTTTTTTGAAACGGAGTCTTGTTGCAGTGCAGTGGCATGATCTGCAACCTCCACCTCCTGGGTTTAAGTGATTCTTCTGCCTCAGCTTCCAGAGTAGCTGGGATTACAGATGTCCACCTCCATGCCTGGCTAATTTTTTGTATTTTTAGTAGAGATGGGATTTCACCATGTTGTCCAGGCTAGTCTCAAACTTCTGACCTCAGATGATCCACCAGCCTTGGCCTCCCAAAGTGCTGGAATTACAGGTGTGAGCCACCATGCCTGGCCCCCTCCCCCCATCCTTTTTTTTTTTTTTTAATAGAAATAGGAGTCTTGCTATATTGCCCAGGCTGAACTCAAACTCCTGTGCTTAAGCAATCCTCCCATCTCAGTCTCCCAAGCAGCTGGGACTTCAGGCATGATCCACTGCATCTGACTTTGCCTTTTAATAATATAGTAAAGTGAATAAAACTGGGTTCCAGGAAAGTGTCAAAAGGAAATGCCATTTGAATAACGTCACTGTAGTAATATTTCCTTTATTTGGTGTTATATCATGAATTAAACTACTCACATTATTCAAACCTTATATAAAAAAATGCCTTGGACATTGTTTTGCTTATGTTTTACAATGCTAACAATTCATACAAGTTCAGCTTTTCTGGGTCTCAGTCTTGTGATTAAATATATGTTATCTTTAAAGAAAAAAGTAGGTAAGAAACATAGGCCATATGTTTGTAACAAGAGAAAATATATACATTAAAAGTAGATCACTTTTTTAATTATGATTTTTATTTATTTATTTTTTTATTATACTTTAAGTTCTAGGGTACACATGCACAGCATGCAGGTTTTGCCTGCCTCCGTAGACTCCACCTCTAGGGGCAGGGCATAGCTGAACAAAAGGCAGCAGAAACTTCTGCAGACTTAAATGTCCCTGTCTTTACAGCTTTGAAGAGAGTAGTAGTTCTCCCAGCACCGAGTCTGAGATCTGAGAACAGACAGACTGCCTCCTCAAGTGGGTCCCTGACTCCCGAGTAGCCTAACTGGGAGACATCTCCCAGTAGAGGCCAACTGACATCTCATACTGCTGAGTTCCCCTCTGAGATGAAGCTTCCAGAGGAAGGATCAGGCAGCAACATTTGTCATTCTGCAATCTGTTCTGCAGCCTCCACTGGTGATACCCAGGTAAACAGGGTCTGGAGTGGACCTCCAGAAAACTCCAACAGACCTGCAGCTGAGGGTCCTGACTGTTAGAAGGAAAACTAACAAACAGAAAGGACATCCACACCAAAACCCCATCTGTATGTCACCATCATCGAAGACCAAAGGTAGATAAAACCACAAAGATGGGGAGAAACCAGAGCAGAAAAGCTGAAAATTCTAAAAACCAGAGAGGAAACATGTGAAAAGGTTTTATAAGAGTAGTGACATTAGAGATAGTCCTCGAGAAATGAATATGATTTTCACATGTATGTATTAATTCATTCACTTCTCTAGTTCTTTGTTTATTTAGTATGTAATTGTTGAAACTATATGGTGTACCCACACTACACTAGCCATTGAGGATGGGATGGTGAGCATGATGGAACTTGCAGTCTAGGTAAGGACATAGACATTAATCCAATGATCACATATATGTGTCATTACCAATGACTATAACTATTACATATTAAGAAATGTTTAACCTTTGTGGAAAGCAGTGTGGCAATTTCTCAAATAACTTAAAACATAATTACCATTGAACCCAGCAATCCCATTATTGGGTATATAGCCAAAAGAATATAATTTGTTCTACCATAAAGATATATACACATGCATGTTTTTTGCAGGACCATTCACAACAGCAAAGACATGGAAATACCCTAAATGCCCATTATTAGTAGACTGAATAAAGAAAATTTGGTACCTATACACAATGGAGTACTATGCAACCATAAAAAAGAACAAGATTATAACCTTTGCAGCAAAATGGAAGGCAATGGAAACCATTATCCTAAGTAAACTAACAAAGGAAAAAAAAACTAAATACTGTATGTTCTCAGTTGTAAATGGGAGCTAAACAGAAAGAATGCATGGATACAAAGAGGAGAAAACAGATACCAGGTCTGCTTGAGGGTGGAGGGGGGGAGGGAGAGGATAAAAAGATACCTTTTGGGTATTATGGTTTTTACTTGGGTGACAATAATCTGTATAACAAACCCCTGTGACATGTAGTTTACCTATATGACAATCCTCCACATGTACCCCCAAACCTAAAATAAAAGCTAAAAGACAAAAAAAAAAAAAAAAAAAAAAAAATTCAGAGCACCTCTTCTCCTCCAAAGGAATGCAGCTCCTTGCCAGCAATGGAACAAAACTGGATAGAGAATGTCTTTGGTGAGTTGAAAGAAGAAGACTTCAGACAATCAGTAATAGCAAACTTCTCCGAGCTAAAGGAGGATGTTCGAACCCATTGCAAAGAAGCTAAAAACCTTGAAAAAAGATTAGAAAAATGGCTAACTAGAATAAACAGCATAGAGAATACCTTAAATGACCTGATGGAGCTGAAAACCATGGCACGAGAACTACGTGATGCATGCACAAGCTTCTGTAGCCGATTCGATCAAGTGGAAGAAAGGGTATCAGTGATTGAAGATCAAATGAATGAAATGAAGTGAGAAGAGAAGTTTAGAGAAAAAAGAGTAAGAAGAAACAAACAAAGCCTCTAAGAAATATGGGACTATGTGAAAAGACCAAATGTATGTTTGACTGGTGTACCTGAAAGTGATGGGGAGAATGGAACCATGTTGAAAAACATTCTTCAGGACATTATCCAGGAGAACTTCCCCAACCAAGCAAGGCAGGCCAACATTCAAATTCAGGAAATATAGAGAATGCCACAAAGATACTCCTCAAGAAGAGCAACTCCAAGACACATAATTGTCAGATTCACCAAAGTTGAGATGAAGAAAAAAATGTTAAGAGCAGTCAGAGGGAAAGGTTGGGTTACCCACTAAGGGAAGTCCATCAGAATAACAGTGGATCTCTTAGCAGAAACCCGATAAGCCAGAAAAGAGTGGGGGCCAATATTCAACATTCTTAAAGAAAAGAATTTTCAACCCAGAATTTCATATTCAGCCATACTAAGTTTCATAAGCAAAAGAGAAATAAAATCCTTTACAGACAAGCAAATGTTGAGAGATTTTGTCACCACCAGGCCTGCCTTACAAGAGCTCCTGAAGGAAGCAGTAAACATGGAAAGGAACAACTGGTACCAGCCACTGCAAAAACATACCAATAGCAGATCACTTTTTAACCTCCTGTGTACATGTAATGAATTGTTCCCATTTAATTAAAGAAAGCTTCCATAGCTTTGGAATAGATTTTCCCCCAAGGGTCATACAAATTATTAATTTTAACAATATTTCACAATTGTGATCATAATAGCTCAAAAGAAAACAAATAATGCATGTAAAACATTAACACAAGTATATTCTCTTTTAATTATTTGTTGTTTAGTTTTATTGAAATTGCTCAGAAATAACTAAAATTTGAAAAATAACTGTAGTCTTCAAACTCGAGGTACTATAATTATAAACTGTTGACATACTATGTCATTGTTAATCATTGGAAAATCAATACCATGTTTCTGAAAAGCCAATATATTTGTAATAATTTAGAAACTCCATTGCATATAAGTTATGATACAAATAATTAAATGTACTCATTTTTAAAATGTATGCTTTTTTGTTAGTAAAAACACACATTATACCCTTCAGGCACCATAAAAGAATGTGCTCTTTCTTGGTTATTACTTACTTTCAACAGCCTAACATGTAAAATCTAATACATTTGTGCCACTGTTATTATTACTGTCTTCTGTATTCTAAAGTATTTTTATGTGTCAACTTCACATTTTCCTTATACACTTTTACTATAATTACAGCTATGCAAAAAGTTATTATAATTGTAGTATTTAAAATTTATATGACACTTTTCATCTTATCTAAGTTATAACTAATTAAATAGGTAATTCATCTATAACATCTCTAAAGTGGTGTGCAAGCATTTCATCTACATTAATTATACAAACGATGAAAGTAAACATTATACTACATATATATAAACACTGCAAGATGATCTAGTCAGATGGAAATGGTTCTATTAAGCTTCCAATTAATCTGCTAGGAAATGCTATAAAGTGCATAGAAGAGGAATCAACAAAACAATAAACAGAAACATATGAAAATACTTGAAAGTTCTTTTAATGTGTGTGTATGTGTATATATTCATGTGTGTGTATATATATATGTATAAGTATGCACAAAATGATAGTATTCTTAATACATCAAAGGTGATACAAATTGTGTCAACACAGATAAATTTGTATTTTTACCTATTTCTAAGTAATTAATTTTAAAAAGAAAGGGAGATGCGTAATGCATTGATAATTGAATTAAAATATATATTGGGGAAAGATGGCCAGTAGGATATCACTGCTTTTGGTTGTATCTAGACAAGCCAATATTAGTCATGATTAAGTCATTCATTCTACAAATATTTAATGAACTTCTACTCTGTGCTAGGCTCTGCTGTATGTGCTGAATGCAAAGTGCCCACTCTCACAGAAATTACTTTCTAGTGGCCACTCAAGATTTCTTTGTGAATGATGTTTCTCCTTAAGCCATCTCATAAAAATAACAGATGAAAAAGAAAAGTTGTGGAATCCATAAACGACTGTCAAAGTTTGGTCCTAGATGACTGCAGGGTCCTGAGAGATTTGACAGTATAAGTTCTAGGAGTGATTTGAAACAAAAAGTATATTATTACTGTTATTAAGAGTATTTTTCGTGGGAGATTATGTCAGATGCATGATGGTAGGCTCAACTGTGGAAAAAAATATTATCCTTAGTTGTTGGGCTTCAGATATATTCATAAACATCTGAATGTAGCTTGAGCACAGAGAATCTATGACTTCAGCCTTTTTTATCTTACACACATAATACCAAATCTACAACTGTATTTGCTATACTGGAGGATTGTTAGAATTAATAATAATGACAAGAATATCTAACATTTATTACTGAGTGCTTGTTATTTACTAGCTACTGTTTTAAGTACATTTCATGAATTATCTAATTGGATGTTCACATTTCTTTGAAATTCAAGTGTGAGATTTTTCTTTATCTGTAAATGTCTTTATAGTAAAAACCATTTGAGTCCTAGACATGGCATGCTTGGTTCAGTTTTCATTCAATTATTCCAGCAATTCATTACCTTGTTACATATTTGATGCACTTAGGCCGGGCGCGGTGGCTCACGCCTGTAATCCCAGCACTTTGGGAGGCCGAGACGGGCGGATCACGAGGTCAGGAGATCGAGACCATCCTGGCTAACACAGTGAAACCCCGTCTCTACTAAAAAATACAAAAAACTAGCCGGGTGAGGTGGCGGGCGCCTGTAGTCCCAGCTACTCGGGAGGCTGAGGCAGGAGAATGGCGTGAACCCGGGAGGCGGAGCTTGCAGTGAGCTGAGATTGCGCCACTGCACTCCAGCCTGGGCGGCAGAGCGAGACTCCGTCTCAAAAAAAAAAAAAAAAAAAAAAAAAAAGAATTTTGAAATGCCTCGATAAGGTTATTTTATAAAACACAGAGGAAGGATAGGCTTTAATTTCTATTATGAAATTACTAGGAAATACTTGTATGTGTATTTCACTTATTTAATTCAACTATGAAATGAGATGTAGGAAAAAAATAGTCCCATTGTTATCCTTAAATTCCACTTTTAGTCATTCCCCAAATGATTCTACCCCTCTACTGATAGGACAAAATCAAAGTAAAATAAGCCAAAAGAAATAGATGGTGAACCTTTTTTCACTTCCTGAAGATATTGAGAGTGATTTAAGAATTTTTCAAAGATAACATGGACTGTACACACTTTTCAAAATTATGAGCTAATTTAAAAATACAACTTCTGAATTACATAAAATATTACTACACTACTTGTGTCATTAGCATCTGCTGCTCTCAAAAACAGATTTGTATTCTCCAAACTCACCAGTCTATCATGTACACTTAAAGCTAAAGTTACAAGAAGTAAAAATATTAATGATAATTTACTAGTAGGATAGACTACTTAAAACATGCCAAGTGTTATGCTAAGTGCAGAACAGAACAAGAAAACACAAAATAATGGAAAGCTATAACAATACTGTAAGTTAGTGAAAGATACATTTCACATTCTAAGAATTTTAAGGAATCTTTGATAGAAGTATAAATATAAAAGTTGGTTGGTTTGGGAAGTCCCATCCTGGTAAAACTCACAAAACATCCTAATTTGTAGGGCAAGTACTAATGATCAGTGGAGCAGATGTGGCTCATAAAATGTGGGCTGAATATGACTATAATCATCAGTCTTAGAAAACAGTAGCATTCAGAGGTCTCTGTGGTCTTATACCAGATAGGCTATTCAGAGAGGTGGAAGAGGTTGCTTCAGGCACTAGGATGGAGTTTTGGGAGACTTACAGTTTCTATCTGGCACAGAGGGTCATACAGTAAATCTGGTGCATTCCTTTAGTGCTATAATGTTACCAGGCATGGAGAAGACATAATGCTGAAATAAATTTCCCTGTAGAGGTGAGGGCATATTTCTGGGTCTATCCTCAGTCTGTTGTTGTTGATAATATTTGTATCAGTCCTAAAAACCAGGAAAAGATGATATCCACATTCTATATACTTGAAGAAAAATAAGACGCTGTACAAGAGTGAGTGGAAATGTGACCAGAATGAAGAAAGAGCTTACACAGCCTGTAACTCACCTGTTTGTATCTGACAACTGCTCTTATTAGGAAAGTTGTCCAGATTCTGACTAAACCTCAATAATTATCTTATTTGGAAGGATGAAGGCTGGATCTGACAGTGTTCCAGTGTGTGTATAGAGAAGAGTTGTGGGAACAATGTGTTTGGTTATAAATCTGAATCTCACCAACACCTCTGGAACACACATCAGCTATTGGAGATCATATCAAGCAGGGATTACTCCATATACACTAGACATATATACTGTAGCTATCAAAGAGAACTAGCATTTTACTTATAGTAGTTCTAGGCTGCTACATCCCACACAGGGAAAAAAGGTATAACAAAAAGTAAATGCTCACTGTTTATGGTACCTTTGGGTCTCATTCATTTTTATATTACTGCATCTGTGAACTGATGTGGTTCAGCCAGGTGAAATAACTATTCCCATTTTTTCCCTTCTTGACTCATATAATGTTACAGATCATCTCAAGACATCAGATGACCCCATAAACAAAGATGAAGATAAACAGCAAATAAAAATGGCAAACAGTAAAATTACTAGGCATATGAAAACAAAGAGACTACATTACAGAAAAAGAATAGTTTCCTTTCAATGAAATAGAATTATTACAAGAAACAGGAGGGCATTTTAGAAAATGTCTAATTTTTCTGAAAATATAATTGGAGAGGACAGAATACCAAGAAATCTCGAGCAAGTTATATGTGATAAACTAAAATCTTGAAATGTGAAAGGCTTAATAGAGACAGAAAAAGTAATATCAAATTTTAAAATAATAATCCCAAACGGAAGCAATGAGTGACAGCTGCATAAATTAAAAAAGAAGTTTAATATGAGTCTGAAAATTTCTATTGGAAATCAAATTTTTCTTATTTATTCACTAAAAGAAAATATATTGCACATAAAAATAAAAGAAAAAAAGCGAGAAAATCAAGTTAAAAATCAGAAAACATTAAATTACACAGAAGATTGAATCTACTAGTTATTAGTATACAGGAATCAGTTAAAATTACCTATGGAAAGGCAAAGATTTCCAGATTTGGTTGCTAAACAAAATTAACTATACATCATTTATTAAAAGTAGAATAAAATGTTTAAAAATTAACTTCAAACAAAGCCTACTGAAAATGCTATATGTAACTGCAGTATTAATATTTAATATTGAATAAAGTTGACTTTAAAAGTAAATGAAAGTGTCTCATATTACTAATAAAGAAAAAAGAGGAAACTATAATGAATTAAAAGCCATTAGAGCACAGCAGATAATATTAAAAATAAAAAGAGAATTTAACAAAAGTAAGTATAGTGAATGACTCTAGTGCATAACTTATTAGTCCTTAAGACATCAACAAAGAAGACAGACTACCTTAATTACACAATTAAAAAAAAACTATTTAACTGTTGTGCTAAATTTAGCACGGAACACACCAGGAATAAACATATATTCCAAAAACTATTGCACCAAGTCAAATATAGAAATAAGATAACTCAGTTTTTCACATTGTGATAAAGCTGGATAATACAAGTTTTAACAAACCAAAACTTCAAATACTGATAAATGCATATCAAAAATCACTATCTTAAATAATTCAATTTAAAGATAAACTCAAAACTATGATATGCAGACTAGTTAGAAATAATAGTAGACATATACAGTCATGTACAGCTTAACAACGGGAATATGTTCTGAGAAAAGGCATTGTTAGGCAATTTTGTCATTATGTGAATGTCATATTGTGTACTAATATGAATCTAGATGGTATAGCCCAGTGGTCCCCAAAATTTATGGCTCCTGGGACCAGTTTTGAGGAAGACAATTTTTCCATGGATGGATGGGGTGGGCAGTGGTGGGGTAGATAGCGGGGATGGTTTCAGGATGAAACTGTTTCACCTCAGATTATCAGGCATAATAGATTCTTACAAGGAACACACAACCTAGATCCCTCACATGTGCAGTTCACAGTAGGGTTCACGCTCCTGTGAGAATCTAATGCTGCAGGTGATCTTACAGGAGGTGGAGCAGTAAGGCTCACTAGGTGGCGGCTCACCACCTGCTGTATGACCCAGTTCTGAACAGGCCACTGACTGGTACAGACCAGCAGCACAGGGGTTAGGGACTCTGGGCTAGCCCACTACATAACTAGGCTATACAGTATAGCCTATTGCTCCTAGGCTACAAACCTGTATAGTATATTACTGTAGTAAATAGTATAGGCAGTTGTAACACAGTGGTAAGTATTTGTGTATCCAAACATATCTAAACACAGAAAAGGTACAATAAAAGTATGATATAAAAAATTAAAAAAATGGCTCAGCTGTTTGGGCAATTATTATAAATTAACTTTGTAGGACTGGAAGTTGGTCTAGGTGACTAGTGAGTAAATGTGAAGGCCTAGGACATTACTGTCCACCACTGCAGACTTCATAAGCGCTATATGCTTAAGCTATGCTATATTTATAAAAAATAATTTTCTTCCTTCAATAATAGCTAATTACTTCAACTTACTTTATAAACATTTTAATTGTTTTTAATTTTTTTGCCTCTTTTATAATGACAGCTCAAAACACAACCACATTATGCAGCTTTACAAAAATATTTTCTTTATATTCTTATTCTATAAGCTTTTTTATATTTTTTAAATTTTTTACTCTGTAAACATTGTGTTAAAAACTAAGACAAATACACACAGATTAGCCTAGTATGAAACAGGGTCAGGATCGTCTATGCAGTGTTTTCCAGCTCCACATCTTGTCCCACCGGAAGGTCTTTGGGGCAGTAACACAAATGGAGCTGTCATCTCCTACGGGAACAATTCCTTCTCTTCTTTTCTAATACCTCCTGAAGGACATGCCAGAGACTATTTTACAGTTAGCTTTAAAAAAATAGTACACTCTAAAATCATGCTTAAAAGTATAATAAATACATAAACCAGTACAATAATTGTTCTTTAGCAGTATCAAGTATTCTGCACTGTACATAATTTTATGTGCTATATTTTCAAACGACAGGCAGTGCAATATATTTGTTTACACCAGTATCATTGCTGACACGTGAGGAATGCTTGTCGTTCTGACAGCTAAGGCTTTATTAGGCGACAGGAATTTTTTAGCTCCATTATAATCTTATGGGATCACTTTCATACATGCCATCCTTTGCTGACTGAAATATTATGCAACACATGATAATATGGTTTGGCTCTGTGTCCCCACCCAAATATCACCTTGAATTGTACTCCCATAATTCCTATGTGCTGTGGGAGGGACCCGGTGAGAAATAATTTGAATTATGGGAGTGGTTTTCCTCATACTGTTCTCATGGTAGTGAATAAGTCTCATGAGATCTGATGGGTTCATCAGGGGTTTCTGCTTTTGCATCTTCCTCATTTTTTCTTGTTGCCACGATGTAAGAAGTGCCTTTTGCCTTTCGCCTCCTGCCATGATTCTGAGGTCTCCCCAGCCTTGTGGAACTGTAAGTCCCATTAAATATCTTTTTCTTCCCAGTCTCAGGTATGTCTTTATCGCCAGTGAGAAAACAAACAGACTAATACACATGACTATATATATCCAAATACATGGATCTGTGTTCAAAGAATGATAAAGAAGGAAAATGCAGCTCTATAAACTACAGAAGGCCAAAATAACACATTATTTTCTTCAAAATATGAGCCAGAGTTTAGTACTTCTGCTGCATTTAATAAAGTATTATGGGTTTTTTCCAAAGTTATATTTTCAGAATTTTTATAGATTCAGGTCTTAGGTGTAAGCCCTTAATCCCTATTGAGTTGATTTTTGTATAAGGTGAGAGATGAGGAACCAGTTTCATTCTCCTACATTTGGGTAGCCAATTACCCAACACCATTTGTTGAAAAGGGTGTCCTTTCCTCACTTTAGGTTTTGTGTTTGCTTTGTCGAAGACCAGTTGGCTGTAAGTATTTGGGTTTATTTCTAGGTTCTCTATTCTGTTCCATTGGTCTATGTGCCTACATTCACCTCTGAGCAACAGGTGAATGGGATATGCTGACTAACTTTGCTGCAGAATAATTAAGGAATCAGAGAGACTGAGGGGTTGAGGAGGAATTATTTAATTATTTGGGTGAACTGACCCAGTTGGATTAACATTCAAAGGACTGAGCCCCAAACAGCAAAGTTACCTTTTAAGCATTTCGTGGGGTGGGGGGAGTTCTGTGCAGGGGGAAGCGTATTACAGAAGTGAGAAACGAAGACAGTTATTCAATTAAGACATGCATTACATTATTTCTTACTTTTCAAGGAACAACATGTTTTGCTACTTGAGATTATCTGTCTAGTGACCTTGCAGCTGCACAGCTAGAGAAACAGAGTCTTCACAATGCCTGGGAAAGGGAGAGATAAGGCTCACTAGCCACAGAGAGAAAAACAGGCAGTTAATTTTAAAGGACTCCAGTCCTTTTCTTTTCCTCAAGGGGAATTGGGTTTTCTTACATACAATTGAGTTTTTGCTTACACAGTCTTTAATTTCTTTTAATTCCTGTTCCAACTTAAGCAAGTCAGTCTACCCCTACAACAGAAAGCACATGCACTGTGTGAAAAATGCCTGAGACACTCTGGAATTGGGATACTTTTACTAAGAGACAGAGGGCAGTAAATCCGAGGAGTGATGAAAGTTGGTTATGTAGGATGTAATTAAGTTAAAGTTTTTAAACAAGTATCTACGATTGCCTATAGTGATGGAACTATATTCCCTGAAAAACAGATAAACCATTTTATTTTATTTTTACGGCCCAAACAATAGCTGACACCTGAACCTGTGGGTTTTTTAACAAATAATTTTCATCAAAAATGTAAACACTTAAATTTAGTCTTATAAAGTATTCATTTCTTTGACAATGTTGGTTAGTACTGACTAATAAACATTAAAGAGTGTTATCACAAAAATAAAGAAAGTACCCTACATAAATCCATACTGAATATGAAATATAAGAAATGTGAGAATGATTGTTTCCATGCCAAATGTAATAAAATGGCTCACAATACAATTTTAGAAGGATAAGTAACATGTGTTTTGGAATTCTGATTTCTTAGGGTAACTATAAGAAAAATAATATCTGTATTTTATAAAAAGTAGATAATATAAGGCAATGCTTTCCTAATTCAATACACATGGCTGCCTTGAACATGATATCTGAATAAGAAAATTATCTAGTGTTGCTTTTCTTCTTTATTAAGAAAAATAAAAAATAAAAAATGGGTTATGCTACTATCAGGCACAAGAAACCCATGATTAAATTAAAAATTGGAGGATGAAAGATGGTCCTTAAATGTATAAAACCCTAATTACAACAAAAACCACACCATATCAAAAAAATATTTCTTTTTCCAAACAAACCTTTTTATAGTGGGGTTAGGGTGGGAGATCCTGCAAGAAAAAATAACTTTAAAACTATAATAGCTAAAATTTAAAGTGAATATAGACAGTAAGAAATTTATGTAGTCTTATAATATTCTTGACATTTAAAATAAATATTGAATCCAGATATCAATATAAATTTTTAAGATTATGTAATGGATGTATTATTATAACTCATACCTATTTCAAAAAAAAATCACTGAAAACATTACTTCTACTGGAGTCTAAATTACTATATTAATCTTATATTTACTTTTTGTACATATGAATTTGTATCTACCAGTCTGAGCAAGTTTGTACACTTTTATTTTCATGCTGAAATTAAAAACGAAAACCTCTTTGTCTTGAAATTAACGTGAATGTATTCAATGGGTACTCAACAAATACTTTCTGATTTTCTGTCTGAAACATTTGAAATATTTTCTTTATTTGGAAGCAAATATAAGATGTGACTTATAACAGAATGGAATGAGCAGTTACGTACCAAGGAGAATACGAACTTTGCTTTTTCAATATAAATTGATTCTAAAATTCAACAGCATTTAGATGTTTTTTTTTTGCGTGAATTTTTCTATTGAGCTTATGAGTTAGAATAATTCTTCCTTTCATCACTTCTTCCACAATCTTATGAAATTATAAAACAATTACACTATTTGTAGAAACATTCTTGTAATTAAAACACAAGTGAAAAATTGACAGTAGTGTTAAATGTTATTATTTCTCAAAAAGATCCCAAATTGGTATATCAAATTAAATCAAAGTACACATTTACTTCTAAACATGGCACCACTCATTTTTTCGTTATACTGATGGATTCAGTTTCTTTACTGAGTCTATATATTTTCTTAGTTCATAAACAAAGTGACTTGTTCTTTACATTACTCTCCTTGGGAGAAACATCTGCTAACTATTTGAGACTTAAGTATTTTTCTGTGTCTAGAAGAAGTATCTTTGTTATTGCTTTGCTTCATACCTATATTTGCATAATTTTGTTTAACAGAAGTATACTTTCTTTTCCAGTTATTACCTATTAGAAAAATTATTAGAAAAATGAGCAGATAATATGTACTTAGAAAGTACATGTTGAGTAATTTCCTCATTTATATTTGATTAGATTGCTCCTTAATTGTATCTGGGAAGGTTTAGAGTGTAGAGTGGGAAACAAATACGTAGCATTGCAGTAGCCTGCCACCCATCAAAATCAAGTCACTTCTTAAATGTCTAGTATCCTTATTTGTAAATGAGGACTTTGTTACTTTTCTTGCCTTATAAGCTTTTGGAAGCATTTTAGAGTAAATGAGTTTATTGATAAAGCACTGCAAATTTAAGATCAGTTTGATAATTTTCTCTAATTTAAATGTACAATAAAAGATGGACAGCTTATCTTCTATAAAGATTCCTTAAAAGCTCTAAATACAATCAGGGTTACTTCGTTGGATTAATAGACAGAATTAAGTCAGTGTTTATTACACTAACTTCCTACATTTATTATAATGCAGATTATTACCTATGGTAACTTCTTTGATTTAAAATCCATATGTGTAAAGATCCAAGGAGCTGCAATTTACAATGAAAAACCATTTTGTGCTTAATAAATCTCCTTTAATAAGCATTCAGTTAAGTATTAAAATTTTGGTAAAAATATCTGTAAGAAGTTATTCATGACGTTGCTGTACACCTTTTGGATGACACATATTAAATTAGGGAAAAACAAGATAAAACAGAAACAAAGTAAACATCTTATTCTGTGGAGAACTTAGAAATAGGAAATTTAGTTGCTAAATTTAGGTTTTATTTCAAACTTAGAAGATTTTATTCCTAATTTTAAGTCACTATAACAATAACTAAAAAATACTAAAAAGTTCAAATGCTACATTTGCATTTTTTATTTTTTCTTGAATTCAAGAACAGAAAGCAGTATATAATTAATCACAGTAATCCTAGTTATGTGTTTTACAATTCTTTATTACTCATAAATCGTGACCATTTTTGTTTTCAGTTAGGATAGCCTCTTAGTTAGATTCAAATGTTTTCTAATATTCCTGTCTAAATAATTCACAAACAGGATCCACAGGTTCCAAAATGCAATATTTTATTTGATTAACCGGTAATTTTTAGTCCTTATTTTTGTCTGGACATAACTTTTGTCAAGGACATTATAGGAGTATATAAATTTCTTACTGTCTATATTCACTTCAAAATTTTAGCTAATATAGATTTAAAGTTATTTTTTCTTGCAGAATCTCCCGCCCTAACCCCACTATAAAATGGTTTGTTTGGAAAAAGAAATATTTTTTTGATATGCTGTGTTTTTTGTTGTAATTAGGGTTTATACATTTAAGTACCATTCTTCATCCTCCAATTTTTAATTTAATCATGGATTTCTTGTTCCTGATAGAAGCATAACCCATTTTTAAATTTTTCTCTTCCTTTGTCACCCTCACGAATGAAACTGGTAATAGTCCTGAACCCCATGCCGTTTTGTCATGTAGTTACAGCTTGTCCTTTTATAAAAGAAAATTATAAAACTGCTGAGTGTTATAGATATTAATGGTTGTTAGAAAAGCATAATAAAAGCCTCTCTTTCTGGAGCATTGCTAAGCTTTTATGTCATTATTCATGAGTGACTAATGCATTCAAAGAAGAGTGCTGATCTCAAAGGCTGGGATGATGAACAGTGGAGAGGGACAGAATGGCTAAGAGAAAGTCGTTTGTCATATGTGAAGATTTAATAACAGGCTTGCCTACAATGAGATATTTCAGCTGAACTTAGAAAAAGAAATTTTTTTACATATGAGGTTATTATTCATGGTATTTCAAATCACCAAAGACAAATCTATAGGATACCTTTGTTTAAATGGATATTTTTCAGGAACACACACAACCTCAAAATCCAGAAAGTAATAGCGTCTTATGAAATGCCATTAAACTATACCTGTTTTATTTCTTTTATCATACCATATCACTTACATATTGCTCAATTTGTGGGTAGTTAAAATAATCATAAATAGAGCATCTGAATTTGTTGGTGTTCTTTGACTGTAAGCAATGAAAACAAACTCAGGGTTTATATAAAACATGAGGTTATTAGAAGGATATAAAGTAGCTTTTGGAATCCTAGGAAAGTCTGAAAATCAAGAAGGACAGGATCAAAGATGTTTCTAGAAGCATGGTAGGAGGAATTAATGGGCAGTCTCATCAGGGTACTGCCATTAGTAAAAATCACCTCCCAACATTTTTGTTTTAAATGCTTTTCAGTTCAAATTTCAAATTCCAAAGACAGACAGCCATATGACTATCAGGGGAGAGTATGTGCATGATCTTATTTGTAAGGTTTCAGGCAAAGGCTGGATGGTGTAATTACACAAGAAAATATTGAGATAGTATTACTTAAAAAAGGAAAGGGGCGGACAAGATAAACACTGGGAAGATAAAAGGATAGTTATGAACTATACCTGCCTTCTGAATATCTCTCAAGTCTATTTATTTTCTTTTTCTGCAACAAACACAAAATCATACTGACCATTTACACAGTGCCCTAAACTACATGCTTTCCTATGACACTGATTAGAATCTAGCCCTTAGAGAATGTCAGCATCATCTTTCATTTAGCAGCATCTAAATATAGAAGTGTAACAACTTACCAACTGCAGGATAAAATATGTTTTTCAGATTAAGGTGATCAACAATCTCTAATTCCAAACACATTATTGCTAAATTAAGATGCATGTGAAATCTGGATACAGGTTAACTACTGATTAATTTATTGTGACTCGCTTAGCTTAGGGATACAGTTTAACCATGGAAAGATAATAGAAGAAAACTATTTTGTTCATTTGGACTAAAAGTTTTGGTTTCTTTAGAATAATTCAAGAATGTATATTATTATTGGAGAACTAGTTTTTGCTTCATTTTCTCATAGATCAGGAATACATAAAGGGAATTTGATTTTGCAAACATTATTGTTTAAAATGTCAATAAATAGATCTATAAAATAATCACCCTATTAGTCTGCTAGATATATCAGTTATCCATTAATTCAATTAAGCATTATTGAGTCTTTTATGTTCTAAGAAGTGTTCTAAAAACAGAAGTTCTATTTGGTGGGAAAAACAAAATAAAACTCTGTCTTTATGTAGCTTACATTCTACTGGAAATATATAAGATAAATATACCCACAAATATATAATAAAATGCCAGCTAGTTGCATGTGCTGTGAAGAAAAAAAGAAAGCATGGAGATGGAGAATAATGGATGTGGGGGTGGTGACATGGAGGACAAATATTTTAGATAGAGTGGTTAGTAAGGGTCTCTATAAGTGTGTCCTTTGAATAGAGATGACTAAGAAGATTAGACAAGCAATTACATCACAAAGATATTATGAAATGTGAAAGAGTTGGTCAATTCATATCTGATAGAGTTTCATTATTCTTTAAGTGTTATATTACTCAAGTTTCCATCAGTTATTTTGTTTCCTACCCTGCAAACATTTCCTACATTCTCTTATCCACTCATATCTTTTTTTGTTTGTTTGTTTTGTTTTTAGGTGGAGTTTTGCTCTTGTCATCCAGTGAGGAGTACAATGGTGTGATCTTAGCTCACTGCAACCTCTGCCTCCCAGGTTCAAGTGATTTCCTGCCTCAGCCTACCAAGCAGCTGGAGTTACAGGTGCACGCTACCATGCCTGGCGAATTTTTGCAATTTTAGTAGAGATGAGGTTTCACCATGTTGGCCAGGCTGGTCTTGAACTCCTGACCTTGTGATCCATCCACCTCAGCCTTCCAAAGTGCTGGGATTACAGGCATGAGTTTCTACACCCGGCTCACTCATATTTTTGACTATAAAAATATGATAAGATTATTATATGCAAAATCCTATCTGGTGTCCTGAACTCCATTACAAACTTCAGAATTCAACTGTTTAGTGTCTATCAGGATACCAGAATGTCCCAGAGTCACCTTATATACATTCTTTCCAAGTTGAAATGAATTATTTTCAGCATCCCATTCATATTCCTCTCTTAACTCAGTAATCACATACAGAAACCTATAGCCATTTTTGACTACTTTTTCCTCATGGAAACATAAGACTCAATTTATTTTGTATCTTAAATATTTCATAAATAAAAAATGCTATGTCTGTTCATTCTGACTACCCTCATCCTTTATCATCGATTACTTGCACTTTTGCAACAGCTTCCCATATATTTTCCTAGGCTTCAATTAAATAGCCTCATCTGTCCTTCTACTGACCTTATTGAGATAATTGTGTATATGACTTTGTCAGGCTCCTTCTTAAAACTATTCAGTGACTCTTATTGCCTAAAGTCCAAGCTCCTTATAAAACATTACTTCTTATATAATCAGTCCGAAGTTTAAACAAGCCCTTTGATTAAATCTAATAAAGTCTTATCAGTTCTTTACTCACCTTATACTCTCAAGAAAAGTATTTAGCAAAATTGACCACGTCTAGGAACTCTCTTTGGATTCTGTGATGCCATATTTTGCAGACATTTGTGGGTGACATGGCCAGATTCCTTCTGATTACTTTGATCATATCTGCATACCTATACTCCCCTTCCATGAAACTTTCTTCTAACTTCCTGCATTTGCAATTAAATTTTAAGGACTACCTACAGACAACTGTGACCCTTTTTCAGAGAACAGACAGTACATGGGAGCCAATAACCACATGGAGCTGACTTCGGCAAATACCCTATGAGAGTATAAAAGTTCAGCTCATTTGCATGAAGTTGGGAAAAATTCTGAGGAGCATTTTACCCTTCAGTTCTTGCCTAAGGAAGCAGGCTACAGTTGGGATTTTTTGAACAATCACACACTTACATGATTTCTTCCTCTTCCCAACTCCCTTACCAATTTCTCCAGGAATACTTTTCTAATAAATCACCAGAACGTGAATCACGATCTGAAAGGCCTGCTTCTGAAGACATGACCTAATACCCCACTCTATCCTATTTCCTTTATTCTGCCTGGCTCCTCTTCCTTGCTCTCCACTACCAGCTTTTCCTTCTTCATCCAACATATAAATTCCTGAGTTCCTCAGCACTCAACCTCAGACTCATTTCTCATTGCACTTTATACCCCCTCCTTAGGCAATTTTGCCCATACCTATGACTAATGTTACAATCACTTTTTTTTCACTACCCTAGACTTTTCTTCTCAGGGTTAAACAATATACCTAACTGCCTCCTCAGGATTCCCACTTGGATATCAGGCAACTCAAACTCAATGAATCTCAATGATCTGGCTCAACTCCCCTTGTGTGTGTGTGTGTGTGTGTGTGTGTGTGTTTATATATATAACAAATTATCTCTATAGTAGGTACTCACACTATGGAGGAAAATTAACAAGAGAACTGCTGGCATAAGCAGGTATTCAGACTTGGAGGAGGAAGGTAGAAAGTTGTTTTGGACTGGTGTCAGGAAGAGAGGTACTTTCCTTATAAATTAGCAGCCACAGACAGCCTGCCTTGTATCAAGAGGGGTGGAAAGGAACAGTTAGACAATAATATTCCATGTAAGAGGATGTGGGGAGGAACAGCAGGAAGATCATGTGTGAAAGGCTACAGTGGAAAATGCTGAGTCCTTTAGAGTCTCTGGCAACATCATCTTCCCTGGTCCTCTTAACTTCCCTCCATCTTATTTGCCTCACCCTAGAGTAATTAATTATATTTCTACTGAATTGTTCTGATAATTTGCAAAACATTTTCTGTGCATCTAATCGTATCCTTCTATGATGTGTTTTACAGTGGTTTTATTAAGTATTTAGAAATTATAAAAACATTAAAAGTTATAAAAGATAAGGCTAACATGCCAAATGACTGCTTTATCCAGCAGCTTAAGAAACCTCCTGGGTACTTCTCTCTTTCCTCAAGCATGACCATTTTTGTGATTTTTAGTTTCATCAGCCATTCCCTTGATTTCCTTAAAATTTTATCATTTCTGTCTGTATCCCTAAAATATACTGTTTATTTTTCCTGTATGTTTAAAATACTTAACTATAAAATAATAATGTATGTATTCTTCTATGACAACTTTTTCACTCAAAATGACGTTCCTTATCTTCATATATGTTATATAAATCTTCTGTTTTTTAAAATTTTCACTGGGTTATAATATTTCATTACATATGTAAAATATAACTTGTTTACGCATTCCAATGTTGATGGGTATTTGGGAACTTTTTGATTTCTAAAGATTAATTTAATAACTAACACGAATCATTAACTAATTTACATTTATAGAAAGGCAATTTCAATGAAAATTTGTATATATGCTTTCTGATATAAAAATGTAAGAGTTTCTTCAAACACTTAAGAACAGAAAAAAAACGGTTCTTTGAGGATATGACTTAAACTTTACTAGACAATGCCAAATAATTTTCCACAGCATTTGTACCAACTGTATATTCATAATCCTACCTGCAGTGCATGAGAATTTTAGCTGCTCTGCATTTGCAATAAGACTAATCCATTCCTCATCCAGCAGTTACTATGACCTTTTACAAATACAAATCTGATTAAGTCACCTAAACCTTGCCTAAAAGCCTTTAATGGTTTCTCAATGATCCTAAAATAAATTCTAAAAGTTTAACATTGTTGAAGGATTCTTTTTGCCCTGACCTCTCCCTCATTTAGTATTTTATATCATTCTTCTTGCCTTCTATCTCTGTACTGGCTTTAAGTTTCTTTTTTTCTGCCCTAAGGCCTTAATATGATAAACTTCTTCCTGGAACTCTTTAATTCTACCTGTTCCTCTGATTAACTTTTCTCCTTTAGTCATATATTAAATGTCATTACAGCAAGGAAGCTTTTCTGGACTCTTCAGAATTGATTAACTCCCCTCATATTGCTGTAATTGTACATTTTCTAAATATAACATTTATCTCAAAAATAATGAAGAAACAATTGTGGTTTAAACTGTGCCCCTATGTCCTTTACAGGGACATGAATGAAGCTGGAAACCATCATTCTCAGCAAACTAACAAAGGAACAGAAAACCAAACACCGCTTGTTCTCACCGCATTATCTCCTATAAGTGAGAGGTGAACAATGAGAACATGTGGACACAGGGAGGAGAACATCACACACCGGGGCCTGTTGGGAGGTGGGGTCTAGAGAAGGGATTGCTTTAGGAGAAATACCTAATGTAGATGACGGGTTGATGGGTGCAGCAAACTGCAATGGCACGTGTATACCTATGTAACTTGCACTTTCTGCACATGTATCCAAGAACTTAAAGTATAATAAAAATAAAATAAAATAAAATAAAACAAAATAAGATGTGCCCCCTACTAACCTTTACATTCAATGGGTCCAATCATAGTTTCTTGTTCTGTGTTGTTCACAGATTTATTTAGAGCAACTAGAAAGTACTTGACAAATAGTCAATGTTCATTATACATGTTGAATGAGAATGACTAATCTCAACACATACACATTATACTTTATATTAATTTTCATTCTAGAAGAGATACATTTCTATTCAACTCATAGTTATGTTATTTTTTTCTTTGAATACTCCCAACTTCCAAGTGAGTGGTATGCTTTTCTGTGCCATTGATGCCATGATCTTCTTTGGCCAATGAAACATGCAGGGTATCATGAAATCAGAAAGGTGAAATGTGCTCGTTCTTCTAGGTGTGCCTTATTTCCTTCCACTGGCACCATGAGAGAGGAATATGATTGAGCTAGCTTGCTGGTCTCTGAAAAATAAGTGTCACGTGAGACAAGTGTAGATAAGCCAAATACCATCTGACTGACAAATTCAGAGATAAATACTTCTTTTTGAATGCCTCTGAGATTTGGTGGTTATTTGTAGACAGGAAAAGTTAACACACAGAGTAGATAAATTTTTACAAGGGATACAATTCTTAGAAGGACACAAGCTTAACAGAGACGAGTTTCTCAAGGAATTATCAATAAAATAAAGTTAATTCAATTTAAGTTGAAATATAAATAGCTGCTCAAATCAATTTTTTCAAAATAACTTAGATGAAAATGAAATACAAAGTTAAACATTGGAAAATTTGAGTGAAAAACTTGATTTTAAATTGATTATAAGCCTTTTATCACATAAATCTTTTCATGTGTCTGGTCATAAAACAGTAAGGATCATGGCTGTCATCAGCTATGAATGACAATTTCCCTTAATGTTGTACGGGCCAGCTTTAAACTGAACAGTTTCTATTCGCTGTACAGAAAGGGTTTTGTAATCTTTTCTGGAATGACCCCTATTTTTCAAAGCTGAAATATAAAATGCTGTTAACCAATTACCAGCTATACCTAATGTTCAAGTTTAGCTTTTTAGTCATAAAGAAAAATAGCCTTTTAAGTTTCAGAGGCAGTGAATATATAATAACTAAAAGCATATAATTTAACTCATGTAGATTATGCAATTCAAGTGCAATTTATACCCACTAAGACTATTCCTGGTGGCTTTAACGACTGGAAATACCTCTAATCTCATAGGCCAAGAAGAGACCCGACACCTGTCAGTGTAAGCTTGATGTCAGAATGTTCTTCCTTTATTAGGAGAGTTAGTGTCCTTTTCTTACAGGGGAGTGGTCTTACGTTAGGATCCAAACAACACTAACATGTGGAAACAGGGATTCTAAGGAAGCCTCATAAACTTTATTACTGATTCCCCTGGCTTTAGTCAGTCCTACTAAGGACAAACCTCTGACTTCAGTTAAGCAAGTCTGATTCTTTCTTGAAAACTGAGCATGGAAATTCAGGTTTAGCTAATTAGGTCCATGGTTTATGCCCAGAATTTAAGTGATGTAAGCAGGAAGGTGGTCACGTGGATGTAAAGAGAGAAGTGAGGCCGTGCACAGAGAGAGACGAAAATCAAGCCAATATAGCACACATGTGTAGGTTAAAGATGGAGCCTCCTGCCTAGGCTCTGAACAGCTGTCAATCCAATTTTCTCCCTTGTCAAGAGGTCAGTGTACCCATGTTTATTTTAATGTAATTAAAGTGAGGTAAGAACTCAGATCTCTGGGTTGCTCATTTTCCTGTCAAACTTTGCGATGATCAAATGAGATATTTCACATCAGAATCTAATATCTGTAATCTCAGCAATTAACTACTAGGAAATGTCTCAGTATATATCAATCCTGCTTTCTCTCATTTTCATAGCTGTAGTTCTGTGCAAAATCTAATTCTTTACAGCTGAATATGTAGTAGGGGACTGTTTATATATTTCTATTACGTATTTAGATATTGGTGGTTACAATAACTACATAGGTAGGGATGGTGAGAGGCATTGTGGTCGATTCTTTTTGTTGTTGTTGTTGTGGAGGGTTGGGGGTTGTTGAGACTTAAGTTGGGATTTTCTTTTTTATAACCAAAATATATTACTGTGGATTGAATTGTGTCCCTCTCAAAATTCATACGTTAAGGCACTAACCACCAATGCAACTATATTTGGTGATAGGTCTTATAAGGAGGTAATTAAGTGAGGTCAGAAATGTGAGGACCTCGTTCAAAAGGATTAATGTCCCCTTGTAAGAAGAGACTCCAGAGAACCCGCTTATTGTCTTCACACTTCCACAAATGAACGCTGTGTAAGAACACTGCCAAAGAGCGATTGTCTATGAGCCAGAAACAGAACCTTTACCAGAAACTAAATTTGTTGGCACCTTAATCATGGCCTTTCAACCTCCAGAACTGTAAGAAAGAAATTTGTGTTGGTTAAGCCACCCAGCTTATGGTATTTTTATATAACAGTGAATCCCATGCCTGAGGGGGACCAATAGTTAGCTGGGATCCTCCGAATTTCTACATAGTGAAGGCAGATGACACAGCAACTTGTAAGTTGTCTTAGTTTCAGAATCATCTCCACTGAGATACAGATCTATCATAAAAAGCACACCTGCTTTCATAGCATGGCTTAAGGGTGAAATTTTCCCTGGACAAAACCAATTTACGTTTAATTTATTACTACCCAGAAGTATGTCTTACTTTCTGATTTAGAGGAGGTTGTCATGCAGAAAAAGAGGGAAACTCATAAATAACAGTCTATGACAATGTAATAGAGGTATAGATAGCTTGTTATAGGAGAACAAAAGAGTGACTCATTGGCAATAAAGGGGAAATTTACACTTAGGATACTTTTGGGAAAAGTGTAACCTTTCTCACTTGAACAACAGGACTTCAGGTATTTAAGGTTCTTTGCTATTATGAGATTTTTACTTTGGTTTACCTAATCAGCCTTAGTGTGTTAAAGAGAGGGATTAAAAAAAACAATGCAGGATATTCCGATAAAACACAGATACTTGAAAGCTTGAGTGGCAGAAGTTAGAAGTAAGAAGAAAAGAAAGAAGTGAAAAGTGTTTTTAATCAGAAACCCTGAATACTAAACATACTATTTTAGCAGGCTGTAGATATTGTTGAACCCAGCACATGAAGGCAATAGAAACTAATATGTGGAGGGCAGAGAAATAAAAAGAACATAGGCTAGTAAGTGATTTAGGTGCTTCACTTTTATGGCATTCTTTTCCAGGATGGGAATAATGTTGATTTATCCTTTGTGATGTCAGCCCCTAGCACAGTGCCTAGCACATAATATGTGTTAAGTAAATTCCAGTCATAGGGATGATGTGCACAAGGAAGTCCAAGTATGTGGTTTGCTGAAGAGGGACCCACTAGGTGACTGGGCATCCAGGAGAGACCACTAGGACAAATGCAAAAAGAGAGGACAGAAAACACCTTTCATGTACTTTACATTTTTTATATAAGCCTAGATATAATTCTTTTATATATCCTGGTACCATATCAAGCCTTAAAATTAATATTTTTTATTTCGCTTTAATATGCAGTCACTGTAGGCCATGTTAATAAATATCCTTTATTTTAATAAGTAAAATATGTCTTTTACTAGGAAAGCTATAAGCAGTGAAAATGCTGATAGATTCTCCTAATTGAAATTACATAGCTAGTTATACCCTCAAGTATAGTTCTTTTATCTACTTAGTATAGGATGCTAAGAATCATGACACTATTATTAAAATAGAGACACATTATTCTTCAGGTCAGAAAAAAATTGGTGTGACCAAGGGGATTATACATTACATTTCATCGCAACATTGTCACTCTTATGATACAGTGCAGAACACTAAAAGCTATTGTTTCCATGAATTATAACCCCAAATACTTTCACTCTGCAGATTCATTTTATCAGGACCTCAGTATTATACATCGCCACTGTAATGTGTAACATATTTTCAGTACATATCTTTATTGTACATTATAGGCTAAAATAGCATAATTATCATTATAGTAAGGTTTTACAAGAGATTTTATGTTTTAATTTTTATGTTCAAAGTTATTTAAGTAGTCACTGCAAGAAGAATGTTAAAAAAATACTCATAAGTTATACTATAAAATCAGTCCTTGGAGATTTTAAATTATTTTCAATTTTTAGGAGGTCTTTTATGAGAAGAAATATTTTATCAATAAGGGAGTAAACATTTTCAATGCATGCTCTTCATTTCACATTGCTTCAGCTTGCACCAAATGGCTATTTTTCAGGAAAGCAAAACAAAACAAAAAAAATATTAAAGCCTCAACTCTACTGCACTAAAGTAAATCAAAAGCAACTGCAGAAACAAAAACCTGCTTAAATGCAAAACCTTGCTAAGTTTTCTGTCAGGCTATACACCTTTAAATGGTGTCTAAATATTTTAAACATAATAAGAAATGGATCTCTAAAACTTATATCGCTATTCACCTCTAGCTTCTGAGATAAATTCTGGCCTGGCTAACCATTAGTAGATAATTATAAATGAAACAGGAGATTCAACATTCAACACAGACTTTCTTTTTTCTTTTTTTTTTTTTTTTGGCTTAGGAGCCTCCTTTATGCAAATTGGTAGGAGACCATTTTCATGCATTTCTGGCAATCAGTACTTAATTTGTTGATAACCTTAACAGTTGTGGCCAGAGTATAATTGGTATGCGCCCTTGTGCAAAAAAATAAATTGGGTTGTGCACAAAACTAAACAACATAATTACCAACAATTAGAAGTTAATTACAAAGTAGCAGATTCTCAAACCTTTCTCCTGAATTTGGCCAAAGCTGCTAGACCTAATTATATTTTAATGTTGTGAAAACATCCATGTGCCTGAGATAATCAAGTGTTCTGAAGATGCCTTCTGTAGATATGGGGTATGTTATGGATTCTCATGTCAAGAAATTAAATATGTTTATATTTGGGCTGATCTAATAATCACGGAAAAGTTGGTGAGGTGGGATTTGTGCTAATTTGGTAGTCATTTATCTACTTTACCTATTTAATTTGATCACTTCTGAAAAGAAAGAACAGAAAGATTTTGCTCAGGCAAAAATAGAGCTTCTCCAAGTATCTTTCACTATAACAAAGAAACCTTTTCCAATATTAGACCCTAGGGGAACACAGCTACAGCCACAGTCTGCATAACAGGTTTTTACTACTAGATGTGACATGAAAAGTATTTATACCAAAAAATTAGCAGATCAAATATTATAACTAATAACAAAAAAAGTCTAAGACTTTTTGGGGATCACTAAAAATATTTTGCAGACATTCCTTGTGATCAGAAACATAGAATAATATTATCAAATTTTAACAGCATAGCAATATCTAAATAAACATTTTCTTACTTCGTTTTCTCGGATCTGAAGACCTGAAACCAAGGTCTAAGGGTTGTCCTACCAGGGAGTAGTGCTAAAATCCACTTATTTTCTTACACTTATATTCTAATTATGGCTGACAGGTTATTCTGTGCTAAGCTCACAGGTAAAATTAACTTTTTTGCATTCTTGACGGAATCCACATGTCCCATTGTGTTTTCACTTCAACACGTATTTGTTTATTCAATTAGTTAGGAGATGCACACACCATTCTCTGAGGAAAATGAAATACAGTTTTCTTATTTTCTTTTTTATATTAATCTTCCTGCTTTTTCATCTTCCATTCACTCCCTTGGATTGATAATTGGAAGTTAATTTTGAAAGTAATTTTAATAAAAGGTTATCTACTGGTTTCTGTTCCATATTCTGTTATTCTATTTCAATCTCTCTAAGAACTTGCAAGTTATCCGATCTAATGGCCTCTTTAAGGTCTTCATGCTAGACACTGCAGCACTGGATATTTTTGAGATTTTCCTATTTCTTGAAAGCTCCTCTTCCCATGAATTTTATAATATTATTTTATTTATTAATTAAAAATTTGATGTCTTCCCAATAGTAATCAGCAAAATGTGAAGGTTACCATCATAGAGATTCAAATCTTTACAACTGCACAACAATCTACCTTATTTGGTACTTGCTTTATACATTCTAATCCTCTCCTTTTTTTTTTTCCAGATTATAACATGTACTTTCATATTCATTTACCTGTATCCTTGCATTTTCCACGCCTGGTAATGTCCTACATATATTAAACTGGACCTACTCTGTAAAGTTTGGAAGTAATTCTACTGCACAACACTCATCAAACAGACTAAATTATCAGACCATCTAAACAACACTGGATGGATTTTTTCTTATCTTTAGAATGTCTAGAAAAATATATGGAACACATACAATTATGAAATGTGTGTGTGTGTGTTTATGATTTGTACTTATTTGTTTTCAGCTAGAAGGGCATGCATGTGTTGGACCTATATATGTCTTAGAAAAGTGGGTTGAGTTTTCTAAGACTAGATGAGGTGAGGGTAAAGAGAAGAAATAAGACAGCAGAAATCTATTATTATTATTATTATTATTATTTGAGATGGAGTCTCACTGTGTCACTCAGGATGGAGTGCAGTGTCACGATATCAGGTCACTGCAAGCTCCACCTCCTGAGTTCATGCCATTCTCCTGCTTCAGTCTCCCAAGTACGTGGGACTACAGGCGCCTGCCTCCACGCCCGGCTAATTTTTTGTATTTCTGGTAGAGACGGGGTTTCACCATATTAGCCAGGATGGTCTTGATCTCCTGACCTCGTGATCTGCCCGTCTCGGCCTCCCAAAGTGCTGGGATTACAGGCATGAGCCACCGTGTCCGGCCTATTAAATGTTTTAACAGTACATTTTTATCTATTACTTAGGATAGTTTTTCCTCCTAAATAATATATGTCTGGATGAAATATAATCCTAATTTGAGTGGAGCATTGGAGATATTTACAGAAGGAAAGTTGGTTCTCCTTTAAAGTTGGACAAATTGCTATAGTCTGATGAACTACTAGAGAGGAGGAAAAAATGGAAATCACATTGACTGACAGTTTTTCTATTTAAGGAAATAAATCAGTAGTATAATTACTTATGTTTACACTAATATTAGTAACTTATAAAGAAGACACTGTAGATTATGATATACAGGTAAGGGATCCATTATTTGGACAGCATAGAAGCACATACAGAAAAATAAAGTGGTCTCTCTAAGACAATCTTTGAGAGACAAATCTAAGGCTAAATTTAAAGTCTCTTGATTTCAGAACAAAATATTTACTGGGTTCCAGTGAGAGCAAAACAAAGAAGAGAAAAATTTGAAGAACCAAAACAAAATAATATAAACAAAAACTACACCCATATTGAAGAATTTCATAAAGAACTACTAATTTTGATAATAATAAAGTGAATGACTAATTAAACGGTGCATTTTTAAAAGACTTCTTGCAAACACTCTTTTTGCTGTCACTTAAAATTGGTGCTCCTTGGAAAGTGGAAGGAGAGAATGAGGAATCATTAAGCCTAGTACCATAATGAAATGCCTGGGTGATGAAATAATCTGTACAACAAGTCTCCATGATGCAGGTTTACCTGTGTAACAAGCCTGCTCTTGTACCCCTGAACTTACAATATCAGTTAAAATATTGTGTGCTTATCATAATTTCTTGAAACTAATTGCATATGCAAAACTGTGCCTCTGCATCTGTTACAATTACCCTGATTGGCCACTCACATTCTTAGAGAGAAGGGCATAGAGCTAACTGACCTTGCCAGAGACCAAGTGTACCTACTGTGTTTTAATTTGGTGTGCAATTCTGTGTGCAAATTTCTCATGCCAATTATTGCACTTCAAAAAATCTGCATCCTACCAACATCTTTGCAACTGAACAGAAAGAGGAGAGAACATTCTCTAAACAATGCAATTAAAGCAGTATAGGCAATTAACTTTGCTATTTAGTCTAAAGTAGAGAGCACTAGAGACAAAGTAATAAATGTTCACAAACACTTTACCATTATATGGAATTGCAGAATAGACACACATTTTTAATACACAATACAGGCAGTCATATTATTAAACTTAATGACATCTGAGAAATGATGAAACGCTAAGAGCCTTGAGCTTGTAATGAGATAAACTTGTAGCCTGATCAGCTTGCATACAAATCATCTCATCTAAATAAAATTAATGTTGGATTTTTATATCTCTCCTCAAGCACTGCTGTGCCCCCCTATTCATTTTATGAACAATTATTGAAAAGAAAATAAAAGTTTAGCCGTGATATGATGTATCAGTGGGAGGATCTACAAAACATGACATTTTAAGTTCTTATTTCTGTTGTTGAATGTAAAATTTCTTATAGGTTAAAAATTGAAGAATGAATTACTGATGCTAAATACAATGTGAGAAATATTTTAAAGCTTTTAAATGAATACAGAAACTGTTTAGTTTTTTTTCATAAAAATGTTTACTTTAAAAATTTTTTTCATACTCCTAATAACAGCATGCCAGTATTTAATGTTAAATTTTTTTAAATTTTAATTGTGTTTCCATCTAAAAAGTATACAATTGTGTTTACATCTAAAAAAAAGCTATTCCCTCTAAATCCTCATTTTAAAATTATAATATTAAAGGAGATAAATGTGACATGGCTATGTCATTTCAATATCAGTCAAAATAGAAAAATTGTGTACTTCATTTTAACTTACGTAACTAAAGTTTACATTTTAAGATAAATTGCAAGCATCTCAGGGCAGGATATTGCCCTCTTCTCTCACATTTTGTACAGCGTCTAGTAACATTTAGCATTCCATGGCTATGAAAGAGTAAAAAGCACAAAATCTAAATTTTCACTACAAATCTTAACTGACAAAGAAAGTTGTAAAGGAATTATCTAAACTAGATGCTCCTTGTGGGTTGATATCTTAGAAGATAATTCTTCAACAGGGGTCTCATATTATATTCATCCAAAACATGACTTACAGTTATTTGAAATATCAGTATGAAAATGTATCTTCAAAGACAACATTATGAAGAACTACCATGGCTCTCAATAAAGAGAAAATTTAAGCCATTCATAAATTAAAGAGAGTATTTTAGGAAAAGTAGATAAAAAGGTAAATTAAAAACTCGAATTTCTTTCTTGAAGTATCCTAGTTTACTTTTCGATATTCATTTCACTGTATTTGTGCAGACATCTAAGTCAGTGGTCCCCAACTTTTTGTCACCAGGGACGGGTTCCACGGGAGACAATTTTTCCATGAATCGGGTGGTGGATGGGTGGAAGATGGTTTCAGGATGAAACTGTTCCACCTCAGATCATCAGGCATTAGTTAGATTCTCATAAGAAGTCCACAACCTAAATCCCTCTTACGGGCAGTTCACAATAGTGTTCTTGCTTCTGTGAGAATCTAACGCCCCTGCTGATCTTACAAGACATGAACAGACAGTAAAGCTCACTCACTCTCCACTCACCTCTGGCTGTGTGGCCTCGCTCCTAACAGGCCAGGGTACCAGTCTGTGGAGCAGGGGTTAGGGACCCTTGATCTAAATAACATAATTGAGTATTAAATAGGTTGAAACATTTCAAGGCATACAATACTGCCTGGCGAATAGTACACGTTCAATAAGTGTTAGTTATTACTCAAGAAGTGTCCCTGCACGTCCACTCCCTTTAGTACTTTTATGCCCACCAAAAACCACTTGTGCTAGTTTGCATACATAGTTTTTGCAAGGTGAACTTTTCCCTTAATTCAAAAATTATAAAATTTGGAAAGAATCTGCAGTCAGATTCCAGGTTCTATTAAGTGTTCCTTCTTCAAAGAAACAAAACCTGGAAATAATGGATGGTGTGGTATGTGGTGGTTTATATAGAAAATTGTGTTGGAGGTCCTGAAGATAACTTCAGGCCCAATAATTTGCTTGAAAATCTCACAGGATTCAGAAATCTCCTATGTTTATGGTTTATCACAGAGAAAATACAGATTAAAAGCAACAAAGGGAAAAGGTGCAAGGAAGGAATTCCAAGAGAAACCTGTAGAAGCCACCTCAGGGGTCCTCTCCCAGTGGAGTCTCATGGTGATGCATTTAATCCTCTCAGCAATGATGTGTTATAATGCATGATAAGTGCTGCTAATTAGAGAAGCTCACTCAAGCTTTGGCATCCAGGGTTTTTACTGGGGGTCAGTAATGCAAGCATGCAATGCCAGTGAAATTGAACTCAGCTACTCTCCCCTCCCTCAGAGCAAAAACAGGCATTCACCATAAATCACATTCTTAGCATAACCTTTACTGCTCAAACTGGTGAAGTGTGTCCCAAGACCCCAGGTATATAAAAATATTCTTATCAGGTAGTATATTTCAAGTTTTCAGAGATTATTTCCTAAGATTCAGCCAAAAGTCAATACTAAAGACAGACCCTTCTTTGGAATGTGCAGTCTGTGAGCAACCAAGACTGCTGCGTTAACCTTTTTCTGCCTGAAATTATAAAACAGAATTGAAATCAGTGCCCCAGAACACACAGCAGAAAAAAAAATCTTGACGCTATGTGTAAAGATTAGTCAATGAACACATCCATATGTTTTATTAAAATAAAATCTTGTTACCTAATTATAATCTTTTAAAATATCATGTTTTTATTACTTTTCTGACTAATGAACAATTTCAGGAACCCAGGTGGTTCTTTCAAGATTGAGTATGGCTCACAGTCGTAGTTTATGCCCTGGTTTATGCTTTAATGCCCTGGTTCCTAAGGCAGAGCCTTACGTTGTTCCTATCACTAAGGCTATTCTATAACCTTGTTTTCTTCAAATTCCTGTATGAAAATTTAAGGCTGTGGGCCAGATGTCCCAGCTTGGTACACTAACTAATGCGATCCAGTCTGCCTTCCTGGTCCCACACCTGACACCATGCTCACGTCTATCAAGTTCAGCAGTCCTGTTGGTACAACGACTTGTTGCTGGAACTCCCTGAGACTGCCTTCCTGAGTTGCCACTCTCACTCCAACACATCAGTCCCTGCTGCATCACTTGACATATGGGGCTCCTTCCAAATCCCTGTAATTTTTCCTCAAGCTTTACCCTACCATGGTAAGTAAGCTTACTGTCTTAGTCTGTTTGTGCTGCTATAACAAAACGTCTGAGACTGAGTAGTGTATAAAACCAGAAATTTACTTCTCACAATTCTAGAGGCTGGAAGTCCAAGATCAAGGTGCTGGCAGGTTCAGTGACTGGTGAGAACCTGACCTCTGCTTCCAAGATGGCACCTCATTGTGTGTCCACTAGAGAGGCAAATGCTGTGTCCTCACATGGCAGAACAGTGGAGGAAAGCAAAGCCACTCCCTCTAGCCTTTCTACAAGGGCCATAATTCCATCCCTGAGGATTCTGCCCTCATGACTTAATCACCTTCTAAAGGTCTCACCTCTTAATACTATTGTACTGGTGATTCAGTTTCAACATTTCAATTTTGGGGAGCACATTCAAGCCACAGCACCTACTTGCTGTTTCCATGTCCTCACATGGATCTCTCTTTTCCCATCGTATATCACATAGGGCTACTCTGTTCATAGAGAAATCTATCTTTTATTCACGTGACATGCATTCAACATGTATTTAGTGATTTAGTGAGTGGCCATTACATACCAGGTACTGTTCTACTATTAGGAAATATGAGAATATGTAGTTCTATCCAAGTAATGTCCTTGTTAACATATATGCATTTTTATAAAACACACAAATCCAAATATAAAGTCCAAGTCTTTCCCTTAATAAACAAAAAAGGGTCAGAATATAAAAATGACTTCCAAAGTATCCTCTCTCGCTCTTTTTTTTCCTTTCAGACATCTGTGGGTCTATCTGTCTATCTATAATGTGTCCAGTCCAGTTCAGATCACTTTTTAGTCCTCCTAATAATATTACACTCTGATCCTGTAAGTACAAACTTACATTTTCCACTTCACAGATCCCAATCTGCACCACTGATTGTGAAACAAATATTCTTTGTTCCTGAATAACTGTAGATGTGGTGGAGAGTACCAAAGGGCCATAGCCTCTCTCACACTAAAAACAAGAATGAAGCAGTGAGTTGCCTTCTCTCAATTCAAACAGCTATAAACCCAACAAGTACATGACCTTTAATTCTCCTACTCCTGGAGGAAATCTCTTGACTGCACTTACATTTAGGCCATTAAGGGGAAAAAAGCTACCCTCATATTAATATATCAGCACACAATAGAAATATACAACAAAGTAAAATATTTAATAAATTGTTTGAGGTAAATCATGAAAGTATAACCCTAAAAATCCCAAAATAGACATAGCATTGAACCTTTTGAAGACTCAATTTATAGTCCATCTCATGTGTTCAGTTATAAATTACAAAAACAGTTACGTCTAAAATATTGTTAAAGAATCAAAAGGGTCCATGATATGGTTTGGCTGTGTGTCCCCACCCAAATCTCATCTCACATTGTAATCACCATATGTCCAGGGAGGGACCTGTAACCTCTATGTGTCAAGGGAGGGAAGTGATTGTATTATAAGGAGGTTCCCCCATGTTCTTCTTGTGATAATGAGTGAGTTCTCATGAGATCCAATAGTTTTATAAATAACACTTTTTCCTGTGCTCTCACTTCTCTCTCCTGCTGCCTTGTGAAGAAGGTGCTTGCTTCTCCCTTTGTCTTCTGCCATGATTGTAAGTTTCCTGAGGCCTCCTCAGCCATGTGGAGCTGTGAGTCAATTAAACCTCTTTCTTTTATAGATTTCCCAGTTTGGTTATGTCTTTACAGTAGTGTGAAAACTAACTAATACACTCCCCATGCTCCATTCTTATTGTGAGCATTTTTTTCTTTATAGCAAAAAAATAGATTATGATGCTATAAACACATTTCAGGGATGTAGAACATTATCAATCAAAAGTCGCTGAAAAGAGAAAAGGCAAGTTATAGGGATTCATATTGAGACAAAACACACTTATCATCATAAAGTAGTACTTGCTTGATATTGAGTACTTTTTGAGTACATTCCAAAGTTCATTATCATGAATCGTATTTGAGAAAGTGCAAGGCAGTTCTCTGGGTGACCTTGGACTGACTCAGTTCTCCCCCCACCATTTCTTGCTTGTAGTTCTCATGAATAAGTATAAAATAGGCTAGGAATTCAACACCCTGAGATAAGGGGGAATTGGCCAGAACAGCCTGGGCTTTGTTTCAGTCTATCCTGGAAAAGAGATGTTCATCAATGCTGTAGCCTCTGACGGTGAGGCATTGTCCCTTAGGTACATAATTGGGAGTGGGCTGCCTTTCAGGACCCCTCAGCTCCAGTGTAAGTCAGGCAAGTGCAGGCAAAATGCCATTCACTGTGGTGAATGAGCCTTGGTGAATTCTATGCTTCTGTTGGCCCTCACTGCCTATCTATAAATAATAAACTTGCTTATTGTAACTTCTTTTGTGTGTGGATGTTCTCTCTCACCAGGCTGAGATCAGTTGGTAAGCTGTGCACACTGAATCTGCCCAACTGAAATGGATATATTGGTTCTCACATTATACTTTAATTGCAATTTGAGTCACATCTAGAGCAAAAAAAAAAAAAAAAAAAAAAAAAAAAAGGATAAATAAGTGAATTTCGTTATTGGCACACCAACCATTTTCTGCACCAAGAACCTTACTTTTATGTAGGACTAAGCAATATCTAGTACTTCATCTGTATCAATTATTCATTTTATCTATCTATCATTATGTGTTGAGAGCTTCCCACATGCCTGACCCTGTCCCAGATATTGAGGAGACTGTGCTGAATCAGACAGATAAGACAGCTATGCCCATGGAGCTCATATTACAGTGGAAATAAGACCAACAAATTAAAAAGTAAGCTATAAATGTGTGTGTTCTGAAGAAAATAAAGTGGGATGGCATGATAGAGAGTAATGAGAGAGTGATAATTTAAATTAAGTGGTCAGGGAAGGCCTCTATTAAGACGTGATACTTAAACAAAGGTACAAACAGAAGATGATCCTGGATGTGAGAAATACAGCAAGAGGGAATTAACTATTTATCAGGTGGGGAAGAGCTTGGAGAATTTAGAAATCAAAAATATCAATGTGGCTGTAGTACAGTGAGTATGTAGTAGGAATAATACAAGATGAACTTGGCAAGTTAGTTCAGAGACATTTCATAGAACCTTGTAGGCAAGGGTAATAATATGGTATCAAAGTATAATGAATAGCCATTAGGTGGTTTAGATATGTGTGTGGAAAATGGACGGGAAGAAATGAAGTTTGGAAGCTATGGTGCAGCAGTAATATGCGTGAAAGATGATGGCACCATGGAATAGAAGGTATAGTAACAGAAAAAACACAAAATAGATACATTTGTAATGTGGTCTGGGTGCTCTCAACAGGACATGATTATGGTAGTCTGTGGGTTTAAAGGAAAATAAATTATTAAAGGATCAAAGATGATCTTAGATTTGGGGCTTCAGTACATGGAGAGGTGGTGGCATTATTTACTGATATGCAGAGCTATGAAGGAATGGGTTGAGTGCATTTGTGTGTTTCAGAAATGTTACAACAGATGACACTGCTAGATTGCCAATTGGAAATATCAAATAGGTGAAAACATTTATATATTCTATACAATTTTGTATTTGTGTGCGCCTCTAAACTTATGTGTGTATGTATATATACACACAAAATATGATGAAAGAAAGGTAACAAAAAATATTCTAAAGTTGGAAATGGGGAAAAGAGACATTTGGTGTCCTTTTAATCCAGTGCTGGCCTTGACTTTCTACTGACTAGGCCATTTTCCAACTCTGTAGGGATGGAGGCTAACCTACACATTTGCTGTTGCTATTGTGTAATTATGAATATAATTTTAGTTTAGTGAAATAAAAAAAGTTACAGCTTATTGCCCTGGAAAATATTGATCACTTTTGTCCTCAACCTGGAAATCTTAAAATTTCTTTATTAAATTGCATATTGTATTAATACATGCATACATGTACACATACATAAACACACATATATAGTTATCTTCTCATATGCTCTTTGGGTCAGTTTCAATATCTTGTTATTAATTAATGAGTTAAATGGAATCTTTGGCATGTGTTTATTTCATATTTGCCAGAGATTATTGTTTATCTTTTTGAAAATTATAATTAAATAGATATGAAGGTTAACATATTAATCTGAGAGTTACTGACATGTGGATGATAGCTATGAAACTGATGAAATCACTTTTTTTTTCTTTGAGATGGAGTTCTGCTCTTGTTGTCCAGGCTGGAGTGCAATGGCACAATCTTGGCTCACTGCAACCTCCACATCCCAGGTTCAAGTGATTCTCCTGCCTCAGCCTCCCGAGTAGCTGGGTTACAGGCATGTGCCACCACGCCTGTCTAATTTTGTATTTTTAGTAGAGATGGGGTTTCTCTGTGTTGGTCAGGCTGGTCTCAAATTCCCGACCTCAGGTGATCCGCCCACCTTGGCCTCCCAAAGTGCTGGGAATACAGGTGTGAGCCACCGCATCTCGCTGAGATTACATTTTTTAAAAATACATAAAAACATGATTCGTTTTGGTTCCAGAGAATAGAGAACATAAATATGATGTCACTATTTGTTTAGAAAAACTCTGTAAGGTTTTGATATGTTCATTTTTCTACTGAGTAAATTATGGCTCAGAAAACTTGAGTAGCTCTCTCAGGGCTTCACATCTAAAAAATGTTAGCAAATGTAGCCCTGGTCAGTCTAACTCAAAAATTTATTTTTTTTCCACAAAAGCAAGATAATTCTCCAGAAGAAAATAGCTTAATTTTTTTTATAAAGCTAATGGGCAATTTAGGCAATTTCCCTTTCTTTATTCCCATCCCCCTCCTGGTGTGTGTGATTACTATAATTTAGGCCCTGGATACTGCAGAAATATTTCTTAACCTGTATAATCTCACCCAAAAGAGACATTTCAAAATGGTAAGTATAGATCATGTCAGAAATGCAAGTACTATCATGATATAAGGCATTTTGCTTTAGGCAAAATATGAAAAAAACAATTTTCACATATTGTAATATTTTAAATATACACATTTTTAATTTTTTTAACTGAAAGTGCATTCATGAACAAAGTAGATGATTATGTTTTCCTCTTTTTAGCTTAGGACTTTCCATTATGTAATTATAAGTAAATGCATTAATGATCATTGGTTGATCCTGAATCTTAAAGTATAATCAATTATATCCACATGGAATTTAAAATATAATAATTTAAAAATATTATTTAAGTGAAATAATTCATAATGAGATTAAAGGCAATGCACAAAGAACATATTATGTAATGCAAATTAAATGTGTCATTATTACCCTATTATTCACCACATTTTTAGTATGCATGTTCTTGTTATGTAGGTAGATAAAAATCATGTTAAAGGGCATATAAAAATAATAAATCCCCTGTTATTAATAAATTTTTACACTACTATTAACAACTACCTGAGACTGGGTCATTTATAAAGAAAAGAAAAGAAGAAAAAAAGAAAAGATATTTAATTGATGTACAATTCCACATGGTTTGGGATTCCTCAGGAAACTTACAATCATGGAGCAAGGAGAAGGAGAGGAAAGGCACATCTTACATGGTGGCAGGAGAGAGACAGTGGGTGAAGAAGGACGTGCCACAGTTTTAAACCACCAGATATCCTGAGAATTTACTATCATGAGAACAGCATGGGGGAAACCGCCCCAATAATCCTATAACTTCCCATCAGGCTCCTCCTCTGACATGTGGGGATTATAATTCCAGATGAGATTTGGGTGGGGACACAGAACCAACCATATCATCCCTCTATGATTTCTATAATTCAGTAATAAAGATATTAAACAACTGAAAAATATATTTTATTCAAGAAGCAGCAATGATTGAAAGTGATTGAAAATAATAAATCATATTGCCCAAATAAAAGTTTTAAAATATAATATCAATTATATTGAAAATGATACATTTAGCTAGATGTTGGATCATTATTTTACATATACATCTCCTTCAAATAAACTACAACCCTTTGAGGGCAGGCAAGGATCATAATCATATTGAACTGTGAGTTTCCAAAGCACATAAGGAGACTCTCATAAAAATACATGAATGTAGTCTATGTCTTACACATCATAAATCCATAGCCTAAATCTTACTAGAACTCTAAAAATATAACATTTATAACAGAATAAAATTCAAATTTTGACCTTTTTTTACCTTTTAGAGATGTTTATTAATTATTTGTTAACCATTATGCATTTTTAAATTAAAGCAAATCAAGGTTGGAATTTGGCTGCTCTAAACTAGGAATAAAATACTGAAATATAACTGTTAAAGTTATGGAATATGTAAATGTTCAATACAACAAATAAGTAAAAATTTAAGAATTGTAACTTTATTTCTTTCTCTTATTTCATGTCTTTTGTTTTAAAATAATCAACAACACAGAACTAGATGCTGAGGGTCTATAACGTTTTATTCCCATTTAAATGAACTGTAAACTATTGCATATAATGTGAAAAATTCAGATTAGGAAATTTTATAAAAACAATGAAGGCCATATGTAAGTTATACCATTAGAGAAAATTAAATATCCAAAATTTACTGTAATTATTCACAAATTATAATTAGATTATATCTCCTTGGTTAGCTATATTCCTAGATATCTCATCTGCTTTATGGCTATTGTAAGGATTCCTTTCTTGATTTCACTATCAGTCTAGACAGTGTTAGTGTATGGAAATGTTAATGACTTTTGTACCCCTATTTTGTATCCTAAAACTTTACTAAAATTGTTTATCAATTCTAGGAGTCTTTAGATAGAATATAGGATTTTCTAGGTATAGGATCATATCCTCAGCAAAGAGAGACAGTTTGACTTATTTTCCTATTTTGGTGGATTTTATTTATTTTTCTTGCCTGACTGCTCTGGCCTGGACTTCTAGTACTATGTAGAATAGGAGTGGTGAGAGTAGGCATCCTTGTCTTTTTCCAGTTCTCAAGGGAAATGGTTTGAGCTTTTACTCATTTAGTATGTTGTAGTCCGTGGGTTTGTCATGCATAGCTCTTATCATTTTGAGATATGTTCCTTTGATGCCTAGTGTCTTGAGAGTTTTTATCATGACGGGATGCTGAATTTTATCACATCATTTTCTGAGTATTGAGACTATATGGTTTGATTTTGATTTTTTTACACAGTGAATCACATTTATTGATTTGCATATGTTGAACCTGCCTCACATCTCAGGAATAAAGTCCAGTTGATCATGCTGAATTAACATCTTGGTATGCTGCTGGATTCAATTTGTTAGTTGTTTATTATTATTATTATTATTATTATTATTATTATTATTGAGGATTTTTGTGTCTATGTTCATGAGGGATTTTGGTCTGCACTTTTCTTTTTTCACTGTGTCTCTGCCAGATTTTAGTGTCAAGGTGATGCTGCCTTCATAGAAAGGATTAGGGAGGAGCTCCTCCTCCTCAACTTTTTGGAATGGTTTTAGTAGAACTGGTATGATTTTTTTTTTTTCTTTTTATACATCTGGTAGAATTTGGCTGTAAATTCACCTCAAGAGGGCTTTCGTTTTGGTTGGCAGGTTCTTTATTACTGATTCAATTTCAGAAGTTGATATTGGTTTATTCAAGGTTTCATTCTCTTCCTTATTCAATCTTGGGAGATTGTGTGCTTCCAGGTGTTTACTAATTTCCTCTAGATATTCTAATTTATGTGCATAGTTGTCCACAGTCATCTCTGAGTATATTTGGGTTCTGAGCATATATTTGTGGGATCAATTGTAGTATCACCTTTGTCATTTCTGATTGGGCTTTATTTGGGTCTTCTTTTTCTTTCTCTTTGTTCATATAGCCAGGAGGCATATCAATCTTATTTATTTGTTTGAAAAACCAATTCTTGGTTACATTGATCTTTTTATAGATTTTTACATCTCAATTTCTTTAAGTTATTTTTTAATTTTAGTTATTTATTTTCTTCTGCTAGCTTTGGAGTTTATTTGCTCTTTTTTTCTAGTTCCTTTAGGTACAAAGTTACATTGTTAATTTGAGACCTTTCTATTTTCCTGATAAAGGCAGTTGGGACTATGAACTTTCCTCTTAACACTGCTTTTGCTGCATCCAAGAGATTTTCGTGAGTTTTTTCCCCTGTTTTCATAAATTTCAAAGAAGTTTTTTATTTCTCCCTTAATTTCAATGTTTTCTCAACAGTTATTTAGGAATAAGCTGTTTAATTTTCATGTATTTGTGTAGTATTGGGAGATTTGTGTAGTATTGGGAGTATTATGTAGTATTAAGAAATCAATAGGTATTGATTTCTATTTTCATTGCACTAAAATTGTACTTGGTCTAAGAGTGGTCTAAGAGTGTACTTGGCATGATTTCAATTTGTTTTGAGTGGATTGGTGCTTGCTTTATGAGCGAGCATGTGATCAATATTAGAATACGTTCTGTGTGCAGATGAGAAGACTGAGTATTTTGTGGTCATTGGGTGGTGTGTTCTGTAGATGTTTGTTAGGTCTAACTGGTCAAGTGCCAAGATGAAGTCTAGAGTTTCTTTGTTAGTTTTCTGTCTCAATGATCTATTTAACACAGTCAGTGGGGTGTTAAAGTCTCCTACAATTATCGTGTGGTTTCTAAGTCTTTATAGGCCAAGAAGAAGTTGTTTTATGAATCTAGGCACTCCAATGTTGGGTGCATATGTATTTAGGAGACTTAAGGCTTCTTACTGAATTGTACTCTTTATCATCAATGTCCTTCACTGTCCTTTTTAATTTTTACTGGTTTAAAGTCTGATATATCTGATATAACATTACCAACTCCTGCTTTTTTGTGTGTTTTCTGTATGCATAGTGGATCTTACTCTACTCTTACTTTTAGCCTGTGGGTGTCATTACATGTGAGATGAGTCTCTTGAATACAACAGATGCCAGGGTTAAGAAAAATAAATGGGAAAACATTCCATGCTCATGGATTGGAAGAATCATTATTGTAAAAATGGCCATGCTGCCCAAAGCAATTGAAAGCTACAATGCTCTTTCTTTCAAACTACCGATATAATTATTCACAGAATTAGAAAAAATGATTCCAAAATTCACATGTCAATAAAAAAGAGCCCAAAAGCCAGAACAATCCTAAACAAAAAGAACAAAACTGGAGCTATCATAGTACTTGATTTCAAACTGCACTGTAAAGCCACAACAACCCTAACAGATTGGTACTGGTACCAAAAACAGACACATAAACCAACAGATCAGAATTTTAAGAACTCAGAAAGTCACATACCTACAACCATTCTTTGACCAAGCTTACAAAAAAAGGCAGTAAGAAAAGGAATCTCTATTCAATAGATGGTACTGGGATAACTGGCTAGTCATATGCAGAAGATTGAAGCCAGACCCTGCCTTTCATCATATACAAAAATTAACTCAAAACGGATTAAAGATTTAAATGTTAAAATGTGAAACTATAAAAATCCTGGAAGACAACATAAGATATACTCTTCTTGACACTGGCCTTGGTAAATAATTTTTTGGCTAAGTTCACAAAATCAATTGCAATTAAAAAAAATGACAAGTGGGACCTAACTAAACTAAAGAGCTTCTGCATAGCAAAATAAACTGTTACCAGAGCAAACAGACAACTTACTGAATGGGAGAAGATATTTGCAAAATAGGCATTCAACAAAGGCCTAATACTCAGAATCTATAGGGGACTTAAATCAACAAGCAAAGAATAATCTCATTAAAAAATGGACAAAGGACATGAACTGACATTTTGCAGAAGAAGGTACACAGGTTGCCAAGAAACACATGAAAAATTGTTCAGCATCTCTAATCATCAGAGAAATGTAAATCAAAACTACAGTGAGATACCATCTCACACCAGTCAGAATGGCTATTAATAAGACATCAAAAAACAAGAGATGCTGGTGAGGTTTCAGAGACAAGGGAATACTTACACACCGTTTATAGTAATATAAATTGGTCCTGCCACTAGAAAGCAGTCTGGAGATTTCACAAATAACTTAAAACAGAGCTACCTTTTGACTGAGCAATCCTATTACTGGGTGTATACTCAATGGGAAATAAATCATTCTACCAAAAAGACACGCACTCACGTGCTTATTGCTGTACTATTCAAAATAGCAAAGACATGAAATCAACCCAGGTGCCCATCAATAATAGATTGGATAAAGAAAATGTGGTATGGTACACCATGGAACACTATGTAGCCATAATATAGAATGAAATCATGTCTTTGCAGCATCATGGATGGAGCTGGAGGCCATAATCTTAAGCAAATTAATGAAGAAGAGAAATCCAAATACCACATATCCTCACTTATGAGTGGGAGCTAAACATTGGATACACATGGACATAAATATTGGAATAATAGAGAGTAGTGACAACTAGAGGGTGGAGGGGGAGTGGGTTAAAAAACCACCTATTGGGTATTATGCTCACTATTTGGATGATGGGATTCATACTGCAAACCTCAGTATCATACAATATTCCCATGTAACAAATCTATACATGTACTACCTGTATCTAAAATGAAGCTTGAAGTAAAAATTATAATATTAATAATAGATTATAAAGCCTTTAATATGTCAGGTCAGCATATAGCTATTGACAGCCAATGCATCTTTAGCAAATGTTGTTAACTAGGAAAGCAATTACTCATTAAAATAAATTAAATTAGCATAGAGACTAAATGACTTGTTTGTTTTAATGGTTTTATCTACAGCCAAAAATAATTGGAAGTTTCTCCTATCACTGATACTTTGTGGGACATTCTACTCAGATTTTCCACAAATGTAGAAAGCAAACTTTATTTCTTATTTCCAAATACTATATACACTTAGTTCTTAGGATAAAAGTTGTATAGCTGTATTAAATTAATGCATGTCTGTTATACACTCATGGAGCTTCTGATATCAGTAAGTCTGGGATGGGGTCTAGAAATTTGCATTTCAGATCTCATGAAAATCTGATTCTAGTACTCTGTGGAGCCTTCTGTGAGCAAAATCACTACAGTCAGTACCTAAATTCTGCTTTTACCAGACAGCTTCTGCACACTAACTTTCCTCATGATACTGACATTACAGAACAACAATTAGTAATCATCCCCTCCTCACGTTTTTTTTTCTTTTTTTTTTTTTTAATTTATTTATTATTATTAAACTTCAAGTTGTAGGGTACATGTGCACAATGTGCAGGTTTGCTACATATGTATACTTGTGCCATGTTGGTGTGCTGCACCCATCAACCCGTCATTTACATAAGGTATAACTCCCAATGCAATCCCTCCCCCCTCCCCCCTCCCCATGATAGGCCCCGGTGTGTGATGTTCCCCTTCCCGAGTCCAAGTGATCTCATTGTTCAGTTCCCGCCTATGAGTGAGAACATGCGGTGTTTGGTTTTCTGTTCTTGTGATAGTTTGCTAAGAATGATGGTTTCCAGCTGCATCCATGTCCCTACAAAGGACACAAACTCATCCTTTTTTATGGCTGCATAGTATTCCATGGTGTATATGTGCCACATTTTCTTAATCCAATCTGTCACTGATGGACATTTGGGTTGATTCCAAGTCTTTGCTATTGTGAATAGTGCTGCAATAAACATACGTGTGCATGTGTCTTTATAGCAGCATAATTTATAATCCTTTGGGTATATACCTAGTAATGGGATGGCTGGGTCATATGGTACATCTAGTTCTAGATCCTTGAGGAATCGCCATACTGTTTTCCATAATGGTTGAACTAGTTTACAATCCCACCAACAGTGTAAAAGTGTTCCTATTTCTCCACATCCTCTCCAGCACCTGTTGTTTCCTGACTTTTGAATGATCGCCATTCTAACTGGTGTGAGATGGTATCTCATTGTGGTTTTGATTTGCATTTCTCTGATGGCCAGTGATGATGAGCATTTTTTCATGTGTCTGTTGGCTGTATGAATGTCTTCTTTTGAGAAATGTCTGTTCATATCCTTTGCCCACTTTTGGATGGGGTTGTTTGTTTTTTTCTTGTAAATTTGTTTGAGTTCTTTGTAGGTTCTGGATATTAGCCCTTTGTCAGATGAGTAGATTGCAAAAATTTTCTCCCATTCTGTAGGTTGCCTGTTCACTCTGATGGTAGTTTCTTTTGCTGTGCAGAAGCTCTTTAGTTTAATGAGATCCCATTTGTCAATTTTGGCTTTTGCTGCTGTTGCTTTTGGTGTTTTAGACATGAAGTCTTTGCCCATGCCTATGTCCTGAATGGTACTACCTAGGTTTTCCTCTAGGATTTTTATGGTATTAGGTCTAACATTTAAGTCTCTAATCCATCTTGAATTAATTTTCGTATAAGGAGTAAGGAAAGGATCCAGTTTCAGCTTTCTACTTTTGGCTAGCCAATTTTCCCAGCACCATTTATTAAATAGGGAATCCTTTCCCCATTTCTTGTTTCTCTCAGGTTTGTCAAAGATCAGATGGCTGTAGATGTGTGGTATTATTTCTGAGGACTCTATTCTGTTCCATTGGTCTATATCTCTGTTTTGGTACCAGTACCATGCTGTTTTGGTTACTGTAGCCTTGTAGTATAGTTTGAAGTCAGGTAGCGTGATGCCTCCAGCTTTGTTCTTTTGACTTAGGATTGTCTTGGAGATGCGGGCTCTTTTTTGGTTCCATATGAACTTTAAAGCAGTTTTTTCCAATTCTGTGAAGAAGCTCATTGGTAGCTTGATGGGGATGGCATTGAATCTATAAATTACCTTGGGCAGTATGGCCATTTTCACGATATTGATTCTTCCTATCCATGAGCATGGTATGTTCTTCCATTTGTTTGTGTCCTCTTTGATTTCACTGAGCAGTGGTTTGTAGTTCTCCTTGAAGAGGTCCTTTACATCCCTTGTAAGTTGGATTCCTAGGTATTTTATTCTCTTTGAAGCAATTGTGAATGGAAGTTCATTCCTGATTTGGCTCTCTGTTTGTCTGTTACTGGTGTATAAGAATGCTTGTGATTTTTGCACATTAATTTTGTATCCTGAGACTTTGCTGAAGTTGCTTATCAGCTTAAGGAGATTTGGGGCTGAGACAATGGGGTTTTCTAAATATACAATCATGTCATCTGCAAACAGGGACAATTTGACTTCTTCTTTTCCTAACTGAATACCCTTGATTTCTTTCTCTTGCCTGATTGCCCTAGCCAGAACTTCCAACACTATGTTGAATAGGAGTGGTGAGAGAGGGCATCCCTGTCTTGTGCCAGTTTTCAAAGGGAATTTTTCCAGTTTTTGCCCATTCAGTATGATATTGGCTGTGGGTTTGTCATAAATAGCTCTTATTATTTTGAGGTACGTTCCATCAATACCGAATTTATTGAGCGTTTTTAGCATGAAGGGTTGTTGAATTTTGTCAAAAGCCTTTTCTGCATCTATTGAGATAATGATGTGGTTCTTGTCTTTGGTTCTGTTTATATGCTGGATTATGTTTATTGATTTGCGAATGTTGAACCAGCCTTGCATCCCAGGGATGAAGCCCACTTGATCATGGTGGATAAGCTTTTTGATGTGCTGCTGAATCCGGTTTGCCAGTATTTTATTGAGGATTTTTGCATCGATGTTCATCAGGGATATTGGTCTAAAATTCTCTTTTTTTGTTGTGTCTCTGCCAGGCTTTGGTATCAGGATGATGTTGGCCTCATAAAATGAGTTAGGGAGGATTCCCTCTTTTTCTATTGATTGGAATAGTTTCAGAAGGAATGGTACCAGCTCCTCCTTGTACCTCTGGTAGAATTCAGCTGTGAATCCATCTGGTCCTGGACTTTTTTTGGTTGGTAGGCTATTAATTATTGCCTCAATTTCAGAGCCTACTATTGGTCTATTCAGGGATTCAACTTCTTCCTGGTTTAGTCTTGGAAGAGTGTAAGTGTCCAGGAAATTATCCATTTCTTCTAGATTTTCCAGTTTATTTGTGTAGAGGTGTTTATAGTATTCTCTGATGGTAGTTTGTATTTCTGTGGGGTTGGTGGTGATATCCCCTTTATCATTTTTAATTGCGTCGATTTGATTCTTCTCTCTTTTCTTCTTTATTAGTCTTGCTAGTGGTCTGTCAATTTTGTTGATCTTTTCAAAAAACCAACTCCTGGATTCATTGATTTTTTGGAGGGTTTTTTGTATCTCTATCTCCTTCAGTTCTGCTCTGATCTTAGTCATTTCTTGCCTTCTGCTAGCTTTCGAATGTGTTTGCTCTTGCTTCTCTAGTTCTTTTAATTGCGATGTTAGAGTGTCAATTTTAGATCTTTCCTGCTTTCTCTTGTGGGCATTTAGTGCTATAAATTTCCCTCACACACTGCTTTAAATGTGTCCCAGAGATTCTGGTATGTTGTATCTTTGTTCTCATTGGTTTCAAAGAACATCTTTATTTCTGCCTTCATTTCGTTACGTACCCAGTAGTCATTCAGGAGCAGGTTGTTCAGTTTCCATGTAGTTGAGCGGTTTTGATTGAGTTTCTTAGTCCTGAGTTCTAATTTGATTGCACTGTGGTCTGAGAGACAGTTTGTTATAATTTCTGTTCTTGTACATTTGCTGAGGAGTGCTTTACTTCCAATTACGTGGTCAATTTTGGAGTAAGTACGATGTGGTGCTGAGAAGAATGTATATTCTGTTGATTTGGGGTGGAGAGTTCTATAGATGTCTATTAGGTCTGCTTGCTGCAGAGATGAGTTCAATTCCTGGATATCCTTGTTAACTTTCTGTCTCGTTGATCTGTCTAATGTTGACAGGGGAGTGTTGAAGTCTCCCATTATTATTGTATGGGAGTCTAAATCTCTTTGTAAGTCTCTAAGGACTTGCTTTATGAATCTGGGTGCTCCTGTATTGGGTGCATATATATTTAGGATAGTTAGCTCTTCCTGTTGTATTGATCCCTTTACCATTATGTAATGGCCTTCTTTGTCTCTTTTGATCTTTGATGGTTTAAAGTCTGTTTTATCAGAGACTAGTATTGCAACCCCCGCTTTTTTTTGTTCTCCATTTGCTTGGTAAATCTTCCTCCATCCCTTTATTTTGAGCCTATGTATGTCTCTGCGTGTGAGATGGGTCTCCTGAATACAGCAGACTGATGGATCTTGACTCTTTATCCAGTTTGCCAGTCTGTGTCTTTTAATTGGAGCATTTAGTCCATTTACATTTAAGGTTAAGATTGTTATGTGTGAACTTGATCCTGCCATTATGATATTAACTGGTTATTTTGCTCGTTAGTTGATGCAGTTTCTTCCTAGCCTTGATGGTCTTTACATTTTGGCATGTTTTTGCAATGGCTGGTACCGGTTGTTCCTTTCCATGTTTAGTGCTTCCTTCAGGGTCTCTTGTAAGGCAGGCCTAGTGGTGACAAAATCTCTAAGCATTTGCTTATCTGTAAAGGATTTTATTTCTCCTTCACTTATGAAACTTAGTTTGGCTGGATATAAAATTCTGGGTTTAAAATTCTTTTCTTTAAGAATGTTGAATATTGGCCCCCACTCTCTTCTGGCTTGAAGAGTTTCTGCCGAGAGATCTGCTGTTAGTCTGATGGGCTTCCCTTTGTGGGTAACCCGACCTTTCTCTCTGGCTGCCCTTAAGATTTTTTCCTTCATTTCAACTTTGGTGAATCTGGCAATTATGTGTCTTGGAGTTGCTCTTCTCGAGGAGTATCTTTGTGGCGTTCTCTGTATTTCCTGGATTTGAATGTTGGCCTGCCCTACTAGGTTGGGGAAGTTCTCCTGGATGATATCCTGAAGAGTGTTTTCCAACTTGGTTCCATTTTCCCCCTCACTTTCAGGCACCCCAATCAGACGTAGATTTGGTCTTTTTACATAATCCCATACTTCTTGCAGGCTTTGTTCATTTCTTTTTCTTCTTTTTTCTTTTGGTTTCTCTTCTCGCTTCATTTCATTCATTTGATCCTCCATCGCTGACATTCTTTCTTCCAGTTGATCGAGTCGGTTACTGAAGCTTGTGCATTTGTCACGTATTTCTCGTGCCATGGTTTTCATCTCTTTCATTTCGTTTGTGAGCTTGTCTGCATTAATTACTCTAGCCATCAATTCTTCCACTTTTTTTTCAAGATTTTTAGTTTCTTTGCACTGGGTACGTAATTCCTCCTTTAGCTCTGAGAAATTTGATGGACTGAAGCCTTCTTCTCTCATGTCGTCAAAGTCATTCTCCGTCCAGCTTTGATCCGTTGCTGGCGATGAGCTGCGCTCCTTTGCCAGGGGAGATGCGCTCTTATTTTTTGAATTTCCAGCTTTTCTGCCCTGCTTTTTCCCCATCTTTGTGGTTTTATCTGCCTCTGGTCTTTGATGATGGTGATGTACTGATGGGGTTTTGGTGTAGGTGTCCTTCCTGTTTGATAGCTTTCCTTCTAACAGTCAGGATCCTCAGCTGTAGGTTGTAGCTGTAGGAGATTGCTTGAGGTCCACTCCAGACCCTGTTTGCCTGGGTATCAGCAGCAGAGGCTCAGTTGAAAATGCAGAAATCACCGGTCTTCTGTGTCGCTCGCGCTGGGAGTTGGAGACTGGAGCTGTTCCTATTCCTTTTTTTTTTCTTTTTGTGACAGGGTCTCACTCTGCCACCAAGGCTGGAGTACAGTGAGCAAACCTACCGCAGGCTTCCTGGGCTCAAGCAATCCTTCTGCCTCTCGAGTAGCTAGGACCATAGGCACACACCACCATGTCAGGTTAATTTTAAAAACATTTTGTAGAGGCATGTCTTGCTATGTTGCCCAGGCAGGTCTTGAACGACTGTCCTGAAGCAATGTTCCCACCTCAGCCTCCAAAACTGCTGGGATGGTAGGAGTGAGCCACTGTGCCTGGACAATAACCAAAATTTCTTAGGAAAACAGACCTTCTCCGTTTCACAAACTTTTATACCTTTTACAGTGATCCCTTGCCTAAAACACAAAAATCCATGTTATCATTAGATCAGTCTTTTAAATAAAATTACTGCTTTAAACAGATCGTTCTCTGTATAAGAATGCTTAATAAAAAAAAAACTTTATGAAATTCTAACTTGATAACGTGAAACGTTTTTGAACTAGATGGAATAAGACATCACATGAACCACTCAACCCTTATTTGTACCAAGGTTATGTTTCATAATTCCATAATTTCCATCTATCAATCAACTTATATTCTGCAAATCCTTATTAGGAAACTTAACTCGTCATAACCCTTACTCATATGACACTTAAAAATCTAATTGTAAAATACATATAGGCACATCAAGATATGAAAGTACGCAATACAGTAGATAGCAAATTTGCAGTTCTATGTATTTATATATGTGCAGTAGAGGGCAATTAGCATACCTGAGTAGGTTTTAAATGATAGTTAGAATTAAATAAGCAAAGAGGGAAGAAGAGTTTCATAGACATGGTGAAATATAAGACTGTCAGATGCCTTCGAAAGAGAGTAAATCAGCTTAACAAAAACAGAAGGTTTATAGAGAGTTAATGTGTGAAATAAGTTTTAAAGGACAGCTTTTAAAAGGTAGCTGTGTTTTAAGAGACTTATGAGTACCAGGCTGAAAGATCTGAAGTTTAACCGATAGGCTCTGTGCTTCCTTGATGATTTTAGTAAAGGTAAGTTGCCAGCAAAGTGATGTGAATTAGGTGATGTCCAATATCTTTAAAATCGAAAATGAAATACTTTGCAAAGCTGAAATGCATGTATTTTACTATTTAATCATACATATTTAATCAATAACTGTTTACTGCATTCTGAGTTTATCCTGTGCACTCTGCCAAGCAATGGGGGTGCAAAGTTGAGCAATAACATGTACATAAGATTTAAAGTCTAATGGGAGAGATAGACATTAATCAACTAGTCACTAAATAGTCAAACCATTCTAACTGGTAGTTTTTCTATGGAAAAGTGAGTGATGTTTTAAGAGCGTATGTTAGGGATGGTTTCTCTGAATAAGTGGCTTTGAGTTCAGTTCTGAATAAAGAATTAGGACACAGATAATTATGGGCAGATGAAGGAGCATGTGCAATTGCTTGATGGGCCACAGAGCATGGTACCCTTTGGGATTTGAAAAAATGTTAGTGTTGCAGAATGTGAGGGTGAGACAAGTTATGTGGCTAGAGAGGAAGGCAGCAGCCCAATTAGTAGGGCCATTTAGGCCATTTTAATGAGATTGGTCATGAAAAGACCACTGGTGGTGAGGATTTATTAAAATCTCTCAGTTCCTGCTAGTAATTAAAGGATTTTAATAAAATGTTGACATTGAACTAAAAAATTCATTTAAGGCTAAAATGTAGGAAGGGAATATTGAATATCTGGGACATACAGTTGTTAAAATGAGTAGTCCATTCAGGTTTAAAATTACATTAAACTTTGAATATAATAATTTGGTAGAAACAAGGAGGCAGATTTAAAGGATGTTTAAAATAAACTTTAGTCGTCACATACTGACTATTGGAAGTTAGATAAAAAGGAGATTTCAATGATAACAACTAGGTTTTAAGCTAGGATAATTAGATTGATTATGGGCTAATTCATTAAGACAACTAAATACATGTATAAAATAATTAATGTAGATATAAATAATGCATTTGTTGACAACATCATAAATATACATAGTTAATATACTCTTTAAAAACTAAACATTCCACAGGCATATAAATTATGGGTTCTCTTTTTTAATATCACATGCAATCTAAGCATAATTTTAGAATAGTTTATTATTATTTTACATGTATTTTGATAACACATTATCCTACAGTATATTCTTATGAATATCAAAGTCTATCTATGAGCTAAACATTTTGTTTCTTCCAAAGCATTTCCATTTGTTCATACATTCACAAAGGAAACTGTTTAGGTGAAGCTTCACAATATATTCAAGTATGTGGTAGGACAATTCTCTCTTCATTATTCTCAAATTACTTTTTGCCTTTATAGGCTGATCTATTATTTAAATCACTTTGAAAATTTTATTGTCAAGTGCTACTAAAATTGCCAATGGAACTTAACTGAAATCAATTTAAAACTATGATATAAATGAGAGATATCTGATATTTTTATAATATTATATTTCTGAAACTTATTTTGACACGAAAAACACTATAATTGGAAAATGTAATGGTAAACAACTCATATTTGTTATTTAATTAATAAAATAGGTAGCTTCATTTGTTTTCCTAAGTGCATAAAATTGTGATACAGACAGAAATTTAGTGGACATAGTAGAGCTGATCCTGGCTTCATCAATGTCAGGATCTGAAACAGCTAAATGCTTATAAATTATTACATATGTCAAAATCACTAAATTTAAAACTTAAGCGGCATCTAAATCACACTCTTAATTTTGAAAGTGTACTATACATGCAAGAAAATAAATGTGCTTTAAGAATCTATATACTACTTTGCTGTCTGCAACTTGTTACTTTTATTATCTTTGAGTCAGAGCAAAAATTATCTACATGTATTGAAAATTGAGGAATAAGTAGACTACATATATATAGAATTATAGTCAACTGTAATGGATTTACAATCTTTTCTGACAGGTTGCAAACCATTTACAAAATTATTAAGGTAATAAAATGCATCTTAAATTTTAAACTATTACTGATTCCAAACATGATGTAGCATTTCCAAGGTTGAATTTTACTTCCAAAAGGGAAACAAACAAACAAACAAACAAAAACCAACAACTATGTACTACAATAAAATCTGACTACTAAGCCGGGTGTGGTGGCTCACTCCTGTAATCCCAGTACCTTGGAAGGCCAAGGTGGGCAGATTGCTTGATGCCGGGAATTCGAGACCAGCCTGGCCAGTATGGCAAAACCCCATCTCTATTAAAATTACAAAAATTAGTTGGCTGTGGTGGCGCAGGCTTGTAATCTCAGCTACTCAGGAGACTGAGGCACGAGAATAATTTGAACCCAGGAGGCAGAGGTTGCAGTGAGATGGGATCATGTCACCGCACTTTAGCCTGAGAGACAGTGAGATGGTCTCAAAAAAAAAAAAAAAGTATATTAAATAGCTATTGTTAGACATTTCTTAATATGGATGTTGTAACAATACGTGAAAATCTATATAATCCTTACCTTCCTATCCTTCTATAAGTATAGCTGCAGCAGATTATACAATGTACATAAAAAATTAAATAAAGCAAAACAAATCAAACGTAAAAAGAATAACTCATGAAAATGATGACCAATATTCATATTAATTAACACTATAAAATAAAAGACAGCCAACTTGAAATATTAAACTTATATTTGGCAAGTATGCATAATTATGAAATAATATATTTAACTTCATTTGCTGACTTGTAATTAAAATTATATATCTCACACTTTGGTAAATTATCTCATATACTTTAGTTCTCTCAACAACTCTGCTTATGAAGAAATGAAGACTATTGAGTTTATGCGAAGTGCTTAAAGTGACACTTCTAGAAAGACACAAATACAAGACATAAAACTAAGTTTATTATTCTATCAACAAAACTCATTTACTCAATAATTACTCTATGGCAAGTTTGGTGTTGAAAAATACATTTCCACTAAGAAATGTTAAATTGGAATTATAAAATGTGACAAATGAGAAAATAACTGAATAATCATGATAGCTATAGTCATATAAAATTGTACATTTTTCAGGGCAGAAATCATTTCTTCTTTTTCATTTCACAGTTTTTATTACAAATGTTTTGAGAAGCACTGATGTAGATGGTGGGTAATAATTGTTTACTGAATTAGGCAACACAGTGAAACCTCATTAGTTTAAACTAAATAGAGAAAGCTTAATCTGAATCAGTGAATATTTTAGTCTGTTTCGTGCTGCTATAACAGAATACCACAAACTGGACAATTTATAATGAACACAAATTTATTTGGCTCACAGTTCTTGAGGCTGATAAGTCGAAGATCTATTGAGAGGCTGCATCTGGTGAGGACCATCCCATAGTAGAAGGTATAAAGTCAAGAGAGCAAACACAGTTATATATGAGGGAGAAAGAGAGCGGCAAACTCACTTTTATAACAGGTCCACTCTCTGGAGCCCATTCCTGAGATAATAATATTAATCGATTCATAAAGGCAGAGTCCTCATGACCCAAACACCTGTTGAAGCTCCCTCCTATCAACACTGATGCATTGAAGATTAAATTTCGACACATGAACTTTGGAGGATCCATTCAAACCACAGCAGTGTTCATTTTCAATTTAAGACTATCTTCTTAAAAGCATAACTAAGTTCTACTAAAACATTTATTTCAAAAAATCTATGATCTACCTTTTGAGTCAAATAGTGAATAAGGTATGCTGTCTTCTGTCAGTGAGCTCACAACCTAACTCAAGTATGTTATGTCTTATGATAAAAGTTTTCATAAGAAGGTAGAACAACTAGGATGCCTTTTAATGATAAAACTAATTGGATTTCAATATTCAAAACTCAGCATTCTCTTTATCAAATACCATTTGTGATAAATTTAGAATTTATTCAAGAAATATTCAAAATATTCAAAATACCACTGCTTTATAGTTATAAATCCCTTTTGTTCAAGTAAAAATCCATATAAATTGTCTCTTTTCATGTGCACATATAGTACAAGTCAAATTAACCCTAGTTTAGTCTCCTTAACTGGGAAACTTAAACTCCCCAACTAAAAGTTATCATGTTAAATTATTGAATTACTTCTTGAGAAATTATCACCAGTAATGAAACAAATCAAGACATGTGCCTTCCAATATGATGTACAGCATCACTTATTCAGTATTTTTTCTGTTACCATAATTAGAAAATTGATATGAGGTAACATTACCCAAGTTCATATTGAGGGATATTGTATAAAGCAGCTATGAACTCTTCAAAAATGTCAGAGCCAGAGATAGAAAACCAAAAACAAACAAACAAACAAACAAAAAACCCAGAAAGATTCAGGAAGTATGTGAGACTGAAATAAATTACAATAGGATAACTGGCTGCAATGCATCATTCTGAATTTTCCTGTTCAATAAAGGACATTATGGAGACAAATGGAGAAATAAATAAAATCTGTAGATTAGATGATCATGTTGTAAAGGTGTTAATTTTCTAATTCTAATAGTTGTACTGTGATTATGTGCTTTCCACTGTTCCTGTTGCCTAGAAAAAAAGAGTGGATGAAACCATGTGAGAATTTAGTAAATACAGATGACCTGACATACAGTGTCTCAAGTAATATTTTTATAATTACTTCAGAAAAAAAAGAATCTTTTATTTTGCTGTAGTCCAGTTCCCATGCCATTACAGCTTCGTTTCCTTCTTGGCTGAGTACAACCTTATGAAATCTAAGTAGCATCGATAACTATGTTATTGATTATTCATTTGTATTGTTTTGTGTAATTTTTAAAATGAGTTTCATGTTGGAGATAATATTGTAAAAAAATATGGGGGAAAACTGCCCCCAAAGCATGTCAACGTCTCTTGATAAATTCAGGTACGAGAAGTTGTCACTGTCTCTTATTATCTGAGTATCTTACTCATTAATAAATAGTGATATTAGCAAAGATAATGCATAACTTCCTTCTGTGGTTTCCACTCCTGGACTATTAAGTTTTGATACCATGAAAGAATGAGGAGACAAGCAGAGTAAAGATAAAGGTAAAAAAAACATACAAGGGTTTCCTCATGTCTTGGGTCTTCATAAGTCTGCCCTTGCCAGACTTCTAGCTCAATTTCTTATTGAGTCTTACCTTTCTTCTTCTCCTATGCTATATCCGTCCTAAGTTACTTGCATTTGTCTGAACCATCAGAATGTCTTATAGCCACCATCTAGTTATCTCTCAGTAGAAATAATCATTTATACTCTTCAAATTTCTTGTAACTGAAGGACAGTTATTCATTTTGCAACTCAAGTTCAAACTTCATCTCAATTTAATCATTTTGTTTTATTTTTCTTGCACAGGCAGATACATATCCAACAATTTATTCTATATTCTTTTACGTTTTGGTACTCCATTGGTGTAGTTTCATTATTAATTCATCTCTCTACTCCCTACAACCTAACAGAGAGCCAAGCATATAGCAGATGCTTCACGGGTGACTGAATAAATCAGGAGGAGAGGCACAGAACACACAGCGATAAAATACACATCAACAATTCAGACCAACCTCTTCTGATAGACTTTCCTTTTACCTTTGAGGGGAAAACTGGAGTATATTTCACCCTCAAAGTCTACCAAAGCCCAGAAAGAGAAAAGATATGGAGAAACCAGGATTTTTAAAAGTTCATGGAATGAAAAGTATATCAAAAAGGAGTTGCCTATTTAATGGTATCCTCATTTTACAAATATTTCCCCTATCAAAATTTAGCAAAGGAAATGTAGACAGCAAAACAAACAAACAAAAAGCATGCTATTTCTTACCAGGCCAGAGGCATTCCGATGTAAATTTAGTTCTTCCAAAAACCAGTATATGATTTAGAAAGGAGGAACTGATTGGGAACTTTTTACTCTCAGATGTGTTGCAGAAAGCAGAAGAGCCAGTATTATTAGTTGTTTGGCTAAAGGTTTCTTAAATGAATAGAGTTTTTGAACATTCGTGACCCAGTTTCAATGCTGAGACTGGGACTGTCCTGAGCAAAAAGGGTAGTTGGTCATGCTATGAGAATCCTCATGAAAACAGCTGGACTTAGGAATTCGAAGTGTTTTTTATAACAGCTCAAAAATGTTCCTCTCACCTCCTAGATCATGTCATTTGAAACTTGATACTTTCAGAAAGTCTTCTGTCAGAGTTCCTGTTCTATGTTAAAGGGCAGATTCCCTGGAAATTCTGTGTTTTGATGTCATTAACACATTGTTAATAAGTTAATTCTTTTAGTGAATATTTATTGTTTAAATTATCTATGTAGAATATTATGTATTAGTACTGTGTGCCAACTGGTTTGCAAACATTGTTTCATGTCATGTAAAAAGCTAATGAAGTAGTCACTAATATTATTTTTGACATGAGCAATGCAAAGTTAAAGAAACTAATTTTCCAAAGATAACAGACCTAAAAAATGATTATTCCTATGTTTAATAATGGTTATATAGGTCGGGCATGGTAGCTCACACCTGTAATCCCAGCACTTTGGGAAGCCGAGGCAGGTGGATTCCTTGAGCTCAGAAGGTCGAGACCAGCCTGGGCAGGCAGCAAGGCAAAACCCTGTCTCTATAAAAAATGGAAAAAATAGCTGGGCATGTTGGTGTACACCTGGAGTCCGAGCCACTAGAGAGGCTGAGGTTGGAGGATTGCTTGAGCCCAGACTGGGCGATAGAGTGGGACCCTGTTTCAAAAGAAAAGAAAAGAAAAGAAAAGAAAAGAAAAGAAAAGAAAAGAAAAGAAAAAAAAATGGAAGGAAGGAAGGAAGGAAGGGGATAATGGTTATATATTTTAATCATAAAATATCTGAATTTGAATACCTGAACATTCTGTTCTCTGAGGTATATTGTAAGTACGAAGCATCTTGCTGGATACACTGAGACTTTCCAAGATGCATGATGCACTGTTCTTAAGATGTTTACTATCTTACGGCCGGGCACGGTGACTCACACCTGTAATCCCAGCACTTTGGGAGGCTGAGGCGGGTGGATCACAAGGCCAGGAGTTCAAGACCAGCCTGACCAACATGGAGTAACTCCATCTATACTAAAAATACAAAATAAACTGGGAGTGGTGGTACTCGCCAGTAATCCCAGCTACTTGGGAGGCTGAGGCAGGAGAATTGCTTGAACCCAGGAGGCGGAGGTTGCGGTGAGCCGGGATCATGCCATTGCACTCCAGCCTGGGCAACAAGAGTGAAACCTCATCTCAAAATAATAATAATAATAATAAATAAATGAAAAGATGTTTACTATCTTACATGGGGATCCAACATGCAAATAAATAGCTAAGATATTACTGAAAATTTGCATAGCACTTTGATGTACACAACCCCTTCACAAACAGTAAGTCAATTGACCGTTCTAACAGCTCATTAAAACAAGCATAACAGGAGTTTATAACTTCCATTTAGCAGATCAAGAAGCTGAGGTTCAGATAAACTAAATGACTGTTCAATGGCTATTGATACTGTAGCAGGGGTTTAAAATCCAGACGTTTTCCTTAAAGACTGATGTTCATTTTACTTTATTATGTGGCTTCAAATACACATTACCAAGTCATAATTACATTATAGAAATTTCCCTTTGGCTCATGAATTTCAGCAACCTTTGTGATCTGCAACCCTAGTCACATCATACTTTTGAAACGTCATATATGTTTTTTGGATGAATGAATCTGTATTTCCAGATAGTCTCACCCTTAGAATGTATTTTATCCACAATCAGTAACAATTTAGAGAACCACAAAGCAATCACCTTATTCATAAACAGAAATGAACATCTTGAAAAGCTGTAAAGTTGAGCGGCTAAAAAATCTTGAGCGAGACTGGCTTTATAATTGAGCTCTTCAGCTCTCTGCTGTGGTGAGTATGAGGAGGTTACTTACCATAACATTTCTTTTGAACCTTTCCTCAATATCTCCTCTGGTACAATTAGAGAAATATTCTAGCTATCTCAGGAGGTTGTTATATGAATTAAATGAAGTAATATGAGTACAAATCTGAGAACAGGATCTGGCACTTAGTATTATATATATCAGCTACTATTATCATGGACATAATAATTATTATTTTACTCAGAAACCAGAAAAAATAATATAGGTCCAGACACTTGTTTTATCTGGGGAATATTATTTTCACCAAGATAAATTTCTTCATCTACATAATTGGACAATATTCAAATTAATATGCCAAAAACATTTGTTCAGTGTTAACACAATATAATTGTCCAATAACATTTCTATATTTTTATTTCATTTTAGCAAATATTGAGTAAATACAGTATGCCAGGTCTTTTGTTAATCACTTGGGATGGAACAGATTTTAAAACAGATAAAATTCATTTTTTTCTTTTATTTTAATGGGGGATACGGACATAACACAGAAATAAACTAGTTTCACAAATAAATTACATATACTGAATCTATACTCAGCCAGAACACTTAGAGCTAAAATATGCCACATACAATTTATCATTCATTTAACTTTTGAATTATGGTGTTTATTCAGTTGTCTGTACATCCTATAAGTTTGCTAAGAGTATAAATTAGAGTTTCAACTCAGAGCAGAGACCACTTTACAGATAATATGTTTTTTAATGATTAGCACTTAATTTTTTTAGATTAGTGATGGTAAAACAAAAATGAGATCACTTTTAATGTTGCTGACAGAGTCCCAAACCCAAGTGTTCTGAGTCAATGTATTCTATAAATCCTTTTAATAATTAATATTAATGATGAACTTTATTAAAGTTATTAGAGCCATTGATGACTTTTCCAGGTTTAAAATTATAGAGTCATTACATTTTAAAATACAATCATAAAATTATATGCATACAGGGCCATGCATATACAATTTTGAACATGAAACTGTCATAGGGATAAATGTTAGCTAGCAAAATCTACATTAATGCAAGCATTAACGTTCTGCAAGAGACTTCCAGTTCAGGCTGGGATAAATTGTGATCATAGTGCTAAATCACTTGGCAAGAGACAGAATAACCTAACCGGGATTCATATATTTCTTAGAAGAGCTTCCTGTTATCCCTCAACTAATAGTGATTTTTATTACTAAGAACACTTAATTTAACTCTGTATCAGCAACTTTCATACTGGGCAACTATATTTATTATAATTGAACATTTATCTATTCTGCAGATTGCTAAAACAATGACTTTCTTGTCAATTACTACATGAAGAGATATATATTTTTAGAAATGCTGATTTAAATGTTGTAATTATTATCATACCTCAAGCAGGAATGCCCATAATAGAACAATTATTAAAGGATATTTCAATTAACTACTTTATTTTTATTAAAAATGTTGTTTATTTTAAAAATGATATGCAGCAGATCAGCAGGAATTAATCGTAATGAGCCACAGTATTTTTCACAATTATAAATATATCACATTTATTTGCATTTCCAAAAATATACTTTTGCTCAAAAATAGTAATCCAATATTTTATTCGACTTTCTCCAGTGTTGTTTTCAAACAGTAGAACACTTTGCTATTCATTTGATAGGGTAATATTATATAACTTAACAAAGCTCTACATAAATGTATGTGTGGGATATGTTATGCTGGGATACATTTTTTGTATATATAGTCTTGAACTGAAAAAAAAGGGATGGGGATTTCATTTATATTTCTTGTATGTGTCTTTTTCCCATTCATGACTTTACATTTCATTTTTGAGAGCTACATAGTTATATGATCTCCAGAATTGCATTGGGTTTTTCCTTCCTTCTCTCTTTTTTATGTCCAAGCTTGCTTGTCCTGTGATGTAACTGTGTTGTCTTAAACACCTAATATTGTCATTCTGTGTCCAGTTAACGCAATATTGTCACATTCACATACAGAAAGGAAAATAGCCAGTAGCACAGTATTTAGTAAATGCCCCAAATGCCATGATCTGTGTTTTTTACAGTAAAATTAAAAGTAGGTTATTCTTACCAAAAAAAGATACACACACACACACACACACACACATAGAGAGAGAAAGAATAAAAAACTGAATTAAATGCATCTTCGTTTTTTGATATTTCTATTTTCCTTGATTTTATTATTGCACGGAATTTACCTTAGTCTGTATGTACTTCCCTAGTCACTTCTTTTTCATTTTTTTTTTTTTTTTTGGCAAGATAATAACAAATGGTTGCTAAGGACTCAGAAGCAGAAACATTTGTATACAAACTCCAGTTGTTTTTATCTTTCCAGTTGTGTGAATTGCGTAAGTGATGGAAGTCTTAATTTTGTTATGTGCAAAATTTAGATAATAAATATTGCCCCGTAATTAGTGGTTTACTGAAACGTTAAATGTGACAATGCATATGACATTTTCAACAGTTGGTGAGCATCACTAGTACATGTATTATCATTGACTTGTGCCCCTCTTCCTGTTGTTGAAATCCAAGCATTATTTAAGGTTCTACCATTTATTGCTCTCTTCTATTTTTATGGCTCCAGTATGTAGCTCCACTCATTGTCAAAACATTAGTAATTCCAATAATCAAAACATTCTCAATGAAGTGATATTAAAACAAACTTTATAAAACTCCACCTTAGGATTAAAGTGGTATCACTGATTTTAAAAGTTTGAGAGGTAAAAATAAATTTGTTATTTTGGAAACAAAAGATAAAGAAGAAAATGCATTGGTACTCACTCATATTTATATTTTATTCAGTAAGCTTAGGACTCACATTAGTTCAGTGACTTTGAAAGAATGTTAATTTAGCATTTAGCCTGCTTGGTATTTGGAATTAATGAATATAAAAATTAATAATCACTTTCATTTGTCTACAAAAATGATTTCAAGATATATCTGCTGATAAATAGAATTGCCATGTAGAGTGTAAATTTCTATAAATGAGAAACTCAGTAATCATCTAAATTATTGTAGATACATTTGCCTTAAATCAAAGAATGTATAGAAATTTATGGTATAATCAAGTTTTTGCAGTCCTTGTAAAAAAGAATATGTAAATTGATAATACATACTAATAGTACTTGAGAGTATATATATTAAATAATTGCCTGAATAATATGACTGGTTTACTTTATTTGCAAGGCTAGAACACTAGAAATCAATTAAAATTCCTTCCTTTACCTTATCCTTCTATGTCTGTCTGTTCAAACATAGATTTTACATCCTAAATTCCTCTTAAATCCACTCAATCCTCTATATAAATGTATTTAGTACATTATTTCAGAAACTCATCAGTTCTCACCTGGACTAATGAAATATTATTAAATTCATTCTTTTGTTTTTATTTATGTCTTCTGGTGAATCTGCCAAAGGATTATTCTAGAGTTTACATATTCAGGCTTCTCTCTCAGCTTTGTAAGTACGTGGCTTTGTAATGACAGACGTATATCAAACATTTTAGTGTGGTAGTTCTCAAACTTTAACATGTATCAGGGTCACCTGGAGGGCTTCTTAAAAACAAATAATTTTGGCTGGGCGTGGTGGCTCACACCTGTAATCCCAGCACTTTGGGAGGCCAAGGCGGGCAGATCACGAGGTCAGGAGATCGAGACCATCCTGGCTAATACGGTGAAACTCCGTCTCTACTAAAAATACAAAAATTAGCCGGGTGTGGTGGCGGACACCTGTAGTCCCAGCTGTTTGGGAGGCTGAGGAAAGAGAATGGCGTGAACCCGGGAGGCGGAGCTTGCAGTGAGGCGAGATCGTGCCACTGCACTCCAGCCTGGGAGACAGAGCAAGACTCAAAACAAACAAACAAACAAACAAACAAACAAACAAACGAATAATTTCCTGGGATTTTTTTCCAGAGTCTCTTATGCAGTAGTTTTGGGTGAATCTTGGAAAGGTGCAATTCTAACAAGTTTCCTGGTGATGCCAATATAGCTAATCCTGTAATCAAACTTTGAAAATCACTGCTTTAGTCTGACTTAACACGTTCTCCATGACTTCTCTTGCTTGTTTCTCAAACCTAATTTCTCATCACTTTCTCAAACTTATTCACATTTCATAAGCAGGCCTAGTGTGAGCTCTTGTACATTTCCTTACAGGATCATATGTTCATTCTTTCTAGAACATCCTTTATTTCACTACTCCATTGCTTTGCAAACATGTTTACCTGGGTTACTGATAATCAAATTCAAGATTCAGCACAAACATAGTTTCAGCTTGGACACCTTCCCAAACTCTTATTTTGTGTAACCTTCTCATATGTAAGGGAGTCCCTGTGCATACATATATCCCAATACTTACCAAAATGCAATTGGCTATTTTTTTCTGTTTCTCGTATAATTTTTGTGAGCTCCTCATCTTATTTATTCCTATATATTCAGAAACGTATCTGGCAATTGGACTCTATAGATATTTATCATAAAGTAAAATATGTATATGTCAATCACTGGAAGGAATATTAAAAATAATAAGTAAAAATATATCCATTACAGTAATGATGTGCTTGTGTGTTTTCTCCTTTAATAGTTTAAGGATATTCTGATTTTTTATAAATAAAGATAATTTCTTATATGTTGTGAATTTTAACAATGACATTAAAATATTGATGATATTATATAGTGTGTTCTGTATAATCCTTTTTTAGGGTAAGGCCAAATTATACTTGCTGTTTTATTTTTCTTATCTAGTATGTGTTGAAGTGGTAAGAAGAGATAATATTTCTTATGTATTAAGTGACTGTTCATTAATTTACTAAATTAAGGAATACGTATCAAAAGCTTACTATGTAGCAAGCACCGTTTAAAGTTATGTAATTTCCCCAAACTCAAAGAGATAACAGTAAACAGTGAAGCAGCAGGTCAGTATATCTGACCCATTGCCATTTCACTGTCTGTTCTTCTCCCTATGTACTCTGGTTGGTAAAATTTGTATCAGAATACCAGCTTACTAATCAATGAAATTGACCTGCAACTCTCTCAAGAAATATTTGTGCTAAGTGTAGGTCCTAGCAGAAGAATACGGCTACTGGGAAATTCTCAGCAATAGAGCAGAGGATGCAAGTGAAATGTAAGACAATTGGGCAGCCTAATTGAGAAAGTAATAATGATACTCAGTATGAAAATAGATATGATGATGGGATTACCTTCCCTAGGATATTCTCACACTAATCCATGATATTTCTAAAGATGTATGAAGTGTTTTCACTATCTTTTACCATAATTGATGTAGAAAACATTTAATAGAATAAGAAAAATTTTCAATGTGTACATAAACAAAAAATTTTGAAAACAAACTCAAAACATTCACAGAAATTTTTTCAAGTAAGCTTGCAAACTAGAACAGAATTATCTTAATAATTATTAGATTTCACCCAATATCTAAGAAATAGAGATGGGGCATAATCTTTTTATACATATAGAAATCATAAAATCAGTGATTTATTATCCATGTCACCAACACCCTATATTTAATATAATACATATGCCAAAAGGATTTCTTGAGAAAAAGTAAAGTATTACTCATAAAATAATTACTATGCTGAAAGGGGATTTGCAAAAACAAATCCTATGATTACAGTGTCTAATATAATATATTTTGGATTATATCTCTACTAATCATTTCCATATGAATCTTAGCTTTACATTTCCTGCTTATAAGGACAGATTCTTATATTGTGATTAGCCCACAAGACTGGATTTATAATTTAATATTAAATAAAAATCCTAGCCTATTAGGGATAGGCATTCAAATATATATATTCATTTACTACTAATACTGTAGAAGTTAGTTTTACTTATTATTGAAAAATAATTTCACATTTTTATGATGATGCGAGAATATGAAAATAAAATGAAATTATAGTAAATACTTTGATAGAAGATTAATTTGATAATTTGCATAGAGCATGTTGGCTGGGTGGAGCATTTGTAATCTCTATAGTCCTTGATTGAGGGCATGGATGTTCACATTTATGCTGAGAATTTAATTATAAGCAGAATGTTGACTTTTTTATCCTCCCTGCTTTTACTATTTTCAGAAGATTAAAATGACATTTCTTGCCCTACCACATTCTGTTTATTCATCACATTTTTATTGTTACTGGATTTATTTGTAGTTAAGTAAGTCTGCAGAAATCTTCCTCCCAAACTCTTCTCCCTTAATCAGAGATGCCTGCTGATCCCGTTGTGGTGATTAGTTAAGCTAATGACTGCTTGTCTTTAGATTTGGGTGCAGGGAGAAACACATTTAAAACTCTTGTTATGAAATCATTAAATTAATCTTAAGATACTCATATTAAAATAAAAATTAGCTTGTCATTTCATTACCAGTCATGTCCTCAGCTTTTTAATTTTTGGGCCAGTATGTTTCTCAATAATGCCTAGCTTATTTTACTCATAGATCCCTATCTTCTTGACCAATGCCCCCTAACTCTGCTGTGATCTTTATGATTTCACCTTTATAAGATTCTGCTTTCTGATTTTTCTCCTGAATCTTTAGATTCAACCTATTTGCCTGCTATTTGCTTTTTTCAATACGACACTATTCACATTTTCGGATTATACCTGTAATATGGTTTGGCTGTGTCCCTAACCAAATCTCAACTTGAATTGTATCTCCCAGAATTCCCACATGTTGTGGGAGGGACCCAGGGGAGGTAATTAAATCATGGTGGCCGGTCTTTCTTGTGCTATTCTACTGATACTGAATACATCTCATGAGTTCTGATGGGTTTATCAGGGGTTCCTGCTTTTGCTTCTTCCTCAATTTTCTCTTGCTACTGCCAGGTAAGAAGTGCCTTTTGCCTCCCACCATGATTCTGAGGCCTCCCCAGCCATGTGGAACTGTTAAGTCCAATTAAATCTCTTTTGGCTCCCAGTTTTGGGTATGGCTTCATCAGCAGTGTGAAAACAAACTAATACAGTAAGTTGGTACGAGGGTGGGATGTTACTGAAAAGATAACTGAAAATGTGGAAGCAACTTTGGAACTGGGTAATAGGCAGAAGTTGGAACAGTTTGGAGGGCTCAGAAGAAGACAGGAAAATGTGGGAAAGTTTGGAACCTCCTAGAGACTTGTTGAATGGCTTTGACAAAAATAGTGATATAAACAATTACAGGCTGAGATGGTTTCAGATGCAGATGAGGAACTTGTTGGGAACTGGAGCAGAGGTAACTCGTTATGTTTTAGCAAAGAGACTGGTGGCATTTTGTCCCTGCCCTAGAGATTTGTGGAACTTCGAACTTGACAGAGATGATTTAGGGTATCTGGCAGAAGAAATTTCTAAGGAGCAAAGCCTTCAAAAGTGACTTGGGTGCTGTTAAAAGCATTCCATTTTAAAAGAGAAACAGAGAATAAAATTTCAGAAAATTTGCAGCCTGGCAATGCAATAGAAAAGAAACACCCATTTTTTGAGGAGAAATTCAAGCCATCTGCAGAAATTTGCATAAGTAGCAAAGAGACTAATGTTAATCCTCAAGAGAATGGGGAAAATGTCTCCAGGCCATGTCAGCAACCTTCATGACAGCCCCATCACAGGCCCAGAGGCCCAGGAGGAAAAGGTGGTTTTGTGGGCCAGGCCAGGGTCCCTGTGATGTGTGCACCCTAGGGACTTGGTGCCCTGTGTCCCTGCTGCTCCAGCCATGGCTGAATGGGGCCAATGTAGAGCTTGGGCTCTGGCTTTAGAGGGTGGAAGCCCCAAGCCTTGGCAGCTTTCACTTGGTGTTGAGCCTGTGGGTTCACAGAAGTGAAAAATTGAAGTTTGGGAACCTCTGCCTAGATTTCAGAAGATGTATGCAAATGCCTAGATGCTCAGGCAAATGTTTGCTGCAGAGGTGGGGCCCTCATGGACAACCTCTGCTAGGGCAGTGCAGAGGGAAATATGGAGTTGAATCTCCACACAGAGTCCCTCCTGGGGCACTGCCTAAAGGAGCTGTGAGAAGAAGAGGCAAACGTCCTCCAGACCCCAGAGTGGTAGATACACAGGCAGCTTGCACTGTGCACCTGGAAAAGCCTCAGACACTCATTGCCAGCCCATGAAAGCAGCCAGGAGTGAGGCTGTACCCTGTAAGGACACAGGGGCAGAGCTGCCCAAGACTATGGGAACCCACCTCTTACATCAACATGACCTGAATGTGAGATCTGAAGTCAAAGGAGATCATTTTGGAGCTCTAAGATTCGACTGCCCTGCTGAATTTCAGCCTAGCATAGGCCCTGTTACCCCTATGTTTTGGCCAATTTCTCCCATTTGGAATGGCTGTATTTACTTAATACCTGTACCCCCATTGTATCTAGGAAATAACTAGCTTGCTTTTGATTTTCAGGCAGAAGGAACTTGCCTTGTCTCAGATGAGACTTTGGACTGTGGACTTTTTAGTTAATGCTTAAATGAGTTAAACCTTTGGGGGACTGTTGAGAAGGCATGATTGGTTTTCAAATGTGAGGACATGAGATTTGGAAGGGCTGGGATGGAATGATATGGTTTGGCCGTGTCCCCACCCAAGTCTCAACTTGGATTATTTCTCTCAGAATTCCCACGTGTTGTGGGAGGGACCAAGGGGGAGGTAATTGAATCATGGGGGCTAGTTTTTCCCATGCTATTCTCATGACAGTGAATAAGTCTCGAGATCTAATTGGCTAATAGAGGTTTCTGCTTTTGCTTCTTCCTCATTTTTCTCTTGCCACTGCCATGTAAGAAGTGCCTTTTGCCTCCTGCCATGATTCTGAGGCCTCCCCACCCATGTGGAACTATAAGTCCAATTAAACCTCTTTTTGTTCCCAGTTTTGGGTATGTCTTTTTTAGCAGTGTGAAAACAAACTAATACAACCTGTTTCTATATTAAAGTCTATTTTGATGGTAACTTAACATTTAGCCCAGAGTTGATACTGATGTTGGTATAAAATCTGAAGGAGACATAGAATTTTGGTACAATTTGGGGTAAGAAGTGGAAGTACTTGGGCAAAATTCAACAGATAAGCAGTCAATTAGCACATTAAGCTATATAGTATATAAAATTATTCATTACAGTAATCAATATTACAAACAACTTTTCTAGGGGATCTTTGAAATGATGAATGATCAAGGATCCTAAGCATATGAACCTATACAATGCAAATTTTAACAACTTATGTAAGCAATTCTACATCTATTTATCATGAATTTCCATTATAAGAAAACATCATTTTTAATATGAATATCAGAGTCATCTAAACTTTTACAGGCAAAGAAATAGATTGTGGAATAAATTTTTTCAACAAAACCAAATGTTTATAATTTTGCTCATTTTTTTTTTTTTTTGTTTCAGCAAATAAAAGCAATAGGTCTCTTTTCTTTTCAGCATTCAATTTTTCAATTAATTTTGATTGATGTGTTATGGATTGTTTTTCTATTAAAATACATAGTTTTAAACCCTTCTGAACTTTCCAGTATACTTTAATATTATTTTATATCAATTATAGTCTCATAATTGAGTTAGATCATTTCCTCTATTGTTTAACCAACCACAGTTTGAATATTTTTTAAATGTTAACACCACTCTATCTACTGCATTGTACTGCATTTTGCATAATAATTATATATTAAAACACTTTTCTAATATTGATTTTCTAAGTTGATTTTTTAATATCTAATTTCCTAAGTTGAAATTTGTCTTCCCCATCCTCTTGGACATTGAATAAAATGATGACTTAGACGATCAACATTTTATATTCCTTAAATATTTGAAGATAGCCTTCATTTCTCTCTTCTGTCTTTGTTTCCCTGGGCTAACCATTCTCATTTTTTTCTCTTCTGTCTTTTGACTCTCATCATCATTGTCTCCCTTGTGTTGGGGCCTATTTTCAAATAAAGCAGGTTATGTGCAATATTAAATATACTGTAGTTAACAACTTTCTTAATTTGAACTCTATATTTCAACAAATGCAACTGAATTTTTATTAGATTCATGGTAACAAGTTTACATTTGTTTTTAACTAAAATTTCCTGAAGCTTGTTCACACATGCTAATGGTAAATCCCACCTTTCCCATTCTGTCTTGCCTATTATATCCCTATCCATTTGTCTTCTTTCCTCTCCTTTCCTACTTGCTTTCCTCTCTCTTCCTCCCTTCCTTTCTTCTTCTTCTCTTTCTTCATGTTCTTCCTATTCTCCCTTCCTATTTAGTTATTTTCTTTATTTCTTTCCCCATTTTGTTTATCCTTTCTTTCTGCATGACCACCCTGTTGACAAAAGTCAATAATAGCTTAAATTGACCTAAAGACAGCCACAAACAGCAATAGAGTATATCAAACAGTGCATTTTTATAAAATATGAAGAAGGAAGTTAGTATGGTCATGATATATAACAGTGAGAGCTACAGGATTATCTAAATCCTCACCATCATGTAGACAGTTACTGATTTTATCTGAGTTAGGGATACATAGATCTCCTGGAAAATTATCTCCACAACTTCAGGACCCGGCACTATATATCTGTACATTAGAATGGAACAGTTTTTTAAATGGGGGTGGTTTAGATTTGTGCCAGGGTTATCTCTGGGGTCTATTCTGATTATACAGTACTATAAAAAACTGTACTCTCAGCCATTTTTCTTCATCATGTTCAGTTTTGCCAGGCTATACTACTTGGTAAAAGTAGATTTCTGATTTTCCTTCTGTGGAACTCATGCTTTATATGTTTTCACATATATTTTCTTTATACACTTTGAATTTCTCTCTTATGCTTTTCACATTATTGTGTTTGATTTTGATATTTTGCTTGTTCTGGAAAGGATCTGTATCTTTCAATGTATTCAGCATCTGTTTCCATCTTCGGAAGAAACTATTTAGAAAAAATACAGATCTCAAAATGCAAGAACTGAGGACTGGCTCTGTTACATATTAGTCCTGTAACTTGAGCTAGTTATTTAATCTCTCCTATGCTTCAGTTTCTTAATCTGAGAAAAGGATAAAGATAATACTAATCTCATGTATTTTTATGATAATTAAAATACATAGTTTATTTCCAGTATCCAGCAAACTATCTGATACAGATACAAAACTTAATAAAAATAGCAATTAGTTTGATCAATTTGCCATTGTTTTAATCAGCTCAGGCTACTATAACAAGAATATCATAAACTGGGTTGCATAAACAACAGAAATTTATTTCCCCAAGTTCTGGAGGCTGCGAATTCCATAATCAAAGGACTGGCCAATTTGGTTCCTGGTGAAGTCTCTTTTCCTGGCTTACAGGCGGTGGCCTTCTAACTTACATGCTGGCTTGACCTCATCATGGTGTATGCATGCAAAAAGACAGAAAAATCTCTCTCTCTCTCTCTTGTTCTTCTTATAAAGCCATAAATTCTATCAACTTAAGATCCCCCACTCTATGACCTCATTTAAACCTAATTATCTGCTAAGAGCTCTGTCTTCTAATAAAATCACATTGAGAGTTTGGGCTTCAACATATTCTTTGGAGGGACAAAATTCTGCCTGTATCAGTTAACAAACCATTGCATCAAGCCATTTTAAAAATGTAAAGAGAACAAGGATTTGGTGGTCTGTGTGTATTTCACATGGATATACATACATAGATCACACTTTCAGACCAACAAATGTGAATTCTCCTCTTTTCACAATTTGCCAATCACTAGTCAATTTTTATGAGGTATTTTGTTGTAGCATTGATTTTTTTGACATTTAGAAAATGATATTCCATTTCTTTTTCTTACTATAATTACTAATCAATTAAAACAAGTTTTTGGTCTCTACTAAAAATAAAAATTAGCTGGTCGTGGTGGCAGGTATGCCTATAATGCCAGGTACTTGGGAGGCTGAGGCAGGAGAATTGCTTGCACCTGGGAGGCAGAGGTTGCAGTGAGCTGAGATTGTGCACTGCACTCCAGCCTGGGAGACAAAGAGAGACTGTTTTTTTTTTTTTTTTTTTTTTTTTTAAAAAAAAAAGGTTTTGCTTTTATTTACCATGTGCCAGGACATTATTCTAAGAATTTTCACAGGAAACAATTAAATTTTACAGGTTTTATACTCCTTTGTCTTTTTTTCTTGAAATTTTAATAATTTCTGTGTATCATTCTTGGGTCACCTCTTGCTGTGAGGCCATATAGAGGGGTGGAAAGAGTTATTAGTTTTGAAGTCAACTGGATATACATTGCTTAGTTTGTTGAATAAATTATTACTTTTTTTTCCTCTTCCTTCCATTCTCCTTTCCTTTCTCTTTTTGTTGGTTTCTTTTGTTTTCTTCTTTCCTACACTATTCCTTCCTTATTTCTTTTTCTCCTGTTAAAAAAATTAAAAAAAGAAAACCATGGGAGGCCATTGTTTTGGACCAGCCTCCTGCACTAGGCTCCTGAAGACCAGACAAAACAGAAAGCAGTCATTTGTGCTAAGTGCATATAATAAAGCTGAACTTTGAAATGGGCCAGTTTTCAAAAAAAAAATCTAGATAGTCCCATCAACCTATGTCAACGTAACAAAATAGCTCCCACTCTGTCTTAACTCTGTAAGGAAAGTCACTTTGAAATTACCAATCTACTTTTCATTTCCTGTTTCTGTCTCTTCAGCCCTTTTCTGCCCATAAAGCCAACTTCCCCTGCTCAGCTCATGAGAACACTCATTCTAATTTATAGAATGTGGTTTTGCCCAACTCTGGAATACGCAATAAAAGCCAATTAGATCTTTAAACACAATTTGTTATAATTTTGTCTTTTGACACTCCTTTCCTCCTTTTGTGTGACTATATTCATTGTTATTTCCTTACTTGCTTGTCTTTACTCTCTGTAGGTAGTACAGCTTTATTTCTTGTATTTACTATCTTCATTTTGGTAAGTAATTTAATCTTTTCATCATTTTTAAAAATGGGGATAATATATACAGTATACACAAAATATGTCCGATGCATTGTAGGCAATTCTTAAAGTTTATTGAGAAAAGTTTAACGCTTGTATTTGAAAATTATCTCAGTATTTTGAATGAGACTTTTGTGAGTAATCAGCATTTAGCAATTCTTGAGAGCATAAGTCTTTCAGGTTCTCTGTAGATATACACATAAGCATATGTTCTTAAAAACAAACAATGAGAACAAACAAAAAAAGAGCACAGTTTCAAACATGATCTAATTCTGCCCCACTCTAATTGTGGATACTCACTGATGACCAAATATCACTTAAACGCATATGTGACATCTTTACTATGACTTGAAATCAGCAATTAATTGCAGATTGAAAAATTTGAATCCATATGCCAACTTAATTTACATAACTAAATTATCTTAAGGATTCTCTCTAATATTTCTCTATTTTGTTTTATCTTTCTCCATCAAACAACTTTTATTGTAAGAGCACAAGTATTTTACAAAATTCAGGACCAAATCAGCAAACACATTTCTTAGGCAAAGAAATGAGAGTTGCTCAGGAAAATTTAACAGGAGGCATGTTAAATACAATTTGTCCTCCCCACCCTGCAAAAAAAAAAGAAAAAAAAGGCATTAAGGAGACTTAGCAGATAATCACTCAGACTTGATATCTATTTTCAACATCATATAAAATTAGTAAGACAAAGCCTGATTGGCTCAACCTAGATGATTTGAAGAGAATGAAATCATTTAGCTATGGCCGGATGGCCAGAGGACTCAGACTTATAGGAGAGAGAAGGATACAGAAAGCTCTCAAATAAGAGGTACCTGTTGGACAGACCAATCAACCTGACACTACTGCCTTCCAACCATAAGACAACAATACCATACCTACTGTGACATATTTGACATGTCACCATATGTGAAATTTCAAGATCCTTTGTTTAAGCAAAAATGCAGGTATTATAAACAATGAACCCAAGTCCAAGCTAACACCAATCCCAAAGCCACATCCCCAAAAGGCAAATCTGCTCATATCAATAAATAACTGACATGCTGAGGTCACTCACTGAGTTTAAATCATCCACATAGTGTTTGTGGCTTTCACAGAATTGTTGTGACTCTTTCAGATTCAGAAACCTATGGGCTAAATATTGTATGTAAATGCTGCAAATACAAAACTTTACATACTAATTGAAGAATCAAGCACACCAATTTACCAAGCTGTAAAACACATTGCTCATTACCCCTAATACAGAAATTATTCCCCTTGAGCTCTAAAATCTAAAAACATTTGAGTGAGGAGTGCTCATCTTTAATCATGGGAGGTTCAATGCTCAACCATGACCCCTAGTTGCACAGGAGAAGCATAGGTGCTTAGGTCTTGCCTAAAACCATATTCCACATTCTTTGGGCCAACAACTTGACTGTATAATCTATAGTTTCAAGCTCATCATGAGTAGAGTTTGCAATAGGCTTTTCCAGTATTCTGTAAGACTAGTTACATCTAACTGAAGGGAAGAATAAGAAAGAGCCCACTGTTGTTCTTTCCTCAAATTAATAAACGGGAGTACAGTAGGTCTTCATGTGAATAAGAAGATGCAAGGGAAGCTTGGCAAACCAACTCAAAGCTATAGTGTTATCTGGCCGGCTTGGCAGCCATCAATAATCTATATATTGTATTACTGGAGTCAGAACAATGGGCAAAATCCAGACGAATCTAAGGAGATAATTCTAAGTGTATAGGCATGCATACATTCTGCATATTGTTTTCATGCTTTATATGAGGCTTTTACACTAAATTTTTAAAACACAGGATGTGATTCCTGACATTCTATCAACCATTTTATTAGGTGATATGTATCATAAATCATAAAGATCAAATCTCTACTATAACCCTACCACCCTGAATGCACCCAATCTAGTCTAGTATTTCTCTATTTTAATTCCACACAGGTGGAGCCCTCCATTATTATGAGTTTAAAGTTTTGTAAATCTTCCCTTTTTGTTTATTTAGGTAATATTTATATATAGTGAAATTCAGTCCTTTTAAAGTATATGATTTACTGAATCTTGATGAACTTACATAATAGTGTAACCACCACCAAAATCAAAATGAAAAATATTTCCATTGTCCGAACCAGGGTCTTCATTACCATCTGCAGTCTCTCCTTTTTTCCTACATCACTCCAAGAATGTGGCAACTACTGGTATAATTACCTTCCTTTTAGATTTACCTTTTCTAGAATGTCATGTAATAATAAGTCTTTCCTTTCTATAGTGACTAGTTCATTGTTACTAAAAAAGGGCCTAAAATGGGCAAATAAGCAGAAGAAAAATGTTCTAATCAGACCTAGTACTACTACTTGGCTGTTGGCTGTTAGGCATTATGTCTTCCGGCCTTCAAACTGTAAAAAAAAAAAAAAAAGTCATTTTTTAGGGCTCTAGGCTTGAACATATTAAACATTGGTTGTTTATCTAAGGTGCACTTCACTAAAAAATATTTCATACAACTCAAGAATTAGTTATCTCAAGATATTCAAAGATATTCTTGAATTAGGAGGAAATTATCTCGACAAATGGCCACCAAAAGACCATTTTACCTGATGGTTCCTAGATGAGGTGACCAAAGCATTCACATCCAAAATGTACTGAGAGTGAGAATGAGATATGTGTCCTGCTGAGATAAGAACCTGATACCTGATGGGCCTTTGCCTGTATTAAAGTAAATTCCTTTTAGTAGAGATTGGCTTTCTCTTTTCTGCTATGATTTTTCTGCTCAAGTTATACTAGAAAAGTATTTTTCAAATAGTAGTATAAAACAACTAGCCAGAATGATGATGAGAAATGATTAAGAATTCTAGTGATTTTAAGGGAATAGAGTTTATATTACCCACTCAAGCATAGTGATGGTTTTCTAGTGGGGAAAATAGAACTGGAACTGCATATGTTGTGATAGTTTGGTGGCAGGATACAAAAGAAATTCTTTGAAACGGCATTTAAAATTCCCTCAGGAGTATAAACATTATTTCTTCCTTGCCTGTGGGCAGCAGGGTGTAACATATGGGACATACATACAATATGAGAGAAAACTGACAAACAGGAGGGACATGCTCATTCCCTCTCTGTGGTGCCAGTTTGGTCTTTAGATTCTTAGGCACTATTCCCACTCTAGACAAGCTGGAAATAGATTTAGAATACAGAAACATATGTGTTAGAGGAATATCCACAGAACTTTAAGTTCAAAAGAAATAAGAAATTATGTAGCTTCCAATTATTCTGAGAAAAAAAAAAACTTTCTATACATGTTGTATTATGTGATACAAAATATGTGATATTACGGAAGTTTGAACAATTGATTTATGCATTTTACTTTATATTTATGACCTTAAGGAAAATTCATTAACTAATAAATTTTGTTAACTCTCTAAACTGCTGATAAAGAGCAAGGGACACTGTGAACTTTTGATTCATTTGAGTTTATTGGAATGGAAAAAAAGTCACTAAAAATCCATGATAATGAAATTGCTAAAAGAATATTGAATAACCTATGATAAGTTATGGGTATAAATTTAGTAAATGCTACATTTTAAGTAAATAACATAAATAAGTTTATAAATAATGCCTTTGAGTAAATCATAAAGCATATGCTTTAAAATAAGAGTGGTTAGGGTAACTAGAGAGGTTTTTCTATGTTTTACACGGAGATAGACCGGTGCATTTTAGAAATTAACGACTTTCTCTATAAAGTTAAGTCAAGAGATTATTTTAATTTTTTCCCTTTATGGTTAAGACTCATAAAATATTGTTTTATTTCTAGAAATAGGGTTGATTTTTATTGTCTTTTCCTTTTGAAAAATAACACTCCAAAGAGAACACTAGATTTTCTGCATCACTTTTCAACTTCTCAACCCATTTTAGAGGATAATTCTGCCAAAACACCTTAAATTTCTCATAAAATTATTTTTACATTTTGTTGCTAGTCAAATGTCACCTAAAACATTTTCATATAAATTATTTATTAAGGTAACTGGATTCTCAAGGATGTAATATATTCATGTCTAACCTATAGCCCTTCATATTACAGTAGCAGCCTCACTTTGTAAAAAAAATCACAATAAGCTGAAAAAAATACAAAAATAAATTAGCATTGTGACAGCAAAAACAAGGAGCACTAGGAAAATTAGGAAATAAAATGACACTGAAAAACACTGTATCTTTTTAAATTTTTCTATTGTAGCCCTTCTTAGTAGAAGTTGCAATTAAAGCTACTGATTTCCCAATAGCAAATAAGGGAAACAGTCTAAGAGCACCTGAAAACTGGAAAATCTTTTATTTCTTAAAATTTCTTTACCTTTGAAAACATCTTCATATGCAAACTTATAAACCCATTTTAAATGACTAATCCAATTATCTTCGTTGAAAGCAAAACAAAAAACAAAAACCAAAGAGAATACTGAAGTTGTGGAAAAACATGGGTAGTCTTGTAGTTCACTCTCTAAGTCCTTTCGTATTCCCTCCAAAGCCATTATTTGTGGTTTCAGATAGAAAATACATTCAGGCAGCCAATCATGCATTCCTTTTGATTGTATAATGTGATAATCCTCAAAAGGATCTCAGCTCCCCCTTGTTCATATTTATACAATTAACTCATCCTTTAAATGCTTAATATATCTCAAAATAAAGGCTAAATATTTCATTTTCATAGGATTTCATTTGATTGGAATTTTGATTGTGAAGGACATTTGGTGACAACTTTTCTTTTCATGTCTAAATTGCAGCTTATCAGTGGGAATTTCCACTTAGCTCTCAACAAATTTGGGGAATAAAGGCCAAAATAAGAAAACATTAAGGAAATGGAAAAGTCCTAACAATATTATAGGGTTGATAGCACCTTTTTAAAATTACACCAGGGATTACTGAGAGGCAATGCAGTTTTCACCTTTTTCTAAGTCTTTATTTGCTATTACAGTTTAAAAAATCAATTAGAAAGATTATGTCATTCAATAATTATGATCAAAAGTAAAGAGGATAATTCAACTTTTCCAGGTTTGCTTTGATAATCAAATTGGCATAATTAAAGTGTGTTTCTCCTGTTAATTACAATATTCAAGTAATAATAATAACCAATAATGAACAAATTTTCACATTTATGGATGGTATAATTTCATCAGATCATACATCATTCCTTCAACCATCTCTGGAGTTGTTATCAGCCTTTGCTGACCATTGCTGCGCTGCCCTCTCAGTTGCTTTCCTCACAACAAATATACTATTTCTATGGGAATTTTGACTTGAGCTTGCAATAGCACATGTGACACCTATTTGAATATATGGCCATTTTTGAGCTCCCAATTTTACTTCTAAGTAAATACTCTGTGATGATGAATATTACACATCAATTTGGCTAGAATAAGACAAATAACGTGTCTTTTTGGTCACACCCTAGTTTAGATGTGAAGATATTTTGTAGATAGGACTAATATTTACTTTAAACAACTCTACCTTAACACTTATTTTAAGTTGATTTAAAGCAAAGATATAATCCTCAGTAATTTGGATAGGCCTCATCTAGTCAGTTAAATGTTTTACCAGCAAAAACTGAGGTTTTCCAGATAAGAAGGAATTCTGCCCCAAGACTGTAATTTAGAAATCATTTCCCAGTTTCCAGACTGCCAGTCTGAGCTAAACGTCAACTCTTAGCTGAGTTTCCAGCTTGCTGGCCTGCCTCACAAATGTTGGATTTTCCAGGCCCTACAATCAAGAGCCAATTTCTTAAAATCTCTCTCTCTCTCTACACACCACACACACACACACACACACACACACACACACACACCCCTAGAGGTTCTGTTTCTCTAAAGAATGCTGAGTGATACAAATTTTGGTACTGGGAATGGTTCTAGAAGAACAGACTCTTCAGAAAAAATGTTCTGAATTGATTCTGGGATTTTCTAGAATTGGTGCTCAATCTGGTTAGATACAAAGGTACCAATTGCTCTATTTCTAGTAGTAAAGAGAACACTGATGTTTTGTGGTGTGATGTGGCAAGAAAACTATGCAAAATGTCTCCATTGATTACAATGGAAATATTAAAAAAAATTGAAAATATCTCCTAATCAAATACAAGAGGAAAGGTTCTGGATGATCATGTATTTGATATTTTAGGACATTCTATCAAACTAACAAGTAAAAAAAGATTAGCTGATTGCTCCTAATTGTTCTGGACAAAGTGGGCACAGAAAAGGATGAGCTCAGGGTTTCAAATTCTCAGCTCAAGTACCACATACATGATCTGAAAATTTCTCTATCTACCCTGAAACACACACACACACACACACACAAATACACACACACACCCTTATCTCCTGTAGCAAACTTAACCCATATTCTCATCCTGTAAGTAGCTGAATTTCAACAAAAATATAATTTCCAAAATCAAAGGGTGTCTGCTTTAATACGAGGGCACTGATGAGGAAGAAATGGAATCCTCAAAATTAGAGTGGGATATATGAGCAGTTTTAATGAAGCCGAGGACACTGAATTCCAAAATACTGCAGTCATCTTTGGCAGCAGCCCTTCCACACCTGTTTGAGGACATTAAACCTGCTTTAACTGAGGCAATTAAATGGACTTTGAGTTGCCTTGCAAGACTTTGCTAATTCTACTCATAATCCACTCCCATCACCCACCTTGCTTCTAGATCTCTATCTAGACTCAAATCCTAGATGACCCAAAAAGGTGAAGTGCAAAGTGTAGCCCATGAAGAGTTGCACTATATTGCAAAAGAACCACATGGTTTTTCTAACTCATACAGAGAAATTTGAGGAATGTGTTTATTATTTAACATGTTTAACATTTTGGGTGATTTTTTTGTTGTTGATATTGAGGTATCTTCTACATACTTATGGTTTTTGTTGTTTTTCCCTCAACAAGAACATGATATGTGTTAAAATCTCCCATTATTATGGTAAGTTTGTCTATTTTCATTTTTAGTTATTTTCTTTAGGTACATTCAAACTTAGCATTCTAATCTTTCCCTTGGATAAGTTATTGTAGCACTATGAAATGTGTCATCATCTGATATTATTACTCTATCAAATCTTTGTTGGGGTTGTGGAGCTTATCTTCTATTATTATTTCACTTTTCACTTTTGTATATATTTATTTTCAATTGTATCTCCTGTAAACAGCATCAGTCTGGTTTATTTCTATTAATTATTTTAAACTTCAACTTTTATATGGAGTGCTTAATCTATTCAGATTGAATAAAAATCAGATATATTTGACATTAAATTTAACACTTTATTTTTTCATTATTTCCAGTTTTTGCTCATTTGATTATCTTTCTTAGAACCCATGAAATTCTTTTTTTATTTTCCCCTTTATTAGCGTACTTTTACTATATTTTACTTTTACTTTTAGCCTAAAAATTATAGCATACTTCCTTGTTTTAATATATTTATATAAATTAGTACATTTTTCACTTTAAACAACAAAAGGACCATAGAATTCCTCTCTCCACTTGCCCCACTATCTATTTTTACTTTTTCCTAAGTTCCTAGCTTCAGTGTTATATTGTCATGCATTTTAATTTTATATTTATCTACCATTATCATTGGTTTTTATTCTTCCCGGTATTTCTGTGTTTTCAGTTGTAATTATTTTCCTTTGCAGGAAAAAAACTCACTTGACTTGAAACAGCTGAAATAAATTATCTCAATTTTTGTTTTGACATAAATTATTTTCTTTTTATTTGGAGGATGTTTCTTTTAGGTGCAGTATTCTAGTTTGGCAGTTTTATTTTTTAGCTCTCTAGTAACAGCGTCATATTATCTTCTAGTTTCCACTGCTTATGTTATAAAGTCAGCTATCGATGACATTGTTGCTCTTTCAGAGATAATGTGCCTTTTGTTTAAATCAAAATATTCCCTATATATTTGACTTTCAGCAAATTGAGGTTTCATTTGTATATATTCTGCTTTAAGTACATAGTTCCTTTGAACTTTGAGCTTTCTTGTCTCATTTTTTTGGGAAAATTTCTAGCCACTGTTTTCACTTAATGCTTTTGCTTCATTATTCTCTTACCTCACATCGTATCATCTTACCTAACCTCACTTTCTCTTATTTCTCTCTCTCCTTTTATTTGGGGTATTTAGAAGAGATGCTAAACCTTTTGAAAATGTCTAATAAATCTTGTATGCTTTGTAATGTATTTTCAAGGCTTTTTTTCTGTTATCTACTCCATTTTCTGATGACTCATCTTCCTGTTCACTAACTCTTACTCTATGTTATTAATGTTATTTCTAGAATTACCATGTGATTCATACTATCAATGCAAGAAATCTGCTGACATTATTTATCATAAACCTTGTTGCATACATTAATCATAGTTATTTAAAAATATACTTCTAGAAAGTCCAATAACCCTTGTTCTTGTTTGTTTGTTTGTTTGTTTGTTTTTAATCACTGGGTTTCAGTGACATAGTCCTGCATCCTTTTACATCTGCTAGGTTTTGAGAAAATGTTGAATACTGTGTATGAAAAGTTAGAAAGGTAATCTGAGATTTTTAAATGTAGGTATTTTCAGCCATAAGTGATTCTCTTTTGTTTTTAGGAGGTAGGAGAGTAGGAGCAAATCATTTTGTTTGTTTGTTTGTTTGCTTGCTTGTTTTTTGAGACAGAGTTTCGCTCTTGTCACCCAGGCTGGAGTGAAATGGCACGATCTTGGCTCACTGCTACCTCCACCTCCTGGGGTTAAGCAATTCTCCTACCTTAGTCTCCCTAGTAGCTGGGATTACAGGCACCTGCCACCATGCCCAGCTAATTGTTGTTGTTGTTGTTGCATTTTTAATAGAGATTGGGTTTCACCATGTTGGCCATGATGATCTCGAACTCCTGACTTTAGGTAATCTCTCTGCCTTGGTCTCCCAAAGTGTTGGGATTACAGGCATGAGTCACCACACCCGGTTGAAGCAAATCAATTTTTATGAGCCTGTAATAAGATTGATTCAAAGCTGGATTTCTGCCTTTGCAAATGGGCTTATTTGGGTTTGCTCTAATGCCAGTTGAAAGCCTGAAGTGTTTACTGAAGCCCATCTTCTTTGGCAGGTCTTGAACTAAATGTTTGTTTCTGCTACCCATGAAATTGGCAAACCTCCATTCAGCTTCTTAGCATTTTGGCTAAAATTAAAATATCAGCAAATGTTTAGAAAAGTGCCAAGTGTGAGGCTCCCCTCTTAGCATTCCTCTTGCTTTTTGGGATCTTGGTGATGCAAGTTCTGGCTATGCTGGTAAACATCAATCATTATTTTCACTTTTCTTATCCCAAGGTACTGTCCAAGGCTCTGATTGACTTCTTAGTACCTAGACCCTTTACACAAATAAGCAAGGGAAAGGTGGCACAGACATTTGGGCACTGCTTAGTATAATTCTTCTCTGCAAGTTCTTGGTTCCTCAAAGACCAGTTGCTTAAGTAGTTCTTTAATATTTGATAATAATTAAAATCATGTTTTAAGTTTTTATAATTGTTCTTCATGATCTGTTTTGTCTTCTGTAGGCTAGTGTTTCCTTATTGGATTATAGTGATTTTATTAAGCTATCAGTAAAGAAAACAAGGTATTTTTTAAAGGAAACATTGAATCACTCTATAAAATACCAAATAAACTCTTTTTTGATTAAAGTCTATGTTTACAAGCATTCAATTATTTGCAAAATCATTATTGTAAAATATAATAATACATACTTGAAAATGAAAAGGCTAAAATATAAAGATTTATTGGTTCTATCCCCTGAAAAGACAGCACCAATTTTATCACACACAGATACAGGTATCTATCTTCCTATAGATCATACTTAATATTCTCAGAGTTGATAATATATTAGAGAATTATAATGCATATCATATATGTATCTCTCGGCTTACAGAAATTTCAAATGGTGTAGTAAAATTAATTTTTTGAGGTCCAGAAGATTATCAGATTAACTGAATCATAAGGTGACTCACAAAATATATGAGATTAAACAATTAATATAGTAGAAAAAAATCTGCTTTTATTTTTGAATCATGCATTTACTCTACCTAGATGCAAATCTTTTCCCCAGTCTACCTGTTTCCCATCTCTTCCTCTGTCTCTCCATATATATGTAAATGTTTCTATATAGACATGTATATAGAAATATATAAACACACACATGCATTAGTCTGTATTTATGTATGTGTGTTAGTCTGCCTGAGGCTGTTATAACAAAACCTCACAGACTGTGTAGCTTAAACAACAGAAATTTAGTTTCTCACAACTCTGGAGTTTAGAAGTCCAAGATTAAGGTGCCAGCAGGGTTGGTTTCTGGTGAGGCCTCTCTCTCCTTGATTTGTAGAAAGCACCTTCTTGCTGTGTCCTCACATGGTCATTCTCTGTAAGAGAGAGCTCTTGTCTCTTTACCAACTTAAAAGGACAGCAGCCCTATTGAATCAGGCCTCACCCTAATGATCGCATTTAACTTTAATTACCTCTTTAAAGTTTCTAACTCCAAATACAGCCTTATTGGGAGTTAAGGCTTTAATATACAAATTTTGGGTGGATAAATTTCAATTCATAACATTCTGTCCTCTGCCCCCACCCAAAGCTTATGTCTTTCTTGCATGCAAAATGCTTTCACCCTCATCCCAACATCCCCCAAAGTCTTAACTCATTTCAGCGTCATTTCCAAGTCTCAAATCTCATCGAAACATCATCAAAATCAGGTAACGGTGAGAATCAATGTATAATTCATCCTGAGGCAAAATTCCTCCTCAGTTATGAACCTGTGAAACTGGAAAAGTTATATGCTTTCAAAATGCAATGCTAAGATAAGTACAGGGTAGGCATTCTGATTCCAAAAATGGAGAAATGTGAAAGAACAAAGGAGTTAGACATCCCAAACAAGTCCAAAATCTAACAAGGGTAAATTCCGTTAGATCTTAAGGCTCACGAATAATCCTCTTTGGTCTGATGCTCTGCCCTTTGGGTCCACCGGGGTGATAGCTTCACCTCTCCTACTTTGCACAGAAGCCCCGTCCCTGTGGCCTGGGCAGCCCTGCCTCTGAGGTACCGGGCGATGGCATTCTGGTCTGCTGAAACCTAGGAGGAGGCCCTCTCCCTCTGAGACCAAAGAGAAAACATCTTTGCCTTGTTGGGTATGTGATGGGAGTAGCAACCTTGGTGCTCTCTGAATCACTTTCAGGGCTATTCTTCCTGTTTCTTGAAGGATAATGCATGTTTGAAGCCAGTAAATTCTATTGTCTTGTTCTGCAGAGTCCCAGAAGTCTGACAGCCTTCCTTTATTACATCCAATTCTCTCTGTTTTGTTTATTCCAGCTGTCAGTGCTTCTGCTGATGTAATTCCATCTCTGTTTCTGTCCTCAGCTGAGATGGCTGATTAAATCCATAGGTAATCTCTTTAAGGAGCAAATTTCCAGCCACATACTTGGTCTCTCTAGAACACACTTTCCATTTTTTGCAATATAGTTAGTCTGATAATTTTCCAAACCTTCACATCCTGGTTTCATCTTGCTTAAGCATTTCTTCAATTTGTTTATCTTCTCTCACATTTTACTATAAGCAATAAGGAAAAATCCAGCCTCACCTTCAATATTGTGCTTATACATCTATTCTGCTAAATATCCGAGGACATCACTCACATATTTTACCTTCCACAAAAGATTAGAACACAATTCAGATAAGTTGCCACTTTATGACAAGACTGCCTTTCCTCCAATTTCCAATAACATTTATTCATATATCTACCAATATTCTGTTTAGGATAATATAAGTATTCTCTAAGATGAGACATTTTCTCTAAAGAGCTTCTTATTTATCTGTATGTATGTACATGTGTGTACATATATACATATACATTTATACACATAAACACACACACACACAAATTCTCACCTTCAGTCTGACATATTAGATGGGATCTTTGGGATGAAATTAGGTCGCAGGGTGGAGCCCTCATAATTGAAATTAGCACCCTTATAAAAGGAACTCAGAATTCTTTTGCCCTCTTTCTGCCACGTGAAGGTACAAGAAAATGGTGGTCCGCAGAGAGCACTCACCAAAACCTGATTACGTTGGCACCCTTATCCCAGACTTCCAGGCTCCAAAACTGTGAGGAAATAAATTTCTGTTTTTATAAGCCACCCTACTCTATGAAACATTGTTATAGCAGTTGAAACTAAGATAGACAGACAGATAGATACGTGGACACATAGATAGATGATAGCACATTTTTAACTGGAAACATCATCATCTTTTTAACTCAAAAAAGTAAAAGATACATTCTTAGTAGTACTGTAGTGGTAATGCTACTAGTAATTCTATACAGGGGAGACACCTGCCTCTATCCCTTCAAATGTATAGTCTAACTTCAGCAAGAATATCTCTGTAGGAGTAATTGTAACATCTGGTAAATAGTAAACATAGTTTATTGCTTAAGAGAGATTTACATTAATGCATACTTGAACAGAAATTAAAAAATATATCAATGAAAATATTGTTACAATAAACAACTCAGGAAATGGGAATTGTAAAGCTCATGGCTCCCTATGTTTCATTTAAGTAAGATCAAAATTTTTAGAATACTTCATTTTAAATGATGCATATTCAGAACACTGGCTAATGGAATAAGGTTTAGTAATATATTTTTAATATGCAGTTTCAAAAATGTTATCACTATGAAACATATAAAAACAACCAGCAGTATTTAATTTGAAAACACAGTCTAAGTGGATGTACATATACATAGCCCATTACAAAGTCCTAAAACAGAAATTATTTCATTTTATCATTAGAGTCTGAAGGCTATTCAGCCATTTGTTTTTCCCCTGGGACATTAGCACTATTGCAAAACCCAAAATGAATATTTTTTCCACAATCTAATTTTTTGTTGACTAATCTGTTTGACTTGCTGACACTACCTTTCCATTTTTTAGTAACCTTCTCTACAGTTATAAAACATTGTTTCTTTTAGATGAATTTATAATAAAAATTATTTTGATAAATTTTATGATATATTTGTCTCACATTTTCATTGTTCACATGCATAGAAATTGCTTCCTATTCCATCAGACCTTCTCATTTTACTGGGGTATTTTTAAGTCAGTTTGAATAGTTGTTCATAAACTTTTAGTTTTATAAATTGTGACACTCTTGTGGGTAAAATTTACACTTTAATTAGGAATGATGGTTCACTATAGAATGATGCTTTTGTGACAGTTGTGATTTGAGAGCATGTCTCTGTTAACTTTAATTCCATCTCTTTTTTTTTCTTTCCCTGTAATGCTCAAAATGCCAATACATCTTCATTTGCCAGTTGAAAATTTCTGTTCCCAAGGCACCAAGGGTCTACTAAAGAGTATGTCACTAAGAATGTTGCATTTTTGCAAGCTTGGGCATCACATGTGGCTCACACTAGACTGAGATAGCTGTGTGGAGCAAATGCTCAAATCTGTGCCAGAATTTGTTCATTTTAACATCACTGGGACTTTCGAAGAACAAATACCATGTATGTGAAATAAAACACTATTAAAGGATTTGATAGTGTTACTCATAATGGTTATCTTAATGATCATGCTGAATTCATCTATTCTGAAATTTATTCCAGATTAAAACATCTTGATAGACTGTTGCTGCTACTGCTGCTGTTGCTGCATCCCTAGATTTTTCTTCATATAGCTATTACTTTTGATATGCCAATAGGAACCATATCAGTGACAGAAGAATAATGCTTGTGGAATCCTCAGGGGTAGAAGCAGCAGTATGTAGCAGCTGGAGTATGAAGGCTTATGGCAGAGGCAGCAGTGAGTGGAGGCAGAGACACAAAGAAAGGATCCAGGGAAGTGCAGGATTAGCAGGAGAGATGACAACGTTAAGGGACAGTTTAAGGGAAAAAGGTAGAATTTTGTTCTAAATAAGCTGCATATTCTGATTTCAGTGCTTAGTCCATTGCATTTTTTTAAGTTAAAAAAAAATTCCAAGTTATGTTTTATTTCACCATTCATAATATAACAATAAGCACATATTAATATTTAATGTGTGTTTATTTTATGCCCTAGCTCTGTTGTATATATTGGAGATATACTGTAAATTAATGAAATATTTTTAAAATGTCTTCCTAATTGAAGTTGGCATTCTGGTCTATGAAATCATATACTATAAAACATGCATATATATTGTCATAATTAATACAATAAATGTAAAATACTTAGTGAAATACATAATGTAAATATTAATCTCTAAATAAACGTAACATTGTTATTTTTGAAAAATGTATATCACTAATGTCATATCAAAGAGCTAAAAACTCAAATACGTAAACCACCTGCTAAAACTTACCACTGAATATTTTATGTTTATGAATTAATGTTAATATTTACATATAATGAAATGCGAAACTCGTAAGTATGTATTAAGATGAGCTTTGACACATGAATGCACAGTGCAAGTAATAACCAAATCAGAATATAGAACATTTCCATCACCAGAGAATTTCCTTATGACCCCTCCCTGTGAAGCTCTTCTCTACCCAAGCCCTCTATGTTTATATTTCTTTCCCATAAATAAATCTAGCTTGCTCTGTAACTTCATCACAATGGCACAAATAGTATGCTTTTGTTGTTGTTGTTTTGAGACAGAGTCTTGATCTATCACCCAGGCTAGAGTGCCATGGTGGGATCTTGGCTCACTGAAACCTCCTCCTCTTGAGTTCAAGTGATTCTCCTCCCTCAGCCTCCAGAGCAGCTGGGATTACAGGAGCATGCCATCACAACAGGCTAATTTTTGTATTTTTAGTAGAGATGGGGTTTTGCCATGTTGGCCAGACTGGCCTCAAACTCCTGACCTCAGGTGATATCCCTGCCTTGGCCTCCCAAAGTGCTGCAATTATAGGCATGAGCCACCACACCCGACTGGCTCCTTATGCTCACCATAATAGTATTAAGATATATCCATGTTGTTGATTTTATTACGGAATGTATTATTTCATTCCATTTTTTGAATATACTATAATTTTTAAATCCATTATTCTATTAAGGAACATTTGGTAGTTTCTAGTCTTTGACTCTTATCTATAAAGCTTTCTAAATGTCCTTGTACAAGTAGTTTTATAAACATGTATTTTCACTCTTTAGTAAATACCTAGCTGCATCATGGTGCTTTTTAGGAAACTACCAGATACTTTTCCAAAATGTTTGAAAATTGTATACACTACCAGTATATTAAAAGAGTTTATGTTGCTGCACTTCCTCCACAAATTGATTTATCAGTTGTTTTAATTTCAAGCCTTCCAGTAGATAAAAGGCCATAGTCACAGCTCATTGTGGTTTCAATTATTTATTTCCCTGCTGCCCTATGAAATAGCACCCTTTGATATTCTTACTGGGCGTTTGTGTAGATTTTGCTCATTTTTTCATCAGGTTTGATTTTTCTATGCATTTTACATACAATTTGTCAGAGAGATGGTGTTACAGGCTGAACTGTGTCCTCCAATATCCATATGCTGAAACCTAAAATCACCAATGTGACTGTATTTAGAAATATGTATAAGGAGGTAATAAAGGTTAAATGAGGTCACGAAAGTCTTAATCTAATAAAACTGGTTTCCTCATAAAAAGAACAAACACCAGACTTTTCTTTCCCTTTCTGAACAGGCACAGAGAAAAGGCCATATGAGGATGCCATGAGAAGGCAGCCATCTACAAGCCAAGAAGAGAGGCTTAATCAGAAACCGATCCTGGTGGCACTTTGATGTTTGACTTTTAACCTCCAGAAATATAAGAAAATAAATTTCTGTTGTTTGAAATACCCACTCTGTGATATTTTATTATGAAAGCTCTAGCAGACTAATACAGATTTTTAGCAAATACTTTTCTTCTAGGCTGTGGCTTATGTTTTCAAGGGTGCAAAGTTATTTCCCTTATTTTTTCTTCTAGAAACTATTATTTTAATCACTCTGCATGTATGCATGACCCATGCCAAAATATTTTTTATATGATGTGAGATTTTACCATTAAATGATCACAACAACTTTGTTGAAAGCCAATTAGATTGTGCATCTCTACAGAGTAAGTGTAGACTTCCTACTCTGATCTGTTGTTTTACTTGTTCATCATTGTGTCAATAACACCCTGTCTTGATTAATAAAGATATATTATAAGTCTTATACTATTATTTTATATTTTTATTTTAAAATTTATATTTAGATATCTAATACATTTTTATATTATTATATTTATATAACATATACTATTTTATTGCATTTTTATATTAAATTTAAAATTTATATTTTATGTAGTTTTATATATTAAATACATAAATATAATTCTTATTATAAGAAATCAGGCAATATATGTCCTCCAAATTTATGGTTGCTTTTAGTGTTGTTTTGACTATTCTAGGTCCTTTGAATTTCCAGAATAATTGGTTAGTCTACTTGTAACAAATTGGTTGTTGGGATTTTTTATTGTGGTTTCTTTGAATCTATAGAATAATTCGATAACAAACATTCTAACAGTATTGAATCCTCCAATCTGTGAAAGTGATTTATCTTGCCCTAGACCTTCTTTACTTTCTCCCAGAAATGGTTTTAATGTTTAGCGCAGACACATTGCATGCTGTCCACTGAATTCATTGCTAGGATTTTATTGTTTTTATACCATGGCAAATGGTATTGTGCTTCAATTAAATTTTCCACTTGTTTATCGCTATTACATACAATTGTTCCTTTATATATTGACCATGTATCTAGTGACTTTGAAAAAAATTAAATGTTTATTACATTTATTAAATATATTTCTCATGATTTTTCACAAATCCAATCATTTCATGTGTGTGTAAAGAGAGGTTTACTTCCTTTTCAGTCATGATTTTGCTGGATAGCACTGGGAAGACTTCTAATAAAATGTTAAATAAAGCAATGAGAACTCACATCCTTGCCTTATTTGAAATCTTAGTAAGAATGCATCAATATTTTGCTATTACATATGATGTTAGCTCTAGGTTTTTCAGAAAAAATACTTCATCAGATAGAGGACATTTTCATTTATTCTCATTTTACTCTGAGCTATTAACATGACTAGGTATTAAAGATTGTTTAATGATGTACTCATAATATTTCTCTTTTATTAGAGCTGCATTTTGGATTAATTGCTCTTCAAAAGTTAAACCAATCCTGCATTCAATAGATATGTTCCACACGGTAATGGATTATACTTTATAGTTATTATTGGATTCAATTTGCCAATATTTTCTTTAAAATATTTTTATATTTGTGTGTTTCACTGAATTTCTAGATGTATAGGTTGATATTTGTCACCAGTTTGACAAGTTTTAAGACATTATTACTTTCAATATTTTTCTCTATTTTTCTGTCTTCTAGAACCACACTCATTGCTATATTACTTGATATTTTCCTATATATTACTAAATCTTCATTTAATTATTTTATTATTTTGGAATCTTCACTTTAGATTTCTATTGATCTGTCATCGACTTCACTTATTCTTTTTTCTCTACTGTCTAATAAGCCGTTTAACCCATTCAATGAATTTTCTTTCATTTATTGTACTTTTTTAGTATTTTCATTTTCTTTTTATAGTTTTCATTCTTTTGCAATTTCAAAATTATTCCTTCAAATGTCCAAATTTTTATTTACTTTCCTTAAATATATTTTGACAATTATATTACATCCTTTTGCTAACTCAAAATCGGTCTCATCTGGTAATCCACTTTTACTGACTGCTTTTGCTGCTAAGTATATGTCACATTTTCCTGTTTTGTTTTTTTTTTTTTTACATAGCTGGTCCATTTTTTGAAATTCTGCATATTGTCAATGTTCAATGTTACCTTAAAAGGAGAGATAATTTATTTCTTTATATGGTACTGATTTGTTCTGACAATAAAACCCTAACAGATCTTCTGTATTTTATTAAGCTTTATTTATGATTAGTTAGGATGACTTTATTTTTGTTGTCTTCTTAATTCAAGGGCTATATTCTGATTCAAAGGTGGTGTCCTTATCTTTATAAAACTTTCTGGGTTCTTACATAAATTTCCAAGGGTAGGCTAGAACTCTAATGGCTCTAGTACTGTATGACCTCTTATATTTTCCAGTCAGATGCGAGCTGAACAGGAGCTACTGTCTACAAGGTAACAAGCAAAGTGCTCAGCATGAACATATGAAGCTCAGTTATTAGGTGAGTGCTCTCAAACATTTCCAGGAAGAACTTTGGAATCCTTCTTTTGCAGAATTATGTATCTTCTGTCTCCCTGATCAAATTCTAGGTGTTTTGGTAGCTCCAAACTAATTTTTTTCTCTATATCAATGTGCACCAGATAAAATGCCAGATTGAATGTGGAGCTTGTCTGTATGTAGTTTCCTTCTTTCAAGGACATTTCAAGAAATATATATAGCCAGGCGTGGTGGCTCATGCCTGTAATCCCAGCACTTTGGGAGGCTGAGGCGGGTGGATCACCTGAGGTCGGGAGTTCGAGATCAAACTGACCAACGTGGTGAAACCCCATCTGCACTACAAATACAAAATTAGCCGTGCATGGTGGTGCATGCCTGTAATCCCAGCTACTCGGGATGCTGAGGCACGAGAATCACTTGAACCCGGGAAGTGGAGGTTGCAGTGAGCTGAGATTGTGCCATTGTACTCCAGACTGGGCAACAAGAGCAAAAATCCCTCTCAAAAAAAAAAAAAAATAAATAAATTAATTAATTAATGCCTTATAGCTAACTTCTAGAGTAACAATGATAAAAAAAAATTAGAAGCAGAGGGACAAAGATAAATTTACTTCAAAGAGCCAACAGATGGTAGCAAACTTCTTCACAAAAATATGTTACAAGGAACAGTCAGATAAAAAGTGTTCAGACAACCAAAAATTGAGAAATGTTTCCACAAGCAGACACCTCACTCTAAAAAACTTTGAAGATGGGATATTTAATTAGAAGAAAAATTTTTCCTGATGAAATTATTGAGATATAAGAAAAAAAATTTTAAAGAACACCAAAAGGTTAAGGTATGTGAGTGAATTTACACCAATATTGATGATATAAAATAATTCTCATTGTATATTTTGGAGTTCAAGAGAAAGAATAAAAGCAAAGTAGAATTAAGATAAAAATAACTACTGCAAAGAAGCTTATAGAGAAAAATGATGTTAAAATGTTCTAAGATCTTAGATCATGTAAGAGGAGGAAAAACACTGATAGGTATATTATAAAATTAAGCACATATATTTCAATGACTAGAGTAACATCAAAACCATTGGAAACAGCATACAACTTTCAAATAGATAGGAGTTTCCTGTGGATGCTCTTTTGGCTGAAATTTATGCTACTTTCTGTTCAAAGTATCTTATTTTCTATATTCTGAGTTACTTTAACTTCAGGCTGATCATTTTCCTTATGATTTTATTTGTATAAACATTTAAGATCCAAGATGATGGTGGGTCCCTACAGGAAAGGTGTGTAAATGTTTCTACCATTTACTTTGGAATTACAAGATATGTCAACACATGTAAAGTGTCAACAAAGTAAATAAATGCCAGATGTGAAAACTTTTAAGTAAAAACATTATTAAAAACTCCAAAGCATACGGATACACACATTTTTTTACAAAGAAAACAATGATAATTCAGATCATAGACTTTTTAAAAATAGTTGTTACATTTGTAAAGTAAGTTATATGTTAAGAATCACATACAATATAAAATAATTGAAAAAAAATTGCATAATGGCACAGACAAAAATGTTGATCCTTGTACACATTACTAGTACAGTAACTCTATTCTACATGTATATAAAAATAAAAATGTAAAAATTTGGATTCTAGATATTTACTGGAGCAAAAATATTAATGCTCAGAGCAGAAAGTTAGAAAACTCAGCAGTTTTATAACTCATGAAACATTTTTAATTAAATTGAAATGTAACATTATGAAATCTTGAGATAGTAGAAATGAAGTGTGATTAAACAATTTTAAATTTAGCCAAGATTCATATTCACATAGGCATTGAAAAATTATACCTTTTTCTACATTTGATTCTAGAAAATTATAATTAGTTTTAAATATTTATTTTTTCAGTGATTTTGTCACATTTAAAATTCCCCCTTGAAAAATTGCTTTCCTAAAGTACAATATTTGAATATGGAGTTTGAAGAGTAACAAATAATTTGTCTTATAATCAGTTGTAAAACATACATAATTTTCAACATTAGTTTAGTATCTACATGTATTTTAATCCTCTAAAAGCAATATTTTTATCGTAACCAGAAATTAGATATTCATAATGCTAACAGATTTTTAAATAATATAGCTATTAGTGTATATAACTTAAATAATATTTCTAATGTTTGAAATTTTCTATAAAACTGGTTCTTAAACCCTTCAACTACTAGAAGACTTTAATGCAGATTGATAAATGTGTACTTTACTTAATTTATAATAAATATGGCATACTTAGTACATTTTCTTGCTTGAGATGGTATTTCCAGAATTTTAATTCAGATTTTCATATGAATCAGAGAATTATTTATTTGACCTAAAATTAATTTGAAACTCCCTACAATGGTACTTTGTGAACTTCATGTTTTTAGTTATTTCAGTTTCTGACATTTGTGTATCAATATTTTTAAAGTTAGTTTATGTTCTTACATGTGTTCTATTCAGCACACTTCTATCAAAAAAAAGAAAAAAATAAGCAATTATGGCTTTCTTCCATTTAGAAAATGTCGGCAGGTCTGTGGGATAGTACAGAAGGTATATGTCATCTCAAACATAAACAGGAAGCCAATGTGTTACGGAATGAATGTTTGACCTCTGTGAAACTCATGTTGAAACTTAATCCCCAATGTGGCAGTATTGAGAGGTGGGGTCTGAATTAATTAATGTAAATTCCAGTAGACTCAAAACACTGGCATCAACAAAATGGCAACAATTTTTACAAACCACTTATATTTTCAATACCTGTTATCCTTTTTGAAATAACAAGGACAGAGAATGTAAAAGGAAGTGGAAAAGCACAGTGTGGTTAAGAGATTCATAAAATTGTGTTTGGATTATAAAACACTTTAAAATACCTTCAGACATTTTTGAACCAAAGTTTGTCAGAAATATCTGTACGCATGCAGATAATGACAACTGTAAGTAAGCTAAGACAGGCTGGGCAGAGAAGGTGGTAGCAGGCATTAGGTTTTGGGGGCAGAAGTCTTTGCAGAATGTAGAGTATAATAGGATAGACGGTGTTTCAGTGGAAACCTACTGATTTTTTGTTTTGTTTTCCTGCATTCCTTTCACTTTCCTGTCTGTCACTCTTATTTCTTTCAATCCTCTTTGGACTTTTTTGCTCTTTTCCTTTTATTTCTCCTCTCTTGTTCTCCTACCCTCTCTCTCACACACTCTTCTTCCCACAGTACCTTCATCCCTCTTTCTTCTTTACCCCATCCCTTTCAGAAACCTTTATTGAAGATATATTATGTGAAAAGTATGAGGTATTCACATTGAAGATTATCTTTTAAGTTTCATTTTGGCATATGCCATATTCATGTTCAGCCTCTGGCAGCACACTCGTAAAATATATGGTCAAAGCACAAATTGAAGAATAAACAAAACGTTCACTTCACCTCGGTTTCTTTTTCTTTATTTTTAATAAACATTTGCCAAATAACTGCCATATACCAGGTACTTTTCCACGGTACTGAATGTAAAAAGAGAATTACAAATTGAATTTTGAGTATTTAGTAGTAGGGCTAAAGAGTAATGTAAAATCTAAAAAATCTTTACAGTTATAGAAAAAAAGAGGGAAAGAAGAAACCAGCATTTAAATAGAACCTATGTTGGATTATTATTATTATTATTTTTTTTGTAGCTCACTTAATCCTTGCAACTTAATGAAATAGTTATTATTATCTTCACTTTAGATGTGAAGAGAGGCTCACATAGATTAATTACCTTTACAGTGAGATTTCGCATGCATCAAATGCCAAAGACTATTTCCTTATACTCTGCTTTTTCTTTTTCTTTTTTTAAATTTTACTTGAAGTTCTGGGATACATCTGCTGAACGTGCAGGCTTGTTACATAGGTATAATGTGCCATGGTGGTTTGCTGCACCTATCAACCCGTCATCTAGGTTTTAAGTCCTGCATGCATTCAGTATTTGTCCTAATGCTCTCCCTCCCTTTTCCCTCAACCCCCCAACAGGTCCTGGTGTGTGATGTTCCCCTCCCTCTGTCCATGTGTTCTACACTATGCATTTTGAAGAATGAATACAAGTTTGTCAAGCATAAAATATGACGATGATGATGATGATTCCAACAACAAAAATACAATAACATTCTAATGAAGAAGGAGAAAGGAAAAAAAAAACAGCATGAACAAGAATTAAAAAAAAAAATTTGCTAACATTTATACAGCATATACTATATCTAATTATGAGTACTATAAATACAGCAAATAATTTCATTATCCCAATCCTTCAATAACTTATGTAGGTAATATATAGGATTCAAAGTGGCAGAAATAGATTATGTCTAACTTTTTAAAAAAAGCAATGCTAAGAATTTTGATCCTTGTTTTCCTGAAAATGAAGAATTAATAAACATTTGCAATTCATTCAAATCACCAGAAAATATTTTAAAATAATATATATGGGATATAAAAATACATATTTAGTAAGAATCATATTATTCAAGTTAATAAAGTATTATGGTCTTAATTGATATTTTCAAAAATAGTAAACTACCTAAGATCAGATCAATGATGAAGTCCATTTTGGATTTTTTACAAAGCTTATAATTTATCAAGACAGCCTTAATGTTTTCCTAAGCTTGAGTAAACTTTAGATAAGCTTCTTCCTGCCTCTAGGTCTCTGACCTCCTTCTCATCCCAACCCTTATAGAATCCAGATGGCTTAATCACAGAGGTCTCTTTCCTCTCTTAGACCCTTTACTTTAGAAAACCTGTAAATCCAAGCTGGGTGCAGTGGCTTATGCCTGTGATCCCGGCACTTTGGGAGGCCGAGGCGGGCAGATCACTTGAGGTCAGGAGTTCAAGATCAGCCTGGGCAACATGGTAAAACCCTATCTTTACTAAAATATAAAACAATTAGCAGGGTGTGGTGGCGTGCACCTGTAATCCCAGCTACTCAGGCAACTGAGGCAGGAGAATCACTTGAACTCAGGAGACGGAGGTTGCAGTGAACTGAGATGGTACCATTGCACCCTAGCCTGGGTGACAGAATGAGAGTGTCTCAACAACAACGACAATGAAACGTGTAAATTCTTTGTCCCTTTAAGATGCTTTTTTTTTTTTTTTTTTTTTTTTTTTTTTTTTTTTTTTTAAAAGCTTCTTGCCAGGTGTACAAATCAGGAATGCCTTAATGCCTTTACCAAGAACCTGGGAGATCTCCTTTAGAAACACTCAGCAGGGCTGGGTTGAGACTGCTTTCTGATCTCTTTTCTCTACTGTAGTACAGTTTTTTTGTTTTGTTTTGTTTTGTTTTGTTTTTGTTTTTGTTTTTTTTTTAATTTTTTCCCTTTTTAAGTTTGCACCATGCAATTTTGGCTTTGATATAATTACAATCCTCCAAACTCTGAGGACAGTGACATTTTGAAGAGTAGATATCTAGTTTCAACATAATCCCCAAATTCCAAATTCTAACAGTGTATATTATGTTCTTAAATAATAGACTGATTACTCCCAAATTAGATTTACTTAAGTAACTAATAAGAAGCCATGTAAGTACAAAATAAACTCAAAAAGGACCTATACACTCGCTATTTGCTTCTCTAATAACTTTGTCTTAGTTTCAAAAATGATTCTCAATTTTTCATTTGTATGGACCTTTTTGATCCAAATATTGCATTCAAAAATGACTCTACACTTCTCTGATGATAATGTTAGTATCAGTATGCATAAGAACCCTGCATTAATAGATTTTTCTTAGATCCTGTCCACAAATGAAGAAAATATGGCTTAACAAAACCGGATGATATTCTGCATATACAGTTTTTAGAAGAAGTCACATTTCATATCCGCCAATATTATACAATATTAAGAGTTTTTCCATTATTTTTCTCTGAATGTAGATAGCACTTAACGGTATTTGCAAGAATTATGTAATTAAACAATTACATTGTGTTAAAGTCAGATACCACCCTTCTGAAAAAAAAAAAAAAAACTCTACAATAAAATAAAGGTAATTCTATTTTGTGAGTTCTCATAAGTAAGACCTTCAAATCCATAATCTTGTCAGTATTCATTAGCCTAAGGAATTATTTTCCATTTGGAAAAATATGAATGAAAAAAGTCACAACTTTTGACACAGTTATCTTTCAATTTGATTTTTTTTTTTTTTTTTTTTTTGAGACGGAGTCTCGCTCTGTCGCCCAGGCTGGAGTGCAGTGGCGCAATCTCGGCTCACTGCAAGCTCCGCCTCCCAGGTTCACGCCATTCTCCTGCTTCAGCCTCCCGAGTAGCTGGGACTACAGGCGCCCGCCACTGTGCCCGGCTAATTTTTTTCTATTTTTTAGTAGAGACGGGGTTTCACCATGGTCTTGATCTCCTGACCTTGTGATCCGCCCGCCTCGGCCTCCCAAAGTGCTGGTCAATTTGATTCTTATATTGTCAATCATGTTGTCCAAGCTACAATATGTTTAGCAATTTCCAAAATTCTTAATATCTTTAGCATCAGGTTTTGGGACACATGAAATTCTTTTCATCCTCATATTTAATCAAACTAAAGTTAAGCAGATCAATCTACATTTCTCAACATGATTTTGATAAAGGATTCTATATTTTCTATTCATCAGTGGACAGAAGATTCAAAGGCAGGCCTAGTCATTAAAGAGGAAGTGAATGAAGCAAGAGCATCAAAGATCTAGCTTGGCACAAATAAAAAGGTAATTGTTTTCTTCTTCACTGTACCATATATTTCCTAGAGTTCTCAGTTCTCTATTCTACAATTATCCAAAAAGAAGGTGAGGAAGAGTTTTAATTATTATTCTGTAAACAAAAACAACCTCTTAGGTAAAAGTTTTGGAATACCATTTCTATGATTTAAAAATAGAAATTATAATTCCCTCACTCAATTGCCTTTCATTTTTGCCTCTTAATAATTATACAGATTATGTTTCTATTATTCTCTCCAAGATAAGGGCTGCAAATTCAGGCTCAACTGTTTCATTTACCTGTTTCTTGAAACTACTTTTGCTCTCCAATTTATCTTCCTAGCCAATTGATCACCATGACCTATCAATTTCAGAACATGATTTTTGAATCGTGGTCTTATTACACACAGATAAATATGCTTAAGATACATATAGTAGTTTTTTTTCAGGGGATATTCCCTAATCAAGTTGTGGTGTTAGTCACTACCTTAACTATAAATAAAGCCATTTAAAATAAGTGGATTCATCTTGGGGCAGTCACTGGCTTGCAGGTGCAATGTTCAGCAAATTTTTGTTTCAGACAGTAATGTCTAGAAATGCAGTAAACAAAAGTGCACATAATACATTATTTCACTATTAAAAAAAAAAAAAAAACTGTGATATGAGATGTAAGCCCTTGCCTTGTTTTTCATTGTTGACAGCTTTTACATCCTGTGATTGGCATCATCTGACATTCATTCATAAGCTCAGCATTAGTCCAGAGTCAGAAACACTCTAGACCTTGATCCTCAATGATTTCTTGAGTTCTAGGTTAACGGCTTCCAATTAGAAACAGTAAAGTTATCTGGAAGCACTTATGAAAGCGTTTCAATATTTCAAAATACCTCATACACAATCATCACTTACACTTACCTATAAGGCTTCATTTATCTGTAGCTAATTAAAGTGCCAAGCTTTTTTACATTTAATTGGAATTAATATTAACTCCATGTACTTCCATATTACCTCAGGTTTTACTCAAGAGTAACACATATTATTTTGGTTTTGGATGTTTAGCTGATTACCTTATCTCTCTCAGGATAATAGTGTTAAACCTGGCTCATTTATTTGACATATAGTTGATAATAGATTTCAGATCTTTGCTAGGCACTGGGGCTAAAGAAATAATAGACTTCACCTTGCTATCAGTCTGTTTCTAATCTGATTGGAGACGGAAGTAAACCAACAGCTACGATAGAAAGTGATAAGTATATTAGCACAGTGCTAATCAAACATAGAGGATAGACATCTAACTCAGAATATGCAGAAACTGAAAGCAGCACATGTCAGTATACCTCTTTGCTTCCATTTGTCTATCAAGGAAAAATAGCTTCAAACTGCTTCTGTGGGTCTTTGCCTTTTAACTTTGGTTTTGACGGGCAAAACTCCTTGTAAGCGTACACCATGCAGTCCAATACACACACATTGGAATATATACATATTGGACTGCATGGCATATGCTAACAAGAGCTTTTGCCTGTTAAAACCAAAGTTATGGCCAGGTGTGGTGACTCATGCCTGTAATCCCAGCACTTTGGGAGGCCGAGATGGGCGGATCACGAGGTCAGGAGATCGAGACCACCCTGGCTAACACAGTGAAACTCCTTTTCTACTAAAAATACAAAAATAAATAAATAAATAAATAAATAAATAAATAAATAAAATAAAATAAATGAATAAACCAGGCAAGGTGGCAGGCGCCTGTAGTCCCAGCTACTCAGGAGACTGAGGCAGGAGAATGAGGAGAATAGCATGACCCTGGGAGGCGGAGCTTGCAGTGAGATGAGATCGCACTACTACACTCCAGCCTGGGTGACAGAGTGAGACTCTGTCTCAAAAATAAAAAATAAAATAAAATAAAAAATAAACAAAACAAAACTTACATAGCTTATAGCTATTTCCAATTTCAACATTGTCTTCTTAAGTTGGTTGTCTCTGCCAGTGCTTTTCAAGTTCCAACCATTTCCCTTGCTGTTAGTACCCTTCCTCCAGAGAAGCTGATCCATACAGGAGTTGTTGTTGTTGTTGTTGTCTGTTGTTTGTTTTTTTCCTACATGACTTTGTTCTCTCTTTGGAGCTGTTGGAAAGTAAACCCTGCTAATGCGATCTCAGCCATTTTCTTTGTCTACCAAGATAGAATCCTTTCAGATATTATCTTTTACACCATATTTATTCCTTTAACTTTGGAGCTGCTGGACATCTTAGGAGTTGATATTCCAGATGCCTTTTTAGAGATTTGATCTTCTCAGAAAAGAAAAATATCTTATGCTACCTTGTAATGTTTCTATCAAAGAAATACTAACTGACTTTCTAAATCCCAACAGTATAGCCCTAGAATCATCATTACTTTATGGCTAGTGTAGAGATAAGACAAAAGAAAGAATACCCATCTCCTTTACATATCCACTAATCCATTCTTTTCAAGTCAATATAGGTTTTCCTCTAACCAAATAGCATCCCGCCAAATTACCTATGAAGCAACCCTGCTAATATGCTAATCTACTCCACCCAAGGGCAGAGGGTATTATATTGAACTTCTTATAAAATACTTTTATCACAGGTTTCGAACATAGAGAATATATGTATCTTTAAAATACATTATCATTTAAAATAAGTATAGTAATTTTGCATGAAGAGAAGGAAAACATAAGAATGTCACGAAAGTATGCCAGAACCCAAATGTTTTCAAAAATGGAGACAGCAGAAATTTTAATTGTTTTTGTTTATTGGGTTATATTATCATTACATAATTGATATTTCAATGTCCATTCTTATTGGAGTCAGTTATATGAAAGCTTTAAATAGTTACCTAAAAAGAAAAACAAAGGTAACAAAGAACACTTATTAACTGTTAGTGAGATTATTGTCTTTATAAATGGCAGCCAAAGTTACTTTCATGAACAGTGTCTTTAAAAGTAAGCTCTAAATTTTGTGTTTTGTAGATTCAGCTTGCCATATTTCCCAACGGAATTCAGGATGTGACATTTCCTTTACCAACTCAATAGCTACACTCCTGGAATATTAGCTTTGTCTACTGAAGGATAAGAGAATTTGTGGCTGGAGGATATGGTTCTAATTTACTTGAGATTTCCTGATAACTTTGCTTTTCTGGCTTTTGGCATCGGTGATCTAAATTGACAGATCAATTTGGGATAGAAACATGCACTTGTCAAGTTGTTTCCAAAAGTGAATCTGAGACCTAATGCTGCTTCTCAAGAACTGCTGCTGCTCTTCCTATTCCAGGCCACCCCTACTGAGAATCACTGTAATAGATTGATCGGTTCACAGATACAGGGCAAAATAATTGTACAGGGACAAAGTCATGGTGGTATCATCTGGTAAGTCAAGGAAATAAATACCTCTTTAGGCATTGAATAAAATAGTTTTAAACCTCATGGGGAATAGAAATCATGTACAATATCATATTTTTTCACTAATGTATGTAATAGTTATTTTATTATTCTCCACATTTAAAAATAACAACCACAATCATAATTGTTTATGTTTAATGGTTCCTTAACAGCAATTATTTTTTAAAAAGTATATCAATCTGAAAATGCATCAGGATGCTAGTCATTTTTATTTAAAACTTATGCAAGACTATTTATATATTCTATACACATGTTGGACAGTATGGCATATGCTAATAAAGATGTCTGCCTGTCAAAACAGAAGTTAAAAGGGGATAGACCCATAGAAGCAGTTTGAAATGAGCGTATGGTTATATGGAGACAGAGAAAGAAAATTTCTAGAGCAAGTTTCAATTTTCTGTATCTTTATATGACTGCCTGAAATCAAATCCCATCACGCCTTTACTTTAAACTGCTTCCTGCATCTATTGTATGCCCATATGATTTATTCCACACATGGGGGTCTAAGTGATCTTGTAAAGATACAACAGGTCTTACTACATCCCTCTTTAAGTTATCACTGCATTCTTTAAAGTATACCATTTTCTATGGACTCCCAGGCTCTATATCATCTTTTCTTGCATCCAATTCTGTGATATTAGCTGTGACTACACTTCCAATTACACTCCACATTCCAAATGCTATAAATTGAATTTCTCTGTGTTTCTGTACTTCTCCAGGTTTGTCCTCATTTCTGTGTCTTTGTACATCTTGTATCCTCTGCATAGACCCCTTTTCTTCTGGACTATGTGTGTCATTCTCTGCTCAGATCAAAGCATCAGAGATACCTTCCCGTAGTGATACTCAGTTAGGTTACCTATGCTAACCAGTCTCTGTGCCAATACCCAATTTCATTTTCTTCAGAATATTTGTCATTATCTGATTTTTACCTATAGACTATAAATACCTCTTGAAGGTTTTATGAGAACAGAGATTTTGTCTGTCTTTGTCTTATTCCATGTGGGCTACTATAACAAAATGCCATAGACAGGGTGGCATAAACAATAAATGTTAATTTCTCACAGTTCTGGATGCTGAGAAGTCCAAGATCAAAGTGCTATCTTATTTGCTTTGTGAGAGCCCTCCTCGGGGTTTGCAGGTGGCCAGCCTCTTGCTGTGTCCTCACATGGCAGAAAGAGAGATCCTCTCTATTCTCTTCCTAAGAGCTCACTAATTTCGTTATTTCTAATTTCACCATCATTACCTGATAACTTCCTAAAGAACACACCTCCAAATACCATCACATTGAGGATTAAGGCTTCCACATATGAATTTTAGAAGACAAAAATATTTAGTCCATATCAGTCTTATTCACTGCTCTTTTTGTCAGTGTCCACAGCAGTACTTGAAACACAATAAACATATACACAATGGACATTTGTTGAACGATGAATGTAAGTAACTTTCATTTGGTACCAATGAGCTGATACTAAAGTTACATTGCATTATATCAGTTGCTTGTAGAATCAATTTTCCAACCTATTTTCAGATTCTATTTTTCTATAACCTTCACAGGGTCTTCTTGACTTATCTCTATTTCTTAATCCTGGAAAAACCCCACACTAGATTTTCAGTTATGGAGTAGCGATTATTTCCATAAGAATGTTGTAATTAACAAGACCCTCTTACAGTGTTTTCTGGAGCAAGCTAGATTATACATATATTTTAAATTAAAACCCATCCATAGACATATGGAGCCACCTCATCATCTATTTTTCTGTAAGTTGTACATTTTGTATATATAAGTTGTGTGACTTAATTTCTAGGGTTTAAAATAATAATAATCTCTTGCTCATTTCCATGGCTGCATCCATAATCCAAAGCAAGATCCTTGAATAAGAAATGGGGTATCTTTGCAATTTTCATGTTATTTTAAAGTGTTAAATTTTATTTGGCTTATAGCTGTCCCCGCATATAGCAAACTGCAACTTAATTTAGTATGTAAATGAACTGCAATCTAAATTAAGAGTATACTCTTTTAATAAGTAGCAGAATTTTAGCCAATGATAATAGCCATGTTTTAGCCAATCGCAGGTTGCCAACTGATCATACCATGTTCAAATAAAGACAATGATGAGCTGTAACCAATCAAGCTGTTTCTGCATATTTCTTCCTTTTTTCTGTCTCCAAACACTGCCTGTTCACTTTGCTGTGTGTAGCTCTCTGAACTCATTCTAGTTCTGACGTTTTTAGCAACTCGTGACTTGCTCTTTTCTCAGATAAACTCTGCTAAATTTAATTTATCTAGTTTTTTCTTTTAACAGTTTGTATCAAAAGTGGGATCTAAAGTAGACCTCTAGTGACTCCCAGGAACACTGAGAGATCAAGCAAAGGTACCTGTCAGGCCCATTATGCCCCTTGTTATCTTGCAATAACTGGGGTCATGGGTGAGTTCTCCCTCAGATTTGAGCTCCACAGATTTGCTTTTTGTTCTTCAAATTTATTTGAGCAATTTTTACTTAACTGGAATCTAGGATTGAATTGGATTCCATAATTAACTGGATTGAATCCAGCAAGAGGTCTCAGATACCTTAATGAAAATGGGGTTTTTAAATCTAAGGAGTCTGAGACTCCAGGAGTCTAGGACTCCATTTTCTGGGATAGTGGCTAACTTAATGTGCAAAAATTATGAGCCCAGAATTAGTATATTTTTGGAGAAATGGGTTAACCTTATTAATGAAAACACAGAATTATGGTAACAAGTGGGGGGAAGTTTTAACTTAAATGTGTTGGCTTGTGAGGCGAGGTGCCTTAGAAAAGATAGAATCAAAAACACCAAAAAAGCAATAGGGTGCATTCTTTAATTGGTACATAGAGCAATCTAAAAGAATAAAGACTAAAATAATACCACATGAAAAGCTTCCTTACAGAAGGCAAGAAGAAAATCTTAAGTCTGTTTTACAAATATTATTCAAAAGATGTAGCCCTCTGGGCAGAAAATCTTGTTCCATTTGCCAGTAAAACAGGTTGGATCTAGATATTTTTAAAGAAATTAGTGGGTTTTATAGTATTGACTGTGGTACATAACTAACATTTTTAAATTAAAATGATAAGAGCTATTTATGTTTATACATTTATGTATGTCACTATGTATGATATATGTGTAATATTTTTCTATCTTTTTATAATATTGCCAAATTAAATTGTAAAAGAGCTCTATCTAATCTTAAAAATAAGTGCTTATGTAAATCAGGTATTCTTTGAGAAAAACTAACCCAAATGCTTTTCAAATTTACATGACTTGGCTAATCCTTGGTAAAAAAAAAAAAATATTTTGTGTTGATTAAATATGGTATATCTTCAAAGTTGTCAGCATTAAATATACTGCAGACATACAACTTTCCTATCTCAGTTTACTGGTGAAATCAGCTCATGTTATCTTTGTATTACACATTTTTTCAGCAAGAAAAATAACTTAAGATGATGACTAGCTGCTTTGTCTCATCTTTATAAGCAATCCAAGCTCAATAGCTAAATATAAGTAAGTTAAATAGCTATAAGATAAAATTCCTATGTGAAAGTTTCCTCCCTATAGTACAAGGTCTTAACATTCTTATCACCAAAAATTGAAAATTGTGGCTGAGAAAAATCTTTACAAATAATTTAAGTCTCAAGCCTAGCGAAGAAACCAAAAAGACAGTGATAAAATGTTTTCCCTCTACAGTTTCTTTCTTTCTTGTTTTTTTTTTTTGTTTGTTTTTTGTTTTTTGTGAGACAGAGTCTTATTCTGCCACCTAGATTGGAGTGCAGTGGCGCAATCTCAGCTTACTGCAACTTCAGCCTCCCAGGCTCAAGCGGTTCTCCGGCCTCAGCCTCCTGAGTAGTTGGGATTACAGGTGTGTGCCACTACTGCCTGGGTAATGTTTGTATTGTTAGTAGAGACCGGGTTTCACCATGTTGGCCAGGCTGGTCTTGAACTCCTGACCTCAAATGATCCACCTGTCTCGGCCTCCCAAAGTATCCCCTCTACATAAAGATGTCTGTGACTGTTAGTAAACATGTTTTTGCCCACATTGATACATTGTACTATGAGAAAGCACATGCTTCTAGACATCATGATTCATAAATTTGCCAATCTACATATTGTTCTCTGACAGACAGTTTACAATTGCTTGCTTCCCAGTGTTCACTGGAAATGAAGGTTACTACAGTTAAGAATTCTAATTTACAGATGTTGCTTAATTTTTTAAAAAATAACGAGGAAAACAACTCTATATGCAAATATGTAAGGAGGGTAAAATGTGCTTTCGGTAAGAAAAAGCTATCAAGTATGAAGAAATTTTGTTTTAGTCAAGGAAAAAGAAAGTATTTTTAGTCCCAAAGAAGAATGCCTATTGTTTCAAATAAAAGAATATAGAGAAAATAATTGAAGTGATATACGAAAGTTGTAGAAGTCTGGTGGGAGAAGAATCTTGTGAGAGGAATTTAAAATGCAGTCAAGCTGACTAAGATTATAAGAAGATTATCTAGGCTGGGCGCGGTGGCTCAAGCCTGTAATCCCAGCACTTTGGGAGGCCGAGACGGGCGGATCACGAGGTCAGGAGATCGAGACCATCCTGGCTAACATGGTGAAACCCCGTCTCTACTAAAAAATACAAAAAACCAGCCGGGCGTGGTGGCGGCGCCTGTAGTCCCAGCTACTCGGGAGGCTGAGGCAGGAGAATGGCGTAAACCCGGGAGGCGGAGCTTACAGTGAGCTGAGATCCGGCCACTGCACTCCAGCCTGGGCGACAGAGCTAGACTCCGTCTCAAAAAAAAAAAGAAGATTATCTAGAATTTTTTTCTAAAATTTAGTATTAATATCAAAATTAAACAGGTGAAAACTAGAATTTGACCTCTCTACTAAAACAAGAAAGATTTTTTGGAGCATTAGTCTGCTTTTTATAGGAAATTGTGAAAGGTTTTCTTTACCTTTTAGGTAATTGGAAAAAATAAAAAAAGATTTTGCATTTTACCAAGATAACTTTCTATGTTTTATATTATTAGTTTCTGTATCACTTAAGAAAACTGAATCCTAATAAAAGAGTTAAGTTTTTTCCACTACCATGTAACTTTCTGTATTTCCTTTGAAGTCTTTGATTTTCACTGTGGTTAAATGATTTACTATTTTTTCACAGTGACCTGCAATGCTATTTTGATGAACCCTTGATATTTTTGACAAACTTCCCAAAATCAAATTCTGAAATATTTTTTATTGTCCTCAGATTAACTTTGAGATTTTCCAGATGGGTCCTTACAACACCTCAAAAGGCTCTCTCCCCTTAGATAGAGAAGAGTATTAAACTAATTGAGCTTATTTGATATATTACACTATAAGGAAAACACTGTGAAATAATAAGTAATGCTAAAACTTTTTTGAGTTATTTTGGTATGGAGTGTTATTAATGTGTGTTTGAGAAATTGTATGATGTTCGTAGAAATCTTATCATAACATTTAACTGAGTAAGAATTCCCAGAACTCTAATAAAACAACCAAATGTTTTCATGCTAACCCAATTTCAAGCAGAACAAGAATTATTTGATTACCATGCAACTGCTGCGCCTGGTTTTCATGCTAAGTCAGACTATGCTGAAATTGTTAAGATATACAATTGAAATGAACTCTGTAAGATTGATCCAAGTCAAAACAATCTATGTTAAACTATTTAATGAACAGTGTTACGCACTTGAGTTAGAGAAACAAAACTGGTATTTAAAAGTATGTAAATTCAGGCCAGGCGCGGTGGCTCACACCTGTAATCCCAGCACTTTGGGAGGCCTAGGCGGGTGGATCACGAGGTCAAGAGATGGAGACCATCCTGGCAACATGGTGAAACCCCGTCTCTATTAAAAAAATAAAAAATTAGCCGGTGTGGTGGCAGGTAGCTACTCAGGAGGCTGAGGGAGGAGAATCACTAGAACCCGGGGGGTGGAGGTTGCAGTGTGCCGAGATTGCGCCACTGCACTCCAGTCCGGCGACCGAGTGAGACTCCATCTCAAAAAGAAAAGAAAAAGTACGTAAATTCAGTGTTGAGTATGGACTCATGGAGAGCCTTAATGGCTGCCTAATCCTTCCTGAGTATTTAAAGGTTCTGTTCTTCAAAGGTCTGCATTACATGACTCATCATAAAAGACAGAAAATAATATGTTATGAAAAAAATGATGAAGTGACTGTTCTAAAATTGCTAAAATGGTTCATAGCCTATGTTTGATTTGTTAACACATAATTCTGATAAGACAATAAAAACTTCAGGTGGTACATTTCCTGCACCTGTTACATCATTTGAACACTTACAGAAACATTTCATTCAGTTGCCACCTTCAATGCATGTTTTCTGTTTGTATGGAAGATTTCTCTTACAGGAAGGCCAATATTATAACAGTAGCTAAAAGCTTATTAGTATCCCCTTATAGGGCATTTCTGGAAAAATATCCAGTGATAGAGGTCTTCATTTCACTGGACAAGTTGTAAAACAGTCAAATAAAGTATTACAAACACGATGGCATTAGGTGAAGCAAACTGAATCAATTAGATTTCTTTGGTCAAAGGTATTACCAAATGATGGAAGTCAGATTCACTCCTACTGGAAAACGTAAATTGTCCACTTATGAAATAGTTACCAGAAGGTCTATCCCCCTAATAATAATAACTTCATGTGACTTATGCTCTTATGAACTCTGACATGGCTCAATATTTTGAGACCTTAATCCAATATGCCAGTGTATATTTTTTGCAAGATAAAATAAGGTTTACATGCCCCACCAACCGATGACAATCAGACCCTTCATGATCGAGAATCCAGAGATTGGGTTTTTGGAATTAGCACCAGAGAAAGACTGCCCTATAATTTAATTAAAAGGGACTGTAGCAAGTTCTTACCACCTACACATCAGAGCCTCAAGGATTGGCTTCACATTGTCTTAAATGAAGAGAATCTAACTGAAGAGAACCTTAACTCCAGAATCTTGGGACTGTACATTCATTGGGGACCTCAAGGAATAATTAACCAAGGATGTTTCTCCTCAGAAGAAGATGACATCCTAGATGTGGGCAGCTTTCCCAAGATCATGCAATAGGAATTATCTCCTCTATTACCATGAAATCATTGTCCCCTTTCCTTTTTCTCCTGTGTGTTTTCACATGTACATGGCAAGATAATATGATCATTAAGATTTCATGATCAATAGCTTTTGCAGAGAACTTAACTGAATGTTAGATATGACATGTTACTAACAGTAGGCAAAACTTATGGTGAGAGTTTTACAGTTAAATTATTCCAGAAATTTAATAAGAAAGATAATTCAGTGGTTTGTAAACAAATTTACCACCCTAATCCCTTAATTGTCAATAGCCTTCAACCATGCAACGATTTAATAATTGAGCCTTAGACAAATATCACTAGTGCTTCCCTTCTGTGATTCCTAATGCACAAAGCATCCTATCATCTGTTTTGCCTCTCTAATATATGTTTTTGTCTATGTAGGATTTAACAACCAACCCTATGTATGGGCAACTCCATGTCTCAATAAGTGGAAAATAAGGGGCTACTGTGGACTAAATATTCTGACAGTACCATTATCACTCCATAACCAATTGGAAACTGGTCTACACCTTTTAACTTGCACTCTCGAATAAAGAGGAAGTAGATAGCAGGTAATAAATAACTCTGTTGGTAGGATGCTTCTTCCCTGGCTTAGCATAATGTAAGTGAAGTTATGATTAAAAATCTGTCTCAAATATTAGCTACTATAGCTGACTGTACTACAAAGGCTATATTTGCCCAACAAATCTATTTAAATTCTCTTGCTAAAATTGTCTTAGGTAACAGGATTGCTTTGGACTACCTGTTGACTGAATCGGGGGAATGTGTGTGGCAGTTAACACCTTGTGCTAGACTTGGATAAATAAATCTGCTATAGGAGAAACTCAGTTGAACAGAATCAACAGAGAAGCTACTTGGTTAAAACAAGTAGCGTCCTCTTCTGGCTCATTGTTGTTATATTTAATTCTGTTTTACTCATGGGGGCTTCTGTTATGGAGTATATTTCAGTCTCTTGGTATTATCTCCCTGATGACTATCATAATAGTTTTCCTGGTGTGCCATATCCTCTTAAGAGTCTTAAATACTTGTATGTAGCTACCTGTTGCACATCAAGTGGCCTCACAATGGTTAAATGACACAAAAAATGAAGAGAATATGAAGAATCATTCTTTATGTCATCAGTTGTGAATTCCATACTGAGGACCAAACAAGCTCATTTAGTGATTGAGAGTAGCATCATGCCCAAGGATTCAGTCAATCTCTCAAAACTGAGAGACTGACCAAAAGAAGGGAATTGTTAAATTAGTTATGTCCTAAAGCTCTCTCTGTATATAGTGACCTGCAATCTAAGTTAGTGTATATAAACAAGCAGCAACCTGACTTAAGAGTATATTCTTATAACAAGTAGCTGATAGCAGCCAAGCTTCAGCCAATTACAGGCTGTCACTGATCAGACCATGTCCATATAAAATAAATACCTAGCTGTAACCAATCAAGCTGTTTATCTATGCCACATCCTTTTTCTATCTACAAATACTACCTGCCCACATTGCCATGTGAAGCTGTCTGAATCTCTTCTGGTTCTGAGGGCTGCAGGATTCACGGCTTGTTCTTTGTTCAAATAAACTCTGCTAAATTTAATTTGTCTAAAGTTTTGTTTTCTTTAACAACAGTATATAAATACACATATACAAACATACACATATATAAGAACAGTATTTGTAATAAACTTTTTTCATTAGAGAATTATTCAGGATCTTAAATAATTGTTGACTGTATTGATATTGTGATAAACAATGTGAAAGTCAGAAATAGACATTTGCAAAGAAACTCTGTTCTAGTACATATCATACAGACATAATCCACAGTATAAAAACTGAAAATATAAGCTCTTGCTCTCTCTCTGAAAAAGAAAAATATAAGGTCAAAATGCACATTTTTCTTTTAAATCAGAATCATCTTGAAATAAAGGAAAACTACAATACAGATCACAAAGAATTGAAAATGCATTTAAAAATCTGGTGTGGTGCTTTAATGTGTCTCTTTGGGCAGATAGGAAACCAAATTTACAAACTTTTGAACTAAACAATGAGCTTTAGTTAACTGAAAATCGAATTGAAACAAAGGTCTCAAGAAAGACTAAATTTAATTATACTCTGCTCTCCATCAAAAGTGACAGATTTTTCTATTATATTTTCCTGACACTGAATGAAATAAGAAAAAAGTCTCTATTGGCACATTGTTTTATTGAAAAGTCTTTCTATCAACCTAAATTATACCTTTATATTTATATGGAAGTCAAAATTTGAATAACATGTTTGAGTTAATTATGGAACACCATAAAAAAAATCTCAGCTAGCTCAAAGATGAACTATTTGTAATTTTAATCTCTTTAGAAATGATCAAATTCAAAATGAACTTTTAAGATTTTGAAATTCCGTTATAATGCTATTCCTTTTTAACCTCCTAGTTTTTGTTTCTTTTCTAAAATCTATACATATCACAGAAAGATTTTACTTTTGATCTGGTTATTTTAACTTGTGCTCTTTGTAGAGAAGGTTAATGTCAAGAATAACTAAGCAAGAGAGAGAAGAGAAGCAACTCAATTGGCAGGGATTGTCTGGGAGCTGGAAGAAGCTTCTGGATGTGGGGTAATGGCAAAAGAGACACCCACAACTCCACACTCCTGCCGTACCATTTTACAATCCTAACTATGGGAGAATTCCTCGACTTCTGTGGGCTTCAAGACTAACATAGGGCGCTGCCTAGAGATTGCAGAGAGGCATTCTTCAAGAGAGGGAACACATATGGAGTCCCACAGGCATCCAAACCCTGAGCAGGTGCAGTTTGCTACTATTCTGAGATCCAAGTCCCCAAAGGAAGCCAACGCTGCTGCTGTGACTGGGTCAAAAAGATAGAGGAGAAACTGGGAACTTCCATGAACAAATCCCAGCATTGCTGCTGAGGGTTGCTGAGGAACCAAGACATGAGCGAACTGCAATTCCCACAGCTATCTGCCTGTGCTGCTCCAGCTGAAAGGATCGCCATCCTCCCCAGTGGCAAGTCCACGGGCAGCTCCATTCTGAGTTCAGTTGCCAAAAGTCTATGTCCTGCCCTCGGGCTAGTGCAGATGCTGCCACTGCTACCCCAAGGACAAAGAAGGGTAGGGGAGGCCAGGCACTTTCACACACTTCAAGAACAAATTCTACCACAGTAGAATTTGCAGGCTACTGTGATACCGAGGCACCAGGAAACCACAAGACCCACAGCTACCTCGCTAGCCTGCTTCCACTGTGAGTGCCTTACCCTCCCTGGAGGCAGGCCCACTGTACCCACACCTGATTACTCACCCAGTAGCCTGAGAACCAGGCTGCCCTTGCCTAAGATAGCCAGTCCCTGAATTCACTACTGGGAGCCCGAGGACAAGACTGTGGCCTAGTCCTGTTCACTTTGTAATGATGTTCTCACCATCCAGGGGCCTAGAAGTTGTCCAGCCCATTCTAGCCCTGTCAGTGCCTGAACACTCCTTCTAACGTTCCTTCTAAGGTCTGAGGAATGGCAGACCCAACTTGCCCAGACTACTATAGCTTGCACTGACCTGTACATACCACCAGTGAAATGGGGCCTTGGCCTACCCATGCTATTGCAGTCACTACTATCACCAGCACTACCACTTGTGTTCCAGTGAATTGCCCCACCACTACTACAGTCATTGACCACATCACACCAGATGCCCAAGGTGCTGAGAATCTGCCCAAAACCTGGCCAACAACTGCCACTACGACCAGCATCTAAGCAAGACAACTGGATGCCCAAGAATTGGCCCATGTGTACCCACTAACACTACGGCCAGCAAAGCCACCCACTAACACTACAGATCCCAAGACAGGCACACTTATCCCACCTCTGCCACCAGGAGGGCCTAAAGACTGCCCACCTGGCATCCCAACAGATTATAAGTCGAAAACTGAAAAAAAGACAAAGAAGGTCACTATATAATGATAAAGGGATCAATCAGTCAAGAGGATATATCAAATTCTAAATACATATGCACCCAACACTGAAGTACCCAGATTTATAAAGCAAATATTACTAGATCTAAATAAAAAAGATAGACTCCATAAAATAACAGTAGGGGACTTCAACACCCCACCTGCATTAGATGGATCATCTAGACAGGAAAATCAATGGGAAAAAAAAGGATTTAAACTAGGCTCTAGACATTTAGAAAACATCCTATTCCAAAACTGCAGAATATACAGTCATTAATCAGCACATGCAGTATTATTCAGAGTAAACCATATGTTAGACCATAAAACAAGCCTAAATAAATTTTAAGGAATCAAAATGAAGTCAAATACCTTCTCAGACCACAGTGGAGTAAAACTAGAAATCAACAACAGGAAGTACTTTGGAAAGTATACAAATATGTGGAAACTAAACATCGTGCTCTTGAACAATCCCTGGGTTAATAAAGAAATTAAGCAGAAAATTTAAAAATGCTTGAAACCAATGATAATGAAAACACAACATACTGAAACCTATGGGATACAACAAAAGCAGTACTAAGAGGAAAGTGTATAGCAATATATTCCTGCATCAAAAATGTAGAAATATATCAAATAACAATCTTACTTTGTACATTAAGGAACTCGAAAAGCAGGAACAAAGCAAGCTCAAAACTATCAGAAGGAAAGAAATAGTAAAGATCAGAGCATAAAGAAACCAAAATACAGAATTAAAAAATAATACAAAAGATCAGTAAAATGAAAAATTGTTTCTTCAAAAGATAAAATGGATAAATTACTAGCTAGACTAACCAAGAAAGGAAGATCCAAAAGAAAAGAAAATCAGAAATGAAAAAAAGAGATTTTATAACTGACATGAAATAAATACAAAAGATCATCAGAGAGTATTAGGAACAACTGTTATGTGCTAACAAACTGGAAAACCTAGAGAAATTGGGTAAATTACTAAAAACACACCACTTATCAAGACTGAATCAGGAAGCAATAGAAAACCTAAATAGATTAACAACAAGCATGGAAATTTAATCAGTAATAAAAAAGTCTCCAAACAAAGAAAAGCCCAGGACTGGATGAATTCACAGTGAAATTTGACCAAACAAAGACAAACTAATACCAATCTTCCTGAAACTATTTTAAAAAATTGAAAGAGAAGGAATTCTTCCTCACTCATTCTATGAGGCCAACATCACCCCATGACTAACCATCAGACAAGGACACAACATAAAAAGAAAACTGCAGCATGATATCCCTGAACATAGATGCAAAACTCCTCCACAAAACATTACCACACCAAATCCATCAGCACATGAAAAAGACAATGCACCATGATAAAGTGGGATATATTTCACAGATACAAGGGTGGTTCAACATGCAAATCAATCAATGTGATACAGCACATCAATAGATTGAAGGACAAAAATCATATAATTATCTCAGTAGATGCAGAAAAATCATTTGATAAAATTTAATATATTTTTATGATAAAACCCCTCAACAAACTAGGCATTGAAGGAACATACCTTTAAATAATAAAGGCCATATATGACACACCTACAGCTCACATAATATTGAATGGGGAAAAGTTGAACGCATTTCCTCTGGATATTAGAACAAGACAAGGATGCTATTTGTGACATTTGTATCAAACATAGTAGTGGAAGTCCTAGACAAAGCAAACAGGCAAGACAAAGAAATAAAAAGCATCCAAATTGGAAAAGAAGTCAATTTTACCTCTTTGCTGGGAGGAAGCACAAAACAAGGCACTTGCATGTAATAACAGATCTATATAATGTCATAATGTGCAATATTTTACCTATAGCTACTGGACATGTAATATCATCATTAAAAAAAAAAAAACATGTGCGGCTGCTGATATAAAGAAAAGTATATGCACTATAATATAATAAGTGATAGGATTGTGGTGATTTTGATTTTGGGGTTTGCACAGGGAAGACTTCTTGGAATTTAAATTGAGGTGGGAAGAATGGTTAAAAGTTACATAGCTCCCCTATCAGAACCATAGAATTTGCAAAGTCTTAAAATGTGATGTATATTTAAAAAGTATGAAAAAATCAATATGGCTGGAATACAGTGAATGAAATGGAATTCTTTGGAATCTGTATTTACTGGCAAGAAATTCTGTATCAACTCATTTCTCATTTCCCTTCCTGCTTAACACCTAGAAATAACCCCCCGCTGGTAAAACTTGTATCTTCATCTTCTTAAACTTCAAACATTTCCTCTCTCTACTCTCTGTCTTATCTGATATTTTTGTTCTTTGTTTTACTGAGAAAACAGGATAAATTAGATAAGGACTTTTAGATTACTGCCCTCATCGCAACCCAAATGACGAAATCTACTAACCTACATTCACAGTCAGCTACATATTTTGTCATTTCTCGAATTAAAGTAGAGGAATCATGTTCCTAATACCAACTCTCCCACTTTATGATCTGATTTCATCTACTTACACACACTCCCAGACATCTCTTTTACAGTTGGACTCCTCCTTTCTTTTCAGTATTGTCAAAAGTTTTAAAATTCTCTCCTCTCTACTATAATGTCCATATCAGAATATAGTATTGTATACTGTTTCTCAAAAAAGAACTTCTTTGGACCCCCCAACCTACTCCCACTAGTGCTCTCTTTCTGTGTTCCTCTTTATAGAAACACATGTCCACTCCTCTAAAGTGTAGTTTATATTTATCACTTCACTTTGTCTTTATCTACTCTTTAAACTCCTTTCAGTGAACTTTAAACTTCATTGCAAATTTTCCTGTCAAAGCCATTACTAGAATCCAGGCTGACATGTCCAGGGGTCTTTTAATTTTTTTTCCAGACTTTATCTAAATCAGCTCCTCAGCTTTTGACACATTTCATCACTACATGCTTTTTGTTTTCTTTACTTGGCATCAAAGATGTCATTTTTTTTCTTCTCTTTCTCAATAAATGCTATTTTTAGTTTACTTTTTTGACTTTTCTTCATTTTAAAAACTTCCAAATAATGTGGTGGCCCGGCATCAAATCCTAAATTAGAATCAGTATCTAAACACTACATGTAGAATTCAAGCACTTTCCATTAGCTGTTGCTAAGGTCCTAGTTAAGTCACCATCATCTGTCACCTGACTTACTATTTCTCTCTGTATTTGTTTCACTACATATCCAATGACCTCCTTCAGTCCAGCACTTCAAGGCATTTGTTCTCTGTGCCTAAAATATTCTTACCTGGGTGTTTGGATATCACTTCTTTCAAAAGTCACCATGTTAGAGATATCTTCATTTAACATACTATCTAAAATTAGTCATTTTCCTTCTTTATCCTAATTTATTCTCTTCTTAGGACCTGTCATGACCTGATGAAATTATTTGTTCATTGTTTTCCATATAGAGTCACTAGAACATAAAGCACCATAAGAGTGTCTTTGTTTTGCTTTCTGATATATCCACAGACTTCAGAACAGTGCTTAGCACAGGGTTGCCACTCAAAAATTTGAATGTAACTAATCATAATCTAGGTCTCACACAATGGGATAGAAAGGAAGAGAAGATAATTTGGTTCTCTAAAAGGGCTGGGAAAGGGAAAACTAAATAACTGAAAATGAAACAGCCCTTTGCTTCCAACTGAGTTTAGTGTAATCGGATTCTAATGAAACATTCAAACATTCAAAGCTCTTTCTAAGAAAGGTATTGAGTTTACTTATTTCTTTCGTTAACATCAGTTTTCTTCAAACATGACAAGAATGGCTAATGGGACCTTTCTGTGTCTGAAAATAAACAGATTCCTGATAGTAAAGTGTTTCAGACACAAAATAACCTCTTGACTACCCATTACCCCAAATACTACCACTTGCCTACACCATCCCAAACCTCTGACATACACACAATATAAATCCCAAACCTCTGACATACACACAATATAAATGTCTGAGAATGTTTTGAATCACTTGATGACAAGGTTCATGCACTCATGTTAAATTTTTTGCATCATTAACGTCACCAGATGGCCACTGTTTTAAGGAAAGGCCAGCTGCTTAACTCCCTGGGATTTCCAACAGATCAAATTATTTTAGAACTTACATTTAAAAATTTTAAAAGGAATGAATAAAGCCAGTTTAAATATTGTACAATGAATCCTTTTTTTTTTTTTTTTTTTTTTGTAGCTCAAATACATTTGCTATTAACATGCAACGAGGGTAGGAGTTCAAGAAGGCATCTAAGAAAGAGTTCCTGTGGGACCTCATGGCGTATTTGGTTGTAGGGTATGAATTTGACCGTCTAATTGTAGTCATTTTGAATGAAATTGTGCTGCATATGTCAAAGTTATTCCAAATGTTTCTAATTAGCATTTGAAAGCCATCGTGAGTCCAGAAATCACCCTTTAAGACTTGGGATAATTGACCGGGTTCAGTGGCTCATGCCTGTAATCCCAGGACTTTGGGAGGCCAAGATGGGAGGATCACATGGTCAGGAGATGGAGACCATCCTGGCTAACCACTGCGAAACCCCGTTTCTACTAAAAATACAAAAAATTAGCCAGGCATGGTGGCACGTGCCTGTAGTCCCAGCTACTTGGGAGGCTGAGGCAAGAGAATCACTTGAACCCAGCAAGCGGAGGTTGCAGTGTGGAGAGATCACGCCATTGCACTCCAGTCTGGCCGACAGGGACAGACTCCACCTCAAAAAAAAAAAAAAAAAAAAAAAAAAAAGACTTGGGATAATGAGATGGAGTGACACATAAATACAAGTGAGATGCAGAGGTAGTCAGAGCATAAGTTATTTGAATTATGGTAGTTTTGACTAGCTTGATTTGTTTCTTTTAAAAGTATATTATAAGTAGGCAGAAGCCTTTTTTTTTTTTTTTTTGAGACGGGGTCTCGCTCTATCGCCCAGGCTGGAGGACAGTGGTGCGGTCTTGGCTCCCTGCAAGCTCCGCCTCCCGGGTTCACACCATTCTACAGCTTCAGCCTCCCGAGTAGCTGGGACTACAGGCTCCCGCCAAAATGCCTGGCTAATTTTTTTGTATTTTTAGTAGAGACAGGGTTTCATCGTGTTAGCCAGGATGGTCTCGATCTCCTGACTTCGTGATCCACTCACCTCGGCCTCCCAAAGTGCTGGGATTATGGGCGTGAGTCACCGCGCCCTACCGGCAGAAGCATTTTTTAAATGAGAAAATAAATTTAACTGTAGTATAGACAATTTTCAAAATAAAAAATATATACATTTGGCACCATAATGTAAACAATGCTATTTATTAATTTTGGGTAAATAATTCCAAATTCTATTTTTTTCCTATGTATGTTTAAACATATACAATTTATGTTTCCTTTTATCATGTTACTGTGGAAGTAATATATCAAAATGGCTTTCTCTGGATTACCACAATCTACTCATTTTAATATCTCTAGTCTCCTCGAATCCCTTCCCATCTTGTTTTGCTTTTTCCCAGGAAGTGTCTCTCCTATTCACAAAATAATCTCCTTGGTTACCATGTGACTTTTATGATTTTCTTCCTCTCCAGGACAGGCTCATAATTTTCTCTTCTGAGACTCCCTGTGCCACTGATCTTTCCATTTCTTTGGATTCTGAAGCCTGTCTAAGGATGTAATAAAGCTGAGATGCCCACTGAGTACATGTCCCCCAGGAACACTTTTCTCTCAGTGCTTAGAAAATGTCCACTTCATATTCCAATGAATATGGGCGGAGATTGTCATGTCTTGTTCAGCAGCACTGCTGTAATGTTCTTCTTCTTCTTCTTTTTTTTTTTTTTTGAGATGAAGTTTCACTCTTGTCGCCCAGGCTGGAGTGCAGTGGCGCGATCTCAGCTCACTGCAACTTCCACCTCCTGGGTTCAAGAGAGTCTCCTGACTCAGCCTCCTGAGTAGCTGGGATTACAGGCACCTGCCACCACGCCCGGCTAATTTTTTGTATTTTTAGTAGAGACGGGGTTTTGCCATGTTGGGCAGGCTGGTCTAGAGCTCCTAACCTCAAGTGATCTGTCCTCCTCCGCCTCCCAAAGTGCTGGGATTACAGGCGTGAACCACCGCGACTGGCCGCCGTCATATGCTTCTAAAGGTTGACATGTGTTCCCAATTACTCACAGGTGATTTTCTACATACGACTGCTTTATAATCACACCCATTCATTTAAAACAGCAGTAAGTTTCTTGAGGATGGAGTAGCTATACTCCAAGTGACTTGGCTCCCATGTAAGTGAATTCTTGACAGGTCCACGGTGGCAATTCTACTATTGTGAATCAAATTTCAGTATTTTAGCACATGTATAAAATATATTTTCATATTTTGGTTTTTGCTAAATATAGTTATAATATATTGCCCTAATTGCCTTTACTTAACATTACATTATTAGCAACTATCATAAGTCCACATTTGAATGTAATTCCAAAATTTTAATATTTCCATAAATATATTTGAGAGGATACAGTGCAAAAATAGAAATATCTGATACCAAGGATTCTCTATCCTGATGTGGAAACATCATTTTGTGTCTATGACGGCAGAAGTGAAGAATATAATAAATATTTTGACACCAGTGTTTCCTAATGGAATTAAGTGATGTAGTAGTACAGATAGAAATATAAACCAGATTCTTTCCCCATTTTAATATCAGGTTAGAGTTTGCTGTTCCAAGTTTCTGCATCATAGCTTTTGAATATCCCTCATGTACCCCTTTTTCCAAGTATAATAACATATTGTTTCATTAGATGTTGCCTATGATCTCCTTGTATAGCTTATTCAGTTCAATATTTATTGAACTACATTATGCATCAAGTACTGTATCAGATGTTAGGGGTACAAAGGATGAATAAGACATTGTTGCTGCTCTGAGCCACATGGCTACAGTTTTCCTTGGAAACTACATGTCCACATTCATCACTTCTATCTCTTGACTTTTCTGTAGACCAAGAAAAAGAAAATAAAAGAGAGAGAGAGAGAGAAAAAAAAAAAAAAACCACTAATATCTATAGAAAGAGAGGATAAAACAGAAGGGAATCAGTATTCCTCAGGGAAGATTAGCAGTCTAAAATATTACCTGAGTGCAGCTCTATTTTATCTAAAGATTATTTTAATTCAATATGTCTTATATATATATATATCTTATAAACAAATCTAAAATGCATACAATAAATGTGTTTGTAGAAACATTTATCTAAGCCAGTGGAATAAATATATTTGGATTGAACTAAGAAAATACCCTTCAAACACACAAAGAGAGTTTCTGCAGCTTTCAGTGAATCAGAGGAACCTCTTTTGGGGAGGAGGAGGAATCAAGAGAATTCTCACATACGCAGGATTTTTCTGCAGTCTCATAGAATGAACACTGTATTAGTCTCCCAATATTTTCTATGTAAGAGAAATAAGGATTTGCCTTTGTGGAAAAAACATTTTTTATGCTGATAAATCCTGTTTTCTTTTTATGTATGTAAAACTCTAATTTCAAACTAAAAAGACATTTAGTCAGCAAGGAACAGTTAGATATATGTCATTATAGTACTTAGATATTCACTACAGCCAAGAGAATTAATTCTTGTTAAGATCAGCAAAGTGAAACTAAACAAATACAGCTTGTCAACTGACTAACTCTTCAGGGAACAAATATCTACTAGCTGGTAAATGTTATCTGGGATTATCAAAGTCATTGTCAAGAAAATATGAACTTGTGGCTTCTTATGTGTGGAGGGAGCATGAAATGTGTGCAGATTTGGAAAGAAAAAATAATTAGCTTGATGCTTTTTCTAATTTGGCTTCAGATACTATAACTATTATAATGTATAAATTAATGATCAATCTGAATATTAATGACCATGAGGAAGTTCAAATAATTAGAAGGCAAATGAATAACAAAGTTAAAATAATGAATAATTAATTTTACTATAGCCGTTCTCTCTCAAATAATGATATAAGTACTTGCATTCACAAAAATACAGCAATCTAAGTAGATTTATAAATGCTTAATGTCTTAAAACATTGAGTTGCAAGAACAATGTTTAAATATATTTCTATTAATACAATAAATAGCATATTTCAATCTAATGTTTTTTCTTTGTTCTCATGAAAAATTGTTCAGTTACAGAAATCAGAACCTGTAGTTGTCTGTCTACTATATTGGGAGAATATAGGAAGTATAAGATATTTACGTGGACAAAGGCATGTGATCCAAAATTATGCTAAAATTCAAACTGGAAATTGGAGACAAAGAATGAGGAATATTGTGTGTGCATGTGTGTATTCTTGTTGTAATTCCTTGTTTACCTTGGTTATATTCCAACTTAACACAGCAAATATCCATTCAGTATAAGCCACGCCCTGTGTTAGGCTCTATACATAATAGAATAATGACTACAACATAGTTTCTTGCCCATAAGTAGCTTACAATCTAGTAACGGTATAAGGAAGTACATAATTATATACAAGCGAAAAACAAGATGAGCATCTTAAAATGGAGTAAACTTCTGTCAGGGACAGTTAGGAAAAGCTTCATGGTGAATGTGACAAAGAAGAACTTGGATTATATGGTAGGTACCATTATTTTACTTATATAAACTTATATATAACTTTCAGCAAAACACAGTGTTAAGAAACACGATATGGAAATGTAGATGTCCTTTCAGTATGAGCAACGTGAAATGTCTTTATTGCAGGGAGGAGAGAATGCTTCTGTTCTTCCACCACCCTCAAAGTCTGCCGACATATGCCCTTGCAAATTCCCACGGAAAGAGACATTGTCAATGTAACTAATCAGAATCTGAAATATTGCAATTGCTCTCCAATGGAATGCAAGGTACACAGAAGGCAAGAATTTAGTTGGCTTGATGTATGTGTCTACATCCTATGATAGTGTCTAGTATATAATAGGTACTTTACAAATGTGTGTTGAATGAATAAAAAAGCACTAAAAATGGCGGTTATTACTTGTTACTAAGTAGTTGTTTTCCTCTATCAGAATGTGTGTTTTTTGAAGGTAGGGACTACCTCTTACTTAACTATCAGAAATGCATGGTTATTCTGGGCACTGTTTAATGTTTTAGAATGAATGGATGCCAGAAAAAATATTAATGAACAGCCCAACACTCTACATGAAAAGGGCAAATGTCTTGGCATTTCAGATAACATAAATATAAGTAAACAAGCTATCAAACATTTAAAGGAAGTCAAATAGGTTTTGACCTTTTCAATTACATCCATCCTTTAACTCAAAGGCATTATTAGCACTTAAATTACAATGTTGTGTAAACAAATTTCAGTTCAACTAGTCATCTTCTGGAGGAAACAAAATGTGTCCAGTGTAAGTTGATTTAATTATGAAGTAGAAAATTAGAATTTGTCACAAAGGAGAAGCTGATGATGTCAACATATCATTTGCCAGTCTGATCAGGGAAAGGAACACAAAACACAGAAATACATTGCACTTTCATGTGTTTATATGGGAAAGGAAAAACTCCAAAGGGAAAATCCCTGAGCAACACAAAAGGAATTTCACCTCTGCCACTTGCAGGGTAAAACAAAAGATTTTGAATAATGTGTTTCCCCCGATTTGTAGCAAAAATGACTCTGGAAATCTGACCTTTAACAGATGACTACTTCAAACACTCCCCCCTTTTTTTACTTTCTTCCTAATTTATGTGACAAATGGGAAAAGTGATTTCCATTATATTATGAACAGGTCATCCCCTCCCTTACTGCATTTTCTCAGGGTCAACAAAATCATGAGCAGTAATGGATGTCTACTAAAGTTGAGGTGGTAGAAAAGCCGAGTCAAATTGAAATAAAACCCTGACGAAAAATTTATGCCTCGAGTTTTAATATCATCGATGGTCTGGTAATCAGATCTAATGTGTTAGAAATCTGTGGAGATTATAAATCAGATCTTTCTCACTAATAGAAGCTTTCTAAAACATTCCCTTTAGCAAATTATTTTCTTAAGAAGTGGCAGAGATGATATTTTGCACGTATTTGAAAGGAGAACTTATCTGGTGCAAAGCAATTTTTAAGCTAAAAGAGATAACATATGCTTAGGCAAGATCCATTAAAAATGTTTTGATTCTTTTTATGAATTCTCAATATCCCTGGAGTAGAGCAAAACTCCTACTTATTATATTTGTGTACTTAACCAGTGGGTTACATTCTGCCTTTCTAATCATCTGCCTATCTAACTACCCATGTAACACGAACAAAGGATTGGCTTTTTGTAAAGCAGAGGGTTTAATTAATCAAAGAATAATCTAGTTCTGGAAATCAAGTATGTACAACAATCATCACAATCTAAGTGTTAATAAATAATGTCTTTATATTGCTAAGTAGAACTGAGGAACCTCAGAACCTATGTATTTGAATTCCTCTGAACATAGATGTGATATACAGGGTATGTATTCCTCTTTCATTTAAAATTATCTTAGATTCACCCAGTTAACATAGAGTGTAAAATTCTAACATTCATTTTGGTAATATAATAATAGTTCACTGCATTTATATAGAAATGTATTGTTGACAATGAATATGTTCATAATTATATTATTTAATACCAAGTAACAGCCTTCTAAGAAAGACAAATGTCATTAGACATTATAAAATCAAAGCTTAAAGGGGTTAAGTGTGGCTCACGCCTGTCGTTCCAGCATTTTGGTAGGCCGAGGCGGGGTGATCACTTGAGGTCAGGAGTTTGAGATCAGCCTGGCCAAAATGGTGAAACCCTGTTTCTACTAAAAATACAAAAAAAAGTATCTGGGCATGGTGGCATGTGCCTGGAATCCCAGCTACTCAGAAGGCTGAGGCAAGAAAATCACTTGAACCCAGGAGGCCGAGTGAGCTGAGATAGCACCACTGTACTCCAGCCTGGGTGACAGAGCGAGACTCTGTCCCAAAAACGAAAAAAAAAGGCGGGGGGGTGGGGTGGCAGTTAAATAACTTGCTAAAGATTGCCAGTTTCAGCAAGATGATCCCATTTTGATTATTTATGTATATGGAAAAATTTTAAAGTTAAAAATCCTACGCTTGTTTAACAAATATTAGCTTGTTATCTATTATTTTGGTGATTGGTTAAGATAACATTCACAAAAGAGTTTAAGAAATTTTTTTCTCAAATAAATTAACATAAGATATATTACCAACTACTTCAAATGTGGTCAGATTTGGAAAGAAAAACAGTGTAACAGAGTACTTGAGAACACAAGATCTGAGGCCAGTGTGTTTGGGTTTAAACCCTAACTTGGTCATTCACTCTCTGTTCTTAGACTATTTATTCTCTCTTACCTTCAGTAATTTTTCAGATGAATATGGGGAAAATGAACCTAACTCGGAGGGTTATGCTGTGGTTGAATGAAATAAAACATGAATAGATTTAGAAGAGAGCCGAATACAAGTGTTCCACCTACACATTGCCTATGTGTTTATTCATACATCAACAAGGAATGCCAAATAGTTTCCCTCAGCCACTCTCGTATTGAATCAGTGAGTATGTGTGTACATGTTAATGTGTGTGTCAAGGAGAAAAATAATTGGCAGCTGGATAAGAGGAGAAAATCAGTTTCACAAGTTTGAAGTTGAAGATTTGACTGGGAATGTCACCAATTCCTAACACAGAACACAGAACACCTATATCTGGACTCTGGGAGATGCTCTTTGATGTTCTGTGGAGAGAAAAACACTCCCTGATCCCATACAGCAGTCAGTACATGGCATTTCCTATAACATTATAAGTAAAATTTTAATAATTTGTAGAATCAACAGCCGTAATCTGCCAGCAGTGGTGAAAAGACTCATTGAGGCAGGTAATCGCGGAGGCGGTCTCTAGGTCATTCTGTTTTAGATATTTTTTAAGTTAGATTTATTCTGTTGTATCATATGTAGTGTTAGGAATTTTGCATGACTACTGCCCTTGTGGTGCAATGTGAATTAAATGGGTTTTAGAAAAGAAAGTGGTATTTTGCAGGAAACAGTTTTCTTCATAAGCAGCTCATATGCAAGTCTGTTTTCAAAGAAGTAAATTTATATGATGAAGTTTTGGTGCTTACTTGGTAAGCTACTAGGAATTTGGAAGCAAGCCAAGGGGCCAGTACTTAACACATTTAAATCAAAACCAATATTATAGGCTAGCAGACACTTTGATGCTAATGACACATTACATTAGTCTTCAGAACTTTATTTCAAGGACTCCTTGAAGGTGCAGCCTTTGATAGGTGACAGGCTTGCTGGGTTTCAAGGAGTGAAAACTTTGATTCCTCAGAGTTACTAGGTTTCACAGTTGTAGCACCTTGGACTTGATATTTTGTTGGTGAATTCCAGGACAATTTCTTCCTGCTACAAGTACAAAGAAGGGTGAATTAAGCGCCCTTATCAATAGCAAAGCAGAGGAACACAATTTCACTTATATATATATATATTTTTTTCTTTTGAATTTGATTACGAATTCCCTTTCTAAATAGGTATGATGTGAGTATCTAAAAATAGTCATAATTTAAAGAAAAACTCATGAAAATAACTATTTTTGAGCTGAATTATCCTTTGTAATGTTCCCTTGTGAAATAAAATTGCAGTAAGTATATGTATATATTCATTTTATAACAGTTCTTGCTATCAAAATCAGTTAAAGAGCTCAGCTCTGTTTGTTTATTCTATTCTGACTTCAAAAGTTTGTGAATTATTTTCTACTATATACAAGTTTAAAATATGTATTATGTAATGGATTAAATATTTTTATACAGAACTGGATATTTTATTCTCAAGTAATATTTGACATTATTTTAAGTTTTTCAAATAATGTATGCTATCAGAGTAGCAATAGTAATAACAATAAAAAGGCATGAAAATGGGTCAGGATGAACATTTCTTGTTTAGTATATACAGTTCAGATTGAAAAAGCCATCTGGTTTAGTTTTTTGTAAAAACTATATATGTTTCCCTAAAGATGAATTCCAGAGAACATCTGATAATAAGATATTTAAATTGAATTATTTGAAATAGTGATATAACATTATCTTAGACTAATGGAGAGCCAGCATTTGGGGAAAAAATTACAAGTAAAGAAAACAAAGGATTTGAATTGATTTTTCTAAAATGAGAGGTAACTGGAGATTAAGATACTCAGCCTTTTATGTCATGTGGATGTTTATTGAAGAATGACTGTATGCCTAACATTGCACTTTGTATGCACACTTGAGAGAAACTCTCCATCAAGTATGAATCTCTGTGCTGAGTCAGCATGCTGCTGTGGTTTGAGTATCATTCTAAATGCAAAATAGGTACCAATCTGTGTCTGGTAAACAGTGTATGCAAGCATAAGTCCTGGTTTGCACTGACAGTTCTTGGGTACGTAGTCAGAAATCTTGACAACTCATACATCAGTGCAAAGCTCTTGGCCGACACTAGTTGTCCCCTCTACTTAATAACCTCTATTTTCCCCTTCACATTAGTTGCTTGAGTTTTGTCTCCCCTAATTTACTCTAATTCATTCCTAAACCCTTTCTAATTTGTATTCTTCCCACACTACCCCACTGCAACCGCTATTCCCAAGGTCACCAATGACCTCCTTTTTGCTAAAAGCAATCAACATTTCTCAGTTTTTGTTTTTGTTTTTTTCCCACACATGAACTGGTACTTCATCTGACACCATTTCCTCCTTCCATCTTCCTGAAATACATTTTTAAATTCTTGTTACATCTCTTTTAGTGTTTTGTCTACTTATTTGAGCTGTCTTGCTTCATTCTGCCTCTTCTTAAATGTTGATATTTTTAAAAGACCTGTGCTTAGCCTTTTATTTTTTTCTTTTGCTTATAAAACAAACAAAACCTCTCTTATTCCATTGCTGGGTTAGTTCATCCATCTTCATAGGTTTATTTATATTCGTATGGTTCCCAGGGCAGCTTTTTCCCATGAACTCCGGGTCTATAGATTCGGCTCCATAATGCATATTCTTTTGACTCCACTTGCTCAGATTCATCTACTCTTCTTCTTCCCCCTGCTCTCACCTCCTTTAGGTCACATCTTCTCTTTCCTCAATAAATTTTTAATGTACACTTGACCAATCTATCTGTTTTAATATTGTCTAGCTTTAGTCCATCAATAATCAAAAGGGATTTTTTATAAAATATAAATGTATTCATGTCATTTTTCTAATAAAACTAAAACTCTCCAGTGATTTCCTCCTTCAAACAGGTTACAACACAAACTACATACTAAGGTGTTACAAGATTTATTTTGTAATAGTTCCTCTCCTTCCTCTCCTCCCCCTTGTTTCTAACCTCTGTCACCTAACTCAATGCTATTGTCATACTGACTTTTTTCAGGTTGACATGGACTATAAATTGTTTTCTCTGTCTCTGAGTGTTTGTATATGCTGTCTGAAATGCTGCACCATTGTATTTGGCTAATCCTGTTCATTGTTTCAGATTTAATCTTAGAAAGTGCTCTTCTTGGACTACTTGCTCCACACACTGAAGACTAGTTTAAGCACCATTTCTGTGAATCTCAGTACCTAGCTCCTGAGTAGATACTTGCTTCCTTCATGAAAGCGTGATTTCAGAAGGCCAGTACTGAGTCTTACTTATTGTTATTATCCTTAGAGTTTAGCATAGTGACTGGAATAAAGTTGGTGTTAAATAAATATCTACGATGTGATTTCAAAACCACTACTATCAACTACTCCAAAAACCTAAGAAGCAAGTCTACATAACAGAAGGTCAGCATATTTTAAGATATACTCTTGGATTAACATAGCATTTTGTCACAGCTGTATATAAAGATCTAAATCATCTTACAGCATACTGAAAGGTCTAATTTATGGCCACTCAAAACGTGAGCACAGATATCCTACCGACATCACTGAAATACATTGTTCATGTGTCACTGAAAGTGCGTATGTTTTCAATGAAAGCATAAGAAAATAATGAAAAGTACAGTCTAACGTAACAATTTAAAGGCGCAGTGTTTTCAGGGTTGGTTGATGTAGCATCTCTACAAAACTATCAAAGGCCTGGATTCTTTTCAGCACTCATCCCTCCCATACTAATTGTCTTGGTTCTCTGGCTACTTAGAGTTGGTAAGATATTTGTAGTGGTCCCACTAAAGATATTTCATTTATGTGTCTTTATTTTAGGAGAAATAATTATCATTTCCACCCTATCCCAGCAGGTTTCTGCCTATACATTACAAGCAAAAATTAGGTCTCAGTTTTATTTCTAGCAAGGAAGATGGGCTTATAACTATTATCCTAAATTAATAAAGGGAGAAGTATAAATGGATGCCAAGAAGTTAAACATCATTGCTAATACAAAACCAAAGGTCCAAAATGTTGTCACTGTTTAGGGTCTGAATCCAATACCAACACATAGGATGCTTCTTTATTAAGCATATATGTGAACATAATGAATGGAAACAGTCAACAGGGAGTTCTTATATGGTCAGTTAAAATAGTATAATTGCAAGCAGATATGTAACTTACTAAATAATTAAAGGACCATCTCCAGTTCAATTAGAAAAAACACAAAAGTTGATTCTAGAAGTGACAGAAATAATTTAACATAAGCAAAATATTCTGAAGCCATGAGATTACAAAGCAGAGTTATTTAATGTGATTATCTTGGTAAACAGGTCCTGAAGATGATTTCAAAAAATATTAGCCAAATTTGCATACCTGGTAAAGGCTTTATCTTAAACAAGAAAAATATATTATATGTCCCGTTAGCTCAGTCTTTAATATATGATATATAAATATATCGATGTATAAATAAATATTTATAAAATATATTTATATATCTATATATTTATAGATATTTATATATATATTATATATTTATAGATATTTATATATAAATATTTATAAATAAAAATATTTATTATAAATAATATATATAAATATCTATAAATATATTTTATAAATATCTATAAATATATAGATATATAAATATATTTTATAAATATATATTTATACATCAATATATTTATATATCATATATTAAAGTATATAATTTAAAGTATATTAAACTACATATATACATATATTTACATATGTATTCCAGCTCTAAATACATATTTTTAGAGAGGGAAGGTGGTGGAGAGAGAGAAGAAAGAATGTGGATAAACAGTTTAATATAAACATGATAAGGATATAGAAAACACACACACACCACACATATAAATAAACACACACATACAAATGAACAAAATGGCAATCTACTTAATAAAACAGTGTGAATAAAAGTTCTGGATATAGATAACCTACTTATAAGTTGTTTCCCAGCTCTATTATTCACTAGCAGTGTGACTTTCCTAAATAATCCTAGGTTTTCTTATCAATAAAATTGTGATACTTTGCAGTTTAGGATTGTTGGGCAATTAAATGGGAAAATGTGTAAGTGTTCAACACAGTGACTAGCATGCTTTAAATCTCACTTGAAAATTAGCTATTATAAAAAAAATTACAATATTAGACATGCAATATAGCCATCATAAAATTATAAGCTAAATTTTATTCATAAAAATTTTAAAATTGTCTATTAAAACCTTTTATTTAATCAGGTTCAATGAGCCAACTAAAACCATTGCTGCTATAGGTTTAATTTCTTTCCTTTATTCATATCTCTGTGGAAATTAAGCAGACAGATAATGTCATACGGATCAATATCAGAAGAGAAACTTGTGTTGCTTTAAGTTCTTTGAAGCTCACAGTCTACTTACAATAAAGATTTCTGAAAATATGAATCACAGATATGACATTAGGGAAGATAGAAAACAAGAGACCTACAAGAAAACATGAAAAAGTGACATAGTATACTTAACTGTAACAATTAATTAGTAGATAATTTTATCTTTCAATATTGAGGGTAAATAATAACTAAAGTCTACCCAAATTTTCTTCCTTTAAAATCTGTGGTCTTGGCATCTTGCACAAATAAGCTTAAAATATCCACACTGGGGTTGTAGAGTCACTTGAAATATATGGAATTATTTTTGCCAAATTTGAATAGATTTTAGTTATCATTTACTGTGAAGTAAATATATTGCCATCAATAAGTATAATGAGTTTGTTGAGTCATTTCTCTTTACTTTTTGATAAGCTGTATGAACCTAAAATAAAATTAGGAGGTAAAAAAACAAACAAACAAAAAAAAAACAAAACATGCATTAGTGGTTTTTGTTCTCCAATGGAGTCACTGTTAAGGGGTATGCAATCCTGCAGTTAGAGTTAACAAAGCTCATCTTCTGCCAGTACATTGCATAGTCAAGTAATACAAAAGACTGAACACATGGAAGATGCTTTGAGCTGTTTGCAAAGAATGACCCATGATAAAAATAATTTACTTGTCTTGGATGTTACCGTATTTTATTTTAATCATTTTCATAATGTTCTTATTATGCTATCTGATGTTTCCTAATACAATCATCAAGTTTGCAAAATCATTAAAAAAAGTCATTACGGTATAATTGTGGGCACATGCATTCTCAGTCATAGGGTTTATCTGAATTCAGCTTACATGGTTTCAGGGTTAGCAGTTACAAAGCTGTTAGCTGAAGGGGAAGCTCGAACGTACTGGAAAACTTGGACAGCACAGATATAGCTTCATAGTAGATCTAAATTTGTATTGTATGCCATCTTCAAATTGTTGAGCCTTTTTACTCAATAATCGATATTTCATCCAGCACAATAATAAAATATAGAATTATCTATGGTTATAATTAAGGTGTACTTTTTTAGTCACAAGAGGAATGAAAAAGTGACTGGAGAGGTGATGTGATTTAATGAAAAGGCCATTGAATAAGCAGCTAAGGCTCTCAAATGAGATAATGAATGTGAAAGGCTTTGAAAAAAAGATAAAGTATTATGCAAGCTCATAGTATTAATATTAAAAGCCTAAAATGTTCATTTCTAGTAGACCTCATGGGTTTTTTGGCTGTCTATCAGAATCACATTAAAAAGTATTCTATAAAAACAGTAATATTTGGTACCATATGAAAATCTAAGACTCATGTTTTAACGTCAAACTTGGAATTTACTGCTTTTATGATATGAAAGGGTGACCCTTAATATCCGTTTGTATGTATCATAGCAACTGCATTATTAAAACTAGGTAGGTTCCAAAAAGGCTGTCAGAGACCATGACACACTTTGATTCAATCTCATTGGAGTAACTGCATCTAATTGTCCCAAAGTCATCACTTTTGGATGTCTCAATAAATCTGACTTTGATAACATGAAAATTTTTATTTAGGAAAGCTCGTGGAGGAAGGAACATGACACTTTTGCTGTAAAATGCCAAATTACACAGAAACTTCTGAGGGTCAGTGAAAGCCTTAAATTAAGAAGCCAGAAGCGGTCTCTCTCCCTCTCTCTGTTTCTCTCTCTCTCTCTCTCTCTCTCCCTCTCTCTGTTTCTCTCTCTCTCTCTCTCTCTATCTCTCCCTCTCTCTCTGTTTCTACTTCAGCTGAAACGTAAATGTGTTTCAAAGAAGCATGTTTTACAATTAAAATTAATACCGATTACAATTAATATGTATTTCATATCCTTTCAGATATCCTTTCCAAGTGAAGTTCAAAAATCTTCATAAAATAATCCCATTAATCCTTAAAGCATGCTTATGTGGAAAGTAGAAAGAGCAATGTTATTCATCCTTTTATAAAGTGAGAAAAATAAAGTATAAAAGATTTTAGATAAGCTATAACAATTAAGTCAGTGGGAAATCCAGACATACAACAAAGGTTTTATAATTCTTTTTCTTTTATTTTTCTCCAGTAATGGCATTTTTAATTATTTTACTTTTCTTTATTTATTGAAAGATCTTATCCCTCTCTTCTCTAGTAGAACATGTACTCCTGGAAGGCAGGAGATATAAAATATAATTTTAAAATTATATCTCTAATGCATATTCTAATATGCAGAAAGCCATTAATAAATATATTTTAAATTGCATTAAATCAAGTGTGCTTTGTTTTTCATTTCAAGAGTACACACACACACACATACACATATATATAATATATATTATACATATATGTGTTTTGTTTTTATTCAAACATCACAAGAGTCACACAGTGAAAAGCAGATATCTCTCCTATCTAGACATATACGCCCTGACCCAGAGGCAAATGTCTATCACTTTTTTACTTGTCTTGGATGTTACCATATTTTATTTTAATCATTTTCATAATGTTCTTATTATGCTATCTGATGTTTCCTAATACAATCATCAAGTTTGCAAAATCATAAAAAAATTCATTATGGTACAAATGTGGGCACATGCATTCTCAGTCACAGGGTTTATCTGAATTCAGCTTACATGGTTTCAGGGTTAGCAGTTACAAAGCTGTTAGCTGAATCTATCTATCTATATAATTTAATGTAAATTAATGAACATGTGTGTCTTTGTGTTTCTATTTATTTTTGAACAATTGGGAGCAAAATGAATATACTGTTCTACATTTGTGGGTTTTTAACAACAATATTTATCGGGTAACTTTTTAAATAAACTCTTCATTTGGAAATAATTTTAAATTTACCACAAAGTAGCAAAAATTTAAAAAAATGAGGAACATTCATCTACTTTTAACCAACATTCAGATTCTGCTCTTATAAATATTTTACCTTATTGTTTAATCATTTGTTTAATCTTTTTCTTTCTCCCTCCAGCCCCTCCCCTGGCTCTCTTTCTGAAATCATTTGAGGGAGGTTATATACATCATGGTCTATTACTTCTAAATATTTATATTTTTATTGCCTAGAATAACACTTTTATTGTATATTACCACATTAAAATTATCAATATTATATTTAATATTGATATGATAATTTCAACCAATACATGTTTGCATTTCAACTTTTCCAATTGAAATGTTTGCATTTTCACCCCCTCAGTATGGGACCAAGTCTAGAATAAGGTGTTACATTTAGTTATTTCTTTTTAGCTTTCTTTAACCTGAATTATATCAGAGCCTTTCTTTGTCTTTAATGTCATGGATAGGTTTGAAGAATACAAATTCCCCACTCTCTTTTCAATAGATATTCCTCACTTTTAGTTTGTCTGATGTTCATGATTAGTTTTAAATTATGCACTCCTGGCAAAAAATAATACACAGGTGATTTTGTTGTCTGGGAAAAGAATCTGGGGGTACATAATATCCATCTGTACCTCACTGATAATTTTTTTTTATTATACTTTAATTTCTAGGGTACATGTGCAAAACGTGCAGGTTTGTTACATATGTTTACATGTGCCATGTTGGTGTGCTGCACCCATTAACTTGTCATTTACACCAGGTATATCTCCTAATGCTATCCTTCCCCCCTCCTACCTCCCCACAATAGGCCCTGATGTGTGATGATCCCCTTCCTGTGTCCAAGTGATCTCATTGTTCAATTCCCACCTATGAGTGAGAACATGTGGTGTTTGGTTTTCTGTTCTTGCAATAGTTTGCTGAGAATGATGGTTTCCAGCTGCATCCCTGACCCTACAAAGGACACAAACTCATCCTTTTTCATGGCTGCATAGTATTCCATGGTGTATATGTGCCACATTTTCTTAATCCAGTCTGTCACTGATAGACATTTGGGTTGATTCCAAGTCTTTGCTATTGTGAATAGTGCTGCAATAAACATGCGTGTGCATGTGACTTTATAGCAGCATGATTCATAATCCTTTGGGTATATACTCAGTAATGGGATGGCTGGGTCAAATGGTATTTCTAGTTCTAGATCCTTGAGGAATCACCACACTGTTTTCCACAATGGTTGAACTAGTTTACAGTCCCACCAACAGTGTAAAAGTGTTCCTGTTTCTCCAGATCCTCTCCAGCACCTGTTTCCTGACTTTTTAATGATTGTCATTCTAACTGGTGTGAGATGGTATCTCATTATGGTTTTGATTTGCATTTCTCTGATGGCCAGTGATGATGAGCATTTTTTCATGTGTCTGTTGAAAAAAAATGTCTTCTTTTGAGAAGTGTCTGTTCATATCCTTTGCCCACATTTTGATGGGGTTGTTTGTTTTTTTCTTGTAAATTTGTTTAAGTTCTTTGTAGGTTCTGGATATTAGCCCTTTGTCAGATGAGTGGATTGCAAAAAATTTCTCCCATTCTGTAGGTTGCCTGTTCACTCTGATGGTAGTTTCTTTTGCTGTGCAGAAGCTCTTTAGTTTAATTAGATCCCATTTGTCAATTTTGGCTTTTGTTGCCATTGCTTTTGGTGTTTTAGACATGAAGTCCTTGCCCATGCCTATGTCCTGAATGGTATTACCTAGGTTTTGTTCCAGGGTTTTTATGCTTTTAGGTCTAACATTTAAGTCTCTAATCCATCTTGAATTAATTTTCATATAAGGAGTAAGGAAAAGATTCAGTTTCAGCTTTCTACTTATGGCTAGCCAATTTTCCCAGCACCATTTATTAAATAGGGAATTCTTTTCCCATTTCTTGTTTTTGTCAGGTTTGTCAAAGGTCAGATGGCTATAGATGTGTGATATTATTTCTGAGGGCTCTGCTCTGTTCCATTGATCTATATCTCTGTTTTAGTACCAGTACCATGCTGTTTGGGTTACTGCAGCCTTGCAGTATAGTTTGAAGTCAGGTAGCATGATGCCTCCAGATTTGTGCTTTTGACTTAGGATTGTCTTGCCAATGCAGCCTCTTTTTTGGTTCCATATGAACTTTAAAGCACTGATAATATTAATTTTAAAAATGCAATTAACTATTTTCTGGTTTTCCACAGTAATGATTATTTTTATTCTTTCTTGCAACTAATAGGAAGTCCTTGGGAAGTCACTTTATGACTATACATGTATCATGCCCCACAATATAATTAGTCCCTTGATTCAGCGTCCATTGGTGACTCTTTTCTGATCCGATCTTTACTACTATGGAAGCAAAACGACAATTTTCCAAGTGTCTCTCCCTCTGCATTTCTAATTGGCTATGTGAATTCTAATGTTAAAAAAGATTATCTCGTACCCCCTAATTACTATCTCTTTATTATTATTATGGGCTGACAAATTTTATTTTGTTTGACAGCTTGTAATTCATTACTGTTCCAAATTGTTTGGGTTCTGACATTTTTGTAGATTGGGTCATGACCCCATTCTTGAAAGTCTAGAAGGAGCAGAGTGGTCCTCCCTAAGAGGAAAAAAATAGCTGAGCTCAGTAGAGAGTGCATCAGCAGCAGTTGATTTCAGGCTGGCCTCAGATACCAGACCTGTTTGACTGCTTTATGTGGGAAAGCAGTTCATAAAGTGCTTCCTAAAATGCCACGTAACCTCTTCCAACCTTCACTTCAGGTGGTTAACCACATGTCAAAAGGCCTGGTTTCATAATGCTGGCAAGCCTTTTGCTTCATACTCACCACCTGTCTGACTTGGCCCAACAAACCACTCTTCCTGAGCCTTGCCTGAGCCTGCTTTGCCAATCCAGCTCTCAAATCATCTGAGACTAGGGGAGGGGAGGACATTGAGAAAATATCACTGTGTTTACCTTTGGTAGCCTCCCAGTGTCTCAGAAGTTATCCCCACTCTACTGGCAATCTCCATCTTTTCACTATACCATCACACTGCCCAGTTGCCTCCCTTTGCTTGGGTCTTTTCATGACTGAGGCTCTGGGAACATATTTAAGGACTTTGGAGTGATATTTAAATTCTGCCTAGGGCCTCAACCTCAAGTAGAACAAGTTCCCTTTTATGCAATTATGCAGACATTGGTTATAGAGCTGCATCCATTCAATCTAACTCCAGAGAACATGTTAGAAAAACTCCCCAGTTGCAGGATCCTGCAATGCAAAGACATGTAAAACATTCCCCTTCAGCTCACTGGCTGCAAAGCTGGATTTGGTAAACATAGATACTGCCTCAGCTTCAATCTATCTTTCCCTTGAATCTGCATCATTTCTTTTATTTAAGTGGCCTCTCATATTCCTTTATGTTGATACTTTGTCCGTGTGAATAGGCATGGACCCTTTAAACAAGTATCTTTTTTGCTATTTCTTCTATAGAATATTTCACATGTAATGACTTCTTTTTAACTCCTGTACTTTCTGTTTATCGGGACACATTGACTTTGGACTAAAGTTTCAAGAGCCTTTATCAATTTTATTTGATTGTCTGGGGAAGTACTTTAGAGTAGAAAAAAAAAAAATAGGGTATTTCAAGGCAAATAGAAAGAATACAAGAGAAGGAAAAATGGAGGAAGGGGGTTGCTGAAAACCTAGCTCTCCCATCTGAACTTACCTTTATACAATGGCATGAGTAAGGCACTAATCCCCCACTCCCCACCACACATATAATCACACACATGTACACATACAACACACACCTCCCAGTTCCTTATGGGCTCTAATGGCTCCTCAGAACTTTCAGCGATGAAAGTTAAGGGAACTGACTCTAGCTACTAACAGAGCCCAGGAGCAAGAGATCTTTTAGATATTTTGCATTTTTAAGCACATTAACATTAAGGTGGTCCCAAGTGATAAAATCTGCAATGAGACTCTTGACTTTCCTCCTCTTTGACAATGGGTTGAAAATAGGGGTTTCTAACCGAAAATGTACTCTTTCCAAATAGTCTAATTAGTGGCAAACCCTGCAGTCATTTCTCCAGGTCTCCAAACTCAAAATGAGTGCACGAGGGTACAATTTCTTGTTGAGCTCACAGGGTAGGCAGCTGGCCATCTCACCTGGCTCCAATCATCAATTTCTCTTGGTTACTGACAAATTTTTCTCAAGCAAAATTACTCTTGTTGTGTGAGCTCTGCTACTTGCAAGTTTAGGGAAATTAATAGAATATCTCTAACAAATGATTTGGCAGTGGCAGTTGACAATCACTTATAGGTCTCTGAGAATGTTCTGTGATTGTTCCATGTGGTAGACACACCCTGAGGTGACCCTCAATGATTCACATTCTTGTCTTATTCCCTCCCCTTGAGTGTGGGCAGAACCTGTGATTTACAGCCAATAGAACAAGGCAAATGTGATGGGTCACTCCCATGATTTTATTAGACTATGTAAGATTCCATTTTAGCAGACTTAAGCAAGAGATTCTCCTGCTGGCTTTGAAGAAGTAAGCTTCACTGTTATGAAAAGGCCTGTGAAAGAGCCTCCTGGCAAGGAACTAAGGTGGCCTATAGATTCTGAGGGTGGTACCCTACTGAGCCATCAGGAAAAGAGGGACTTCCATTCTACAGCTGCAAGAAACACAATTCTGCCAAAAACTTAATCTGAAAATGAACCCTGAATTCCAGAGATAAAAAAAGATTAGTAGACACCTCTATTCAGCCTCTTGGGACCCATGAATAAAAGACTTATCCAAGCTGTGTCTATATTGCTGGCCCGTAGAAACTGTGAGATAATAAACGTCTATTGTTTTCAGCATCTAAATTTGTAGTAATTTGTTACATGGCAATATAAAACAAATACATTTTTTTATGCAGTGAGAAGAGTCCAGGAGGAGAAAAGACTGTCCACATTAAGCCTGCCCCTGTGACTTTTAAGGCTACGGTGCTGCTGGTGGCGTTTGCCATTTTTCTTACTAAGATAAAAAAGTGAATTAAGATGAAAGAAATGCAAGAGAAATGCTTATAAATATTAAGAACAGCAGCATCTTGCCTAAGTCATACCTACGCCTACATACACACAAGCAGCGTACATCCTATACTTTCTAGAATGCTTTGCACTGTTTAATGTTCCTGGGCAGACATTTGCTAACTACCCTCCAGGCATATTTTTACCAACAAGATTGGGAAAGAGGGTGACTGCCACAGCAGCTCAGGGGTTGTGTCAGAAACTCTCAGGATGTAAGTTGTTTCTACCAACACTGTTGGGGCAGGAGACAGACGGGGATTAGTGAAGGGATGGATTTCATTGCCACCTTCTAAAAGCAGCTTTTTCTCTCACCTCAGACCTTCTAGTTCTGGCTCTACAACTAAGTTCTAATAGAGCACCCCAAATTAAACTCTAATAGAGAAATCCTTTCAGATTATGGCTCCCTAAAGGGATCTAAGCCTGGGGTTTCTCATCATACATTCATTTAATCAACATTTAATGAGCTTCTACTCTGCGTTAGCACTGCTGATATAGCAATGGATAAAACTTATAAAATCCCAAAAGACATAGAGCCTACAGGCTAATGGGGGATACAGAAAAGGCAATGGTCAATTTGAATACATTATAGGGAAAGTAAAAATGCTCTCTGAGCACAAAAGAGGGACACTTCACCCATCAAAGAGGTTCTAGAAAGAAACCCCAAACACCGTAAGTAAAGATGAAAAGGAATTGACATAGCAGACTTCTTCAAACAGAAAGAATATGTGCCAATGCCCAGAGGTGAGTTTCAGGGAGCAGCAGAACTGAAGCATGGGGTTTATGGGTGAGTAATAATAATCATAAGGTACAGCATTTATCCAGCATATACTGGGTCAGTGCAGTATTAAATGGATGGTATGCATTATCTCATTTGATCCTCACTTAATCCCTCTGATGAGGCAACTGAGGCACAGAGAAGTTAAATTCTTTGCTCATAGTCACGACACTGGTTAAGTGGGAAGCCAGGAATTAATTCCTAGCCAACTGACTCCTAAACCCACACTATAATGGCCCAATCTAAACTCAAAAAAATACACCAAATGGTGGGATCAGCCCTCTACCCTTCATCAATAGAAACACCAGCTAAACCTATGGGTACAAATCCACCAAGGTTCTACAACTCCCTGATCTCAGACACTCTGACCAGTCCTCGAGTTCTCTTGCCAAAAACAGAGAGGAATAATTAGGTCTCCTGCAGTTACTGGGTCCCAGGTTAGCATGCCAGGTTTCCAGATTAAGTCTCTGCCCTTCCTAGGCTTCCTGGAAATTATAATCTTGTCTCTGAGTTCAGTCTTCTTGCCTAGATTCTCCTGTCAGACCTCAGACACCATGTTCTGCCTCCTTTTTTGAACTTCTTTATATTTTGGCCCCATGGGCATCCTCAAATTGTTTTTGGGTGTCTATGCTTCTGTCTGGTTTCTAGGGTCTAGTCATCTGCAGTTTAGCCTGAATACAAGAGATTTCTGAATGAATATCTTTGTCACATAGAGGTGACTGTGATCTTTCCTAGGCATAGTATTGTGGCTAACTGTTCTGGTTTCAAAACCCCCTTTTGATCTCAATTTCTTGGAAACCATGGTGCATCCCAGTGCTCCTTCCATGTTAGCTCCTAGGGTTAGTACTCAAATCCTGTTACTTTGTTTTTCAAACTATTTTGGAAAGAGGTAGAATATAATTTTTCACCTCTCTAGATTATTCAAAAATATCTTGTCCTCTTCTACAACAAGAACAAATTAAAGTGATTTCTTTCTAAGTAAATCAGAAATTTCTTGAGAATAAATCTATAATCATCATAGAGCTACCAGAACAAATAGCTCAATGTGTAGCCAAATTTTAAAACAAGTTTCCATCATTATATAGTTTTACATATTTAAACTAAAATAATTTGTATATACATACACATTAATTGTACATTCATATTTATATATTAGAAAGTAGTAGTATTTTCCAATCCAACAGATTTTTAAGCTGTATCTAAAGCATACCTTTCTCCCTTTTGGTTTCCGTTAATTTCGTCAATGTCTTACAGTTTAGGAGCTCTTCTATTTAGCAGGCCATGAATATCTTCTAGTGCATCATTGCTTCTTAGAGTATCCTGCAACCTTTTAGAGGGTCTAGGTCTTCATGCCAGAAGGTTTCTTTGTTTATTTGCCTACACACTCATGAACAGTTTACCATCTGTAAGCATGCTTATAAATGGCTACTGAAAGAGTCATTTTAAAAGAATAAATTAACTGCTGAGTAAATGACTCCCAAAATTTTCTGTATTTTGGGATATATTGCTATCTTTTGTTCTAACTATGCTTGAAATTTTTAAATATAGCTATATGTTCTATAAACATATAGCTTTATTTATTATAAATATGTTTTGTACAAGTTATGAAGACCAATTTACAAAGGTAAATGTTACTTAATAATTCATATATCTGCCCACCAAATAATTTTTTTTCCATTCCTGAAAGAGTTATTATTTGACAGTTCTGACCAGCAAGTCTTTATTCCTTTTCAGTTGGAATGACTTCAACGCCTAAGTATCAATTTCCTCCTGGACTCCTTGCTATCTAATATCTCAAACTACTTTCTTTAAGGCCACCAGTGACCTTCCCTGCAATTTAAAGTGCAGTTTTCTTTGTTCTATATTTTGAGATTTTCTGCAGCCTTTCATATGATGGGACATCACATTCTCAATTACATTCTTTCTAGATTTAGTAGCATCAGTTATACCCTGGTACAACTTTTGTACAAACACACTCACATACACACTCAGTTTCTATGATGAGTCTGTATCTCTTCATATCGTTCAAGTATCTGTGTGTTACAAATGACCATTTGGGTACCATATTTTTTATTATTCTGTGCATAACTCAAAGGGCACAATCTGTTATCTTACTTAAATACTTATATAATTTAGTTATAGGGTTACACACATATTAGAGGGAAGGAGGCTGCAGAGATGGGCACGCATTTTATTTATGCTCTAAGAAAGTCCACTCAAATTTTATTTCTATGATTAACATTTGGTAGCATCTCAGTACTTTGTTGTTGCCAAGTGTAAGTACACTTTTTGCAATCTTCTGTTTACTCACACCATTTATTTACTTGACCATATTTATCTAGCTGATCTCCTTACTCCAGACACTGGAGGTTCAGTGGTGATTTAGAATAGACTCTGGTCATTACTTTCATAAAGATTACAGTCACAAGGGAATGGAAGGGAGGTTATGGGGAAGAGAGGGGAAAGGAGTGTCGTGTTCAGATTTGTATCTCCAGAATAGAAGTTTCAGAGGATTTTCTACCCTCAGCACCATCTTTTCCTTCCTAATCTGAAGTTTTAATAGTCTAGATTTAGTTACCATCCTTATTCAACGGCTCTTTGATTCTGAGTCTCCTTTGTTTGTTCTTCCTCCTCTTCACCAGTTTTAAATAGTGGAATTCCCTAAGGCTTCTTGATAACCAATACCTACGTGTCTTATTTGCTCTTTAGTGGATATCTCAAGCATAGCATGCCTAAAGTACACAAAGAAAAAGAACCTATTTTCCTTCCTTCCTTCCTTTCTTCCTTCCTTCCTTCCTTCCTTCCTTCCTTCCTTCCTTCCTTCCTTCCTTCCTTCCTTCCTTCCTTCTTTCCTTCCTTCCTTCTCTCAGGCAACCAGACATTCATTCAGCAAACTTCTGCTGAACACTTTCCTAGGCCATAGGTATTCAGAAAATAATTAGGGAGAATCTTTGACCTCAAGAGTGTAAAATACCCTCTATGATTTGTTACTACAACCCTGTCTGTGATTTTTTTTTGTACTTTCCCCCAAATATTTACCTTTCTATATCTCCACCTCCCTAATGCCTCACAGTTTATACTATTTTCTACACTCAGGACCATGTTTTCTTTCTCATGCTAAAATTATCACTTGCACACTCTTATGCAAGATTGCTCTGAAAGTTAATATTAAAGATACAGGCAAATGGGAAGCGGTTCCCTTCCAAGTAGATGGGCAACTGTCTTGCCTCTTCTGTCTTGCCTTTTCTGTCCTATTGCCTGTTGTGCTCTGCTATGACACACATTTTCTTGATGCACCACCACCACCATCATTATGTAACTTCACCACCTATCAGAATGCCTATAACACTGTAGATGGGAGAGGTCATACATAAAGCCTAATTCGTTTTGCCCTATTTGAATACCACCTAAATATACTGGAATTTCACTATGATGAAATAAGTGAATAAACTTAGAATAAATTTCTGAGAGACAGCCTAAGAGACAGCTGTGAAACTGGCTAGTGTTAATGCTCTGTTCCCATGCTGAGGACCTCTTTCCATCTTCCCCCATTTATTTGTGTTCACTATAAATCACATGCCACTTGAGAAAATTTTATACCAAGAAAAGAATGACACAATGCTTACTGTTTTCTTTTAAAATAATTATTTAATATATAACCTTTATATAATGTTGTTCAGATAATTTAAAAATAAGTGCAATGAATTGAGTTATTCTATAAGAAGATCCTTTCCCTGGATCTTCCCACTGACCTCAGCCCAATAGTAAAGCATTTGGTCATTCAGCATCATACAGTTCCTATCCTTAGTTCATGTTTGCTTAAGTTCATAAATAGTCAATAAATACTGATTTCAGAAACTCTTTCCCAAACTCTGGTATTCCTCTCAATTATGTCACGTGTGACCCACTTTTATATTCTTGAGTAATTAATCACCCCATCCAATATTATCCATTATTTAAAATAAATTAATAGATTGATATACCTAGTAAAGTTAGTGGAAACTAATGAAGTGGAATGTCTTGACTATTCCTGTTCCTTTGATGTGTCAGACTGCTTTAAATTGTTCCAAATAATCCTGCTTCTTATCTCGTTTAGGAAGCATTCTTCATTTTCTCAAAACCACAGTGATCCATCCCATCACAACCCTTCTAGAGTATTTAAAATTTGAATAACCTAATTTAAACATCCAGCCAAGGTTTAAAGTTATGCAGTCATGACAATTGTCCTTACTGGTTATTTACAACTAGAATCTGTTCTGATACTTTGGTGCAAATTTTTAGCTCTCCCTCACTCCTGCCTTTGCTTATGATAAGCAACTTGACCTTAACCGAACACACTGTGCTTTCTCTTCTCATTTTGACTTTGTTCTTAATGAGGTCCCTCTCTCTGAAATATACTTTGCCCAACTGTACTTGAAAAGGTCTCTAATTTTCCAAAACTTAGCTAAGTGACCGCTTATTTTTAAACATTTTCCAGATTTTTACACATAGAATAAATCACTCCTCGCGTGTGTTCCCTGAGCACTCTGTGCATATCTCTAATGTAAAACTTATCACAATGGATTGTGATTATTTATTTCCAACTTTGTGTTGACCACTAGACCATGAACCCTTGGAGAGCAGCGGTGGTGCTCTGTTCACTGCTGGCATGCCATAAGTGCTCGGTAATTGAGTGGCTGAACTTTAAATAATTTGTAGAATGAGTCAGAGCACTTAAAAGGGAAGGGAAAATACCTTAGGGGAATGAATAGATTTTAAAAAAAATTTTACACATTCATTAATGCCTTGATTCTACAAGATTATAAACCATGGATAAGAATAACCTAACTTAAACATTACATTTTTTATCCTTTTCTATTTGTATCTCTCTTGAAGTAATATTAGGTACATGTTAGATGCTTCATTAAAACAAAACAAACAAGCGACCTACACACACACACACACACACACACACACACACACACACAAATACAGGGTGAGAGAGAGAGAGAGAGAGAAAGAAAGAGACAAAGAGATTTTTAAAATAAAGACATACTTTGCCTCTAATGAGTAGGTTAAGAATACAGAATGTCATAAGTAAAGAAGAATTGAAAAACTTTAACTCAATTCTATACCACTTCATCACCAATATGAGACAATGGACTGTTGAAAAGCAGACTGTTGATCTCTACATATATCAGACAAATAAAACTTTTATAACTCCAGGTTTGAAACTCTCATTGACATCCGAATAATCATAGAATAAAAAGTAGCAAAGTAACAGAGTAAAAGATAAAAGGTAAAGCTATAAGACTTTCTATTTTATTATGTACTTACACTTGTATATATATATGATATCCCATATTATATCATTTAGAATTGGGAAAAGTTCCTAAAATTTATTTAATTCATTTTTTACATCTTACAATAGTTAAAATTAAAACATCAGAAATTTTATATGCAGTAAATGATTAACCCGTGTCTACCGATAAAATCTACAATCAGCATCTAGTTTCAAAAGTAATTAGCATGATTTGTTCCCAACATTGTGTGTTTGTACTATACCAGAGTTTTCATGTTAGTGAATAGCAATTTTTAATGAAACTCCTGAATGAATTGAAAGAAACACCCACACAATACTAAGCAAGTCAGTAACAATGAAAATACTAAAGAGTGGCAATACTAATTGAACATTTACTATAGGCAAGGCATCGTTCTCCATGCTTATAAGATCAGTTCATGAAATTTTCATAACAACCTTATGAGGTAGGTACTTTTATTTCCCCCTCCCTCCTACTTTTTTTTTTTATTATGAAGGCATGAAGCCTGAAAAGGGTGGAACAAGAAGGGGGGACCAGACTACCTGAATATAATTTGCACACAATTATTGCATATTCTTACATGCAACAAGTGCATGCAAACAAACAAGAAAGTGTCTTTAAAAGCATCTGCTCTTTTCTTGCTCTGCTGAGCAAAACTGTTTTCTAGCCTGATCATAGCCTCTTCTGTACTTTGAATTGAGAAAAGTTGCTGGAACTTAACTTTACACCTTGCCTCTCATCACAGTAAATTGTGTCTTTTTTCCCCCCATATTGTTGATTTTACTCAGCTCAATATTTTACCTGACTGACTGCAGTAGCAATATGTATACTCAGTTTTAGGAAAAACACATTTTCCACATTGACCCAAATGTTAGGGTATACCCTTGAGAGTTTTATGGTATGCTATGGCACACAGGTAGAGAGTCACTTACTTGTGAAAATTTACCTAGACAACCTTTATGTTATGCTCAGTTCCATGCCCCTGAGACCAGTATCAAACACCGAGCAATTAATTCTCTGCTTTTGGCAGAATTTAGCATTAAAAAGTACTGTTGTCAGTTTATATTTTCTCATCAAAAATACTATTAAAATTAATTTGTGGATATAAGTAGTTACAAATAGCTAAATCCAAGGCCCAGTGCCTTGTAAAACTTCTTGGAAAAACATCTAGTGCTTAATAGCTCTAGATTATATTTTCATTTTATGCAGTTCTAATGTGAACAAGCTTCTCTGTCTCTAACTCTGAAAGAAGCAGAAAAGTCTTTATAATTTATTAACCCCTGAAAAGGGCACATTCCTTTGTCATAGCTTCAGAGGCAGAGAGAGAAAGCAGATAAAAAAATCACATTCATACTTTCAATTATTGGATTCTAATTTTATTCTCTCATTCTGCATACTTAAAATGGGCATTACTAAAGGGACTAAGTTCAGGGGTATTGTTTTATTATTATGCAATAGTACAAGAGTAAAATATTTTGAGCCAAATCAAGTGTTTTCAGCTAACTTTTGTTGTACAATTTATATGTATGTTCACTAGATAGATTCTTCAGTGGCTAATTAAATGATACTATCTAAAAATGGTTTATCTTCAACTGATAGGTTCTATGTACAGATTGATTTTCTCTGATGAGGTTGTATTTTAGGCTTTTTATTTCTTTTAAGTCACTGAGTATGTGTAAATAAGTTCAGTAGCGAATAAATATCACTTTTAGTGCCATTGTCCTAGGAACTACCATTACCGTCTACCAAGATACTGAAAAAATTGGCCTTAAAAGGTAGATTGTCTCTAGTTTGCTTGTTCAAACACAAACTACTATCATTTGTGAGATATTAAGGTTTTTAATTAAAATAAAAAATTTCTTCACTTTTTTATTCTTTTGCTTAAACTTTAAAGAACCTTATCCAAAGTCAAATAACTGTAAACTTGGCCTACTCTTACCAGCAAATAATTGATTGTAAAATAGACAATAAAAATAAAGCTAGCTTGCTTGAACATACATTATAAATACAAGATAACTTTGTCCAAAAATGCTTAATACTGTTTTTGGGATCCACCACAAACTATTTTATTCTTATAATATTTCAGTGACCACATTTAGAATCAAGTATGAGTTATAAAATATTTGACAGACTTTTCACAAAACCCAAATACAATGTAAAAATCTATTTTAGATTAAAACATACCTGAGAACTTAGAGACACACAGAAACACAAGAAATGCAAACGAGTTTGTCCTTTAAAACATGTTTCCTACTTCCCATAAAGCTTTTGGTTTTAATTAGCCACACCTTAAAATACATTCTACATTTGTAGTAATTTAAAGATGAGAACTTTTCAGGTAGAAAAAAATAATATATGCAAGAACAAGAATTGTTTTTCATTGTTCAGTTATAAATGCCAAGTACCTAGAAGAGTGTCTGGCACGGAGTAGATACTCAAGAAAAGTGACTGATTAGATAATCAGCTGTATTAAGGGAGGGAGGGAGAGAGAAAGAGAAAGAAAATAAGAAGGAGAAATTGATTGATTTGGGGCACCAAAATTTGTAAACTTGTTTCTGGATCCTAGCTCTTGCATTTACTGACTTACTGACTGGGTGATCTTTGGAAACAAGTTACAAATTATCAGTTTCTGTTTCCTTAGTTGCATAATATCAATTATTTTATCGCATATCAATTGTTAAGAATTAAATATATATGTACACAATGTTGATAAAAAGACCTTTTAAACTTTAAAATACATAAAATATTACATTTATGTACCTAAAATATATACCTAAATATCCAGACATTCACGCAGTAAGTCCAAGCTGTCCAAGATGACATCATAGTTACTATATTTTTTGTCTTAAGCCAAAAGTTGGCCTGGAATGCCCAGAATTTCACACTGTCAAGGCAAGCATAGAATTCATGATCATTCAAGTGCTTGAACTGAGAAACCAAAAAAACAAGCAGTATTGTGCATTCAATCACTACAAGAAACTAACAAAGGGGCTTACATTAAACTAAAATCTAGAAAAGTATTAAAACATACAAAAAGAGTATTATTTTGCAATAGGTAAAAACATAATTTGAAGAATAATTTTCAAAAGAAAAAATATATCACCCCCAGTGTATGGAGTATGCGGAGAACTTCAGAAGAGTTAATAAGAATCTTTCCATGGCTATTTTTTTCCATCTCTTCTTAATATTGGTTACATAAATCAGACAAAGATCATATGTATTTAAAAGGAAGGAGATAACACAGTAGTACATGTAACATCACATATCATTTGTTTATGTCACTCTGTACTGAGAAGCCTTCCTAGGAACTTTGTGACATAGGAAATTGCTATGATCCCATTGATGTCCTCTCTTACATTAAAAATAATAACAAAAAAACTTCCTGTGAAATGAATTAAGTCCATTAGCCAGGTAGTTCATATCCTGTGTACTTGCATTGTATAAAGTTGTCCAAAGGAAAAGGAGGAGATAAGCACTTAAACATACTGCAATCACCATCAACATAGTGCATTTGTGACTAGCAAGGCTAATACTGAAAGAATGAATTATACACAGAAAAAAATACATTTAAATGTCTAGATCATTCACAAGCTGAATAAGATTTTCTTCATTGTTGACAGAATGATATAAATAGATTTTTAGAGAATTAATTATTGGGAGACAAATGCTTTTCCCTTAGTTAAGTTTAATCACCTGTGAAAATGACACAGTCAATACCACTGGGTTTTTCAACTCCTCTTTAGAGTACTTAGGGAAAGAAAAAAAAAATCATTTCAAAGCAGTGACTCATTACGCTTTCAAGCTCATATTATCAAAACTTTTAGATTTCAATTTAAATTTTGAAATTCACAGAATATACCAACTTAAATTTTCCTGAGTAAAAAATTAACTCTAGATGTGTATCGGAAGCTTTTTGAGGTTTTGTTGATTATATATGGTTGTGGCTGAGACATTAAGTTCACTTGTTTAGATTTCATTAATACACATCTGACACTTTCTATAAACTTAGTTTTGTTCAGACCTGAATTGACTAAAGGAGACAATTCGAACAACAGTAATGTCTAGAGCTGCCAAACAGGACTGGGCTAGCAGAAGATACAGAGTGTGACATAGCTGAGAAAATCCTGCTGTCTTACAGCTCAACTCGAGAATCTCCAAATCCTGATTTTTAATTATCAAAATTACTAGTTTGCAAAGGCAGAAATATTCTATGTTAAAGGCAGAGTAAAAATAAATCTAAAAAGCATAAGCACATCAACGCTGGATGAACAAGCCATTATTCAAAAGTTTTATTACCCTAGGAGGAATGGAGATGCTATTAAAATAAAAGAGCGTGTTAAATAAAATAACAGCTAATTACACTTTTCTGTGGCTTTATTTCATAAATAACTGCATTCAACTTTAAAATAACAACCGTGTGCTACTTTCTACCATAATAATAGACAACACTTGAAGGGATACGAATATTTTTGAATTCTTCATTCGTTAGCATGTGAACATTCTCAGTCAATTGAAAGCTTTTAGTGTAGTGACTTTTCAGGTTCTCTGTCACATTCAATCACCTATCCATAGCAATTCAACAGCTCTAAATATATTCATTTTGCTACAATATAACAAGATCCTCAGGCATAAATGTTACTACTGACAAATGATTAAATAATATAAAGTACTCTTTTAGGATTTAAATATTTTCTGGCTACGTGAAAGACAGTATTTTATTTTGCACTAAAAAGCATAACAAAATGCAATAAAAGATTTTAATATCTCTTAATTCCAGAAAGAAACCCTTACACACATTCTTAAAATTTTTCGTTATTATTATTTCCTTAGATTTAAATGGTAAATATGAATGTAAAGTCTTACAACTTTATTTCAGAAGCCAGAGCCTTTGCTCACTTGGTAAATTTTGTTTTCCCTATATAAATGCAACTTTGCAAAACTGTCCCAAAGAACTACCATTTAACAATTAGAAACTTTGACTCATTTTAAGTCTACAGCAACACTACTTGGTTGACCATTTCTACCACTATTCTTTAATACTAATAGAAAAATACAGAGAAATGATGCAGAATGATACACATGCACATGTACAGTTTTAAAAACACATCCAAAATTGTGGTCTTGTAATAGCAGTTACTTTCTTTTTTCTAAAGCGAAGCTGAATTTACCTGCCATTCATTTTCTGCTGCAAATTAGTTTGTCAGGTACACGTTAGCAAGCTCTTTCTTCAATTCATTTTGCTAACTCCATAGTCCTTTAAATAATGATAAACATTCCTGAATAAAAGCTTACCAGATAGTAATCCTCTTTGACCCTTATACTACTTCGTCTGTAAGACACATCTACCTTTATTTTAAAAGAGAAGGTAAAACGGAAGAAGCCCTTACCAGAGACAGAGAAAACAATTCGTTCAGCTAGATCCAACAGTGCTCTGTGCAGCCTGGCAGCATGAGTGATCTTTGGGCCTCACACAAAAGCGAGATAATTGGCTCTCAATGAAGAGATGTAAACATCCATCATAATGGCACTGTGCTGAAACTGAACGCCACCTCAGCTGTTCTATGTACTCCGACTGGAAGATGATGTCACAAACATCAACTGGGTGTACTCTCATTGGCTTCTGTTACCTGGAATCATATCTTAACCCTAAACTGTCAGCTGCAAATTAAAATGCTCATTTCTGACTATAATTTCTGCCTTTAAAAGGAGAGTGAAAGTAATGTTGAGCTCCTGGGGGATCACAAACTGAAAATACTGCCCTATAAATATGCTAAGACTGATTTACCTAATTAATTTATCAGAATTAGTGAAAATGTTATTTTTCAAATGTGTTTTGTTAAGTAACAGTGTTTACAAAAGGTATTTGACAGAATGGATATTAAAGGACAAGATGTATGTAATCATAGCATCTGGAATTTTAAATTTTGTAATTACTTTGCATTGATTTTACAGTACTAGCCCCTGAGATTTAAGAAACTCAAATTGAGAAAAATTATAATATAGTCAATTGTACAGTGAAGTTTTTAGTCAATTTTTTCAGAGCAGCCATTTGTGTTTTTAAATCTTCTAATAAAAACACAAAAATGTAAATACATTTTATTCTCTGAGTATTAAGCGCTATCTGCAAAGTTTTGTGTAATAAACCTTAAAGTATGAGATATTAAAAGCACATCATCACTAACATAATAATGTTAACTATTGGTTTTTACAAAGAGTAATTTATAAGTCACTGGAACTTCAGACAATTCCATTTCAGTAATTGAAAGCTACTCTATGATATAGTGCTTTTCTCTTTGAGCACACACGGGGTATAATTATCCATCTCTTACCTTCTACCTGACAAAAGCCCCAGATTTCTCCCTAGGCTTAAATCCAGTGGGAGAGGAGGATAATGGGCTAAGCCGGTTGCAGCAGCGTACTGCCAGAGGGACAAAACTACAATCACCTTGAAATATACCCAAGCTTTCCCCACTGAAAAGAGCTGTCAACCGCATAACTGTGAGATGCAAGAATTACCAGAGCTATTCAGTGACCAGTTCCTTCTAAATCTAGCCCAGCCATATCCCAGGGCAAGCCCTTTGAAAGCTGTGCAGCTCAGCATGCAAACAGAACAAGCACCTGGAGAAAGAGAAAGGAAATTCACTTCAACCACCCCAACTTTAGGGAAAGGAAAGCCACCAACAGTGCGCTTGCCTGCCTTTATGTTATTTCATTTATTTCTGAATAATGGATTCAGGGCAAATACTTGTTGCATTCCCTCTGCATTTCCAATGACAGAAAATTATTTTTACTCAATGGCCTCAATGAGAGTTCAAAAAGTTGATAATATATGAAAATACACTTTCATATGTTCATATTTCCTCCCAAGTTCCGACTTTTATGATAGTCAGTTTATTTGATTACTTTGAGTAGCAAGCTAGCACGTGACATGGGAGCAAGAGTTCTAGACTAGGGTTGAAATGATTTAGGCTCCAGTTCTTGCTCCACCACTTACTATCTGTAAAAACTCTGGTAACTTAACATCTTTTATGTATGGACTGAGAATGGTAATGCTACATACAGCAAAATAATAATAATAGATATAGGGATCAGATGAAACAATGCATAGAAATTTGCTATATAAAATAAAACGTATTACATAAACATAAGATACAATAAATATTATTGTTATAAAAGCAATTAAATGTGTTCATTTTAAAGACACATGGAAGACTTAAAATTTAAAGTTACTTTAGTGCCCTCAAAATAATGTTATAAATATCTTAAATCCTTAAAATTTCAACTCGAAAATAATGTTGCACATTAACTTGATTTATAACACTGACACTGACTCAATGTGGTTTTTTGTTTGTTTGTTTGTTTGTTTTAAGTTTTTAACCCTCCCAGAATAATTTGGAATTTAATCATATTAGTCAAGTGCAAGATTCTAGACTCAAGAAGACTATTTGTCAAAATGTACTTTGGGCCAACGTGAAAGATACTGTTCATTTAATTCTGCCTAAAAACATGGAAGTTTAGATAAAAATGTGTATTAAAAAAGATTCAATGCCAGGCAAAGTGATATAACATTGAATTACAGATCAGAAAGATGAATTTGGACAATGTGAATGTCAACTGTATTTCTGGTAGACGAATGATAAAGCTGAGGTATTACAATTGCTAAGAGGATATGGCAAGCAGAAAAAAAAAGTTTACACATTAAAATATAATCCTATATTGCATACATAATATAAAATTTTAATGGTATAAATATTGGCAGAGATAGAAAGGTAGCAAATTAGATCATATCCTGTTGCATGTAGAAAACATGCTGATATATAGATATATACATTCAGTTAATTTTTAAAGACAAATGTATTTTCTGGTAATTTTAGTGCACACAAATCATAACCTCTCTTATTTGTTTTGCATTTGTTTGGGTGACAGAATGCCACATATAATGTGCCTAGAGAAATACAGCAATATAAAGATTGGGAAACTTAAATACTCCTAGTGCTCTGCAGGCATTTTTGTTTATTTATTTATTTATCTGTCAATTTCCACAGGTATCAATGTATAGGCATTTTGTATCAATAACCCACATCTTACACAAAATTTGTTTATAAGTGAATAAGGTACTTAGTAAAGAATGCTGGTTATTGCCGGGCGCGGTGGCTCACACCTGTAATCCCAGCACTTTGGGAGGCCGAGGCGGGCAGATCATGAAGTTAGGAGATCGAGACCATCCTGCCTAACATGGTGAAACCCCGTCTTTACTAAACATACAAAAAAAAAAAAAAAAAAGAATGCTGGTTATTGTTTTTAAAATATGCCAATGAGATTTTTTAAGAATATAGATTTCAATGCTTAATTTTTTTTTTTTTTTTTTTTGAGACGGAGTCTGGCTCTGTTGCCCAGGCTGGAGTGCAGTGGCACGATCTCGGCTCACTGCAAGCTCCGCCTCCCGGGTTCACGCCATTCTCCTGCCTCAGCCTCCTGAGTAGCTGGGACTACAGGCGCCCGCCACCACGCCCGGCTAATTTTTTGTATTTTTGGTAGAGACGGGGTTTCACCGTGGTCTCGATCTCCTCACCTTGTGATCCGCCCGCCTCGGCCTCCCAAAGTGCTGGGATTACAGGCGTGAGCCACCGCGCCCGGCCTCGATGCTTAAATATTATACAAGATGGAGTCTCTAATCAATTATTTAGTAAAATTTTAAGGAAATACACTTATTACATATGAGAATAATTTTATATTTAAAATTTGAATTGTTTAAAAATTAATAAAATTATTGGTTTACACTTTAATTCCTAGGAAAATTGATAGGGAGAAAAGATAATGTACTAGAAATACTTCATATTAATGTTGGACTAGAATAATTAATGAATCTTTATCGCATATATTAATAAGTAAATCTCAAGTTTTGTTTTTATTTATTAGGACAGAATTTATATTGTAGTTTCAAATAATTACATCTATACACCTAGGAATGTTTCAGATAAATATAGGATATAATAGTTCATATATGAATATCAATTTTATTACTCCAAAGTATGCTTATACATAAGGACAGAAAACATTTATATACATATATTCTCTTACAGTAGGGAGAAATCATTAGAAAGTAATAATTAGTGGAATTTATAAAACTTTTTTGTGATTCTTTAGTGGTATTTCTTTTGGAAGAGTAGAGATACTAAATTTCAAGACTTTTCAGTAATTTTCAGAATGTCCTTTGGAAAAAAGTCTGATGACAGTTGAACATCAGTTTGCACACATATCTGGGTTAAGTTCAAAAATAAGATAGTGTGTATGTGATGTGAACGTTGATAATAAGACATGTAACTATTTTGTACTATACTAAAATAATATTATTAAGAAATGCAACCTGATTACAAAATGTAAAAAATAAACTTCTAAATATAAAAATGTGAAAACATTAGGAAACTACAAGAAAAAATAAAAGGATGGTGTCATTTCTTGAATATTCTATTTAATATACACATGTAGAAAAGTAAAATGCTGCATATAGCTCTAATTTCATAAAGGAATAGTAACAAACACTGCATTTGAGAATGAATTTCCCAACATTGTCTCATTATTTATTACATTCCCCCAACTAAAATGGCCAGCTAGCATTTATGAGTTCAGAGAATATAAAATATTTTAACTTTAATAGTGTGTAAAAGTTTAATATGTGGGGAAAAACACTCTATAGACATCAATTTAGGCTTCATTCTCAGTAAATGTATATTAGTAAATTTTTTTTTTTTTTTTTTTTGAGACGAAGTTTCGTTGTGTTGCCCAGGCTGGAGTGCAGTTGTGTGATCTCGGCTCACTGCAAGCTCCGCCTCCTGGGTTCACGCCATTCTCCTGCCTCAGCCTCCTGAGTAGCTGGGACTACAGGCACCCGCCACTACACCCGGCTAATTTTTTGTATTTTTAGTAGAGACGGGGTTTCACCGTGTTAGCCAGGATGGTCTCGATCTCCTGACCTCATGATCCACCCGCCTCGGCCTCCCAAAGTGCTGGGATCACAGGAGTGAACCACCGTGCCCGGTGTAGTAAGTGTTTTCTAATAGGAAGAAAACTGAATCAATAAAATTATTTTGACAAATCAAGTTGAAGATGTTTTGTAGTTTAAGCCAAGTACATCACAATTTTATTGTGGTACTTACATACTATATATTTCCCAGGAGCTGAAATCATTGCAATATTTAATTGCCTGACAATTATTTCTGTTACATCAATTTTGTGGTTAAACTAATTATTTATATTATCAAAACAAATCAGCACTAGAGGCTAATTAAACTGGAGAAACCATCCTCCAATGTTTCCCAACCTACATATTAATATGGTTTAGTTTATTACTAATTTCAGAAGGAATGAACATGTCCTACAGGTGATAATTTGATAGGCAGAACTTAAGAATTTAAAGAAGTTTAAAACTGTTGTGAACATTATTATCTCCTCTTGAGCAGTTGGGCATATATAGGATTTTGCTACATCTTGCAAGATTGACTGACCCACTACCTAGTTATCCACAAGACGGCAGCTTGATTTATATGGCCACCAACAGGTAATACACTGGTTTATCCTTTTACATTTAACAAAACATAACATGTAAAGTATATAGGTAACTGTTGTGTATGAATGATCACAATTAGGTAATTTTTCAGTTTATAAAGAATAAGCCATGAAAGATGGATATCTATTAAAATCTATTGAAAAGCAGGAGATTTAAAAAGTTCCTGCAGCAATTATTGAAAAAGGCAGAACTTTAAAACACTGAATTTTTACTAACACAAATTCCAACGTTTCATCCCAAATTTATTTCAGAGGTTAGTCTATTTATAATAAATTGCTTTTATTTTGTTTCTACAAAGTCTTATGTTGCTTTTAAAAAATGCAAAGTTAGTCTTCAAAATAACTGTGACTACGTAGCAATGATAACTCACTGTTACAGTAAGAGAGATCCAGGAATTGTATTTTCCATCTAGCAAATTCTAGATATAACTAAACCTCATAAGAATATCTATTTATTGACTTCACTTGAATTGCTTTTCTATACTTAGTCATCTGCACTCTCATTTTTTTTCTCTATGTCTACCTTAAATCTATCATGTGGCAGCTTCAGTATATTACCTTTATTTCTGTTTTCTGTGCAGATAAAAATTCTGAAAATACTTAGAATTATTAGGCCATATCACCTTTCTTTTCTGAGATTGGATAGCCCCAAGACATTTAACTATGTTTATGTGTCAGTAAATTTCACTCTGGAGAAAGAGAAAATGATTTAGTAAGGATGGAGAAAAGTTTTCCTGCTTCTACATTAAAGAAATACCAATTCTTAGACATGAAAGTAAGAAGCTATTGCTGATTTAGTGATTCAGCTTCTTGTTTTTAAATGCAAAGCAAAAACATTATCTTATTAAAAAGACCCCAATTTAACATCAACTTGAGTTTATTTGACTAGGTTTCCTTTGAATGTCATGGTTAACCTTTGTAAAAAATCTAGAGATCGATGAATAGAAAGATTTATTTTTTACCCTGTTCTCTGAACGACGGTGTCTTGTGTTTTCATATTGTTCCTTAACTAAGGACACTTTACTTGCTTTCTTATAAATATATTTTGCTTCATTCTTAATATAAAATCTTACAACTCCACTTGGCACTTTTTTTCATTCACCTCACTACTCTTGCCTTTTGTCTTATGTAACCCAAATTAGATCAAATCAAGAATGACTGACTCCATCTTGGCAAGTTTGGAGCAACATTAGTCTCATAGAAACTTAAAATTGAATTCAGATCTTGATGAGGAGCATATGAACGCAACCACTTTGTGTTATACCAAAACAGGGGTTATTCATATAAAATCTGCTGTGCTCAAACCATTGCTTCAGACATGTGAATGTTTACACATGAGAGTGAAAACCAACTGAAATACTAATGATTGTGTGTTATTTCACCTTTGCAGTAGAAGAGTCTTCAAATCCTTCAAATATATGTTACCATATGGAGAAATGGTATTATTATAATTGTAAAGGAAAAGAAAAAACATCATCATCATCATCATCATCATCATTACCACCAGTTGTTTGCTGATTTGGTGCTAGGCACTGTGCTCAACATTTTTCACTGGTTTCTTAATTCATTTTGTTTTATTTAGTTTGCAACAAATCTATAAGATAGGTCAATGTTAAGATTTTCAAAAGAGTTCTTAAGTACTACAAGCCAGTATTTTCCAACCATGTCCGCTTATTTGAATCTCAACTTGAAATGCCAAAATACAGGGCCCTATCCAACTACCTGAAACAAAATCTTTGAGAATGGGATGTAGGTGAGACTCTTCTATGTTACTCTCCACATGACTTTCTCTGTGGCCAGGTTTAAAAATCACTTCCCAAATCCTCAGGTATGTGAGCCACATGTTTTGATGTGCAACACCAGATTTCACTAAAATAAGTAAATGTGTTCTAAAAAATCTGAAATGAAAACTGTAAAGAAAGTAAAGCACAGTTTTTATGTAAAATAATAGGTCGTAAGGTATATGGAGAAAAATCCAGATTACTCCATCTCACTCAAGTAAAGAGATGGGTGTCAGTGGCATGGTAAGTTTTAGCAAAAACATTAGATGGAGTCTAATCTTGCAGGAAGTCAGTAGGGACAGAGAAAAATAACATGACTAGTAGGAGGGAAACTATATGAACAGGAGCTGATTCAATATGCAGACTGCCCAGTAACATTAGGTTCTAGTACTAGGGAGTCCTATGAAAGCCAGGATATCTACAGTTAGAGTTCATCAGCCCCCATGTGAGTGAAGACTCCTCCTGCACACAATCTAGCACAAGTAATGCTTTTTCTTAACGCAAAACATTATTGAGACTCACCCTAAATATTCTATACTCTTCTTTTCAAAGACCTAGGATGCATACAAATCCACTGACTCAGAAGATGGTACCTAAATGAATGGTGGTTATGTGGAATGAAAAGGTCATAGCATCTGTATTTGGGTAGGGATGGACCCTGTGAAAACCAACTCTATGACAGGAATAACAGATGAATGTTTCTAAAGGACTCTATGATTCCATAGAATTTTATTCATAAACCAAGCTTTGTGTCTGCCATCTGCATTCGCTTTATGTTTCAATTGTACTTGTTCAAATATATACCAGCACTGATATTTCCAGAATTAGTCATTAAGCATCATCTGTAATAAAATATAATGCATTTCTGAAGATGTAAATGAGAATACTGTCCTTGTTATACTCTTGATAATCAAGTACATGTGTCTATTAATCTGTAGATATAATTAAATAAATCTTATAAAAAGTTTTTAAAGAATCGACAATTAGTCAAAAACCAGTTATAGAAATCCTAAAGAATTCTAAGAGTTGTTTTCAATGTCTGGTGCTATATGTGTAACAGGTAGAGTAAGTTTATTTCTCCTTACATTTGAGGATGTTGCAATATATTTATTTTAAAATCAATTGTTTTATTTTTGTTTCATGAGAATCTGTCAACAGCAGCTGTAATTCAACTGTTCATTTAAATCTTACATTATTTCAGCCTTTTTTTCAGGACTTCCTTGTTTTCAGCAATATAAGGCTATGATAACTTTCTGTAAATTTGTTATTTTGTCAAACTTTGTTAAATAATCCTCCTTTTGATTTTGTGTAACTTTTTGCTAATTTTGTTATTAGCTGATATTAGGTAATGCATCTTCCACTACACTTCGCCTGCAACAATTCAGTAAAAGTGTACTCCTACAACCATAGGTCACCAAAACAGAAAATGCCTGGATGCTCCTTTAGCCATTTTTTAAGTGGTTAAATTACAGTCACCCTTTCTGAACACTGTAGCCAGGCAACATAAATTAATGATCTTAGACCAGATCTTGATTGACTGTTGTCCAGGAACACATTATTCACCTTAATACATGAATTCAGCAAAAGTAAATGATTACTCTAATGGCTATGGGAACCTTATGAATTGCCAAGACAAATAACAAGTAGGTACGACTGAAGCCTCTGTGAAATCACTGGCATATTTATCTTTCATCTCTGTCACTCCATGTTTGAAACTGTAGACTTGGAAAATACACTAGCTCTTTCCAGGCTAGATCAGAAAAAAAAAAAAAAAATCACTAGGTGGACACTGTGAAAATGCAGGCGATAACAAGAAATTGCTTTCTTCTGCCAGAGGCTATCTGCTCCTTGTATATCTGAAGGTCAAAGCCTCTTGTAGGCTAGACGGAAGATATTCCTATCTTTTCACCACTCTTGCATTCAAAATCAATTAATAAAATGCTGGTTGAAAACAAATGGCCACACATACATAATGCTTCTTTTAACTACAGACCTTACTGGAATACACAGTCTGACCTATAGGTACTGTATAACCTTCAGGTGCCTGGCCAGGCTCCCAAATGTTCCCCAAATTCCATATCTCAGGATGAGCCAATTGTGGCTCTTGGGACTTTCTGATGTAGAGAGTGGAAGTGGGCTTAGAGTTCATCCTCTTTGTGAAAGGAACTACCCACTTCACCAGGCCTGCTAAATTCTTCTCATGCTCAAACAACTTACTCCTTCCTAAATACTGTCCCTAATATAGAGGTGTCTTTCACTGATTTTAAATTACTCTATTTAAAACCTATATGATCCTCTGTTTAGTCTTGCTCTGTATAAAAACTGCCTCATGTTGCATTTCATACAAAATATGCTTACAGACCTTAAAATTAAAATCATGATATTGGACCAAAAAAAAAAAAAAAAAAAAAAAAAATCCTTCTTGAGATTCCAGGGACCTCTCTCATAGGATGCTTAGGTTATTGCTTCACCAGTCAAAAACCTCTGTGGCTGGCGACAGTTTCTGCCTGAGTATTGCCTGTGCCTGCTGGATTCATTCTGCCCACTTGACTTGGCAGGCTGCACTCAGCTCATACTAACAGCCTGAATCTCGCACCTGCCAAGGGCAAGCCAGGTGCAGAGCGGCAAGGCATGTATGTGCAAGTGATGCGGGGTCTGGCCACTGCATATAGCCAGGCACATCAGCTACTGTGGCAGGTTGAGCAGCTCCACACACCAGCACATGTGCCAGTTCCATGAAAGGCTGTGGCTGGACCAGACGTATTTACTGCGTGAAACTTCGGCTACAGGCACTCACATCTGGATGAGGGGAGCACGGTGGTGCCCAGAAGCCTGGAGATGCAAGGAACCACAGAGCCACAAAGAGGGTGTCACAGGCCTGACTAGGAGAGCTCCCAGGTCTGGACTCTGAGAAGGGCCGCAGCTCTTCTCTCCTTCTCGTCGCCTGTAATGTGGTGAGTGGGAGGGTGCATTTTAGCACTGTTTGTGTCACAGCTCTTTCAGTTCCCCATTTGGTGGGTCCTGAGTTCTTGTCCTGTGTCCAGAAAGAATGAGATACAAAGACAACTGGAGAGCGAGCAAGGCAGAGAGGAGTTTCATTGAACGACAGAACAGCTCTCAGGAGACCCACAGTGGGTACCTCCTTTCTGTGGGCAGATCAGTCCAACGAGTTGAGGAGACCTGAAGTGGGTACCTCCTTCCTGCAGCTGGTAGTCCCCACATCTGTCTGGGGCTGGCTAAGTCTGGGTTTTTCATGAGTTCAGAAAGGAGGAAGTGCATGCTGATTGGTTCATGGGCAGCCATGGGTTGGGCCCAGTAAAATCACAAGTTCTCACTCTGAGCCACAACTCGCCTTGGAATTAGCAGCCTGCTCCCAGGCTTCTGGCTGTCCCTGGCTCGAAGGTGGGGTTTCACTGGGGACCCACCCCTTTCATCCCAGGAGCCTGTCTACTTCCTGTTGCAATCAACATGCCATCTATAGCACCCAGGTTGTTTGTGTGGAGGGTTGCAAATAGGCCCACACTGAGCCACCTATGGCATCCACTGGTATCTCTCCCTAAGCTAGTTGCTGCATAATGTCCGGAGGGGGCCAAGGCAGCAGGGGGCTGGCATGTCCGGAGGGGGCCAAGGCAGCAGGGGACTGGCATGTCAGCGCCTTGCCGAGCATGCTCACACCCAGCTGGGTTGCAGCAGCACTGGGAATCTGCCTCAACTTTGCTCCGAAATGGGAGCAATTGCCAGGAGCAAGGAGGAGCAGAAACAGGCACTTTCCACCCTGTGGGGACAGGGGGGCTTCCCAGGCCCCAAGAGCACAGGGATGTCCCGATTCGGAGCTAGGGCTGGGCCTGGGAGCGTGGGGCTCCCACCCTACCAACTCAGTAGGGGGCAGGGCTCCCACCCTTTTAGGCTGCCCCAGTCATTCCTCCTCCGCTGCAGCTGGTGTCCCCTCATTGGCTGCCCCAAATTGGCCACCACCACCATCACCTCTACCATGATTCTTTCCACAATGGAAACAGAGTCATTTTATGCTATGTGTAATTACTAGAGTTAATCTATTACTGGAAGGACACATATTTCTACATTGATGAAACCTGTGGAGGCCCTAGCAGAATGAAATAAAAAGACTTGAGATTAAAGGGCATTGTTAAAAAATTTTAAATTACTGGGGATAAAGAGAAGATCCTGCAAGTCTAATGTGAAAAAACAAAACAAAACAAAAACGAATCATAAAAATGTTCAGCAGTCAGACCATCACCATTTGCATGTCAGTAAATGGAGGGTGAAGGTATATAGTTTTGTTACTATGTTGAAAGGGTAGGAGAGACCATGGGCAAAAATACAACATTTGGGATTTTTAAAGATAACTGAGGAATTAAATGTATGGTTTCATATGCTTTTCATATATTCAACAGATACTACATAGAATGCTTGAGGTTAAACCTTGATCCTCCATTTGCTGAGAAATTACTTAACATTTAAGTGAGTGAATAGTTCCGTTCTCTTCTTCAACAAAATATAGAAATTCTATGACATGCAACGTACAAGGCACCTAGCATGTAGTAAATGGTCAAGAGATATTAGCTGTAATTTATATTTATATCTATTTCCGTATAAATCAGTTATGCAACTCAGGGTAATTCACTTAGCAACTTAGAGAAACAGATTTGCCTCTAGTATCATGATTATTCTAAAACTCAAATTTATTATTGGATTTCTGAATTATAAATGAGTGAATTTAGGTAGAGCAGCTTCAGTATAACAAGATCCTTTCCATGGTTTTCATAACTCAGCACTCTGACTAGTAACATCATAGCCCCATGTCATAAAATATGCAACACTAGATATGGAATGTCTTATTTTGTTGAAGGTTCTGAATAAAGCCCAGATTATCTACTATAAAACCTTCTTTTTTTTTCCTTTTTTTGAACAACACTGTTACAATTACAACACCTGTAATTCAAGAAAAAACTTTGTTGAATGTGTTGAGAAAAAGCTAACCAATTCCAATGTAGGCATTTTACTATTCATTAGCATTATTTTACTACATAGATACATAATTAACAGATAAATAGGCTTTATTGCATTAGGGTACATTAAAGTTAAATCTGCTCAAAAAATGGAAGGACAAGTTGGAGTACCAAATAAAAATTTATATCAAATCCTTATTAATAGGTTTGCAGAGAATTAGGTGGTAAGAGAATTAAAAACACAAAGACAAAAGACAAACATACCCTTGTAAAAATGCTTGTTGTCCACAGCTGACTCCCACCCGCCTTTTATTGTTTCAACCCCTTGCTCCCACTGAAAGTAAGCATGTATGTGTCCCTTAAAGTACTGTCTTAATTCTTAACTAGTTTCTCAGTTTACCCTGTTTAATGGCTATGTGGTTACTTAGGACCTTTTAAAATTAGAATATGATGCAGACACAGCTATACCCTGATAGCCAGAAATGGCCAGAAGCCTACTACCTTTTATTTTTGAATTTATCAAAGTTAACATTGAATAATTTACAATGTGCTAAACTCCTAATAGAAAGAAACCTCCAAATCAAATTATTTGCATAGTAAGGTGTGTTTCCATAGGAAATGAAACAGAGTTAGGTATTATCTGCATTTACTTTCTCTAGAATCGCTCCACTATTAGAACTGGATCAGAGAATAGAGTGTAAGTCAGAGATTCTTCTGTTCAATTATTGACTCTGTATTTTATGCACCATGACAAAGAGCAAGTTATTTACATTCCCTGAACAATGTTGCCTAACTTGTGATCTTTCTCAAAGGCTTATTGAAGTTATTAAAAAGAGAAATATATTATATGAATTATTTAGATTATTATTTAGTACTTGTTAATTGGTAATTGCTCAAGGGATGAATTTTTCCCTTATCACATTATATTTTTATGTAATAAAAATATTTTTGAAACAGAAACAAAGCTATACATGTTTTTTTTTCCATTAAAGAGAAAGGTGTATATAACTACAACATATATAACTACTCAAATGAAGGTTTTGTTCATTAAACATCATATATAGCTACTCAAAAGTATTAAACAGAACCATGAAGAAGAATGGAGCACATGATAAAGTAAAACTGTGAGAGAAGCAGCATCTGAAAACATTTGTGGGGCAGTTATCAGTACTTGTCTAGCACTATCTTGTTCAGAGTAGTAGCTCATTAAACATGTGTTGAATTGATTTGACATTTTAAGAATTGGTGAACCTCTGCAGCAGAACATATTTAAAAACCAATATTGCATCAACTTCACTTCTATTCATTCAATTGAAGACCTTATATAATGCCAGTCATTGCATTAATTGCTATGATACAAATACGAATACAACTCAAACAACTCATACTTTACTTTCAAGGAATTCTTAGGCAAGGGAGAGCTTGAAACCTTAAATAAAATACACCAGACCAAATTTCTTACTGGTCTGTTAACATAAACGTAAGTTTACCTAGAAGGCTGAAATGTCAAATATTTCTGTTCCTCACTTGAATAAGCAAAAAAAAAAAAAAAATCAGCAAGCTATTAGAAGCAATTTCCTGAGAAAAGTAACTTTTAAGATATATAATAATGTCATGACTGATTCAGACCAATATTTTGCAACCCGTGTATCCATAGTACTCTATTGATTTTCAATATGCACAACCAAGACCAAGAGGCATATCAAGGCACTCAAGTACCTTCTGAATCATCTTGAATTGATTAGGTGTAATAGAGTTCATGATTAATTGAGAGCATACCAGAAGTCTGTTGTACCTTAGGGTTTCACTCTGCCTTGCAAGGAAGTAAGAATCACAGTGAAGGGGAAGTAAGAATCACATTACAGAATGTAAATGAAGGAAACTCTTAACATCCCTCCCCCACCACATTCAGCCTTGCTTAAAATCCTTCAGAAGTTCTTGTTTTTATAAGGAGGAAGGCAATCCCTTTAACCCATTTATGCCTGAGGTTGCAATTTTTTGAATGTGTGCAATCAGACCTTGGCGATGGCATTGAGCAGTAGGATATAAATAACTCCCACATGCTTAGCGTTCCAATATTAGAACAATAGGGATAAATTTAATATAGTTTACAATGTCCTGTATGATGACCACAATCTCTCTAGCCTTACCTTCCACCATCCTTTTCATCTCACTGTTGTTTTTTCTGTTCTCCATCACAAATGACAAGTTTCAGTCCCATTTCTTCCATAATTTATTTTGCTACAGAGCATGTTTATATATCCAGACAGTTGTTTCTACCTGGAATGCTTTCTACCCATTCTTCCTTTCATATTACTCCTTATTCTCACATGTCAAACCATTTGAATCTATAAATCACTTACAGTCATATTGCATCTTTCAGCCACAGGTTCTTTGCATATGCTTTCTATTCTAAATAATCTTCTATGCATGCCATCTTTCTCTTTATCTAGGTGTCTCTACTCATCCCAGATCAGCTATCCATTTTCAAAAAAAATCATTCTTGCCTAACTTATTAAATCAAATCTCTCTTAAGTGACCTTATATCCTGAGAGCTCTCTTTTGTTGCACTTACCATTGCAATAGATTTACTTCTGTGACTTTAAAATGTTTGTATCTTCCACTAGGTTCTTGAAAGCAGACATTCTGTCTGCTTTTGCCTACTCTCTTAGGCATATGATTCATTTTGTAGGCTAAATTCATATATAGATATTCTAGTATACTACACAAAATATGCACATAAGCTTAAAAACTTTGGCATGAAATTAGTATTTATTTTTAATTTTCTAATTTTAAACATCCTTTGTATTTTATAAGCCCTTTAAAAGTAACTTCTACCTGAGGTCAGAATCAGAGAAAAGATAAACCATTTTAATATATTTTCTAGCACTTACTAAAATATTTTACTTATTATTTGTACTTTCAAAATTTTTGACTGACTGGACTTCCATATGGAATATTTTTCAACTTTCACCCTAGATATAGTAATGTTGACTGTAAAAACTTTGTTATTTGTTTGAAAGGTTCTATGTTCTATATTTTCTACTAAAATAGTGATTTTTACCCTACTATATAAAGGTGAAAACTTGATTTTTCAAATGTAACTTAAGGTAGTAACCCCATAAATTGGTAGATGAAACCAAAGATCAGTGATATGGGTCTAGACTGGGAGAGCCAAACAAATATTCTACATTTTTATTTGTGTAAATTTATGGGATATAAGTGCAGTGTTGTTACATGCATCCATCACATAGTGGTCAGTTTAGGGCTTTTAGGGTATCTATCACCCAAATACTTTACATTATACCCATTCAGTAATCTCTCCTCACCCACTCCATCCCATCCTGTCACCCTTCCGAGTCACTATTAGCTATCATTACACTATGTCCATGTCTCTACATTTTTTAGTGCCTATTTATGAGTGAGAATATACAATATTTATCTTTCTGTGTCTGACTTATTTGAGGTAATGTCATCCAGTTTTGTCCATGTTGCTGCAAATGTCATGATTTCATACTTTTTATGGCTGAGTAGTATTCCATTGTGTATGTATACATCAAAGTTTCTTTATCCAATCATCTATTGATGACACTTAAGTTGATTCAACGTGTTTGCTACTGTAAATAGTGCTGCAATAAGCCTATCAGTGTAGATATCTTTTTTATTCATTGATCTTTTTTCTTTTGGGGAGATACCCAGTAGTGTGACTGCTGTATGAAATTATAGTTATACTTTTAGTTCTTTGAGAAATCTCCATACCGTTGTCCATAAAGCTTGTACTAATTTACATTCCCACCAACAGTATATGAGAGTTCCCTTTTCTCTGAATTCTCACTAAAATCTGGTATTTTTATTGTCTTTCTAATAATAGCCATTCTGACTGGAATAATGTTATATTTCATTGTGCTTTCAATTTGCATTTTTCAGATGCTTGTAATAAAATTTGAAATGCTCAACTACTGATATTGAGCATTTTCTTCATATACCTATTGGTCATCTGTATGTCTTCTTTTAATAAGTGTCTATTAATGTCTTTTGCCCACTTTTTAATTGGATTATTTGTTTTGGGGGGGTTGTTGTTGTTGGGTTATTTGAGTTCTTTCTACATACTGGATATCAGTCCCCTGTCAAATGCATGGTTCGCAAATATTTTCTCCCATTCAACAGGTTATCAGTTCTCTCTGTTGATTTTTTTTTGCTGCGCAGAAGCTTTTTAGTTTAAGTTCCATTTGTCTATTTTTGTTGCCTGTACTTTTTGAGGTCTTAGTCATAAATTATTTGTCTAGACCAATATTCAAATGAGTTGTCCTAGGTTTCCTTCTAGTATTTTTATAGTTTCAAGTTTTATGTTTATGTCTTTGATGCATTTTAAATTTATTTTTGTACATGATGAGAGATAGAGGATAGGGGCTCTGTTTTGTTCGTGTGTTTTTATTGTTTGTTTGTTTGTTTTTGAGACGGAGTCTCTCTCTGTTGCCCAGCCTGGAGTGCAATGGTATGATCTCCGCTCATTGCAACCTCTGCCTCCCAGGTTCAAGTGATTCTCTTGCTTCAGCCTCCCAAGTAGCTGGGATTACTGGCATGAGCCACCACACCTGGCTAATTGTTGTATTTTTACTAGAGACGGGTTTTGCCGCGTTGGCCAGGCTGGTCTCGAATTCCCGACCTCGGGTGATCCACCGACCTCGGCCTCCCAGAGTGCTGAGATTACAGGCGTGAGCCACCGGGCCTGGCACAGCGGTCCGGTTTTGATTGCAGCAGAGGCCTGTCTGGAGATGCCACTGCGAAGACGCCGGCTGCAGCGAGTGAGGCAGGGCTAGCGCTGCGCACTCCAGAGCCAAGGGAAGCAAGGAACAGGTGGAAGTCCCGCCCCCTTCGGAGTTAGCTGGGCAGGAGCCTCCTGCTCCCAAGTGAAGCTGCAGCCACCCAGCTGCATGTGCGGACCTGGGCATTTCTGTGCGCTGGGGGGCCAGGAACAGGTGCCCCGCCCCCCGGGGTGCAGCTGCAGCCACCCGAGCCATGGCTACGGACCCGGGCATCTCTGCACTCTCCGGGGCCCGGGAAGCAGCCCCCTGCCCCAGCAGGCTCAGAAGTGCCTGCTGTCACTGCCTGGCCTCTCCCGGCGCCCTCACAGATCTCCGAGCAAAGCTGAAGCCGAGCCCAAGTGCTGTCACAAACCCAGTCGACTTTGCCCACTCTTGGGGCAGTGCTACCACATCAGGCCCCTGCCGCCTCAGCCCCCTCTGGACTTTGGGCACTGAAAGGCACGGGCTGTGACACCCTCTCTGGGGCTCTGCGCTTCCAGGCATCTACAATCTTCTGGGCGCTACTGCGTTCCCTTGTGCCAGCCATCGAAGCTGCTTGCAGTAAGCCTGATCTAACCGCAGCCTCGCAGGGAGCCGGCAACCGTGCGGGCACCTGGAGCAGCCCATCGCCCTACCCGCAGCCGGCATGCCTGGTTGTGCGCAGTGGCCAGACTCCACCTCGCTCCCTCACACATCCCTCACTGCTCCACGCCTGGCTCACCCATGTCAGGTGTGACACCGAGGCCAGTAGCGCGAGCCAAGCCCAGCCCGCCAGGCCAAAACAGGCAGAACGAGCCCAGCAGGCCCCAGCAAAACTCAGGCAAAGGCGTCACCAGCCACAGACGTTCCCAGCTGGCGAAGCAATACCCCAGGGATCCTTTGCCTGAGTTTTCTCAGGCAAGTTTCATTTTTCTGCATGTGGCCATTCAATCTTTCCACCATCGTTTATTGAAAAGAGTGTCCTTTTCCCAATGCGTATTTTTGTTTACTTCGTCAAATATCAGTTGGCTATAAGTATGTGGCTTTATTTCTGGGTTCTCTATTCTGTTCCATTGATTTATATGCCTATTTTTTATACCAGTACCGCGTTGTTCTGGTTACCATAGCCTTGTAATAAAATTGGAAGTCAGGCAAAGTGATGCCTCCAGCTTTTTTCCTTTTGCTTATAATCACTTTGGCCATTCAGGCTCTTTTTGGCTTCATATACATATTAGGTTTGCTTTATCTAATTCTGTGAAAAATGACATTGGTATTTTGATATAGATTTCACTGAATCTGCAGATTCAATGAAAGTATGGTCATTTTAATGATATTTATGTTTCCAGTTCATAAGCATGGGATATTTTTTATTTGTGTCATCTACAATTTCATCAGTGTTTCACCAAAGTAAAGATGTTTTACTTCCTTGGTTACATATATTCTTAGGTATTTATATTTATTTTTGTAGCTATTGTAAATGAGATTGCCTTCTTGATTTGGTTCTAAGCTAAGTTGTTGTTGGTGTATAGAAACACTACCGATTTTTGTATGCTTTTTTGTATCCTTCGAGCTTACTGAATTCATTTATTAAATTTAAGAGCTTTTTCTAAAATTTTTAGGTTTTTCTACCTGTAAGATTATATCTTAAACAGGCAAAGATAACTTGACTTGCTCTTTTCCAGTTTGTATACATTTTATTTCTTTCTCTTGCCTTGTTACTCTGGCTAGGACTTCTAATACTGTGTTGAATAGGAGTCGTGAAAGTGGGCACTCTTGTCTTGCTCCAGTTCTTAGAGGAAGTGCTTTCAACTTTTCCCCATTCAGTATGATATTGGCTATGGGTTTGTCATATATGACCTTTATTATTTTGAGGTATGTTCCTTCAATACCTAGTAAAATGAGGGTTTTATTATGAAAAGATGTTGAATTTTATCAAGTGCTTTATTTGCATCTATTGAGATGATCACAGGATTTTTGTCCTTAATTCTGTTTATGTACTGTATCATATTTACTGGTCAGCATATGTTTAATCGTATTTGCATCCCTGGTGTAAAACCCACTTGATTGTAGTGTATTATCTTTTTGATATGCTGTTGTATTTGGTTTGCTAGTATTCTGTTGAGAATTTTGTGTCTATGATTATAAGGGATATTGTTCTGGAGTGTTGTTGTTATTGTGTCCTTGTCTGGTTTTGTTATCAGGCTGATAATGGCCTCCTAGAATGAGTTAGAAAAAATTTCCCTCTTCCTCAATTTTTGAACAGTTTCAGAAGGATTGTTATTAGTTCTTCATACCTTTGGTAGAATTTGGCTGTAAATCTATCAGGCCCTGGGATTTTCTTTGTTGAAAGATTTCTTTTTTTATTACTGACTCAATCTTGCTGCTCTTTATTGGCCTGCTCAGGCTTTTAAATTTCTTCTTGGTTCAATCTTGGGAATTTGCATGTTTCCAGGAATTTATCTATTTCCTTTAGCCTTTTTTAGTTTGTGAGTATATAGTTGTTCATAATATTCTCTAATGGTCTTTTGTATTTCATATCTCCCTTTTCTCTTTTGATTCTACTTTTATTGTCTCCTGTCTTTTATTGGTTAGTTTTTCAATTTTGTTTGTCTACTCAAATAATCTAGTTTTGTTTTATTTTTTGTAATTTTTTGTTGGTCTTTTTTCATTTAGATCTTCTCTGATTTGTTATTTCTTTTCTTCTGCAGTTTTGGTTTGTTTTTGCTTTTCTAGTCCCTTCAAGTGTATTATTAGATTGTTAATTTGTAATCTTTCTACTTTTTTAATATATGCATTTAAGCTATAAATTTCTCTCTTAGCACTGCTTTGCTGTATCTCACAGGTTTTGGTAGGCTGTGTTTCCATGCTGAGGGAATTCATCATCACTAGACGGGACCTACAAGCAACATTTAAAGGTGTCTTAAACTTGGAAGTGAAAGGTAGATGTTCACCATCATGAAGACACATGAAAGTATACAGATCACTAGTAAAGCAGTTACACAAAGGAAGAGGAGAAAGGGATCAAGTGGCACCACTACAAAATTCTACCAAGACACAAAAACAGACAAAAAGAAACAAAGAATTTATAAATTTTAAATAACATTTAGATTTATTAAATCTATATAGTTCAGAGCTGTCTTTTTAATTCACAGCTGTTCTTTCAAATATTTTTCTATGCACTAGACTGTAGTAATTCAATAAAGGGGGGAATAAATAAACCATAAAGAGAATGGAAACATATAATAATATCTAAAGTCATTACAAGCTAGTAAGTAGGCCTAGACTGGAAAACCATTGATAAAATGCAGAGCAAAGATGAACATATTTTTAAAGTAAAAATTTAGACTTCTCTTGGTTTGGAAAGAAGTATTGTTAAGATCTTAGAACCAGATTTTCACTTATAATATGGAATTCATAGAATTATGTAGACATATTGATTGCAAACAAACAATGCAGTTCCTGAATAACTCTAATGTAATTTTTCTTACCAAAATATGACTAACATAGTGGCAGTAGGACAGAAATAGGTTTTGGTGGCATTAGAATATATTGAAACACACAGCGACATCCCCAGATTACTGGGGTGAAGTTGGCTTTGAATTAACAAGGGATCTCATTAGAGAAGATGCTTAGAAAGATGGTTGTGTACGTCAGCCTTGAATTGTAAGTTCTTTTAAGCCATAAGGAGAATGCTTTCATTAGTCTTACAGACTTATGGAGTTGTACAGCTACTGATGGCCTTAGAAATTATTGATCTCACCATCTCATTCAGCCTACAAATTTTACAGATGTGAAAAATGAAATTTTTAGTCAACTAGCCCAAGGTCTTTCAGCTAAAGACATCCTTAATTGAAAGCCAGACTTTGGACTCTGGCTGTCAGCTCCCCATCTCTTTGTTACATACTTCTCATTGTATTAATATATTCAACTGTCCTGTCACAAAAGACTTACTATGTCGAAATTTTGCTCATATAGATTAGAAAACATTGAAAAATACATGATACATAAAGCAGTTTTTTTTTCCTTCATCTTCTTCACTTCAGTAAATGTATATTGAGATATTTTAGTTTTTCCCTTTTAAACCTACTCTCTACCACACTTTTAGGGATTCATGGATTTTCGAATGGTCCATTAAAAACATTAGTAAAGAGAAGATACAACCTTAATAAAATAATTTGTTGTACTTATTTAGTTGGCTTATTGCTGAAACAAAAGGATATTAATCATATATATACACACATATATACACACCCATATATATACACATATATATGTACACACACATATATATACATACATATATATGTACACATACACATATATTTTTGGGCTCTACCAACAAAAATTTCATTTTTATTGTTTATTTCAGTTTTTATCAATAAATATTATTATTCTGAAAGAAAGTAAAGTGGCACTTTTTTTCTTCTTAGCAATATGCATATACATTTAAAATAAAAAAGAAAGGGGTTTTTTTGTGTGTGTGCCTGAAAAACGAGTAGAGAAGATATTACAGTATCCCTCTCAAACACCATCAACCCACGCTCACACACATATGCATCTCATTTGCCTTTTGTATATATTCTTTCATACCTACATATATATATATGTATGTATATAATTTTCTTTTAATTCTCACACTATGTGGAGTTTTCACTAACCTCATGATATTTTATTTAATTGTTGTGAGCTCCTCATATGCCTTCAACAGATTATGGCAATTTTTGTCTTTTAATTAGAGTGTTTAATCCATTTAGCAGTAATGTTATTATTGACATGGTTATGTCCATCATCTTGTTATTTATTCTTTGCTTGTCTTGTAAATTTTGTGTTTATTTGTTTTCTATTATCCTATCTTCTTTTTGGTTGCATACATTTTTGTTATTTCCTTTTCTGTTGTTTATTGGCTCTTTTTCACTGTGCCCCTCCATTCTTTTGGTAGTTTTTATGACTTACAGTATACGTCTTCTGTTTATCAGAATAGTCTCTCTTGAAATCGATTTTATTAAAAATTTAAGAAACTTACATTGGTATACTTTCATTTTCCTTGCTAAGCCTCTGTGCAATCGTTGTCACACATATGTTTTCTCTATTTTCCACTTCCTATCCCCCATTTCCTTCCCCTTTCCTTCCTCTCTCCATCCCTCTTAATATAAAACACATATCCATTTTGTTTCCTTACATACATAGATATGGATGTAGATCGAAATAGAGATATATCTATCTGTATCTCTGTATATATATCTTCAAAATGTATCATTATTTTTATTAATTATATTTTGTAGAAGTTTTATAAATAATTATTGGGAGACTTCTATATTTAATTTTTAATTTTTCTATTTTTTTAGAGGCAGAGGTCACACTATGTTGCCCAGGCTGGTCTCGAACTCCTTGCTTTTAGTCATCCTCCTGCCTCAGTCTTCTGAATTGCTGTGATACAGGCATAAGCCATGATGTCTGAGGTTTTTTTTTTTTTTTTTTTTTTTGTATAAATTCCAACTTCTATAATGTATCATTGTATTTTAACCCAGCAAACCTGATTCCACATTCTTATCATGCAGTACTGTTTGTGGTAGGTTTTCTGAGATTTTGTTCATAAGAAAATGCTTTTATTTTGCCTTTTTTTGTGAATGCTATTTGAAGGACACTTATTTCTCGAGTATAAATTACATTTCAACAATTATATTTTCCCTTTCTTTAGCCTTTAGTTACATCATTCTATTGTTGTTTTTGTTTAAAGTATGAGACCACAGTCATTATTCTTCCCTATGTAAGTAGAATGTTATTCCCTTCTGCCTGCTCTTAAAATTTTCTTTGTATTTCAACTATCGCATTTTGACTATGTTGTGTACATGGGTGGCTTTTTAAATTTTACTTTGCTCAGTATTTGATGTGATTCTTTCATCACCAGACTAGTGTTTTCTTTCAAATTGCAAAAAGATGTTTTGCCATGAAGTACTTTTCAGCCTCATACAATTTCTCTTTCCACCTGGAATCCCAATGACACATAAATTAGATTGCTTAATATTTCCCACAGTTCCCTGTGGCATTCTTATTTTATTTAACACTCTTTTTCTCTGTGGATTACTTTCAATGATTTACATTTTTCTATCTTCAATCTGACCAATAATTTCTTATACAATATTCTATCTGTTGTTAAACCTAATCCAATGCCTTCTTTTTGGTTTTCAATATTGGAGTTTTCAGTTCTAGAATTTTCATTTAGTTCTTTTTTGTAATAGTTACCATTTTTTTCTACTGAGATTTCTTTTTGTTAATTTATTGTGTTTATGTTTTTCTCTAAATACTCATTTATAATAACAAAATAAAATATTGAAACAGCTAATCCTGATATACTAGTCGTAAGTATTTGTTTCTAATGATGATACTTTTTCCTTGCTTCTTCGGATATCTAGTAAATATTTATTACATATTGTGGATATTATATTGTTGAAATTCTAATTAAGTGTGCTCCTTTAAAGTATTAAATTTGTTCTGGCAATACTTAATCTCCTGATATACAACCTTGATTATTTCCAGTCCTGTTTTTCAACTTTTTGTTCTGTTTTGTTTTTAGTGTGATTCTAGAGTAAAGTTTATTCTAGGACTATTGCAGCCCAAGTACAAAGGCTTTTCTATATTGCATATCTTTTCTGGCCTGTTGATTAAATGATTCAGGTGTTTAGCAAAGCATTTTGTTATATTATACCCAGTGTGTCTTCTAGCACTATGAAACTTTAGATCAAAGCTACTCAGTATTTTTTCTAGGCAAAAACTTTCAATTTTTCATCTTGGGCATGTGCCACTCAGTGCCTGGTGAAAGACACCAAAGCAACATCATGCAAAGTCCTGGAGCCTTTTGTCTTCACACTTTCCATTTCACCATTGTTGAACTCTCATTTCTGCCTCCTCAGCACAATAAGAGCACTATGCTTTTCTTGTCTACCATTCTGTCTTATACCACAATAATAAAAAAAAATTATTCCAAATAGAAAAGTGGTGTAACTGTGAGGTTCACCTCTTGTACTTCTCACATCCCTATTCTGTTTGTTATTCAGATTCTAAACACTGATGCTTCACCTATTTTGTCTGTTCTTACAGTGTTCTATAGTGGTAGAGCTAGCCTGTCATGGACATAAGTGGAAATTATATATTTATATCAAGTTATATTATATATAAACAATTTCCACTGTTCTCTTTAGAAATTCTTCTTCTTCTCTCTTTAACGCTGTACATATTTAGAACTTTTAATCTGATCATTTATTCTAAAAAAAAGACAGGAACTGAGAGAAGAAAAAGATATTTTTAAAAATCTCCAAAATGGAACAAGTTTGGTTTCTTCTTAACTATTCTAGTTTTTATTAATATGATTAAATATGAAATCAAAATATAATAACTTAGCATTTCACATGCTTAGGCTAATTCTGATACAGTGACTATGGGTAACATACTGTTTGTTGATTATTTTTAGATTTTCAAAACTCTGAGATGTAAATGTATTCTGTTTTCAACTATCTGCCAAGAGCATAAATAGTTGAGCTTTAAAATGACACCCGGCTACATCTCTATTTGTCTAAATAAATGTCTGTATGTGATATGTTTACAGCTGTTGGAACACTGCTTTTCTTCACCCTGACGGTTCTGTAGAGACACACTATATCACTATATGGAATTCAAAGCATGTTCAACACTTTGTGCTAAGGCATTGCTGCCTCAAAATGTTTACAATTTGATCCTCTGCTGCATCTATTGAATCTACTACAACCAACATTAAATGTTGCACAGGACTTTATATAGCTGAATAAAAGATAAGCATAACATTTTCTAAGACTTAAGTGTGTTCAAACAAAAATGTATTTGTATCGTCTAAGCTAAATGCACTGGCTAAAATACCTCCAAACTGTTTTTGTGAATAAAGCATAACATACAAATACACTATCCAGGGTTGGGAAATATAAATCAATAATTCTATAGCAGGTTGTTTCATTTAAAAACAAAAATCAAATATACAATACACAAACAGACTTAATAGTAGGTAAAAATAAAGATGTCCTTTAGTCCTCTGAGATGAATGTTTACATATACGAATATATATTAAATGCACATTTGTTCCTCTATCTCTTTACTTTGAGAAAATAAAAAGTAACAATGTGGTCCTTGCAAGGCTTCTCTGGAGACCCTCTTCTAGAAGTAGTGATTTCACCTATTTCTAAGATTTAGCCCAGGATATATATATACACACATATATATACACACACACATATATATATAATTTATTTATTTATTTATTAGATGCTTATACCGAAGTTTAAACTAGTCAGAAAAAATCTGCCAAAAATATACCCACAAAACAAATCATATATCCCTTGTGAAAATATTTTCTAATTCCACCCTTATCCCTTATGTTTATTATGACTTAATAATAGTAGAAGCTGTCTTATTATCAAATACTTTGAATAATTGAAAAGAAACAGTGGAATCAAATAGGAAACCATGAAAAATCATATGTCTGCATTAAACATTTGTTTTGACATAAACCACATAAGTGTACACTTTTTCTAGTTTACATTTAAAACTTCTCCTTGTGGCAATAGTCTGCTGATTAGAGTTCCATGCAGTCTTCTCCCATTTGCAAACAACCATCATGAATATACCATAATCTCCAATTTCTGTTAATTTTAGATGGAAGGAAAATGTAATTCAGAAAATCCTGAGTGCATATGTCATCTGGACAGTCAATTATTTTTTCAGTAATTTTCACCCTTATGTAATAGTATTAATTTTAGCAACTAAACTTTGTTTCTCTAAACATTAGACAACATTTCATAGAAACAAAGTCATATTTCATTTGTGCTCATATTTTTAGTGTATATAATATTCACGAAAGTTCAAAAAAACATAACAGGAATATGTTGGGCAAACACATTTGAGGTCAAACACATTTAAATCTTAATTGAGAAAACAAGTGGAAGGAGCAGAAATGTACATGCTCTCCAGGTACTAGCCTTCCAGTCACAATTGTTGGGCTTCCTATAGATATTAGCCACCATGTTTTGCTGTAGGAATGAAAGGTGTTGATTAAATGAGAGTCAATTATGTAAGGGCCTGTTAAGAGAGCTTAAAGTACCACATTCAATGTTCCTTTTATCGTGTGGAATGTTAAGCTTTGTAAGAGCAGGGAACTTGACTGTTGTGTTCACCACCGTGTCTCCAGTGTGTAGCATTGTGCTTTGCTCGTAATAAAAATCAATATAATTTAATATAGAAAATTCATTTATACAACACACAACATACACACAAAATGCAAATAGCATACAAGAATATTTAACAATACAGTACGTCAAATAATGATTCTGGGAACTATCCAACTATCTAATTTTAACAAAAGTTAGAAAATGATTATTATTGAAATAGAAATGAGGGAGCAACACATTTGTATATTACTGATGGAAGTGTGAATTGATACATTGATTCTGAAAAATGAAATTTTAGAATAATAGATGTGCTCAAAAGCCTCAAAAATATAAACACCCTGATGTCTTTAGAGATGTATGTAAAGATGTGTGTAAGATACTTTTTACAGTTATACTCATGTCCATAAAACATTCCAAATTGCCTAAATATCTAACAGAGGATTTATTAAATAACTTATGTATGGAATAAAATATTATAATGAAATATTATGCATATATTTCAATCATGTATTAATAGATTCTTTAATGACATAAAAATGCTTACCAAACATGAGAAACAGAACTCCATATTTATAAAATCACATTGATTATAAGAAATACCCACACATTCACAAAAGAAATACAACAAACCAGAAATTATTATTTATTTTAAGGGTGATAAAGTATTTGCAAATGTTTATTGTTTCTCTTTATTTTTCTTTTTTCTATAATAAATATACTGCGTAGAAATCAGGGCAATGCCTTTTAAGTCATTAAAAGGCAATTTTTATTTCTTGTATCTTTTTCTTGTCCTTTGAAATATCACCAGGAAACTAGTCTTGATTATTATATTTAGTGAGTTGGAGAGAGGATATGACGTTTTATACTCATTAAAATGCTAGTCTAGCATGACTTTGGCTTAAATTTGAGTGTGTCACATGTGATAAAATGTTAGCAGTAAAAAGAACATTAGAGAGGCCCTAATTAAAATTCCGTCTTTAGCAGTAAGTGGCCATGCACTATGTCCACATTAAGCTTTCCATCAAAATGTGTTTCAAAATTGGTAGTGCTTATACTTGTGTGAGAAAGAGAAATTGCAATACAGAAAATAATACAACTAACCAGCCAATATTTTTCAGACTAATAAGCATGTGCGTTTTAAAATGTGGCAGTAAATGAATATTCATTAGGCATGAAACCTTTACAATTGAATATTCATGACAGTTTGTAGTTTCTAAGTGAAAAGTAAATTTTTCTTTTTAAATTTTATTTTAGGTGCAGGGGTACATGTGCAGGTTTGCTATACTGGTAAGTTGTGTGCTGCAGGGGTTTGATGTACAGATTCTTTTGTCATCCAGGTAATAAGCACAGCTCACAATAGGTCATTTTTCTATTCTCATCCCCTTCACACCCCTGCCCTCAAGTAGGTCCTGGTGTCTGTGGTTTTCTATTGTGTGTCCATATGTACTCAATGTTTAGCTCCAACGTATATGTCAGAACATGTGGTATTTCGTATTCTGTTCCCCTGTAAGTTCTCTTAGGATGATGGCCTCCAGCTCCATCCATGTTTCTGCAAAGGACAAGAACTCATTCTTTTCTGTGGATGCATAGTATTCCATGAGGTATATGTAATACATTTGCTTTATCCAGTCTACCACTGGTGGACATGTAAGGGTGATTCCATGTCTTTACTATTGTGAATAGTGCTGTGATGAACATATGCATGCATGTGGCTTTACAGTAGAGTGAGTTATATTCCTTTGGGTATTCAATAATGAGATTGCAGAGTCAAATGGTAGTTCCTCTTTGAGATCTTTGAGAAATCCCCAAACTGTTTCCCAAAGTGGTGAACTAATTTGCATCCCCACCATACACACACCAGGGAAGTGTATAATTATTCCCCATTTTCCCCAATCTCTCCAGATTCTGTTATTTTTTTACTTTTTTAATAATAGCCATTCTGACTGGTGTGAGATGGTATCTCATTCTGGTTTTGATTTCCATTTCTATTTTTTTTTCTTTCTTCATTCTTTTTTCTTTTTAATTATACTTTAAGTTCTAGGATACATGTGCAGAACATACAGGTTTGTTACATAGATATAAACGTGCCATGGTGGTTTGCTGCACCCATCAACCCATCATCTACATTAGGTATTTCTCCTAATGCTATCCCTCCATTAGCCCCTCCACCCCACCACAGGTCTTGATGTGTAATGTTCCCCTCCCTGTGTCCATGCGTTCTCATTGTTCCACTCCTACTTATGAATGAGAACATGCAGTGTTTGATTTTCTGTTCCTGTGTTAGTTTTCTCAGAATGATGGTTTCCAGCTTCATCCACATCCCTGCAAAGGACATGAACTCATATTTTTTTTTATGGCTGCTTAGTATTCCATGGTTTATATGTGTCACGTTTTCTTTATCCATTATAACATCGATGGGAATTTGGGTTGGTTCTAAGTCTTTGCTATCATGAACAGTGCTGCAGTAAACATATGTGTGCATGTGTCTTTATAGTAGAATGATTTATAATCCTTTGGGTATATATCCAGTAATGGGATTGCTGAGTCAGATGATATTTCTAGTTCTATATCCTTGAGGAATTGCCACACTGTCTTCCACAATGGTTGAACCAAGTTACACTCCCACCAACAGTGTAAAAGTGTTCCTATTTCTCCACATCCTCTCCAGCATCTGTTGTTTCCTGACTTTTTAATGATCACCATTCTAACTGGTGTGAGATGGTATCTCATTGTGGTTTTGATTTGGATTTCTCTAATGACCAGTGATGAAGAGTTTCTTTTCATATGCTTGTTGGTTGTATAAATGTCTTCTTTTGAGAAGTGTCTGTTCATAACCGTCACCCACTTTTTGATGGGGTTGTTTGTTTTTTTCTTGTCAATTTGTTTAAGTTCCTTATAGATTCTGGATATTAGCCTTTTGTCAGATAAATAGATTGCAAAAATTTTCTCTCATTCTGTGGGTTGCCTGCTCACTTTGATGAGAGTTTCTTTTGCTGTGCAGAAGCTCTTTCGTTTAATTAGGTCTCATTTTTCAATTATTTTTTTTCGTCACAGTTGCTTCTGATGTCTTTGTCATGAAATCTTTGTCAGGGCTTATGTTCAGAATGGTATTGCCTAGGTTGTCTCCCAGAGTTTTTATAGTTTTGGTTTTGTATTGAAATCATTAATCCATCTTGATTTTTGTATATGGTGTAAAGAAAGGATCCAGTTTCAATCTTCTGCCTAGAGCTAGCCAGTTATATCAGCACCATTTATTGAATAGGAAGTCTTCTCTCCATTTCTTGTTTTTGTCAACTTTGTTGAAGATTAGATGAGGTGTGTGTCATTATTTCTGGGCTCTCTATTCTGTTTCACTAGTCTATGTGTTTGTTTTTGTACCAATACCAGTTTGTTTTGGTTACTGTTGCCTTGTAGTATAGTTTAAAGTTTGGTAAATGGATGCCTTGGGCTGTGTTCTTTTTGCTTAAGATTACCTTGGCTATTCGGGCTCTTTTTTGTTCCATATGAATTGTAAATGTTTTTTTTCAAGTTATCTGAAAAATGTCCTTGGTAGTTCGATAGGAATAGTAATGAATCTGTAAATTACTTTGGGCCGTATGACCATTTAACAATCTTGATTATTTCTATCCATGAACATGGAATGTGTTTCCATTTGTTTGTGTCTCTTCTGATGTCTTTCAGCAGTGTTTGGTAGTTCTCCTTATAGAGATCATTCACCTCCCTGGCTAGCTGTATTCCTAGGTATTTTATTCTTTTTGTGGCTATTGTGAGTGTGATTGCATTCTAGACTAGGATCTCAGCTTGGATGTTGTTGGTATGTACAAATGCTACTAATTTTTGTACACTGGCTTTGTATCCTGAGACTTTGCTAAAGTGTTATTTTGCTTTACTATTTTTTTAAAATTTTAGGTATTTACTGTTGAGGTAACTGTATTCCCAAATTCATAGTTAACTCATATATCACAGTTTCCTTTGCATTTGCTTTGAAAATGTATAAAATGTTAATAAAATGTGAACTTACAGGCCCACCCATCAACACTCTTTAGGTTAGCATACATGCTTTATATTTTCCTTAAAAAGAGACATCATAGGTCATACTTAAAAGACAATGGAATTACTAGCTAGAAAGATGCTGAATATCTAAATCACTTTTTTTTTTTTTTTTTTTTTTTGAGATGGAGTCTTGCTCTGTCACCCATGCTGGAGTGCAGTGCTGTGCAATCTCTGCTTACGGCAACCTTTGCCTCCCAGGTTCAAGCGATTCTCCTGCCTCAGCCTCTCAAGTAGCTGGGATTACAGGCGTGCACCACTGCGCCCAGCTAATTTTTATATTTTCAGTAGAGACGGGTTTTGCCACATTGGCCAGGCTGGTATTCAACTCCTGGCCTCAGGTGATCTGACTGCCTCGGCCTACCAAGGTGCTGGGATTACAGGTTTGAGCCACCGCACCCAGCCTCTAAAGCACTTTTTAGATAGAAGCTGCCCAGGAGAGCAGCAGCACAATCAATAATATCCCAATTCAAATTTGCATGACAAATATCACAGAGGTTTTAAGATTTGCAGTAGCCAGCATTGAGTATACAGACTAACACAAAAACTGGATCCTTAAAGTGAGATATTGACATAACAAAATTGGAACACATATTATTAACTTAGTAGGGGACAACAGATTGCAAGAAAATAGGTAAAGTAGGTTGGTCACTTGGTGATTGCAATGAAAACACATTTGAAACCATAACCTGACAAAATCATTTGTACATCAAACCCCAATGACATGCAAATTACCCATGTAGCAAACCTGTATATGTAGCCTCTGAAGCTAAAAGTTGAGGAAAAAAAAACAAAAACAAAAAACAAAAAACATAAGAATAAGTTAAGGTAAGCAACAACCACAAGAAAGCATAACCTGTGGTAACTTGGAAGGCAGACCAAGGCTGACTCAGTTTATAGCTCTAAAAGTGTTTGAAAAATACATTCTTGTAAGTATGTATTATTATTATTGATGATTTTAGCAAAGTATTACAAGAAAGAGATGAGCCCAGAAAATAATTAGCAGATTTAAAGAGAAGCGGAAGGGAATAAGGAAGCTTGGAAAAAAGGCTGAAATTTTAAATGCTTTGAACCAAGACCCAGAGAAATTGCTCAGCTGAGCAGTATCTCATATTTGTGCCAAAGATCAGAAAAAGGGCATGCTCTGCCCACTCAAGCTTGATGGCCATAAGCTTATCTGACTTTAAGTTGAGATAGAAATAGGCATGACAGCAAGATAGCGAAGAAATGAAACAGTTGAGAATAATGTCTGGTGGTTTGAGCTACTTGTACCTGAAACTGACTGGAAGCAAATAGTTTGCCAAGTTCTTAAAAGATTTATATTGCCAAATAGCCACAAGTCCAGGTGAAAAAGTATTTGACTCTGCAATCCTAGAAAGAACTCTTGGACATGAGCATGAACATGAGATGACTTCTGTAAGCTGGACAGCCAAGAAATAGATATTTTTCATGTCTAATTGAGATAAGGCATGGAGGATGAGAAAAAATAGCGCTCATTAAATTGTGTTTTCTTAACAAGGTAGTTCCTTCCAGGGAAGATGATCAGATCTAATTGAGAAGCCTTCTTTTTTCACCAGGAAGTGGGTCCTCACAATATGTTCTTAGCTGGATTCCATAAATGCCACGGATCAATGACTTCTGTGTGCCTTCTATTCTCGTGTTTTCCAAATAAGGGTTGTTATTGGTATTACTGTGTCTTTATCTGTCATTATGTATACATGAAGGATCCAGGGGCAGAATAAATGGATTTTTAATTTGCAGATTACAGAAACATGAACATGCTACTACATGTGGACCTAACATAGGTATTAGGTTGGTGCAAAAGTAATGGCAAAACCACAGTTTCTTTTGCACCAACCTAATCACTGCAATTAGTCAAAGATTCCAGAAATAAACTGAATACTGTGATTGAATAAGATTTGGGGGTAAGTGGAAGATAAGAAAAATAGCACTAATGAAATATTGGGTGGCCAAAGGGTAGGCTATAACAAAGATATTGCTCTATGTTTATCAAAGCATATCTATCTCCTTTTGGACTCACAGCTAAAGCTATGATTTCAGGCCCCATTTCAATTAGCTTGGGATCATATGACTAACTTGGGTCCATACAATTTTATGCTTGATTCTCCACATTCATCTCTTTAAGGTAAATACAGAGGCATTAGAAGATGGTAGGAGCCTGTTGTTACTGCTTGGAAGCAAACCACTCAGGAAGGAATTAGTAACAGATGAAGTTTATTAAGCCACTGAGATTTCTGGATGTTTGGTGGTGGGGGTGGGACAGCAATTAGTGTTAATAACTCTGAATAATATAAATACATTTTAGCAAAAATATTGATAATGAAAAATTATAATTTTATAATTAACTATTAAAATATTTTTATTTTAAAAATATATTTTAGATATGTAGACATAACTACTCTTTTAACTTACCACAAAGAGGTTTAAACTTTTGCTATTTCTTTGCAAAGACATCAAAATTCATAATTTTTCACAGTCTATTATTTAAAGAATAAGAAGAAAAATTCTACTACTTTTTTTTAGTGAAGAGATCAGGAGAGCTATTCCATTTGGCAAACATTGATTTTCAGCAGGGCCTATTTTTCCTCAAATTCAAGGAACACAAAACAAGTTAATTCAGAAATGTGGGTATAGATGACTGTCTAGAAATAATTAATGATAACTTCTGAAGAGCTGTCATAGGTAATATGATGTGTTTAAATTAATAACTGTTTACACCACCCATATTGTTTTCCACGAAAGCTGCTGTTCCATTCTATTTGACCTTAATTGGTATAATTGATAACAGCTACAGCTTGGAGTGTCATTTTAATCATGTCGGTAGAGGTCTCCTGACAAAAGAAAATAAAATCGCTGTTGTGAGGTATTTATTATTAGTCGGGAAACAGAAAGGTAAAAGAAATGACTGTTTTATTTTTAACCTGCAACTTTGGGACTTTTAAATTATAACAGGCAATTTACTAATGGGATTAAAGGGTTTGTGCTAATTGCTAAAAAATTAATGAAAAATAGTTCGCATGTAATTTGACATAATAGAAAAAATGAGAAAATTAGTTGGCTGCAGGTTAGAGATATCAATAAACAATTCAAGATGAAGAGAATATTCTAAAATGTTCTAAACGTTAGTATGACCCCTGGTGAATAAGATTTCCATGACAGATATGCTGTTTAGCGCTGATTATTTAAAAGTTTAATTTTTAAATTTGAAGTATAAATTGAAAATTATGCTAGTTATAAATGTGACTATTTCTTGCTGATTTTAATGGGTTATTCAGCGTGTGCATGGTTGCTGTGTGTAACTGTGGTTAAATGTTGAAAAAAATGGATATTGCTAGTTTAATAGTCTTGTTGTGATAAAACACAGAGTCAATAGTGAGTCTCCTAAGTCCTTTTTCTACCAAATATTGCTGAATTATTGCAAGATAATGAGCTGGTCTTTCCAATAAAATATTTTGTCTTTCACCTTTATCACTACTTTCAGAAATTCGTTTCTGTTTTTTAAAAAATAATAGGAAGGCAAAATTTATTTTAACAATAGGAACTCAGGATTTTAATTTTTTGGGCAATTGAAAAATGTGTACTATATCTACCTATTGAAGAAATCTGAATTCTGAGCCATTTCTTCTTTCTTGTTTTGTTCTTGTTTTTTAAATTTGAGTAACATTCATACTCTCCTTTATGACTTGTAACAATTGAGTCATTATGATATGTTTGTATTTTAGTGTGTGATATGGTTTGGCTCTGTGTCCCTATCCAAATCTCATCTTGAATTGTAATCCCCACATGTCAAGGGAGCGCCCAGGTGGAGGTAATTAGATCATGCTGTTCTCGTGATAATGAGTGAGTTCTCACAAGATCTGATGGTTTTATAAGTGTTTGGAAGCTCCACTTGCATTCACTCACTCTATCTTCCTGACCTGTGAAGAAAGCATCTGCTTGTCCTTTGCCTCCTGCCGTGATTAAAGGTTTCTTGAGGCCTCCCCAGCAATGCAGAACTGTGAGTGAACTAAACCTCTTTCCTTTATGAATTAATCCATAACTCAATATTATCTCACTTTTCTTCTTTGATTCTTCTGCTCTAACTCCTAGCAACAAAATTTCCCATGATGCAGTGTTAACTCCACCAGTGCACACAAAGATCATGACAAATATTACAGGACATAGAATGGTGCCTGGCTCATGGCAGTTCAGAAATTTAAAAACAATATAAAAAAAAAAGAAACTATGCAATTCAACTGTAACTTAGACTTCTTTAGAAGCTATTTTACTTAGCTAACTCATAGCTAGTGAAATCACTACAGCAGTGGACATGTTTGGGGGCCTCCTTTCCCATCCCTCTCCTGGATTGTCTCTAATTCAATTCTTACACGTCTTTATCTGTATCTTCTTAGCTTTCGTCTATCATGGGGGAAAAAGCGTTATTCACACTCACTAAAGTTCTTTTTTTTTTTTTTTTTTCTAAATCCTTGCTTTTATCACTTTTCTTATTCCAGAACTTTGCTTCCAAATTTATTATCTTCCTGTCTAGCACCACATGCCTCTTCAATTGCACTTGTTCTCCTCTGCATGCAAATACATGCAGGGCTTGACTTTTCTGAAAATCAAAGCAAAAAGAGAACAAAGTACTTCATTTTATTCAACTGCACTTTCTCCCAGACAATCTGGTTTTCTCCTTTCTGCAATTGTACAAAATTGTAAAACAAGTAATGGGAAATATTCAGTAAAGATTTTATCTCTGGTTTGTAGTCAACACATGTTGGGCAAAAAAAAAAAAAAAAAAAAAAGTTAAATACTTTTAGTTTCCCAGTTGTCTCAAACCTGTGACCCTTATTTCTTGCCCCAGTGTCAGCAGACTATTTGGTTCCTATTTTGCAAATAATAGTATTTATTTATCAGAACTCCCTCAACTCATTACCTCCAAGATTGCAAATTCACCTACATTTGCTCCCACCGTTTTCCCTTCCTTCTCTGTTACAGTGTTAACTATATTTCCTCTTGCCTAAGGTAAAATTTTCACTGGCTACCAGAGTTTTTATCTCCTCCTACTCTCCCAATTCATCCCTGGCAAAATTTTAATTAACTCAAACCTGTACAGTATTTAAAACAAAACAAACAAAATAAGTTAAAAAATAAAACTTTCCCCAGATGCCACATTTGCCTGTCATTTTCCTTTACATGATCAGTTTTTAAAAGAATAATATACACCTTTCAATGATTTCAACTTAGACTTTTATTTTCCTGTTCGTGGGTTTTCTTCTACATTTAAAGTTCTTTTTAGTCTTTTGCAGGCTTTTCTGTTGTCTTTTTTACCAAGAAACAGTGTTATCCATGCTTGTTTCACAGACCCTGTTCTTTCCTCTCTCAATACTTCCTAATTAATCTTGTCCATTTCTTCATCCAGATATAGATTCCTTCATTCAAAAAATGTGTATTAAGTCTAGGCACTACCCTAATTACTGGTGACATGAAATAAGGAAACTATAGTATATATGAGTGATGAAAAGTATGTATATGAAGGATGCCAGATATAATCTTCTATAAAGATCAATAATGAAGTAGCAGCTAGGGTAAAAAATCTAAGATATAAGCATTCTATATTCTAAGCCAGAAAGAAACTTCATGTAGTTTGGCTGCAGTGATGGAAGGTAAGAATAATATGAAGTGATGTTGGAAATATAGGCAGCTCTCAGATCATAGAGGAGGTTTTTCTAGAACTCTGGGTAAGAAACAATTGTGGTTTTACTTCCAAATACATCTAGCTTTCTGCCAGACTTACTTCCTGACTCATATACCCAACTATTTAGTGAGTATCTCATTTGGGTAATATTTAAATAGACCTTGTCACTCTGAAGCCAAACTCATCATCCTTATCCCTAAACATGCCGCTTTCTCTCTTCCCTATCTTAGAATGTGAAACCCCAAAGTTCTGCTGCCTTATCCACAAACCTATGAGTCTTCCATCGTATCTCCTCCTCCTTCTTGCTCACTTGGCCTCCAAAACCAAATTTACCATGAGTGCTACCAATGGCACCTCATAAAGTCTTTGTTCACTTCTGTCCCTCCTAATTTCCACTTTAACAATATTTGTCACAAAAATCTTCTTCAATAATTCCAAAATTTCTCAGTTCGTTTGCTGACTTCCAATCAAGTCACCACAATTGCAAGGAGAATGGTTCTTTAAAGCACAGAATGGTCCTATAATAATAATGCCTTTGCTTAAAATCCCTTAACTACTTATTATTTTATTCAGGCTTTTAATCTCAATATATTTTAGTTCCCTGAAGAAATAGCTGTAAATAATTTATTTAAATAGTATACATATTTCAGTATTAAACATGGGCATTTTGTTCTAGCCTTAGTATTCTCTTAAAATTCAATTTTCAAATCTATAAAATTATTTGTGATAACTTTTATTTTGCATGATTTTGTGAAAGTAACAGCCAAAGGTTAAAATATTTTCTTGTAAAAAAGGCAGATAAAGACAAGTTTTAGTTGTAGATATCTAATTTTCCCTGGAAAAGAAAACATTTCCCGAGTGAAGTAAAAAATTTTAAATCTACAGTAAAATAACTTTACAGAAGATATGACTCCAGTGAAGGAAATAGAAAAGATAAACATGGACGTTTAAGTAAACTTAAACTTAACTTAATATTTAAGTTATTCACTAAAAGTTATTTAATATTCACCATTGACAAGGTGACTTAGACTTTTGAATCCTACAAAAAGCTCTGAATATTTAAGAACAATAACATTAGCTTGTGAATATTTAAGAATCATAGTAATTATATCCTGGAGAGTTTATTCTTGTACAACAGTGGCAGGCAAGATTTTATGTAGTTTAATCTTTGAAGCACAGTAATAGTATGATTTTGCATGTGACATGCAAATGTATATATACTTATATGTTTATACAAAATGTTATTAAAAGAAAAAATACATTTTATATAGAATTTTACCCTACATATTATCTTATTTAAACTACATTTGAGTCTGTGCACATTATTTAAAGGAGAAAATTGTAGAAGCAAGTTAGTTGCAGAATGATTAAGAAACAAAATCTGAGTGTAGACTCTCCAGATCCCTTGTGGATTGATAATGCTATGTATGTGTGAGAGACTAAAGAGATTTCCATTGAAAAACTCTAAGAAACCAAGAGGAGAGTCTGTTCCTAAAAGACAGAGTTGGTGCTGATAAGATTTAAAACTTTGTTGCACCTTTGACTACTATCAACTCATACACAGCTCAGGTTTATGAAAACCTAATTCAGTTTTAACAAAAGAAAAACAAAAAGGGAAGATTGCTCATCCTATCTATTCAGACATACTATAAAGCCATATTAATACAAACATGTTACCAACACACATAAATAAAACAGAATAGAAAGGTCATCATTTAAATATGAGAGCTTGATATTTGATTAAACGTGACGTCAAAAATCAGTGCAGAAATAATGGATTTTAAAGTCAGTGATGGCAGAAAAAAATATTTACTATGTGAAAACATATATATATATAAAGATATGTGGATGTAATTGATAGGTTGATAGTTATGTAAATACATACATGCATAAATACATGCACACAACTAGTAGAAGAGGGTGTAGGGCAATATATCGGTGGTCATGCTTTGGAGAAAAACTTAATAAAAGCCCTAAAGGGAAAAAGCAAAAGTTAAAAAAAAAATCAATGGGTTTAACTGTATCAAAATAATGATTTCTATTCAATGAAGTACAAAATTATGCAAAGACATATTTACAACACAAAAACTGGTAATTATTTACAATCTAGAACGTTAGACTATTTCCAGTAAATGAAAGAGAAAAAAAGAAGAAACGAATAAAAAATGAGCAAAGGCTATAAATTAAAAAATCACAGAATAAGTGATTTAGAAAGCACACTCACTGGTAATCAGAAAACTTTAAAAACTTCTACAGAACCAAACATTGTAAGGATGTGAAGAAATGAAAATTTTCATGCATTGCTACTGGTTTTATATAACCTGGTGAGATTAGGTCTTAAAGTGCAAACTCTAAAACTACTCTGTTATAGATGACATTCAGTAAGAGACAATTCATAGAAGTAAAAATCTAAATGGTTAATAAACATATAAAATATTTGACTTAATCATGAAGAACAAAAATACGATAAAAATGATTTTTTCGTGTTTAAATCATCAAATATTACAAAATAGGATAATATTTATTTCTCACAGGTTTGAAATGAGATGGCAACCTGCATATAGCATTGGAAATCAGGTAAATTTGCTGTCTTTCTGAAAACCGATTTAACATTATACATCAGCAACATTTAAATGTTCAAAATTTATGACCTAGGAATTCTATTTCTAGAATTCTGTCATAAAGGAAGAATCAAAACATGTATAAACAAGTTTCTCATGGCATTATCTTTTATAATAAACACTGGAACAAATCTAAAACCTCAAAAATATGACAAAGCTTAAATAATTAATGATGGTCTTTCAGATAAAGCTGTGAAAAATATTTTTGGATAAATTTTAATGAATTTTTAAAATTCTTATATTAAGTTGGAAAAAATATACTGAGAAACCCTGTTGTGTTGAAAAGAAATAAAATAGTAATAGTGGTAATCTATTTGTTCTGGAAGTCAACTAGTAGACTGTAAGCAAGAAATGAGAATATTGTATTTTACCTCTAAATGATCAACTGTTAGTCCAGCAGTTGGTATAATCTATATCAATCACTTAATAAACAGTTATTAAGATAAAAAATTGTATTTAAATTTATTTATATTTTCTATACTTTTATGTAATCTGGAAATTATCACTAATGAGTGCATATTCTTTTTATAATCATAACGCATAGTACTATTTAAAACAAGTGTTTGTTACAAATCTCGGTAAGGGTTGGGAATAAATATGCTTTTTGCTTTTCTTTGCTGGAGTATAGTTAAAGAATCAGAAAATTTATAGAATACTCTGATCTTTTCAGTAAATTTATTTGTTTGTTTGTTTGTTTGTTTGTTTGTTTTGAGATGGAGTCTGGCTCTGTCACCCAGGCTTGAGTGCAGTGGTTCCATCTCTGCTCACTGCAAACTCCACCTCCCGGGTTCATGCCATTCTCCTGTCTCAGCCTCCCGAGTAGCTGGGACTGCAGGTGCCCGCCACCACACCCGGCAAATTTTTTTTGTATTTTTAGTAGAGACAGGGTTTCACCGTGTTAGCCAGGATGGTCTCAATCTCCTGACCTCGTGATCTGCCTGCCTTGACCTCCCAAAGTGCTAGGATTACAGGAGTGAGCCACTGTGCCCAGCCTCTTTTCAGTAAATTTCTACCTGAAAATGTCTCTTTTATATACTGGTAAATAAATATGTCAATGAGAATTTAGAAATGAAGAGAGCTATGTTTGTCCTTTAGTTTGGGTCAATAGAGACAAACAATTTTTAATACATTAATTCAGCTTTCTCTTTTGGGTTTGTTAGGAATTTTTAATACAATACACTTTTATATTCATGAACTTGATACAGCTCAAATAATGAAATTATATAATATTTAATGTAAAAACTTTCTAATTTACAACTAAACTGTTTTTTTATTCAACATATTACACAACAATATAAAAGGTATTTGCTTTGGGACAATATGCCAAATTATATCTTCTATATCGTGCTATAATTACATAAAGGAGTACATTTTACTTGTGTGTGCAAACTGAGATAAAATTGTTTAAATATTTAACACTCTGTTTTTATTCCCATTTACCTAAGTAATAAGCACTATGTCAGAAAATCAAGTGGAAGAGGAGACTGGAAATAGGCAAGGAATCTGTAACACAAAATCAATATTTAATAAACTTTGCATTTTAAGAAAAGAATGAGTAAAGGATGAAATATGTCCTATGCAGTAGATTTAACTAAAACTTATCAATTTCAGACCTGAATTTCAATTTGCTGAGCAAATTTTCTCTATTTGGACATGTTTTCTTCTTTTCTGGCTCAGCTTTATCTCTACTGATGCCTAAAGGATTTGTGTGAGTTGGTTTACATTTACAAAGCACCCAGTGTGAAATGGCATTTTATTCTCTGTGCATCCAATTTTTTCTATTCTCTTTCTTTGTTGTTAGTTGGAAATTGACAGGAGTTTCACACTGCAATGCAGATCATCAAAAATACCTATCATGGAATAAATACATACTTTCTTTGATTAAAAAGTAAATTGTACCAGAAACTGGTTGTCAGCTGTTGTCACAAAATTTAAAAAATGAAAAGGACTTAGGAAACTCCATCATCACTTAAAGTAAAATAATAAAATTGAACATGGCTATTTAAATCAGTTAATCTGAAATTGATCAAAACCTATCTAGGTATATATAGAGTACGTATTTTAAAATGGAGTGGGAAAGACAGGAAAAAAAAAAGAAAGAGAAGAGTGGTTCCTTCATGACAAGAAGAAATTTGAAGTAATTGTTTTAACTAAGAAGTAATAGCACTACTAAGCAACTTCAAGTTACATATATAATCAGTTTGTCAACATTCTGTTGTTAAAAAGCATTAGCTTGCATTGTAGTTTTTAAAAAAATATATAACCTGCCATGTAGCCAAAGATCCCCCATACTCATCCCCCTCCTCTAAATTTTTATGAAATCTGTTTCACTTGCATTTCATAGACTGAGTATAAAATAAAGTTGTACTGCAAAAAAATAACAAATGAAGTCAAATGGGAGCTACTGAGAGATACAAAGTTATGTTAGATATGATCCTTGATTAGGAATATTTATAAGTCATTTGTTTCAGTCTAAGGAGGGATATCTAAGAACAAGTAAATCAATTCAAAACAGTGGGGAACTTGTTCTAAATCAGTTATTTATTATGTGCTATAGGGTCACAGAAGAGAGACTCAAATTCAATCTTGCAGGAGCAGAAGGGAGCAGTAAGAGATGTTAACTCTTTTTAATTCTACTTTTCAATCCTTTACAATTTATCAAGTGGTAGTGCAATGTGTTGATCCTCTTAACTCATTCACACTCAGGGGCTCACTAACAATGAGAAGTGTGACATACAGACAATCTCAAAGGGTTGCTAGAGGAAAGAGATAACATTAAGCTGGTCTTTGTAACTGAAAGAGTCTTGCAATTACTTTCATAGATAAGAACCATTTATCATGAGCTCATTTATTTTTTATCAGTGATGTTTTCAAGCCTTTAAAAGTTTGCTAAACTTGATTCTTAAATATGATAAATAATTTCCTTGTTTGCATGATCAATTTGCTTGGAAAATGGTTTCTGTTTTATACAACATAGAAAGTCAATTCCAATTCATCATACTATGATTATCATGAGCTACAAATCAGTACTACTCTAAAATACATTGTACTTAATGAGTGATATGTTCCTTGGTATAGAAATATTTCTGCTTTTACATTTGTGTGCTTCTCACCAAATTGATGAAACAGTATTTGTGTGGATGTATCGTCTAGTTGATTTTGTTGTTGTTTTGTTTTGAAAGACAAATTATCCTCTATTTTCATCTGACCTCTGTATATTGATGTGTGATATATCTCAGGATGACTGTACAATTCTGTAATAAAGTGTTTCCACTGTAATAAATAAAAAAAACAATGAAACATACTCTAAAATATCACACTGTATTTCTTCACATATTAAAATGTTTCTCATTTTAATATTTCTCAAATCAAGATCCATCTTAAATTGCTACATGCACTGATGCAGTTTTGCAGACAAAATGTACAATCAAGGTTTATGATGTGTCTTATATTGATGGAATCTTAGAATTGATAACATACAGTATTCACAAGAATATTTGCCTATAGGTGAAAAGTCAACATCAACTCCTGTGACTTCCTAAAGAGAAATTTATGTATGTCCTGCATTGCTGTAATATTTCATTAATCTATTTCAATCACTCATGAAACTCTAGAATAAATCTATTTTTAAATAAATTTTTTTGAATCTTAGCCTCAAAGTAGCTTTAATATTCAGTCATGAGAATTATTCTTTTTCAGAATCAGTGTTTTGCTCCAGTGTGTAAGCACACAAGAATTCAAACTTTATGGCAATAGAAATAGGTTAGATATAAAGACTCTGTAGCATAATTCAAATAAATATAATCCTTGAAACATCTAATTAAATTAAAACAGCTGAAAATTTTTTAAAAATCATCAAATTATAAATAAACCTTAGGAGAATTTGATTGCCTCTATTGTACAAGAATCCATAATTTGTAGGAAATTGACAAGGAGACAGAATAGACAGTTGCAGGGGTCTTTTTGTTTGTTTGTTTGGTTGGTTTGGTTTGGTTTGGTTTTCGAGATAAAGAGTCTCACTCTCTCGCCCACACTGGAGTGCAATGGCGCAACCTCGGCTCACTGCAACCTCTGCCTCCCGGGCTAAAGCGATTCTCCTGCCCCGGCCTGCTGAGTAGGTGGGATTACGGGCACACGCCACCGTGCCCGACTAATTTTTGTATTTTTAGTAGAGACGGGGTTTCACCATGTTCCCCAGGTTGGTCTCAATCTCCTGACCTCAGGTGATCCACCTGCCTTGGCCTCCCAAAGTGCTGGGATTACAGACGTGAGCCACGGCACCAGGCCAGCAGCCTCTTTTATTTGTTGTTGCTATTTACTTACTGATCTCACCCGATTCATTTTCTACCTTAGGAAGATTACAGAATCTGAGACTACCAGTCAACCAGTGATTTCAACAGTTGACACACTTCTGTTAGATCTATTTGAATTGAGGAACGGTGGTATGAGGGATGAAAGCTAAGGGATCAAGGTTCCAAGAAGCAATGACAAGTTTTACCTTGAGGAAAGGAATTCAGGGTTTAACTCTTCCCGCACATTTTGTGAAGATGCAAGTTTCTGCCCCAAGCTCAGAGTAGAACTTCAGCTATTTTCTCCCTTTGTTTTCTGATATTAATTTTACTTCTCTGTTTTTCTCCTTTTTTTACAGTATTCTCACTGTAACGTAACTCAACATTTTAACCTCCATCCTTTGTGGAACTAATTTTAGTTACATTGCTATAATAAAAATGAAGAAATGAGAATTTAGAATTTGATATAAACTGATATACCTATTATTTTAAGGTGAATTAATCTAAGATGTTATTATTTATTGTGTCTGTATTCCTTTCTCCAGAGCTCTGAAACCATGCCAGTCTCTCTGAATTTTCAAATTAAAATGCAAAACATAGAATCTAACAGCATTACTTGGATATATTTATAAACTATTAAATCTTTAAAGGAGACCATTAGCTGCATTGTCCCTATAGAAATAGATGAAATCAGAATCTTATATTAGAGTTCCATTTGAAAACTCTGTTAATATCTCTTCCTACCTTGAGTCAGATCTTATATAGCTGGGATTTTAAACTAAAATTTTATAGGTATACCTTGGGGAATGATTAAAGGAAGACACTTAAAAAAAAAAAGAGTAAAACTACTGCAATCCAGAGTTTAAAAAAAAAATCAAATTCTTTTCTCTGGCCTCATCAAGCTATGTAACCTTAAATAATTCTGGCCCTCGGTTTCTACATATAGTAACGAAGGCTATTATATTGTTACCTTCTGTATACAAGAACATAAAAATTAATCTCTTAAAATTACATTACTTATGATTAATACACTAATTAATTTCATTTTACTTTTGCTAGAACATACTGGTTTTCAATGGATTAAATATCTAAGAATGTGGTAATTTTTACTTTGTTATATTGTGAAAGCCAATGTCTTTCTCTCTCCATCCCTCTCTCTGTCTTCCTCTGTGTGTCTCTTTCTCTTTCTCTCTCTCTCCTTTTTCTCTCTCAACTTCTATATGTCTGTGTCATATTTATTTACGGGAATAGAGAGTAGGCATTCCAAGTAAAGCTTGAGTTGATAATAGGTAAATGTCTCACGAATACACAAGACAAATAAGTTATATTTCCTCATAGAATTTCAGTACTTGGTTAGCAGTTTTTATTCCTTCTTGATGTTACATTTCCATTAGTTTGAAATGAGAAAGTGGATTTTCTAGAATTATAACTAATAATCAAAATATTTGAGGGTGTATTATATCAGTGTTGAAAAACAGAAATTGTTTTCAGCTTTCCAAAATGATTTTTGCTGGCAAATAAGCTTTTTTGTTGCAAACTTGTGTAAGTTCACTCTTTAAGCTGATTTTTTCAATCAATAATGTTCTGCTGATTTTCTGAAACAAGTTGTTATTGCTTTTGGCATTTTTTGAGAGAGCTTGAAAGAAACAATCATTTGCATACTCTACTTTCTATCTGATGGTTTCTAAAGCTATTAGATTAAGAGAAGAAGAAAAAATAGCAAAATCAAAAATGTATACTTATTCCAACTGTCAAAACTTATCTGCATTATCAAATATCCTAATATATTTAAGAAGAAATGACCAAACTTTTAATCATGCCATTGTTTCTTACCTATTCAAAATGGGAAATATATCAAATGTCATGCATCCTATACTATGAGTTTAATTGTGATCTTCCAAAAAACTATGTTTAAATTTTGACCCTATGTACCTGTGAAGATGACCTTGCCTGAAAATAAGTCTTTGTAGATTTAATAAGGTTAAGATGAGATCATTACGGTAATCCTTAATCCAATATGACAGGTGTCCTTATAAAAAGAGAAGAGATGCAGACACATATGGCAATAGAGCCAGAGATTAGAATGCTGAAGATGCAAGTCAAGTGATATTACCAAATGGCAGCAAACCACCAGTAGCTGGGAAGAAGGAAGGAAGAGTTCTCCTCTACAGGTTTCAGGAGCATGGTCCTGCCATCACCTTGATTTCAGACTTGTAGACTTCAAAACTGTGAGACAATAACTTTCTGTTATTTTAAATCACCTAATTTGTGGTACTTGTTATGGTAGCCATTAGGAAATTGATAGATATCATATGGTCTTTATCAAAAATAAATGTAGTTTTAATTTTGATTTAAATTAGGTTTGGTTTAAAACTGAATATAATAATGTCCAACACTTCACTTGAATTAAGAAATGCTGTTAGGCTGGGTATGGTGGCCCATGCCTGTAATCCCAGAACTTTGGGAGACTGAAGTGGGCAGATGACCTGAGGTCGGGAGTTCAAGATAATCCTGACCAACATGGAGAAACCCCATCTCTACTAAAAATACAAGATTAGCTGGGCGTGGTGGTGCATGCCTGTAATCCCAGCTACTCGGGAGAACGAGGCAGGAAAATCGCTTGAACCAAGGAGGCGGATGTTGTAGTAAGCCGAGATTGCACTATTGCACTCCAGCCTGGGCAACAAGAGCAAAACTCCATCTCAAAAAAGAATAAAAAAAGAAAAGAAAAAAAGGAAACGCTGTTATGTTTTGATTATGGGAATAAAGGCTATATTATTTTTAACAAATGTTTTCAGTGTTCTATGAAGCAATTTTAAATTAAATACCTAAAATAGTATATATACTCGTTCCTTGGTGTCTATGTGATATTGGTTCAAAGACTCCCCATGAACACCAAAATCTGCAAATGTTCAAGTCTTTTATGTTAAGTGGTGTAGTATTTGCATATAATCTATGCATATCCTCCTCTATACTTACGTTCATCACTAGATTATTTAGAATACCTAATACAATACAAATTATATGTAAATAGTTTCTATGATGTATTATTACATTTGTAATTTTTATTGTTGTATTGTTATCTTTTATTTATTTATTTATTTTCAATCTGTGATTTGTTGAATCCAGGGAGGTGATATCTGTGGATATGGATGGGTGACTGCACTTACTTACTTTTATATAAAGTTGTTCACATTCAGCCTTTATACATCTTTAAAGGAAATTGTTTTACTTTCAGATGTACATTACATCTTTAATGTATATCTCTCCTTTACCAAGGAAGAAGGAAAGATATATATTGCAAGAAAGGTTGAATTCATATTGATTAGGTAGGAAAGTCTAATTTCCAAATTAGAACTTGATAAAAGAATACAATTAGTGATTATAATCACTTTGAGAAAAAGATCTGGCAGTGTCCTATAAACCCCAAGATACACCTTTCTTATGACCCTACAGTTCCACTCCTAGGAAATTACTCAAGAGAAACAGAAACATAGGTCTACACACACTTATCAAGAAAGTTAATAGCAGATTTAAGCAAAATAGACAAAAACTGAAATCTTCCTAAATTGTTATCATCAGAATGGATAAACAGTGTGTATATAATAAAAAACTGCTTAGCAATAAGAATGAAGTAATTATTGATATACACAATAACATGAATTAATCTCATATAAACCATGCTAAATGAAGGAAATCTCATGCAAGAGAATACATGTAGTACACTTTCATTGATAGGAATTTCTAAAAGAGACAAAATTAATAAAAATCTTGGTTACCTCTGGGGTTGGGTGGTGAAGTGTTTGAAAGTAAAAAAGTATGAAGGTTTTTCCTTTGTGATGATAAAGCATGTTTTGTACCTTGATGGGTATTGGATTGAATAGGTATATGCAATTGTCAAAATTAATGTAATAATATGCCTAGGATTTGTGCATTTTATTCTGTGGAAGTTTTATTGTAAAGTGAATTGTAAACAAATATTGACCTTTACATATATACATGTATACATGCTAAGGTATGTAGGGGAATAGTGCAGTGATTCTACACGTATTTTTTGAAATGTAGAAAATAAGATGATTGAACGATAGATAGGTAAAGGGATACGTGATAAAGAAAGTATAGTACAATGTAGCAAAATATTAATTAGGTATATTATAATATTAGTGAGTGTAAGGGCACTATGAAATTCTATTTTTCAATATGTTCGAAAATTTTCATAACAAAATGTTGAAAAATTTTAATAAGAAAAACTTACACAAATATATGCACAAATCATTTTTAGAGTGATGTTTCTAGTAGATACAATGAAAAATGTCACTTCTATGTCCAAAATTCTTCAATCATATTGATCCAGAGTCATTCATGATAATTATTTAAAATAGAGATATTCCTTGAATTCAAAACAGGTAACTGTCACTTAAGATAGTTTGGTTACTAAAAGGTTCTACTAACGTCTGTATTTATTGTAATAACTATATTAGATTTGTCTCAATAATTATGAGAAATCATTTTTATAGTGTGTGGTAAATGTATAGTTATTAACTAGCAGAATTAGCATGAATTACATAAAATAAATTATTTCTACATCGCTACACTGTTTATAATCTTATTTTAATCTTAATACATGTTTTATATAGTGGATTTTAAATAAATGTTTGTGGAAGAAAAGGATAGAGAGATGCATTCCATTTAAAGTGATAACAAGAATTATCACTATCTAGCCATGAACTAGAAATAATCAAAAGCATCTACTCGGATGCAAAAGCGATGGAGAAATGCTGTTTATGCCTGGGCAGCTGCTTTTCCACAACAATTTTATATTAAATAGAGGAAGATCACGGTTTTCTGTAGAAAATTAGACATCTCGCTCACATTTATTTTGTTTTGAAATATTTTAAAGGCAGTCTTTTTCAGGGGCTTGTTTGGGTACTTTTTTTTGTATTATTTTTGTATAATTTTTATATTTGCATTATCTGTATATTTTTGTATTATGTGTATTATTTAGATGTACAATGTTTGACATCTAAATAAGTATTTGGAAACATAAGTATATTTATGTACATACATTTGCACAGACACACAGACATGTATAATGTATATACAGGACCTTTGAACATCTTTCCTAATGTAATATCTTACTTAAAAAATTTGATGCATTTATTGAATATTTTATTCATTTAGAAAAGAATTTCCAAATGCCTCTTTTGTTCCAAGTGCCTATTAGAGAGAAAAATACAAATAAAACAGTAACCCTATTCCTGCTGTGCTGAGAGTTTTTATCAGTTTCTTTACAAACATAGATTTCTGAAAAGTTTGAATTTATACAATCTCTTAATGCTTATGACCAATAACAAATCCAAATTCTCTTTCACTTAAAAGAGATCTGAGGGAAAGAAAAATAAAAGGACGTTTTCTTCTGCAAAGGAAAAAAAAATAGGGATTTAGGCATTTATTTGATTGTTTGTTGTTTTAAGAAATGCTTGATTGGTTGCTTGGTCATGTTACAGCCTAACAGTGATGGTAATAATTTCAGTAAATAGCTTTTTTTAAAATGGCAAAATACACAAAAACTGAGAAAGAAAGTTAATACAAAGAAAGACATTCTTTCTTCAATCATATACAGGAGTCCCCAGTAGATAATCATATTTTTTTCCATAGTAATATTTAGTATGATCCCACTGTTGTTGACACACTGTGTTAAGTATTTTAGATAGACACATTATTTCACTAGATGTTTACAACAATTTTTGATGTTAGATTGTGATCTCTGTTTTATAGATTTTTTTTTTTTTTTTTTAAAGAAGACTTTGGGGGAAGGGACTTGTCTGGAGTCACCTGTGAAAGTTTGAATTGATTATCTGTAAACAGAGAGCTATATTTATTGAAGAGACTATTTAGTGTTAATATTTAACTTAATAAAAAGAAAAGTAAAATCTAACCTTTATTAATACCCATTCTGCTTCCATAATAATGATAAGGTCTGATTCTATCAAAAAATTCTTACTTTTTGGTTGCTAACATTCAGATGATTACCACTATCCCAGTCTTCTGGTCTTTAAGTGGCTTGTTGATTCAGAAAATAATCAAATAAGTATTTTGGCCTTTCTTTATAAAGTGCTAAATATTGTAGATCTTCTGATGCATGCATAATTGAGCAAAAACGTGGACTCAAGGCAAGTGTATGCAGCTTACCACCACGAAAAACTTAGTTGCCAGATACAAGTGTCCTAGTCCATTTTGTGTTGCTATAAAAGAACACCATAGACTGGGTAATATATTGTAAAGAAAATAAGTTCATTTTTCGTAGTCCAGAGACTATGTGCAGTCCACTATCAAAGTGCAGGCATCTGGCTTGGGCTTTCTTGCTGCATCATAACACACTGGAGGGAAAGAAGGTGAGGATGGGGGGCAAATTCATCCTTTAATCAGGAACCCACTCTGGGAATACCTAACCCACTCCAATGTAACAGCCTAAATTCATGAGGGTTTTGCCCTTATGACTTAATCATTTTCTAAAGATTTCATCTCTCTATGCTATTTCATTGAGAATTAAGTGTCCAAACATGAATTTTTTGGGATACATGCAAACCATTGCAACAGGTTAGTAAAAGCAAACTATAGATTGTTCTAAATTGGCGGTTGCAATATTATAAACTTCCTCTGAAACAATATAACCTAGGGGAAAGCATATTAATAAATGGCTGTGTTGCTTATCTTATTTCTCTGATGACCTCCTTATTCATCAATATATTGTCCAGACTCCAACAGATTTTATCTCAAAAGAGTCCAAAATTTTAAAAATAATTTCTCTCTCTCATGCCTTCTCTTGCATAGTGTGCACAAAAAAATAATTTATAAAATAGGGAAGTGTATAATCTGTATTGGTAGGAGAAGGAGAAGGAAGGAAGATAGGATAAAGCAACAAAAAGAGGACTTTATAATAGAGTACTAGAAGACCCTATTAAAAAAATAAATATAATAGAAAAAGAAGAGGAAGAATTAAAGGGACAGTATGAAATAGAGAAACCAGTGAGCTAAGGGCAAGATGAGGGAGGAGTCAAAGTGTTAAGCTAGGATCTCAAACTCAATTTTTATTTTATTTTTTCCTGAGGTCAGACAGATAATGCGAATGAGTAAATTGGGCTGATTGTAAGAAGAATGTGACCAGCGTTTCATTTATTTTTCTTTTGTTTTTAAATGAGCTTTCTTTCCTTGCATTTGATAGGGAAATAAACATTTCTTTTTGAAATAAACAATAGTAAAAGTGAAATGATTAAAGGTAATGTTCTCGGTCTCTGGAAAACAACAAAGAATGGTGTGGCAAACCAGCATTCATACTGGCCCTGGTAGAGAACCGGTGGTAGGCACCATTCAGCTCTGTCCAGTATTGAAACTATTTTTTAATGAGAAGCTGAAATCCAAATTTTAAGATAAATCTGAAATACTGACAACTCATTAAAAAAAAAATATTTAAGTTAATGTGAGTACTCTCAAAGCCGTTATTGACTCCACCCCTACAGGTTGGGGATTGTGGCCTATAGCTACCAGACTGCATGCTTACTATTAAAAAGTTAACGGGCCGGGCACAGTGGCTCACAGCTGTAATCCCAGCACTTTCAGGGGCTGAGGCGGACGGATTGCCTGAGGTCAGGAGTTTGAGACCAGCCTGGCCAACATGGTGAAAGCCCGTCTTGGCTAAAAATACAAAAAAAATTAGCCAGGTATGGTGGCATGAGCCTGTAATCCCAGCTACTCTGGAGGCTGAGGCAGGGGAATTGCTTGAACCAGGGAGGAGGAGGTTGCAGTGAGATGAGATCGCACCACCACACTCCAGCCTGTGCAACAGAGTGGACTTTATCTCAAAAACAAAACAAAACAAACAAACAAACAAGTTAAGCAGAGGGGAATAAAATGATACTGTAACTTAACCTCTAGCTATTCTCAAGGCCCGATGGGACCTGCTGCTTACTCTGCTCTTCTCCAGATAACTTTTCTATAGGTGAGACTAGCACAAAGCTCTCCATCAGTTACAGTCATGCGTCACGTAACAATAGTGATGTGTTCTGAGAAATGTGTCCTTAGGTGGCTTCGTCACTGTGCAAACATCCCACAGTGTACCTACACAAACCTAAATGGTGTAGCCTACTACACACCTAGGCTATATGGGATAGTCTATTGATCCTTGGCTACAAACCTGTATGGCATGTTACCGTACTAACTCTATAGGCAATTATAACACCGTGTTAAGTATTTGTGTACCTAAATACATCTAAACATAGAAAAGGTACAGTAAAAATAAAGTATTATAATCTTATAGGGTCTCTGTTGTATATGCGGTCTGTCACTGACTGAAACATAATGTGCGTAACAGTACTTGATTTTCAAAAGGGTTTTAGGATTTTGCTTTGGTCTAAACTAATTTTTTTTTTTTTTTTTGAGACGGAGTCTGGCTCTGTCACCCGGGCTGGAGTGCAGTGGCCGAATGTCAGCTCACTGCAAGCTCCGCCTCCCGGGTTTACGCCATTCTCTTGCCTCAGCCTCCCGAGTAGCTGGGACTACAGGCGCCCGCCACCTCGCCCGGCTAATTTTTTGTATTTTTAGTAGAGACGGGGTTTCACCGTGTTAGCCAGGATGGTCTCGATCTCCTGACCTTGTGATCCGCCCATCTTGGCCTCCCAAAGTGCTGGGATTACAGGCTTGAGCCACCCGCGCCCGGCCTGGTCTAAACTAATTTTTTAATGAGAGCCACACAGTGTTCAATTCTGGCTTATTTGTTGTCATCTATTTTCTAAGATCAAGCCTATTCCAAGGAATAAGTCCTACAAACAGAGCTGGCTTCGTGGGTATGGCATCACTGCAGTTGCAAAGGGTTCTGCACTCAGAAAGAATCCCTGTGTTTAGGGTTTAATAAAACTCTGTGAATGTTGTCTTAAAATTATTAATAATTTTATGTTTGTATGTGTTTTAGAAGGTTTGATGGGACATGGATCATGAGCTGGGGCTTAGAGTCTTTGCTCACAGGTTGTCCTGCCTCCTTCTGACCTCCACCATCTCCCCACTTCCCCAGCTTGGGTTCTTGGTTGGCAATGCCCCACTCCCACAAAGATATCACTGGCACTCTCCACTCCAGCACGGGCCTGGACACAGGTATTAGGAGAGTTAGGGTGTGCATATAGATTACACGGACCAACTCATGGGGCTTTGCCCAAGGCACCTGTAAGGCCCGATGATTGAGGGGTCCCAATATTAAATAGGAAATAAAAAATACCACAGCAATTCAAGAAAGACCACTGGAGAAAAAAAAAAGTGAGTTTTGTTTTGTTTTGTCATTTTGCTTTTTGAACAATGTGTCCCATATTTTCATTTTATACTGGACTCTCAAAATAACATAGCCAGCCTTGCTTCTCAGGGTATTTTATTAGTGCTTACCTACTCTTCCCTTTGCACTCCACAAACCTCTTCTTCTTTGCCTAAAACATGCAACATCAAAATAAATGGTCCAGCAAAACCTGACGGTCCTTTAAAACGTAGTTAAAAGAAACAGGAGGCAATTCTATTTAGAAGCAGCCTTATACTCTACCCCAAATCTGGAAAGTGTGAAGAGCAAATGCCAGCATAATAGCTATCATTCTTTGTTGTTAGCACACCTGCTTGTTCACTTTAGTTTTCTCACATATAGTGCATATAAGGCAGAGCTGTGATGTACTCAGACAGATCACATTCAAATTCTCATTCTGCCACTTGCTAAGAGATGACCTTGGGCAAGTTGCTTAACCTTCCTTAGCCAGCTTCACTCTTACAAAACAGTTTTAATAATGAATGTTCTCGCAGTGTTGTTCAAGTTGAATCGTGTAAGATGAAACAAATATGTAGCATAATGCCTAGCATATAATACAAGCACATTCTTATGAAAACCTATATATATATACAATGTTAATAATAATTTATGTTTTTAGTATTTTAATGCACACAGGGTTAACTCCTTTTTGTGTCAGAGAAAAACAAACCTTTAATTTTAGCTGAAATGATTAGAAGTCATTATATAGCATTTCTAAGGTTGTGACTACTGAGTCTGCATTGGCCCATCAACTGTCATTGTGGGGAAGAGATGAGTGGGCTGAGTGCCTTGCAGTAGCAAGCTTAAAGTTAATTTATGGCCTTTGGAAGAAGTGAGCCCCAAGCACAATATTCAAGGTCTTTAATATATCAAAAGGCTTTTTTCATAGATAACAAAAATCTCCTCCAGTTTTTTGATATGTACAATGTTAATGTGCATGAAATGGAACTCTATATTAGCCAACACTGCATGTTTTAATAGTGTTACAGAGGTGGCTAATGTCTATGATAATCAACAGTTAGCAAAACATGAATTTGGATATTTCCACATTTATTATACACACATACAAAAACAGTATTTATGTAATCACAGAAGTTTAAAACACAATAAAATCAAATTCCAAATAAGCCATAATTTTTATCAGGGCACTTTTAAGTAATGTGTGTGAAAACATTGAGGGTACTCACAGATGATGCAACTGATTTCTTCAGTCTTAAAATGAAAACTCACAATTCAGGTAAGAGATATGGATAAACAATTTTTGCAGAGACAAATTTAACTTGTATTAAAATTTTACTATCCTCTTTTCAAAAACATGAAATCAACATATTTAGCGGTAAGTAACTCATATGCTGCTTACTAAAAAATTGTGTCGAAGTCAGTTGGTCAGTGAAGTCTAATGGATCCATTAAAAACACAGATAGCTATTGATTAACAGAAATCAGCAAAGACCTATAAGGTAGTTAACGAAAAGCAGAACAAAACACATTCTTAAAGTGAGAAAAACCAGGAGAAGAATTTTAATTACTCTCTCACGAACTCATAAAAACAAACAAATATGTAATCAGTAGAAAACAGATGTCTGGCCAGGCGCAGTGCCTCGCAACAGTTATCCCAGCACTTTGGGAGGCCGAGGCGGGCGGATCATGAAGTCAGGAAATTGAGACCATCCTGGCTAATGCAGTGAAACCCTGTCTCTACTAAAAAGTACCAAAAAAAAAAAAAAATTAGCGAGGCGTGATGGTGGGCACCTGTAGTCCCAGCTACTCGGGAGACTGAGGCAGGAAAATAGCATGAACCTGGGAGGTGGAGCTTGCAGTGAGCTGATATAGCGCCACTGCACTCCAGCCTGGGCAACAGAGCGATACTCTGTCAAAAAAAAGACATATAAAACAAACAAAACAAAAACAAACAAACAAAAAAACACCAGATGTTTGTCTGTGACTAGGTTAACTAAATTACATCTTAGCAAAGGAGCGAATATGATAAAATTCCTAAGGTCTAAATACCAAGATATTTAGAAATAATTGTGTGCCTGGTGACAAATATTAGAATTAAATAGGAAAAACTTATGAATATCTTAAAAAAAATTCCAAATGATCTACAATGTCTATGGAAAGAGAACTAGTATCATGAAATGAGATGCACAAATGTGAAACAATTTTAAATCATTGCTGAAACTGTAGGGACCTAAGTAGTAGTTGGAATTAATTCCCATCAAAGTAACTAAATGAATTACCTCTGCTTCAATGAATTAAACTGAAATATATTTGCTCTAATTTAGGTTTGTGTCATTTCGTTCTGTATCAATGGAAATGGATAAGTGTTTCCTATATTTACTATTTCAGGAACACAATAAATTCCCTGTCAACTTTCTCAAATGTTGTTTTTCATCTTTTGGCCCCATTCACTCTCCATCTTCTTATAGAGGTTACTTAAAAGCTTAGCACAATGTAATGAAGTTTGTAGGATGTTTTAATATCATATAAATGATTTGATAAAAATAGAGAGATGGAGGAGAGAGAAGGGTAAGAGATAGCCTGAGCGCGGTGGCTCACGCCTGTAATCCCAGCATTTTGGGAGGCCCAGGCGGGCAGATCACGAGGTCAAGGAATCGAGACCATCCTAGCCAACAGAGTGAACTGGAAAAAGCAAGTATGCTCACTCTGAACTCTCCTATTCAACATACCACTGGAAGTCCTAGCCCAGGCAATCAGGCAAGAGAAAAAAGTAAAAGTCATCCAAATAAGAAAAGAAGAAGTCAAACTATCTCTCTTTGCTGACAATGTGATTCTATACCTAGAAAACACTAATGACTCTATCACAAGACTTTTAGAACTGATGAAGGACTTCAGTGAAGTTTTAGGATACAAAGTCAATGTACAAAAATCAGTAGCATTTCTGCCAATAATCAGTAGCATTTCTGGCAAAACCCAGTAGCACTGCTGCCAATAGCATTTCACCAATAACGTTCAAGTTGAAAGCCAAACTAAGAACACAATCCAATTTACAACAACCCCCAACATTAAAATACCTAAGAATACATTTAACTAAGGAGGTGAAAGATCTCTACATGGAGTACTACAAAACACTGCTGAAAGAAATCAGAGATCACTCAAACAAATGGAAAAACATTCCATGCTCATAAATTGGAAGAATCAGTATTGTTAAAATGGCCATACTGCCCAAAGGAATCTACAGATACAACACTATTCCCATCAAACTGCCAATGTCATTTTTCACAGAATTAGAAAAAGTTATTCTCAAATTCATATAGAACTGAAAAAAACAAGTCTGAATAGCCAAACAAACCTTAAAAAAATAAAAATAAAAAACAGAACAAAGCTAGAGGACTCATATTATACTATTTCAAACTATACTATAATGCCTCAGTATCAAAAACAGCATGAGCCTAGGCGACAGAGCAAGACTTGTCTCAAAAAACAACAAGAAAAACAACAACAGCAACAACGACAACAACAACAAACCTAGGAAACAACATTTTGGACATCAGTCTTGGGAAATAATTTTTGATAAAATCCTCAAAAGCAATGTAGCAAAAACAAAAATTGACAAGTGGTACCTCATTAAACTAAAGAGACTGCATAGCAAAAGAAACTATTAACAGAGTATATAGTTTATACTATATATAAATAATGTAAAGAATGAGAGAAAATATTTGCAAACTATGCATCCAACAAAGGTCTAATATCCAGGTCTCTGAGTAACTTAAACAATTCAACAAGCAGAAAGCAATTAATTCCATTAAAAGGTGGCTGACAGACATGAATAGAAATTTTTCAAAAGAATAAATACAAGCAGCCAAAAAACATATGGAAAAGTGATCCACATCACTAATCATCACAGAAATGCAAATGAATACCACAATGAGAGACACCATCTCACCAGTCAGAATGGCTATTACTAAAATGTCAAAAAAACAGCAATGCTGGTGAGGCTGCAGATAAAAGGGAATGCTTATACACTGTTGGTGGGGATGCAAATTAATTTAGTCACTATGGAAAGCAGTTTAAAGATTTCTCAAAGATCGTAAAACAGAACTACCATTCAGCACAGTAATCCAATTACTGGGTATATATCCAAAAGAAAATAAATCGTTTAACTAAAAGGAAACATGCACTCATATGTTCATCACAGCACTCTTCACAATAGCAAAGGCATGGAATCAATCTAGGTGCCCATCAATGGTGAACTGGATAAAGAAAATGTGGTACACATACACCATGGGATACTACGCAACCATAAGAAAGAATGAGATCATGTTCTTTGTAGCAACATAGATGCAGCTGAAGGCCATTATCTTAAGTTAATTAATGCAGGTACAAAACAACAACAAAAAACCCACGTTATAAGTGAAGGATAAACATTGAGTACCAATGGAATTAAAGATGGCAAAAGAGACACTGGGGTCTACTGGTGTGGAGGGATGAAGAAAGCGGGGAAGGATGGAAAACTAACCATTGCGTACTATGCTCACTACTTGGGTGATGGAATCAATCACACCAAAAACCTCAACATCACACAATTTACCCATGTAACAAGCCTGCCTACATACCACCAAATCTAAAATAAACATTGAAATTATGTTATAAAAAGTGAGAAGCCCTAAGTCAAAAAAGTAATGAAATGAAGCAAAAAGTTGTAACTGAAAGATTTAAAAATTAGTGCAATGTTTAAATCAAAATCAAAAAGGAATCAAGGAAAGAAGAAAGGACAGAAAAAAGAAAGGACAAAAGAGGAAGGAAGGAAGGAAAGAAAGAAGGAAGGAAGGTCGGTTTAGAAAAACATAAGTATACAAGAAGAAAAATAAAATAATAATTGGCTCTATTTGAACAAATTTACATAAGGCTAATATTACATACTTTCAACTTTTATAGTCAATCTATTCACAAAAGTTGGAAGACAGTATAGTTTCAGAAGAATATCTGAATATTATTAACAAAAAAAGAGCAAAAAACGTTACTACAGATGACAGAGGTTGTGTGTTAGAAGGGAAGAGAGAGGTGAAGGAAGATACGAGACATAATTTTAAAGAGGAAAGCCAAAAAATAATATCATTAGTTGAAGAAATAAGAAATGCAGGTTTGGATTAAAAATAGGGATATACAGGTCTGGGATGTGTATAAATTTCTGGTAAGAGAAAGGCAGGTATTCTCTAAAAACTGGTAAATAAATTAGATTCAACAATATTTATACATTATTGAGACATTTAAACATGTCAGAAAAAATATAAAAATACACAGGTTTAAAGAAGTAGTGTGTTCTTTTGAATGAGAGATTGAGAATGGGAAGGATGTGTGACTGGGATGGTAGTTCTGACTTTGGGCATACTGTATGTAGATAACAAAGCAAACCTCTACTCTTTTGATAAGTTAGGATGTTTAGTCTGAGAAGTTTGAGTGTGGAGTATGAAGCAACTTTGGCTAAAAATACGGAAGGTTTTCTAATGAATAACACTGGAATAAACCACTTTGTAAAAAAGTGAATTAATAAGATATTTAAGGAAAATTTAATGCATATAAGAGACATTATATTTGAGGTTCTATGGTCTAACATGACTTTAGCAGAAGGATTTTCAAAGAAATGCTACTAGATGGCAAACTCAAGTTATTTTTTAAATATAATATTTTAACTGAGTTTTGGCAATAAGAAATCTCATAGTTATCCTTTTCTTTCTCCATGTTTATCTTGTGTTAAAATAATTCAGCTTTTAGAAATAAAGCAACAAATTTAACTTAAGGCAAAATAAGGCCTCATATTAAATTTTCATGGAAAATAATTTTGATGAAAACCTCTCAGATAAATCAAAGGAAAAAGAAGCTAGAAGTACATAAACAAATTATAAAGTAGAAATTGGTCCTGTGAGGAGAGATTTATTTGGTTTAATTTTCTTTGGGTAATATAAAATATGTAATCTCTTTTATGAAGTTTTTTTGTCATTTTTCATATTCAGTTTGAATTCACACCTGAAAGAACCAGATGAATGTTACTATTTCTTTTGAGCCTGAAATTTCTTTCCAACAGTCCTCACAGAACTGAAACATTAATACTAAGCAGTACTGTCTATGCCTGAAGGAGCAGCCATCATGGAGTTGGGTGACACATCACTGCTCCCTGATGTCTGGCAATGTCTAAAATGCAAGCCAGCCCTCTGGAAGTGCTGGTGCTGGCACCTGTCAGCCCACTTCACTCTTCACAACAATTGTTGGAATTGGAACAGCCTTTCTCATATTGAGCCCAATTCTAGACCACATAAATAAAGTATATGGCTTTTCCTTAAAATATTATGTCTTTTTTTGTAGGGTGAATATTTTTTGTACCTTAAACTTACTGTATAGTTGGCTTCCAGATCTAAGTCACCAACAAAAAAGTCCTGACTGTATTATACTATGTTGTATGATGTTGTTTTAATTATATTATATTATATTATATTATATTATATTAATTATATGTAAAGTAAAATACATCCCCTCTCAGTATTCACCCAACCATACTAATGGCACATCTTTAAGTGGCACAAACTTTCACTGTTTAATTATTTAGGATCATCCCAGGTTTGTTATTAATGGTTTTTAGGCTGCTGTTCTTTATCACTTTCAAAAGGGGAGCCTTCCAGTTTTATCTCTGACTTTTACCTATATGGTCGTATACCTCAGTCATTAAGTGTTAGTGATCAAGACATGTTTTTAAAGTCTATGCTTTTTCCCACTCTTCTTATTTTGCCAGGGATTTCAACGTCTATCACCCAAGCTCTATTTCTCAAGATGTGACAAACACCTTACTACCCTCCTACAAGACTCAGGTAAAACATTTCCTGTGAGAACACGTTTTCTGACAAACCACAGATAACTACTTACTCCTTTCTACTCCTACTGAAGCCCATAATCATGTCTATGAAGGAATAACTTATTACAAGAGGCTCCTAGATGACTTCCTATTTCCTCTATACACCAAATCATGCATAATTTAATAATCTCTTCTCATTGCTTTTAGGATAAAACTCTAAAGATTTAACACATTTAGCGAAATATAAGGCTCTTCATGATGTGATCCCAGACTGCTTCTTTAGATGTATTGATATCCCACATACATGCATAAGAAATCTCTCTCATGTCACCCCAGCAACCCATCCCATTTCCACGTAGTCCATCAAAGAGGCAGTGAATAATTCCTTCAGGTAATTCAGATCTAAGTTTAAATACTTTACTATATTTATTGGTGCATTTATTGACTCCTGTATAAAATGATCTACCCAATCACTCATATCCCAGTTTTATATCACTTAGCATTTATTTCTGTCAAGAACAGTAATGCTTGTTTGCATTTCTCTCTTCCATTAAAAAGCAAGTGGAATGACACTAGGGATGTTGTCTCATTTTCTGCTGAATTCCTAACACTTAAAATGTTGGTTATTTTTTTTTTAAGTGAGGAATGAATGAATGCTGGCTTCATGAAAAATGAAAAGTTTCTTTTCAAGTTACCTAGGAAACATTGTATTAGCATCTTGCATTTCCCCCTTTTCACATCAAGTATCTGAAAGTTGAAACAGGCTGCATTATTACCTCTCCCAAAGTGCCCAATATTTTAGGATTCAATAAATGATAAATTTTTAAAAAATTCACTATAATTGGAAAAGAATAAATGATATTTTAATTGTCATAAATTAGTAAGAAAATAAATTCATGATGTACTGAGTGAATTCAGTTTTACAGAGAAACTGTTCCGTGGTTCTTATTGTTTTTCCTTTGGAATACTGTAAACTTCAAGGAAGGACAGACTGGTATCTGCAGTTCTGCCTTGGGAACCTCTGACCCAGCCCATACCTCCTGATACTACAAGATCTCCTTCATCACATCTACCTCTAAATCCACTTCTCTTGTATTTCTTTTTTCACTCTCAGTTTGGTGAAGGAAACTAATCTGATAATCCTGTCTGAGAAAAAAAAAAAATATTGATATCTGATAATGGCATAATTCATCTTTTACAAAGGTTTGTATGTTTAAACCCAACAGCCAGTAGCCCAAAGGAATGATGAAATAATTTAATCTTTTGATTGTAATTCGCAGTAGGGAAATTGTTATCTTTCTTTCAGCTCCTTGAGTGAAACTATATAAAAAGATGTTCTGCGCAAAGGTGATCTAGATTACCAAAGAGAGGCATTTTCTTTTAATATTATTAGTTTATTAAGAAAATATTTTTCATGGTAAAAATAGTAATAGTAGTAATAATAATAATAATGAGAATTAAAATTTATTGAGAATTTGCCATGTACCAAACATTGTGCCAAATGCTTTTCAAACAGCATCTCATTTCACCATCATAAATGTACTATAGAAAATCACTTTTATCCCAAATTTACAGGTGAAAATGAGACTTCAATAGGTTAAGTAGCATGGTGAAAGTCTCACTGCTGATCAGTGGCGGGTTGGGATTTACATTATGATCTGTATAATTCCAAAAATCATGATTTTCTATAGCCTCTCAAGAAAACCCACACGGTTTTAAAATTGGGTTATGTCTTATCTGTCATTAAACCCTAGGCATGAATCCCTTACTAATAACCTTGAGTGGTGACAAAGCCTTTTCTTTCTGAAAATGAAAAACTAAATGACATCATAAAGTAGCAACTTACTTTTTTATCCAGCTCTAATTGTTACCACATCATTTTTCTTAATGGATCAAAATCTACCAACTATATAATTTGTACTATTTAATCCCATTCTTGATCCTAAACAATTAAGCTAGGAAAAAATTAAAAAAGTACCCTTAAAAAGCTTCTAATTTCATATTTTAAAGATGTATGGAAATATTTTAATAGATAGAAAAAACTAGATAAATCTTAAAACCATCTTTATACATTTTTAAAGTCACTATACTTTTTAAAATTAAAGATGTTAACGTATCAATTTTTCAAACTTTCAAATTTATTACCCAACATTCTCTAAAATCTACGTGTGAAAAATTATTTTAAAAATTTGACAATTAAGAGAAAAAAGACATGATATGAGAATTCTTTAGATAAAAGACCACTTCAGTTACATTAGCAAATATTTTGATTTAACATGTCTGCTAAAGTGTAGCATTCACATCCTTGTATTTCTATCTCTTTATTGTGATTTAATTTGAGATATGTTATGACATAAAATAGATCATTTACACTTGGATGAAGATATAAGAAACCTCTTTTATTTTCCAGAGTAAATGAAACTTTTCAGTTGATTTCTACTGAGTTTCAAGAAGTATTTTGATAGTTTGGGATTTATTTATTGTTTTAATTTTAAGAGCTAATGAGAAAACTAAGACATGCCATTGAAAACAATACAAGCTGAATGCTTTTAAAATGCTGAAAATGGCCATTAGAAAATATATTTATTCAAATACCACTATGTTCTTTTTTAAAAATGTCATCAAGTTTTACTTTTTTAAAAATCAGAGAGCTGCTTACATGTTTCATTCTAAACCATTGGTTTAGCTATTGAACTAACTTTGGTTACTATTACTTTTTTAGACTTATAATCTTAACAGCTTTGTTTCTTTCCTTATTTTTCTAAAAGAATGAAGCCAATATTATATTAATTTATTGTTTAGAAAAAAATGAATATAGAGGTTTCTGAATTTTTTTTTAATTTAAGGCATCTGCTGGTAGAGCTGTCATTGTTCTTAATTCATTGAAAATGGTCAACGGGAAGGCCAATTTAGTTGCTTTGACTTGAAAACACAAACTATTTTCCCTAAATATTACCTTCTAGCATTTTTACAAGTCCAATAATGTGTTTATATATGAGTCATAAAGCATACATTTTTAGATTGCAAAATTATACTAGCATGAGACAAGGTACTTTAGATTTGGATTGTGAAAATATCAGTTTTAAATTTATAGTAATACTTCAGTTTCTGTATATATTGTCAAGTTTATTGCAGGAAATGGGGAGGAGTTAATTTTATATTTTATTCATTATTCAAATAATTATTAAGATGTTTATAAACTCATCACAAGCATTGCTCATTTTTATTGGCTTTCAATCCGTGTTTAAAATCCTATTGTAAAACTCTGCAACACATGAGGTTTGATAGAGAATGTAAGTTTAGAGGAATTTGAAAGATTTCACAAAGCCCACAGAAATACTCTCTTGGAAGTTTTTTTTTTTTTAATGTTAACTATATAATGCTCTTTAGTGATACACTGCTGCTGGCAAAAATTATATATATATAATTTTTATATTTCTCATTGCAAATCTAAATAAATACATATATTATTCAATTTTCTATACAAATTTAGTGTGTAGTTAATATCACATGAATCTCTCTAAAGTTACAAGAAATCAGAGTAAATTATTATAATCATCCATATTTTAATATTCAACTTGCTTTTTGTAGCAGTGGTTAATATAGTAAAGTTTTAATATATTTCATCTTTCTTTCCTAAAATAATATTAAAGGGATGGTAATATGAAAAGAACCACAATAGTTATTTAGGATCGTAAAATAAGATATTTTTCAATATGCAGAAGGCAAAGAAAAACACTAAGTATGTAAAAAGATGATAATACAGTTATATAATTTAAGGAAAATACAATATCCAAATGTCATAGGTGTTCTGTTTCAAATAATTACTTAACGGAAATTCGGAGGAGTAAAACAACATAACTACCTTAGTAAATACATACATATACAAAAATAGACTAAATATAAAATATATCTTATTTTTGTATATTTACTAATACAAATTGTTTTAAAATAGCATTATAGATTTATGCATACCTTCTCATTGAAACATTTTCCAATAAAATTGTTGATGTTTCCAACAATTCCTGTCATAGTAATTTGATATTTAAAATCAAGAACTCTCTAAAGCTACTAAATCTTTGCCACTAGCCTAAATGAGGCAATATTCTTCTATTCCCATGAATTATTCAAGTTTATAAAATGGTGAAATCAGATGACAAAATACTGTATTTTAATATGGACTATGTATTCTTATATAAGCCATTACAAATCAAAAGAAAACTGGAAGTAAAAATGAAGCTTCAATTAGTTGTTTTATTTTTTTTAAATTGATTACCAGAAGCAGAATTTCTTTATTTTTAATTAAATTCAGCAATGTTAATTAAGTATACCATCACAAACTAATTTATCTTAACTAGTAAGTAAAATCTCCATAGTTAAAAACAATAGTAGTTTTTTCTTCTATGGTTATATATTGCCCCTTTGTTTTAGTTATCCATTTTACAAATTTAGGCAGATTCTCATGGGTGGCAAAAGAGTGGTAGATAGCACTGTTTAATGCATCCTCATAAAAAGCAAATACGTATTATGTTGTATTAGGGACCACAAATGAGCTTGGTTTTATTTCATGTTTTGTGTGCATAACTTCCATAATCTTATATTCTTTTAATTATTTTTGTGCATTTTGGTTACTTATTGATTAAATATATTCTACATTAATTTTATTTTATTTTGTTTGATTTTGATATATTTATTATTGCTTTTAATTGAATTTAATAGTAGATTTTATTGCTAAACATGTGATTTAAATCCAGGAGTAATTAGAGCGTATTTCATACGTGCCACTTTTTAAAGTGTAAATTCTAGAGGGAAAATATAACAGTAATTGGTAATTGTACCATTTAGAATATTATAATTTTGTATTAGCAGGCAAAGCAATGAGGATATAGATGCTTTGACAATCTGCAGAGAAATAAGAGGTTTTTTTTTTTCTTCTGCTTGTGCAAAGCAAATTAGAAAAACAATCAATATTTCTTTTCCTGAAGCATTTGCTCTCTGCCCCAGATTTATGTTGGAATGTTTATTTGGTTTGTATCATTCTCAAGAGATGTGGCTTAATAGAATTACTTGGATAACAGTCTTAGAAACCTAATGACAATTGTTTGATTTTCCCAAATAACCACTTCCCAATGATTATTATTGAACCTTTCAGTGTTAAAATGACATGTTCAGTTTTAGATGAGCATTTACAAATTATTTCAGCTATTCTGTTACTTGCTATAAAATAAATGTCAATTTTCTGACCTATGTTAGATGTTCAGAAGCGGTCAATTGTTTTAATATAAATGTTGCATTGTTCACCTATGCTTCACACAGGGATGAACAACAATTTGAAGCTACTAGATCAATTCCATGCATGTTATTTGCAGTAAGTAGACATTAAAGTACAGACCTTTTTTTTTAGATTGGATTGTCTCTTGATATAATTTAATTCACAGTAACTACTAATACTGAGGATTATAAAAAGTTTTGTCCTCCATGTAAACATGTATTGATACTTTTCCAGATTTTTCCACATTAAGTTCTCATTAATCATTGTATATTCCAGCAGCATATCAAAAAATTAATAATTTATTTAGAACTTAGTAGATCTACACTATGTAGAGTGGAAAACAAAATAAAACCTTACCCCAATTCACAAATAAGTATACAATATTATATTGGCACATTTCTAATTTTGCAATAAAAAAGGATTACAGTTCAATTCTGACTTGACTACTTTGTTCTGTGCATGAGCAAATCCAAAGATCTCTATAGCTTATTATCCGTAAGGTGGGCAAAAGAGATGTAGCATTAAAACAATAAAAATAGTGCCGAGGCTGGGCACAGTGGCTCACTCCTGTAATCTCTGCACTTTGGGAGGCTGAAGTAGGTGGATTACTTAAGCTCAGGAGTTCGAGACCAGCCTGGGCAACATGGCAAAGCCCTATCTCTACAAAAAATACAAAAATTAGCCTGGTCTGCTAGTGCAGCCTGTCTCAGCTACCCGAGAGGCTGAAGAGGGAGGATCACTTGAGCCTAGGAGGTCAAGGCTACAAAGAGCAGTGATCATGCCATTGCACTCTTGCCTGGGCAACAGACTGAGACCCTGTCTCCAAAAAGTAAAAAGTAGTAATAATGCTTGACACAGGGCTCCCTATACAGTCATTTTCATTTTATTACTGTTACATTCTTCATGTCAAAATGGCGTGGTTAATATTGCATGGGCTTTAAAGTTAGAAAGACCATCTTGACTCTGCTAGCTATGTAATCGTGAGCAAATTATATTACTGATCTGAGCTTGCCTATTATTTAGCATAAGAATACTATTTTATTTTACATAATATTGTTGGAGGATTACGTGAGATAAAATATATTTTTATATTAAGCAGTCAACAAATATTTGCTTTATTTTTTACCCCATCACTCAACTGAAGAAAAAAATGAGAGATCTAATGTACAGCTTGGTGACTATAGTTAATAATGTAGTGTACACTTAAAATTTGCTAAGAGGGTAGATCTGCAGTATTCTCAACACACACACACACACACACGGTAATTATGTAAGGTGATTTATATGTTAACTAGCTTGATTGTGTTGTTCATTTCACAATGTATACCTATATCAGAACATCACAGTGTACACCATTAATGTGTACAATTTTATTTATCGATTATACTTCAGTAAAGGTGAAAAAAGAAAAAAAAATGAATTACAAAGTGAAATAAAGGATTATAAGCACTTACATCTACTAAGCTTTTTAATAAAATGGTAACATTTTTATTCCAGAAAAGGTAGATGAAATTATTGAAGAGTAAATAACTAGTTTAGATTCTAAATACATGTGGATCATATTTTATGTCACAAAAGGGAAATTTTGTGTTTGTAAAACAAATGTATCTAATCACTTATAAAATCAAGAAAACCACGTAAGCCTTTACATTTGTCAAAGTGTGCATTGTACCATGTTCTATTTCATACGAAAAAAAAATGTGAACAATCAGAAATGAAAGCAGTTAATAAATAACTAAAGGCAAAATATTTTAACTAACAAAAGTCACTTTAAAGGAGCCTTACTCCACTCTTTAAACAATAATAGCAAAAATAAGACACTAAGCTAGTTAAGAAGGATGATTCAGACAATTGGCAATTTGTATTTTGAAGTCAGGAAGCCTTTTATATGACTGCTTGAAATAGCAGAACACTGGTCAGATGGCTCATCCACCCTTTCTAAAACTTTTTGCTAAAATGACTAGAACCATATCTTTATAATTATGTATGTACTCAAGATAATAGACATGTAAGCACGAATGCAAAAAAAAAAAAAAAAATGTAAAATAGGCTTTTACCATTATCTTACTATCCTATTTTTCATTTATCTGTCTTTTTACTTTATTTCCCAGGAATTGCCCTCATTTATCCCCCAGCACTATATTATAGTCCTGTGATAAGCCATATTGGAGCTGAGGCAAAAGGAAAAATCAGTAACATTTATCTTGTGTTTGTTTTAAAATTTATTTTGTTAATTTTGGATTTTTTAATTTTTTATTTTCATTGCATTATATTAAAATATTATTTATTTGGATTGCTGAGTTGATTGATGCATACTCAAACTTTCACTCAAAGTGAGTATCTCACTTGCTTCAGTCTAGTCACTACCCTCCTAACTATTGTTTGGTGTGTACACTTTCTTAAAGTTGGATAAACCTGGTGTTGTTTGAAAACTTGTGATTTATGAGTTTGCTTGTTAATGCAAACCAAGAACATGACATCTACTGTAGTGGAATTGAAATTATATAAATCGAATTTGTTTAAGTGGAAACAAATTGGAGAAAATTGAGATAAAAAGAAAATAAAATTTCAAAACTAAAACTCTGATTAATATATTTAAAGATACAAAATGATATTGTTACCAAGAAGGAAATTCCACCTACCAAAAAAAAAAAAAAATTGAATATGCAGAGAATTGACAGGAGTTCTTGGTTTTCAGTGAATCTGTTTGTTTTCTCCACCCTACTCCATCTTTTATAACCTGCACAAAAGGTATCTTTGCTGCAAGTTCCTGAGACTTTGAGGAATTCCATAGCATGGGATCAATGATACTATTTCTTATCTTTCCTCACTGACAGCTTAAGGTTTACTTTTTTCCAAACATTTATTGTTTACCTCTAGTCCAGAAACTTCCCAGCTAGCAAAATGTTGTTGCATTTTTCTTGACCTCCAACTACCCATTTTGACAGTTTGTGTCTTGAAATGAAAACAAAATACTCTCCAGGGTCATTTTATTGGAGTTCAAGGATGGAAAGTAGATGTAAGTGTTCATTGTGCCACGTTTACCTTAAATTTAACTTTTTAAATGTTTAATGTATTGATAAGATCCTATGACTTTTTCAGTCAAAGAAATACAATGAAATGTAATGAGTCAAAATTGCTACAGTGAGATTCAAGATATTCAAGATATATAAATGTATTCATTTTATTCATTTTTAACAGAAGTTTAAAAGCATCTACTATGTGCCAAGTTCTAATTATACTCTTTATTGAACATATAATCTTTTGCAAAAAATAGACATATAAACTGCATATAAACTGGCATTTTCTATAGATTAATTTTTTTATGTTGGAGAAAAATTTAAAGTTGTTACAGTTAAAAGTAGGGGAGTTTGAATATGGCTCTGTAGTTCAGAGAAGTCTTTCAGAAAAGACCAATACCTAATACCTAAGCTGACTCATTACAGAAATAGGAACTAAGTAGTAAAAGAGGGATGGAGAATGTGAAGATACTATTTCAGCTAAATATAATAGCAATTAATGTGAAATTCTGTGCGAGTGAGAGAACGACAATGAGAGAAGCCTCAAAGTGTTCATTTAGTGTATTTAAGGCTCAGAATAAAAGTCAAGAAGAAATAAAAATTGTGATGATACTTCCTTGAAAGGATAAGTCACCTGTTCCTGACTTTATAAAGTTAAAAGTATCTTTGCCTGGGCGCGGTGGCTCAAGCCTGTAATCCCAGCACTTTGGGAGGCCGAGACGAGCGGATCACAAGGTCAGGAGATCGAGACCATCCTGGCTAACACGGTGAAACCCTGTCTCTACTAAAAATACAAAAAAAAAAAAAAACAAAAAACACTAGCCGGGCAAGGTGGCGGGCGCCTGTAGTCCCAGCTACTCGGGAGGCTGAGGCAGGAGAATGGTGTAAACCCGGGAGGCGGAGCTTGCAGTGAGCTGAGATCCAGCCACTGCACTCCAGCCTGGGCGACAGAGCGAGACTCCGTCTCAAAAAAAAAAAAAAAAAAAAAAAAGTATCTTTACTGAATAGCACTACAAATTGACAATAGAAGGATAAACAAGATTTAAATGGAGGAATTTACTACTTGACTTCCAAACAGTATGACAAATCTATAAATTGTAGGTTTATTTAAGAAGAGTATGTCATATATACTACTAGTATATATTAGTATAGTATTATTAGCAAAGTATACTAATATTCATTTACTATTAGTATAGTATATATTATATACTCTATTCTTAAATATTAGTATAGTATATATACTGTTAGTATATATAACATGTACTCTACAAATATTAGTATAGTATATATTATATATTATACTCTTCTTAAATAAATGTATAATATTAGTATATATTAAGTTTGTATAATATATATTATACAATTATTGTATTATATATCATATATTAATATATATTAGTATTATATATTAGTATAGTATATATTATGTATTATGTTCTTCTCAAATAACTATTTATATAGTATATATTATATACATTACATATAATATATACTATACTAATATATGCTATACTGTATACTATACAAATATATATTATATACTATACTACTCATACATTTTTAAAAATATTCTTATTGATAATATATGTACTCAATATGCAAGAAACCTAAAATTATGCAACTCATGAAATAAACATGAAAAACCAATGTCAAAAATATTCTGTTTTATCTTCTGTGGACTTGATATTAAGATACAATATTGTGTTAGAAAAAACACAGGGGGCATGAGTCAGCTCTTGACTTTTCATTAAGATACTCAGGTTAAGATTTTGTCAAAGCTTTTTAATAAAGTCATATGACCTTCTATACCAGTGGGCATATTTCAGTTCCTTAAACGTATTATTATGGAAAAAACAATCAACCAAAGGAATTCGTAGCAAGCAGAATTATTTTAAACGTCTTGGTTTTCAGAAAGTAAAAGTATATTTCCACCTAGGTGCTAAGTGTTTTGCTTCTGTGATTTATTTATAAAATCAAACAAAACAAAATGGCTAAGAGTTCATATTTCTAAAGGTATTAATAGTGTTTTAATTGCCACCTTCCTGGTGCACTGCTAAGAATAGAATTTGAACATAATTGTTTTCTTCCAATAAATTGTCATGGGTATTTCATTATCTATGTATTCATGATTAACCCTTCATTGGTCCCATTTAAACAATTAATAGAATAGAGATTTTGGCATGTACTTTTAAAATAACTAAATGGTACAAGAATCATACTGTAAGGCACTCAAAATAATTACATTGGGAGTACACATGCAAGGACATGGACAAATAGTTGTATTTTCTTCTGTCTATATAACCATAGAAGTAAGTCTATTCTCTCAAAAAGATATTTTGGTATTAGTTTTAGCATGAATTATATTTACTCAAGCTATTTTCTTCTCACTTGTCCATTATACAAGTAAACAGTCATTTACTCTTGAAAATATCCTATTCATAGAACAGTGCCACTCAAATTGAAATCATACCTTTTTTTCCAAGCTAGAAGAAAACACAAAGAAAGATTTCATTTCCCATTGTGAATATGAGCATTTTTATAGTTGAGAAAAATAATAGAGCTTTTTCTCCATTAAAAATCTTGGTTAAGGATATTATGATGATGATCGTTTCTCTTTTTCCATCATCATTACATTTTTAATACTTCCAGTTACTTAAGTTGTAGATATATTCACAGGACCTTATTCATGAGTATCAGTAGTTTGTTGAGCAAAGAACCTTGATATTCTAGACCTTAACAATATTTATGTTTTGGGACAGTCAGATTTTCACATAATTTTTTCATGTATAAAACGGCCCATTGAACGCCAATGTGCTTATTAGCTGTAAATTCCTATCCATAGATTTTAATTATTTACTCAAGTCTTAAACTCTCTCATTTAAATGTGTATCATTTTTTTATCTTGTAAAACGGAACATTCCATCCAATAGCAACAGAATACACATTCTTCTCAAGCACACGTAGAACATTTCCCATGATAGATCAAAGGCTAGGTCACAAAGAAAGGCTTAAAAAAATTAAGAAGATTGAAAATATTTCAAGTATCTACTCCAACCACAATAAAATGAAACTAGAAATCAATAACAGAAAGAAAATAGTAAAACTCATATACATGGAAATTAAATAACACATTATTGAACAATCACTAGGTCAAATAAGAAATCAAAAAAGAAAAAAAAAATTCTGAGACAAATGAAAATGAAAATATAACATACCAAATCTTATGAGAGGCAGTAAAGTGGTACTCAGGAGGAAATTTTTAGTGATACAGATCTACATTAAGAAAAAAAGAGGCTGGGCGCGGTGGCTCAAGCCTGTAATCCCAGCACTTTGGGAGGCCGAGACGGGCGGATCACGAGGTCAGGAGATCGAGACCATCCTGGCTAACACAGTGAAACCCCGTCTCTACTAAAAAATACAAAAAACTAGTCGGGCGTGGTGGCGGCGCCTGTAGTCCCAGCTACTCGGGAGGCTGAGGCAGGAGAATGGCGTAAACCCGGGAGGCGGAGCTTGCAGTGAGCTGAGATCCGGCCACTGCACTCCAGCCTGGGCGACAGAGCCAGACTCCGTCTCAAAAAAAAAAAAGAAAGATCTCAAATGAACAGCCTAATATTACATGTCAAGAAACTTAAAAAGGACATACTAAGCCCAAATTTGGCAGAAGGAAAGAAATAATAAATATTAGGACATAATAAAAAAGAAAATAGAAAAACAATAGAAAAAACTTGAAACTAGAGTTACCAGTTTAGAGAGGTTGACAAAACTCACAAACCATTACCTTAACTAAGAAAAAAGAGAGAAGACTCAAGTAAATAAAGTCAGAAATGAAAAATGAGGTATTATAACTGCTGACAAATTTTTAAAATAATCACAAGGAACTATTATGAATATTTATGTGCCAATAAGTTGGACAACAAAGAATGGATGAATTCCTAGAAACATACAACCTACCAAGATAGAATCAGAAAGAATGAGGAAGCCTGAACAGATGGATAACAAATAAGGAGACTTAATCTTTAATTAAAAGTCTCCCAATAACAACAACAACAACAACAACAACAAAAGCCTGGGACTAGATGGCTTCACAAGTTAATTCTTCTAAAAATGTAAAGAAAAATTAATAACAATAATTCTTCATCTCTTTCAAAAAATAGAAAAAGAGGGAAGACTTCCTAAATGATTTTATGAAGCCAGCATCAGCCTGATACCAGGGCTATAAAAAGACACTTAAATAAAAATATAGGGCAGTATACCTGATTAAATGAATGCAAAAATTCAATTCAATATACAGATGAAATAGATGAAAAATTTCAATTAACATTTCTGATGAATCGGATGCCAAAATCCTAAGCAACATATTAGCAAGCTGAATTTAAGAGCATATTAAAAGGATCACATCCCAAGCCCAAGGGGGCTTTATATCTGGGACACAAGGATGGTTCAACGTAAGAAAATCAATTAACCTTACCACACAAAGAAAAGTTAAATTAAAATCAGATGATCACCTCAATAGCTACCAAGATAGCATTTGATAATATTCAACACCCTTTCATGCTAAAAACTCTCAACAAATTAGGCATAAAAGAACTTACCTCCGAAAGTAAAGGTCGTATGTGAAAAGCACACAATTACCTTTGTACTCAGTGGTAAAAGGCAAAAACAAATTTTCTAATATTTGTAACAAGGTAAGGATGCCTAGTCTTATCACTTCTATTTATGGTAGTACTAGAAGTCCTACCCAGAGCCAATTAGAAAAGATGAAGAAATAAGAAACAGCAAGATTGTAAGGAAACCATAAAATTTATTTTTGTAGATGACAATTATTTGCAGAAAACATCTAAACATGTTAAAATTAATAAACAAATTCAGTAAAACTGAATTAATATTGCTTCATCATTAATAAACAAATTCAGTAAAGCTGTTATTTGTCTATAGCCATGAAATTAAATTAAAACATTTTTAATGTTTTTAAACATTAAAAATTAATTTCATGGCTATAGACAAATATCAAACCACCCAAAAGTAAATCAAGAAAATAATCACATTTATTACAGCAACAAAAAGAGTAAAACACTTAGGAATACCTTTAACCATGGAGGTGAAAGACTTAAACATTGAAAACTGTCAAACATTGGTGAAGGAAGCAGCTGATTACACAAATAAATGGAATGGTATCTCATGTTCTTGGATGGAAATAATTAATAGTGTGAAAATGTCCGTAGTACCTAAAATAATCTGCAGATCCAATGTAATCCCTATCAAGATCTCTGTGATAATTTTAATTGAAATATAAAAATAATTTTAAAATGTGTATGGAACCACAAATACACCAAATAGCCAAGGCCATTTTGAGCAAGAACAATGTTGGAAGCATCAAAATTTCTGATTTCAAAACATTACTAAACTAAATTATTTAAAACAACATATCACTGGCATAAAAACAGACATACAGACAAACAGAATAAAATAGAGAGCTTAAAAATAAACTCATGCATGTATAGTCAATCATTTGGCAACAATGTCAAGAATACATAATGGTGAAAAAACAGTCTTTTCAATAAATAATTCTGGGAAAATTGAATATCCACATTAAAAGAAATAAAATAGACTTGTCATTTTATAAAATCCACAGAAGCCAACTCCAAATGAATTAAAGACTTAAATGTAAAAGCTACAATTGTAAATCTCCTAAAAGAAAACATAGGGAAAAGCTTCTTGACATTAGCCCTGGCAATGATTTCATGGATAAAACCTCCACAATCACAGGTAACACAAACAAAAATAGAAAAATGGGATTACATCAAAATTTGTGAGATTCACATTATGAAGACTACAAATTGCTTCAACGAGAAATAATATAAGACAAATTAAAGAAGAGGCATATCATCTTCACAAATGAGAAGACTTGATGTTTCTTAACATCTTACTTTGATTTGTTAGCTTTAATGCAATTTTAATCAAAATGTTATAAGAACTTAAAGCAACTCATAAGCTGACTTTAAAATAAAATAGAAAGGGCCAGGCATAGTGGCTCACACCTGTAATCTCAGCAGTTTGGGAAGCCAAGGTGGGCATATGATGAGGTCAGGAGTTCAAGACCCAGCCTGGCCAACATGGTGAAACTCTCTCTCTAATAAAAATACAAAAATTAGCTGAGGGTGGTTGTGGATGTCTGTAATCTCAGCTGCTTGGGAGGCTGAGGCAGGAGAATCACTTGAACCCAGGAGGCAGAGGTTGCAGTGAGCTGAGATCATGTCATTGCACTCCAGCCTGGGCAACAGAGCAAGTTTCTATCTCAGTAAGTAAATAAATAAATAAATAAAGTTAAATAAAATAGAACAAGATTTAGAATAGTAAAAATCATCTTGAAAATGAACACAATTGTTAGAGTTACATAACCTCATTCCAAAACTTGCTCTAATGCAACAAAAATAATGGAAAAATTTGGCCAGGCTTGGTGGCTCATGCCTGTAATCCCAGCACTTTAGGATTTACTTTCTATGCTTCAAAAATGAGAGATGGTTCAGTGGACATAGTTACATTATAGCAGAATCCAAATGCCTTAAGCTAGTATTAATCTTCCACAATCTTGTCCTAATCTACTTTAATATGTAACTTTTATCCATAGCAGCTGTCAAACATAATATTTTCTATCCTTCTACGTTTAGTTGACATGGCTGCCAAAATAGGGAACTAATTCTTACTAAACACTTTCTTCATACCTTTCCTGATTCCATTTCCTATGCCGAGAATCCCTCAGTTTTCTTCAAAACTTAGGTTCAAATCAACATCAGCAATGTACTTTTGCTGCTTCCCTCAGCTGAAAATGAAGTCTCATTCTTTGTATTACTATAAACTTTATAATATACTCTCACATTAAGTAATGCTTAATACCTCTTAATGCATATTGACATTTTAAACTTTCACTTTATAGTTAAAGCTCTACTGCATTTTTAAGTGTATATTAAATTTCCCTACTATGTATCATTTCCATGGTGTTAGAGTTAAAAATTTACAATGGTAAATCCCCTGCAGATCTCTGCACAGTTTCATACATAGTTAATCCTCAACAAATACTTGTAAAATAAATGAATGGATGCTTTTAATAATAATAGGTGTTTGTGTGTTTCTTTAAACTATTTCAAAAGATATCCACAGAAATTTTCATAATTTATCCTAGACAATACTAGTTATGTATTCCATGTGATAGGACACAGGAAATGCTACCTCCAAATATAGAATTATTGAAGACTGAGTATTTTAAGCTGAAGGAAATTAAGAAAACCATAGAAGCTGAAAGATCTCTCTGACTTTCTCCTGTCCCCTCTTTTGAGGACCCTAATGTGATATGCACTTACTCATATCTATACGGTAGGAATCTTACACAGAGAGGTCAAAAAGAATCTGAACAAACAGGCCTTGCCAAGTTACTCCCCAGTTTATTGCCACTAGTATATACCATTTTTATCAAATTATTCTTTTACATAAACTGTCCATTCTTCATTCCAACCCATGGATAAAAATACATTTTTCACCATTTCCCTGGGTCTTTATTGCTGAAGCTTCCTATGTCATGTAAAACTCTGGAAAAATAAATTTGTTATACTTTTCTCTTGTTAATCTGTCAAGCAGTGCCAGCCAGAAATCTTGAGACCAATGAGAAAAATATATTGGCATATATATGGCATTTAATATCTAATAAGTTTTTAGTAGCTTTTGTTGTCTACTGAGGTATGATGCTTACTAAATTCTCTATTTACAAAGTCTATCTGTAAATATTTTGTTAAATAAACCTGTGATTATATAACTTTTGGATCTGTGTGATAGTCTTATTTACAGAATTATCTGGTTTTCATTATCTGATTTCATTCAGTCAACAAAATGTTTTGATTACTTATTATATTCCAGGCACTATGCTAGGCACTGTATATAACATTTAAGTTTTACGGGAGAGATATACAAATAAATGATAAATAATTATATATTTTTATATACTTAATAATTATGGCAAGTGTCATGAAGTGAAAGAATTCTATGAGAGATAATGGCTAGATTGAAATGTTAGAAAAGGCCTTTCCAAAGAGATCTTCAAATTACTTCAGCAGAGTCTGAGAAATAGGGAGCTATCATATAGCAATTAATATCCCTATATATGTATATATATGTTAGCAGTGGTGAATCCATGTGGGTCTGGGGCAACCTCAACTCTGGTCTTCTTAGAAGAAAGAATTCGACCAAGGAGCAAAAGGCAGAGTGAGAGGCCAAGGCAAGTTTTAGAGCAGGGGTGAAAGTTCATTAAAAGTTATAGAGAAGGAAGGTAAGGAATGAAAGGAAGTAAAGTACACTTAGAAGAGGACCAAGCAGGCAACTTGAGAGATTCAAGCGCGTGGCTTGAGCTTTGACTTGGCGTTTTGTACATTGGCATGCATCCAAGCGGTTGCATCCCTTCTCCCTTGATTCTTCCCTTGGGGTGGGCTGTCTGCATGCACAGTGGCTTGCCAGCACTTGGGAGGGGTTGCATGAGCAATGTGTTTACTGAAGTTATATGCATGTACAATTGTGACATTTTCCCCTTACTAGTTGAATGTTTAAACTCCACCATTTTGCTCCTTAGTGACTTGAGGCATTTTTCCCTTCCCAGTTGAGTATTCCTAGAGGAAGCTCATATACCTGTTAAACTATACCATTCTGCCTCTTAGTGTGCATGCTTGAGCACATTTACGCAACTTCTGAGATCTTATTGGGAAGCTGCTGATCACCAGTTTCTGGTGTTTCTATCTATTGGGAGACTGCTTTTCCCTGGCATGGACTGCGACCAATAATTCTTTTAGAGAGACAGTTTAACAACTGCCTGATCATAACCTGATCATCGCCTGGCATTGCTGGTGGTTGGTGGGGAGGGGCCTCTCCTGCCTTGCTCATGTCTGCCTGACTACCTAATGTAACATGTAGAGCAGAGGAAAATTTACGAAAGATAGAGAGAACTATTTAAAAGTACCACTACAATCGGAGCAGCAAAATGTTTGTGAAATCTTTTAAATGTCTCTAACAAATACAACCTAATAGATTGTATATTTATAATGGTATTTATAAAAAGACATAAAAAATAAAGTGTATGGATTTTTTATGTTCTATAGAAAACAAAATTTTAGGATGGAAAGAGCAGGGCAGAAATATGCCTAAGTATATGTACCTTGCAGATGGTATAATAGTATTTTTTTTCATATTTTATGAACTAGTTTTCTTTCTTTACCTTTTTTTCCTTCAGAGAGATGTTTACCAGAAGATTTTGAAGTTCTAAAAAAATTTTATTAAAAATATTGATTTCACCCTCCTGTTTATTAGAAAGCCTTGCAAGACTTTAAGGTCATAGTCTTAATTTAAGAATTGAGAGATGTGAAGAATATCTCATTTAATTATGGTGAATTATGCATGAAAGGTCTAATAGGTTCCCTACAGTAATGCCCTAATTATGCTTTAATTCATCAATAAGAAAATTCTTGTTTATGTTGAATGTTCCACATTTAAACAACTGGGACAAAATTAAAAGATTATACCATGTAAATGCAGCATAAAGTCATCATTTGTATCTACTTGAAAGAGTCTTCTTTGCTACTTCATGAAATGATCGCATTTGTTTTGGATTGCAATACAGAATATAATGAACAATTTTAAACTTAAAAAATAGAAAAAAAAAATCAGTTTATGTTGCTCATTTACCCACAGTAAAGACTTTTGTCATAGCATGCTAAAAATACTTTAGAAAGATTTTACTGATTGCTTTAATTTAACTGCCACTTTGCCATTTATTGGCTTAATTTTGCACAGAATGAAGCACACTTAAAACTCAAGGAAAGATATTAGGTTTTAGTTTTACACAGTCCATCATGAAAATAATAAAATGAAGAAAGGATTTTTTTTTCTTTTTTTAGTATTTGCCAAGTATTTCTCAAAAAAAAAAAAAAAAAAAGCCCTAAATCTCTCAAGTCACTCAAGACAATCTAAACACACAAAAAAAGCATATTTTCCTTTTATATTCCTCCCAAATTCAAACCAATATCTAACTCATTTTACAAGGCATGCCATTGTCTTTCAAAATATATGAAGTAATCAAGTAAAATTTCCACAGTAAAAAGCCATATGGTAATTGGGAAAAATCTTTATTTTTTAAAGGTTTTTGTTTGTTAGTTGGTTTGGTGAGACTTGCTTCAAAGCAGCTCTGCATTTTTTCAGCATAAATTAATGAGCTTAAGTAAATATCCTTTTGTTTAAATAAATAAAGGAGCCATGAAAGTGCATTCATCAAGATCTAGGTCATTAAATTGAAACATATCTATAACTACTTAATTATCAGAATAAATGACTGTGCTAAAAGAGGACAGGTTGATTAACATTTTTTTGTTACAAACACTTGCATATTAAGTGATAGTCAAGTTTTTGTGAATCCTTTTGCTATTCAAATGTTTCAAGGGATCGTCTAACATATGTTCAAGTTACCAGCAGTAAAAGGCTATATGAATCAAGCATACATCATCCAATAGCATGAGTCTTACGACCCCTGAATGTGACCTGCTCCCAGAGGAAACCAATTTAATGCTCTATCGCACACAGAGTAGTATGTATGAATCACAAAGCCTCCTGATAAATTAATGACAGGTACACCTGAACAGGATTCCTTCTAAGTCACTTATCTGCAGCCAGGAAAGCTTGTTTCACCCTCACTTTCAAAGATAAAGCCACATGGCATGTTTCCTTGGCAGATTCTCACAAAGCAAACAGCCCCCATTTGCATTATTGGGGAAAAACATTCCCCTTATTATTTCAGGTACTGTGACAGCAAATGGTATAAAGCGAAAACTATCTTCCAGTTGAAAATTCATCATTTACCCATCTCTCTCAATTATCAGGCCTTATGTCTTCTCTAACCTTCAAGGCTCTGTGCCTCTTGCTCTTTTACTTTTATTTTTGACAGTTCTGCTATCCCAGAGTCGTAGCCATGGCAGGGTTCAAGAACAGAACATCAGGCTATCAAAGACAACTTATCAGAGACCAAACAGTGAGAAGAGATGGCCACCATTAGCAAGTAGCTGAAAGACAGATCGATGACAGATCAAAGAAAAGTGCACTAAGCTTCATCATTAACTGATAGCTTATTCCATTTGGAAAATCCAAGAGAAAAACTGAGATAATAAATATATGTCCTAAGTATTTAGGCATATTAGTCACAGAGATTTTAAAATTATGTTTAAAAAAAAGGCATGGAAAATGTTTATTTGTGAGGGATCTTATTTACACACTTTATCAACCATAAATACATTGGAATATCAAAACCTTGGAAAACCATATGCCTTAAACTGAATATCAGCTAATATCACAAATACATTATCTTCTTCAGAGTTAAGTATCTACTATTCTTTTAAACTAAACAATAAAACAAACATAACAATTCTCACTTTCTGTATTCCTTATAAAAATGCAGAAATTGCACTTAATCAAGACTATCTCATTATATATCTTAAAAATGCCATATCATATCACCAGGGTAGTTATATAGCATAGTAAAATTCAGTAACACAAATCAACAGGACTCACGTTTTAGTTTCTATAGAGATAGCCTTTCTCACGCAGAATCAGGGCTGTGCTTCCAGGGTGAGTCTGTGTTAAATTAAAATGACAAAAATCTTAGTTTCTCATTCCAGGGTCACTTAGAATGCATGCAAATAAACTCCCAGTTAGTCAAGGGGAAAAAAATTGCATTAAAGAGTACTGATTTGTAAATTTGGTCTTTTCAAATGTAGATGATGTTTACCCCTCTCTCTCCCCCAATATCTTTGCAAAATTTCAGCCCAATGAACTCATTACTGTAAAAACTTAACTAAGGCTATGGTCAGTTAACGAAATTCAAGTCTGGGATTAAGCTCCATAAACACACAAAATGGCTGGGCATCTGGAATTGGGAGAGACATGGATGATGCTGGAAAGAAAAAGAAATAAGCCATATAATTTAGAGAATGTACAATATGATCAATTTAGCTAAATTATCTGTTGTCCTATACATGAGGTGGTTCACAGTACCCTAAATGTGTAAGAAATAAAAGCAAAATGCTTTGAAAATATTACCAATACCATATCCAATGATACTTTGTGGGATGTAAATATAGCTACTAAATTTACCTTCTTTGAAATTACACAGGTTTAATTAGATTGGATATATTTTCTTTATAGCCACAATAATTTAAACAAGATTAAACACCATTCAAAATATGAAGGAACTTCAGTTAGTAGGCAATAAAAATTATTATTTCTGGTCTATCTAGCTACTATGTTATAGTGTTACTTGATTTGTGGTGTACTTCAAAGTCATCAGTAATTTCTTAGAAGTTTTAGCAAATGCAGAACTAAGATGTTCAATTAAAACATTAAACTCTACCTGTGAGCCTCCATATTATAATAATGTTATTTTATTTTTTATGAGTTAGAAAAATATAAAAATGTATTCAGAAAAATTCATTTGAATATTTAAAATTTTAAATCCTATGCATTATTCCCCAGTTTATTTAAATTATATAAATGCATAGTCATAATAGTTTTTCCATTATTATATGTCAAGAGTTTTATACTGTATTATGGAATGTTTTTGAATTTTCTGGTTAACTATCCATTAACTCAACAAATATAGATCTAGAACAGGAGGCCCTTAACATTCCCTCTGCTTGACTGAACTATAGATAAGTTTCTTTCTGACTCTAGGCCCCTAACCTCTTTTTTCTTAGAGCATTTATTTTACAACACTTGTTATTGTATTATTTTTCTACCCCTTTGAGATGTAACTCTTCTCTCTGCACTTTGCTAGTTTTACAACCTAGTAAAGTATTTCTCTAGGATCTGGGGAGACATCCCTTTGAAGTGTAAACATAAAGAAAAATAATGACCTGATCTCCCAGTCTCTATGGGAGAGTATAAGCCTAACTTAGACGAGCAATATTAGCAAACACAGATGGCCTAATAACATTGGCAAATCTCCTCACTAATATCCTCTGGTAGAGTGGTTTCTTGGGGTTGGTTCCAGGAACCTCATAGATACCAAAATTTGTAGATGCTCAAGTCCCTTAAAAATCATCTCTAGATTGAGGAGAGTCAAAATTACCTGGTGATCATCCAAAGGCAAAAACTCTTTATCTGAGGAATTCAGAAGTAATTATACTATTATTTAAAGCCCACATCTTGTTCCAGGTTTCTTTGCAAAAAAACATATAGTAACTAGAATTTCTGTACATCTCTGGAATACATGCCTATCAAAACGCATTGTGCAGCCCTTGCTGGCATTAAGGCACCAAAATGTCTACAAATGTAATCATTTATCATGACCTACATGGCTAATATGGTCCAAAATACCCTTAACCTCCCGCTTTAAGGTCCATAAATACCTCTGAAGAAAAATCCGCTGTGGAGTGCTCACTCCTCTCTTGCTGAAGCTTCCCACTGCACTCTTCTGCAGTGTTCTTTCTTTCTAATAAAACCTTCTTTTTGTAAACCTATACTGATGTTGATAAATTCTTACCAACTCTTGAGTCAACCACTTTCCGATGCCTGGACTTTACCACCTCCCTGGCATAGATTGCTTAATACAATGTAAGTGTTATGTAAATAGTTGCTATCTTGTATTGTCTTTTTTTTAATTTGTATTATTTTTATTGTTGTATTGTTACTGTTTTTTGTTTCCCAAGTATTTTTGATTCGCAGTTGTTTGAATCCCATGGATGAGGAACCTGCAGATACAGAGAGACAATTATACTTTCCACTAGTTCATCTAAGCTCTGAACAATTCTACCACCTTGTGTTTCAGTAGAGTTCAGTTCAATATTTCTCCTTTGCAATAAATCTTGAATACGCTATGAATCTTATAAATCTTCCTTGCCTGTTTAACTCTAAGTGCAATTTTTCTTTCACATTCTCAGGTGTCTATTATGTGCCAGCAGGCACTCTGGTAATTCAGTGCTTACAAGTTAAACACTGTATGCCTTGATAATACCTACAGTCCAGTGGAAGACTGAGACAAATAATTTGATATTTAAAGGAGAGTGTCTGGGAAAACAGAAGGGAGGTGCCTGATAAAAGAGGAACAGAGAATAAAAACTATAATAGAAGAAATATCATCAAAGCTAGTCTCTTCATGGTATTATCCAGGCAATTTGCAGTAGGGCAAACACTCCAGGAGGACATCCAGCACATGTGAAAACCTAGAAAGAAGATGAACATTGCAGTATGAAGACAAGAAAAATCAGAATGGCTACAGTGTATTCAGTGAAATGGGAGGGGTGTCAGGAAATGAGGCTAAAACAAAATAAGAGAAAGATAGGGAAGGCACTTATTTTTTAATATTTAATATTTGTATACGAGTTCAGTTTTATTTTAATCAATAGATTAATTAGCAAGACAATATAACTTAATATTCACTGGCAAGGGCTTTGGTGTCAGACTAACAGGTTTTGAAATTTGACTCTATCTCTCATAAGTTGTGTAGCATTAGGCAAGTTGTCTAACCTCTCTAAATGTCAGCTTTTTCATTTCATACATAAGGATAATGCTTGAAGTTTTATGTGGATTAAAGGGAATTGTACCTAAAATATTAACGTAAGTCTTGGTACACAGAAAATGATCCATGATGATGATGATGTGGTGATGACAATAGAAACCAATCTGTGATACTGATAATGAAGTACACATACTATATACCAGGTCCTGGGAGTTATGAGGTGTCTGAAGAAAACAGAAATTGCTGGAGTGTTTTTAAAATGGAAATGTACTATCTAATTTACATTTTTGAAATAAAATTCTGATGTTTTTAAAGTTGGGAAGTGGCTGGGCATGGTGGCTCATGTCTTTAATCTTAGCACTTTGAGAGTCCGAGGAAGGTGGATTGCTTGAGTCTAGGAGTTCAAGACCATCCTGGGCAACATGGTGAAACCCTGCCTCCACAAAAATGTAAAAATTAGCCAGCTGTGGTAGTCCCAGGTACTTGAGAGGCTAAGGCAGGAGAATCATTTGAGTCCAGGAGACAGTGGAGCTTGCAGTGAGCTGAGATAGTGCCATTGTGCTCCAGTCTGCAGGACAGGAATGAAATCCTGCCTTAAAAAAAAAAAAAAAAAAAAAATTGGGAAGTGAATGCTGTAATTCAGACAAGATACAATAGGGGTATGAGAACAGGTAGTAGAAGCTAAAACTTTGAGTAAATATTTGCAGATACATTAACTAAAAGTCGATATGTACTGAAATGATGGGTTTATAATAGAATGGCCTAATAATAGGATCAATGTACTTCTGCTTTTTAACTGTTGTCTCAATGTAATTATTAATAGCAGAGCCTTCTACTTATAAAAGTATCTTTGTTTGGATGATGAACTATATTGTAGAAGTCTTTGTAGGAATCAGTTCATATGTTTTATAAGAGAGTTGTTTAATCGAGCCAATCAATCGAGTGGATGACATCTTCAAAATATAATATAGCAACAATCATAAGACAAAGAGCTTTCAGGACCATGTTATAACCGCCCAATGGATTCACCTTGCCTGCAGCCTAGACAGAGCTGATTTACCAAGACAGGGGAATTGCAATAAAGAAAGAGTAATTCATGCAGAGCCCACTGTGAGGGATACTAGAGTTTTATTATTACTCAAATCAGTCCACCCGAACATTCAGGGAGCAGAGTTTTTAAGGACAACTTAGTGGGTGAGGATAAGCCAGCAAACTGGGAGTGCTGATTGGTCAGAGATGAAATCATAGGGAGTCAAAGCAATCCCTTCATGCTGAGTCAGTTCCTGGGTGGGGGCTACAAGATCACATGGGCCTGTTTATCAATCTGGGTAGTCCCAGTTGATCCATTAAGTGCAGGGTCTGCCAAATATCTCAAGCACTGATCTTGGGAGCAGTTTAGGGAGGGTCAGAATCTTTTAGCTGCCTGACTCCTAAACCATAATTTCTAATCTTCTGGCTAATTTCTTAGTCTTACAAAAGCCGTCGAGTTCCGCAGTAAGGAGGAGGTTTATTTTGGGAAAGAGTTGTTATTGTCTTTGTTTTAAATTATAAACTATAAACTAAATGCCTCCCAAAGTTAGTTCAGCCTATGCACAGTAATGAACAAGGACAGCCTGGAGGTTAGTAGAAAGCTGGAGTCGGTTTGGTTAGATCCCCTTCACTTTGTCAGTCATAATTTTGCAAAGGCAGTTTCAGTGGCTGACACCTTTAATCCCACCACTTTGGGAGGTCCAGGTAGCTGGATCACTTGAGTTCAGGAGTTTGAGACCAGCCTGGCCCACATGGTGAAACCCCACCTCTACAAAAATACAAAAATTAGCCAGGCTTGGTGGCACACACCTGTAGTCCCAGCTACTCAGGAAGCTGAGGCATGAGAATCACCTGAACCCAGGTGGCAGAGGTTGCAGTGAGCTGAGATAGCACCACTGCACTCCAGGCTGGTTGACAGAGCGAGAGTCCATCTCAAAAAAAAAAAAAAAAAAAAAAAAAGAGAGAGAGAGAAAGAGCTATTTTTTATTTGAGCACATTTATCTGTCAGATGATGCTTTTTGCTGATAACATGCATTATATAATTTAATGCTGAAAAAATCCTATTAAGCACATGTTATTGTTATCCCTATTGTACAGACGAGAAAATTGGAGCACAAAGAGGTTAAACAATCTGTTCAAGTTACATAGCAAATGAAGGGACATGTATCCAAACCAGAGCATCTGCCTCCAGAGCCTGTGCATTTAACTCCTATGCAAAAAGTGCCAGAATAGAGTAGTTTTAAGACCAGGCAATGCTCAGATAGGTCTACTATTATCTAAGAAGATAGTAAAGAATCAGAGGAAGAGCTGTGGGCAATAATAGAATAAACTATTTCAGCAAGGTAGAAAGCACAAAGACAATGATATCAGAGTAACTTCAACTAGGAAATGATATTTCAGATAGATTTTAAAGAATGAAAAGAATATTTGTCTCCTTAAAAGGTCTACTTCAAATGAAAATTTATAAAGATACATGTTTTTCCTTTATTATTCCAAGGAAATGTGATCACTCAGTCTTCAAAATGTCTTCGTATTAAACATATATAAAAATATGTTTTCTTACCACAGACAGATCTGAGATCAGCAACATTCTGAGAGACTTCTGTACACTTACATTATTTATATGAAAATTTACAATTCAAACTATTTATCTTAGCCTTTCTGATTAATATTCTATCCTATAGCATATACCCACACACCTACACATGCACACACACACAAAGACACACAGAGCAAAATTTTAGTATCCAAGATACTCTTGCCACAATAGTTTTTCTTTTCCTCAAACACGCCAAACTTTGGCCTTTTTCCTTTCTCTGTTTAATCTTTTTCAAATCTTAGATTGTCAGCTCTTTTCTGATGTTTCTTCTAGGCTATGGTACATGGAACAGCACTTTGGTTTTATTTTTTAAAATCTTCTGGGACAAAGCCTTTCTCTACATATTGCAACTTCTCCTCTGCTCTATTTCCTGTAAAGACTATTGTCCCCATTTGAACACTGAATATATTAATAACTGAGTAGATAAATTTGGTTTAATTCTGAAGTTCTTGTCAACTAATATAAGTTACAATCTCCAGATTAGCCTTTATAAATAACAGAAGTGTTCATTTTGCTTCATGTGCTTTTATTCTTTATCTCAGTCAGATATTAAGTAAACCATCTTAAAGAACATAATTTTTATCTTCAAATTACTTCCATAATTTTTATACACAATGTCTGACACTCAGAAATAATCAAGTAAAAGGGAAGTCAAGGCTTGATTAAATACCAAGAGAAAAATAAAATAACCAGGGAAATTAGAAAATGTTTTGTATCAAATGAATGAAAATAAAGCCGAGTTTTAAAAATGTTTAGCTTGAAAGCCTACATTCGACAAAAAGAATGATTTAAAATAACCAAAGCAGACACATTAAGAAACTAACAAAGAAAGGCTGATCTAATTTCGAAGCAAGAAAATACAAGGAAACCATAGAAATTCTATAGAAAAATAATAAAATAGAAACAGAAAAATAAAAATGTAGGAAAATCAATTAAAGCAAAAGTTGACTCGCTTTTCAGATAAAAACGTTGATAAATTTTGGTTAAACTGGCAAACAGAGAAGACAGAAGACACACATTTTAAGAATCCAAAATGAAAGGATATCATTATTGATGACTCTTTGGAAATAATACAGGTTATAAAGACACTGTGGCTTGGAATTAGAAGACCTACACAGTGGAATAACCAAATAGAAGAATCCTGGGTTCCTCATACAGTGAACATGATAGTGTGTATATACTGGAGAGACATAAAAGAGTTCAGAAGAGGCTTCACAAGAAAACTTTGAGGTTAATCTCTCACCTTATGGCCCAAGTTTAACCTGGTTGATTTTAAGTTCTTTAACAAGAAGTTTCCAAAATATTTAAAAGGACTTATAAAAGTAAATATTGGGGAATGGCCAAGATCGCTGACTGTAAGCAGCTAGTGCTTGTGGCTCTCACGGAGAGGAGCAAAAGGGGCAAGTAAATGCAGCACTTTCAACTGAAACACCCATGTACTCACATTGACATTAATCATAGAAACAACTTGATGCACAGAGAATGAAGCAGAGCAAGACAAGACAATGGCCCACTTGGCAGCAACATGGAATCAGAGGATCCTCCCTAGCCCAGGGAAGCCATGAGTGAATGAACAACCCCAGGAAACTACACTTCTCCCACAGATATGTGCTACCCTAGGGTCAAAAGACCTCCTTGTGAACCCACTCCACCAGGGCCTTCAATCTTCAGTCTGTCAGACAGAGCTACATGAAGTCTCAGCAAAGGAGCTGCGTAGGTGTGCATGGAGACCCTGGAGCCTTAGATACTTTGACTTTCTGGCAAAAGTAGCTGCTGCTCTAGCAAAGTGGGAGGTTAAACTCCTGTACATACCCCCAGGCAAGAGGCTGAATCCAGGGGGCTGAGCAGCAACAGCCCATAGACTGCATTTCCAGAGCACTTCACAAGATTAGACCCACTTGCTTAAAATTACAGTCAGCTACCAGTAGCAGCATTGCACTCACCTAAGAAGGAGCTCCCAGAAGGAGGGTCAGGCTCCCATCTTTGCTGTTCAGGCGACTTTGCCATTCCAGCCTTCAGGCTTTGGAGAGTCTGAGCTGACCCAGGGCAGATGGGATTCCCCCAGACAGCACAGCTGCTCTACCAAAATGTGGCCAGAATGCTGCTTCAAGCAAGCACCCAATCCTGGGCAGGACCTCCCAGTCAAGGCCTTCACACCCACCTGAGCTCTCTAGCCATCAGAGATCTGAATTCTCCTAGGACAGCACTCCTAGAGGAGAAGGTAGGTCGCCGTCTTTGCTGTCTGGGTGACAACCATTCGAGCTTTTGAGCATTGGAGTGTCTGAGGTGACAAAGGACTGAAGTGGATCCCCAGTGCAGCAGAGCAAATCTACCAAAATATGGCCAGACTGCTTTTTTTAGTGAGTCCCTATCTCGTTCCTTCTCTCTGGGTGGGACTTCTCAACTGGGGTCTCCAACAGATGCCTATAGGCACTATTCACAATAGCAAAGACTTGGAATCAACCCAAATGTCCAATAGTGACAGACTGGATTAAGAAAATGTGGCACATATACACCATGGAATACTATGCAGCCATAAAAAAGGTTTTTTTATGTCCTTTGTAGGGACATGGATGTTTGTGTCCTTTGTAGGGACATGGATGCAGCTGGAAACCATCATTCTCAGCAAACTATCGCAAGAACAGAAAACCAAACACTGCATGTTCTCGTTCATAGGTGGGAACTGAACAACGAGATCACCTGGACTCGGGAAGGGGAACATCATACACCGGGGCCTATCATGGGGAGGGGGGAGGGGGGAGGGATTGCATTGGGAGTTATACCTGATGTAAATGACGAGTTGATGGGTGCTGACGAGTTGATGGGTGCAGCACACCAACATGGCACAAGTATACATATGTAACAAACCTGCACGTTATGCGCATGTACCCTAGAATTTAAAGTATAATAATAAAAAAATTAAAAAATAAAATAGGGAAAGCCACAGAGTCCCTGACTGGAAGATACAGGGATGCTCTCGAGTGGCTTGGGGGTGGGATTCAAGGGCTTGTCAGTTATGAAGCCTTCCCTATTACAAACAGGAACGAACAAACCATAAACCAATCAACAAATGAAAAAGGCACTTCTATGTGTTTGCGAGGAATCACACACACACCCAGGGACTCCAGCTTTGGGGGTTGATGCATGCTCCAGCCAAGGTAAAGCAATAGCTGCTACTGAGGATCCGTGGATAATTATTAATGGATGGGGGCTTCCTGTGGCGGAGCTAGAGGCTGGGCTCGGGATCTCTCCACCTCCCCTCACCTGCTTGAGCCAGCTTTGCTTCCTGGAATCCTAACTGCTGTCAACCACTTTCCTCTCTGCCCTCCCCAACCCTGCCTTCCATTCCAGTCACGTTTTCCAGTCCTAGGAATTCACTTTTCTGTCTTCTGGGCCAGGCCCCTCTGATACCAACGAACGAACTGTAGTTGCTTTGCCCTGAGCTCACCTGCCTGATCTGCCTCCCTCCCCCAACCTACCTTGCTATTCCTGTTTCTTTTCAAACCCAGCTCCTGCTCAATCCCTACACCTGTGCTAGTAAGGGCTTACATAGGTGAACTAGAATCCTGCTCTCAGCTCCCTTCTTCTCATTAAAAGAAGGTGGGGAAGAAGACAGACTTGATTCAGTAACTGTAATTTTTATATATATATATATATATATATATATAAAATAAATGATCATAACATGCAGTATTATTATAAATTTCAAAATAAAACCAGCGTTGAAGTTTTTCTGTGCATTGATAAACACAATTAGTATTTTGGTAAGCAATCTTCCGGATATCTTTATCCCCTGCCCTCTTCACCCTACTTCTTCTCCACCCACAAAAACACTCATGCCTTTCTGTATCTCAAATGGGATTATACTATATACCATGTTCTTTGTTTTTTTAAATTTAGAAACTTCAATTATCTCCTCCTTAATGTATGTTTTCTTTTATGTTCAACAACGTGCCTTGTTTTCCTTTCATATTAGTAAATTTAGAATCACATCAGTATTTTATAATTGCATGGGATGACACCTTAACTTATTTAAACATATTCCATTTACAGATATTTTATTCACTTTCAATTCATTTTGTTAGTACTGCTCTACTATTTTACATTATTACTAGTAATATAATAAAAATATGAGAAACAAACAAAAAAAGAAAATGTACCTACACCCCATGGAATATTATGCTACCATAAAAAAGAATGAGATCCTAACTTTTGTGGGAACATTGAGGGAGCTGGGGCTATCATCCTTACCAAACTAACACAAGAACAGGAAACCAAATACTGCATGTTCTCACTTGTAAGTGCAAGCTAAATGATAAGAACTTATGGACACAAAGAAGGAAACAACAGACACTGGGGCCTACTTGAGGAAGGAGGGTGGGAGGAGGGAGAGAAGCAAAAATGATAACTATTGGGTATTGAGCTTAATACCTGGGTGATATGATAATATATACAACAAACTCTGGTGGCAGGTGTTTATCCATGTAACAAAAACTTCACTTGTACTTTCAAACCTAAAATAAAAATTAAAAACAGAAAAAAGATACTATGAACTGTTTTGATCAATACATATAAATATATATAAAGACCAATAAATATAAAGACACACCTTACCAAAACTGACTTAAGCAGAAATGGAAAATATGAATACCTCAATAGTAAGTAAAGAAATTGAATTAATAATATGAAATTATTTTAAATTATTCCACAAAGAAAAGTTCAGACTAAGATGGCTTAAGAATAAATTCTAGCACATACTTAAAGTAGAAATAATACTAAGAATATCAATTCTTCACAAATTTACCAAGAAAATAATAAAAACATAAACATTTCCCAATTCGTTCTATCAGGCCAGTATCAACAAATACCAAAGCCAGAAAAAGATATGATAAAAGAAAACAACAGGGCAATATTTCAATGACTACATATGCAACCTCTTTTCTATTAATTATTTAGTAAATCAAAATCCAGCAACATATATAGAGGATTATACATCAATATCAAATGGGATTTGTCCCTGGAATGAAAGGTTGTTTTAACATTTGAGATTCAATTAATGTACTTCACATAGCAATGCAATAAAGAAGAAAAATCACACCATCAATTAAATAGGCACATAAACACACACACACACTCACACACAAAACAAAAACAAAAACAAAAACAAAAAACTTAAAAAAAAACTAACGTTATGGAAAAAAACTCTCAATAAACTAGGAATAGAAAGTAAATTCCTCCACCTATTAAGGATATTCACAAAAACCTTATTTTAGCATAATCCTTAATAAAGAATCATAGAATGGTATGCCCCATTAGATTGGGCACAAGACAAGGGTGCACTCTACTCACCATTGAAAAAAAAGGCTGAGAGAATTTAAAGAATATCTAAATGAATTGGGATATAGTCTATTTTCATGGATCGGAAATGTCAATAATGTTAACTGGTGATTCTCTTTATAGTTATATATACATATAGTGTAATCTGTATGAAAATGCCAACATACTATTTTTTAATCAATGTCAATGTAAAATATCTACCCAGAAACAGAAAAAGCAAAAATAGCTAAAAAGCTATGAAAAACAACAAAGTTGAAGGACTTGCATTTTACATTTTCAAAACTAACTATAAAGTTATGGTAATCTTGACAGTGGGTTCCTGGCACAAGGATAGATATATTAATCAATGGCACCAATTTGAGAGTCCAAAAATAAATAATTTCATTTATATCCAATCGATGTTTCAGAAACATTTCAACACTACTCAGTGGAAAAATGGTATTTTTTAAAAAGATGCTGCTGGGCCAGTTGGATTTCTCCATGCAAAAAGGTGAATGTAGATTTTTTACTCGTCACCATAAGCAAAAATTAACTCAAATAATAGGCCCAAAAATAATACTCTAAATGATCAGTCTTTTAGAAGAAAATACAGGAGAAAATCTTCAAACTTTATGTTATATAATGTGTTCTTACCTGTAACATAAAAAGCAAAATCCATTTAAGAAATATTAGTTAAATTGGACAGACTTAAAATTATTTTTTTTCTTATATTAAATATAATAGTTTATATATTTACAGGATACACTTGAGTATTTGTTACTTGAATAGAATGTGTAATGATCTGGTCCGGCTATGTGGGGTGTCTTATCACCTTGAGTATTTATCATTTCTATGTATTGGTAACGTTTCAAGTCCTCCCTTCTAGCTACTTTGAAATATAAAATATTATTGCTGCTAACTATACCCCATTCTGCTATAGGACATTAGCACTTATTTCTTCTAACTGTATGTTTGTACTCATGAACCTTTTTTCCATCCACACACCATTCTCAGCCTCTGGTATCCATCATTTGATTCTCTATCTCTATAAAGTCAATTTTTTTAGCTCCCATGTATGAATGAGAACATACAATATTCGTCTTTCGGTGCCCGGCTTATGTAACTTAATATGATGACCTCCAATTCCATGTTATTGCAAAGGAAAATATTTTATTTTTAAAGGCCGAATAGTGTTCCATTGTAAATATATACTACATTTTCTCTATTCATTCTTACATTGATGGACACAAGTTGATTCCATATCTTTTCTACTGTCAATAGTGTTGCAATAAATATGTGAGTGTAGGTATCATTTTGATAAATATATATATATATATATGTTTAGATAAATAACTAATAATGGGAGTGCTGGATTGAATGGTAGTTCTATTTTTAACTTTTTAAGAAATTTTTATGTTGTTTTCTACAGTGGTTTTACTAATTTACATCCTCACCCAAAGTGCCTAAGAGTTCCCTTTTCTCTGCATCCTCATGACCATGTGTGATTGTCTTTTTAATAAGAGCCTTCTAACATGGATAAGATAATATCTCTTTGTGCTTTTGATTTGCTTTTCTCTGATGATTAGTGATGTTGAGTATTTTTTTTTTTTTTTGGTATATCTGTGGGCTATGTGTATGAATTCCTTTGAGAAATCTCTATTCATGTCCTTTAACCATAATTTCATGGGCTTATTAGTTTTTCTTTTTTTAATTGTTGAGTTGTTTGAGTTCCTTTTATTTTTACTCCACTGTCAAAAGAAATAATTGCAAATATTTCCTCCCATTCAACAAATTGTCTCTTTACTCTGTTGATTGTTTCTTTTGCTGTGCAGAAGCTTCGTCTATTTGTCTATTTTGTTATCACTACCTGTGTTTCTGAGGTCTTAGTCATAAAATATCTACCTAAACAAATATTCTGAAGTGTTTTTCTTATGTTTTTTTTTCCTCATAGTTTTATAGTTTCAGGTCTTATGTTTAAGGTTTTTTTGTTTTGTTTTTTTTTCCTAAATATTTTATGTTCTGGTATACATGTGCAGAATGTGCAGGTTTGTTACATAGGTATATACATGCCATGATGGTTTGCTGCACCCATCAACCTGACATCCACATTATGCATCTCTCCTAAAGTTATCCCTCCCCTATCCTCCACCCCCCAACAGGCCCTGGTGTGTAATGTTTCCCTCCCTGTGTCCATGTGTTCTCATTGTTCAATTTCCACTTATGAGTGAGAATATGCGGTGTTTGGTTTTCTGTTCCCTTTAGTTTGCTGAGAATGATGGTTTCCAGCTTCATCCATGTCCCTGCAAAGGACGTGAATTCCTCCATTTTTACGGCAGAATAGTATTCCATGGTATATATGTGCCACATTTTCTTTATCCAGTCTATCATTGATGGGCATTTGGGTTGGTTCCAAGTCTTTACTATTGTGAACAGTGCTGCAATGTTTAGGTTTTTAATTCATCATAGTTGATATCTGTATATGATGAGAGATAATGATCTAGTTTCATTCAGGTATATGGTAATCCAGTTTTCTCAGTACCATTTACTGAGAGTGTATCTATGTTATTGATGACCTTGTGGAAGATCAGTTCATTGTAAATACGTGGATTTATTTTGGGGTTCTCGATTCTGTTCAATTGGACCGTGTGTCTATTTTTATATCAACACCATGCTACTTTAGTTATAATAGCCTTGTAATACAGATTGAAATTAGGCAGTGTGATGCCTGCAACTTTGTTCCTTTTGCTCAGGAGTGCTTTGACTGCTTTGATTCTTTTTTGGTTCTATATGAATTTTAGGACTTTTTTTTTAATCCCTTGGAAAATTACATTGATATTTTGATAGATATTTGAGTCTGTAGATTGCTTTTGTTCATATGGTTATGTTAGCTCTATTAATTTTTCTGATCCATGAGCATGGGATGTATTTGCATTTATTTGTGTCTTTTTACACTTCTTCCTTCAGTGATTTGTAGTTTTCCTTGCAGAGACTGATTACCTCTTTGGTTTAATTTATTCCTTGGTATTATTTGTAGCTATTTTAATGGGGTTGCCCTCTTGATTTCTTTTTTGTCTGTTTCCTTATCCATTATTGGTGTTTAGAAACACTAATGATTTTTGCATGTTGATTTTGTATCTTACAGCCTTACTGGATTTGGTTATCATTTCTAAGAGGCGTTTTGGAGGGTTTTTCTAAATAGAAGCTAATATTGTCTGCAAAGAGGGACAATTTGGCTCCCTCTTTTCCAGTTACAATGCCTTTAATTATTTTCACTAGCCTGGCTAGCACTTTCAGTACTATGTTAAATAGGAGTGGTGAAAGTGGGCATCCTTTTCTTGTTCCAGATCTCGGAAAAAAGGCTATCAACTTTTCCTCATTTGGGATGATATTAACTGTGGATTTGTCCAATATGGACTTTATTATTTTGAGGTATATTCCTTCTTTTCCTACTTTGTTGAGAGTTTTTATCAATAGGAAATGTTGACTATTTTCAAGTGCTTCTTCTGTGTCTATTGAGATGGTCATAGAAATTTTGTTCTTCATTCTGTTGATGTGCTGTGTCACATTTATTGATTTCATTTTGAGCCATCCTTGCATCTCTGGGCTAAATCTCATTTGATCAAACCAACTGTTGAATTTGATTTGCTAGTATTTTGTTGGAGATTTTTGCATCTATATTCTTCAGGGATGGCCTGTAGTTTTCCTCGGTTGTGCCCTTTTCTGGTTTTGGTATCAGGGTAATGCCGATCTCATAGAATGAGTTAGAGAAATTTTCTCCCGTTTTAAATTGTTTGACCAGTTTCAGGAGGATTTGTGTTAGTTCTTCTTTTCTTCATTGACCCTGTAGTCATTCAGGAGCATGTTGCTTAATTTCTGTGTATTTGTATACTTTCCAAAGTTCTTGTTGGTATTAATTTCCAGTTTTATTCCATTTTCATCTGAGAAGATAATTGATATTATTTTAATTTTTAAAAATATATTGAGACTTGCTTTATGGTCTAACATATGGTTTACCCTGGAGAATGTTCTATGTGCTGATAAGAAGGTGTATTCTGCAGTTATTGAATAAAGTGTTTTGTAAATGTCTGGTAGGTTCATTTGACCTAAAGTCCTGTTTAAATCTAATGTTTCTTTGTTAATTTTGTGTCTAGATAATCTGTTGAATGCTGTGAATAGGGTGGTGAAGTTTGCCACTATTATTGTATTGGAATTTATCTCTCTACTTAGATCTAGTACAATTTGTTTTATTAATCTAACGTCTTTAGTGTTGGGTGCATATATATTGAGAGTTGTTATATCCTCTTTCTGGATTGATGCTTTATCATTGTATAATGACTCCCCCCTTTTTATTACTGTTTTTGATTTAGAATCTGATTTTTTTTTCTGATAAATATATAGCTACTCCTGATTGTTTTTGGTTTTTATTTGTGTGGAGTATGTTTATTATAGTGTTCCTTTGAAGGCATTACATTTTCCTGCTTTTTCATGTTTCCTGTGTCCTTATATTGATATCTGTGCATCCAGCATAATTGTCATTTCTTCTACTTTTTTTTTTTTTTTCATTTGTTTTTGTAGGAGAGGACATTTTCCTAAAGTTGTATCTATAGTGTTGGTTGGGTAGGGCACATCAGCTTTGATTCTAGGTACACGTAGTAGGGTAGTATCTGCATGATTTCTTTAGCCGTAAACAGCATCTGTGGTGACTGCAATTTCCTTAGTGGCTTTGGTGCAGTTTTTAGTGGAGGCTGTCCTGAAGTTTTACTAGGGACTGAGATGCTAGATGGGCCAATGTTTGAGCCCCAGTGGTGGCAGCAGTGGGCAAGACTGCATGTGCTGGCACCAGTGCCAGTGGGTCTAGGTAGGCCTGGGCCTTCAGGTAACTTGCTCAGATGCCAGTAGTGTCAAGGGTAGATTGGGTTATTGGGCAGGCTCTTGGACCCCTGGGTGGACGACATGAACTATGGCAGTGCCAGTGGCTGGATAACACTCTGGGTCCTAAACAGTGCTTGCTGGTAGTAGTGAGGGCTGTGATTGTTGGTTGGGATAGTCTCCATGCCTGCATATGGTACATGTAAATAGGCACCAGCTGTAGCGGTAGCTGCAGGGTGGATGGGATTAACCTCAGGCCCCCAGGAAGAGTGCTTAGATGCCAATGGTGGTGGACTTTGCTGGGCAGTCCCTAGGCTTTAGGGCTGTGCACTCTGACATGGAGAGAGTAGCAAAGAAGCTTGGTAGGCTTGTCCTCAGAGCCCTCTGTGGTGTGTGCACGCACCAGCTATGGTATACAGAGGCAGTACAATTCCCAGGCTTCTGGAAAGTTGCTTTGGTGGGAGGTGGTAGGAGCTGCACAGCGGCCCTGCCACTGAGAAGGTTGGGGTTGCCTTCATTGCCTGCAAACTTGGCTGGCTGGTTGGAAATAGGTGCCATGCTTACATTTTAGCTTCAGAGTTGCTTACTAGCTAGATTCAGTGGTTTTAACCTGTGCCTTGCTCACTTGCACCTCAGGTCCATCTGTGGCAGCCCATGACTGACTCTTGCTTCAGCCCCAGAAACAAGAGCTCATACTTTGCTCCCATCTCAGCCCCAGTGCTGTTGAGCACCAGGGCAGGGCATAATCTGTTGTGGGTTGGGTTCAAAAATGGTGCCTTGCTGTAGGCATCTTAGGTCTCAGGATGTGCAAGTGACCCAGCACAAGCTCTCTCTACGAAACAGCAGCCTTGCAGAGTCTCCTGGCAGTCCCACTTCCTGCAAGGGAGAAACTAGAATCTTCATGCATTGCTGATGGCAATGTAAAAGGGTACTGCCATTAAAAAAAACATTTTGGCAGTTACAAAAATATTAAACACAAATTTAGCACATGACTGTCAAATTCACTCCTTGATATCTACTCAAGAGAAATAAAACCTAGGTCATCTAAAGATTCCTATGTGAATGTTCATAGCGGCACTATTTCTAATAGCTACATACTGGGAAAAATCCAAATGTTCATTCCTTGTTAAATGAATGAAAAAAAAGTGCTATAGTCATACAATAAAATAATGTTCAGCAGTAAAGAGCAACAAACTGCTAATACATGTTACAATATGGATGTACCTCAAAAACATTATGCTAAATGTATTAATCCAGATGGAATTGACTACATATTTTTGATTCAATTTACATAAAATATCTAGGAATGTCAAATGTTTTAAGACAGGAGGCAGCTTAGGGCTGAGAGTGAGAGTGAGGATTTGCAGCAGAAAATGACCATGAGAGATCCGTTTAACGCAGTGGAAATATTTTAAACCTCAGTTGTGCTGATGACTACACAAGTCTACAAATTTATTACAAATCAAAACAAACATATTCACTCTCTTTACACTTATTTAACATTGTAATGAATATCCAATGCCATGGTTTGACTCTGTGTCTTCTCTCAAATCTCATCTCAAGTTGTAATCCCTACGTGTCTAGGGAGGGACCTATAATCCTGTATAATGTGAATTAATATAACAACATTAGCAAACTTTTGGACAATACATTAAAATTTGTATACACATGTCTATGTTCCATTTCTAGGAATATACTCTCGAAATGCATTCATATATGTGACAAAAGCATCACTATTTTTAGTAAACCCTAAACTGAGGTGAAACCAAATATCCACTAATAACTAAACAAATAAATAATTGCATATTTACACAATGGAATATCGTACAGCAGTGGAGCAAACCAACTAGGGCTGTGAGCAACAACATGGAGGAATCTCATAAATATAATGTTGATCAAAAATTAGTTTGATTAGTCAGATAGAGCATCCAGAGAAATTTATTTATAGCAACTTGATAAACAAGCAAAAATAATCCTTGCTGTTAAAAGTCAAATTAGTCATTAACTGGGGAGAGTGGTAATGGGGTAATTATTTGGAAGTTTGCTCTGAAGTGTTAGCAATGTTTTATTTATTGGCCATGGTTGTTATTATATGTGGATGGTCATTTTGTTATAATTTGCTGACTCCAATATTTGTAAACTTTTCTGAATATACATTACATGTCAATAAGACATATTTTTAAGAGTGTTTGAGGTGTTGGTCAGGGATCAGTAAGTCACCTATGTTACTTTTGTTATTGTGTTTGTTTTGTTATTCTCATCTCACACTAATAATTTTTTTGAACTCCAATAATCTTTGCCACTTGTTAGTCTTTACACATATTTTTGTCCTGCCTATCTTCTCTTCACCATAAATTCTACTCATCATTCATGCCTACATAATCAACATTTCCCCAGGGCAACATTCTGTGGCCTCCCATACAAGGCCCATGCCTGCCTCCTTTAACAAATCTTAGTCTGTTTGTGCTGTGCATAACATAAAACCTGGGTCATTTATAAAGAACAGGAATTTATTTTCTCATAGTTTTGGAGGCTGGGGAGTTCAAGAACAAGTTGCTAGTAGGTTAGGATATCAAATGAGAGCTACACTCTGCTTCTAAGATGATGGCTTATTGCTGCATCCTCTGTCAGGGAAGGATGCTGTGTCCTCATATGATGAAAGGCAGAAGGGCAAGAGATCCCAACACTGCATGAAGCCTCTTGTATAATCCCATTCATCAGGGAGGAGCCCTCATGGCTTAAGCATGTTATAAAGGCCCCACCTCTTAATACCATTACACTGGGAATCTGAATTTTGGAGGGGGCACATTTAAACCATAGCAACATGGATCTGATAGTGCAGCATCTCTCTCCTTCCTAGCTGGTGTCAAAGTTACCATTTTACATTTGTTTCTATGATTACTGATAAAATTATTACTAGGTACAAGTCCCACAAGGGCAGAGGCCTGCTTTTTTTTTTTTTTTTGAGACGAAGTCTTGTTCTGTCACCCAGGCTGGAGTGCAGTGGCGCAGTCTCTCAGCTCACTGCAAGTTCCGCTTCCTGTGTTCATGTCATTCTCCTGCCTCAGCCTCCCAACTAGCTGGGACTACAGGTGCCCACCATCACGCCTGGCTAATTTTTTGTATTTTTCGTAGAGACAGGGTTTCACCTTGTTAGCCAGGATGATCTCGATCTCCAGACCTGGTGATCCACCCACCTTGGCCTCCCAAAGTTCTGGGATTACAGGCATGAGTCACCGTGCCCAGCCACGGTTATTTTTTATATTGTAATGTATTTCCAGTATCTAATGCAATGTCAGCCTCAATAAATATTTGATGAATGTGACTTGGCAGTTAGCCATGCATTTGCAGTGAATGATTCATAGGAAACACCCAATGCAAACGATTGATTGTAATTACCAAAGAAAGACTGCTGCAAAGAGAATGTATTACATATTATGTTTTCTTCATCATGATGACTGTCTTTACTAGATAGGGTAGAAACATAAGTAATTCAGAAAAACTACAGTGTAGTAAAATGACTCAAATGAGATTGAGATAGAAAGCTCAGGGCTGTTTTGGAAGTTTGTGGTCACTAAGGACTCAGGATTCTTTTTGCTTTGCCACTCTTAGTCAATGGTTTCTACCTTTAAAGTACAGCATTGCTACTTCAGTTCCAGGTAAACTATATAGGTTCCAGAAAGCAGAAGAGAGGAAGAGATGAGGGCAAAAGAAACATACATATACTGGTTGAGCATGTCCAATAAAAAGAACTTTTCTTGACACTGACCCAGTAACTTCAGCTTTACATCTTATTGAAAGCACCTTTCAGAAAGGAAATCGAAATGTAGATGTTTTGATAAGTCTATCGTCACCTCAAACAATATACTGATCTGTTAGTAAGGTAGATAGGAGAAATACAAAGCATTTTTCTCCTCCCTTATGAAATGTGTCCATTTTTAGTTATTTGAGCATATTGCATCCTAAAACTGTTTTTTTTTTTCAAAACCTATTGGAAATATGTCTTGGCAAAATAAATTTTTATTGTATATTTTCCTTTAAGCCTTTTTCCCAAAAACTTTGAACAAGGGAAGTTCAGTATTAGAAATGGATTTATGGTTCAAAATATTTAAAAATTGAGAAATACATTGTGTAAAACCCAAAGTCAAACCTCACCTGGATTCCAGACACAAACATGAAGATGCAACACTATGTATTACACTGTATACATTTTGAAATATATCCTCATCAAAAATCGGATGAGCCATCAACATCTTATCTATCCATCTTCCCCAACCACCCTCTTCTCAACTCTTATGAAGCCTCATTCAGTTAATTTTTTATGTAAAAAACTATTGAAGTTAAGCCATAGCAGCAGGAAAGGTTTTTTTTTTTTTTTTTTCCTTTTCATTTTTGAATGTGTTTTTTATAGGTCTGTGTGCTTACATATGAGTGCATGCCTGCTGTTTGGCCGTTCTTTCACACCAAACAATGAAACCACACAGAGATGACCTGAATTGGGAGTTTAGCCGTGCTGCCATTTCTTCATTCTACCTCTTTGTTTAACTTTTCTGTCACTAGTTCTAAGCTAAAAACAGAATAAATTGCCAGAATAAAGTAAGAATGGCAGATTCTCAAAATTCATACCCTCCCCCATCCAGAAAGATAGTCTGATATTTGAATTTCAAGGGAAATTTCTTCAGAAACATTGAATAAATGGGGTTGAAAAACTGAAGGATGCAAACACTTAAGAAAAGTATAGATGACTCATTAATTTAAAAGAAAAACATTCTAAGGATTCAAGAATGAGTTACATTTTGAAATGAAATCATTTTTATATTTGTGCTTACTTTTAACTTTAGGGACTATTCTATCAAAAGGGACTTTGCTTTTAATTGATTAGGTAAGGCGCTGAAGTACTAAATAGACGCCTCTTTTTATTCCTTGACAGTTTTCTTCAAGAAAGAAAAGCATTCCTGGGCCAAAAGAAAAATGAACTGACTTCTGAAAAATAGCACTTTTAAAATTTTGTCAAACATTGTTAATACAGTTATATGAAATTAAGTTATCTCTCTCTGTTTCTTCCTAGTGTGTCAGAAATACTAAGGTTCCAATAGGTTGTACCATACACACATTGCATAGAGACTATACAAAGTGTTTAAAGATTTGTAAGATATAAAAGACTCATTTAAGAAAACTGTCATTTCCTTTAAGTGTTAAATAGACAGCAATATAGTTCTATCTCTTCTCTCTCTCTGTGTGTGTGTGTGTGTGTGTGTGTGTGTGTGTGTGTGTGGAGAGACAAGAGGGGCATATTGAGAGGAAGCACAAGATTTCTCCAGAGGAAGCCGTTGCCCATTACATTAATACATGTGACATATTGACATACTTGGTACATCAAACATAAGGCTTGCTTCCATTTAGTTTGTGACAATTCGAACAACTATATACGGATAAACACATTCCTGTTAGCTTTGTGTTTTCCACAAACATTCCTAAGGAGAATTAAGATAAAATCACTGAAGAAATATTCCACTATTTATGCATTATGTTTTAATGTGTTCATTTTTTATTTAAAAAATTTAACACAAAATATTTTGAACAGACAAATATGCCACACATTTGATACCCAAGATAATGTAATATACTATAGTTTTAGGAAAATGTTAAGAACATCATACATAAAGTTGTAATTGACCTTACGTTTCTAAAGAGGAATCATACTTGCACTCTCATTACTTGTTTGCTTACTTTTTGTGCTCACTTTCTAAGAATAATATTTCTTACAGAAATAGCAAAAAGGGATTTTAGTGGTTAATTTTATTTCCAAATTTCAACCAAATTTAAATTCTATTTATATAAATTATGCCCACTATTTTAAGTCCTGGCTTGCATTATAATATGCAGCATCAGAAGAAGGCCACCTATCATTTGCTATACAAACATGAGCTATAATACTGGCTAGTTTTTTTTTTTTTTTTTTTTTTTGACAGAGTCTCACTCTGTTGCCCTGTCTGGAGCACAGTGGCGCAACCTCAGCTCACTGCAACCTCTGCCTCTCAGGTTCAAGTGATTCTTCTGCCTCAACCTCCCAAGTAGCTGGAACTACAGACACGCACCACCATCCCTGGCTAATTTTTGTATTTTTAGTAGAGATAGGGTGTCACTATGTTGACCAGGCTGGTCTCGAACTCCTGACCTCAAGTGATCTGCCCACCTCGGTCTCCCAAAGTGCTGGGATTACAGGTGTAAGCCACAGTGCCTCACCAGTAGTTTGTTCTTTGAAGGTAACAAACCACAATTTGTTTAACTATTCATCTGTTGAATGACATTATTATAAATAATTAATCGAAATGAATTTAAAAAAATGCCACTTAAGTAAAATGCTTTTAATTATCACATTGGAGGATAACTGCAAGTTTGTATTACGCCTGGTACGATGGTTAATATTGAGTGTCAACTTGATTAGATTGAAGGATAAGAAGTATTGTTCCTGGGTGTATCTGTGAGGGTGTTGCCAAAGGAGATTAACATTTGAGTTAGTGGACAGAGATAGGAGGCTGATCCTCAATCTGGGTGGGCACCATCCAACCAGCTGCCAGTAGGGCTAGAAAATGTATGTAGAAAAAGGTGGAATAAGCAGACTTGCTGTGTGTTCCGGCCTTCATCTTTCTCCCACACTGGATGCTTACTGCCCTTGAATATTAGACTCCAAGTTCTTTGACTTTTGTACTCTTAGATTTACATCAGTAATTTGCCCGGGGCTCTCGGACCTTTGGCCACAGACTGAAGACTGCACTTTCGGCTTCCCTAGTTTCGAAGTGTTGGTACTTAGACTCATCCACCACTGGCTTATTTGCTCCTCAAATTGCAGACAGCCTATCATGGGACTTTACCTGTAACCATCTGAGTCAATTCTCCATAATAAACTTCCTTTCATATATACATAGATCCTATTAGTTTTATCCCTCTAGAGAACCTGGACTAATACACATGGCATATTTTAAAAACACGGCCACATTAAGACTAATTATGAAATATATAGTATTTGATCACCGAATTCATGACTTGCAGAGAAATATTAAGTATTTAAAATCACACGGCATATTTTTAAAACATGGCCACATTAAGACTAATTACAAAATGTGTAGGTTTTGATCACTGAATTAGTGACTTACAGAGAAATATTAAGTACAAAAAATTACTGATACCTGTCAGTTCTTTGCTTAATTAGGAGAGCCAGTCTCTGTGCACCTTTGGAACAAGCCCCATTTATTTGAGTTCTAAGAGTATACATTGTCAATTACTCATATCCCTAGGAACTTTACTTGCCAATGCTACCTTAGTTGTCAATAAAATTATAAGACGTTTTCATTCTTAAGTACTTGTCACCTCGTATAGAGACATATTTAATTCTAGTTCTGGTGGAAAAGTAGCATGACTAACATTTAAATTATGGTTCATTCACTGGGATAGGCCATTTTACAAAGAGTCAGGAAAATCGGACCATAAGCATAGTCCCCATGTTTCCTAACCCAAAATTCCTGACATTTTTATTACAAAAGCATTAAAGTAAAATTGCTATTTTATTTTAACTCTACCTCTCCTTATTTTCTTTGAACTTTCATGTTCTGTCCTTCTAATTTTAGTTCACATCATGTTGATAATAATCATATTTTATTCTGTAACAATGTGCCTTCCTACCTTTTTCTTTAGGCTTATTCTAAGTGTGCATAACCAAACTAATAAACATTTGCATTATTTGGAAGATACACACACACACTGTGCAAGTGTTTAGAATGATGTGTGTAAATTATACTTCTTCAAATTTAGTCCACTGTTAAACCCTGAACCAATAAAATATTCCTGATATCGAGATGAATTAAGTGATTTTTATTTACACTTACTGTTTGAAATCATTCCACATTTTACTTTACCTCACACTTCAGCAATAAATGTGCTACTTCTAAAAGTTTCCTTGCTTGTTCATAGAGGACTGAAATATTTTTCTTACTTATTACTAATATTATTCACTCCTTAGTCTTTTTCTTCATTTAAAAAAAAGAATTCATTTTTCTATTTAAGATAGTCTTCTTAGATTCCACTGATGTTTTAACTTAAATTCAACTAGCTGATTTCTAGGCCTGTTACCTAGTTGGGATTTTTTTTTTTCCAAATAAATCTTCAGAATGTTTATCATTTCTTGTTGCTATGCATTTCTCTTCCTTGGATTTTGCTGAATTATATTCTTAAGTAATTTCCTCACAAAAGGATGTATTTCAAAGTAAATTGCTTACATTATTGCTACCTAAAACTACATTTATGTGGCCCTGGCTCTTGAATGATAGCTTGTCTGGGGATAGAATTTCAGAATTTCGAAGGCCTTGGATCACCATCTTTCGAAGATTTTACCCAGTGTTTTAGCTATCTGTGTGAATCTCATTCAATAGTACATGGTCTTTTAGTTGTTTAATTTTTTTTTAAACATATTTTTCTCTGTGTAAACTTCTGACTCTTTCAATCATTCATGATGTTTGGTATATTACAATGATGTGTATTTATATGAGCCTTTTATCATTTTTTTGGTACTTGGAAACTTTTCAAAATCTTGTGACAATTTCCTCAATCTGGGAAATTAAAATTGCTCTATTCATAGATTTTATTTTAAATAATTATTATCAACTTCATGGATGTTTCTGTCTTATCACTTTTATTATACTATCACTCAGTTTAAAAAGATGAACCACATCCACTGACTAAAATGAAGCATTTTGTTAGAATTATTCTGTTCGAACTCAATAGCAATAAACAGCTCAATTTAGTTTTCTTGAAACTAAAGTTCTTATTGCTTGGGTTTATTTCCACTGTATTTTATAGATATGTGGTAACCATATCCTTGAAATCTTATTATAAATTAACTTATAAAGAACTGGGATATATTTTCACACATAATGCCAAACAATGGGTGTGGGAAATTAGAACAACACTGTGAATTTATGTTGCTCAGAGAAGCTACTTCCTACCCTTTCTTGGTCAGTAAACTAAGGCAGATCATTTTAATCCAATAGAGCTTGGAGATAATTTAAGGCTAGGTTTTGATCTTTAAGGGGTTCACTATACATCTGGCTCATTTTCACTCCTAGTCGACAGTGTATTGGTATTCCCAACTACGAGCCTGCGCTGTTTACAGAGTCCTCTTCCTTGTAGGTTCCTGAGCTTAAAATATATCTTCCTCACTGTAGCAATGCCAAATCCTCTGCTCTGCTTTCTAGCCACATTCTGCAGAGTCTCTCGTAAACCCTCTGTTTTTGTTTTCTTTCTTTTTTTTTTAATTATTATTATACTTTAAGTTCTAGGGTACATGTGCATAACGTGCAGGTTTGTTACATATGTATACTTGTGCCATGTTGGTGTACTGCATCCATCAACTCGTCAGCACCCATCAACTCGTCATTTACATCAGGTATAACACCCAATGCAACCCCTCCCCGCTCCCCCCTCCCCATGATAGGCCCCGGTGTGTGATGTTCCCCTTCCCGAGTCCAAGTGATCTCATTGTTCAGTTCCCACCTATAGGTGAGAACCTGCGGTGTTTGGTTTTCTGTTCTTGTGATAGTTTGCTGAGAACCATCTAGGAACCGACTAGTGCTTCAATCAGCTAGGAACTCGGCTCATTCTACACTTTAGCAGCGCATTTAGAAAGTACACTTGGCCACGGAAAATTACCAGCTACAAAAATTTCAAGTTAATTACTCTGGATTACATAGCCAGTAAGAAGCAGATTTCATACATTACTCAGTTTTGTTTTGTTTTAACTCCAACTTCCAGTCCATTTTTACTAAGGATTTACTACATAGCTACTGTGACAAATTTCATTTGTTATGAGTTATCTGTTGTCAGTCAATACTATCTGTAATTGTTAAATTTATCAATAAATTCTTTCTAATCTAAAATGTAAATATAATTTATTCCATAAATTCTTTCTAAAGTAAAATGTAAATACAATTCATTCCAATATAAATATAATATATTCCAAAGTTATGTAAATGTTTTAGGAAGTAAGACGATATAACCAAAAACTTTACCTATGTGGTTTTTTTGACCTCTTGTGCTACGTAGTTCTAAGAATTTGGCAAATTCTTTGGGGAGGAAACTCAAAGTTTAGGGCTTGCTTCTCTTATCCTTTCTTTTCCTAGGGATTATTGCCTTTCTATCTTGGATAATTCAGGAACCTTAGACTTTAACATATTTTTCAAGCTCTATATCATTGCTAAAAGCTCTGCAGCCCTTAACTGGTCACCCTCTCTTGCTGCCTGGTATAGCAAATATCCCAAGGAAAAAGAAAGTGGGCTGAATGTTGAACTCACATTAATGGGTTTCTTTTGTTACCAGATTTGGTCACAAGTTCTGTTTTATTCACTATTGTATTCTTACTATGTAGCAGGTCCATAGTACAAGGCAAATATGCAGTAAATGCTTAATAAATAACTAAATGAATGATGAATACCTTCAAATTTATTGTACAGAGCAAGTGTAAGCCTAAAGACAAAGCAAGAAAAATGAAACTATTGACCAATGCTCCTTTCTGCTGCAACTATAGTCTAGATGTTATTTAAGATGATATCAAATGGAATTCAGTTATGCATAAAAGAAAAAAGAACATATGATCATTAGGTTTGTTCCAGAAATGCAAGATTGCTACCTATAAGAATATATATGCAAACATATAGTAAACTGTGCTTTACATATTCAGAAATCAATTTGCATTAACAAAAATCTCTTCAAATATTTGTAATAGCAACAATTAGCAATTTTAAATATATTTTACAATAGACTGAAATGTTTGATATATAATTCTCATAAGATTATGGTGAAACTCACAAAATTAGGCATTTCTGGTGGGAATACAAATTGACACAATCTCTCTTTTTAGGACAACTGTATTTTGTTTATATACTTTGGTAGTTTTTTATTTATCTTTATAGATATGTTGTTTATTTTAATTTTCTTTTTTTCCCACCGTGTGTGTGTACATATATATATATATATGTAAACTCAGTTTAAATATATGATATTGAATATCAAATACATTGATTGATATTAAATATGTGAATATATGATATGATTTGTAAATCCTTCTCTAGTACACAGCAGTAAATAACATGTACTTCAAGTACAATACTTTCATTTCCAAGCAGATCTCTGACCTGGAAAAATGAAGGTTTCTCTAGAAATGTACTAGAAATTGTTTAGTTCCAAACATAGACCAAATTTGCCTCACACATTTCCTTCTTGTGAGACTGTATTATAAGAAACTTGGTTTAATCATGACACACAGCAATAACTGTACTCTTGTCACTCACCGATTTCTGTTACAAAAATAAGTAGAGATGGCAGTAGATATATACATGTATTTTATAAATATTTCTGCAGATACAGAGATAATGTACAGGAATAATCAAGAACAATGAAACTTGCCTAAAGTAGAACCAAATAAGGGAGAGAATGTCAAATACATTTATAAATTATAACAAAATAAATGGAAGTCAAAATTAAAATTAAATCACACGTAATCCTACTATCATATCATAATTATTGCCAGTAAGATAATTTTGAAAAGCAGTTGATGAAAAATTATTAGGAACTATAAATAGAAATATATTTTTTTTTATAATTTCATTTCTGGTAATTAACCCTGAGGAATAAAATCAAATGAAGAATGCTGCTTTGTACATTGACATGTTCAGTTTAACCTTAATTTTAATGGCAAATTGTTAAACAATCTAAATATCTGACTGGGGAAATGGTAAATGATTGCATACCATCTTAATCAGTCCTTAAAATTAAGATCCTAACCATAATAGTTACATGGAAAATGTATTTGATATAATGTAGAAAAAGTCTGTAAAGGCCATCACAGTTAAAAGTAAAATTATTCATTATATGGTTGATAAATGAAAGAGGCTTAACACAGTTTAATGTATGAAAGAGTTACATTAGGATAGTTGGATTGCTGAGTTTCTTGTAATTTTGTCTCCCTCTTCTCATAATAAATGTGCAAAAAATTACGTGAAAAACATAGAAAATTGCATATAAATAAGAAGTGAATTTACTTAAGTAACAACAATTGAATACAGAGCCTATTGGCACTTATTAATTGATACTTATTTGAAATCACTTCTAATGCATATGAAGTTAAATAGATTTTATTTTTACTCTCTAGTGCAAAGTCTGTTATAACAAAAACAATGAAAACAGTTGCCTGGCATACTAATAATGTCTTATTTAACTTGACATGCTTTAAAGTCTAAAACAATGGCTTAAACATGGCAAGTTATTGATAAATACTTATTGATTAAATTTTGAAAAATTTCTTTAAAGTCTAAAACAATGGCTTAAACAGGGCAAATTCTTGATAGATACTTATTGATTAAATTTTGAGACTCTTCAAGAACTACAAACCACTGCTCAATGAAATAAAAGAGGACACAAACAAATGGAAGAACATTCCATGATCATGGATAGGAAGAATCAATATCATGAAAATGGCCATACTGCCCAAGGTAATTTATAGATTCAATGCCATCCCCATCAAGCTACCAATGAATTTCTTCACAGAATTGGAAAAAACTGCTTTAAAGTTCACATGGAACCAAAAAAGAGCCCGCATTGCCAAGACAATCCTAAGTCAAAAGAACAAAGCTGGAGGCATCACACTACCTGACTTCAAACTATACTACAAAGCTACAGTAACCAAAACAGCATGGTACTGGTACCAAAACAGACATATAGACCAATGGAATAGAACAGAGCACTCAGAAATAATACCACACATCTACAACCATCTGTTCTTTGACAAACCTGACAAACCTGACAAAAACAAGAAATGAGGAAAGGATTCCCTATTTAATAAATGGTGCTGGGAACACTGGCTAGCCATATGTAGAGAGCTGAAACTGGATCCCTTTCTTACACCTTATACAAAAATTAATTCAAGGTGGGTTAAAGACTTAAATGTTAGACCAAGAACAATAAAAACCCTAGAAAAAAATCTAGGTAATACCACTCAGGACATAGGCATGGACAAGGACTTCATGACTAAAACACCAAAAGCAATGGCAACAAAAGCTAAAATTGACAAATGGGATCTAATTAAACTAATGAGCTTCTGCACAGCAAAAGAAACTACCATCAGAGTGAACAAGCAACCTACAGAATGGGAGAAAATTTTTACAATCTACCCATCTGACAAAGGGCTAATATCCAGTATCTACAAAGAATTTAAACAAATTGACAAGAAAAAATCACACAACTGTATCAAAAAGTGGACAAAGGATATGAACAGACATTTCTCAAAGGAAGACATTTATGCAGCCATCAGACACATGAAAAAATGCTTCATCACTGATCATCAGAGAAATGCAAAACCACAATGAGATACCATTTCACACCAGTTAGAATGGTAATCATTAAAAAGTCAGGAAACAACAGGTGCTGCAGAGGATGTGGGGAAATAGGAAGACTTTTACACTGTTTGTGGGACTGTAGACTAGTTCAACAATTGTGGAAGACAGTGTGGTGATTCCTCAAGGATCTAGAACTAGAAATACCATTTGACCCAGCCATCCCATTCCTGGGAATATACCCAAAGGATTACAAATCATGCTGCTAAAAAGACGTATGCACACATATGTTTATTGCGGCACTATTCACAATAGCAAAGACTTGGAACCAACCCAAATGTCCATCAATGATAGACTGGATTAAAAAAAATGTGGCACATAAACACCATGGAATACTATGCAGCCCTTAAAAAGGATGAGTTTCATGTCCTTTGTAGGCACATGGATTAAGCTGGAAACCATCATTCTGAGCAAACTATCACAAGGACAGAAAAACAAACACTGCATGTTCTCACTCATAGGTGGGAACTGAACAATGAGAACACTTGACACAGGGTGGGGAAGATCACACATTGGGGCCTGTCGTGGTGTGGCAGGAGGGGGAAGGGATAGCATTAGGAGATATACCTAATATAAATGATGAGTTAATGGGTGCAGCACACCAACATGGCACATATATACAGATGTAACACACCTGCACATTGTGCACACATAATCTAGAACTTAAAGTATAATAAAAAAAAAATAGGCACACCAATTCAAAAGACAGATATTGTCAGATTGGATTAAAACAAGAATAACAAAAAGATACAGTCATACATTCTATAAGAAAAATACTTTAAATATAATAGTGCAAAGAAGTCATACTGGTAACAGCAATTAAAAGAATGTGAGTGTGTGAGGTCAGGAGATCGAGACCATCCTGGCTAACATGGTGAAACCCTATCTCTACTAAAAATACAAAAAAAAAAAAAAAAAAAAAAAAAAAAAAATTAACAATTAGCCAGGCGTGGTGGCGGGCGCCTGTAGTCCCAGCTACTTAGGAGGCTGAGGCAGGAGTTACTTCTTTGAAAAGTTTGATAATTTGATAATACTGAAAAACCTTTTTCCAGATCAACCAAAGAAAGAAACAGAGGGAAAGCCAGAAAGAGAGAAATAGTGAACAAAAATTATTAATATCAGTAGGAAAGAGGGATATTATTAAAAATCCACAGCTATTCAATATGTAATAAAATATAAGAGGATAATAAGAAATATGGACAATTTTATGCCTATAAGTTCAACAACTTAGAGTGAATAAACCAATTCATTAAGAAAAAAAATTACCAATTCTCTCTCTCATTTTCTATCTCTCTCTCTCTCTCTCTCACACACACACACACACACACACACACACAAAATAGATATCTTCAATGGTACTCTATTTGTAAAACCAATTGAGTTAGTAGTTAAGTATCCTCCAAGAAAATTACAGGCCCGGGTAATTTTGTTGGTCCTCTAATTCTAAGAATAATTTATGGAGGAAATTATAGTAATCCTACAGAATTTCTTCCAGAAAATTAAAAAAAAAGAAACATTCCTCAGTTTATTCTTTGAGGCCACCACTGCTTCAATATCAAAATCAGACAAAGCCACTACAACAAATAAAAAGCACAGAACAATATCCCTCATGAACATAGATACCAATATTTAAAAAAAAAATAACATATTGTTGCAATTGCTTCAGCGGCTAAGCATAATTTATTTGCCAATGCAAGTGCCAAGAATGCTATTTCCTAAGTTTTCTTCTAGGATTTTTAGAGTTTGAGGTCTTACATTTAAATCTTTAATCAATGTTAACTTTTTTATATGGTGAGAGATAGGGATCCATCATTTTCATTCTTCTGCATATGGCTAGTCAATTATCCCAGAACCATTTATCGAATAGGGAATCCTTTCATCCTTTCCCCACTGCTTTTTTTACTTTTTATTTATTTATTTATTTTTTCCTGAAGATCAAATGGTTGTAGGTGTGTGGTTTTATTTCTGGGTCCTCTATTATGTTCCATTGGTCTTGTTTCTGTTTTTGCACCAGTACCACACTGTTTTGGTTACTGTCACTGGTAATGTGATACCTTGGGCTTTGCTCTTTTTGCTTAGGATTGCTTTGGTTATTCCAGTGCTGTTTCAGTTCCAAATAAATTTTAGAATAGGTTTTTCTAGTTCTGTGGAAAATGACATTGGTATTTTGATAGGGATAACATTGAATCTGTACATTGCTTTGGACAGTATGGCCACTTTAACAAGATTGATTCTTCCAATCCATGAGCATGAAATGTTTTTCCACTTACTTTTCTCATCTATGATTTCTTTCAGCAGTGTTTTGTACTTGTCCTCGTAGAGCTGTTTCACATCCTTGGTTAGATGAATTCCTAGGTATTTCATTTTGTGTGTGTGCGGCTATTGTAAATGGGATTGTGTTCTTGATTTGGCTGTCAGCTAGAATGTTACTGGTGTGTAGAAATGTTACTGATTTTGTACATTGATTTTGCATCCTGAAACTTTACTCAATTAGTTTTTCAGTTCCAGGAGCAGAGTCTTTAAGGTTTCTATCTAGAGAATCATATCATCATTAAAGAGAGAAATTTTGACTTCTTCTTTTCCTATTTGTATGCCTTTTATTTCTTTCTATTGCCTGATTGCTCCCGCTAGGACTTTTGGTACTATGTTGAAAGAAATGGTTCTGTACGTCATTATCCTAAGCAAATAAATGCAAGAAGAGAAAACCAAAAACCTATGTTCTCACTTGTAAGTGGGAGCTAAACATTGGGTACTCATGGTCATAAAGATGGCAACAATAGACACTGGGGACTACTAGAAGGAGGAGAGTGGAAGGTGGCAAGGATTGAAAAAGTATTTGTTGCATACTGTGCTCACTACCTGGATGGTATCATTTACACCCCAAAACTGAGTGTCACATAATATACACACCTAACAAATCTGAACATGTATCCTTTAATGTATAATAAAGTTGAAATTTTTGTTTAAAAATTAGCACATTAGATCCAGCAATAATCTAGTCATGCAAAGATAATTCATTATTTGAAAATAATTTAATGAAACTTTCCTATTAGCAGACTAAAGGAGAAACAACACATTATCTTAATAATAGATGCAGACAAAGTATTTGAAACAATTAAAAATGTATTCATAAAAATTAACTTCTCAGCAATTTAGGAATATAAATGAACCACTTTAATATGACAAGTAGCATCTACAAAAGTCCTACAGCTGGCGTCATATTTGAAAATGTTAAAAGTAACACCACAAAACTACTTTAAAAAATATAGTGAAATTATATTTTTATAACCTTGGTTATAGAGTAACTGACAGAGCAGGAGCACTGTCATCTCAGACAAACACCACAACTTCAAGTTTCAGCTCCCTTTCTAGCCTCATGCATTTCAAGGAAATCACTTCTGTTCTAACTATAAGCCACCAGAAGGGGCAGATAATAAAACACAGGTAAGATAGTTTGAGCACAAAAGGAAGTGGGGGTAAAGTTTCTTGGGTAACTGCCAAACTTCACCCTCATACAATGGGTCCCAGAAAACAGTGGGCCTTTATAAGCACATTCCTTACCTTTGAGGTCCACCAAGATAGGAAAGTTAAAAGCAGAATCTGATGTTGGGGGGTATGCCAGCAGCTGCAGGAAGATGTTTGGGAACGGACACACAACTTTCCTTCCCAGATAAGCACAACAAACAGAAAGAGAAGCAGTCCAAGCTTCTGATAAACTCTTCAACCATTAATCCTTAAAAACTCTTAGTCTGTAAGAGAGTGGACTCTGACATAACATGGCCAGAAGCCCCTCTCATGTTTGTTTTCTCTAAAATAACCTGTCCTTCATTGTTGAACCACCTTTCAAGTTTCTTTCCCCTTTCTTTAATTCTTACAGTAATTTTAAAAATAATTATTAACTCAGATTATAACATTAAAACACTGAAATTTGCTAACATAAAAATAAAGTTTTGTTTTCTTAGTTGTGTCTTGTGTCTTAGAAGACAGAATTAATATGTGATAAATTAGGAAAATACTTAAAATGTCTGGAATTGTCAAGAATATGATATCTAAAATATGTGATAATATGCATATCAACAATAAAAAGGAAAACAAAAACTAGGCTTACTATTAATTACTATTCACAGAAAGAAATGCCTGTCTAGCTAGGAAGTGGAAGATGAGTCCCCAGTTCACCACTAATCTAAAATACTCAAATTTAAACAAATAAACACTACATTAATCAGATTGGCAATATTAGAATGTCACTTTATACCAAGCATTGTGAACAGATTGAGGGCAAAGCCCATGCAATCAACCTAGAGAGCAATAGGAAATACCTAAGCAAATAATGCGTGCATGCACAACCTAAGACCCAGAAATCCCACTTCATGGCATATGACTCAGGGAAAGAAAATTCTCATGCACGTTTATAAGAGGATTAATTATTATTATTAAATCTTAAATGAGTGTATAATCTATTATTTAGTGAGATCTTCTTACATTTGCAGATTAAAATTTTTAAATCTATTTACAGTGAGTTTAAACCATTTATATTTGATTACTGTTGAGTTTATCTATACATAAATATATTTATTTGATTTTTGTTTTCTATACAGTATGGTTTCATTTCTTATTTATTTTTAATACTTTCTATTTAAATAAATTATTCTTTATTGAAATAGCTATTGGAATAATGTCTCTTTTCATTTGCTCTTTATTGATTTGGATCTTCTTTATTATCTTTCTGTTATTTTAGTGCTTATTCCTAAGTTATAATTTGCACACTGGATTCAACTAAGACTAAAGCTAATTCAGTAGCATATTTCAAGAACTAGAGTCCAAAGAGCCATATCTCTCATATTGATTGGTATGAGAGTCACTATATAATGATAATGTCACTAAATAATGTCACTAAAGTGACACATTGTTCATTAACTTCCTATTAAACAAAATGATTGTTTCGGTTGTTTTTGCTCTTATTCTGCAAGCAAAATGCTTACCAGTTTATTTGCTCAACATTGCTTTTGATTTCAACTTCATTTTTTCTAGGTTCATTCTCTTTCCAATTGAAGTACAAATTTATCTTCAAGTGAGAGTCAGGACATATTTTTTTAGTTCTCTTTTTGAAAATGTATTAATGTTCAAAATAAATTTATTTATTAAATTTATTGAATATATTTGAAAATATATTTGTTTTCCAAAAACTATATATTTGCTCTCACTCTCTTCTCTTCTTCACTTCTCTCATTCCTTCTTCTCTGCAATACTTATTTCCAAGCAGCTACTATGTAGAAGGCATATTCTAGTTCCAGGGGGAGCAGAGGATACAATGGTACACAAACTAAATATACACATAATTTCTTCAAATAGCTTACAGTGTGAGTCCCTGCCCCTTGCAAAGAGCTTTTCTGTCACTTAATAAATCCAGCTTTGCCTTACTCACTCTCACATGTCTGTGTGTCTTATTCTTTTTGATCATGGGATAAGAACCCAGGGCTTGCCAATGGTGGAGTCAAAGAGCTGTAACATTCCCTCCCTCTCACCAAACAATAGGAGTTGTTGTAATACTTGCTTCTTACCTACAGAGGCACTTAGAAGGTCCTGTCTGTCACAATTCCATTTCCCCATTCCCTATGTAAACTTAAAAAAAAACAAAAACAAAAACAAAAAAAAAACACTACATTATTGGGGTATGACTGACATTCAAGAAGGTGTACATATTTAATTTCTTCACTTCCATGTTTATTTCCAAGAAACTACTATGTATAAGGCACATTCTAGTTCCAGGGGAAGCAGATGATACAATGGTACACAAAATAAATAAATAAATACATACATATATACATACATACATATATATATATCCCTGTCTTCACCTAGCTTTGAGTTTAGTTGGGAAGAGTTTTATATGCTTTTACTCAATTTCCTCCCACTAGGTAGTAAACTGCTATTGGAAAGGAAATTATCTCCTCTCCCTGCTCTCCTGAATACAGAATTCCAGGTTTATAGCCATTTCCCTTCAGATATTTGAAGACACTTTATTTATTATTATTATTATTATTATTATTGTTGTTGTTGAGTCACTGCTCTGTTGGCCAGGCTGGAGTACAGTGGCATGATCTCAGCTAACTGCAACCTCTGCCTCCATGGTTCAAGTGATTCTCCTGCCTCAGCATCCCGAGTTGCTGGGATTACAGGTATGTGCCACCACACATGGCTAATTTTTAAATTTTTAATAGAGATGGGGTTTCACCATGTTGGCCAGGCTGATCTCAAACTCCTGACCTCAGGTGGAGGCCTGCCTCGACCTCCCAAAGTGCTAGGATTACAGGCATGAGCCACCATACCTGCCTAAGACACTCTATCTTAAGGACTTTGTTTCATGTGAGAAGTCAGCTCTTGTTAAAATTCTAATATTGTTGTAAAATAAATACCATTTCTGCCCAATTTTTATGTTTTGTGTATTTTTTAGTTTTACTATAAGAAGTTTAAATGTGGCTTTACTATATTTGTTTTCCAGTGAATGCAATATCTGATTCTTCAACCTGAGAATTTATGGCTTACACGTATTCCGGGAAATTGCCATTACAACTTTAAATATTGCATCTCACATATTGTCTGTTTTTAGAAATTCTCTTAGTCATATGTTGGCATTTATAAGCCAATTTTCCATATTTTCTAAACTTTCTTTCATAAATTTCATTTTTAAATTTCTCTATGCTGAATCTTTTGAATTTTCTAAAATTTTTATTATACTTATTTTTTTTTCTATTTAAATATGGCTAATCTGCTATTTAACTTATCAATTAATGTTTTATTTTATTGACAATATATGACATTGCTAAAAGTTCTATTTGGTTGTTTTTCAAATGTGCTCTCCCTCTCTTCCAACAAAAATGCTCTGTCTTTTCATGTGGTCTCTAGTTCTTCCTTTATTTCTTTACACATTTCATTCATTCTTATTTTATAGTCTCTTTCAGACCACTCAGATTTTAGACAGCACAGACTTTATCTATGTTTTTATCTTCTAATTCTCTATTTTCATTTAAAATCTTTTGTTATAAATGTATATTTCATTGGGTTGTGGGAGCTGCATGTACCTTCATGTACCACATAAGTGGCTCTTCAGATTCATTTTGTATTTGCTTCTTTCCTAGATTCCAGGGGTTTTATTAAATGAGGACCAGTTTGTTGTTGTTATTGCTGTAATTAGTGTTATTGTTTGTGATTGTTGTTGACCCCTTGACTTCAAATGCCACATCATACATGTAATGTAAACTTGAATTATGTACCCTAATATGCTATGAACTCATGTTTTCAGAACATTTGTTTTTCCAATAAAGATCACAGAAAAGGGTTCAACTTTCTTGTGAGAGAGGAGAAAGGAAGAAACCAGTGAGGCAGGCAGTTAGGGTGGGTCCTCAGCAAAACTCCTTCAAACCAAGAACAACATGAAAATCAAGCTGCTGGCACCAGATAAGAAAGAACCAGCATCCTTGAATGAAAATCCTACTCTATAAACTCAGATGAACAAATTCCACTCCTTATTTGGACACATTTCTCTCTCCATGGCATGCCTTTATCTCGTTTTACGCGATTCCTCCTGACAGGCCCTTACCTTTCACCTATTTTACATATACCTATCTTTCTGTTATTGGCCGTGGGCCAAATCTTTGTTTGCATAAAGTGTAACATCACTCCAGCCCATGATTGGTTGAAAGTCAAGCCTTCCTCTCTGCCTCCAGTTGGTTCTATTCACTATCATGTCTCTTTCCAAGTGGTGCTTTCTGCAAGATGGACTGCAGAACAGGCAGTGTACTCCTCCACCTTCCTAGTCTATAAAAACTTTGAACTTAGGCCCACAGCTGGCAACCCTCTTTTGGGTCCTCACTCCTTTCTGAGAGCTTTTCTCTCACTTAATAAATCCAGGTCTGCCTTACTCACTCTCTGTTGTCCGTGTGCCTTATTCTTTTTGGTTATGAGACAAGAACCCAGAACTCTCTGACAGCGGGAGTAAAACAGCTGTAACATTCCCTCCTGCTCACTGAATAACGGGGGTGAAAAAGGTGCAACATTTGCTTCTTACCTGCAGAGGCACTTGAAGGTCCTGTCTATCACAATTCCGTTTCCCTATTTCCTATGTGGACTTTAAATAAACTACTTTATTGTGGTATGATTGACATACGAGAAGGTGTACATATTTAATGTATAAACTTGATGAATTTGGAGATAGCTATATACCAGTGAAACCATCCCCAAAGTCTATACCATAAACATATCCATCACCTTCAAAATTTCCTGCAGATCTCTTTATTATTATTGAAAAAAATATTTAATGTAAGATATACCCTTTTAGCAAATTTTTAAATATACAATACAGTGTTGTTAACTAAAGACATTAGGCTATACAGTAGATCTCTAGGACTTATTCATCTTGAATAACTGAAATGTTGTACTCCTTGAAAAATACCTCCCCACTTCCTCCTCCTCACTCCAGTCCTGGGCAACCACCATTCCCCCTTTCTGCTTCTACGGGCCTGACTCTTTTATGTTAGTTATGTAAGTAGTATCATGTAATACTTGCCCTTCTTTGTCGGGCTTATTGCACTTAATATCTTCCACATTCATCCATGTCAAAAATGGCAAGATTTCCTTCATTTTAAAGTTGAAATATATATATATTTGTTCTTGTTCAAAATTGCTTTGACTATTTGGAGCCATAGTTCCATATACATTTAATTTTCTTTCTATTTTAATTAAAAGTGCCATGAGGATGGAATCTATAGATTGCCTTGGGTCATATGGATATTTTAACAACAGTAGTTAATTTTTCCAATTTATGAAAAAAGCTTCCTTTGCCATTTATTTGTGTATGCTTCAATTTCTTTTGTCAACATTTTATGGTTTTCTGTTTTCAAGTCTTTCAACTCCTTTATTAAATATATTTCTAAAGATTTTATTATTTTTAATGTTGGTTTAAATAGAGTTGCTTTCTTAACTTCTTTTTCAGATAGTTCCTTTTTACTATAGAGATTAACAATTCAATTTTGTATGTTTATTTTGTATCCTGCAGTTTTATAGAATTGGTTGATTCCAATAATTTATGTGTGTTTGTGTGTGTAATCTTTAGAGTTTTCTATATATAAGGTCATGATATCTGCAGATAGCGATAGTTTTACTTCTTCCTTTCTGATTTGAGCGCCTTTTATTTATTTTTTTCTTAATTAGTATTTTTGACTGGCACTTCTAGTACTATGTTGAATAGAAGAGGATAAGGCCAGCATCCTGCCTTTTTCAGGATCTTAGAAGAGAAACTTCACATTTTCATCATTGTTATAAAGATATGGGCTTTTCATATATATATTTTTTATTGTGTTGAGGTAAGTTCTTTCTATGCCTAATTTGTTGAGGATATTTATCACAGAAGGGTGTTGAATTTTTTTTTCAAATTATTTTCTGCATCATTAAAATGATCAGGTGATATTTTATCCTTCATTCTGTGACTGGTGTGTATCAACTGTGACTTATTTGCATATGTTGAATCATCCTTGCATCCAACTTGGTTATGACATATAATTTTTTTAATGTTCTGTTAAATTGGGTTTACTAGTAATTTATTGAGGAGTCATGCATCTATTGTTCTTCAGGGATATTGGTATATAATTTTCTTTCCTTGTGGTGTCCTAGTCTGGCTTTGATTTCAGGATGATGCTGACTTCATAAGAAGAGTTGAAAAGTGTTCCATTTTCTACATTTTAGAAGTGTCTAAGAAGTATTGCCATTAATTCTTCTTAAATATTTGGCATAATTTGCCTGTAAAATAGTCTAGCCTGTTTTTTTTTCTTTCTTGGGACATTTTTGATTATTATTGATTTAATATTCTTATTTATTATTGGTCTGTTCAGGTTATTTCTTCTTGCTTCAGTCAAGGTAGGGCATATGTTTTTATAAATTTATCAATTTATTCTAGGTTGTCAATTTGTAGGCAAATAATGCACATAATAATTCTTTATGATATTTTCAAATTTCTGGAGCATCAGTCATGGTGTATCTTCTCACTTTTCTGATTTTATTTACTTGAGTTTTATCTTTTTTTTTCTAGTTTAGTCATGTTAAACGTTTGTTGGTTTTATCTTTCAGCATACTAACTCAGTTTCATTAATTTTTTTCTATTAATTTTCTTTTCTCTATTTATTTTATTTCTGCTTTGATCTTTGCTATTTTCTCACTTCTGTCACATTTAGGCTTGATGTATGTGTGTGTGTGTGTGTGTGTGTGTGTGTGTGTTTCTTTGTGCTATAATTTTAGGTTGTTTATTTGAGGTCTTTTGTCTTTTTTAATGTAGGTGATTATCATTATAAACCTCCATCTTAGCGCTGCTTTTGCAACATCTCATAAGATTCAGTGTGTTGTGTTTTTTTGATTGTTTATTTCTAGACATTTTCTAGTTTCCATTATGATTCCTTTTTTGAGCCAATGGTTGTTCAAAGATATGTTATTGCTGTAAATTTGTAAATTAAAAACTTCTTTCTCTTCTAATGATTTCTAGTTTCATTCCACTGTGCTCAGAAAATGTACTTGGAATGATTTCAATATTCTTAAATTTATTAAAAGTTATTTTGTGGCTTAGCATGTAATCTATACTAAAGAATATTTCATGTGCTCTTGAAAAGAAAATAGATTCTGCTACTATTGGGTGGAATTTCTATATATGCTCATTTCCTCTATAGTGTTGTTCAAGTATGCTGTTTCCTTATTGATTTTCTGCCTGATATGTCCATTGTTGTAAGTGGGCTATTGAAGTTTCCTACTAGTATAGTATTGTTTATTTATCAATTCAGATGTCAATATTTGCTTTATCTATTGACATACTTTGATGTTGGATGCATACATATTTAGAATATTATATCTTTCTTTTGAATTGCCATTTTTATTATTACATAATATCTTTCACCAATGTTTTTTACTTAATGTCTATTTTGTCTGATATAAGTTTAGCCACCCCTTCTCTCATTTGATTTTCTTTTGCATGGAATATCCTTTTCCATCCTTTCCTTTTAAGCCTATATATTTACTTAAATCTAATGTGAGTCTCTTACAGACAGCATATAGTTGGATCTTTTTAAAAATTATATCTTTAATTTGTTAGTTTATTTACATTTATGGTAATTATGGAACTGTAAGAACTTACTATTGCCATTTTGTTGTTTTTGTGTCTTTTTGTAATTTTTTCCTCTCTTTTTCTCTTGCTGTCTTCTTTTGTGTTTTGATAATTTTCTGTAGTGATATTATTTGATTTTTCTTCCTTTATATCATTTTTTGCATCTGATATAGGTTTTTCTAGCGTGGTTAGCATGGGGCTTGTATAACATTTTTTATAGTTGTAACAGTCTTATCAGCTAATAACAACTTCAACACATGCAATAATTTTGCACTTTTACTTTTTCCACATACACTTTATGCTATTGAGGTCAGAATTTACTTTTTTAATTGTGCAGCCATTAATCATTTTTATGGTTATTGTTATTATCGTGTTTCAACAACATTGACAAACTACAAAATAGAATTACATAATGCATTGCTTTATTTTCTTGTTGATTTAAAAAGGTAAAAATGTCTGCCTTTGAATTTCAAGTGCCACCTCTTTTAAATCTGCAATAGACTATTTATATGTATAGTATTTTATGCTGTTTAATTCATTTTGTAAATGCAGATTTAGTACTATTTTCTCTGATTCCAGCTGACTAGATTGTGATTAGGTATTCTAGATTTTACTGAATAGCTTCTTCCTTTTCTATTTTTTTAGCATTAACATATATTTTTTGTTCATTATTATTTTGCTTTTCTTATTTTTCATTTAGAAAATAAAAGAGGCATATGCCATATATAAATAACTATTTTATCAGAAAGGAGGTGAATTGGGACATCAACAAGAAAATTTTCTGTTTATTCAAAAGTGATTATTGAGTGCCAACTTTGTAACATTTACCTCACTAGAAATGTGGTGCAGCTCATAGTCAAAAGTGAAGGACTCATAATATAGATGTTAGAATAAATATACATTATGAAATGGAAAAATAGAGTATTTTATTCAGACAGGGAGTGAAAGGGAAGTTTCCCACCAGGAAGTGATATTTCCATTGAAACTGGAAAGACAAATAGATATCTTCAGCATGAGAAAATAACATGTGCGAAATATCAAGAAGTGAGTAAATATGATGTATGAGAAAAATACAAACATGTTGATATAGCACATGGTATGGAAAAACTTGCCTGGTGATGAGAGTGAATGAGCTTTCAGATGTAAGAAGCTACCAGAGCTTGAATATCTTTTTTATTCTACTAAGGAAGTTGAATATCCTTTGGAAAACAGTAGAAAAGTATAGATAAGTGCTAACAAAGGACATAGCCTGAGTAGATTTACAGATATAAAAGATTGTTATGAAAGCAGAACTGAATAATGAAGGCAAAATGCTATGAATTATTCTTATCACACAATGAAGTAGATCTACTGCTCCCTAATAACCCATTTTCCTACTTTTTTTTTGTTTTCTACTTAATCCCCAAAAGTTATCTGGGTCAATATGTATGCATAATTTCCCAATTAAAGTAATTTTAATAGTATTGACTGTGTCCTACGACAAGCATTGAAATACTAAGTTAAGCACTATAAATACTACCACAAATAAGACCACATCCCAGCCCTTTAAAAGTTTGCTCCTTTAGTGGGATGGCAGAGGGGTGAGGGGTAGCCCTTTCAATACCATATCAAGATGATTTTATACCATTATGCATAGGTTGTTATATGTATGGGAGCAGAGACACTGTGAGCTTAGATCAGTTGATTGAGAAAATATTTCTTTCAGAAAATAAAATTTATACTAAGTCTTATAAGATTAATAAAATTAGAAAAGGTGCTCACATGCCTTGGGTCAGTATTAGTTATTGCTCCAACTAAAGAGGACTAAATATTCGAAAATTCCTCTTCCTTTCCTTCTTGCCCTTCATTCCCAGCATCCTATATCTTATTAGTCACCAAGACTTTTTGTCTATTGGTGTGTATTGTGAAGGGAGAAAGCTTTAACTCAGTCATTTCTTTCAAGTTCTGCTCTTCATTTCCTTCCCACTCTTTAGTTCCTCGCCATCTCTCACTTAAACTTTTGTAATTACTTCACCCTAGAACAATCAATCTTCCATACTGCTGCTAGAGGGATCTTTCCAAAAGATAAATTTGCTCTTATGATTCCCTTGATTAAAAAAATAAAACACCAATGAAAGTGTTCAGCAATCTTCCATTGCCTTCAGGGAGAATCTCAAAACCCTACGCCAGTGGTAGAACACCCTTTACCAGGTGATAGTGACTGGTCTCATCTGTTTTCATGCTGTCTTTTCTTTCACACTCACATACTTTAATTTTTTAAAAAACGTGTTCTTGTTTATAAAGATTCCCTCCCTATCCCATAGGCAGAAGTAGCTAGGACCCTGACTTAGAGCACTTTTCTCTTTGAATGAAATTACTTTTATAAATTCTATACTGTTTCACTTCTAGACTGTGAACATCTGAAGTTGGGAAATGCATGTTATTCATCTTTGATTCCTCAATACTTGGCCAAATTCCTGGGTCAGTTCTTATCATATTGAAAGTATGAAATACATTTTAAAGTAATTTAAATAAAAATAAATCAACTCAGAGTTGAGAAAAAGATCTGGAAGTTAGATAATAAATATGAATAAACACTTTCCTGAAAATCGAAAATATGAAGAATTTTCCTGGAGGATACTTCTACACTTAAGTATTCAACATTTGCCTTTGGGTACTTCAAAGTTAACCAAGATTTTTTTTTTTTCAAGTCCATTAGATGAATTTTAGAAAACAAATTTCAAAAAATATACTATATCAAATAAAATTTTATGTATAGTAATCATATTATTAGGCTTTTAAAAGTGTTGGTTTAATTCAAATCAGAGTATTGGATGTTTGGATAGCTAACCATTTATTTGAATTCAGAATATAGCAGTTCATGTGTTTTACTATTTTTAATATGACATCAAGACACTCCAGGGCACATTTTATTATTCCATTTATTCATGCCTAGGGTATATTATGAGCTGCAAACCTAAAGGCTAAGTACTTTAACCACCCAAATCATGTATTAGTGGATCAATAAAACATACCCTGGAGTATCTTAATTCTATAATATGTCTCCTATTTCTTATTAAAAAGGAAAAAAGCAATTAATCTAGAACAAAACTAATACTTTAAAATCACATCATTCTATTGTTACATATTTTATACAAGGTACAAAGGAAAAACAATGGCAGTTATTTGTTAGGATATTGCTAGGGAAATGATGAATTATGCAGTTCATCTTCTGAAATAATAAAAAGTATTTCTGCTTTAAAAGCTTTTATGGGTATACTGTCTAAGTCTATGTGAAGTATTATATATTCAGAACTGGTAATTCCTTATGGTAGTGGCAATCTAAAAACAAAGGAACTAGACAATGGAATGTTGCATTTAATTAAATGTATCTGGTAAACTGCAACTTGCCATGTATTTAATACAATTTTATATTCAATTGTAATAGCTTGTATCAGCTACAATTTCTTAGTATAGCTTTTTCATTTGCTCTGTGTCTAGTATTTTGTCTAAACACTTTTGTCACTAGATTTGTCGCACCCAAACTATCAATTGGCACATTGTAGATGCTCAACAAGTATACAGTTTAAATAAAAGTATAATTATATTGCTAAACAATCTCAAATTCCATTTTGAAAGTAATTGAATTATAAATAAAATTAATTATAAATACTTACATGTATTATATGAATAATTGATTATAATAAAATTATAATAAAAGGCAAAAGAAGGCAACAATTATTTATATAATTTGATATTAACAGTATTTTGATATATTAACTCATTTAATTTTTATAGGTGCACTATAAACAAAACCTTACTATACTGTCACAAGTGAGAAGTCTGAAGCTAAGAGATATTAAGTGCGTTGCTCATCTTGGTAACTGATAGGGTTAAGATTTAAGAGGAAACAGATCCAGAATCTGTTTGATAACAAATCCTATTTTATTTTTACTGTAACATTTCAAAACTAAATATGCTCAGCCCTTTAATCTTTGTTTAGCAAAACTGATCCATCTTGTATCATTCAGAGATCAGTCTTGGGACTGACCCCATTGTAAACATTTATCATGATTGCACAGTCCTGTAGACAATGAAAGTATAGCAAAGTGAAACTGTCCAGACAGAATTTATATCATCCTTACAATATATACCTCACATTGTATTTTTCTTGACTTTATTTTTCCGTAAATATATACAGCAAAAATCATTTCTTTAAACTTCAGATAAGCAGATCAACAGTATCCCAGAGCAGATTAAAGAAGAAATGTTTAATACTTCTGTATATATTTTTTCAGTCTAAATATTGATTGTAGGGAAATGGGAACTGCCATCACAAAACAGTGGTTTTGTTTGTTTGTTTGTTTGTTTTGATGTAGCATAGTTCTCTGTTACTACTAGTTAACAAACTATAGCAGAGCAGATATGAATATCTGCAAAACATAGTGAAGGGGTCAATAGACAAAAAGCTTGAACTAAGGTTGTTTAGTGGGCAACATCCATTGAACAACACCACCAAAATTATTAAACTTTCTCATTCTACTTCCTTCTGCCCCACAATCCATTCATCTTCTTTTAACATCTTGCTCTTAATTTATTCAGTGAAGTGCTCACATTAACAACCACTGCTATATATAGCTGTAACTTTCATTCTTACATTTACCAAATATACTTTGAATGTGTACTAGGTTTCAAGCATTGTGTTAGGTCCTCATGACACAGAAAGTCCCGAGCCTACCTTGAGAACTTATCTCAAAGTCTAGAGAATTGACATGATTGTAGATTATTTAGCCTATCTAATGGCTTCTCTGTGGAAAATGGTAGAAAAGTCATCATCAAAAACAGACATGAAAAAAATGAGAAATGTTTTAGCTGTAGTGCACCTATCATCAGTGTGAGCTGAGAATAAACAATATATTGAAGCCAGATTACAGATTATTTAAATTTCAAGCAAGGGATTTCAACAAATGATACTGAAACACTGAAGGAAGTTGATTTCTGAAAAAAAAGTGATTGGTTAGAAAGAATAACTTTGTGACTGCACCCAATGCAAAATATCCAGTACTCAAGTTACTTTTATTTTTTGTATATCTAATAGGTGTCTCGCACAGTGCTGCAAAGAGAACAGAGACTTCGCAATCACTGAAGAATCTATTATATTCTTTGTTGAGTTCACATGGTAACACCAACAAGAGCTACAATTTATTAAATACTTACTATGGCAATCAATATATTAAATTTGGCATTGTAAGCATTATATTCCTTATAGGCATCTTACAAGATGTTTACTATTTATTCCATTTTTAAAAAGGAGAAAATTAGGTTCAGTTAAACAATTTGCCAAGCTGAGATCAGAAATGAGGCATTTCTGGATCCATAGTTTGTGCTTCACCATGCCCTTGGCCTTCAAGAAGAAAATGAAGCATTCCTTCAGATTTTGTGGAGGAGTTTCTGCTTAGCAGAATATTTATTGAAGGATTACTGCAATTACTGGAAACATCAATTATTAAGGCTACTAAAGACAAAACTAATTTAGTAGCTTAGGCAAGAACCGGTAAGGCCTGCTTTGCTGGTGTAGTAACATTTCTATTTCAGTCTTTCAGAAAGATGCACTAGATCTAATGAACAAATAATCTCCAGGACATGATAACTCAGCAGGAAATGATCATATTTTTTAATGCTAGGAATGATAATCCACTTCCCTTGACCACACTTTGTTATGTTTAGCACTCCCTACTGTCAGCACATTCCCTCTTACAGTTAAAGTAAATTCGTTTAAGTGTTACTCTTTGTCATTCAATTATGATTTCTCATGAATAGGATTTTTAAAAAGAGCGACTGTTGGCCTATTTAAGAGAAAAAACTCAGTATTCCTATGCCCCCTTTTTCAAGCAACTTTGCATCTTGAAAGAGATATAGAAATAGGAAATACAAAAGAATAGTTCACTCAAGGTTTTGTATTCACCACTGGAAATAATAGTAGAGAGAGAATGGAGAAATTACATGGAGATTCTATGCAAAAAATTCTCTGTTGTGTTGTTACTGAACTGTAGGGAAAATCATTTTCAGATCATCTCAAAAATAAAAAAATGTGAAAAGAAAATAAGTTATGGTTAGACATGCTGTCTACTGATATTAGGTTTATTGCAATTGGTGCTAATAGCTCAAGGTTTATTATTCTTTTTTCTTTATAGTTAACCTAATCAAATCTGTTTCTTAAAGTTCTGGAATGTTCAGAGAAGGAAAAAGAGGAATTTGTATAAGCATAAATAAATATTTGGCAGATTCTTCCAAATTAGGGTACATCATTTTAGGTACTTTACAGAGCCAGATTATTTGTATACCTGCATATAGTTATTTATTTTTCTACTTTCAAATATTAATTTTTAGAAGTTAAACAAAATCATAAAATTAGAAGTTTACAACAATAAATAAACTCTGAAGCAAAAGGAAACTCAAGATTGTCATTAACAATGAGAACTATGCATATCAAAATCTTTGGAATATGTTTTACTAGCAAAATAATAAATACACCTCTAGCAATGCTACTTAAAAATGGAGAGATTATGCAATGCATAATATTTTAAAGTGGGAGAGATAAATATAGATTAATGGAAAATATGGATAGTCAATGATCATAACCATCTATTATAATGTTTGCATTTAAATCTTTGCAAATAGATTGAAAGTTAAGGCAAATTGTTTGGAGAGCACTATAGAACTGTTTTGGAAATAATTATAAGTCTACACTACACTCTAATTTGCGAACGGATAGTTAAATTGAAAAAATAAGGCTGAAGGGTAGCTCATGTCTGTAATCCCAGCAATTTGGGAGACCAAGGAGGGCAGATGGCTTGAGTCCAGGAGTTCAAGCCAGCCCGGGAAACATGGAGAAACCACATGTCTATTAAAAAAAAAAAAAAAAAAAAAAAAAAAAAAAAAAAATTTGTTTGAGTTCTTTGTAGGTTCTGGATATTAGCCCTTTGTCAGATGAGTAGACTGCAAAAATTTTCCCCCATTCTGTAGGTTGCCTGTTCACTCTGATGGTAGTTTCTTTTGCTGTGTAGAAGCTCTTTAGTTTAATGAGATCCCATTTGTCAATTTTGGCTTTTGTTGCCATTGCTTTTGGTGTTTTAGACATGAAGTCCTTGCCCATGCCTATGTCCTGAATGCTATTACCTAGGTTTTCTTCTAGGATTTTTATGGTATTAGGTATAACATTTAAGTCTCCAATCCGTCTTGAACTAATTTTCATATAAGGAGTAAGGAAAGGATCCAGTTTCAGCTTTCTACTTATGGCTAGCCAATTTTCCCAGCACCATTTATTAAATAGGGAATTCTTTCCCCATTTCTAGTTTTTCTCAGGTTTGTCAAAGATCAGATGGCTGTAGATGTGTAGGTGTTATTTCTGAGGGCTCTGTTCTGTTCCACTGGTCTATATCTCTGTTTTGGTACCAGTACCATACTGTTTTGGTTACTGTAGCCTTGTAGTATAGTTTGAAGTCAGGCAGTATGATGCCTCCAGCTTTGTTCTTTTGACTTAGGATTGTCTTGGAGATGCAGGCTCTTTTGTGGTTCCATATGAACATTAAAGCAGTTTTTTCCAATTCTGTGAAGAAACTCACTGGTAGCTTGATGGGGATGGCATTAAATCTATAAATTACCTTGGGCAGTATGGCCATTTTCACAATATTGATTCTACAAAGAACTCAAACAAATTTACAAGGAAAAAACAAACAACCCCATCAAAAAGTGGGCAAAGGATATGAACAGACATTTCTCAAAAGAAGACAGTCATACAGCCAACAGACACATGAAAAAATGCTCGTCATCACTGGCTATCAGAGAAATGCAAATCAAAACCACAATGAGATACCATCTCACACCAGTTAGAATGGCAATCATTAAAAAGTCAGGAAACAACAGGTGCTGGAGAGGATGTGGAGAAATAGGAACACTTTTACACTGTTGGTGGGATTGTAAACTAGTTCAACCATTGTGGAAAACAGTATGGCAATTCCTTAAGGACCTAGAACTAGAAATACTATATGACCCAGCCATCCCATTACTGGGTGTATACCCAAAGGATTATAAATCATGCTGCTATAAAGACACATGCACACGTATGTTTATTGCAGCACTATTCACAATAGCAAAGACTTGGAATCAACCCAAATGTCCATCAGTGACAGACTGGATTAAGAAAATGTGGTACATATATACCATCGAATACTATGCAGCCATAAAAAGGATGAGTTTGTGTCCTTTGTAGGGACATGGATGCAGCTGGAAACTATCATTCTCAGCAAACTATCTCAAGAACAGAAAACCAAACACCACATGTTCTCACTCATAGGTGGGAACTGAACAATGAGAACACTTGCACTCGGAAAGGAGAACATCACACACCGGGGCCTATTATGGGAAGTGGGGAGAGGGAAGGGATGGCATTGGGAGTTATACCTGATGTAAATGACAAGTTGATGGGTGCTGACGAGTTGATGCGTGCAGCACACCAACATGGCACAAGTATACATTTGTAATAAACCTGCCCATTGTGCACATGTCCCCTAGAACTTAAATAATTAAAAAAAAAGGGGGCCGGATGTTGTGGTGCATGCCTGTAGTACCAGCAGCTACCGAGCAGGCTGAGGTGGGAGGATGGCCTGAGCCTACAGGCAAAGGTTGCAGTAAGTGTGAGTTGAGATCCATCCAGTGCACTCCAGCCTGGGTGACAGAGTGAGACCCTGTCTCAGAAAACCAAAAATAAATAAATTTGAAAAATGAAACAAAAGGATTTTTGTGTATATGTATATAATACTATTTTTTTAGTCAGAATGTAAAGACATCTATTTCTGTACATAGCTATGTTTTCCTGTGCCTAGAACAACATATTAGAATCCCAATAAATATGTATTGAATGACTAAATGGGAGAGGCTTTTTTATTTATGGTAAATACAAACAAAAATTAGGTCACATGACAAGACAAAAATAGGAGGAATAAACATAAATTTAGAACCACGAGAAAACGTATTTAACAAAATCATCATGAACTCAATAGGAAAAATATAAATAAGCAGGACTTAAGAGGTAAAAGTGATGACACTCCCTTCCCCATGTATGTACCTACATCAGAGAGAGAGAGAGAGAGAGAGAGAGAAAGAGAGAGAGAGAGAAACAGGAAAAAAGAGAAAGAGAACGGTTGAGATTAAGATTGAGGGAGAGACACATCTTTAAGTTGTTGACACTAGTGGAATTAATGTACTTTATTCTTCTCTTCAACCTTCATTTTCATATTTTTCTACATTTGATTATATAATTCTTTTTGTTAGAAGAAACAAAGGTATTATTTGCTGAGGTTAGGCACTTACTTTTTTTTTTGACATGGAGTTTCACTCTTGTTTCCCGGGCTGGAGTGCAATGGCGCGATCTAAGCTCACCGCAACCTCCGCCTCCTAGGTTCAAGCGATTCTCCTGCCTCAGACTCTGAGTCGCTGGGATTACAGGCATTTGCTGCCACGCTCGGCTAATTTTGTATTTTTAATAGAGATGAAGTTTCTCCATCGTGGTCAGGCTGGTCTCAAACTCACGACCTCAGGTTATCTGCCTGCCTTCCACATCCCAAAGTTCTGGGATTACAGGCTTGAGCCACCGCGCCTGGCCGGCATTTACATAATTAACCCCCAAAAAACTTACTGCTTTTTTCCTATTATTTTAAGATGAAATGGTAATCAACAGTGATAGCAAGTGGCCTTTAACTCAAAAGCAACATGTTTGTGAGAGCATTTAGTATTACAAACAGAATAGCAGCATATATGTTGTGTTCAATGCTTTAATCCCAGCAATGAACTGTTAAATAATGACTTGAACTCTTAACAATGTTTTAATTTTAACAGTGACACACTTAAAAATATAATTAGACTTTTTCATCCCTTTGAATTTTTTCACCAAAGATCAATAATAATTTAATATTTTACTTTTCTACATATTTTTATTGTTGTACAATATAACAACATAAAATCTGCCATCTTAACAGTTTTTAAGTATGCGATTCAGTGATATGACTACAATCACACTGTTGTGCAAGCATCATCACTACCCATCTTCAGAACTTTTCTCAGTTTTTTCCAAACTGAAATCCTGTGCTCATCAAACAGTAACTCTCCATTCTCCCCTTCCCTGGCCCCAAGTCCTTGGCAACCACCATTCTACTTGCTGTCCCTATGAACTTGATTAATACAGATACTTTATATAAGTTGAATCAAATAATATTTGCCCCTTTGTGGCTGGTTTATTTCACATTGCATAATGTCATCAATGTTCAACCATGTCGTCGTATGTGTCAGAATTTCCTTCCTTTTTAAAGTTGAATGATATTCCACTGTGTGTATATACTACATTTATGCACTCATCTGTTGATAGATATTTTGCTTGCTTCCACCTTTCAACTATTGTGAATAATGTTGTTATGAAAATAGGTGTACAAATAGCTCTTCAAGGTCCCATTTTCAATGATTTAGGATATATACCCAGAGTGAAATTGTTGGACTATATGGTAATTCTATTTTTAATTTTTTGAGAAACTACTAAAGAAATATTATTATTGTTATCTGGTTATACAAATGACCACAGTGTGTTGGTATTTACATGGCACTTGAATTTGGAGTCAAAAAAATAAGGGTGTGATTTTTTGTTCTGCTTTAGCTAATTCACAAGAATCTCTAGACATTTGACTTGTATAATAAGGTAGAACAATATAAGCAATATGACGTCAAGTTTGTAAATTCATGTCTGTGAGTTTTAGATTTGGTGGAGGAAATAAAATAAGAGTAAATACAATGACTTCATTTTAACAACATTCTTTTATCTAAGAACTGTGAGCTTAAAGGATTGGGCATAAGCAGTACTCTTAATGTTAATGAGGAAGACATAGAAATAATGACCTACAGAAAGTTTGAATTATAGAGATCCAAATTCGATATGATTTATCCCTGGAAGACAATGTGACATACAAGATTAGCAAGAAGACGAGTAATTCGATCTCACAATATTAATTTAGGAATAATATGCAGTTACTTGGAACTCAAAGTCACGTTGGCTGATGAAGTCACAAGGTAACAGTCTTAAAATGAAGTCCCAAGAAGTATCTAAGGATTCAGACTAGAAAAGTTTACAAAAGTTACGGTGAGGCCAGAAGGGGTTCTGTATCTTTTGCCTGGTGGCTGTATAGATTTAGAACCAATATTGGCGCTCTTAGAATCAACCTGTTTGATTTGAATCTGAGCTCTGTCTTTTGCCAAAAATATATATCAAAACATAATACTGTATTCCATAAATACATACAATAATTATTTGTCCATTAAACATATAATTAAAACTATCTTAAGCAAGTAGTATAACCTTACGATTCTCAGTTTATTTATTTTTAAAACATTGCTAATACTCGTATTTACCTTATAAATTTGTGGAAAAGTTAAATGAATAAATATATGTAAAGTGTTTAGAATAATGCCTAGTTGAGAGTGTTGCATAAATATAAGCTATCATCATTACCTGACTAAAATATAGTCATAGTTGTCCTCTCTCCCATGTGGGCCAAAATGCTACTTTATTACTTTAATCATCTTTTTGCTGCTGTGGAATACATTGGCTAAAAATTGAAATTAGGCATTTTATATAATAGAGCCTAAGAATATTTATTCCACATTCTGCCTTGGTAGGTGAACAAGTTTGTCTCTGAAAATAGCATCCTGCAGTAAGGTTTATATCATTTGCACTAAACAATGTTGCCACCTCTTTCTGGCAAAGGTTATTTGGGAGCAGGGAATATGTCTGACTGATTCATAATTGTATATCTACTGCTTAGAATGGTACATGGCACACAGCATTAGATAAATATTCGACCAGTGAATGAGCAAAGGAAAAAAATCTATTTACTCTCAGTATTCTAATTACAATCTATGTAAAATAATACTTTTTTAGAAAAAGTTTAATACAGGTAACAGTTAATTAAAATTATACTTTCAGTCATTATAATCTAAGGCTTGGCCCTTTCTATTACAAATTTCAATAATCTTATATCTCCTCTTTTATCTTTTTCCTATTTTGTCATTCTTCGATCCAAAATTCTGTTTTATTCGGAGTTAGAGTAAGGTGTTCTTGTTAAAGGTATTCATCTAACATCTCAAAGTAAACTCATAATCAAATAAGTGATTCACAGCATAAAAAAATTTGTGGGGATTCATAAGTGGGTGTTGCATAGGAGGGGCTAATTCAGCCATGCATTATTGTAACCTTTCACTCTATGGCTTTTAAGTGGTATTGTTTTATGGGCCAAAGACTAGAAATGAGTAGGACTAGTACAACTCTGTCTTACATGAGTCATTTTTTATGGTAACATTGACTAATGTGCTGTAACACTGAATACGTTTAAATTGGTTCTGCTTAATAATACTTGATCTACATCACAATACACATTCTTTCTATAGAGTGAAAAGAAATGCTAAGAATCAGAGTCACTACAAAAGGCTTCACTGACATTAAAAATAACACTATAAAGTTGAGAAAATTCACCAAATTTCTGAAAGACTATTTTATCCAGCTTATCTTTCTTTTGGTTAAATAAACTTACTCTGTTAACAATCCTTAACAGAAAAAAACTGAATTTGCCACTGTGGCATTAAATATTGACTGTAACCATGCCATATTGTTTGTATGCCAGAAATAAAAAAAAATAATGCTGGAATAAATTAATGATTATGATGACTTCATTTGGTAGAAAGTAAACTAGACAAGGACATAGATTGTTTCTATTTTAATCAGTGCTGTCTCTTCCATGCCTAAAAGAGTGAAAAAATCATGAAATAAATGTGAAAAATCATGATTAGATCAAACATAAACACTACACAACATACCTACTAAGACCTTTGTGTGTATCATTTCATTTAGTCTTCACGAGAACACAATAAGGAGGAAGCCAATCATAATCCAGAGAGACATAATCTATAAAGCCTTCATTTTATTTAAAAATATGAAGTTTTTGAAGATGCTTTAACCGGGAGATTGGCTAACAATCCCAAGCCCATAATCCCAAATGTTGAAATCCCAAAATATCAAAATGCCTAAAGTCTAAAATCTTGAAAATATAATTCAGGAAAAAATAATGTAAATGTTCTTTAAAGACATGTATTTCCTCTTTTGAAAGGGAATTTATTTGAGAAATATATGAAAATATGAGAAAACACTTCATAGGACAATTTATACAATAAAATAGGCAATAATAACATACCTGTTTTTGCAAGCATAAACACTCAGACATAAACACTGACAGTTTAACAGGTACAACAGTTATGAGCAGGTGAACCATACTCATAAAGAGAAAGCTCAAAAAGTGAAATATAAAAATACACACCACTATAGTTGGAATCATGTGCACCCAGCTTTATAATGGTGTTCATTTGTCATGTGGCTGTCAACCTGAGATTTTTGACAGGATAGATTTAAAAAACCACGAGGGGTTACCACAGTATATGCAGTTACCCAAAGAGCTGAGATCTCAAGATCAAAGATTCAGATTTAGAGAAAAACAAAACAAAACAAAACAAAACCAAAAACATATCTTCATTTATTGTGAAAGTTCCAATGTTTTCACATTGAGAATCCGGGAAGCTGATGGTGTAACTTTCAGTTTGAGGCTGAAAGCCTTATGACCCAGGGGGGGTCTCTGATGTAAGTCCTGGAGTCAAAAGTCCTGTGAGCCTGGGGTTCTGATGTCTAAGGAAGCAGAGGAAAAATCTGTCCGAACTCTCAGAGACAGACCAATTCACTTTCTGTAGAGACTGTGCCTGCCAACAGTGAGGGCAGATCTTTCCCACCTAATACATTCAGACTCACACACTAATCTCTGGAAACATCTTCACAGACACACACGAAAAAATGTTTTTAGGTATTCCTTAATCCAGTCAAACTGACACAAAAAATTGTTCATAAATCCATTCCTTATCAATTAGGCATCTGATGTGGTTTGGCTGTGTCCCCACCCAAATCTCATCTTGAATTCCCATGTGTTATGGGAGGGACCTGGTGGGAGGTAATTGAATAATGGGGGCAGGTCTTTCCTGTGCTGTTCTCGTAATAGTGAATAAGTCTCATGAGATCTGATGGTTTTAAAAATGGGAGTCTCCCTGAACAAGCCATTTTCTCTTGTCTACCACCATGTGTGACATGCCTTTCACCTTCTGCCATGATTGTGATGCCTCCCCAGCCACGTGGAACTTTAACTCCATTAAATCTCCTTCTTTTGTAAATTGCACAATCTTGGGTATGTCTTTATCCCAAAAATGTGGAAGCAACTTTGGAACAGGGTAACAGGCAGAGGTTGGAACAGTTTGGAGGGGTCAGAAGAATACAAGAAAATGTGAGAACGTTTGGAATTCCCCAGAGATTTGTTGAATGGCATTGACCAAAATGCTGATAAAGATTCGGACAATGAAATCCAGGCTGAGGTGCTCTCAGACGGAGATGAAGAACTTGTTGGGAACTAGAGCAAAGATGATTCTTACTATATTTTAGCAAAGAGATTGGTGGCATTTTGCCCCTGCACTAGAGATTTTTGGAATGTTGAACTAGAGAAAGATGATTTAGGGTAACTGGCAGAAGAAATTTCTAAGCAACAAAGCATTCAAGAGGTGACTTGGGTGCTGTTAAATGCATTCAGTTTTAAAAGGGAAGCAGAGCATAAAAGTTCAAAAAATTTGCAGCCTGACAATGCAATAGAAAAGAAAATCAGATTTTCTGAGGAAAAATACAAGCTGGCTGTAGAAATTTGCCTAAGTGATGAGGATGTTAATCATAAAGACAATGGGAAAATGTCTCCAGGGCATGTCAGAGACTTCAACAGCAGCCCCTCCCATTACAGACTCAGGGGTTTAGGAAGAAAAAAAATGGTTTCATGGGCTGGGCCCAGGGTCCCCGTGCTGTGTGCAGTCTAGGGACTTGATGCCCTGCATCCTAGCTGCTCCAGCCAAGTCTGAAAGGGGCAGACATAGAGCTTGGGCCGTGGCTTCAGAAGGTATAATCCCCAAGCTTTGGAAGTTTCCATGAGATGTTAAGCCTGTGAGTGTACAGAAGTCATCAATTGGGGTTTGGGAGCCTTTGACTAGATTTCAAATTTATGAAAATGCCTGGATGGCCAGGCAGGAGTTTGTTCTGCAGGAGCAGAGCTCTCATGGAGAATCTCTGCTAGGGCAGCGCAAAAGAGAAATGTGGGGTCACAACCCCCACACAGAGGGCCTACTGGGGCACCACCTCCTGGAGCTGTGAGAAGAGGGCCACCATCCTTTAAACCTCAGAATGGTAGATACACTGACAGCTTGCACTGTGTTTCTGGAAAAGCCACACACACTCAACACCAGCTCATGGAGCAGCCAGGAGAGGGGCTATACTCTGCAAAGTCACAGAAGGGGAGCTTCCCAAGGCAGTGGGAGCCCATCCCTTGCATCAGAATGACTTGGAATTGAGACATGAAGTCAAAGATCATTTTGGAGATTGAAGATTTGACTACCCTTGCCTGGCTGGGCACAGTGGCTCATGCCTGTAATTACAGCACTTTGGGAGGCCAAGGCAGGCGGATCACCTGAGGTCAAGAGATCGAGACTATCCTGGCCAACATGGTGAAACCCCGTCTCTACTAAAAATACAAAAATTAGCTGGGCATGGTGGCACGCACCTGTAGTCCTAGCTACTCAGAGGGCTAAGGCAGGAGAATCACTTAAACCTACGGGCAGAGGTTGCAGCGAGCCAAGATCACACCACTGCACTCCAGCCTGGTGACAGAGTGACACTCAGTCTCAAAAAAAGAAAAAAAGAAAAGAAAAGAAAAGAAAGAAAGAAAGATTTGACTGCCACGCTGAATTTTGGATCGCAGGAGGCCTGTAGCCCCTTAGTTTTGGCCAATTTCTCTCATTTGGAACAACTGTATTTACCTAATGCCTGTACCTTCAGTGTATCTAGAAAGTAACTAACTTCGTTTTGATTTTACAAGCTGATAGGCAGAATGGACTTGCCTTGTCTCAGATGAAACTTTGGACTGTGGACTTTTAAGTTAATGCTGAAATGAGTTAAGACTTTGGGGGGACTGTTGGAAAGGCATGATTGGTTTTGAAATGTGAGGACATGAGATTTGAGAGGGGCCAGGGGCTCAATGATATTGTTTGGCTGTGTCCCCACCCAAAAATTACCTTGAATTCTCACGTGTTGTGGGAGGGACCTGGTGGGAGGTAATTAAATCGTAGGGGCAGGCCTTTCTCATGCTGTTCTCATGATAGTGAATAAGTCTCATGAGATCCGATGGTTTTAAAAACAGAAGTCTCCCTCACAAGCTCTCTTTTCTTGTCAGCTGCCATGTGAGATATGTCTTTCACCTTCTGCCATTATTGTGAGGTCTCCCCAGCCACGTGGAACTGTAAGTCCATTAAAGCTATTTCTTTTGTAAATTGTCCAGTCTCAGGTATGTTTTTAACAGCAGTGTGTAAACTGATTAATATAGTACACACATGCATCTCCTAAAACCACACTTAATTTCCAAATGAAGGCAGTAACAAGGTAATATTTCTGCCTAAGATGAGACAACTATTCTGTGATTGTAGTCCAAAGGATTTTATACATTAGGGATTTTAGACAGTGGAAATTTAAACTTTAGAGATTTTCATCTTTAGGGATATTGATTGTTCAGGATTTCAATATTTGGGATAAAGTGTTCAGGATTGTGACTTTGGGATTATGATCCCAACCCCAGTAATGCAGGGCTTATCATTATTAATTTAATGTGAGGCTTAAATAAGATAAAATATCTTGCCCAAACTCGTTAGTATTTGATACAGCAAGAAAAAAAAATCTAAATTGTGAAAATATTCATTCTTCCTTTGGGAGAATAACCTTTATTTGTTTTCCTTTATTCAATGTTTGTTAAAAAATAACAAAATATTTATGTATTCTCATTTCCCTTCTGTATCAGAAACATCAAGGTGTTAGCCACATTAACTGAGTGATATAGAATTAGTTTTGTGTTTAGGGCCCAGTAATCTGGGCAGGACAGAGTTTAACACTCTGTGTAAGTTCGTATCTTCTGCTCCCTCTTCAAATGGCCTCTTTTTTGCCGTTTGTCACCAGCTACTCCTCTGCTTCCTTGCCACTATGGATACTTGAGCTGTTAATTGTTTTACTTAGGTAGCTGTTCTTTTTAAGATGGTTAAATTCTACTAATTTCTGACCTACTTAATTTCTCCTAACCCCCATCTTTGCCTAGATTCATTCAAATAGCAGTTTTTCCCATACTAAGAAAAATACTTTGAAAGTTAATGTTACCATTTAAAATACAACTAACAAAAGAATGATTGAACTCAGTATAGTTTCCTACAGTATTCCCCAGCATGACATAGTATTCCTTACACAGTAACTGCTCAATAAACACTTGCTGAAACAATAAATCTGATTGAGTCACATAATTTTTAAATCAGCAACTGACATGCTCTCACAAACCAATTAAAACAAGAATAAGATAAAATAATTTATAATAGTAAGAATCATATATGTGTATCATTTCATCTGGGTCTTTTTCATACTAGAATATTTTCCATGAGGATAAATCCTATTCCTCTTACCTCTTAAATTTTAGCTTTCAAAACTATGTATATATTTTATTATTAAATGTCCTTTATATCAGGCTCTGTTCATATCATGCCATAATTAGTACAACTCCTCCCCTCCAACTGGATGTCAGAGAAAGAAAAGAAAATATTAGCCTGAAATTTTGTTGCTTAACGTCTTTCAATGCCTCCTCAGCTGTCTGTAAGATAAAATCAAATGGCTTATGCACAGCATGTATGACCTTTTGTGGTCTAAGTCTGTCTTGTCAGCCTCATCTCTTGCTACCTACCTCAAAGTGAACTACACTTCAGCCACAGAAAATTACTTAAAATGTGCCATGGGATTGATGAAGTTGAGCCTGTTCAACTGTGGCTCTTCCTGCCAGTCTACCAACACCTGTCTCACTGGGTCTTTTCATTCATTTCACTGTTTCCTCCACACTGTTCAAATTACATTCAGATACTACCTCCTCATGGTATCCTTTCTGTCTTCCAGCCGTGACTAAGATGTGCATCTTCTGTGCTCCCTCTCAATCTTATACAAATGTCACCATTATTCTTATTCATCAACAATTATTTTTGAGACTCAACTAAGTTCAAGGCACTGTGATAGTTCCAGGGAATGCAGAGGATACAGTGCCAAACAAAACAGATGCCTACATTACCAGTCTTCACAGGGCTCAGAGTCCAGCCGGGAAGAGTAACGTGTTTGCTTACCTCCTCCCACTAGGCAATGAATACCTAAAAATTGGGGCCTGCCTCTGATTTCTATGTTCCTAATCACTGGTACATCATAGATAGGAAGTGCTCACTGATGAATAAACTTCCCTTGTCTTATATGGAGGAGTCTCAGACTGTTAATGTTCAGGACTTCACAATCACAGTTGAAACATATTTTATTTTGAAAGATTACCCCAGTGGCACATTGGAAAACAGAATTGTATACATAGCTTATTTGCCTTCATTTCAATTACATTATTTCTGCCTATTTCAATGTTTGTTTCACGTTGTGATCGAAAGTAAAATAAGAAATTGTTTACATTCAAACAAGTTAATATTTTGGACTACTACTCTCAATAGAAAAAAAATATTATGGAATAAAGTCGAGAATAATTACAGGATCTCAGTGGACTTCAGTAAAATATTACTGAAAGTTGAATTTCATTTTTATGTATACAATGTCTTGATAGAAATTGTCTCTTCTTCTATTTGACTTGTTAACTACATGGCACAAATATATTGACGCAAAGTTCAATTTAGCTATTGTGTTTGCATAGCTGACTAATAACACATATCACTTTAAATAAATTTCCTCTCAGAAGTCTAAGCTACCAATTGAATAAAATTTGAAGCAAGTTGCATAGTTGGAATTTGCCATATTTATTCCTCATTTTCTATAAATTGGCTTAAGTATTGTCATAATCTTATGAATATTACAGATCTAATGTCAACATTTCAGACATTGTAATAAGTCTTTCTTCTAACAGACTCCTCTAAATACAAAATGTACATAGTTGTCTGAATTAATTCCTTTATGTCTTCATGAATTTCCCAGTGATCTTGAGCCCACAGCAATGAAAATTTTACTGCATACTTACTTACTAGTCCTAATCTCTCAGAGACAATGATTATGTCACTTCGGACTTCTAGATTCACATATAATATTCGATATTGTAAATAATGTCAATATTCATCCTCTGTTTTCTATTATTGCTATATAAATATGTATATGTTTATATGTATGTATTTCACAGATGTGTAATATTGGTGTTATTATTATCAATCTAGAATTGAAAACAGAATTTTTACAAAACATTCATTTCTTCTGTACAAAATATTATGGAAATATATACGCTTGGATTATATGTTTGCAATATTTACTTATAATAAATTGATAAGCTAAACATGAAGAACTGCTGAAGGAGGAAGCATAGTAAAACTGTATTTAACCAGTGTTCAATGGCATTATTTATAAATGTTGTCAATCAGTTATTTTGTCTAGAATGTGCAATAAAATGGGAAAATATTAACTTAATGGATTCAATAACAAGCTCATTATTACTGAAGCTGTAGTGTGACTTCTGCAGTCCTAAAGATTATAGCTGAGCAGCAGAAGGGGAAAAAAGTAGATCATCCATTACATTGAGCAGTTAATGATATTTTATTGCATTATTTATCAAATACTGTGGATGTTATTTGTAGCTGCAAGCTTGACCTTAGCTAATCATAATTTGATGAATGTATATATCTGAAAGGCACTATGACAAAATACTCTATTGTTTTATGAAGCAGGAACATGAGTTATTATTATGAAATTCAGTAAGTGTGTAGTTTCAAGATATTAATGCTCAGACACTTATGCACAAGACAGAATAGATGCTTGTAATTCAGACATGGCTGCTGAAATTTCTTTCTCTTTTAATAATATAAATATTCAAGCTATCTATCTTAAGTGATTCCTGCAAAGCCATTTTATAAATGCAGTAAGAAGACTATAATGATAATATATTATTAATAGAATAGAGTTGTCATTCTATCAGGAAGATGTGAAGAAAATTAGAAGCTTTTCACAATGTTATTTAGGAGTTTGCATTTAGTTGGATTTGAAATATACATATTTTAGAGAGAAAATATAAAAGTGATAAACAAGTACCAACTGCATAATTTTTAACTTTATCATTCTTCTAGGAAAGGTAATGTATTATAATTTCCAAGATGAGAACAATATTTTATGTTGTACAATTTTCTTAAGGTTGGAATGAGAAGCTAGCTCATTAGAACTTCTTTTCATATGTAAAGAAGCATTGATAACAATGAAGAAATATTTTGAACCAATAATATAACTTGTAAAGCATTTCTTGGATATTGAATCATGCAATTTAATTTACACATAGGCCAATTAAATTTTTCACAGAAAGAGATAAATAAAACTAAATAAGAACAGCCTCTAAACTAAGAGATTTTCCCACTGAACCAAACTGCCTATCAATAACACTTGATCAATAAAGGGTTTTTTTTTTTTGTTTTTTGTTTTTTTTTTTTTTTTTTTTTTTTTTGGCAGAATCTTTCTCTTGTTGCCCAAACTGGAGTGCAGTGGTATGATCTTGGTTCACTGCAACCTCTGCCTCCTGGGGTCAAGCTATTCTCCTGCCTCAGCCTCCTGGGTAGCTGGGATTCCAGGCACCAGCCACCATGCCTGGCTAATTTTTTTTGTATTTTTAGCAGAGACATGGTTTCACCATGTTGGCCAGGCTGGTCTTGAACTCCTGACCTCAGGTGATCTGCCCACCTTGGGCTCCCAAAGTGCTTAGATTACAGGCCTGATCCACCACTCCTGGCTGGTTTCATTCTTGAGCATAGTTTTTTTTTTTCTTCTAGTGTATGGAAAGTACTTACAAATTTTATTTTATTTTTTAACTTTTAAGTTCACAGGTGTAAGTGCAGATTTGTTAGATGGGTAAACTTGTCATGGGGGTTTGTTGTACAGATTATTTCATCACCCAGGTATTAAGACTAGTACCCATTAGTTATTTTTCCTGATCTTCTCCATCCTCCCATTCTGCACCCTCTGGAAGGCCCCATTGTTCATTGTTTTCCTCTACGTGTCCATGTGTTGTCATCATTTAGTTCACACTTATAAGTGAGAACATGCAGTATTTGGTTTTCTGTTCCTGTGTTGTTTGCTAAGGAAAATGGCCTCTAGCTCCTTCCATGTCCCTGGAAAGGACATGATGTCATTCTTTTTAATGGCTGCACAGTATTCCATGGTCTATATGTACCACATTTTCTTTATTCATTCTATCATTGATGGGGTATTTAGGTTGATTCCATGTTTTTGCTGTTGTGAATTGTGCTAAGTGAACATACATGTGCATGAGTCTTTATGACAGAATGATTTATATTCCTTTGGGTATGTGCCCATAATGGAATTGTTGGGTCGAAGGGTATTTCTGTCTTTAGGTTTTTGAGGAATTGCCACAGTCTTCCACAATAACTGAACTAATTTACCTTAACAGTGTATAACCAGAACTTGTAAATTATAAGGTGAATCTCACTGAAACTACTGGGTGTAACAATCAACTTATTATATTTTACAATGTGTTATGTCTAATGCTGAGTGTTCTTTTCCAAATGTGGAAGTCAACATTTTATATTATTTCAAAATTATTCTATGTGATAAATTGAATTATTGTTTCACGAATGTTCATGTTTTCTTTTCTCTCTCTTGGGAGTGCAACATATTTCACCATAACAATGTCTTTGCATGCGATTATGATACTTGTTTTGTCTAGATGAAAGAACATAAAAGTATAGACGTCTTAAGTGTACTTGTGTAATTTGATGTCGGTTATGTGATCCTGGGATCCTTTCTTAAGAGAGCATGCACTTTTTAACAACATTACATTCAGCCAGGCTCCAGAGTGAAACTCATGATTCAGCTGACTTTGACTCAATTGAGGATTCCAGAAACAAGTCCAGTTGACTCACAGCTTATAGTGGAAACACTAAACTGATTCCAAAAGAGCTCAGAAGGGACACTGTTGACTCACAGCCCTGTGAGTTTTGTTGTAAGTCACAGACTTTGAGGTGGTTTGTTTTACAACGTTACTGTTGTATAAATCATAAATACACATACGGGTTTCTGGAGTACTGTTGTTAAGAAACTCTCTTATTTTGTTACATACCATAGTTAAGAAACAAATTTTATTATCATATTAAATTCATATGTTTTCAGACTAATATTTTGTAAATTACTGTTGGATACAGAGTTAGTAACTGAAATCTAGTCTGGGAAAATATTTATGGAAAATGAATAAGTCATAGCAGAAATACTTCATATATTTAAAATTCATTCAACATTTTAAAGAAAATAATATAAGTAAATTCTGTGTACTTATCAATTCACTTTGCAAAAGATAATACATTTGAAAAGAAACTTAAAATCATACTACTCAGACATATAAATCACATCAATGGAGAAATAGCAAACATTCAGAATGCCAGTTTCAACCCAAAATTTGAATCACAAACAAGTAAAGGCTTTTGAAAAAAATTTGGTGACCAGTAGTCACAACCTTTTCTTTATCATGTTTATAAGCTGATAAAGAAAAAACGAACCCCATTCTGCACCTTTCAAATTTTAGTTACCAGGAACAATAATTAGTAATAGAACAAAGAACTAGAGCTTCATATAAGAAATTGAGGCTCAAGAAGATTGATATTAGGCCACAAAATACAGAAATTTACAAGGTGGACCAAGAGTTGACCTAAATTCTTCTAATTCTACAACCCATATTCTACTCATGCATTAATCTCATGGAAATATTTCCTATGAATAAACATACCTGATTTCCAGAAAGAACTTACAGGGTTACAGAATATGGGGTTTCTGAGTCATTTAATTTTTTTTCTTTCTCATTTTGTGGGATGAGGCATTCAAAATCTGTTTTCTCTATAAAATCTCTTGCAATTTTGCAACTGTCAGCAAAGGTAGTCTTGAGTTTTCAAATTTTTATTTAAGGAGCTTTTGGATGATATGAAAAGCAGTTAACGAGTGTGAAATAACTACAGTCTAAAAACACATGAATTCACGGAAAAAAATTTCAATGTATGAGGGAGTATATTTGAGCACTTCGATTTTTAGAGTAAAGGATTTTCTGCTTATCTGACTGGTACTGAGCTCAAAACACAGGACAGTCGTGCAAGGGTTTGTTGCTGTTTTAACAGCATAGGGTTAATCAGAATGTGAAAAGGTAGTGAATTGACATGTAATAATAAACAAATATACATATAAATATATCAGTCTAATTAGAGAAGAAGAAATGTCATTGATTTCTAGATAAAATAGAGGTGTATGTGCTTCCACTTTGTGGATAAGGTCCAGTTGTAATATTTACCGAGCAACTTGGTAACTTTATTCAATCAAAAAGTTGTCATTTATAAGGAGGCTGGCTGGGAAGCAAAGTTAATTTGAGTTCTACTCTAAGTTCTGTTACATGTTAGCAGAACAATAATGAGTAATTTATTATCTTTTAAAATTCTAGTTTATTTACTGATAAATTGAGGATAATAATACCCTGCCTTACAGGATTGTGATGATTTTATATATCTAAATAGTAATTGAATTGTTATGATTATTGGCTAAACTTTACAATGTAACAGTTACAATGTTTGGTACTAGGGATACCAAGATAAAAGTTATGGTCTTCTAGAAGAAGAGCAAGAATTAGGTAATGTCGGCCAGGCACGGTGGTTCAGTCTTATAATCCCAGCACTTTGGGAGGCCAAGGCAGGCGGATCACCTGAGGTCAGGAGTTCGAGACCAGCCAGGTCAACATGAATAAACTCCATCTCTACTAAAAAATACAAAAGATAGCCGGGTGTGGTGGCACGCACCTGTAATCTCAGCTACTTGGGAGGCTGAGGCAAGAGAATCACTTGAACCTGGGAGATGGAGGTTGCAGTGAGCTGAGATTGCACCATTGCACTCCAGCCTGGGCTACAAGAATGAGACTCTGTCAAAAAAAAAAAAAAAAAAAAAAAAGAAAGAAAAGAAAAAGAAGAAAAAAAAGAAAAACAATCAGAAGAATTAGGTACTGTCAATGAGTAATCAGTGTTACAAAAGCCTAAGCAGCACAGGGTGCAATAAAACCAAAAAGGAGGATATTAAATCCAGACAAAGTGGTGAGGGATGACTTTTAGAGCAAGTGATATTTAACTGAGTTTTGAAGGATGTACAGGAATTAAATCTGCAAAACACTGGGTGTTGGGAAATCAAATTCTTCACAATCTGACATATGCATTGCATATTCAGTAAATATTTGACTGATAAATACATAAGTGAACAGATGTGTAAATACATGTTTGAATTAATTAGTTACCTGCTGACAAAATTTATTTTGCCTATGATAATGGTTGAAAGAAATTCATCATCAATTTGTACACTACAATCATATTATTATTGATCCAAATATTAACAGAATATGATACATAAATTATTGAAATGTATACAGTTTCACTGTTATTGTGAAGTATTTTAACCTATAATAAACTAAGAAAACAATTTGCATCTTTAAAAGATGTTAAAGTGTACATACATACAAACATGTAAATTAAAACAAAGCTTAGAAGGTCAATTTTTTTTTCCAGGGAAAATAATATTATCTTTCCGGGTTTTTGAAAATTTACTCTAAAAATACTTATTTAACTTTAGATTTCTTATAATTACAATTATGTAGAGTTTTCTAAATGTATTTGGCATACATGAATAAATAAATGTTATTATTTACTCCTCAGAGATCACTTTGCCCAATACGCTTTGGTGAAAAAGTACAGAAATATGCACAGAAAAACTATTTTACTACAGTATTTGATTTGTATCACTTTCTTAATTACAACATGTCTAATCCACATGATGTAAAAAAAAATGATGTAAAAATGATTTATACACCTGAAGTTTTTTATTTCTAGCTTGGAAGGAATACAAGGAATCATACAATCCAGTATTACTGTTTTAGATATAAGAAAACTGAAGTTTGGAGAGACAAATTTTTTTCCAATAAAACACATTTAGAAAACTAATTGAGATTAAAGCACTTTCTTCTATATTTTCTTTTAAAGAGTGAATATATAAGAAACATAACAAAAATCCGTAACTCAATTGTTTTTAGAGATGTGGCAGACTCCGCTATTCACTTACCCAAGGTAAATCCCATCTGTTCCCTGATAAGTAAAAAAATGAATTCATTCTCTTGGCAAAATATCCAGCATTGGAGAGTATAGTAATCACTGATTCTCAATGGGTGGCAGTGCTGCTCCCCTCCATCATGTATGGAGAATGATGTCTTTCACGGTGATTAGCTATAGGCATTTAATGCCTAGGAATTACGAGACAGTCCTGCACTATAGAGATCAGTATCATCCAAAATGTCAGTGCTGCTAGTTGGAAACACTGGCTTCACTCATCATGCCAATCGTGTCCCTCACTTTGTCAGGATTTAGTGGAGGGATGGGCATGTTAACCAGTTCAGGCCAATGAAACATAAAATGAAGTCTGTGATAGATTCCAATGATTTTTCTTCCTAGTATAAAAGAGGTCAGTGAAGAAAGCTCATCTTTGCTCCTAAACACTTCCTTATGGTTTGTGCCCTCTCCTCCCAGAATAACAATAGCAGATGCTGAGCAGCCACCATGAGACAATGAGGCCTCTAGCATAATAAGGTAAGCAAAGGGATGGCAGAGAAGAGGGAAGGATTACTGAATCAACTTGGGGAACGTATGCCTTCTTAATTCTCAATTGATAAACAACATATAGCCATATGGGCTAAATGCTGTCCATCAGAGTATCCGTTATTTGCTCTTCAAGACATACTAATGGACGAAATAGATACTTTGGGTAAAATTGCTTGTTAAAAATAAGTTAAGTTATATTTTTTGGCTGTTATTAAGTCATTCTAAAGTTAATGCTTGTTCTAAAGAGGCCATATGCTCCACTGAAATTAGTCCACTGAATATTATCATTGTTCTGAAATATTATTAGAAATTAGGTTTATATATATGTACTTTTGTTTTTTGGAGACAGAGTCTCTGTCTGTTGCAGTGGTGTGATCTCGGCTCACTGCAACATTTGCCTCTCGGGTTCAAGCAATTCTCCTGCCTCAGCCTCCTGAGTAGCCGGGATTACAGAATCACACACCACCATGCCCAGCTAATTTTTGTAGTTTTAGTAGAGATGGGCTTTCACCATGTTGGCCAGGCTGGTCTTGAACTCCTGACCTCAGGTGATCTGCCCACCTCAGCCTCCCAAAGTGCTGGGAATACAGGCGTGAGACACCACATCTGGCTTAATTATGGTTATTTGAGGAATATTACATGTAACTTGTTTCACTATTTAAATAATATATCAGAAGTACATTTATGAGTCCCCTTTCTCACTTTTGTTCATATCTTCTTGTTAAGAAACTATATGTCTAAGAGCTTTAGAAAAAAAAAAAAAGAAAAAAATATGGTCTTCAATGATAAGTAGGGATATTACATAATTTAGTAAAGTAATCTAAGGTTAAAAAGATGGAACATAATAAATGACTGTAAGAAAGCAGGCAATCTAGCTAATTCAGGTAACAAAAATTTGAGATCTCAGATCTAATCAGTTTCTTTTGCACATATTAGACAATTTTACTGAATTTTAGGACTGGAAGATATCATCCTTTGCATCATACATAGGTTCTGACTTATTTTAAAAGAATACTTTTATTACTATAATATTATTCATGGTTTACTTATCTTACCATATTAGAGCATTCATAGGGAAAAAAGATTGTAATAGCTAAACCAATATACATTCAGGACATTTTTAAATTCTGCTTTTAAGAAAAGCACAGAAAATGGAAAATGCACTAAGCACCTCAGAACTGTGTATCATCCAACAAGTAAGAGAGAAATGAGGTGAGTTATTAAAGCTTGGATTACACATTTCAAAATTGTATTCAAGGAAAGCTCCTTCAGTAAAAATTTGTTCTTTGTTATACACGTTCAACCAATGTAATTTTTTGATGTGTGGTACTGAGCTCTTGTATTTTAAAAGTGCAGTGGCCTTTTGAATTTACAATTCAGTGCACAGTAGCTATAATACTGTAATAAGTCCTTGATTTTCTTTCCCTTGAAATCTATAACATAGCTTTAAAGTGAATGTCTTCCCAATACAACTTCATCTGGTTTTTTGTGTGTGCTTGTTTGCAGTGATATATTGTATGGATGTAGAATGGGCTAACATATGCCTCAGAGTTTCACAAAAGTAATTTAATTAGTACTAGGAGTTAACAATAAATGCTGCAGAATAACAATATGTGGAAATATAACGACAATTTTACATTTTCTAAGCTGGATATTTTTATTTAGTATAATTTCCTTTATCCTGATCTTCTTATGTCCACGATTTAAATGTACAGTAAATATCACTGTGTTGTGTTTTTTTCTCTTTCACTATAGAATTTTTTCTCAAGGTAATAGCTATGATTCAACAACAATACTTTGGATTCTATAAAAAATCTAAAAGTAAAATTAAGAAGTTTAAACTTTTATGTTCAACTGATGGATCTCAAACCTAGATGCATTAACCTCATTTGGAGTATATTTTAAAATATCAATCCCCAGGCTCCAGTTAAAAAATTCTAAGTTAATGTGAGTTTACTTATTCTGGAGTGAAGCATGTCTCTTAATATTTTTTAAAAACATTCCAGGTGATTCTTATGTATTGCCCAATGTGAGCCTTTTAAAAAATATATTTGTTTTTAATAAATACATGCTTAGAATCAAGGAATTTTTGGCACAAAAGGCTTGGAGATTATCAAGCTGTATACATCTTAAAAGATTACTATGCTAACACATCTCTAGGCAAAAATACACTGCTGCATTTGACCTACAGAAGGAAATTAATGCTATTGACAATTATTTGGATGTCCATCCATCATTTGACTACTCATACTTGTAATGGAAAATTTTATTCATGTTTCAAGTATTATTTTCTAAAAAACAAAACAAAAACACAAACGTGGGGGAGCAGGGAGTGAGATAGGATGCAGAAAAGCAGGAAGTGGCAGATAAGATATGGGGCAGGGAGTGACAAAGATACAATGCATTATGTATTTTACTTTTATATACTTAACGTTTTAGAGTTAATAAAATTAGAAGTAATTGACTCCATTCATGAGAAAAGCACATTTGTAGCTATTATGGTAGCCATAGCTGTTACAATAAAAATACTTTCAGACACTGTATTCAGGGGATTTTCCAACAATATCTTTGCCTACCTATTTTGTATCATATCTGCTAGTCTTCCTTCTTTTTTCTTAATACAAATGTTCCTCAGCATGTACTTATCTAGCTTTTCTACAGAAGCTTCTTTCAATCTACAATTTGAAGATCACTTGTACCCAAACTACTAAAACCTACACATTTCATGACCTCATTGTGACACAGTAAATATAAATTCTCAAAAATGGAGGCCTGTATTTTATTATTATATTGATTATTATACCCGTAGTATTTGGAACATTTGCCTTTACATCACTTGCCGTATTCTATTGAAAATATTCACATTTGAGCAAAATAATTTTATAGAGAGCAGAAAATGAGGTTTTTTTTTCCTGATGTTCCCAGCAACCCTCATAGTATTTAGTACTTTGTACATATTAATATATATGTGTGAAGTAAAAGAATGGCTTAGCCAAGCAACCATCATCATGCTCATTTAGACAGATAACTCAATGCGTCCAAAACCTCCCAAACCCTCTTTTGAATCAACTTGATTTTTTTTGCCTCCAAAACCTTGTTTTAAACCAATTTGATCTTCACTGGTTTCTCCAAGTATGCTTTTGCCTTATAGCCACACCTTTCTTGGATTTTTTTCCCTTGGGTGTTGGATTATTGAATAAAAGGTTAAAAAGCAGTCTATGAATCACGCCAAGCACACCCCTATATCTAGTGTAGATATCTTATGTTTATTAGGCCTACTTCCGCTGTTTACCCCTGCTTTATGTATATTAGCTCCTCATTAAATATTTTTAAAAAATATATTTTGGGTTTTATTAGACTTATATAATAATCAGTCCAGGCACTTTGGCTCACACCTGTAATCCCAGCATTTTGGGAATCCAAGGTGGGAGAAGCGCTTGAGGCCAGGTATTTGAGACTAGCCTGGGCAAAATAGAGAAAGTCATCTCTACAAGAAAAATTTAAAAATTAGCTGGGTATGGTGGAGCGTGCCCGTAGTCCTAGCTATCTGGGAGGCTGAGGTGAGAGGATGGCATGAACCCAGGAGTTTGAAGCTGCAGTGAGCTATGATCACACCACTGCACTCCAGCCTGACTGACAGAGATGCCATCTCTTAATTTTTTTAATTGTGTAATAATTTGTTTGTAAGTTTTAGCATCAGAATATTTGGAAGTTTGTATTCTGAGAAACAATTAGCATTATTTAGTTGAGAACAAAAACAAACAGTATTCGGTGTGTATTTGTTTCCTGATGCCACTATAACAAATGACTGTGAACTTGGTGTTTAAAACCATATACATTTATTTTCTCACAGTGCTGGAAGCCAGAACTTTAAAGTCAGTATCACCAAGCCAGAATGAATGTTTTAGCAGAAGTTTTAGAGAAGAATCAATTTCATGCTTATTCCAGCTTCTGCTGGCTGTTGCTGTTCCTTGATTTGTAGCAACATCACTTCAATCTCTGCCTCCATGGTCACAACGCATATAGAACCTACCTGGATAATCCAAGATAATCTGTCCATCTCAAAATGCTAAATTTTATCACAAAAGTCTGTTCCAATTTAATCTGCAAAGACTGTTCCTTCATCTAAGGTAACATTTACAAGTTACAGAGATAAGAACTTGATTATATACTATCATAGTATATTAACATACATGTGTACCGTATATACTGTAATATAAACCATATATATATGTATATATGTTCTTGTCCACGGTTCCTGACTCATAACTCCCATAGCCCTTTTGATGGTCTTTTGTTATGATGTTTGGGTGCTTTAGGTCTCAGAAGCAGGTCTCAGGAAACAGAATCTCTCTGATATTCTCCTGCCCATCTTTTACTTGCTCCTTTTCCTTCCCAAGGCAGGTCTTAGAAACTAAAAAAATATTCTAATCTTCCACCACCTTTCTGTCTTGGAGTTGGACATAAAAAAAATTATCTCCCCTACTTCGTTTGATTGTAAGTCACAGACTCCCATTTTAGAAGGAGTCCTGCCCCATACCAGAGGGAAAGAATGTCTCACAGGGAGGTTAAGAAGAATCTGAATAGGCAGGCCTGGGATTTCAGCTGTCCAGGCCAGGTATTGGATCACACGTTTTTTGTCCAATTAAATTTCTTTTTATTTATTTATTTATTTATCGGAGTCTCCCTCTGTCATCAGGCTGAAGTGCAGTGGTGCGATCCTGGCTCACTGCAACCTCCTGGATTCAAGCGATTCTGCTGCCTCAGCCTCCTGAGTAGCTGGGACTACAGGCACGTGCCACCACGCTCAACTAATTTTTTTGTATTTTCAGTAGAGACAGGGTTTCACCATATTGGCCAGGATAGTTTCCATCTCTTGACCTCGTGATCTGCCTGCCTTGGCCTCCCAAAGTGCTGGGATTATAGGCGTGAGCCACTGCGCAAGGCCTTTGTCCAATTACATTTCTTTTTTTTCTTTTCTTTCTATTTATTTATTTATTTATTTATTTATTTATTTATTTATTTTGAGACGGAGTCATTCTCTGTCACCCAGGCTGGAGTGCAGTGGCGCGACCTCGGCTCACTGCAAGCTCCGCCCCCCGGGTTTCTGCCATTTTCCTGCCTCAGCCTCCCGAGTAGCTGGGACTACAGGTGCCCGCCACCAGGCCTGGCTAATTTTTTTTTGTATTTTTAGTAGAGATGGGGTTTCACCGTGTTAGTAAGGATGGTCTCGATCTTCTGGCCTGGTAATCCGCCCGCCTTGGCCTCCCAAAGTGCTGGGATTACAGGCATGAGCCACTGCGCCCGGCCTGTCCAATTACATTTCTACACGGTTGTCCTTACTTCAATCATGTCTATCTAATGAAAGGCCCAAGAGGAGAAGGTAAGGTGAGCTTTCTCCATGAAAGGTCAAAGAGGAGAAGGTAAGGTGAGCTTGTAGACAGCTGAACTAGTGGGAGCTTACAGGAAGGTGAACAGGAAGTCATCCACATGCAGGGAGGGTGTTGCACCCAAACTCCACAGCAACAAAAGTTTCTACACACTCAGGACTCTTTCAGACCTTGCCCTATATATAACTTCACCAGGCTGATTGTTTGTGTCCTTTAAAATATCTTTATAATTAACTGGTAACCCTGTTTCTTTGTGTTCTGTGACCCATACAAACAGATTAATCAAATCCAAGGATACGATTATGTTGTGAGATCCCTGATTTATAGCTGGTAGGTCAAAAGCACAAGTAAAGCAATGGGGTTTGTGATTGACACTGGAAGTTCAGGGGAGGCAGTCTTGTGGGACTGAGTCCTGAATCTGTAGGATCTGAGGTTATCTCCAGGTAGATAGTGTCAGAATAAACTGGAGGACACCCAGCTGGTATCTGCTGCAGAATTGATTGCATGCTTGGTAGGTGAGGGCAAAACTCCCCAACCTTTTTGGTCACAGAAGTCTTCTATACTGATGGTTGTGGTGTGAGAACAGAGGGGAACTAATTTGTCTTTTTTCCCGTATGAGTATTATTCACGCTATTACAATGTGGCATGAATAACCTTCCAGTTGTCCCCAACAATTACTTTTCTTTTTATTTCATAGTACTAAGATTCTTACTAAATACTGTATTACCCAACTTCCCTTACTTACAGGTAAAAACATAACAAAGCTTTGACTAATTTTGATGTAGGTAACTTTTGGATCATTCTCTTAAAAGAAAGAAGTAGATGATTTTCTTTTCCTATTCTTCCTGCTTATTGGTTGGAATGCAGATTAGGTGGTGAGCCATTTTAGACTAAGCAAATCACACAAGCCTCCAGGAATAGAAAAGGAAAAACAGAGAAGCATTTGTTCCTGGTGCCATCTTTGAAATGAGCTTTCATACAAACTTGAATGTAAACCTGAGAAAGTAACATCATGTTTAAATTATACTTTTTTGCATTTTCTGTATATTTTCATTAATGAATATTTCAATTAATATGAAGATGTTTTCAGATGTAGCAGGGAATTTTGTAAAGTTAGTGATGGAGCCTAGGTATACTTTTATAGTCAGCAGGTTAATATAGAGGTAGTCATAATGATAAAAACAGTCAAAGCAGGATTTTTTTTAAACTGCATACTGCTGCATGACTTGTAAGTAATTTAGCTTCTCTAGGATTCAGGTATTTATCTACATCTAAAGAGTGGTTAAGTGAGTCTCTAGCATATGTGTCTTGGAGCCTGTGTAGAATGATCTTACAGCAAATTTTAGTGTTTCCTTTTTCCTCCTTGAATAAACAAACTAGAAGGAGAGACTTTACTAAGGAAAAATTGAACCCCCCTATTTATGAAGAAATGGCTGTTTTTAAAAAAACAATTTTTGAATTTATCTCAGTATTTTAAATTAATTTGGTTAATAATAATGTTTATATAGGTAACTTAAATATTTTTGAAATCATGGATTTTTTCTTCATTTTTAGGTGTGAAATTCAGTTTATATAAACTTTCAAAGGTCCCATATTTATGATATTTATTCCTACTAAAGTTATAGATAACATACATATATATATGAGTGTATGTGTGTGCGTGTGTGTGTGTGTTTATATATATATATATTTCTCTTGTGGTTGCTCACAAATATTTATGGGGCCCCTATTAAGTTAATAGCAGAGTAAAAAGCCATAGAATAACAACAGTACATATAATTTTAACAATAACAACAAAAAAAACCACTGGATTTTTCAATGTTACCATGTTATATAACTTAAAAAAAAGTCAGGTAAGGCAAATGGCAATAATTCATTTTAAATTTTACTTATCTCTTCAAAATTTTGTCAAACTAGACAAAAAAGATAATCTATCCCTAAAACCAGCTGATGTTTATTCATTTTTATGCCTATAAGTTCTAAGAGAAGTTTTTAGTTTTTGGTTCTGATTGATGAGACAAAAGTAGAAAGAATTCTTCACATCACATCTTATGACATATTTCTAGCTTCCAGCACATTATAACATTAGGAACATCTCCTTGAGAAATAAAGTTTTTGCATGATAAAATATTATTGCACTTAGTTTTACTAGTTTCAAATATTTGCAACAAAAAAAACCATTTTGTTATTTAAGTACAAGAAACATGAAAATAGTTAACAGTCAAAATTTAGGCTAAAAATGAACCTATACATGGAAAAGTGACATGGAAGAGTTCTAAGAAACAATTTGATAATTTAGCACTCATAGAAGAACTTATAAACATGTTAATGACTGCTGACTTCTTGAAAATATCATTTTTGTAAAACTGCATGTCCTGTATTAATAGTTAATGTCATATTCTATATTGTTAGCAATATTATTGTATTATTATTGTTGAAAAATCTTTGCCCTTTAAAGGTATACTTTAATTTGGTGTAGTCTATTTAAAACACAGTGCAAGCAGAATAATGCTCTTTTCAGTTGAAAAAAATAGGCCAGGCACAGTGGCTCACACATGTAATCCCAGCACTTTGAGAGGCTGAGGCAGGCTGATCACTTGAGGTCAGGAGTTCAAGACCAGCCTGGCTAACATGGTGAAACCCCGGTCTCTACTAAAAATACAAAAACGAAGAAGGCATGGTGGTGTTTGCCTATAATCCCAGCTACTCGGGAGGCTGAGGCAGAAGAATTGCTTGAACCCAGGAGGCAGAGGTTGCAGTGAACCAAGATTGTGCCACTGCACTCCATCCAGCCTGGGCAACAGAACGGGACTCCATCTTAAAATAAATAAATAAAACTATGAGGTTGGAGACAAATTGTTCCCTCCTCCATATTCTCAAACACACTATTTATATTTGTAGTAGAAAAATTATGAGGTTTCATTGTATACAATTTAGTATTCTTGGAAGATAGATAGATAGATAGATAGATAGATAGATAGATAGATAGATATCAGTAGATATATTCTTTTTTGTCTTTGTTCTTCTTGACAATAAACAATGTCTGTTATTTACCATGATTTTTTCTATATTTCCAATACTTTTCAACTTATCCTAGACTCTAACATGTAGTAAGCACTTGATTTATATACTGACTTTAAAAATTAATTTTATCTGGTTATAAAGACAAATCTAAAAGACTATTTCCTCAAGTATTTTGAGCAATTGCAGCATTACTGATGGAATTTCTTTCTTTTAATGTGATTTTAAATTGCAAACTTTAATGAAGTAAGAAAAAGTGGAATTATTATTTATTGAGCATCTTCTCCCAGCTGACTCTGAACTAGGAACTACACATATAATCTTATTTTATAGTCTCACACTAAACTTTTGGGTTTAGGTAATATTAACTAACATGTTTTATGACAAAGTTGAAGCTCTGACATGTTAAATACCTTGCCTAAATTTATATTGGCCATGACTATCAAATTTGAATTCAACATTTCTTGATTCAATGCCCATCTTATTTCTGCTATAGCATTACTGTTATGGCATCTTTGTTTAAAACAGCAATATGTTTTGCTGAGTTATCAGTAACACTTTCTTACATAAATGGTAAAGCTTACCTTCCACCATTGACATTGATTATTATTATTTCCCATAACCTGCCCTAGGGAAAGCTTTATTACAGGGAATGATGCTTTAATACATTTAGACAATGGTCTGTAACCACGTAATGCTGATGGAGATCTCTGGAACCATTCCTATAACACATTTTACTAAGGGAAAATATATGCAAACACCCAGTTGGCAGCTTCTTTTCTTTATAGAAAGCAAATAATCTAATAGAATTTTTGTTAGGGCAGAAGTGATGTACTCACTAGGATTACGGAAATCTCAACCACAAAGAAGGCATAATTCCATGATAGAAAATCTCATTCATTTTAGAAAGTAGGGGTCCCATCTGATGGGTTTTTTTTCTTCTGAATTTTAAAATTTAAATTACGTGCTTCTTTTGGAAATTAGGACCATTTTATGTTTTTGAAATTTTCACTCTTTTAGGAAGAGAGGTAACAGCTACCAACACATGTAATATCTATCCATTACTTAGGCATACATTTTGGAGGGAAGCAGAGGAAGACTAAAATCTCTCAAGCCATATTTTGCCACTGTTATTCTGAAATACTTTTTATTGTCCTGGAAGAATGAAGATAGTTTGACTCCCAATGGGGAGACACTTTTATGATTGGTTAATCTGAAAGCATTCATATAGCAAGGACAGAATCTTAAATAACTTTTATTAAAAATATTAAGTTAGGCAGGATAATTTTTGGTAACAAAATACTTAAGCAATTGAAATCTGTAAAATTGTATATACTAGAAGAACTTGGATTGTGTATATGTGATAATGAGATAATCAGATATTACCAGAAATAATAATGAAGACTATACATTAAAACATTTCACTGGACATGGTGGTGTGCACCTGTAGTCTTTGCTACTTGAGAGGCTGAGGCAGGAGGATTGCTTGAGCCCAGAAATTTGAGATTGCAGTGAGCTATGATTGTACCACCGCACTCCAGCCTAGGCAACAGAGTGAGATCCTGTCTCAAAAAAAAAAAAAAAATCATAATCATAGTTTAACGGACTTGGTGCAAGAACATTTAATAGTATCTCAAAATGACAATAAAAATTACAAGACACTAAATTAATAAAGGCAAGTTTGCTGTATCAGGCTGAACAGTGATTTCCAAGTATATCATATCCTAGTCCTAGGCCTGGTATATTTTACTTATATATGTCTTGTAAAGAAAAAGTGTTTTTGAATATGTGACTAAGGATCTTAAGATGGCGAGATTATCCTGGATTATACAAGAAAATTCTAAAGATGATTCTTTTAAGAGTCCTAAATACATTCTTACAAGAGGGAGGAGAGGGAGACTTCACACACAGAAAAAGAGTAAGCAATGTGACCATGGAGGCAGAAATTAGAATTTCAAAGGCATAAGAGCTCTTTATAGCCCAGTGGTACTAATTTTAAACTTCTGACCTCCAGAACTGTGATAGAAGGAATTTATATTGTTTCACACACTGAGTTGGTGGTAATTTATAACAGTAGACCCAGAAAACTAATACACCCACATTTTAATAAAAAGAAAAGAAAAGTCTGATGTAAAAAACAATTATTGAAAGGAAGATTACCTAATGAATATGAAAGATGATTGATCATCTATGAAAGGCCTTTGAAAGTAAAAATAGATATTTTCTCTTAGGATCATATGCAAACATCAAACTTAATTCAGTCACAAATATAATGTGTAACTAAATGAGACAGGAAAGTAATAATTTATTTTATGTGATTTGACTTCTTTGGATCTTCCTGGTAGAAAGATAGTAGGTTTAATTTTCCTTTAAAATTATGCATTCCATCTCTCTATCTTTAAAGGGGTGAAATTACATAAAATAAACAAGAAAAAAATGTTTTCAAAAGCTATGAAAGATTCCCCAGTATGCTTTTTATCAATAAAATTAAAGTATTTTAAATGTTAATAGTAACATTTGTACTCCTATTCCAAATGGTGATGGAAGTTCTAGCCAGTACAATAAGGCAAGAAATTAAGGGAGAAATAAAACTGTTCCTACTTGAAGATGGAATGTTTATGTAAAATAATCCCAAGGAATCTAAAAAATGTTCCCAGAACTAAGACGTGAGTCCAGAACAGCCAATAAACAGCAGAAGTCAATTATATTTTTATATGCCAGCAATGAACTAGTGGACACCAAAACTAAAAATAAAATACCACTTAGAAACAGTCATAAAAAATACTTAGGAGTACGTATAAGAAGGCTTGCACCAAACTTGTATGCTGAAAACTATACAATACTGATAAAAGAAATAACCAAAGATCTAAAAAATGAAGGAGTATATTGGGTTTATGGATTGATTGACTAAACGTAGTAAAGATGTCAACTCTCTGAACTTGAAATATAGTTGTAAAGAAATTCTTATCACAATTTCTGAATTGTTTTTATATAAAATCAATACAGAAAGACAAATAACCAAATGAGCTAAAATAATCTTGAAAAAGAATAAACAAATAGGTAGAATCAGTCTAACTGATTTACAGATGCAATATATAGCTGCAGTAATCAAAGTGTGCGTTATTGCTGTAGGGACAGAAAATAGTTTGATAGAACAGAATAGAGAGCCCAGAAATTAATTTACACGGATATATCCAATTGATTTTTAATAGAGTTGCAAAGCAATTCAATGAGGGAAAGACTGTCCTTCAACAAATGGTGCTGAAACAACTGGATGTACATAGGGAATATATCTACTTTATATATATATACACACACGCACACAAATATATAATATATATAAATATATACAAATACATATTATATATACTATATTTTATTATATATATGCTAATTTATATTTATATATATATATATAAAACTTTGACTTAAGTTTCACCTGGCAAACAAAAATTAACCCTAAATGGATCATAGAATTAAATGTAAAATATAAAGTGTAAGTAAAAATATTTAGCATCTAGAGCTAGTCAGAAAGTGCTTAGATGACAACAAAAGTATGACACAAATTAAAAAATTGATAAAATGGACTTCTGCCAAGTTAAAACCTTTTGTCCTGTGAATTTCCTTATTAAGAGGGTGAAAAGACAAGTTTCAAAGTGTAGAAAAATGCTTGTAAACTGTATATGTAACAAAAAGCTAGTATCTAAAATATATGAAGAATTCTCAAAACTCAACAAAAAAAGACAATCTGATAAAACAGTTAAAGATATGAAGAGACATTTCACCAAAGATTATATGCAAATGGAAAGTAAGGACATGAAAAGTTGTTCAACATCATTAGCAATTTGGAAAATGCAAATTATATCACTATATACCTATATGCATGTTTGTTTTAGCCATTTAGTAGAATGACTAAAAGAAACAAAGGGAAAAACAGTGATAATAGCAAATGTTGGTGAGAATTCAGAAAAACTGATCCATTCATACATTGTTAGTGGTAATGTAAAATGGTACAGCCACTCTAGAAATCAGTTTGTCAGTTTCCTTAAAAAAAAGAAATGTGCAACTACCATATAATTCAGCACCTGTACTCTGTAAAGAATGAGATAAACTTTTATCTCTCTACTCACACTCAACACGAACACTTCTGTGACCAGACGTGTGAGGGTATTTTACACATGTCAAGTAATTCTCCAGCAGACACCAACCAGGTATCTTCCAATTCAATTCAATTCTAATGCTATCTACCTGGAGATATGTCAGATCCATAGGTTGGGAGTTCAGTCCCATATGATTGTCCCCATTTTAGATGCCAGTTGCAAGTAGTAGGTTGTCATCTATACTTCTGACTGAGTGGTTACAAACTCGGCTTTCCATGATCTCCCCTATGGATTGAATTAATTTGCCATGATGTCTCACAGAACTCAGGGACACATTTATTGGCATGATATAAAATATTATATAAATAATATAGGTGAATAGCCAGGTGAAAAGGTACATAGGGTGAGATCCGCACGGGTCCAAAATGCGGAAACTTTTGTCCCCATGGTTAATATTTATCATTTCTCAACATTGTGCTTTAAAACATATAGTAGAATTTAATATATTTATCAACACTGTTTTCATAGAATATATAATCAAGCATCTTTGCTCAGTATTATAATTTCTGACATTATATATTAAATTATAATGGAGAATGCAATAGAAGATTATACATGTTGTTAACCTGTAACTGAAGCGTGTAGAGAGGAAAAGATTATATTAGAATAAGCATTCTTATTCTAAAGTCAATGTTATAAGAATATTAAGTATGCAGACCTCACTATTTATGGGGAAAAAAAGAAAGTTTGGGTGAAGTTTTTATTTCCTTAAAAATGCATACTCTATTGTGGTTTAGTAGGATTAATGTCATTCTAAAGTGGAGGTTACTAGAGTAGGATATTACTTTTTTTAAGTTTAATCAGTTTGCTGTGTGATTCAACAATCCCCTCAGGTACAATTTGATTCAGTTTCATAAAACTGTTTATTCTGTATGAATTCGTGAATAAATCATACTCCTTGCTTCTCTGTAAGGTTCATTTACTACACATTTGGTAGAAAGACAACGTTTTTTCAAGAAGATGAAGACATATTGTAGCCTTATGTCAGCCATAAGGTTTAAACTCGACACAGGAATTTATAGCTGCTTTTTCTTTTTAGAAGCACAGTCTAGTCAAGCATTAAATGTATAGTTAACAGATATCCAATAGTCACAAGAGAGTTGACAACTTAAATCACTTAGTGATAATGAAGATAAATAGCAATCTAAACATGGGTATATATTGCACCCTGCAATGCAATTGACTCTAATGTTGTTGCCAGGCAACTTCCTTGGATAGATTAAACATTCTTCCTATAATTTGATGGTATCAGGACACACACAAACACACAATTGCAGAAATGACCAAAGCTCTTGTGTTTTAAAAAATAGTGTCTCCATAAAATGTGTCTGAATGCATACATGGGTGACATCAAAATAAAATTCTGTTTTGCAGTATGCTTCATTTTGTAACTCTTTAATAAAAATACGAGCCATCATAGATTTTCAATAACTCACAGTACATTTAAGGATTGAAATCAGTTATTTTCTGAGACGAATTGAGTGTTCTTAAGAGATTTATATGTATGTTTAAGGAGATTTTTTCTGAAGCAAAAATTAATTAGAATGAAGTAACTTTTTTATCATTTATATAACTGGAATAAATTGTTATTACACAGTAAACTCTCTCTATATATATATATGTATATATGTATATATGTGTGTGTATATATATACTCTCTGTGTGTGTGTGTGTGTGTATATATATATTCTTGTATATTGGGCTCTTTTTAACTTTTCTAATTTCATTTTATATTTTTGAAAGTTTATTTTTTGCTTCCCCAACTGGTTTCCTAGAGTCCCTGTCTCTGAAATTCACATACATACATAAGTACTATTGAAAGATTTATAATAATTTTTGGTAGGAAGGGACATTATTAAAAATTCTGCAACATTTGTGACTCAGCAAAACAAGCTTGCCAGCCTATTTTTTTCTCTTTGAAGAAACAGATTGATCTCATTATTTGTTATCAAAAAGGAGAGATAGAACTTCAGTCCCCATTTTTCCAGAATAATATGTCTAGCTATTCCCTTGTTCATTTTTAATGTCTTCTAAATCATATATAACATTTTATTTAAGTTTTAGAAACGGTTCAAGTCTGTGTAGGTTCAGTCATTCAATGACTTTTTGTGAAGATCAGAAAAAGTTTCTAGACATTTTCTTTCTGATTTGCTTTCTTAGGATGCCCCCAGAGTGTGTGTTGGTTGAGTTGTGGTAGTGTAGTAAGGAAACTAAATATCTAAGGCAGAAAGTAATTTTGGGAGAGCAAATTAATCTACTTTATTACACTTCTCTGTGAAGAACTATAAATTCAATGTTACTCATCCTATTAAGCTACTTTATATCTAGAAATTATTTAATGAAAATACTAATAAAAAAATAACTACAGGTTTATTCATTGGGCCAACCAAATTTTATCAAATAAATGATATGTTTTAGGAATGGTAATAGGTGCTGAGAGTAGTAATAATAACAAAAATAATAGTATTCCATAATTAAAGTACTTAAAGAATTCAATGCCAAGAGAGTAATGATAATATATTGGCATTTATAGAAGGTATGAAAGTTTTCAGATTCAAAATGTTGTCACTAATATTAAACACAACCAAAAACCTGTGGCAAATGGAGACAGAGAAGGCCATGAAGTGAGCATTCTCATCTTTGAATATTTGTTAACAAAAACTATTACAAAGGGCTGCCAAAAAAAAAAAAAAAAAAAAAAAAAAAAAGGTTGCACAAAGGACATCACAACCTTACAGAAAAATTACTTCTACAAGGACTTCAACCCAACAACTACCTTTTCAACCTCAAACAGGAATTACCCTGATTATTGATCTTTGTAGCCAAGAATAATTATTTCTGATATGGTTTAGAATTGTGCCTACACCCAAATCTCATGTCTGAATTGTAATCCCCAGTGTTGGAGGAGGGGCCTAGTGACAGGTGATTGGATCATGGAGGTGGACTTCTCCCTTGCTATTCTCGTGATATTGAGTTATCACAAGGCCTGGTTGTTTAAAAGTGTGTAGCACGTCCCACTTTGCTCTCCTCCTCCTGCTCTGGCCACGTAAGACATGTCAGCATCCACTTTACCTTCTGCCATAATTGTAAGTTTCCTGAGGCTTCCCCAGCCATGCTTTCTGTGTAGCCTGTGGAACTGTTAGCCAATTAAATTTCTTTTATTTATAAATTACATAGTATGAAGTAGTTCTTTATATTATGTTGGTGAAAAAAATAGCAATGTGAGAATGGACTAATACAGAAAAAGGTAGTGAGAGTGGAGATTTGCTATAAAGATACCTTAACACATGTAAGCAACTTTGGAACTGGGTAACGGACAGACAGTTTGGAGGACTAAGAAGAAGACAAGAAGATAAGGGAAAGTTTGGAAATTCCTAGAGACTTATTAAATAATTGTGACCAAAATGCTGATAGTGATATGGACAGTGAAGCATTCTGAGGGGGTCTCAGATGACTCAGATGAAAATGAGAAACTTATTAGAAACTGGAGTAAAGACACTCTTACTACGATTTTGAAAAGAGCTTGGCAGCATTGTGCCTCTGAGCTAGGGATTTGTGGAATTTTGAAATTTGGAGAGATGATTTAGGGTATCTGGTGGAAGAAATTTCTAAGCAACAAAACATTCAAGATATATCCTGGTTACTTGTAGCAGCCTATGTTTATATTTTTTAGCAAAGAAATGAACTGGACCTAGAAATTATATTTAAAAGGGAAGCAGACTATAAAAGTGTGGAAAAATTGCAGCCTGGCCATGTAGTAGAAAAGAAAACTCCATTTTCTGGAAAGGAATTAAAACTGGCTACAGACATTTATATAAGTAAAGAGGAGCTAAATGTTAATAGCCAAGACAATGGGTAAAGAGCCTCAGAGGCGTTCACAGCAGCCCCTCCCATCATAGGCCTGGGGGCCTAGGATGGAAGGATGGTTTTTCAGGCCAGACCTAGAGCCCCACTACTCTGTACAACCTTGGGACACTGCTCCCTGCATACCAGCTGCTCCAGCTTCAGCCATGGCTAAAAGGGGTCCTGAAATTTCTCAGACCACTGCTCCAAAGAGTGCCAGCCATAAGGCTTGGTGGCTTCCACATGGTGTTAAGCCTGCAGGTGCACAGAGGTCAAGAATTAAGACTTGGGAGCCTCCAGCTAGATGTCAGAAGATGTATGGAAACACCTGGATGTCTAGTTAGAAGCCTGTAGCAGGGTTGGAGCCCTCATAGAGAACCTCTACTAGGGCAGTGCAGAGGGAAAATGTGGGGTTGGAGCCCCCCCACAGATTTCCCACTGGAGCACTTCCTAGTGGAGCTGTGAGAAGAGGGCCACAATCCTTCAGACACCAGAATAGTATTTCCACCAGCAACTTGCACCATGCACCTGGAAAAGCTGCAAGCACTCAATGTTAGCCCTTGAGAGCAGCCATAGGGGCTGAGCCATGTAGAACGAAAGAGGCAGAGATGCCCAAAGTTTTGGGAGCCTAACCCTTCCTTCAATGTGGCCCGGATGTCAGATGTGGAGTCAAAGGAGATTATTTTGGAGCTTTGAGATTTAATAATTGCCCTATTGAGTTTTGGATTTGCACAGGGCCCTATAGCCCCTTTGTTTTGGCAGATTTTTCTTTTTTGGAATGGAAGTATTTAACCAATGCCTGTACCCACGTTGTATCTTGGAAGTAACTAAATGATTTTGATTTTACAAGGTAGTAGGTGGAAGGGACATGTTTTGTCTCAGGTAGACTTTGGATTGTGGACTTCTGAGTTAATGCTGAAAGAAATTAAGACTTTAGGGGACTACTAAGGAAGGACGATAGTATTTTGCAATTTGAGAAGAACATGAGATTTGAGAGGGACCATGGATCAAATTATGTAGTTTGTATTTTTGTCCCTACCCAAATCTCATGTCTGAATTGTAATCCTCAGTCTTGGAGGAGGGGCCTGGTGGAAGGTGATTGGATCATCAGGGTGGACTTCCTCCTTGCTGTTCTCATGATAGTGAGTGAGTTATCACAAGTTATAAGAGTGAGTTATCTAGTTGTTTAAAAGTTTATAGTACCTCCCCGTTCACTCTCTTCCTCCTGCTTTGGCCACGTAAGGCTGTATTTTTTATATTTATTCCAAGGTATTTGGGTTTTGTGATTGCAAGAAAACAGTGCTTTTTAACTTATTTGTTCTGATTAAATAAAATTTTATGTTAAATTGTGTGTTTGATAAATAATAACAAAATTGACTTTTGTATACTGAAAAAAAAAGTACTTGGAATAAGAATGGAGGGAAAACAGACCAGCTGTAGACATTTCATAGATAGAACTATAATTAATGTGGGAAGTACTATCGAGAAAGAGAAGAGTGAAAGATGACTTCACTCTTCTGAGTTTCAGCTAAAAATCGAAGTGAATAGCTAATAAGAGACAAAGAAGCTTGCTCAGAGGAAAATGAATGAAACAAGATGTTGAGCCTCAAGGTAAAATGCCTAATAAACTGAATACAGGACTTTGAAACTCAGGAGAGTATACAGAGTTAGAATCATAAGTTTGCCAATGAGAAATTGACAGTCATGTTACTAAATTAGGTGAGAAGGGACAAGATCTGTTGTTCAAGATATGCGAATTGTAGATTGGGCCTGTGTGGAAGTTTTCTTCTGAGAGATTTTATTGCTGAAACAGAAAAGGAAGAGGCAACTGAGAATCAGAAGACATGGGAAGTGTTGGAAATTAGAGCAGAGCAGAGATGTTATAAAGTCGAAGATTTGTTAGAGTAATTTTTTCAAGGGGAATAAAGTAGAATGGTAGTGTTACACTAAAGGGGTCTACCTAAATTATTGCTTATGAGTTGAACTTAAACCTGGTCAGCAAGTGTGTGCAGTTTTATTTTGCCATCTTTAGCTTCCCAATTATTGGCATACTTAAATCCAGGGCTGGATTTAACCTGGTGGGAGTTTGGACACGTTAGTGTAATGACAAGGGGTTCGAGGGAGAGTAGAAGTAGGGATAGGGAAAGAGAAGCAGGAGGAGAAGAGAGAATTGTTTTGTTCAGTAACTATTTTTTTAGTAACCAGAATTGTCAGCACATAACATATAGTTAAAACCAAGTTTTTACTGCCTAGAACAAAAAGCATTTCAAGGAAGAAATTGCTCCAGCAAAATGCTACAGCAAGTTTTTTTGTTTTTTTTTTTTTTTTTTTTTTTTTTTTCCCTGAAAGTATATGAAGAGCAACTTGAATAAAGAGTTAAGAAGAGAGATAGGAAAAGGTAAAATTAAAATTCATTTTGATAGTTTTTATTTATCTAAATTCATATTAAGAATGAAAATCTTGAATTAAATTGACTATTGTGGGAAATAAACCTGAAGAAAAAATAAAGAAACATAAAGTTCTAAGAATGGATTTTAATTAGTGTTAAACAAGTTCTCAAACCAGAAAGTCATATGCATTTATCAATATAGTGTAAAGAAAAATTGATTTTTGTTTTTTAATTATTCTCCTCACGGACATAGTGTTTACAATATTATGTGTGATCAGCAAAATGTAGCAAGTTAATCCTATTCTCATAAGAACAATTTCAAACTCAAGAGTCTCCTTTATAAAATGCAGGGCACGTAATGGTTACTTTTTTATTGATTTAGACAATATATGAGTTGTCAGAAAAAATCCCATTTTTAAAATCTACAACATGATTTCCTAACTGTAGGTGTTTTAAAACAATCATTAGTTACTTTTTAGAGCCAAAATAAATTCACTTCATGTTGAAGATCTATAATCCTAATCATTGTGTCTTTTCTTGTTTTTCTAACTAGTGTACCTTAATGGCTGACTGCTCAAAAGGAGATTAGATGTTTTGCTACAAGTGTACTTGTTACAGGGCTGTTTCATTTTGAACCAGATGGGGAAGAACTGCTTATTAATTCAAGCCACTTTTTTTGGACTGACATTTCCCTAATTTCATCAGTAGAAGTAGCAGCTATTTTATGCTGCTGCATTCCGTGTAATTAATGATAGTTCATTTTATAGACCAATGTGCCTTCTCCCTGCAAAACAAGTTTAACTCAATGTGTGACTGAGCACTATTTGTACTACAGCAATAAGCATCTGTAACAATGATTTATGTCAAGATGCATCTTGAGTTTCAACTGGTGATACCAGACAAATCTCTCCTTTTTAAACTTTCCCCCCGCCATTCCAGCAGCAGCAGATAATCCATGGGAAAATTACGGGAGTAGAAAGGAATGAATGAGAGGCAAGGTGACACCTGGACCTCAAGTCTCTCCTGGACTTGTTTATTCTGAATGTCTATAAAAAGAGAATTACCGGCCAGGCGCGGTGGCTCACACCTATAAGCCCAGCACTTTGGGAGGCTGAGGCGGGCAGATCACGAGGTCAGAAAATTGAGACCATCCTGGCTCACATGGTGAAACCCCGTCTCTACTAAAAATATAAAAAAATTAGCCAGGCATGGTGGTGGGTACCTGTAGTCCCAGCTACTTGGGAGGCTGAGGCAGGAGAATGGCATGAACCTGGGAGGTGGAGTTGGCAGTGAGCCGAGATCATGCCACTGCACTCCAGCCTGGGCGACAGAGCGAGACTCTGTCTCAAAAAAAAAGAGAGAATTACCTCTGTACATCAGCAAACATGAATTACAGAGAAGAATTTAGTCAATTCCAGGTGTTGTAATTGTAGTAAAATTGCAATAAGGCCTGGAATGACATGGATATAAGACTTCCTTTCCTGAACTCTCATGCATTCTACATTTATTTATACTAATGGTATGCTAGACCCTACGTTAATAACTAACATACAAAGATAATTACAACATGGTGCCTGTAAGAGGAGGGAATAATAACTGAGAGAAGAGATAATCAGTCAGTGGGCATAAAAACACACAGGAGTATCATGGATATACGAAGAAGTGACTGAACAAGAGCTTAGTGCAGTAGATGAAGCCTGTATCGTTAGGACTTTGAAGCTAATTTAAGTTTGAGGATTTATTTTTTCCTATACACAATGGATTCATCATAAACGATTAAAGATTTTTAAAGCCAGAGAATGATAGCTCAGTATTTGAATTTTAGAAAAATCATCCTGGCAAAACTGTGGAAAGGATCAATGAAGATACAAAACCTTGAAATAGGGAACCTATCAAGAAGAATTCAGAGAGGACTTCACAGGACTCTAAGAAAGAATATTTGGAGCGGTTAAAAGGAAACTAACAATGTATCAGAATAATGGGTATGTCCGTATAACAAATAAAAAACCTATTTTAATTTGTGTTCAACTGTAAGCAAATGTTGATCATTAGCAATCTTTGATATGGCAGTTTCAATAGATTACTGGAGGAAAATCTCTAATTACACAAAAAAGATTTCAGGAAATATAACCAGGTGAGGATGACTCTAAAAGGAATAATAAGCCTAGAAAGAGAATGTCATGAAATGCTATTTAGAGGGGAAAATAGGCTTATATAAAATGCATTTTGAACATTTTTGTATAGAGGGATATGTGAACACATTTGTATATAATAGACCAAAAATCTAATAGAGACAGAGATTGAAAATTGATCAAAAGAAGAAATATTAGTTAACTAAGTTAAGATAACTAAGAAAGAGTAGACAATATGCTAAATCTGTTGGAAATATTTCTTATTCAAGTGAAGGATCATGTTTTCTGGCTGAGATGGAAAAAAATGTGATAAGCTTTTCAGAATAAATTAACTGTGGGATAGAAAAATTTACATTCTGAGATAAAAATTTTTCTTTATAAATCAGTATTTGATTTAATTATGAATCAGGTTTATATTAAAGTTGTAAGGGACTTTTAGACAGAATGCTAGAGATTTGTAAATGACTGTCATACAAAACAGAAGACAGAATAGCTGTGATATTAAGAAATATTGATGAGAGGCACTGGTAATCCAGTTCAGGATTGACACTACACCTGGATATTGGCAGCAATCTTATTCGTTTCAAAAATGTTTCGAGACTATATGGTCGCATTTGGCTAGATTAAAGTGCAAGAGAGTAACTAGATTAGATACTGCAGAATAACAGGAACAAATAAGTAGGAGTATAATGGAAATGGCACTCGATATAGAACTTGTGGGTTTTGGATGAGCACACAAGGAAGTGTAGCCAGGAAGAAGTTGTGAAAAATTAGGAAAAGGACCAAACAAGAAACAGCATGCTCAATGTTATGGGTTGAATCATGTCACTCAAAAGATATGTTGGTGTCTTAACCTTTGGTATCTATGGCTATAACCTTATTTGGCATTAGGGTCTTCATTGCAGATGTAATCAAGGTAAGATGATGTCACTGGGCTGGGCCTTAATTTAATATGAATTCAGAAGCCAGAAAAGGCAAAGAAAGATTATTTCCTACAGGTTTCAAAAGAAACATGGTCCTGCCACCACTTTGATTTCAGACTTTTTTTGCCTCCAGAACCATGAGACAATAAATTTCTATTTTTTTAAGCCATCTTGTTGCGGGAAGTCAGGGATCCCAAATGGGGGGACCTGCTGAAGCCATGACAGAATAACATAAATTGTGAAGATTTCATGGACATTTTTTAGTTCTCCAAATTAATACTTTTATAATTTCCTATGCCTGTCTTTAATCTCTTAATCCCATCATCTTGGTAAACTGAGGATGTATGTCGCCCCATGACCCTGTGATGATTGCGTTAACTGCACAAATTGTTCGTAAAGCATGTGTGTTTGAACAATATGAAATCTGGGCACCTTAAGAACAGGATAACAGCGATTTTCAGGGAACAAGGGAGATAACCTTAAAGTCTGGCTGCCTGTGGGCTGGGTGGGCAGAGCCATATTTCTCTTATTACCAAAAATGGGTAAAAGAAATATTGCTGAACTCTTTCCCCAGTAAGGAATATTAATAATAAACAGCCCTGAGAAATGAATGCATTCCCGGGGGGCCTCTAAAATGGCTGCTCTGGGGGTGTCTGCCTTATGTAGTTGCAGATAAGGGATGAAATACGCCCTGGCCTCCTGCAGCGCCCCCAGGCTTGCTGGGATTAGGACATTCCAGCCTGACGAATTCTAGTCGGACCAGTTCTCTGCTCTTGAACCTTGTTAAGATGTTTATCAATGACGATGTGTGCACAGTGGGACATGGAACTTCATTAGTAATTCTAGTTTCACCCTGACCTTGTGATCTCGCCCTGACCTTCTGCCTTTTGATCTTTTGTCGCCCTTGAAGCATGTGATCTCTGTGACCCACACCCTATTCACAGACTCCCTCCCCTTTGAAAATTGCTTCTAACAACTTGCTGGTTTTACGGCTCAGGGGGCATCACAGAACCTGCTGACATGTGATGTCTCACCCAGACTCCCAGCTTTAAAATTTCTCTCTTTTGTACTCATTCCCTTTATTTCTCAGACTAGCTGACACTTAGGCAAAATAGAAAAGAACCTACATTGAAATATTGGGGGCTGGCTTCCCCCAATATATCTAATGTTACAACAGCACTAGGAAACTAATACAGCCAATAAAAATTATCACCAACAGTCTGCATTGGTCAACTGGTTTTTAGAATGCAGAGACAACTAACTAGTTTAATATTTTATTTCATTTTTCAAAATTGGTTGGTTTATGAGATATATGATAAGAATATAGATAAATGGATTGAGCAATCATTTGCACACTGAAATCTTAAAATATTTTAATGTTTTATATTAAATAAAATGACCACAAGGACCAATAGAATGACCACAGTGTTCTTCAGTGTTGAGTTTAAATTTTCAATACTCTTTTAGGCTAAAGTATACCTTATTAAAATAAAGTAAAAACATAAGTAATCATGTTATATGCTTAAATGTTGAAAAATCTATTGATGGAAATTTAATTGCATTTTCTATCCCAAACAAAGCACATACAACTAATAATTCTATTTATCTGCTGTAGTATAATAGTAATTTAATAAAATTAGAATTTATATACATTAAACAAAATATATTAGAATTAAACATTCACCCTGACTGTGAATGTGGGTACCTGTATATATTTTTGACTTATAAATGCTTGACATAAATGGTTGGCTTAATATTTAAATTTTTATACACTTAAATTAATTAAATGAGATGTATTTATAGGCAGTATTTACAACAGGAAATTTTATTGCAACCATACATTATGTATATTGCAGGGACGAAGAAAAGATAAATACTTTATTTTAATAAGAATATTAATGGTGATGATGATGATAATAACAAGACCTTGGATTTAATTAGTGCTTATTTTCAGATGCTTTACGTGCACTAATTTAATTATAAAAAGCCAAAAAATAAGCAAAACTACAAAGTAGCTACAATTATTATGCTCATTTGCCAATGAAAAAATTGTTGCTTATAAACTGAGTTTCTTGCCTAACATTAGACAACTAAGAAATGGTGGAGACAAGACTGGAGTCCTATCGCATTCCAAAACCTTTATGGTTAGTAAGTATATTATTTGAATACATTTTGTAAATACGTATTCAAAGAGTATACATTATTTGCACAAACTTTTTTCAGCTATTGAAAAATAAAAGCCATTTAAAAGGGCTATTGATAAAATACTCTACAATCTTAATTTTCTCATTTCAAATGCTACCCGTAACTAACTGGAGGTAGACAGAATGATTAGAGCATATGATTTGTGAATCATTCATATAAACAGAAGTCTGGGTTATGCTAGAGTGGTTGATGGATGGCCTGAGTTTTTAACACATAAGAGGTAATAGGGGCTGGGCGCAGTGGCTCATGCCTGTAATCCCAACACTTTGAGAGGGCAAATCACCTGAGGTCAGGAGTTTGAAATCAACCTGACTAACATGGTGAAACTCTGTCTCTACTAAAAATACAGGCATGATAGAGCATGCTTGTAATCTCAGCTACTCAGGAGGCTGGGGCAGGAGAATCTTTTGAACCAGGAAGTGGAGTTTGCAGTGGACCAAGATCCTGCCACTGCAGTCTAGCCTGGGCAACAGAGTGAGACTCCATCTAAATAAATAAATAAATAAATAAATAAATAAATAAATAAAAAGAGGTAATGAATAAGTATTCATTTTTGTTGAAAAAGTGAATAAGTGAAAGTATAAATTAGTATTTAGAGAATATTGCAAAGAACTGAGCTCATCAGCAACTAATCGCAAGGAGGACCAATAAGGAGAAACAAAGTTTAAAAAGAGTAAAGCATCATGTGAGTAGACGGAAGAAAGAGTATTAAAGAAATTGCAAATATAACTAGCTAGGGAAGGAAAGAAAACTGAAGAAAGTTGATTGGATTTTGCCAAGAAATCACTTATGTCATTGTAAAAATAATGGTGGAAAGTTGAGGTCAAATATTCTGCTGAAATTATTTCCTAGAAAAAATGCTCATATTTTTGTTTCACTCACAACTTTCAGACCTTTCTCTAGTTTAAAGAGTTATTATGGTTATTGCAAAACATTTCTGCTACAGAACAGCAAAACAAAATCTTTTCCAAAATTTCATCTATATAGTGTGTTTCAATCAAATGCATTCATGAGGGAAAAATATAACATTATTTCTCCCTCCAACTTTTAAAAGTTCATGATCTGTTATATAATTATTACCTAAATATGAGGTTATTAATATAGAATTTAATAAAATTTTAGGATTTCTCATACTTAAGATAATTTCTTCAACCTTACAGATCTGTTAAAACTTTCTGCTGAAAGTCCTTTATCCAAAACACTAATTCCAAGGACTTTAACCAGTAATATTAAAAATGAACAAAGAAACTTAGTTTTATTTCAGCCTCTTTGAGATATATATACATATATATGTACATATAGCTATACATATATAAATTTTAAATTATATATAAATATATATCACATAGATAATTTAAATTTGAATAATATACAAATTAATATTACCAATTTGGCAACTCAGTGAGTTTTCCAGCTTCCTAAATCAAGGAATAAATTAAGAGGCCTATTCTGAATTCTGAAAGGGGACCAGAAGAATAAAAACATGACATTTTAGTCTTACACAAATTTTCTGAAGGGAGTAAAAAAGAAGTAAAAATAGAGCAATAGATAGTAATATTTTGGTACTCAAGTGGAGATGAATGGACAAGGCCATTTTACTTCCTGAAATTTTCTTGTAGGGGATGGTAATAAAAGAAAAATGAGACCTAAACACTCAAGGAATCAATGTGCTTGTGATATTATGAAGGGTGTGTTTCATAGTACTACAGAAGGTAGGCTAATATTGACCCTATGTATTAAGGGAGTTGTATCAGGGCATAGAAAAAAGCATGGGTAGAGGTTATTTTGTATGCTATGTGTTAAGTGCATCAGCAAATGTGAGGAAAAAAGAGATAGGAAAAAACACTACTTACACATAGCTTAACTATGACTGTCTTTCCCATAGTTTATGCATTGCAATAAAGCCCATATATATATATATATATTTGTTTAAAGTTAACCAGTTTAAGTAGGATTATGAAACTCTGAGTTATTCATGTAGACTTTGAAAAAAAGAAATGCTTTTTACAGGCCTGGTGTGGTGGCTTATACTCATAATCCCAGCACTTTGGGAGGGTGGAGTGAGGGAATTGTTTGACCCCAGGAGTTTGAGACCACCCTGGGCAACACGGCAAAAACTTTTGTCTCTAAGAAAGATTTTTAAAAATTAGCGAAGCATGTTGGCATGTGCCTGCAGCCCCAGTTACTCTTGAGGCGGAAGTGAGCCCAGGAGTTAAAGGCTGCAGTGAACTATGATTGTGCCACTACACTGCAGTCTGGGCTACAAAGCAAGATCCTGTTTCAAAAAGAAAATTAAAAAAAAAATATTAAAAATACATTTTGCAAGTGTTTACTGTTTAAGCTAATGCATAGGTAGCAAGACTATTCATTGGTTCTCTAAATTTGCAATATTTATAGTACCACAAAATAGGCTGGGCCACGTCTTAGCAGCTCATGATATGAAGTCATTGCTGAGATGAATTGCAAATACTACCAGTTCATCTCCATAAGAAATAAACCGTATAAAAATTCATAGTACTTTAAAAACCACATTTTGCTTTGAGATGTATAACAACTTTCATTCCAAGATTCCTAATATTATAGTTTAAAACAGCTTTAGTTTAGAAATATATCCAGTTCCATACAGCTGCTACTTGCACAGTTTGGCCATAAAAAACAAGAATACATATTCTTTCTCTCTCTCTCTCTCTCTCTCTCGTTCTCTCTCTCTCTCTCTCTATATATATATATAATATATATAATTTTTCTTGTAAAATCTGAATTATAGAAGTTATGCTGCATTCCTTTCAAATTGGTTCACATTTCAAAATTCCTTTTAGAGTAATAAAATATAATGAGACATTGTGAACCGATCAAACTTTAATGTGAGGTAGAATTTGAGTAGCTTCTTTGGAAAGTAGAATACACACCTTTAAACTTGGATCTTCTTTGTCCTGGCTTTTGCTGACTTTTGAATGTCTCTACAGGATAGAAGTAAAATTGAGCATTTCTATGTAATAGTATTAATGATCAGATAATAAATTACACACAAAAAAATTGTTTAGGCTATACTTATGGTTCAGATAATTGTTCTACCCCTTGCTGGTAAAGTGACATTTAGATTTGCAGAAGTTAGGCGCATAGTACATTCATCAAATTCATTGTTCTTTACATATTGATTGATTAAACTGAGGCTCATACCTTTTGTTCTCAAAAATCTGTCTTTTTCCAGAGGTATATTTTTTCCCAAATAACCCTATTTAATGATTTGCCAAGCAGCCTATGTTTTTTAAAAGACCTTGGATTCTCTGGGTGCCATGACTCACACTTGTAGTCCCAGGATTTTGGGAGGCCGAGGCAGGCGGATCACTTGAGGTCAGGAGTTCAAGATCAGCCTTGTCAACATGGTGAAACCCCCTCTCTACTAAAAATACAAAAATTTGCCAGGCATGGTGGCAGGTGCGTATAATAAAAGCCACTCAGGGAGACTGAGGAAGAAGAATCGCTTAAACCCAGGAGGCAGAAGTTCCAGTGAGCCAAGATCGCCCCACTGCACTCCAGCTTGGGCGACAGAGAGAGACTCTGTCTCAAACAAACAAACAAACAAACAAAACTTTGGATTAAAAACCAAACATAAAATGTAAAGAGAAAAATGTAAGTCCCACATATCGTGTATCTAGTATACAGTCAAGAAAATAAAAAGTATATAAATTTGAAGCATAAGCAGAAACTGTAAGTCTTCATTTGTAAGTCATTCTGAAGAGTCATACTCAACTTCTTAAATGTATGATAAAATCAGTTTAGGCAGAGAAACTAGGTTACTTACTAGTGGTTTGTTACAAAATATGTTTTCCTTGAATCTAGGCTTAGAAATGGGGTTTTATTCAAAGATAAGACAGAATGATACAAATTGACAGAATGATGAAAATCAAGGAAGACACAACTCTAAAAAAAAATGGAGATAGCATTAATATTAAATATTCAACCATCCCAAAACCTTTTTACTCAAATCTACCCTTTAACCACTCCTATACTTCTTTACTCCTTCTCTCACCCTAGCTTAAACACAAGGTTAACTGAAGTACAAAATTCTGTCAGCAAGTATATAGCCACTGTTCAAAACCTTGGAACTATAAGAAGTCCTGGATTGTTGCCTTAATTATTAAAAATACACTCACGAGAAACTAATTTATTTTCAAAATTTACTCACAGATCAGTTAAAATAACTTCAATAACGATGAAACAGTCATGCATTTGGAAAACTATCATTTTTCAACCCTTGACATCTTAAAATTTGCTATAGCTTATAAAAACAAAAGCAAACCAGTATCTCTGGTTGTAAGAATGTGCTGTAGACTAAATCTTATGGCCAACACGCAACTTCTGTGTCAAAGAAATGACATTTTAAAATCAATTCTCATGCCTATGCGATTTAAATTCAAAAAGAATCTCAAATTAAATTTACAAAGAATTTTAAAAGAATTTAAATTACAATTTAAATTTTAATTTAAAAAGAATCACAACATTTAAAAAGAATCTCCTCTCGCTTCAAGCTCCACCTCCCGGGTTTACGCCATTCTCCCGCCTTAGCCTCCCAAGTAGCTGAGACTACGGACGGCGCCCGTAATTTTGTTTTCGTAATTTTTTGTATTTTTAGTAGAGAGGGGGTTTCACCGTGTTAGCCAGGATGGTCTCGATCTCCTGACTTCGTGATCCGCCCTCCTCGATCTCCCAAAGTGCTGGGATTACAGGCGTGAGCCACTGTGCCCGGCCTCTATTTCCTTTTCATAAAATAACATGGGTCAATATTCTGGCTAATGTGACACAATTCAATAAAGATATTGTAGAATAATTTAAAATGTAATTGTACTGGTAATTAGTTTCCATTTCAATATAATCTTCTGAAATTGCTGTATCTTATTCTGGAAAAAAAAACAGAGTATCTTGGTTACTATGACAAACCAGTTTTTCTGCACTGCATCTCTCCAGCAAGGGCTTAACATATCTGATATGTCATAGTCAACATTCCTGCTAATCTTTCCCACCAGTGTCAAGTGCAGAGAGCTATCGCCTATTCATTTTGTTGTATAGTGGAGGAAGAAAGATGTAGAATGGGCAGAAAGTAATCTGCACAAACATCAGAATAAAATGGGCTTTTTGAGCACAGACACAAAAGAGATGCAAGTAGAATTAGAAAATCAGCTGTTTTCTGAGATTTCTTTTGCAACTCTTTCTTTGCCTGTACTGTTTGCTTGAATGTAAATTACTCTTAATTTTATTATATTACTTAGTTATTGAATGTTGTAACACTAAAAAAAATTTCTATTTGTATCAAAACTTTATATATTTCACTGCATCATAGAGTCAGGGTGCATTAAATAAAACACTATTAAATATTAAATACTTTGATATCTATGAAGCAATACTATTATTGTCATCTAACATATAATTATGGAATATATTAGCATGTGAGTACTCTATTTAAAGAAAAAACTAAGAAGTCTCAGAAAACATAAGGTAACAATAGTGTTTACAATTTTACCAACAGTAATGGAATTTTCTATGATAGAACAACTAAAACTTTGACTATCTACTATACAGTTTCTTCTATTGAGTGTTTTTGTGCAAATGTTTGCATGTATAGCACATGTACATGTATAAATGTATGTGTGTGTGTACAGGGCATATAGTGTAATAATTGAATTATATTTTAACATAATTTTAGTTTAATGATACTGGAAATGACTCATAGTAGAAAGAATTGAAAATAAAAACCAAAAAAGTCCAAAACTTGATGTGTAAAATATCCATTCATAATGTATTGAACATTACATTACATTATTATCCATTCATAATGTCTTACATGTAAGGAACTATTAGTGTGATTCTTCATATTAGAATTGGCACTCTCTTGGTCAATAATGAGAAAGCAAAAATGAAGATCTTTTTTAAAAATGCATCTATTTAGAGCCATACACATACAAGATAGATATTTTTAAAAGGAGCCTCAAAGGGGTAGGACATAGGGAAAATAGGTGTGACTATGCTTTCGAGAGATACAAAATCTTCCACTTGGAAATATTTGCAAAACTAAGTTTTGTTAGTATAGGTTAGCAAATCACACACAGAAAAGGCCTGATTATTTGTGTAAGGATGTAAGAATGCAAATTAAAGAGAGATCTCTCTTCATAGTTTAAACTTCGTTAACCAACATATATAATAAAACCTTTGATAGAAGGAAATAAAAATTAGAAGCATTGTGTTTAAAATTAGAAGAACCTAGGTTACAGAATCATTGCAACCACCTATTAACATCTTTAAACCTCCATTTTGTCATCTGTAAAAGAAGAATCTTAATAGTGCTGATTGTTGCATTGTTGCTGTTAAAAGGTTTAGCCTTTCTCTTTAGATTTTTGTACCCTACTCTTCCAGTCATCACAGGAAGTGCACTATGCCTCCTCCATTTGGTTAGAACCTCTCTTATGTTTTATTCAGTGTTCTTTTTTTAGCCTGAAATAAAATTTCTTACCTTTCTTTTGATATGAAAAAATGTTGGCTGTATACTTTTTCTCTTTCTTTTTCTTTTTTCTTTTTTTTTTTTTTTTTTTTGAGACAGAGTCTCGTTCTGTCGCCCAGGCTGGAGTGCAGTGGCCGGATCTCAGCTCACTGCAAGCTCCGCCTCCCGGGTTTACGCCATTCTCCTGCCTCAGCCTCCCGAGTAGCTGGGACTACAGGCGCCCGCCACCTCGCCTGGCTAGTTTTTTGTATTTTTTTAATAGATACGGGGTTTCACCGTGTGAGCCAGGATGGTCTCGATCTCCTGACCTCGTGATCCGCCGTCTCCGCCTCTTAAAGTGCTGGGATTACAGGCTTGAGCCACTGCGTCCGGCTGGCTATATACTTCTTAAAAATTATATTTAACTGTTAGGATTCAAGGGTACCATTCCACCAATTCACTCACCAAACTAGTTTCAGAGTCAGATCTGAGCAATGGGTGACTGTTCTAAATAATACCTCCCCAGGCTCTGAAGTAATGAAATCCATTGATTCCTAAGTGGGGATGACTGGGCAGCATGAATAGCATCTGCATTATAAATACTTATATAGAGCTTAATCTCTTATGCCAAACACTATTCTAAGAACATATTGATTAAATCAATTAATTCTTATAACAACCCAATAAAGGAGGTACTATTATATATATATGTGTGTGTGTGTATGTGTATACATATGTGTGTGTGTATATATATACTTTAGACAGAGTCTCGCTCTGACACCCAGGCTGGAGTGCAGTGGTGGGATATCTCAGTTCACTGCAACCTCCGCCTCCAGGGTTCAAGCGATTCTCCTGCCTCGCCCTCCCATGTAGCTGGGACTACAGGTGCGTGCCAAACACCCGTATAATTTTTTGTATTTTTAGTAGAGACAGGGTTTCACTATGTTATCCAGGATGATCTTGATCTTCTGACCTCATGATCCACCTGCCTCAGCCTCCCAAACTGCTGGGCTAACAGGCATGAGTCACCGTGCCTGACCCTACATTTTAAAATAAGTCTAGCGTGAGATAAAGTACCTTACTCAAATTCCCATACCCATTAAGTGATAGAATCTGAGTTCAAGCCTAGGCAGCAACGTGGTGGCTCCAGATTTCTTGCTCTGAACATTACACTATGCAGTCTTTCATCATAATTTAAGGAGAATGAGAAATACACTGAGTTGATATTTTCAAAACTGTTTAATATGGTTTGGCTCTGTGTCCCCACCCAAACCTCATCTCTAATTGTGATCTCCACGTATTGAGGGAGAGACCTGGTGGGAAGTGATTGGATCATGGGAGGTGTTTACCCCGTGATGTTCCCATGATAGTGAGTGAGTTCTCACGAGATCTGATAGTTTAAAAGTGTAGCACTTCCTCGCTCTTGCTCTCTTGCTCTCTCTCTCCTGCCAACACGTAAGACGTACCTTGCTACTCCTTCACTTTCTGCCATAACTGTAAGTTTCCTGAGGCCTCTGCAGCCATCCAGAACTGTGAGTCAATTAAACTTGTTTTATTAATAAATTACGCAGTCTCCAGTAGTATCTTTATATTAATGAAAAAACAAATTACCATACTGTTATACATATCATACCTCCATTTGACTACTTGCATCCTAGCACTGTTAAGCTTCAGATAGTATTGAGAACATTTTCTCATGCCTTTGGCTCCAAAATCTTGCACCAGTCAAAATCTTGCACCAGCCAGCAAAGCAAATTACATGATGATCCCTTTCCAATGAGAAGACTGAAATATTGCATGCATATAACTTTATCAATATCTTGGGTATTTCCAAGATGAATGAATGGATATTAACTTATATTTGTATAACTAAAAACTCATTCTGATTATTTCTTCTAATTTGCAAATGACTTACTGTCTTTTAATATTTAAATAGTGTTTTAATAAAATTAATAATTAAAATAATCTATGCCAATATTAATAATCACATACTCCAGAGTATGCTCATATATATTTTATCTCAATAAACTAAAAATTAAAAAGTTTTCCTCTTTTTATGATAGAAGCAAACTATGTTAATGCAATATACATATTTAAATATCTGAGTATATTTCACTTAAGAACTATGTTAGAAGGATACAATTTATTTTGCAGTCATCCAAATAGGTAGTATACTATGGCATCTGCCCCTTAACAAGTCTCCTCTGAATGTGTAGTCCATCAGTCATTGACTCTCTGGGTAAAATTTATTTCAGCAATGTCCTTAGAGTATTAGTGTGTACTTTTAACTCAAGAAAATGGAAAACCTTACACTGCCATTCGTTTACCGATTGGCTCACAAGTTTTCTGCCTTATTACTAGACATTGAGAAGAGTAGACGGTGAACTATAAGAGTAAAATTATAATTATCATATACTGATCATTTATAAGGCACAAGACACTATAATAAACACATTTACCTTCTCAGTTATTTTCACATATAAAAAATAACAATCATATATATAATAAATTATCATTCACCTTATACAAATAAGGAAACAAAGGCTTAGGGACGTGAGGCAATTGCTCAGGCTAATTCAGCTAATCTGTGGCAGAAATGTTTCTGGAAACCAGGTAGACTGATTCAAAGCCTCTGCTCCAAATGCATACTCCATTCAGTGCTATATAAAGGCATGACTACAAGTTCAAGATAAAAAGAGAAATCACATCTAAGTATCCTGCTCAGACCCTCTTACACCATTGTCCTATTTAAGTGTCCATGCCTTATTGATGTCAGTTAACAAGGGAAGGAGGTATTGGTGAAAGAAAGGCCATCACAGGTTCGGGATACTATTGTTATAGGTTTGCTCTATATGCTTCTTGGAGGGAAAAGTGTGTGTTTCCCGAAAGGCCTTCTACCTTTAGTGGGCAGCTTTGATGCTTCCATTCTACATTTACACAAAAATGGACATGTATTTCATAGTACTGTTGCTCTGACTTTGACCATCTAATTACTGGAGAGGTAGAGAGCATTATGCATTATATTATAATGCTACATTAATAGAGTTTGAAATGTGCTAACAATTTTAATTAATTATACATATTATAATTATAATATATATTTTCTTTTCACTTTTCATTTTTTCAAAAGGAAAAGTTAATAATATCATGCTTCTGTACTTAATGAATCATAATTTTGATTAAATTATAGAATTATTTCATTCTCCCATCCACCTTACACACACAGACACAAACACTCTCGCACACACATGCACATATGCACACACCCTCTTATCCATTCAGGAAGATAAGCTTTCACATCCTTAGTAGTCACATTCTTAGTTTTCCCAAAAAAGAAACTCCATTCCATTTATACTTGTGGAAATGAAGTATATCATTGCCATATGTTCTCTAAAATGTCATAAAAGGTGAGCATTTTCATTCACATGGAATATTTAAAAGCTAATATAGGCTGGGCGCGGTGGCTCATGCCTGTTATCCCAGCACTTTGGGAGGCTGAGGCGGGCGGATCACGAGGTCAGGAGATCGAGACCATCCTGGCTAACACAGTGAAACCCCTTCTCTACTAAAAATACACAAAATTAGCCGGGCGTGGTGTCAGGTGCCTGTAGTCCCAGCTACTCAGGAAGCTGAGGCAGGAGAATCGCTTGAACCCAGGAGGCAGAGGTTACTGTGAGCTGAGATCGCGCCCCTGCACTCCAGCCTGAGCCACTCCAGAGACACAGCGAGACTCCATTTCAAAAACAACAACAACAAAACCACAACAACAATCAAAAAAAAAAAAAAAAACGCTAATATAGTATAAAATCATTGTCTCAAAATATCAGATTACAGGAATAAATAATGCAGATATTACATACATTTTAAGATCGAATTATTTATTTAGATTATTTCATTTAATTATATAAAATAGATGTTATTATCTCCATGCTAAAGATGAGGAAATGCAGAGCGTACAGTCTAATTGCTCAAGTTCCTAACAACTGGCAAGTAATATAAGTAGGGTTTGAACTAAGCCTCTCTGATCCTAATGTACTCATTCTTAACCATGTATCTACAGAGAACAAGATTGCAGAGCATAACAGAAAAGAATCTCTGTAAAGCGGGGCTCAGTACCTGACACTACAGGCATGTGCCACCATGCCAGGCTAATTTTTGTGTAATGGTTTTTTCTTTTTTTTTTTTTTTTTTTAGAAAAGGCTTTTTGTCATGGTGCCCAGGCTGATCTTGAACTCCTGGCTTGAGTGATCTGCTTACCTCGGCCTCCAAAAGTGTTGGGATTACAGACATGAGCTACCACTCCCAGTCTCTCCTCTTTGACTTTTTGAAAGAGTTTGAGGACTGGTATCTGCTTTCTTTAAATGTTTGATAGAATTCAGCTGTTAGGGCATAAGGTCCTGGTCTTTTCTTGCTGGGAGACTTTTTCTTACTTATTATATTCCCTTGTTAATAGTTTGTTCAGATTTTCTGTTTACTAATGATTCAGTCCTGGTAGGTTGTATGTGTCTAGGAATTTATCCATTTCTTATACAATATCCAATTTTTTGGCATACAATTGTCAATAGTATTTTCTTATATCCTTTTTATTTCTGTGGTACCTGTTATAATGTCTACTTTTTCATTTCTGATTTTATTTGAATGTTGTCTTTTTTAGTTATTCTAGCTAAAGTTTGACAATTTTGTTTCTTTTCAAAAAATGAGTTACTTTTTTTTTTTTTTTTTTATCTCTTATGCTGTTTTTCTAGTCTTTATTTCATTTTCTTTTCCAATTCACTCTTTATTATTTTTTCCCATGTGCTAACTTTGGGCCTAGTTTGTTCTTTTTCTATTAATAGTTCCTTAAGGTATAATATTACTTGGTTTATTTGAGATCTCTTTCTTCTTTTTTTTGTTGTAGGTACCTATTGCAAGAACTTTGCTATTAGAACTGCTTTTGCTGTATCACATAGATTTAATGTGTTGTGTTTCCATTTGTGCTTGTCTCAAGACTTTTAAAAATTTTTCATTTTAATTGCTTCAGTGACCTTTTGGTTGTTCAGGATCACGTTGCTTAATTTCCATATATTTGTGAATTTTCTAAAATTACTTCTGTTATGAATTTAGTTTCAAACAATTGTGTTTAGAAAATATATTTGATATAATTTACATTTTTTAAAATTTGCTGAGACTTGCTTTGCACCTTAGCATGTGATCTATTCTGAAAAATGTTTTTTTGTGTGTGCTTGAGTAGAATGTATATACTGTTGTGGTTGGATGAAATATTTTGTTTATCTCTGTTAGGTCCATTAAATATAAAATGTTGTTCAAGTCCAATGTTTCCTTACTGATTTTCCGTCTGGATGAATAAAATATTTATGGTTGGCATGCTTTTGTTTTTGTTTTTCTCTTTCAGAACTCTGACTACATGATTCCACTCTCTCCTGGCCTGAAGACTTTCCGTTGAGATATTATTCTGATAGTATCTGATAGTAATATTCATACTCTTTCATATATGATGTGTTTCTTATCGGTTGTCCTCAGAATTTTTTCTTGTCTTTGATTTTTGATTTTTTCATTATTATATGCCTAGTTGTGCTTCTCTTTGGGTTGAATTTGATTGAAGACCTTCATTCTTTCTGTATCTGGTTATTGGCATCTATCCCAGACAAGAAAAGTTTTTAACCATTATTTCTTTAAATATGTTTTATTGCCTTTATTATCATTTATCTCTTTCTGGAACTCCTATTATGTGAAAGTTTAATCTCTTGATGGTGTCCCATAATTACTGTAAACTATATTCCTTTATCTTTCTGCTCCACTTTTCTATTGAATTTTTCATTTCAGTCACTGTATTCTTCATCTCTAAGATTTTTGTCTGGTTCTTTCCTATTGTTTCTATTTGTCTAACTTCTTGCAATTTTGTATATTTTTTCAAATTTTACTAAATTTTATATTCATATTTTCTGGTACTTCATGGAACATCTTTTTTAGTATTATTTTGATTTATCTGCTACCAATTTCTAGATCTCTATTTCTTTAAGGTTCATTATTGAAGCTTTATTAGCTTCTTTTGGAGGTATCATGATTCTTTGATTCTTCATAATCCCGTGTCCTTATGTTGTCTGCGCATTTGAGGGAATAGCCCCTTTCTTGGCCTTTACAGGTGTTCTCTGGCAGGGATACACATGCATTATTTAATCTAGCCTCTGATTTTGGAAAAGCTAGCTGGTGACCTCCTTGGGGAGGCAGAGCTTTCCATGAGATCTCTAGTTAGTGCGCCATTGACTTTGTTTGGGTAGGGTTGCTCTTTGGACTCTGATGTCCTATGGGAACACTGGCTTTGTTTGACTATAAAGTGGAGTTGCTGGGTGAGCACTGTGATGGATTTTGAGGTCAGTCACAAGATATGTACTCTGGTCAGTCAATTATGTTATTGGTGACCTGAAGTTGGGCAGGGCTGGAGGCTGGACTCCAAGGTTAAGTGGAGTCACTACTCTGGACATGTGGATCCAGAGGCTATGGTCCTTAGAAATACACAATTAAGGATGTCCTCCCTGTGAATGTGGAGCCATGAAGTGGTTTTTTTGGCTATGTTGAGAGGATTTGGGAACTCCCAACATCATCACTAGCAGATCTAGACCCTATAATTCTCTGAGATGCATGAAGATGGAAGTCTTCTTATTCGGATGGACTCCTCGGGAGGGCTTATATGTGGAATGAAGATACTACATGATTTTCTGGGTTAAGTAGGTTTAGCCCATTTGCTTCTTTAAAATTCACAGAATTGGGAAGTTCCTTGCCTGGGCAAAGTCACTAGGAGTGTTTCTTGGCTAAGTAAAACTGCTGCTTGTTAAGTTGCCAAGTTTAACTGGTCTAGCCCCTTCTTTTCTTCAAAAAGGGAAGAGATGGGCATGTCCTTGCTTAGGCAGAATTGTTGGGGTCGTCCCCGAGGTGAGGTGAGTTAAAAAGCATATAGGGACTCAAACTAGGTGAAACTTTTCATCATGCTTTTGAAGACACCTTACTCTGTACTGCATGTTGGCTATGAGGTTGACTGGTATCTGCAATTGGGCACCACAGCTAGCAGAAACACAGAGGTCCCACCATGATCCACTCTTGTCACTATGGTCTCTGCCTCTTTTCTTTGGTTCTATTTGGATCTGAGTGGTTTAGCCATATCATTTTCCTTAGAGTTCCCTGTGAGGTAAGGACAGAGCGGGCTTCCTGGAAAGCATCTTAGAGCGCTAGGGACACATCAAAATAAAAACATGGTAAAACCTAATCAAATATATTTCCAGGAGAGAGGGTGTTTTCACTGCTTGACCCCAAATCTCCCTTGACAAGTATACTGATGGTCCTCCATTTGCAATGGTGTTGTTTTCCAATAAACCCATTATAAGTTAAAAATGTTATAAGTCAAAAATGCACTTAACATACTGAACCAACTGAACATCATAGCTTAGCCTCACCTATCATAAATGTTCTCAGAATGCCTCTGTTAGCCTACAGTTGGGCAAACTTGTCTGGCAACACAGTATACTGTAGAGTATCGATTATTTCCCATCATGATTGAGTGACTGACTGGGAGCTGCAGCTTGCTGATGCTACCCTGCACTTCAAGAGGGTATCATACCACTTTCTATTGAATACATATTACCTTTGCACCATTGTACACTGAAAAGTTTCATCTGTATCCATATAGAATCAAGGAATGCATCCAACAATTGATACATGCTATAGGGTTATGCTGTAGACTGCTGATATTTTAAATAACTATAGAAATAAAGACTATAGAGAGAAGAGGAAAGAGCAAGACAGAGAGAGAGAGAGAGAGAGAGAGGAAGTATTAGGTTCATTATTGTGTCCTGAGGAACGCTTAAAAGTATACTCTACTAGAAGAAAAAGCTACCAAAGAAACAGAAAGAGAAAAGAAAAAAAAAATAGGACAGTGTTAAGGAGATAAATGGAAAACTATCTCAAAAGGAATTGAATAGTCACCTCTTAATTACCGGTAGGAAACCAAGAAAACTGAGTGGACTTAGCGACAAGAAGATAATGTAACTACCTCAGAAAATTTGGAAGAATCATGAGGATTGTGCAAATTTAAAGAAAAATGAAGGCAAAACTATGGAAATGGTATCTGGGAAAAAACCAAAACAACAACAACAAAAAACCATTTTAGATGTTTTTGTGAAGTAGCAGATACATGGATGGTATTTAGAGAGGGAGTGTAGTCCCAGCCAAATATTGGTAGAGATGTGTAGTAAATATCAAGCGGTGTTTAATGGGAACAACTTCATGGAGAAAATAGAGGTAAATATTTGGAATAAAAATATTTATCAGGCAGAGGAGTATACCTGAGAAGTCACAAGTAGAAGAGATGGAAGTTGGGGTCATGCAAGTTGGGATACTTCTTCCCATTATAAATAAACGAAAGAGCAGTATGAGGGCAGATTGAGAGGTAAGCTTTGTAGATTTGGAGGCAAAAGAACACAGGGGAACCCATTAAATGACCTGTATCTTCTCAGTGAAATGGAAAGCAACGTTATCAACTATAAGAAAAGGAGAATGAATAAAGCAAAGAAAATTTGAAGAGTAATAAAATTTTTTCTACAAAATATGTCTCTAAAAACCAGATTTCTTAAAATATATCTAAAAGGAAAGAAAGTACAACAAAACTGTCTCATTTTGTTTATAATTAGAAAGCAATGAATTTGCATCCTATTTGTAAACTTTTTGTTTCATAAAATCGAAGTTATAAGAAAATTCCCAAATGAAATAAATCATTTTCCCTGCAGTGGGTATGAGGCTTGATAGGAAGATATCTTCATGTAAAGCAGCCTCTAGTCTGAGCCATATAGTTCAGGTAGAACGTAGACAAGAGACAGTAGAAAAAGCAGCGTTCTCAAGATGAATAGCAAAAGCAAAGGCATGAAAGTAGAAAATGGTAGGATATCCTGCTGTGCCAAACTCATCAGGGGAGTAGAGATGCTATACTCGCTTCTCTTTCCTATCTTCCAAACTAAAGCATGTGTGTGTATGTTAACAATTGTAGTTCCTAAATGTGAAGATAACAATGAAAAGAAAAAAACAACACACACATATATTTATAACTATATATATATAATGATATAACTATATATGTGTGTGCATACATACACACACACACATATGTATATATATTATTAAATGTGGTTCTTACCCTAGAAGGATTTTTTTTTTCTGTCTGAGATTCACTTAAAAGTTGGAAAGATATACACTAAGGGAATTGATACTTTATGTTGTTGTTGCTTGCTGCATGTGCCTATAGCAACAAAAGTCTTTAAGAGTGCAGAAACCACAGAAATTTAAAGCAAATACTATTTTTTTTTTTTTTTTTTTTTTTTTTTACTACATGGATTCATGGTAACATAGTTACTGACTTATTTCCCTTAGCTCTCCTTTAAACTAGAATCTCTTTCGGAGGCAAGACTGTATTTCTTTCAGTGCAAGGTAAACAGGTAAAGATTTCAAATGGATTGGATTGAATGCATGCATAATTTAAATGAGGGCAGAACAAGGGGAAAATGGCATTGCTAAAGTTTTGTAAGCTTGTGCATTAAAGCATAGAATTATATTTTACATCTGAAAAAATAAGTCTCATTGTATTCATTGTCATTACTGACTCCTCCTGACTCTACTATTTGTCCTTAGCCAAACCTTCACTATGAATTTGTTATTTTTATGCATATATGTTAAATCCTCATTAAATCTATACAGATGTTATGTTTCATTTAGTTAAGCTACTTATTTCCTCTCCTCAAAGCTTTTAGCAATGTACATAATCAATAAATACCTATTGAAGTTATCAGATAAGCATGAATTTTTATTGGCAACCTATTAGACAGACATGGCAAGCTGCTTGTAACTTTGAAGGCTGGAAGGCTATCCTGGTGTAAACTCCTGAAAATGATCGTATTTAAATTTCATAGATGTATAAATTAAATCATGGATGTAACTGAGCAACTTAAAAAGAATAAAATCTGAATCATACAAGTTTATTTAAAAAGTAATGTATCTTCAAATGTAGCTGTTTGGTTATAAAGTCTTTTTAATATTTATGTTATTGTTTTCTGAACTAAAGTTTACCAAGAAAATGAAAAGGAAGGGTCATATAAATGAAAATTAAAAGCTATAAATTTCCATAGGGATTACATTGCTTTAATATGCAAATGTTTAATTATCTAAAATTAATTTTCCTCATGTCAAATGTTACTTATATACATGTACATGTTTATATACATGTATATGCTCTCAATATTTATTGTCATTTTAGACTGATATGAATTCAGATAGTTTATAATACATAGAGATTCTCATACAAATGTTGAAGCACATTACAGGCTGAAGAAATTACATGAAAAACAAAATTTTGTACTTTGTATATATGTGCACAGTCTTTAGAGCTAAAGTGAGAAAACTATTCAAATAAACTCATCCAGAATAATCCCCAGCTTTTCCAATTTTAAATATAGAAAGAGATTAGAGTGGTCAAAAATATATGCAAGTGAATCCAAAGGCCGAGTTTGGTGGTGGTGAGCTCCTGGGAATTAATAACACCATTGGTCAGGGGAAAACTTAAACACAAGATTCACTCTCAGCCATGGTATTAGAATACCAATCTTTCTTCACTTCGTGCTGTCCAGGAGATCTACAGTATAAACATAAAATGACCTCACATTTCACTCAACAGAAGAGTAGTTTAAGACTCCCCTATGTCCAATACAAATTTAACATGTGCAATATGACTTAGTGTTTCAGTTTTATCTTGCTATAACATAAAGGCAGAAAGCATAGTGAAAAAAATATTTCAAAGAAAAAACATTTTCTGACTTATATAACAGAGTCTCCTCTCCCTGACCACATTACGGTTTAAAAGGATTTCTTATCAAACTCTCACCATAGCAAAGAAAAAGAAAGCTTCTCTTACCAGAGTGGATAAAGCTTCAATCTTGCTATAGCGTTTTCTGCAGCTCTTGTTTGAAAGACAGATCCACAGCAGCTTTGTGCATACAAGTGATCTGGCTGATCTCCAGTTCCTGCACACACAAAAAAACAGTATAATTGGCTCTCAAAAAGGTGTTATAAACATTCATCATGATGGCACTTGCATGTTGAATCTAGTGACTGTTACTCTAGTAGACTTTCTCCAAACAGGCCAATTACATTTCTACTTTCAATACAAGCTGTTTGGTTTGTCTGCTCGATACTGAGATTAATAGTTTTAAAGAAAGCATGCATTTGTGAGTATCTGTTCTATTACTATGTCTGAAAGTGTACTCTAAGATTAAAAAATATACACACAATTATAAATCAAGATGATATTGTCTGGTACATAAATTTACTTAGCACCTATATGTCTTTATTTTTAAATTTAACAATAATCAGGCCAGTATTAATGTACTAATGAGATATCAGTGTTATTAAGTCTCTTTCATTTACTATTTGATAAAACTCAAATGAACATTCTATATCTCTGCTTTGCAAAACACCCACATCAATAATGCCTCCAACATACCCCAGAGTCTGAGACCAACTGTGCTGCATTTCTAAGTCCATTAAATATTCCACGGTTTCTTTGCCTAAACCTTCAAAGTGGCCCAGACACAATCACATCCTTAAATTTTATGGGCGCAATAAAGAGGTCACAAAGCATTGACTTTTTAAAATTTTTACACATTCAATGTTTCTGGAAGCATTAACTCATTATAACTACAAGTGGTATATTCTTCTTATCAAATGAATATGAACACTAGATCAAAAATTAATTCTCAATAAAAACAGTCTCAATTTGTGCCACTCTTTATAATGATCTAAGCAATACATTGATCTTACAACTATGTGATTATATAATCTTTGCCTTGCTTCCCATGGGTTTAAAGCCTGGTTAAGTGTTATCAGCAGTACCACAATGAAAAATATGAATTAACTGGATAGAGAGATTTTTTCTTTTTGCATTTTTATATCTGGCATCTTATTTTCCATCATGTAAACAAATTAAGCAAGTGCAACAAACAATTTTGTGCAACAATTTATGATTGTAGAAATCTCAAAAAAATGATAACTTATGACAATATAATTCAGAGGATTATAGGTTGATATATACTAGTCTTTCAAGACAACAGATTTCATTAACCTAATTATGTTACTTAGGGAGTCAGAATGTGGGGGGAGAAGACCTATACTGTTTTTTAAAATAGTGTGTATCAGTCAACTATTATCCTTTATTATTATGTAACAATTGTCTTTATAAAATTTTCCACTAACATTTTCATGTTTAGTTATTTTATTAGAACAGTGAAAACAGCATTATTATTCTCCATTATACACATGATATAACTAGGACTCAAAGGATAAGGACTTGAAATTCTTAACTAGAGAATCTTCTGATGTTCAGCTACATCCAAACAACTTTTTTTTAAAAAAACAATATATCTAATATTTTTCTTTAAAAGAGGTTTGTGTGATTTAGTTTGGTGATTTCAATTGGAGAATAGGCATTTAGTGAATTATTATAACATATCCGGAGCTGTGATACATTGAGACCTTTTCCTATGCCTAATTATTTTGGAAATGATCTGCAAATACAGTTCAAAAAGACAATTATATATGATGTTATGTTAAAAATGTTTAAAATTTAAGAATTACCTATTGAATATCTGCTAAGTGACAGGTTCTTTGTTAAGTTCTAATGTTATGGTACTGAATAACATAAATATCTCCACTTTATATAATTTTCAATGTAGAAATGAAGATAATTAGCCCAAGATACAAATTTGTTTGGAACATTTTAGTGGCAGTGAGTTAATTTATAAATTCATTAATAGAAAAAATATCCCTAAGATATCAGAATTTTTATGTCTTCATTACAAAAAATTCTAATCATTATTAAAAACAGTATTGCTGAAACATTGAGCTAATCATTTAAAAATGATTCTGAAATTCTTAATGCTTATATTTTAGAAGAAGATTGTAGACATTTTTACTAGTTATTTTCCAATGTATACAATTTGTATTTATAATATATATGTATATCTACATATACAAATAGTCATATTAAGGTATTGATTAGATAATGAGGTTTGGAACAGTTCAACTATTACATAATATGGTTGTAGGAGTAAATCAAGTTTTCCACTAAAAGTTGTTGATGTCCCCCTCTCCAAATGAATACATTAAAAATAAAATGATGAAGGCAAAATAAAATTATCATAAGGTATCATATTAGTTAAATGACTTATAGCATTTATGTGTTCTAGTTATTTTCAATCTCTTTACAAATATAGGAACACATTGTTTTATTGTGATTTGCTTTATTGCATTTTGTAGATACTGCAGTTTTACAAATTGAACGTTTGTGGTAACTCTGCATTGAATAAATCTATCAGCACCATTTTTCTAATACAAAGTGCTCACTTTGTTCTCTTTGTCGCACTTTGGTCATTCACACAATATATTAAGCTTTTCCATTATTATTCTATACTTTATCTGTTTTGTTATATCTACGATCATTGATGTTACTCCTGTAATTGTTATGGGGCACCACACACCACAACCATATAAGACAGTGAAATGTTGTGTGTGTTCAGACTACCCCACTGACCAGCTGTTATTCATCTTTCTTCTTCTACTGGAGACTCCCTGTTCCCTGAGACACAAAAATATTGAAATTTAGCTGATTGATAGTCCTACAATGGCCTCTAAGTGTTCAACTGAAAGGAAGAGTCATAATCTTTTACTTGAAGTCAAATGGTAGAAATGATTAACTTTAGTGAGGAAGGCATAGAAAGCCAAGATAGGCTAAAAGCTAGGCCTCTTACGCCAAACAGTTAGGCAAGTTGTGAATGCACACGAAAATTCTTAAAAGTGCTAGTCCAGTGAAAACATGAATGATAAGAAATCAAAACAACTGTATTACAGATATGGAGATAGGGTTAGTGGTCTGGATAGAATATCAAACCAGCCACAATATCCACTTAAGATAAAGCCTAATCCAGAGCAAGGCGCTAATTATATTTAATTCTATGAAAGTTGAGAGAGTTGAGGAAGCTGCAGAAGAAAAGTTTGAAGCCAGCAGAGGTTGGTTTATGATATTTAAGATATGATGCCCTTAATGCAAAAGATGATGCAGAAGCTGAAGCAAGTTATCCAGAAGATCAAGCTAAGACAACTGATGAAAGTGGTTATGCTAAACAACAAATTTTGGATGTCGATCAAACAGCCTTCTAATAGAAGATGATATCCCTATAAAACAATAAAACAATGAAGAAAACAAAGTAACTAGGTAACAATCAATATGATGACTGGAACAATATGTCACATCTCATAGTAACTTTGAATGTCAATTATATAAACGCTCCACTTAAATGATACAGATTGTCAGAATGGATACCATAAACACAAACCAAATACTGCTGTCTTCAAGAGACACACCTAACCATGTAAGGATTCTTATAGACTCAAGCTAAAGGGATAGAAAAACATATTCCACACAAATGGAAACCAAGGGCAAGCAGGAGTAGCTATTCCCATATCAGATGAAACAGACACTAAAACAATAAAAGTAAAAAAACAAAAAGATGAAGAAGGTCATTATATAATGATAAAAGGATAATCCAACAAGAAGATGTTATAATCCTAAATATATATGCACTGGAGCTCCCAGATTCACAAAATTATTACTACTAAACCTATGAAAAGAGGCAAACACCAATACAATGATAGAAGCGATTTCAACACTCCACTGACAGCATTAGACAGATCATTGAAGCAGAAATTCAACAAAGAAATGCTGGACTTAAACTGCACTCTAGAGCAAATGAACCTAACAGATATTTATAGCACATTCTAACCAATAACTGCAAAATATACATTATTCTCATCACCCTACAAATCATTCTCCAAGATAGAACACATAACAGACCACAAAGCAAGTCTCAATAAATTTTAAAACTTGAAACAATATCAAGTATCTTCTCAGACTATAGCAGAATGAAATTAGAAATTAATTCCTAAAGGCACCCTCAAGAATATACAAATACATGGAAATTAACCTACTTCTGAACTATGTTTGGGTTAACAATAAAACCAAGGTGAAAATCTAAAAAGTATTAAAAATGAATGATAATAGTGACACAGGTTATCAAAACCTCTGTGATACTGCAAAAGCAATGCTAAGAGGAAAGTCTATATCACTAAATACCTACATCAAAAAGTCCGAAAGATGACAGATTGACAACCTAACATCACACCTCAAGAAACTAGATAAACAAGAAAAAAACAAACCCAAAATTAGCAGAAGATAAACAACAACAACAACAAAGATCAGAGCAGAACTAAGTGAATCTGAAATCAAAAATCAATACAAAAGGTAAATGAAGCAAAAAGTTTTTTCTTTGAAAAGATGAACAAAATTGATAGACCACAAGCCAGATTAACCGAGAGAAGGTTCAAAAATAAACTCAATTAGAAATTAAAATGGAGATATTACAACTGACACCACAAAAATAGAAAAGATCCTTCAAGACCATTATAAACACCTCTATACATACAAACTAGAAAGTCTAGAGAAAGTGGGTAAATTCCTGAAAACATACAACCCTCTTAGCCTGAATTAGGAAGAAATAGAAATCCTGAACAGACCAATAACAAGCAGTGTGATTGAATCAGTGACAAAAACTTTGTCAGCCAACAAAAGTTCAGGGTCAGATGGCTTCACAGCCAATTTCTACCAGACATTCGAAGAGGAATTGATACCTATACTACAGGAATGATTTCAAATGATTGAGAAAGAGGGAATATTCCTAACTCATTCTACAAAGCAAGTATATTCTAATAACAAAGACAGGGAATAATATAACAAAAAAGAAAACTATAGACCAATATTCCTGATGAACATAGATGTAAAAGTCCTCAAAAAAATATTAGCAAACCAAATTCAACAGCACATCAAAATGATAATTCACTATGATTATGTGGGTTTCATTCCAGGGATACAGGGATGATTAAACACACACAAGTTGACAAATGTGATTCACCACAAAAACAGAATTAAAAACAAAAACCACATGATAATCTCAATAGACATAGAAAATCATTCAGTAAAACCCAGCATCGCTTTATGATCAAAACTCTCAGTAACCTAGGCATAGAAGGAACGTACCTCAAAATAATAAAAACCATGTATTACAAACGCACAGCCAACTCATACTGAATGAGGAAAAGAAGAAAACATTCCCTTTAAGAACTGGAAGAATACAGGGATGCCCATTTTCATCACTTCTATTCAACTAGCACTGAAAGTCCTAGCCAGAGCAATCAGGGAAAAGAAATAAATAAGTACATCCAAATTGGAAAATAGGAACTCAACTTATCCATTTACAGTTGATATGATCATATACCTAGGAAACCCTAAAGACTCCTTCAGAAGGCTTCTAGATTTGATAAATAAATTTGATAAAGTCTTGGGTTACAATATCAATGTACACAAATCAGTTGTACTTCTATACACCAATAACAACCAATTTGAAAACAAATCAACAACTCAATCCCTTTTACAATAACTAAAAAAATTCTGGGAATATGCTTAACCAAAGAGGTAAAAGATCTCTAAACCTAGAACTACAAAACACTGCTGAAATAAATAATAGGCAACACAAACACATGGAAATACATCTGATGCTCATGGACTGGAAGGATTAATATCATGAAAATGACTACACTGCCCAAAGCAATCTACAGATCAATGCAATTCCTACCAAAATACCAACATCATTTTCACATAAATAGAAAAAATAATTCAAAAATTTCTTTGGAACCAAGAAAGAGCCTAAATAGTGAAAGCAATTCTAAGCAAAAAGAACAAATCTGGAGCCATGGCATTATCTGACTTCAAAGTATACTACTAGGATATAGTAACCAGGATAGTATGGTACTGATATAAAAGTAAATGCATAGACCAATGAAAAAGAATAGAGAATTCACAGATAAAGACAAATCGACCAACTGATTTTCAACAAAGCATACAAAAACATAAACTGGGGAAATGACTTTATGTTCAATAAATGGTACTGGGAAAACTGGATAGCCATATGTAGAAGAGTTAAACTAGATCCCTATCTCTCACTATATACAAAACTCAACTTAAGTTGGATCAAAAACCTAAATTTAAAATCTGAAAACATAAAAATTCTAGAAGAAAACCTAGGGAAAACTCTTCTGGATATTGGTCTAGGCAAATAGTTCATGATTTACCCCAAAAGCAAAAGCAACAAAAATAAAAATAAACAAATGGAATCTAATTAAACTAACAATCTTCTGTACAGCAAAAGAAATAGTCATCAAAGTCAACACACAAAATATGACCCACAAAAAAGACAATTCACGAAATGGTAAAAACTATTTGCAAACTATGAATCTGACAAATAACTAATATCTAGTATCTACAAGGAACTCAAATCAGCACAAAAAAAAAATCACATCAAAAAGTAAGTAAATAATGTAAGCAGACATTTCTTAAAAGAATATACAAATAGTTAACAAACATATGAAAACGTGCTCAACATCACTAATCATCAAGGAAATGAAAATTAAAACCACAGTGGGAAACCACCTTACCTTGTCCAGAATGACCATTATTAAAAAGTGAAAAAACAATAAATGTTGGAGTTAATGTAGTAAAAAGGGAAATCTTATATACTGCTTGTGGGAATGTAAGTTAGCATAACCTCTATGGAAAACAATATGGAGATTTCTTTAAAAATACTATTCAACCCAGCAATTCAACTGCAGGGCATCTACCCAAATGAAAATTAGTAATTATATAAAAAAGACACCTACATGTGTTTGTTTATTGCGGCACAATTCACAATTGCAAAGATGTGGAACCAACATAAGTGCCCATCAATTGATGAGTGGACAAAGAAAATGTGATACATATACATCATAGAATACTTTTCATCCATAAAAAAGAATGAAAAAAAATGTCTTTGGCAGCAACTTGGATGGAGCTGGAAGTTGTTATTTTAGGTGAAATAATTCAGGAAAACTTTCTACTGATAAGTGAGAGCTAAGCTATGGGTATACAAAGATATACAGAAGGGTGTAATGGACATGAGAGACTTTGAGGAGGAAACAACATATTGGGAACAATGTACACTACTCAAGTGACAAGTACACTAAAATCTCAGACTTCATCACTATACAATTTGTTTATGTAACCAAAAACCACTTGTACCTCTAAAGTTATTGATTTTTTTTTTTTTTTTGAGACGGAGTCTCGCTTTGTCGCCCAGGCTGGAGTGCAGTGGCCGGATCTCAGCTCACTGCAAGCTCCGCCTCCCGGGTTTACGCCATTCTCCTGCCTCGGCCTCCCGAGTAGCTGGGACTACAGGCGCCCACCACCTCGCCCTGCTAGTTTTTTGTATTTTTTTTTTTAGTAGAGACGGGGTTTCACCATATTAGCCAGGATGGTCTCGATCTCCTGACCTCGTGATCCGCCCGTCTCGGCCTCCCAAAGTGCTGGGATTACAGGCTTGAGCCACCGCGCCCGGCCAGGTTATTGATTTTTTTTAAAGATATATTTGTTGACTACCATGTAAAAAGTTGCTATTATATTTTATTAAATCTCCCATCATCCATTGATCTGGATGCTGAAAAAGGAAAGTGAAAATATTCAGTCACCTGGAAAATAAGATACAATTACGTTATTGAAATACAGTGACATACATATTAAATGAAATATGAATAATTTTGTCAAATTTTTAAAGTGAATTTTGCGTCATTAATTGGCCTTATGCAAATAGTACCTTGTGGAGGCCTATAAATGCAGTTTGTCAAAAAATGGTATCATTTACACACCCAGATAGACAGCAATGAGATACTGATGATTTCATTATGATTGACATTAAATGCAAAGCTGAAAGAAAACAAAATAAAAATTTTTCAAGTTCCAACACAAACCAGAAGAAATGCAAAGAAATTATTTCCCTGAAAGAATTTATAAAAAATGAGACCAGAAATAGAAAAATCACTAGACATCTGGGAAGCTTAAGGTGTTGACTGAGCCATCGTGTACACCTCACCTCTCTGGCTTCTCTAAATACCACTGAAATGAAAGAAGAAAAAGGAAAAAAAAAAAAAAAAAAACAAAAAAACAAGGTCCACCATTAACATATCATTTTTTTAAGTGGAAGACAGATTTTTTGAAAAATGGAAGACAGAAATCAGACATGATTGTAATGATATATAAGTAATACAGAGTAAAGCTCAACCAATAACAAACACAGAAGAGGAATGATTCAAATAAGAACCTCTTAAAGGAAATCCCAGATAAACTTTACAGTTGGAATCTACAGGTACAAAAAGTTTCTTTGGGCCTTGGACCGATAACCAGGAAAGCCAGAAATGAAGCTGCTAAGCTCGCTGTCCTCAGGACTAAGCACCCAGAATTGCTCTCTTTTGAATAGCCGAGAGTTTATTCTGGGAGGGTTTCTAATTTGGCTGCTGAGGATAAAGAGAAGCAAAGCATAACTTGAATTTACTTGATCTTCGAGGTGGGTAAAGAGAAGAAAGGATTAAAAAAAATAAGCTTCACTCACTGGTGATATCCAAAAAGCACAGACCACAGAAGAAAATGAAGATGCCATCTAGAACTTTCATAGCCAGAGAGGAAAACTCAATGTCTTGGGTTCAAAGCTTCAAAGGACAGGCTGATGTTCTTGTAGCATCTAATGCAGCTGGTGACCTGAAGGCAACATCCATTTACTATTTTGAAAATAGTAGGGCCCATAAGAATCCTCTGAATCTATTTTACTTGTGTTTTATAAATTGAACAACAAAGCCTTGATGATCACAATGCTTTGCAAATAAACTTCTAAAAGAGAATTTTTGTGATTTTAAAAAATTTAATAATTATCTATTGAGTATTTACTAGGTGACAGGCTCCTTATTAAGTTCTGAGATTACAGTGGTGAATAAAAGAAATATCCTCAGTAACTTTATGTAATTTTCAATGTAGAAATACAATAATGATTCCAAAATACAAGTTTATTTGGAGAATATTAGTGGCCATGCATTATAGTATAAGTTAACTGATAGAAGAAAAGATGCAAAAATTATTAGAATTTTTGTGTCTTTATTACAAAAAATATAGGATGGTTTACTGAATATTTTAAGCCCAATGTTGATACTTACTGCTTAGAAAAAAAGATTTCTTTCTAAATATTACTGCTCTTTGGCAAGGCAGCTGGTTACCTAAAGTTCTGATGGAGATGTTGTTTTACATCTACAATGGAGATCAATGTTGTTTTTTTGCCTAATCATACAACATCCAGTCTGCAGTCCATGGATCAAGGAATAATTTTGACTTTCAAGTCTTATAATTTATAAAATATAATTTGAAAAGGTATAGCAGCTGTAGATTTTGATTTCTCTGATGAATCTAGACAAAGTACATTGAAAACCTTGTGGAAAGAATTTACCATTCTAGATACCATTGAGAATACTTGTGAGTCACAGTAAGAGGTTAAAAAATAAGATTAACAGAAGTTTGGGAGAATTTGATACAAATCCTCATTGATGACCTTGAGAGAGCCAAGACTCGAGTAATTGCAGATGTGGTGGAAATAGCAAAGTAAGTAAAATTAGAAGTGGAGCCTGAAGATGTGACTGAAATGCTACAATTTCATGATGAAACTTGAATGGATAAGAAATTGCTTCATATGCATAAGCAAGGTGTGTTTGTAGATAGGAAAGAAAGAAAGAAAGAAAGAAAGAAAGAAAGAAAGAAAGAAAGAAAGAAAGAAAGAAAGAAAGAAAGAAAGAAAGAAAGAAAGAAAGAAAGAAAGAGAAAGAAAGAAAGAAAGAAAGAGAAAGAAAGAAAGAAAGAAAGAAAGAAAGAAGAAACAGAAAGAAAGAAAGAAAGAAAGAAAGAAAGAAAGAAAGAAAGAAAGAAAGAAAGAAAGAAAGAAAGAAAGAAAGAAAGAAAGAAAGAAGAAACAAAGAAGGTAGGGAGGGAAGGAGGGAGGGAGGGAAGGAAGGAAGGAAGGAAGGAAGGAAGGAAGGAAGGAAGGAAGGAAGGAAGGAAGGAAGGAAGGAAGGAAGGATCTTATCCTAGGGAAGATGCTATGAAATTATTGAAATGACAACAAATAATTTAGAATACTACATAAACTTAGGTAACAAAGCAGCAGCAGAGTTTGAGAAGAATGACTCCAATTTTGAAGGATGTTATAGTGTGGGTAAAATGCTCTCAAACAGTAGCACATGCTGCAGAGAAGTATTTTGTGAAATAAAGAATCAGTGGCCAGGAGCGGTGACTCCCGCCTGTAATCCCAGCACTTTGGGAGGCCGAGGCGGGAGGATCATCTGAGGTCAGGAGTTCAAGACCAGCCTGGCCAACATGGTGGAACCCCATCTCTACTAAAAATACAAAAATTAGTCAGGCATGGTGGCAGGCACCTGTAATCTCAGCTACTTGGGAGGGTGAGACAGGAGAATCGTTTGAACCCAGGAGGCAGAGGTTGCAGTGAGCTGAGATCGTGCCACTGAGCTCCAGATTGGTCAACAAAGAGCAAAACTCTGTCTCAAAAAAAAAAAAAAAAAAAAAAGTAATCAGTCAATGCAACAAACTTAATTGTCGTCTTATTTTCACAAATTGCCATGGTTACCCCAGTCTTCAGCAACCACCACCCTGATCAGTCAACAATCATTGACATTGAGGTAAGATCCACCTCCAGCAGAGAGGATTACAATTGTTAGAGACTCAGATAATACTTAACAGTTTTTAGCAATAAGGTATTTTTAAATTAAGGTGTGTACATTTTTCTTTAGATATAATTCTATTCCAAGGTTAATATACTACAGTATAGCATAAACATAACTATAATACGCACTGGGAAACAACAATTTTGTGGGACTTGCATTACTGCAATATTCATTTTGCAGGTGTCTGGAACCAAACTTGCAATATATATTAAGTATATTTATATTTCCACTGACATTATATATATATATATGTATATACATATATACACATGTACATTTCTGTTAACTCAATACCGTAATTATAGTTTCATGTTATTACATAGGTTTCTCAAACATAATTATCCATTAATGTGGATGTTTTCTATTACAGTGATTAAACTGAAAGTTCAACCACTCATTTTGTCATAGAAGCATGCTGAATAGACCTGGAGAAAAATTTAAAATCCTGAGAATTTTATTACTTTAAATTACTGACCATGAAAAACAAATGAACATTTACTACTGCAAAAAATCTTAATTACAACTGATGGAATAGCCGTAAATTTCAGTGAGAAAACAATAGCCCCTGTGTAGGAGAGCCCAAATGTCAACCCATCCCAACTATCTACCAAACTCTTTTTGTTGTTGTTGTTGTTGTTTGTTTGTTTTTTTGAGACGGAGTCTGGCTCTGTCGCCCAGGCTGGAGTGCAGTGGCGTGATCTTGGCTCACTGCAAGCTCTGCCTCCTGGGTTCACACCATTCTCCTGCCTCAGCCTCCTGAGTAGCTGGGACTACAGGCACCCACCACCACGCCTGGCTAATTTTTTGTATTTTTTAGTGGAGACTGGGTTTCATCGTGTTAGCCAGGGTGGTCTCCATCTCCTGACCTCGTGATCTGCCCGCCTCGGCCTCCCAAAGTGCTGGGATTACAGGAGTGAGCCACCATGCCCGGCCTGTCTACCAAACTCTTTTAACGAAGTTTTACCAAATTTTCTCATGCTAATTCTTCTCATTCATATAAGTTACTCCCTCTGCATTAGTTCATGCTCATCAGTGTTTAATCCTGTCTTAATATTTTCATGCTTCCAAAAATAAACTCCCCTACTACTTTGTCTCTCTAGTAACCATATTTCTACCTTGGAAAATATCTCAAAAATATTTATTTTCTCATTTTACAATATCTTCTCAGCTCACTTTTATAGTACATCCATCCCCCAAGGCACTAAAATAGTCCTCATTTTACCTGGTGTTCTAACAATTAACTGATTCCTTCTTGAACCATCTTCTTCTCTTGTCTCTAGTGATACCATATTCTCCTTATTTCTTTCATACCATGCAAAGTCTTTCTATCCCAGGCTCATTTGCTGGCTCCTTTTCCTCTGTCTGCATAATAGGTTTGGAGAATTTCTTGACTGATCATGGACCCCTTTTTCTTCTCAACCTACAGTTTCCCTGCAGATAATTTTATCTGGTTCCATGGCTTTACATATAATCTTTCTTGTTGACTACCAAATTTAGATCTGCAACCTGACCTTTTTCCACTGCGCTTTAAATATGATTCTCCATCTGCATACTGATCTCAATTCCTGGCTCTCTAACAAGGATTTTAAAATTCAAACATGGCAAAATAGAACAATTGACTCTACCATATCGTTGCAAACCTGCCCTTACTCCAGTCTTCCATATTTTAATATGGAATTCTTTCAGTTAAAATTATTTGAGTTAAAATCAAAGTCTTAAATTTTTATCTTAATGTTTTATTCTAACAAAAATGCATAACATAAAGTTTACCATATTAACTATTTCTGACGTACAGTTCTGTAGTATTAATTATATATTCACTTTGTTGCACAACTAATCTCCAGAACATTTTCATCTTTCAGAACTGAAACTCTATACCCCTTAACTCCCCGACAGGAAAGATTTATTGACATATGCAACAATACAGATAAATTTCTAAATTATACTGAGTGATAGAAGCTAAACAAAAAAATACATACTATATGACTTCTTTTATATAAAGTTCTAAAAATGCAAACTTATCCATAGTGACAGAAAGCAGATCAGCTGTTGCCTGGGAACAAGAAAGGTGGGGGTGGAAGAATTGGTGTGAGGGATTGCAAAGGATCACAAAATTTTTGTGGGTAACAGATGTGTTCATTATTTTGATTGTCATGACGGTTTCAGTAGTATATACACATGTCTACACTTATCACATCACATACTTTAAATATGTGTAGTCTAATTTATGCCAATTATATTGCAAATATGACATTTATAATAAGTTCACAAATAAAACTTCTAAAAATTAGAAAGAAAATAATCCAATATGTAAAGGCAAAATACATGTTCAAAATCTTCACAAAATAAGATATCCAAATGACCAATACTATGTAAGAGAATATTCAATATTATTTCTCATAAAAAATATTCATTCACCATATTGAGTAAAATTTATAAAAATAAACATTTCAAGATTTGAGGGAATGTGAAACTCATATACAACCGAAAGAATTGGAAATTAGCAAAAGCAGTTTGAGAAACTGGCAATACATACTAAAGCTGAAAATATACTCATCTTATGACCCAAGAATTCCACTCCTAGTTTCATATTCAAGAAGTATATGCATATGGCATCAAAAGATACACATTAGATTGCTCATGACAGCTCTCTTTGCAACAGACAAAAACTGGAAATTATCCAAATGTCCACCTGCAGTAAAACTGACGAATATCTTTTAAAGTATTTACATAATAGAATAAAATATATCAATGAGAATGAGCAAACTTTTGCTATACATGACAACATGGGTGAGTCTTAAACCTAATGTTGAGAAATGATGTAATAAACAAATATTATGTCTCATATAATTTTATTTATATAGGCTGCAAAAATGGTTAATTTTATTTTGGTAAAAGTAGTCAATCTACTGATTATCTTTGGGGTAGACTGGGTTTAATAACTAGGAAAAAGTACAAAATAATCTTTCAAATATTGGTAGTATTTTATTTCCTGTTAGAGTTATACTTCATTATAGAGATGTATTCACTGTGCAAATATACTGGGTTGTTCATTTAAGGGTTTGCAATTTCTGGCTATGTGTTATGCTTCAGTAAAACTTTATATGCATATGTGTGTGTGTGTGTAGGTATATATATGAACACATATAGCTACACATAAAATATATCACAAAAATATAGAATAAAATGTATTGTGATTTATGTTCTTTAGAACATATTATTTTTTATAAATATATAACTTGAAATACTTTGTGAAAATTTATTGCTAAGACAAGGACACATTTTTCTCCTGATAATGAAAACAAAACACTTGGATAAGGTGAAAAAGTTCCAGTAAATAAAAAGTCATTTGAATAATTACTCATCCCAGGAAAGCTGCTCCAAATGGCCTTGGTAAAGTACATAATGCATTTATTTTTCTCAAAAGAATACACCATTATAGCACAGATATTTATTTGTATTCATTTCACATTATTTATGAAACTTCTTGAGGCTCTGACTTAGAGAAAGCAACCAGCTGTTTTTGTGATTTGCAAAATCAATGTGTAAAAGAAAAAAAGGCAAAAAGTAGCATTTTATCATTTATATTGTCTTATTGCTTTTTTACTCACTTTCTTAATATGAATACCATGCATTATTTCCTATATTGTCTACTGTTCATATACAATGAAAACTACTATCAGGACTTAAAGTTACATCATGTAACTCATTCTTAAATATATATGGATGTGATTAGCCATGGTGGAAACCGTGTGGATTTCACAACTGTAATGAACAGTTTGAATGTATGTAAATTTGGACAAGCTGCATACTATTGCCATGCCTCTGTTTAATTATCTATGAGAGGGAGATGGTAATACTAAACTTACTGGTATGCAAATGTAAGCATTATATGTAAATATATAAAAATTGTTCTAATCTACATGCTTACCATTACTATGTTATGCACTACTAAGAAGTTTCATTGGGCTATGCATTCCTAGTGTTTTACATCAAAAGATAAGTTTGGAACACATTGATTTAAACATTGATAAAAAGATGAACAATACAAAAGCTAAGGGATTGTAGAACAGTGACCCTTCAACAGGAACAGTATCCCAAAGGAGTGCCCTTTCTAAATGAGCAGCAGAATTCTGTTTTTTGTTTGTTTGTTTGTTTTGAGATGGAATTTCACTCTTGTTTCCCAGGCTGGAGTGCAATGGTGCGATCTTGGCTCACCACAGCCTCTGCCTTCCAGGTGCAAGCAATTATCCTGCCTTAGCCTCCCCAGTAGCTGGGATTACAGACATGCGCCACCACTCCCGGCTAATTTTGTATTTTTAGTAGAGACAGGGTTTCTCCATGTTAGTCAGGCTAGCCTTGAACTCCTGACTTCAGGTGAAGCATCCACCTTGGCCTCCCAAAGTATCATTCTGTTTCTATAACTGCGACTGAGCACTTTGGCCTGAGTAAAAAAGAATGACTGGAAATAACTTGGCTATCAAAGTAACAACAATTGTGTCAATAAACTTAGTTTAAAGATATTTACCAGTGAATAAAATATTTACACTTCATGAGTACCAGTTTTGTTTGTTTATTTTTAAAAGAAGAAGTTTAACAGACTTGTTTACAATGAAAAGCCCACATGTTGACTAGAGTCTGATCTCATTGTAAATTGTACTGATGTTTTAAAAAGATCCTTTTTTTCTACGTAAATATGAAGCAGACTATAAATCAAATCGACTTACATCATAGTCTGCTTCATATTTACGTAGAAAAAAAGGATCTTTTTAAATAATGAGAAGATCCTTATTTAAAAAGAGTAAAAGGGGGATGAGAGGAAAAGAGACAGTTCAGAGAGAAGACGTAAGAAAGATAATTAGAGCAAGAGAGAGCAATAAATAAAATGAACCAAATAATCAATAGGTAAATCTGACTGAGGTTCGTTTTTATTTTTTCTATGACACGCATATGCCATAACATGTTATTATCTCAACTAATTTAGTATTTTCAGAATTTGACTGTATGTGTATAACTAATCATCTCAAACATAATATTCATTTAAAATTGTTTTGTTTCTTTCTAAGAGCAAAACAATTTTTGGACTTTTTTCAGTATGGTTTATTTTTGAATGGCTATATTGTGCCAGAAAGCAGATCAATGATTTGCTGGAGATGGGGCTGGAGTAGAAGTGTTGACTGAAAAAGACACTGTTTAATGTGAGAAAACCATTCCATATTATGATTTGATGGTGGTAACATACTGGCATAAATATATCAATCTGATCAAATTGTACACTTAAAATGGATGCATTTTTTAGTTGTGAATTTTATTTAAATAAAACAAATTAATACTAGAAAATAAATTTACATGGCTAAATCAAGTTATCAATGTAAGTACTTTGTATCTCATATTTTGAATAATTCAGAATCTTCCCTTCTGGTGTCACAGTTTTCAAGTCAATCGCTCTTCATATTAAACTGATTCTGATTAATACTGTGTTCTTACTACTATTAGGAAGACATTGTGCAGATAACTGTTATTAACAGCTACGTAAATAAAACATAAATTCTGTTCTCAACAACTGGCAATCTAGTTTTAAAAAGTAGAGTATGCATAGTAACAAGGAAATGAAAACTATGATGATCTTCGTACTATTATAGTTGGTAAAATGTCTCCCCCATACAGCATTTGGTGTCATTTAGCATAACCATAATGGCAGACTTCAGATAAACGTGTGTTGTTGTTGTTGTTGTTGTTGTTGTTGTTGTTTTCTTTTCAGGAACTCCAGATAAATATGTATTAAGCTTGCATTTAATTTTCAATTAATTGATTTGTTATGTTTTTACTCTCTACATAGAGAGTAAAATAAGTTAGAGAGTAAAATAAATAATAAGAATATATTTAGCTTCTCCTGTACAATAAGAATTGTTCTAACATTTGTATTGGTGAATGAGTATTCCAAAATGATTATGTCAACCATCCAATATATAGACCAAATACAAGTTGAATAATATTATAGCTATAGATGCAAATATAGATATTGAGGTAGATAGAATGAAGCCATTTTTTAACAAGCAATGTTTGCCTACTTAGGTGTTTTGTACTTGCTGATCTCTGCAAGTATACTCCTCCTCCCTATACTGCATAACATTCCCTCTTACCTTTTCCAGGCTTTTGCAAATGTCAGTATGGCAAAGCTTCCCATGCCCTGCCCATTTTCCTTCAGCAATTCTGATTCCCCTACATGTTTGAGACCTTTTGCTGCATGCATCTGAAATGTTGCTTTCATTGGCCAATGGCACGTGATTGACATGCATACAGGTCAGGCCAGAAGGTAAAATATATTCCCCAAAGCAGCCTTCAGTTAATGAGAGAAGGGAATTAGTGGCCAAGTGCCTCCCATTTCCCTCAATCTTTGTATGATAAGATATGAGACATGGTTCACACAATCTCCCAGAATTCCGTAGAAGAATGGAGCCTGGGTTGCCTGTGGCAGTTTCCCGATCATTTGTACACTTTTTATTGGAATCCTTTCCTTCTCAGCACTTCCCTATTTCCTGCCTTGGTTCTTGAGAATCACCACACACAACTTACTTGTACCTAATTTCTTGCTTCAGAGTTAGTTTCCTAGAAATCCTACCTAAGATAGTCACATTCTTAAATGCAAAATTTACTTTCACCACCTTCGGGCGTGGTGGTGGGCGCCTGTAGTCCCAGCTACTCGGGAGGCTGAGGCAGGAGAATGGTGTGAACCCTCGAGGCAGAGCTTCCAGTGAGCCGAGATCGCGCCACTGCTCTCCTGTCTGGGAGACACAGCGAGACTCTGTCTCAAAAAAAAAAAAAAAAAAAAAAAAAAAAAATTGCGACTCCAGCCTAACCCAAGCATAGTCATCTCCTTACCCTATCTTAATATGCTTCACTGCATTGTTATGAAAAGAAAAATTATATCATTTACTCTTTACTTACTACCTGAATCCCTCACTGGAAAGCAAAGCTATGAGAGGAGGAACTTTTGTTTGTTTGGTGTGTCTCTAGTACCTATAATTATACCTGCTGAATGGAAGGTGCTCAGTGAATTATTTTTGAAGAAATAAATTATTAAAATTAATCAGAAAAAAACTAAGCTAACATCAATATTTTCTTCTAAGATTGACCAGGTAGCCTTTGAAACTGGCAAGGAGATAGTGTTTAACTCAACTTTATGTGTCTTCCCCAGACAAATCAAAGAAATATGAGTCTAATATAATGAATGCTAAAACATAGATTTCATTAAAGCTTTGACTATTGCTTAAATGTAATTTTAAACTGTCAAGGAAAGCCAAGAACTGGAACTTTTTATTTTACAACTCAAATAGCTAGGCTTCAGATCTTTATCATTGAGGAGTATATGATTCAAGCAATTATTAAATCTACAGATGTTCAGCTATAAGCTTTACAAGGTCTCTTGTCACTGAAAAGAGAGTAGAGGTATATTGTAGATATAGCAAGAAAAAGTTATTTGGGCTAAGACAAAATGTAACTTAATTTCCATTGTTGGGGGTTACAAAACGTTTAGGTGGTATGTAACAATGTGCTGAATAAGAAAAATAATAATTGAGAATATACAATTAATAATTTTCAGTTATAATATTTATGGCAATGCCTGTTTTCTTATATACTGGAGTTTTTTAAGAAAACATAGTGAGCTTTCAGGTATTACTGTGAAAAAAGAATAGTATGATATTACAGTGTTTGAAGAAGTTTTAGTTATATAGGTTTTGGTTCAAATTCCAACTCTGCAATTTACTAAAGGTACCCTCCTGTATGATTTCAGATTTACCTAATTTTGTTCCTTTTTTTAGTGGGGTAAAATACATAAGGTAATGTGCATAACTCTTAATTGCATAGTTTGATGTATCTTCAAGAAGCTGACACATTCATTGAGATAGCCATTTAGCAAATCAAATTATAGAATATTTCAAAGATCTCAAAAGCCTGCCTTGTGGGCCCTACCAATTATCACTCTAGCCAACCACTCTCTGATAACGACTCTTCTCACTTCTGTCACCATAAAATAACTAAGTCTGTTTTTGAAATTTTTATAGATGTAATAGCACAGTATGTTTTATGTCTAATTTCATTTGCAGAATATTCTATTTATAAGATTTAGTACCATTGTTCCATGTAGTAGCCATTTGATCATTTTCATTTTATGCACTCCCACACTGCATGACCACTTCTAATGGTTTTATGACCACATCTAATTTACCCATTCCAAATTTGATGGAGATGTGAGATATTTTTGTTCATTAATATTTATTTTGCTTTGTTGAATGGGTGCAGAGTTTTCTTTTGTGGTAATGAAATGCTTTTGAACTAGATGGAAATGGTGGTCACACAACATTAAGAATGTGTTGGGTATCACTGAATTGCAACCTTTAAAATAGTTAATTATATGTCATGTGATTTTGTCCTGAATAAAAAGTATTGTGTTGCTTTGAACATTGTATCTCATTTTTGCCCTATTCATACTGTGAAGTATTCATATGTTCAGCTTTAGTATATACTGCCAAGTTTTCTCTGTGGCAGTGCCAGTTTCCACATTCATCGAGAGTAAATGAGATTTCTAGTCCTCCACATCATTGTCAACAGGATTTGTTTTTTCCCATACTCATTGGTTTTAATCTGTATATCACTGGTGATGAATGATGTTGAGCACCTCTACATAAGTTGATTATCTTTTTGGATAGTTTGTTAGCGAAGTGCTTAGTTTTTTTATTAGGTTGTCTTTTCTTACTAATCTGTATAAATTTATGTGTTCTAAATCATTTTCCTCAGATTAACACATTCCTGACAATTATTCAAATTGTCAAAATATTCTCTCATTCTGTGGTTTTGAATTTTACAGTTTTACTCTCCTAAGAGTGAATAGAAGTTCTTACTTTCACCATAGTTCAATTTTCCAGTTTTCCCTTTATACTTAGTGCTTCTTGAGTTTTGTTAACATATATTTAACTATATCAAAGTAACAACCATATCTTGTTATTTTCTGGAGTTTTCATTGTATTACTTTTTACATTTGAGTTTAAGATCCTTGGAATTAATTACCTGGTAGTATGTAACCTGGTAATCAAGTTTCTTTCTTTTTCTATTTTTCCTTCCTTCTTTCCTTCTTACATACACACACACACGTTTATCTATATGTATGAATATATAAATGTGACTATACACATATGTACATATGATTGTTTACATACACGTTTGTATGTACATATGTATGTTTTTATCCATGTATGTGCACATGTATATACATTTATGTATTCATACTTATGTATATGGGTAGATATATTGCAATAGATTTGTATAAATCATCTTCTACATTATGTATTTTGTTATTTTTGTCATATATCTGGTAATTATATAAATATGAGTCAGTTATATCAGTCTTATTTGGTTCCTTTGAAGGTGATGTGGTTTGGATGTATGTCTCACACAAATCTCATATAGAAATGTAATCGCCATTGTTGGAGGTGGGGCCTAGTAGGAGGGGATTAGCTCATGGTGCAGATTTCTCACAAATGGTTTAGCATCATTCCTCTTGGTACTGTCATCATGATAGTGAGGGAGTTCTTGTGAGATCTGGTTGTATAAAAGTATGTAGCACCTCCCCTCTTGCTCTCTCACTCCTGCTTTCGCCATGCAATATACAAGCTCCTGCTTCACCTTCCTCCATGATAAAAAACTGGGAGAGGCCTTCCCAGAAGGAGAGGCACTGTTTCCTGTACACCTGCAGAATCGCGTGCCAACTAAACGTCTTTTCTTATAAATTAGCCAGTCTCAGGTATTTCTTTATAGCAATGTGAGAACAAACTAACACACAAAGCATTATGCCCTTCCTTTATCCTCCTTTTGAAGATATTTTCTCTTTGTTTTGATTTTCAACAGGTTTACTATGAAGTGGTTAGATTTTTGTTGTACTTGGGATTCTTGTAGCTTCTTCAATTTTTGGTACTATGTCTTTTGTCATATTTGAAAAATTATTCACAAGTGGCTCTTTGATTTTATGTTTGCCTATTATTTTCTCTCTTTCCAAAACACTGATTATATATAGATCCCATTTTATGGTCTCTGTTCTTCAAGATGGATAGTCTTTGATTAATTCATTCTTTTAAAATAAGACTATACGTTAATCCTCTCTTCTTCAAAGGCAATCTTCTTTTACACCCACCTACTGAATTATTTATTATGGTTATCAAAAATTTCAGTGCTAGGATTTTCACATTACACACACACACACACACACACACACACACATTTAATTATAGTTCTCTGTTGAATTTTTCAATATTCTATTTTTCAGCATGTATTAATCATAATTGTTTAAAAGTCTGAATTTCATTTCAGTAAACCTGAATAACTATTCTATTACTTAATTTTTATCTTGGTTTTCAATCATTCGACCCCTGTATTCTAGTAGAATCAGTTATTTTTATTTAATTACTGCCAGATAGAAACTCATGGGCAAATCACCTGATTCAGCTGAGGCTGACTTGTTTCTTGCTTGGTTTTCTACAAGGTAGAGCTCTTCTGGCATCCCCACTGAAAGTGTGCAGTACTAACTAGGGCCATTCTTGCTTATTAGTACCTGAACTTCAACTGTTGACTTCCTTGTCTTGTGTGACTGCCAGATTCTCTGCTCTGTTTGTAGCGGCTATTTTCTTCTTGATTTCTATGTATTTAGTCTATGCATTTGTATTTTAGGGGGTGAAAAATGGCTTAATGTATATTACACATAAAATACTAGGCTCAAATTTCTACATTTTATTTTTCTTCTAGAATATTGATTTCCTGAATATAGGGCCAAATTATTGAAAACCAAGAGAAAAATTAAGTAATAGCATCGTCACTCAGGCTTAGTAGATTTTGAAATTATCAAACACAGACTCATAAATAATTATGATTAATACATGCAAAGGTACTGCTTAGTAACTTTGACTCCAGTGTTTGTCTCCCTAGCCCAGTGAGTTTATGGTCAACTGTAGACTGTATTTGTCTATTCAGACTTTATGTCCAAGCCATGGATTAGCAAAAACCATACAGAAGGGAGTGGAAGAGAATGGAGGTAAATGATGGGCTTGCTACAAAGGATATTTTCTCTCTGATCTTGTTCTTCCAATCTTTAATTGCATTGAAATCTTCAGTCACATGAGTTTTGCATGTAAGACTCTTATTGTTGCTCTTAGTGAAGGAGTAAGTCTAATATCTGTTACTACATTATAGACAGAAATGAAAGTCTGAGGAAGTTATTTAAACTCTCCTGGTTTTTCTTTCTTTAAATGAAAATGAATATACCACTCAAAGTGTATATTTAAATTGTAGTTAAGAAGATTTCTTACGTAGAGTTCACTGCAGAGTACATTGTGATTAATAAAGAATAGAGGTTATTATTGTTAGTTTGGTTCATTAATAAACAATAATACTAACTACCATAATAACATTAGAAAGTATACAATACTCAAATATAAAATATATGAAATCATAATACCAAGAAGAGGGTTTCAGTTTTCAGTAGAAACACAATCATATTTCTATAAATATTGCTTATTAAGTTGTTCTGTTCCTGAAACATTCTATTTATGTAAATCTTCTGGACTAATAAGGGAAAACGAACTCATTCAGCTATGAGTCAAATAAACTTAAGAGTAGGAAGCATGATTTTTTTCATGCTGCAATATGTCCAGTAGCAGGTAACCTAGACCAGCATGGTGACTCAAAATGACACTTGGAACTTGACTCTCTCAATCTTGCAGCTCCAGTATTTACACTCTGGCTTTTGTCTGCTTTTCATGTTTGCCTCTTGTTGATAGGAGGGACAAGTCTCCTCCAGCATCATGTATGCAGTATAGGCAAGAATGGGAAGTTGACAGCAAAAATAAGACAATTATTCTTATGTCGGGAAAACACATTTCCCCAGAAATTATGAGGACTTTTGCTTACTGGATTCTTGCAAGAACTTCAACTATAACTGTAAGGACTGTGGAGATATGTAGCTTTTTAGCTATGTGTATCAACTCTCCATATCAAATTTATCCCACAAATGTACTCACATTTGCCATGCACCAGGATTAGATTCTTATTATCTACTTTACTGTTTCACAAATTACCATGAGCCACAAAAAGAAGATGGCATGACCAAACACATTAGGGCATTACTTACATGACTTATATGATAATGTTTTCAAAGAGCCAATAAAAGGCTCAGAAAACTATAGTAGGAAAAAAATAAAAACCTGTTATTTTCCTACAATTTTTTCCGGAAAAGAAACTAAGTTTTGGTAAAATGCCTACAATTATAGCACAGAGCTACTATTCTTTAGAAAAAACTCAGAAAACTATTGATATGTCATAATTTATGTGCAATTATTACATCCTTTTTTATTATTATTATACTTTAAGTTCTAGGGTACATGTGCACAACATGCAGGTTTGTTACATATGTATACATGTGCCATGTTGGTGTGCTGCACCCATTAACTTACATTAGGTATATCTCCTAATGCTATCCCTCATCCCTTCCCCCTCCCCACAATAGGACCCGGTGTGCGATGTCCCCCTTCCTGTGTCCAAGTGATCTCATTGTTCAATTCCCACCTATGAGTGAGAACATGTGGTATTTGGTTTTCTGTTCTTGCGATAGTTTGCTGAGAATGATGGTTTCCAGCTGCATCCATGTCCCTACAAAGGACACAAACTCATCCTTTTTTATGGCTGCATAGTATTCCATGGTGTATATGTGCCATATTTTCTTAATCCAGTCTGTCACCGATGGACATTTGGGTTGATTCCAAGTCTTTGCTATTGTGAATAGTGTTGCAATAAACATACATGTGCATGTGTCTTTATAGCAGCATGACTTATAATCCTTTGGATATATCCCCAGTAATGGGATGGCTGGGTCAAATGGTATTTCTAGTTCTAGATCCTCGAGGAATCGCCATACTGTTTTCCATAATGGTTGAACTAGTTTACAGTTCCACCAACAGTGTAAAAGTGTTCCTATTTCTCCACATCCTCTCCAGCATCTGTTGTTTCCTGATTTTTTAATGATTGCCATTCTAACTGGTGTGAGATGGTATCCCATTGTGGTTTTGATTTGTATTTCTCTGATAGTGAGTGATGATGAACATTTTTTCACGTGTCTGTTGGCTGTATGAATGTCATCTTTTGAGAAGTGTCTGTTCATACCCTTTGCCCACTTTTTGATGGGGTTGTTTTTTTCTTGTAAATTTGATTGAGTTCATTATAGGTTCTAGATATTAGCCCTTTGTCAGATGAGTAGATTGCAAAAATTTTCTCCCATTCTGTAGGTTGCCTGTTCACTCTGATGGTAGTTTCTTTTGCTGTGCAGAAGCTCTTTAGTTTAATTAGATCCTATTTGTCAATTATGGCTTTTGTTGCCATTGCTTTTGGTGTTTTAGACATGAAGTCCTTGCCCATGCCTATGTCCTGAATGGTATTACCTAGGTTTTCTTCTAGGGTTTTTATGGTTTTAGGTCTAACATTTAAATCTCTAACTCATCTTGAATTAATTTTCATATAAGGAGTAAGGAAAGGATCCAGTTTCAGCTTTCTACTTATGGCTAGCCAATTTTCCCAGCACCATTTATTAAATAGGGAGTCCTTTCCTCATTTCTTGTTTTTCTCAGGTTTGTAAAACATCAGATGGCTGTAGATGTGTGGTATTATTTCTGAGGACTCTGTTCTGTTCCATTGGTCTATATCTCTGTTTTGGTACCAGTACCATGCTGTTTTGGTTACTGTAGCCTTGCAGTATAGTTTGAAGTAAGGTAGCGTGATGTCTCCAGCTTTGTTCTTTTGGCTTAGGATTGTCTTGGCAATGCAGGGTCTTTTTTGGTTCCATATGAACTTTAAAGCAGTTTTTTCCCCCCAGTTCTGTGAAGAAAGTCATTGGTAGCTTAATGGGGATGGCATTGAATCTATAAATAACCTTGGGCAGTATGGTCATTTTCACAATATTGATTCTTCCTATCCATGAGCATAGTATGTTCTTCCATTTGTTTGTGTCCTCTTTTATTTCACTGAGCAGTGGTTTGTAGTTCTCTTTGAAGAGGTCCTTCACATCACTTGTAAGTTGGATTCCTAGGTATTTTATTCTCTTTGAAGCTATTGTGAATGGGAGTTCATTCATGATTTGGCTCTCTGTTTGTCTGTTACTGGTGTATAAGAATGCTTGTGATTTTTGCACATTGATTTTGTATCCTGAGACTTTGCTGAAGTTGCTTAAGCAGGGTCTCACCCTCTTGTCCAGGCTGGAATGCAGTGGCACGATCACCACTCACTGCAGCCTTGGCTTTCTGGGCTCAAGCAATTCTCCCACCTCAGCCTCTCAAGTAGCTAGAACTACAGGTTTAAATGGCTACACCTGATTAATTTTTGTATTTTTCGTAGAGATGGGTTTTGCCGCGTTCCCCACACTAGTCTTGAACTCGTGATCAAGAAATGCACCTGCCTCAGCCTCCCAAAATGCTGAGATTACAAGCATGAGTCGCTGTGCCTGGCCTCATACTCATATATACAACTATATAGAAACATAAAGATTGATAGGTAGATAGACAGACAGACACATTGCTACACAAAAACCAGAAAGATTGTATTTACACATCAGTTCAAATGTAGATTTTATATGTCAGCAATGAAATTAATAAAATATTTATTGAATACCTACTGGTTTGGGCACTGGAGAAGTAAGCAAAAAGCAAATTCAATGACATGGGGAAAATTTAATAACAGCAATAGCAGTTTGTTTTTCTCAAATCACAGATTCAGAAAAGCATAAACTTTCTGAAGTTTGAAGACATTCATATGAAATATATGTAAATTCAAAGTCTGAAATAGAGATATTTAATCCAAAAATTTTTATGTTGTTTCTGTCTCTTAACATTATTTTGTCTATTCCTTCTTTTCTCCTAATACATTTTTTTCTTATATACTATTAGATGAATTAATAATGCAAAGAGGCTGGTGCTGCTTTTAAGTTTATCACTAAGTGATTTTATTATACTAATTTTGGTACATTTTCAAGTTACCTGCTTGCATTGATTGTGAATTCTTTTATTCATTATTTAATTTAGGATGCCCTTGTATCATTTTGAAACCTCTATAACTTTAGGAAAAAATATGGGTAGTGGTGTTAGTAAATATGTTTGAATGAAAAGGAATTAGTTTTTGTTCTATTCTAGTATCAAATAATTCAGCAATATATGCAGGACTTCCTTCAAAGGTATGTTACAAGTATTCAACACAATTCTCTGTCATTCCAAAAGGCAGTGGGTGTATATACTAATGAATTAATTAAATCACTCCTTGTGTGGGGAACATCTGTTTGAGGAAAGTTTTTGCTCCTCTGGATGAGGGTAACCCTAGTTCAGTTGCTATTGCCAAATATATGTCCTTGTTAACTAACAGGAAGTTTTAATTCTTTTATGTTATAGAAAAGTGATACTTTTTAAACTTCTTACTATTTCTGAAAATACAGACATTAAAAATGATATAGAAAGGAAATTCCTTCTTCACAGAGCTAATGAAGCCTTTCTAAGCATAATTCTCTGCAAGTAAAACTTGAAGAAAAGAACTTGGTGATAAGCAAAACATAGAAGTCCTACACTTACATCTCAATGGACTCTCTTAATATGTGTTCAAATAAAGTTACAGAAACAATAATGTTGTTAAAATAGAAAATATGCAAGTAAAGTCAAATATTCATTTTGCAGGCAAAAATGTGGGATAACTTTGCAAATTATTTCACAAATGGTATTTTTAATGTCTAAAATTATTAATATCTAGTTTCTAAACATCCAGGTGTATTCCTACCATTATTCGCAAGGTCAGGTGTGGTTCTTTCATTCAGAACCCTGTCAAAAAAGAAAATTTTCAAGACCAGATTTATAACAAAATGGATTCTAATGCTCTGAAAAAAATAGATATTACTTGAACTGCTAAATCATCTTAAATATTAAAGAAAAAGATACATCTACTATTAAACACTAGGAGAATTTAATGCAAGAAAAATATGCTTAAATTATGATTAGCATGAGAAAGTGATTCAATATATCCTTCCTATTCCTCATTCTTCTCATTAAGGCAGTTACAAATAAACGTTTGTTTTATTTAATTTATTGAGGATTTTATTGAGGATATATTTCACTAGGCTGGAAGACAAATGCTGAAGCCAAATTAGCCAAGCTGCCAGAATGTTGGAGGCCAATATCTATCGTTTTTAACATCGTCATCATCATCATCACCATCATGTTACAGAGAAATAAGGATAAAATCTGATTAAAAAATATTTGGGGGGGGGGAAGAGCCACATAATCAATGTTAGTTATCGCATAATCTTTATTAAAATGAGTAATAGAGAACTTAAATAAACTATAGTCATGTGGATAGTAAACGGCAGCCTGGCATTCAGATCTATGTGTTTCAAAAACCATCCTTGTAAACATGATCATATTCTTACTCCCTGGAGCTAAATGATTCAGTTTATCTAAAGGAGGACTTATCAAAATCTGAGTTGGAGAGATCTCCCTTTGGCATTGAGTTCTGGTATTTTAAGAGGGTTTTCAGTATAGAATATAATCTGATAAAGTAAGAGATCATAAACCAGAGGCAGATTTTAATCTATCTTTTTAAAATTTTGGCTCAGGATATGTGTACTTTAGCTACTTCTCTTTAACCCTTTTAGCAAAGAAAGCCTGAAAAGGGGGTAAATTTATCTATATAACCAGGAGATACTTGAGAAAATTAGGAAACTTGAGAAAAGTAGGTTGTCCCAGCTAAAAATGTACATTTTAAAAGATGCATGACATAAAACTTACAGAAATCTTGCATTGTGAACTCTCTATCTTACATCCTGCCAAGAAGGTCTATTAGAACCTTCATCACTACCTGGTAGAATAATGGTTTCCAAAATCAATCTAATGATATGCACTCAAGTAGCTTTGAAAGACAACCCCAGGGAGCATTTTCAAAATCCAGACTCCTGCATCTTCTTCCTGAATAATTGATCTGAAATCTCAGATGGTCCAGGATATCCCTATTTCAAGCAGCTTAAGTGATTGTGACAGTTACCCAGTTGAGAATCCACTGTTCTTGAATGTATAAATACTTTTTCTACTATATTATGAATTCAGACAAGATTTATTTTACTTTTTTTCCTTTGTGTCATTAAATTTAATATATCATCCTTTTTATTTTAATAGAATTAATTTAATAACTAGTAAACTACTTAACCTGCTATAGTGCTTTCTTACCACATTCAGGCATATTATTTTTCATTATTTAATTTTCATTACTTGCTTTTCCAAAGCACATAACATACAGAATCAGTGGGAGGCAGAATGAAAATTATTACCCAATCTTATTCACCTAGTACATATAAAGGAGGATTAAAACAAAATTTTTAAAATAATATACTTTTAAATTATCTCAATGTAAATGCTTGATTTTATTTATGAATAGATTTATTCAGCTTAGCCATACCATAATCTAGGTGAAAAGATAATGCTATTTCTGGTTTACTGTTGTCTCTTTGCTTTCAGGTAATGACAAAAAAAGTATACATGCTGGAGATTTTTTCATGTGGGAAGTTATTTTCAATATAGTTTAGCTGAAATGTCATCTTAGTTTTAAAGGGAAAGAAAACAGCATGTTAATTTATTGAGCAAGAGAGACTTCTGGTCACAGACTTTAGACTCTAGAGACTGTGGCTTGTAATGAAGCTGTCAGCAGTTGCTACTATGCCTACCCACTAAAGAAATGATGGCATTTCTAGGAAAATCAAAACATATTGCTTTAGTAGAATCTTGTTAAGAAAAACAAAATAATAATAAATAAAATCATAAGTTTTTTTTCTTTCACCTCTAACTTCATGTGCTTCAGTACGGAATAATCCATGTAAATAAATGGGATTTTTTATTTTTATAAAATACTTTTAAAGGTAGTATTTTTTTAATTTGATAAATTTTAAAAACTCAAGATTACAAGTCAGAGAATCATAAATTAAAAATTTTTTATCAATACAAAACAAAAAGTAAAACTAAAAGACAAATCACTACTAACAGCAAATAATACAAAATAACTCATAAATCTCTGAACCAACTATTACCTTTGAAGGTGACAATATGCCTTTAGCCACCTAAAGTATTTTAGCAGCTACTTTAAATTTATTTTAGAAGAAAATAAAAAAGTACTTTAAATCATTACAGACGATGAAACTAAGCCATGCCTGATTTTTAAAAATTTTTATGTTGTTCTACATCTCCATCAAGTTGTCTAGTCTTCGCTGCCTCAGATGCCTAAGTTGTCTGCATAAGGATTTCCACACCTTCTCTAAAGTTTTCAAAAGTGCAATCAGCCTTTGGTAATGTCAGATTTCTACCTGGTTTCTCAGTTCTCAGTATGGTATTATCCTGAATCTACCTCAACAATGTTCCTTTGGACTGTATTTGCATTTAATATTTATTCGCAGGGATGGTCATAATTCTCTTTATTTGCAGGGATGGTCATTTGGAAGAATGGAACAAGAATGTAGAAAACAATTATATGTTGGGTGCACTATGTGTGCTGGCCACTATATTACATATTTTCACATGAACTCAGTTTACCCCTCACAATTCTGAAAGACCATATTAAAAGAATGAAGAAACATAAGGAGTTATAACCTATGCAGATGGAATGAATATCACAGTTTGCTTTTAAATTGAGTAAATCATTTTTAAATGAGTAAATTGTAATTATCTCACAAAATTATTAATTTCAGGAAGGCATTTTTTTCTGTTTTTGAAAAAGGTATTTATATGAACATTTATTATAATGTGTAGTATACTTTTGGGATTATGAACACCAATGCCAGGCTAATCACATTTGACTCCAATTTTAGAGATAGTAATGCAAGAAAGGGTGAGGTAAGTTTTTAGATGCCATTTCCAATTTATTTTTTTACTTTTCTAAAAGTAATTTTTCATCATTTCCATAGGCTCATCACTACACTCACTTCATAGAGAAGTCTAATGAAAGGGCATTTTGAGAATTTATGCCAATTCTCTTATATGTATATGCGTATGAATCATATAGGTATAACTGTAGTAACAGAACATGTATAATACATATACAAAATATAAGTTTTCAAAAGACGAGATAAAGTTTAATGAAAAAACATTAATAAACATAGCTTTATGCTATCTTTATTAGTATAACATGTTTCTAAAATGGACTCCAAAATTCCCGCTTCTGGTGTGACACACTGTATAACTCTCTTGAGTGTGGGCAGAATCTGTGAATAGAATGGCAATATCACTCCTGTGATAAGGTTCAAATCAGTTGACTTGGATTTAACAAAGAGGGAGCCTATATTGGGTGGGTGTCAGGGAAATTCCCATCGTTCTAAGGAGGAAGGAGGCATTTGCACTTTACAACCTCGTTGTAAACTGCCTATGGGCCACATAGGAAGGGACTGCAGGTGGCCACTAGTAGCTGAGAATCCTCTCTCACCAACAGCTAGCAAGAAAATTAGAACCTCACTCACGCAGTCAAGGAAATGAAATCTTCCAACAACCAGTTATCTTAGAAGAGAACCCTAAGTTTCAGATGAGAATTATAAATTATTTATGATCATGGTAATATGCTGAGAAAAGGAGCCCCCCCTCAACCTTCCCCAACCCCCCAACCCACAACTTTCCCCGCCCGCCCCCACGACATCCACACCCACACATATGAAAGCTACAGGGTTCCTGGATCTGAGCAACATGAGTTAAGGGGAAGTATCCACAATCTTACCTACAGAAACAAACCCCTTTCTTCTTGTCCTCTTTGCTCTACTCTCACCCTAGGACAGCAAGGAAGTTGATGCTTAAAGGGATTAATAATTTCATCTGAATATGAACTACATGACACTAACTCTTATTTGAATAACAACTTATTATTCAATGTCTCCCAATGCTAACATTTTTATTTCTTTTATAGCATTCAGACATCTTTAGTAAAATATTGATGCTGTACTAACTTTGTAGATTTGTAACGCAAGTTCTTCAAACCTAAAAACATTTTGAGGGGTTGGTGTGATAGTGCCCACCCACGCAGACACTTAAAAGGCTGAGGTGGGAGGACTGCTTGAGCCCATGAGTTTGAATACAGTCTGAGCAACATACTGAGACCCCAGCTCTAATGAAAACCTCAAAAAGTACAAAAAAAAGTTGTGAGTGGTAAAACAGCTGAGTTTGTGTGAAACACACCTGGGCTCCAACTACTTAATCCTCCTGGGGAGAAGTCACAGCAGATGATTAGGCAAACTCTGTGCTATGTTAGGATGAGGTAAACACGTTCCTGTGTTAAGAGTATACTGCCTAATTCAATATCTCAACATTTTGTGGTTGTGATTATGAAACTTAGGAAAACAAAGTTGGATCCACATGTAGTAGTTAGGTAAATCGTTATAAGTCAAACAAAAATAAAAGAGTACTTTATGAAGATCACATTAAAACTCATTATTAATAAATGGCAGTTCTTCTGGTTGAATTTCCATGGCCTTTTTCTGAAAGACTTCATATTATTTTAAAGTATTTGCATCAAATTGCAGGAGAGCATGTGTGTGTCTGTCTGTGTATGCATGTGTGTGTTTATGTGTGTGTCCCTTATCTTTAATAATAAATAATACTATCTTAAAGATTATATCTATATATAGAGAGAGAGCTGATTCAAAAGTAAGAATTTACTCTGTTAGCTTTTTTCTTCCCTGAGAAATGTGTCATAAATACAGTTTGAGAGTCACTAGTCTAATTCACAACAGTTAAATTTAAATTTATTTTCCTTGCCATTTTAAAAAACTTAATACTAAATGTCAATAGTGAACAAGGTTATAGCAGGAATAGCCTACTTTTTAAATTACACTCCTATGGCAATTATGTCTTATTTTATTCAGGAGGTGAAGGAAACATGTTACCTTAACACAATGCAAGAGTTTAAAGTCTTGTCATATTTTTTATGTCAATTCTTGTTTCCTATACTCCTTAAAATACAAATATTTATTATGCTTCATGTCCTTTTCATGTTACAACTCTCTGAAAAATTATAGGTCTCAGAGCCATTCAAGTGTTTATCATGGGAAGAGGTATAGATTTGACAAACACCACAAAATTCCTACTTTATATATTTATAATTATTTTTGCAGTAAATTCCAACGTAGGGAAGCCAAGTAAAGCAGATTTTTGAAAAATTTTTATCTTCTTACCAATAGTTGTATAGACACTATAACTGGTCTCAGTCAACAATTCTTTTGGTGGGCTTTTACATTTCAATACAAAAAAAATCCACAGCAATATTAATAAAGGCTCATAAAGTGCACTAAGAATTCTATAATAGAGACACAAATATTCATTATTTGGGAACTCTACAGAATGTAATAAATTTCTAAAAAAAATTAAAATATTAACAGACAGTTTAACAAAATGGGGGTGGTCAGAATTTTAGTTTATAAATGAAATTTATACTGGGAAAGTCAGTTTTGTGCTGTGGTGAATATTTGACCTTCCACTGTCCTTAGAATAAGGTGATATAGCATGAAACTCTATGTCAGAGATTAGCAGGCTTTCTCCTTTATTTCTTTTTGTAACATAAGGGAGCCCCGTACTAGCTGCATGCAGCATTACTTCAGGAGTGTATAACTGTATTTAAATCATTTATATATTACATTTTACAAATGTAATAGGGAAATGTGTTCTTTTGTATTCATGGTTAAAAGTTGGAACAGATGGCGAAAAGCTCAGTTTAAACAAATATGGGCATTAAAATAACTGATATTGCATGCATTCCTTGATATAACAGAAGTTTAGTTCACTATAAAATGGGCTTATAACTTTCTAGAATATATTAAACATAATGTTTCTTTAGCAACAGTTTTTTCCACATTAGGAATTTTGCTATTAGGATGTATCCAGAATAAATTTTCAAAGTTAAAGAATGTAGTAATTCCTTTAACAAATATTTACTGAGCACTTCCTATTTTCAGGTACTGTGCTTAATATTGAGTTGCTTAAAAAGATTAATAAGGCACGGTTCCTGCTTCAAGATAAGAATATCATCCGATGAAGGAGATGGAGACATTACAAAACACTGACAACACATGGAACATTTGAAACACCTTTGTATTAGTCATGGTTTTCTAGACGGGCAGAACTAACAGGATAGATGTGTAGATAAAGGGGAGTTTATTAAGGAGTATTGACTCACACAATCACAAGGTGAAGTCCCACAATAATTGGATATCTGCAAGTTGAGGAGCAAGGAAGCCAGTCTGAGTCCCAAAACCCCAAAAGTAGGGAAGCCAACAGTGCAGCCTTCAGTCTATAGCTGAAAGCCTGAGAGCCCTTGGCAAGCCACTAGTGTAAGTCCAATAATCCAAAAGCTGAAGAACTTAGACTATGATGTTTGAGTGCGGGAAGCAGCCATTACAGGAGAAAGATGAGACTGGAAGACTCAGCAAGTATGTTCTTTCCATCTTCTTCTGCCTGCTTTATTCCAACTGTGCTGGAAGCTGATTAGACAGTGTCGACCCAGATGGAGAGTGGCTCTGCCTCTCCCGGTCCACTGACTCAAATGTGAATCTCCTTTTTGGTGACACCCTCAAAGACGCAACCAAGAACAGTACTTTCCATCCTTCAATCCAATGAAGTTGACACTCAATATTAAGCATCACAACCTCTATTTGTAGTGACTGTGTCTGTGGTATTTCCATACCACCCAGAATCTGAGCCTTCGATTCTGGCAATTACAGATTGTCAATGGAGCCTACATCTGGAGCCCAGCCCGGACACTCTGTCCTTTTGTGTAGGGATGGATAGCTGAGAATAAATTAATTTATGACTCATACATTTGCTATATCCTTTCCATCAAATAACAGAAGAGTTAAAGAATTTTTTTTTTAAATCACCATTGAGCAATCATTTGAAAATACAAAGAGACCTTTTCACATGATGAACTATTCCACCAGCCACAGTATTTTTCTTGGGATCTTATCTTGCATGTAATCATGCCCCAAGAAGACTATTTTAGTCATATCTTTGAAAAAATTCTTGCAAGGTCCAAATTCTATTAAATTTCTATAGTTCTTACATGCATCTCAAATTTCCCATTCCTCTAGGCTTTTCTAATGTGTTAATTGCCCTGGCCAAGGACACCTGCAAAGAATCATTCCTAATATCTTTCTGTGTCCTTTCTCTTTGTAAACTCTTATTCATGCATCAGAACTTGACTTAAAGGTCACTTTTTCAGGGTATATCTTCCCTGATGTACAAATTAGGTTAGATTCACCTGAAATATCTTTATTTAAAATTCGTCATTTTAAGAGCATTCATTTTTATTTGTTTTAATTCATTGCTTAACACCCATTATGTGCAGCAAGAAAACAAACACAATAATTAGTACATAATTACAGTAGAGAAAACTCTAATATAATCTTCCTCTTATATTAATAAAACACTTTCTTACTTTGCTATATTTTTCTTATATCCGTTTCTATTGGGGATATTGTCTAAAACAGTGATAGGTGAAAAAGAATGCAAAACTTAAGATTTAAAATGCATACTAAAAATTCTTTATTTAAATGAGTACGTTATAGTCTTTCTTGTGATTCACTAGTTATATCTACTTCCTTTTGCTATTTCAGAGATGTTGTTAAAAAAGCAGCACCACAGAGTTAATGTGTTTTTAATTTAGCCAGATTTCTTTCTGAGTGCTTTTTAAGTTTGGTTGATAAACCAATCTAGTTTCTTCACAGGTGCTGCCATACTGTAAGATAGTACTTCGTGACGAGTAGTTTTACATTATTTTTTTCCTTGATGCCTCACTGATGATTCCAAATAAAGTTTACTAGGTAATCTGGAGAATATAGGGCAGTTTAACCACACAGAATGTCATACAGGCTGCTGCTGAGTCTTTCGCTAATCTAATGAAGCTCTCTAAAGTTAGAGGCAAATTGTTTACTTAAAACATTAAAGAATCGTTTTGCAGCATTTAAGTAAAAAGGAGTAAGCAGTGAGAATAGAGAAAATTGCATCTGCAGTTCTTAAAAAGATTTTATATCAAAATCACTGGATATGAAAGTCATGATCATTCAAACGTGCACACCTGCTTACATTTGATGGTAACATCAGTCTTTCAAATAATCATCTATATTCTCCACATACACTAATTCACCTGCACTAAAGTTTTGTTTTGATGACTGCACATTCAAATTTCTGCAGATGTTCTTAGAGCATATATTTATGAAAATAACATCCTAAACAGCCTATCATTTAAAATTTACTTGGATGCAATAACTGTATGTAGGCAAATATATTCATTTCTTTACAAATAAGAATTTATTTTGCTAATTCAATTAGATCTTTTACAAAGGGAGTCTAGTCTATAAAATATGAACACTGACTTAATATTCATGAAAACTATATTAATATTTCTATATTAATGATGAAAGATACATTACATTATGTATTGAACACTAATATCATTACACTTACTTTTGACAAACAAGTGTATGACTTCCATGTAAGAGTTCATTGTTCATAGTCTCCAACTCCCAGCGCGAGCGACACAGAAGACCGGTGATTTCTGCATTTTCAACTGAGGTACTGGGTTCATCTCACTAGGGAGTGCCAGACAATCAGTGCTGGTCAGCTGCTGCAGCCCGACCAGCGAGAGCTGAAGCAGGGCGAGGCATCGCCTCACCTGGGAAGTGCAAGGGGAAAAGGAATCCCTTTTCCTAGCCAGGGGAACTGAGACACACAACACCTGGAAAATCAGGTAACTCCCACCCCAATACTGTGCTTTAAGCAAACAGGCACACCAGGAGACTATATCCCACACCTGGCCGGGAGGGTCCCACACCCACGGAGCCTCCTTCATTGCTAGCACAGCAGTCTGCAATCTGGCGGCAAGGCAGCAGCGAGGCTGGGGGAGGGGCGCCCACCATTGCTGAGGCTTAAGTAGGTAAACAAAGCCACTGGGAAGCTCGAACTGGGTGGAGCTCACAGCAGCTCAAGGAAACCTGCCTGTCTCTGTAGACTCCACCTCTGGGGACAGGGCACAGTAAACAACAACGAAAGCAACAGAAAGCTCTGCAGGCAAACGACTCTGTGTGACAGCTTTGAAGAGAACAGTGGATCTCCGAACACGGAGGTTGAGATCTGAGAAGGGACAGACTGCCTGCTCAAGTGAGTCCCTGACCCCTGTGTAGCCTAACTGGGAGACATCCCCCACGAGGGGCAGTCTGACAACCCACACCTCACAGGGTGGAGTACACCCCTGAGAGGAAGCCTCCAAAGCAAGAATCAGACAGGTACACTCGCTGTTCAGCAATATTCTATCTTCTGCAGCCTCTGCTGCTGACACCCAGGCAAACAGGGTCTGGAGTGTACCTCAAGCAATCTCCAACAGACCTACAGCTGAGGGCCCTGACTGTTAGAAAGAAAACTATCAAACAGGAAGGACACCTACACTAAAACCCCATCAGTACGTCACCATCATCATCAAAGACCAGAGGCAGATAAAACCACAAAGATGGGGAAAAAGCAGGGCAGAAAAGCTGGAAATTCAAAAAATAAGAGCGCATCTCCCCCGGCAAAGGAGCGCAGCTCATCGCCAGCAACAGATCAAAGCTGGACAGAGAATGACTTTGACGAGATGAGAGAAGAAGGCTTCAGTCCATCAAACTTCTCAGAGTTAAAGGAGGAATTACGTACCCAGCGCAAAGAAACTAAAAATCTTGAAAAAAAAGTGGAAGAATTGATGGCTAGAGTAATTAATGCAGAGAAGGTCATAAACGAAATGAAAGAGATGAAAACCATGACACGAGAAATACGTGACAAATGCACAAGCTTCAGTAACCGACTTGATCAACTGGAAGAAAGAGTATCAGTGATTGAGGATCAAATGAACGAAATGAAGCGAGAAGAGAAACCAAAAGAAAAAAGAAGAAAAAGAAATGAACAAAGCCTGCAAGAAGTATGGGATTATGTAAAAAGACCAAATCTACGTCTGACTGGGGTGCCTGAAAGTGAGGGGGAAAATGGAATCAAGTTGGAAAACACTCTTCAGGATATCATCCAGGAGAACTTCCCCAACCTAGTAGGGCAGGCCAACATTCAAATCCAGGAAATACAGAGAACGCCACAAAGATACTCCTCGAGAAGGGCAACTCCAAGACACATAATTGCCAGATTCACCAAAGTTGAAATGAAGGAAAAAATCTTAAGGTCAGCCAGAGAGAAAGGTCGAGTTACCCACAAAGGGAAGCCCATCAGACTAACAGCAGATCTCTCGGCAGAAACTCTACAAGCCAGAAACATTCTTAAAGAAAAGAATTTTAAACCCAGAATTTCATATCCAGCCAAACTAAGTTTCATAAATGAAGGAGAAATAAAATCCTTTACAGATAAGCAAATGCTTAGAGATTTTGTCACCACTAGGCCTGCCTTACAAGAGACCCTGAAGGAAGCACTAAACATGGAAAGGAACAACCGGTACCAGCCATTGCAAAAACATGCCAAAATGTAAAGACCATTTAGGTTAGGAAGAAACTGCATCAACTAACGAGCAAAATAACCAGTTAATATCATAATGGCAGGATCAAGTTCACACATAACAATATTAACCTTAAATGTAAATGGACTAAATGCTCCAATTAAAAGACACAGACTGGCAAACTGGATAAAGAGTCAAGACCCATCAGTCTGCTGTATTCAGGAGACACATCTCACACGCAGAGACATACATAGGCTCAAAATAAAGGGATGGAGGAAGATTTACCAAGCAAATGGAGAACAAAAAAAAGCAGGGGTTGCAATACTAGTCCCTGATAAAACAGACTTTAAACCATCAAAGATCAAAAGAGACAAAGAAGGCCATTACATAATGGTAAAAGGATCAATTCAACAGGAAGAGCTAACTATCCTAAATATATATGCACCCAATACAGGAGCAGCCAGATTCATAAAGCAAGTCCTTAGAGACTTACAAAGAGACTTAGACTCCCATACAATAATAATGGGAGACTTCAACACTCCACTGTCAACATTAGACAGATCAACGAGACAGAAAGTTAACAAGGATATCCAGGAATTGAACTCATCTCTGCAGCAAGCAGACCTAATAGACATCTAGAGAACTCTCCACCCCAAATCAACAGAATATACATTCTTCTCAGCACCACATCGCACTTACTCCAAAATTGACCACATAATTGGAAGTAAAGCACTCCTCAGCAAATGTACAAGAACAGAAATTATAACAAACTGTCTCTCAGACCACAGTGCAATCAAACTAGAACTCAGGACTTAGAAACTCAATCAAAACTGCTCAACTACATGGAAACTGAACAACCTGCTCCTGAATGACTACTGGGTACATAACGAAATGAAGGCAGAAATAAAGATGTTCTTTGAAACCAATGAGAACAAAGATACAACATACCAGAATCTCTGGGACACATTTAAAGCAGTGTGTAGAGGGAAATTTATAGCACTAAATGCCCACAAGAGAAAGCAGGAAAGATCTAAAATTGACACTCTAACATCACAATTGAAAGAACTAGAGAAGCAAGAGCAAACGCATTCAAAAGCTAGCAGAAGGCAAGAAATAACTAAGATCAGAGCAGAACTGAAGGAGATAGAGACACAAAAAACCCTCCAAAAAATCCATGAATCCAGGAGTTGGTTTTTTGAAAAGATCAACAAAATTGAAAGACTGCTAGCAAGACTAATAAAGAAGAAAAGAGAGAAGAATCAAATAGATGCAATAAAAAATGATAAAGGGGATATCACCACCGACCCCACAGAAATACAAACTACCATCAGAAAATACTATAAACACCTCTACGCAAATAAAGTAGAAAATCTAGAAGAAATGGATATTTTCCTGGACACTTACACTCTTCCAAGACTAAACCAGGAAGAAGTTGAATCCCTGAATAGACCAATAGCAGGCTCTGAAATTGAGGCAATAATTAATAGCCTACCAACCAAAAAAAGTCCAGGACCAGATGGATTCACAGCTGAATTCTACCAGAGGTACAAGGAGGAGCTGGTACCATTCCTTCTGAAACTATTCCAATCAATAGAAAAAGAGGGAATCCTCCCTAACTCATTTTATGAGGCCAACATCATCCTGATACCAAAGCCTGGCAGAGACACAACAAAAAAAGAGAATTTTAGACCAACATCCCTGATGAACATCGATGCAAAAATCCTCAATAAAATACTGGCAAACCGGATTCAGCAGCACATCAAAAAGCTTATCCACCATGATCAAGTGGGCTTCATCCCTGGGATGCAAGGCTGGTTCAACATTCGCAAATCAATAAACATAATCCAGCATATAAACAGAACCAAAGACAAGAACCACATCATTATCTCAATAGATGCAGAAAAGGCTTTTGACAAAATTCAACAGCCCTTCATGCTAAAAACGCTCAATAAATTCGGTATTGATGGAACGTACCTCAAAATAATAAGAGCTATTTATGACAAACCCACAGCCAATATCATACTGAATGGGCAAAAACTGGAAAAATTCCCTTTGAAAACTGGCACAGGACAGGGATGCCCTCTCTCACCACTCCTATTCAACATAGTGTTGGAAGTTCTGGCTAGGGCAATCAGGCAAGAGAAAGAAATCAAGGGTATTCAGTTAGGAAAAGAAGTCAAATTGTCCCTCTTTGCAGATGACATGATTGTATATTTAGAAAACTCCATTGTCTCAGCCCAAAATCTCCTTAAGCTGATAAGCAACTTCAGCAAAGTCTCAGGATACAAAATTAATGTGCAAAAGTCACAAGCATTCTTATACACCAGTAACAAACAGAGAGCCAAATCATGAATGAACTTCCATTCACAATTGCTTTGAAGAGAATAAAATACCTAGGAATCCAACTTACAAGGGATGTAAAGGACCTCTTCAAGGAGAACTACAAACCACTGCTCAGTGAAATAAAAGAGGACACAAACAAATGGAAGAACATACCATGCTCATGGATAGGAAGAATCAATATCATGAAAATGGCCATACTGCCCAAGGTTATTTATAGATCCAATGCCATCCCCATTAAGCTACCAATGAGTTTCTTCACAGAATTGGAAAAAACTGCTTTAAAGTTCATAAGGAACCAAAAAAGAGCCCGCATCTCCAAGACAATCCTAAGTCAAAAGAACAAAGCTGGAGGCATCACTCTACCTGACTTCAAACTATACTACAAGGCTACAGTAACCAAAACAGCATGGAACTGGTACCAAAACAGAGATATAGACCAATGGAACAGAACAGAGTCCTCAGAAATAATACCACACATCTACAGCCATCTGATCTTTGACAAACCTGAGAGAAACAAGAAATGGGGAAAGGATTCCCTATTTAATAAATGGTACTGGGAAAATTGGCTAGCTATAAGTAGAAAGCTGAAACTGGATCCTTTCCTTACTCCTTATATGAAAATTAATTCAAGATGGATTAGAGACTTAAATGTTAGACCTAATACCATAAAAACCCTAGAGGAAAACCTAGGTAGTACCATTCAGGACATAGGCATGGGCAAAGACTTCATGTCTAAAACACCAAAAGCAATAGCAACAAAAGCCAAAATTGACAAATGGGATCTCATTAAACTAAAGAGCTTCTGCACAGCAAAAAAAAAACTACCATCAGAGTGAACAGGCAACCTACAGAATAGGAGAAAATTTTTGCAATCTACTCATCTGACAAAGGGCTAATATCCAGAACCTACAAAGAACTCAAACAAATTTATGAGAAAAAAACAAACAACCCCATCAAAAAGTGGGCAAAGGATATGAACAGACATTTCTCAAAAGAAGACATTCATACAGCCAACAGACACATGAAAAAATGCTCATCATCACTGGCCATCAGAGAAATGCAAATCAAAACCACAATGAGATACCATCTCATACCAGTTAGAATGGCGATCATTAAAAAGTCAGGAAACAACAGGTGCTGGAGAGGATGTGGAGAAATAGGAACACTTTTACACTGTTGGTGGGATTGTAAACTAGTTCAACCATTATGGAAAACAGTATGGCGATTCCTCAAGGATCTAGAACTAGATGTCCCATATGACCCAGCCATCCCATTACTGGGTATATACCCAAAGGATTATAAATCATGCTGCTATAAAGACACATGCACATGTATGTTTATTGCAGCACTATTCACAATAGCAAAGACTTGGAATCAACCCAAATGTCCATCAGTGACAGACTGGATTAAGAAAATGTGGCACATATACACCATGGAATACTATGCAGCCATAAAAAAGGATGAGTTTGTGTCCTTTGTAGGGACATGGATGCAGCTGGAAACCATCATTCTTAGCAAACTATCACAAGAACAGAAAACCAAACACCGCATGTTCTCACTCATAGGTGGGAACTGAACAATGAGATCACTTGGACTCGGGAAGGGGAACATCACACACTGGGGCCTATCATGGGGAGGGGGGAGGGGGGAGGGATGGTATTGGGAGTTATACCTGATGTAAATGACGAGTTGATGGGTGCTGACGAGTTGATGGGTGCAGCACACCAACATGGCACAAATATACATATGTAACAAACCTGCAGGTTATGCACATGTACCCTAAAACTTAAAGTATAATAATAATAAAAAATAAATTTAAAAAAAAGTTCATTGTTCATATATGAATAATGCATTATATTTATATGATATACTATAAAACACTTTGATATTCACACTATTTTGTTGGGTTCTAGAAATACTGAACATTTGTAAAAGTACTACTAACTCTATATTGCAAGTAAGGAAACTGAGGCTCAGATCAGTTAGATAATTTATCAGAAGACAAGTAGCTAGTAAATGATTGGGTCATAGATTAACTCTGGTCTTTCTGTTTTCATGGCCTGTACTCTCTCTCCACTGAAAAATATGATTATTCAACAAATGATGCTAAAACAAATGGACATTACATTTAAAAAAAGACTTGAGACATAAGCCATATACCCTTCACAAAATTAACACAAAATGGATAACAGACCTAAATATAAAGTGCAAAACTGTAAAACTCCTAGAACACAGCATAGGTAAAAACTAATATGACCTTAGATATGGTGATGACTTTTTAGATACAATACCAAAGGGAACAATCTATGAAAGAAAGAATAGATATGTTGAACTTCGCTAAAATTAAAACTCCTGCTCTGCAAATAATTCTGCCAAGAAAATGAAATGACAAACCACAGACTGAGAGAAAAATATTTGCAAAAGCCATGTATAATAAAAGACCATTATCCAAAATATTCAATGAAGTCTTAAAACTCAACAATAAAAAGCAAAAAAACTTGAGTTAAAAAAAAAAAATAGTATTTGGCCTGAACACACACCTCATTAAAAAGAATACACAGATGACAAAGAGCATATGAAAAGATGCTCCACAATATATGTCTTTTGGAAACTGCAAAATTAAAACAACAATCAGATAACCTGCAAGCCTATTAGATGGTCAAAAATTCACAGCACTGGCAACATCAAATGCTGGCAAGGATGTGGAGCAACGGGAACTCTCTTTCATTGGTGGTGGGAATGCAAAATTGTACAGCATTTTGGAAGAGAGTTTGGTAATTTTTGGTAAAACTAAAAATTCTCTTACCATATAATCCAATAATAATGCTCCTTGATATCTACCAAAGGAGTTGAAAATATGTCCCATCAAAAACCCAAATGTAGGCCAGGAGCAGTGGCTCATGCCTGTAATCCCAGCTCTTTGGGAGGCCAAGGCGGGCGGATTGCCTGAGGTCGGAAGTTCGAGACCAGCCTGGCCAGCATGATGAAATCCCATCTCTACGAAAAATACAAAAATCAGTCGGGCATGGTGGCAGGCATCTGTAACCTGAGCTACTCGGGAGGCTGAGGCAGGAGAATTGCTTGAACCCAAGAGGCGGAGATTGCAGCGAGCCGAGATAGTGCCATTGCACTCCAGCCTGTGTAACAGATCGATACTCCGTCTCGAAATGTGTGGATATCAAAAAATTTGGATTTTTACAGCAGTTTTATTTGTAATTGCCAAAATTTGAAAACCACCAAGATGACCTTCAGTAGGTTTATGGATAGCTATACTGTGGTACATCCAGTCAACGGAATATTATTCAGCAGTAAAAATAAATGAGCTATCAAGTTATGAAAAAATTTAGAGGAAACTTGAATGTATATTATTAAGTCAGAGTGAATCTGAAAAGGCTAAATACTGACTGTGTAAGTCCCACTATTTGACATTCTGATAAAGGACAGTCTGTGGTGACAGTAAAAATCAGGTGATTGCCAGAGTGTTGTGTGGGAGAGGGATGAATAGGCAGAACACAGAGGAGTTTTAAGGTAGTGAAATTGTTCTATAGAATACTACAATGGTTGACAGATGTCATCATATATTTGTCCAACCCTAGAATATACAACACAAAGACAGAACTCTAATGTAAACTATGGAGTTTGAGTTACTATGATGCATTAATGTAGTAGGCTTGTTAGTTTTAACAAATGAAACACTGACTGGGGATGCAGATAATAAAGGAGTCTATGCATGTTTGGGGCAGGGAGAATATGGGAAATTTCCATATTTTCCCTTCAATTTTTCTGTGAATCTAAAACATTTTCTTAAAAATTACTTTTATTTCTACATGATGCTTAATATTTGGAAAGTCACATAATTTCTACAAATTTCTAGGTTGTATAATTTTTACTAATCTGCTGGCATTTATGTGAATCTGCTATATAAAATATGACATTGATTATTTTATATGTTTTATTCAAAATAAATAAAATGAGGTTTTGCTATAGTTAATGCATCTCAAGATGACATGCAATATAGAAACTAGTAGTTTTCTCTAAAATAATTGATGCAGCTACAGACTATATTACCTATAGTCCCTGAAGCTCAATATGATCAAAGACTAGTTTAAGGCCAGGGAAACGTGAATGGAAGCAACATGTTCTACTTCCTGGCCATGTCCTTAAAAGAACCTTATTCTTTCTCTCTCCTCTGCAAATTATTAGTATGTACATGTTTTTGAGAGTCAGAGAAGCCATTTTGGACCCAGAGAAATAAATTTTTCTCATGAGGATGGCAAAATGACAACAAATTAAACAAAAAATGAAAAACCAAAGTTAAAGAGGCAAAGACCAAGACACCATGGAGTAGGTCCATGTTAGCATTTGGGAATACCTTTGCACTGTAATATGAAAGGGAAAATTCTATCATTTATAACCAATGTTATAATTGGGCCTTTGTAATAGCATCCAGAGCCTATATTCTAATTATATATACACACACATACACAAAATAACGAGGGTTACAACTAATTCAGGAGTTTTTTTTTATGTGTTATAAATGTTATTATACATATATATAATTTAGATACATATTTATTGCAAAAATAAATGCAAATTTTTCAGATGGACAATTTAATGAACTGATAACAGCTTTCTCTTTGAGAAATGTTTATCTTTTTTACTTTGTTTAAATGAGCTTTCTCTGAAAGCAGCTTTCTCTTCAACTGAGAAATGTTTATCTTTTTTACTCTCTTTAGATAATGTTTCCAAGATTCTTGACATAAAGGGTAATAGTTTCTACTGATTCCGAGAAATCTAAATCTACCATGCCTCTCAAGCCAAAACAAGTTACATGGTAGATTGACAAATATCAAATTAACTTGAATTAAATGAAAAAATAAGTGGTTATTTAATCTGAATTAGCTGGTATCTTTTTATACATCATTAATAATGTTGGAATAATCAATGCTTCTATCCTCTACCTCTTCTATTCCCTAGTTACACTTCTATTTTCCAGCTGTACAGTAGCATGTCTCAAATGAATATCCACAGCCAAAAATTATTTCCTTAACTCAAAATTCATATGCCCTACTGTCTACTTGGCTCTTCCACTAAATATATCTAAGATAAAACTCTTCATTCTTTCCACCTAAAACTAAAGCCTACTACAAACACAACCATCCCAATGTTCATTGACAATAACTCCATCCTTCTAGTTTTTATGTCCAATAACCTTGCAGGCAAAACCTTTTGAAATCATGGGGGTTTTTTGTTTTGTTTTGTTTTTCCTTTTCTTTTCATCTTACTACATGTCCAGGCTACCATAAAATATTTTTGATCCTAGTTTAAAGGTTGTCCAGAACACACCCTGTTCTTCATATCTTCATTGCTAGTACTGTGCCCCTATGTCATCTTATCTTCCCAGAGTTATTTCCGTAGCTTTTCAACTGATCTTTCCGCTCCACACCATATCCACCCATAGTATATCTAAATGCAGAAGTCTGAGGTTTTTCTTTTTAAATATAAGTTGGATTACATAAATCCTCTATTCAAAATCCTGTTACTGCCTATCCCTTTACCTAAAATAAAAGTCTAAAGCTTTTAAATAACCCATAAAGCCTTACATGAACATAACCCTTGTTATTTCTCCAACTTTCTCTTCTACAACATTTCCCCTTCCTCGGTTCTAACCACACTGAGTTTCTGGCTGTTTCAGATATAGCAAGCATATTCCCATTTTACTGCCTTTATCCCATCTTTTTCTCTGCCTAGTGTGCTTTTCTTCTAGATATCTATTTCACTAACTGCTTCAGGTCCCTTAAGACTTTGCTTGAATCTTATATTCTCAATGAACACTGTTGTAAATTACATTTTTAATGCCACAACTCATCTCCAGCTTACCATCTGCTCTTTAGATTCTTTCAATTTCCTCTAGTCTTTTTTGCTTATCTCTGTATTCATAACATATATCACCTTTTTACATATTATCTAATTTAATTATTTTGTTTGTCATTCATAGTCTCTCACCTTTCCCCTCATATAAGCAGGGGATTAATGAGGCTTGCTCTTTGATGTATTCTACAGCCTAAAGCACATGATACTTACCGAAAAGTATTTGTTGAAATATACACACTTGCTGTATTTAGTCATACTACTGTATATTTTTAAATATATAATATCAGTTAATCCTGTGGTAGGCAAATTCTAGATGGTTTCAACAATCCCTGCTTTCTGATATTTACCCTGTTGTATAATGCTTCTTGTTGTGTGTGAGCTGTACCTAGAGAATTGCTTTTAATGAATAGAATATGGCAAAAGTGATAGGTTATCACTTCTATGATTGAGTTATGAAAGACTACGACTTCTGTCTTGCTAGCCTCATGTCTTTTGCCAGCACTCTCTCATCTGCTTCCTTTCTCTCATAAATCAAGCTGTCATGTTGTACTCTCTGGAGAGGCACACACAGCAAGGAACTGAAGAAGTCTTCTGGCCCACAGGTCATCAGCAACTGAGGCCTCAGTACAGCCAGCAAGGAAGTGAATCTTGTTAACGGTCATGTGAATCAGGTAGGAGACTGTTAGATTGGTACCAAAGAAATTGCATCTTTTTCCTCCCCTGAAAGTAATGGCAAAGATGGCAATTAACTTTTGTACCAACCTAAATTATCTATCTATCTATCTATCTATCTATCTATCTATCTATCTATCTATCTATCTATCTATTTTTTTCCGGTTGGGACTTCAGATGACTGTGGCCTTGCAAGAGCCCAAGTACCCAAGGAATTAGTACCTAGATTCTTAACCCATAGAAACTGTGAGATAACTGCTATGGTTTTCAGCCACAAATCTTTTGGATTCTTTAGTATGCACCAGTAGATTACCAAAATAATGATCAATATGAAACCATATATTTGCATGAAGACCAAATCCTGCTATAGAAACTGAGGGAACTAATAGTGTTTTAGTTTAGTTTAGTTTAGTTTAGTTTTTTCTCAGTATTTTTATTTCACTTAGCATAATATCCTTTATGGTCATCCATGTTGTTGCAAAAGGTAGAATTTTCTTTTAAAAGCCTAAATAGTATTCCACTGTACGTATAAACCACATTTTGTTTATTTATCTGTTGTTGGAATTTGAGGTTTTTAAAAATATTTTGGCTACTGCAAAACATCTAAATTATCTAATTTAAGGTTTAAATACTGCTGCTTACAAGCAGAACTCTAATTTTATTTTCTCCAAAAAGTAATGTTGCTACCTAAAGAACTATAATTTACAGTCTTGCTTACTTCTAGAGGTGAAGAAGAGAAGTCTTCCAGGAAAGATACTTATGTATAGCTAAGTCATATGGAAATCGTATCCTTTGGTTCTCTGTCTTCCCCCTCCCATTTTTTTTTTTTTACCTATCTGAAATGAAAATATGAGGACTGAACTTTGCCTCTATCTTGGGTGACAAGGAGAACTGAAGTAGGAAGCAATCGTATGCTAAGGGTAAGAGAGAAATAAGACAGCCCACGCTCCACTGCCTTCCCCCACCACCAAATGTGAACCTATCATTCAACCCACAGCAGACTTTATAAATGAGAGACAAATGAATCTCTAATGTGTTCTTGCAGCTTATTTGCTTTTTTATTTTAGGAACTGAATCTTAATTGTAAACCGATACAGTGTCTCTATTTACTTTGCTTTGGTGTCCTAAGTAGAAACTATAAATACTATTTAGACTTATTGCAATAGGCAAAGGGCATATTTTAAATCATATTATGGATATCTGCAACTTTGTATCTTTTAGTTTTACAGCATGTATTGTCATAGTTATTATTGTAATCACAATGCACTAAAACTTTACATAATTTTCAACCATATATTAATACCAAAATAACATAAATACATTATTTTCTCTTTCTCAGCTCCTCTAACTATCTATGTATGTACTTCCTTTATATTATTCTTAACTTCTTAGGTGAGGAACAATGGTTTAAATGACCATGGATTTCTTATCAGACATTTATGACAGTCAGAAGACCATGGAACAGCATCTGGAAAGTACTAAAGGAGAACCACTGAGCCAGAATTCTATATCTAGCAAAAATATATTTCAGAAATGAAGACAAAATAAGAAAATTATCAGGTGAAGGTAAACCAGGAGTATTTATTGTTGACATATCTAAAAGAAATGTTAAAATAAGTTTCTTAGGCTAGAGGGACATAATGCCAAGGGGAAATATGAATCTTCAGAAATAAAGAAAGAAAAACAAAAATGGTAAATATCTAAATTAACATTTTCATTTAACATTTAACATTACATTTAACAAAAGTAGAAAAGACAATTTTTCTACTGTTAGTTTTTTAAAAATATGTATAACTCTTGAAATAAAACATTCTTATCTGGTGGAGTTTTCAATGTACATTCGTGTAATATACATGACAACTATAACATGGAAGCCACTAGGGGATAGTAAAATGATGTATGGAACTATAAGTCTTTCACATCTTACTTGAAATATTACATTTTTAACTCAAGAAAGTGTGATAATTTAGAAACATATATTGTAATCCCTAGAAAAAATACAAAAATATAAAAAAGCCTACAGATTAATTAAACAGTATACTAAATACTTACAAAAAAAGGAGAAAATGAGAAGTAGAGGGACAAAATAAGAATATGTACTATATAGAATATAGTATTTGAATTACTAGACCATAAGTTCTAGCCCATAAAATTAAGTCCGTGATGTTAGAAAATTTTCGCTTAAGAGAAAATGGAGTAAGCCACAGAGTAGAAGATTCAGGGCAGATGAGTGAACCCTTAAAATGATGTAGAGGAGAGAAGCTGAATTGGGTAGACAGTAAATTACAATGAACAAATAGAATATTGCTTTTTGTTTACTATCATTTAAAGTATTATGTTGTATAGTATTACTTGAAAATGCTATGAACCATAGGAGTGGATTTTTCCAAATCATAAAATTCACTAATCTAACTTAATTATGGTGTTTATAAATACTATTGATAATATTAGTAAACACATTTAATACAATTTTTTATCATATAAACATTTTGGTACATGTTATTTATCTTAAGTGCCAATAGTTTTTTGTATTTTAACTGCATCTAGCAAAGTATTTTCCTAAAATATTAGAACATTTATCAATGGTGCATACTTTACCTCTCTGTAAAGTTAAGCTAATGTTCTAATTTTTTAAGTTGTTCCCATTAGGGCACCAATTGTAGGATGTAGTGGAATAAAATGATAATCTCAGAAACTTTAGCCTCTATACTTTGTCTCCTTCCTATGTGTCTGCCTCCAGTAATTGTAGGCCATTTGAAAATTATTGTTGCTGGTATTCTGGTTTCCTAGAAAATGAGACAGATTATAAGGCCTGTGAAAAGACTTTATTTATGTAGAATTTTCATTAAATTTGCTAAAGAGAAGTGCCTTAAGGAGGTTTTCTGTCTTTAGCAAATATATTTATTGGTAACCAGATTCTTTTTTGCCTTACTTTCACAGTTATTTCTCTAACATCTGAGGTTTTGGTAGTCTGATTTTTAGCTAAGTATGGTATTTAATTCAACTCAAAGTCTATATTCATTAAAGAAGGCTTACATTAAGAAAAATGAAGTTCTAATTTATTTTCATCTATCTCTCTATATATTATTTTTGTGTTATATAACTAAAAATCTTATAGTATAGATTTTTTTTCTTCTAGCTTAAAAGTTCTAAGTGTTCTATCTTAGTAATATGATTTATTCTGGAGGAGAGGGATGTTGTAACAAATACTTTCCAGTACAAACTAAGATATTTGTACTTTCAAGTTTTATATTAGAAGCAGTTTTGAGTCTTAGTAGTCTTATGAAATTATGATTAAATGACCAACAGTTATAAATTTTGAGTCACAAATATTTAATTATAGTCAGATGAAAAGAAGAAAGAAAAATAATTGGAAAAAGATCTTTCACAGGAAGCATGTCTTATTGTTAGTACAAAAGAGAAATAAAGGAGAAAGAGAGGAAGAGAGGGAGAAGCTAGGTATTTATTTATTTGTTTATTTATTTAGAGATGGAGTCTCGCTCTGTTACCCAGGCGGGAGTGCAATGCTGCAGTCTCGGCTCATTGTATCTTCTGCCTCCCAGGTTGAAGTGATTCTCCTGCCTCAGCCTTCTAAGTACCTGGTATTGTAAGCATACGCCACCATGTCCGGCTAATTTTTTGTGTTTTTAGAAGCGGCAGCGTTTCACCATGTTGGCCAGGCTAGTCTCGAACTCCTGACGTCAAGTGATCCACCTGCCTCAGCCTCCCAAAGTGTTGAAATTACAAGCGTGAGTCACTGCACTGAGCCTGATTTTTTTTTTTTTTTAATGTAAGTAGGAATGGAGGGCAATAACCAAGAAATCTGAAATGACATCCAGACAGCAAGTAATGCCAACTCTGACAAACCACTGCTGTGATCAGAGTTTGCACCTCTTTAAGATTTCAGGTATTTATTTTTTCTTCAGACATACTCCCATTAGAACATTTATCACTGATAGATATTTCTTTATAGCTAAAAGTTTACTCATTCCCAGAGATTGATGGAGAAAATAATGTTACAATTAAAAAAAAGATCTTGTACCTGTCATAAGAAAAGAGACACCATTTGGAATAAGAAGACCAAGGATCTGCCGTTTACTGCCTTCAAGAGCCTTGAGAAACTGCATAAAGCAGTCTTAAGAGGATGAATTCAAATCATGGCAATATTGTATAATAATGTTATTTTTAAAAGATTAAAAGAAATTCTGCCTGCTGCATCATTATTAAACTGTATATTAAGACTTTCTAAATTTGCTTCCCTAAGATAGAATGATGTTCAATCATTTTTGCTTTAATGAATAAAGTCTATCTTTAACAAGTAATTGCAAGTGGGACAGAATTGGGCCTTTTCATGTCAAATATACTTGAGACATGAGGGTTCACAAAATCTGACTATGGAGAATTTGCATAATAGGATTCACTGTGCAACAGAAAGCAGAAATTTCCATCAATGGATAAATTGAAAAGCAAGATTGTGTCACAGGTTTTTTGTTTCTTTGCTGCTATATAATGCCATACTCCCTTCTGACCCTTGTCCAAAGTCTCCCCAGGGTAGACTATACTAATGAGATCCTTTTTCAGCAAAAGAAAGTCAGGAACAGAAATGTTAAAACCTCCCCCTTGACTAGAAGTAATTAAGTACCTAAACTACAAATACACACCCTTACGTCTGAGGAGGTTAAATTGATTTTATGAATTGTATAAATGACAAGGATTCATACTCTGACTTTTCATGTTTCTTTTTTTATATAAGAAAGCCCATCATTTAACAGTAAATAGAGGTTTTCTAGTGTGTCAAATGGGGATATAGTCATATTAATGGAGAATTCAATGCTACGCATGCTTTGACCCTATCTCTTTGTACTTTTGCAAGATGTGGACACTTTTAAATGCATTAGTTTCTTCCTGCATTGTACAAAGCGAATAAATAGATAAGTTCTTTGCATTCCAACCAGTCAATCATTGAAATATATGCACAAAAAGTAGATGTATAAAAACACATGTAAACTGATCAAGTGTCCTAAAAACACATTTAAAATAAAAATACAAAGTTAAAATTTTAGCACTTAACTGAATATATGTTAACATGCATTATAAAAATAGTAAACTCATATAACAGAGAAAGTATAGCTTGAAAATTAAGGACTAACGTCAGAATGCCTGTTTTCAGCTCCCCAATACTCCTACGTATTTGCAATGTAACATTTGACAAACTTCTCAAACTCGTTAAAACTTAGCTTCCTCAGTTGCAAAATGGAAAGAAATTTATCACTAACTCAAACATTGGTTTTAGTGATTAAATAAAATAGAGTAAAAAGTTTTTAGTAGAATACTCAGGATACAAAATTCTATAAATAATTACCAAATAGAATTCGGTTGCAAAATGGTCACAAAGATAATTGCAGAGAATACTGGAAAAATAATTGACAAAAATTTATATATTATTTAAAAGATTCAAGTTTATAATGCAAGCAGAAAAATGCATAAAGTCATTATAAAATTTAGGTGTTAATGTGATTTTTACTACACAATTTGGAATAACTGCATAATTTCAAATATAATAAATTGTTAGTTATCAATTTGAAAAGATTTATGAAAAAAGCCATGATTTTATGATACAGAATCAATATATTGTTTAGAAAGTATGCATTATATTTCATTTTATTTATGGTCTCTCTTTTCTTGATATACTTAACATTTAAAATATGTTTTCAAGGGTATATTTTTCAATGTCCCTATAAATAATTTATGTTAATAGAAAAGCAGAAACTAAAAATGTGATAGCCAGTATTTTGGGTACAGCAACTTTCATGACAATCATTTATTTTGAATATATCTGTCATAAATAAAAATTGGCACAAAGTAACAATGATAGTGTCATGAATTTTAAACTATTTAATTATCATCATAATTGCCAAGAATTACTGTACAGTCGTTATTTACCAAGCATTTTTGTGTTACTTTTTACTTTGTGTGTTAATTAATGTCAATTTTATAGAACTATTTTATTGTGCATATTTAAGGTGTACAGCATGATGTTTTGATATGCAAGTAGATAATGAAATGATTACTATAGGTAAACACATTCACACATCCATCACCTTCCATAATAATGTCTCATTGTACATGTGTGCATGTGTGTCTGTGTGTTAACAGTAACTAAAAATCTACATTTTATCAAATTTTCAATATAAAATATAATATTATGCAATATTCTTTAAACATTATGTAAAAATGTAGACCAAGGGTAGATTCTCAAGTTATGCATCTGACAAAGGTTTAATATCTAGAATCTAGAAGGAGCTTAAACAATTGAACAAGCAAAATACAAATAACCCCATTAAAAATGGACACCTCTCAAAAGACACTTCCAAAAAGAAGACACACAAGTGGCCAAGAAACATATGAAACAATGCTCCACATCACTAACCATCAGAGAAACGCAAATGAAAACCACAATGAAACACCATCCCACACCAGCCAAAATGGCTATTACTAGAAAATAAAAAATAACAGATGTTTGTGAGGCTTTGGATAAAAGGGAAAGCTTATATACTATTGTTGGGAATATAAATTAGTTCAGTGCCTGTGGAAAGTAGTTTGGAGATTTCTCAAAGAACTTAAAACAGAACTACCATTTGACCCAGCCATCCTACTCCTGGGTTTATATACCTAAAGCCGGGGACAGGGAGAAACATTTTATCAAAAAGACACATGTATTTGTATGTTAAATGCAGAGTTATTCACAATAATAAAGACATGAGATCAACCAAGGTGTCCATCAATGGTGAACTGGACAAAGAAAATATGATACATATATACCATGGAATACTACACAGCCATAAAAAGGAAAAAAAATTATGTCATTTGCGGCAGCATAGATGGAACTGGAGGACATTGTCCTAAGCAAATTAATGCAGGAACAAGAAACAAATATAGCATGTTCTCACATGTAAGTGGGAGCTAAGCCTTGGGCACACATGAACATAAAGATCTTAGCAGCATACACTGGGTAATACTAGACAGAGAAATGATGAAGTGGGGTATGGACTGAAAAACTACCTATTGGGTACTATGCTGACCACCTGGCTGATGGAACCATCCATATCACAAACCTCAGCATCATGCATTATACTCATGCAACAACTCTGCACATTTAACCCCAGAATCCAAAATGAAAAATAAATAAATAAATATTTGTACTTATTTTAAGTGAAAATATACTTAATATTTTCAGATCCTTTATTGATGGTATTTATAAATACAATTGACTTTTGCATATTGAAAAAAATGTTGTCTATATACAACATGGTATACTATGCAGCCATTAAAAAACAAAACAAAACAAAACAGAAAAATCTTGTTCTTTGCAGTGACATGAATGAAACTAGAGGCCATTATCATAAGATAATTAATGCATAAATAGAAAACCAAACACCACATATTCTCACTTATATGTGGGAGCTAAACATTGAGTTCTCATGGACAAAAAGAGGACCACAATAGAAACTGGGGACTACTAGAGGAGGAAGAGAGAAAGGGGTACAAGTGATGAAAAGCTACGTACTGGGTGATAAGATCATTGGTACCCAAGCCTCAGCATCATTAAGTATATCCAGCTAACAAACGTGCACATGTACCCCCCTGAAGCTGAAATAAAAGTTGAAAGAAAAACGCAGATAAAAGGAAATATTTTCTTAAAGCATATTAGTGTATAAAACAGTCTTCAAACTAACTTGGAATTACAAATTTACACATTTTCTTTTAAGAGCATTTCACATTTTCTACTTTACTTCCGAATTTTCAAGTGAGAAATTTTGTTTATAATTTAATTTTCTGTGGATTTTATAAGGCACTATAAGATCATTGTAGATTAAAAATTAAATATTAAATATTCCCTAACTTCAAGTTGTTCATAATTTATCACAGGCACTAAGGTGGATGCCTAAATGGCATACTCATATATAGGAGAGAAGTCAGAGGCCAGTCTAGCAACTGAATTTTGTGGATTGGTCAGTAAGAATTAGAAAAGTAGTTGTGATGTTTATGACAATAGGGTGAAAGAGAGATGTAAAAGATGTCATGTGGGCCGGGCGCAGTGGCTTACGCCCGTAATCCCAGCACTTTGGGAGGCCGAGGTGGGCGGATCACAAGGTCAGGAGATCGAGACCATCCTGGTTAACACAGTGAAACCCCGTCTCCACTAAAAATACAACAAATTAGCCGGGTGCGGTGGTGGGCGCCTGTAGTCCCAGTTACTCGGGAGGCTGAGGCAGGAGAATGGCGTGAACCTGGGAGGCGGAGCTTGCAGTGAGTCGAGATTACTCCACTGCACTCCAGCCTGGGCGACAGAGCGAGACTCCGTCTCAAAAAAAAAAAAAAAAAAAAGAGATGTCATGTGGAGACTGAAAGTTATTTTCCTTTTTGAGTTAGATATAATAGTATGTATTATTTTTCAGTCTGTTTTAAAGCCCTTAGCCATGAACAGCAATGTATTCAGGATCTGTGGAACAGGTAGCAGAACTGCCAGAGCGAGAAGAACCAAGAAGTGGAAAAGAGCAGTGAACTAAGTAAATCCTTAGATCCATGTCATCTCAAATTGGAAAATTTGTTCATATTGTGATTACGTATCAATAATATCAACAAAAATATTGGTAATTCATCTAAATTTGAAAAATTGAGGTTTTCTGTTTTGTTTTGTTTTTTTTTAAAAAAAATCAAAGTCAGTTCCCCACTTACTGCCCGTGGCAATTCAAATTCCCTGATTAACACTGGAATTTTTTGCAAGATTTGAAAATCTTTCTCAAGATCATAATTTATCCAACCTTTGTTTTTAATTTTTCAACTAATTCAAACCTTACAACATTATTGTGCTATTATTAATACCCATTTTAAGGAAACTGAGGAACGGGGATTGAAATCGCTTCTCAAATCTATCCAACTATTAATATTAAGTAATGTGAAAAAGAATAAAACCCAGAATGTCTAAATTATTTAATATCGATTTTTAAAATAAACTATTGAATTATTCCAGAATAAATTATTCTTTAACATAGTCCTAAGATTAAAATTTTTGTTTTGAAATCTCACATACTTGAAGGACATGTGACTTTTTTATACCACATCTTCATACTCTTAGTTTGAGCAGTGGAATTTTGTCTGAATTAATTAGCAAAGGTATTGCAAGCCAAGTCAATAGCATAATAGTGAACACTTCTTCATATCTTAAAAAATCAAATTCTATAGACCTACTAAACTATGAAAAATTTAGATTTGGCATTCAACAAACTTACTCTGTGTCAGTACCTGTTTCATCCATTTAGATACAACAGTGTATGAAAACAGACAAAGATTTCTGTTCTTAAAAGTTCACAAAGAGGAAAGCCTGCCAATATAAAAAATGAATATATAAATTTTGAGGTATGCAAGAAATTAATAAATACTATAAACAAACAGTAGAGCAAGGCAAGTCTTTTTAATATTATCTAGAATTTTCAAATCTTCTTACGGTTTAAAGTATAGTCACGACACTCTGTTGGGTAAAGTGAGTAGGACTGGTGCGTGCCTGCATGTATGTATGTGTGTGTGTGAATAACTGTGTTTTGCTATTTAGAAGAGTTAGGGTGGTCAAACTCTAAATAGATTCACATTGAAATAGTCGTCTTCTAAAAGGTCACATGATATATTACCTTAGCTATTTTTTTATACTTGAAATACCTTGGGCAATAACAACTCTCCCCCAATTTGATTTAAATGATAAAAAGACAGATGAGTGAATGACTATAGTTATAAAAAATGTCTATAACAACTGTCAGCAATCTCTAGCAATTTATGGTACTCTTTGTAAGCGAAATGACTTTATTATAGAGCAAGAGTGGAGCCTTTTCACTTTAAAAGTTACCTACATCTAGCTGCAATTGTTGGTAGGATTAAGCCTCATCAAAAATGAAATTGGGAGTAAGGAAAAATCCTAGAAATCAAAGTTGCAAAACAGAATAGAATAGAAAACTGATCACACTTTGGAGGTTACTCTGACTAAACACTGAAAAACAAAATGCCTTTTTAATACTTATTATTATCATTAACTTTGGAAAGAGAAAGGATCCTAAGTTAATTTAACTGTTAGTCAATTGTACATGAATACATAATACCCTAAATAAATATCTTGTTCATTAGATAAGCATGTAGTTTTATGATAAAATTTAAAATCTATGCTTCTATTATGATTCAAATTTACAGACATTTATTTGGAAGACATAGTCATATTATTTTTTATTTTCTATAAAAGTTTTGGAAAAAAATCACTAAAGAAATACTGCATTATAAAAACCACTCTTGCCATTAGAGAACATGTAAGTGTTCTTTCATGTATAAGTAATAAAGAATCAACATTTGCTGCTTTTGAAAGCAAAATAAAACACAAGAAGAAATATGTCTAGCTTATAGGGCAATTTGGTAATATTTGAGAAACACAGCCTGACAACTTAAGGGGTATTTTCTAATGTTTATGTATACGTATACATATGCATATATATGTACATATAAGTATATATACCCAACATATAAACATTTATGTATGTATATATAGATATGTACACCTATACGTATGTATGTATACATATATAGATATGTACACATATATGTATGTGGATAAGTAGTTAATGTATAAACATATGCATGTATGTGTGTGTATATATATATACAAATTTGATAGTTACATGCTACTTATAGTATTTATAAAAACACATATTGCTGTAAGTCTTTATTTCTCCAACTTCAACGCAGCAATTAATACAAAATAGGTGCTAAATGATTTTTATTCCTATTGATGCTCTCTTCCCTTCTCTACAAAAAAACCACCATTTGGATTGTTTGTGTTTCTTTTTTTTTCTTCTTCCTGAATTTGAATATATGTTCTCTACTTCCTTAATCAAATCAGGACATTTTACACACTCTGAAATATCCACTTTGAAGTAAAACTAACCATATATTATTGTGAAAATGTTAGAATGTGAGAAATAAAATCTGTCAATGTAAAACAAAACATTCCAAAATAAAACATGCCTATAATCCCAGCATTGATCCTAACAAACATCAAGGAGACAATGAGGAATATCTAAATGTCTAAAAAGTTAAACTTAATAAGCATCTATTGGCTTATAATGTTATAAATTCTAATGTTTTGTATAGGAAATATGTATATTTCATTTTCTTTTTAAAATTTTCTTGGTAAAAAATGTACAGCTTTCTTTTATAGCTCAGTCTAGAGCATTATAAAGAAGCCTGAAATAATTGTCTTCTAGACTTAATACCAAGGATCAATGGAATTGGCAAAAATTTTTTTAAAGTTACAAAACTTAGTGTGAGGGAAATGATTGCTCTCATATGCTTTTGTTAGCAGTGTGCATTGACACAGCCTTCTGGAGTTCAGTCTAACAACATACATTAAGAGACATAAATGTGTGTATTACCCTCTGATGTAGCATTTCCGTTTCTAGAATTCATATTTTTTAAAAAGTCAAAGAGATACACAATATTTAGAGGCAAGAATCTTCATAGCAGTATTATTTGCATACACATACCTATAATATACATAAAGAATTAGAAGCATCTACATGTCCAGCAATATGTATATGATTATCATTATACACATACACGCAGACACACACACACATAATAGAATTCTAGTTAACTATCCAAAATGATTTTGGAGAAAATAAATCATATTGAAAAATATTTAAAGTTTCTTTTTAAGTAAAATGGTAACAACGTGATATGTATAAATGATATATTTTATCTATTTTTTACTTTTTTTTTTAAGAGATGGGGTCTTGCTATGTTTCACAGGCTGGTCTTGAATTCCTGGCCTCAAGCAATCCTCCCACCTCAGCAATTCCAAACTGCTGGAATTATAGGCATGAGCCACCACCTGTATTTAACAATTTGTTCTAAATACAATAATGTATGTTTTAAATGTATAATATGTATTTATTAGGAGATCATATATTAAAATATTACTGATGGTGAAAATTTCTAGGTTGTAAAATATACTCTTTTTTCTTATTTGAATTTTCTAAATATGTCACTACACACACACACACATACACAAGCAAGTCTTCTCTTTCAAAGAACAGAATAAATTGATATAAGTTGTATTTTCACACCAAAGTATTCTTAGACCATTTTCAAATTTGATAAGGATATTTCCACTTCTACATACAAGCATTAGAACAACACTACTCTATTTTTACACAACTTTTTAATCTGCTAAAATTTAAAAAAATCTGTGTAAATACACTTGAGAGACAAAATTTATAAATGTTATCATATTTCAGTAAAGTTATTCTTGAGCATCCAAATACTGCTATCAATTCAGCAGATTGACATAGTTATAATGTCTTCTGTAATAATTAACTTGAAAAAGTTGGTGCATTTTTATTTCTAATTATATATATATACTCTTGGGATAAGGATAATCCCTTTAAAAAATGAAAAATTCAAAGGAATGAAGTTTACATGAGTATGATCTTAGTAATTTACATTTTCTACCTTCTAAATTTATATGTTGTTGAAGAGAATTCCAACCTTATTTATTCTTGAGAAAGTATTAAAAAATATACCGTTTTCAAATATCTTATAGAATTTTTACAAGTGTTTTCTTACTTAAAAGTTTTCAACTTGTTGGACCAAATTTTCTCTAACTTATAAAGTCTATTTCATGGGTGAAGTTGCAAAGATTGTCAGAGATTAATGAAAAGGTCCAGTGAAGTTATAGTCATATATGATACAATTCATATTTTTGTTTATATCACAGAACTTACAATTTTATATTTATTTACCAGAGTAAATGTAAATTTTGTAATTTGTTTTATGTGACCAATTCTACTTGTTTATACATTCAAAGGAGAATAGCTGGGTCTAATGCTAACATTCCATTCATGTATTTATTTACAAATGTATAGTGATACATAAAAGTTTAAGGCATTTGTTTGTCTTAGTCGCTTCTGACTGTTACAACAAAATATGAGAGACTGGGTGATTGTAAACAACAGAAATTCATTTCTCACAGTTCTGAAGTCTGAGAAGTTCAATATCAAGGATGGTTAGAGCCTTCTTGTTGTGTCCTCACATGGCAGAAGCGGTGAAGGAGCTATCTGGGTTTCCTTTATGAAAACACCAGTCCTGTTCATGAGGTCAGCACCCTCATAAACTAACCACAACCCAGAAGTCCCAGCTCCAGATATCATCACATTGCACATTAGGTGTCAACAAATGAATTTCAGGGAGGCATAAACATTCAGTCTACAGCACTGTTTGCTATGAGTGAGCAGGAATAAAAACAAGAGATAATTTCTCCTTAATAGTGGCTACTATTTAATAAATACCATTTTACCCCCCAAAATTATGAGTCTGAAATATTCTATAAAACATGTAATTAGATGAGTGTGTATTGTTTCTATTCTAAATAGAAAAGTCAAGATTCTTGAAAGAAAATAAAAAGGTTTTATGGAATATAAATAATTAGAAGTACAATTTATCTAGAAAGGTATGTTGGGTGCAAAAAATGAAAGTTTTGAGGGTAAAGACAGTGAAAATATATCTATTCATTAGACAAAAGGGGCTCCTTTGCAACATGGAGAGTGATTCTATTATTTTTTGAATCAATTCACTCCAACATATTCTTATGGCACTTACTTATTTTCAGAACTTTAGACTTTAGTAGAGACTGTAAGTCTCCTACTCGGTTTCATTTCTGCCTCACTCATCCATGCCTTTCCAGTCATTCTCCATGTGTCATTAGAGTGATCTTGATGTTAAGACAAGATGGCCTACTAGATGCAGTCAGGAAGTTCCACTTGCACAGAGAGAGACCAAAATATCAAATACACCAACATATTTTAAACAAATATTTAAAGAGAAAACAACAAGAGTTATTAGAGATGCAAGGTAAACACTGTGGCTAAAGAGCAAAAAAGCATGAAACCTTGTGCAGGGTTGCTGAATGCCAGGGCTAGTTTCCAGTCCTGATCAGCTTCTAGGGAAGGTGTGGGAAAGGGATGGTGAGGTGGACCACTCTCACCGCAGACCGCTGGGATCCCAGCTACAAGAGATGCCATGACACCGAAGACATTTGAACTGACAGAGGGATCAGCCCAGAGAGTAAACAGAGACAGAGACCCATCCTGCAGAACCCAGGGGCTTCTGTGTTCTTAGGGAGCTGCAGTGGAACACGACCACAGTCACCCTTCTCTAGAGGCTTTCTGTCTTTCTCTGAAAAGCTTTATCTAACACCAGCTGGTCACCAGGCCAAGAGAGAGCAGGACCAACTTTCCCGCAGGACTGGGTACATCTTTTCTGTACGTTCCCCTGCCTGCTAGCCTGGCTCAAGATCCCTCCCTGGCTACTTTCACAGAAGCATGTGCACAGTACAGCCTCTGCTGTCCAACCTGGTGCTTTGCCTGTAGTTCCACCTGAGTACTTTTCCAGTGGGCTGAGAGTAGTTCGAATCCCCCAACACAGTCAGTGTCTGATCCCGAAGGGCAAAAGGATGTAACTGATTGTTGATCCCAATCCTTCAGGGTTGCAGCATGCAGCCTGGGAGGATACCCCACACTCAGAAAACTAAGAGGATTGAGACATGTGGGTTTGTGGAACGGTGTGGGAGTAGGCTGTGCCTCCAACCACAGGGCTGGTCCAGGAAGAGTGAGACCTGTCACTCAACCTGACAGCCTTTCCTGAGAGAGCTCAAATGCCAGAACATCTGCCAAAGGAAATGTGGACATGGCACCAGTGACCAGAGGAGGTCACCCCAATGCCCAATAGCAGTCCTGGTAAGTGGGGTCGGGTGTCTCCCCAATCCACCAAAAAGCACCACTGTGAATTCAACGAAATACAATATAGCCACACAGCTGATCTGGAGGCTATCTCCTGGCCACTACTCTTAAGTACCATCTACTAGATTACAGTCCAAATTACAACACCAAAAATATTCTGCCAGTATATACCACCTGTGACACGCAGGGCAAGAATTCAGCCACAAATAAAAATCCTGTATAAAGCCTTTTCCTTCTAAAGGACTCAGAAACAAAGCTTACTGACTATACTAAACTCACACCACAGTTAAAAGAACAAAAGCTTCTGATGAGAAAGAATTAGCGTAAGAACTCTTACAATTCAAAAAGTCAGAGTGTCCTCTTACTTCCAAATGAGTATGCTAGTTCTCCAGCAACGTTTCTTAACCAGACTGAAATGACAGACAGATAATTCAGAATCTGGATGACAAATAAGTTTATCGAGATTCAGGAGCAAGTTGAAACCCAGTCCAAGAAATCCAAGGAATCCCATAAAATGTTCTAAGAACTGAGAGGAAAAAAAAAAAAAAAATAGCCATTCTAAGAAAGAACCAAACCAGACTTCTGGAATTGAAAAAATCACTACAGGAATTTCATAATACAGCCTGTAGCATAAATAGCGGAATAGACTAAAGTGAGGAATGCCAGAAACTGAACATTAGTTCTTCAAGTCAACTCAGAAATTAATAAAGAAAGGAAATTTAATGAACAAAATCTTCAAGAAATATGGGACTATGTAAAGAAATACAACATTTTACTCATTGGTATTCTTGAGAAAGGAGAGAGTAAGCAACTTGGAAAATATACTGGAGGATACAATCTATGAAAATGTCCCCAATCTTTCTAGAGAGGTTGGCACGCAAATTTGAGAAATACAGAGAACCCCTATGAAGTACTATCTAAGACAACAACCTCCAAGACATATAATCATCATATTCACCAAGATCAGTGAAAGAAAATAACAGCAGCTAGAGAGAAAAGTTGGGTTACTTACAAAGGGAATCACACCAGGCTAGCAGTGAAAATCTCAGCAGAAACTTTACAAATCAGAAGAGATTGGGGCCTATTTTTAGTATCCTTAAAGAGAAGAAATTCCAACCATGAATTTTATATCCCACCAAACTAAACTTCATAAAGGAAAGAGAAATAACATCCTTCTCAGACAAGCAAACACTAAGGGAATCCATTATCACTAGACAAGCCTTATAAAAGGTCCTTAAACATGGAAGCAAAAGAACTATACCCACAACCACAAAAACACAAATAAGCACATAGTCCATCTATAAAGCAATTATGAAATCAAGTCTACAAAACAACTGCCAAACAACGTGATGGCAGGATTGAAATATCACATATCAATATTACCCTGGAATGTAAATGGGCTAATTGCCCCCACTTAAAGAGGATAGAGTAGCAAGCTCTATAAAAATACAAGACCTAACTGTCTGCTCTTTTCAAGAACACCATGTCACATGTAATGACACGTACAGGTTCAACATAAAAGAATGGAGAAAGATCTATCATGCACATACAAAAAAAAAAAAAAAAAGAGCATGAGCTACTATTCATATATAAAACAGACCCACTAACAATCAATAAGGAAAAAGAAGGGCATTATATAGTGATAAAGTTTCAATTTAATAAGAAGACTTAACTACCCTAAATATATATGCACCCAGCACTGGTGTACCCAGATTCATAAAACGAGTTCTTCTTGACCTATGAAAAGTTTTAGAGAACCACACAATAATAGTGGGAGACTTCAATACTTCATTGATGGCATTACAAAGATTACTGAGGCAAACAACTAACAAAGAAATTCTGGACTTAAGCTGAACACTCACCAAATTGGACCTAATAGACATCTAGAGAATACTCCACACAACAATCACAGTTTATATATTCTTCTCATGTGCCCACAAAATATTCTTATTTTATAAGTTTAAGAGTGTTTTAACATCAGTCTGTTGATAGTTAAGCCCAATGAGTAAACACTGGGAGTCTTTGCCTAGAGATCTGGATTCTGCTGAATTAATCAATCATGAAATTTTCAGGCTCAGCAAAGCAGTTTTATATGAATGCTTAAAATGGATATACTGATCAAGGGAAAAACTGATATTGATTGAATGTTTGCAAGAGACTGGTGTATAAACTGAAGTTCCAATTATTTTAATTTATGACAAGAACTATGACAGAAAAATCAGAATAATTATGCTATAATGGCCACACCTTTCTCTCCCTGTAAAATAATCAAATGATGATTTCTTAAATAGAAATGGAGTCATTTGGTAACAGTGTTTAAAGAGATCATTCCGTGTGAAAGAGATCTATTAATACAAGAGCCAGAACATTCCGACTCCTAACTAGTGCATAGTGCATATTTAGATACTGATATATAATGCCTTAGAGCTAGTTTTCCAACTTTCCACTTTGATACATGTATTCTTTCCTTGAATTTATCCAGTTAGGAAAAGCCCTGGAAATTGTTTTGCTCCGAAAGGCGACTTTGCAGACCAGATTTATTCTCTGCATTGCTTGAACTCCTGAAGGGGATCTTCATTTCTTATTCATAAGTTTTGGACTGGCTATTGACTTTTGTTGTCATAAACTTACCACTTTAGAAAACAAGTATTTCTGAATATTGATGTTTATAATTGTGCTCTTTTAGGGGTTCTTGATTTTCTTAGAGCTGAAGAAGTTAGTAAGTATTTGACAAATGTCTGAAGATTTTCTATTTCTAACTACCAATGGTTAAGTTTAAATATATTTACTTAACCATTTACATTTTATAACATTTACATAATATAGCATTTTAAGGCAATTAGACCTTTATGCCATTTGAATTTTCAAATACAATCACAAATAAAGCAACAAAGAAAATTAAGTTTCCAATTTTATTCCAAATACTATTCTTTCCTGAAAGTTTCCCATGAGACTTACTTTACTCATCAAATTTCTGTAATTTTACTAGCTTTACATAAATTTTAAAACATTGTTTTTATATAAATAAACATTAAGTGTCTAAAATAAACCTTACTTGCTTAACATCATGTTTATAGCAAAATAAAAACAAATACATTGTGAATGTGGAGTGTTATTTGTAAGCTAATGAAATCATTTAGGAATAAATTCAAGATTGAACCTATAAGAATGTTTTAATTCACAACTCACAAGATATAGATTAAGAAAGGTAGCATTGGTTGCCTGAAATCAGTGGTAACTTCAGAGTAATAAAAACACAGTATTCAAAATATTGGCTGGACATAGTGGCTCATGCCTGTTATCTCAATACCTTTGGGAGGCTGAGGTGATAGGATAGTGTGGACCTACAACATAGTGAATTCTTACTATGTTGCCCAGGAGTTTGAGACCAGCCTGGGCAACATAGTGGAACCTTGTTCTCTACAACAAAATACTAAAATTAGCTGGGCATGGTGGCACATGCCTATAGTTACTCCAAGAGGCTGAGGCAAGAGGATCACCTGAGCCCAGGAGATTGAGGCTGCAGTGAGCAGTGATCATGGCATTGTACTCCAGCCTGGGTGACAGAGTGAGACCCTATCTCAAAAAAAAAAAAAAAAAAAAAAAAAGGCAAACAAACTCAAAATGAAACAAAACAACATTGAACAATTTATCTAAGGCGGACGCCTACAATTTGCCAGATTTTGTTTTCTCTCTGAACTATCCAGTAAGTAAGCAAATTAGATTTATTCTGTCTTTTATATATTTCACTTCCAATGAATGGCTTGAAGAGTCTCAGTGGCCTTCAGTTCTCTGATTTTTTCCTAATGAGAATCTTAATTCCAAAATCTATGAGGAACCATATTATTTCTCAGTTGTACATTATACTTCTCAACATTGCACCCAAGTGCTTTCAAGCATAACAGTCCTTCTTAACATTAAGAAATATCAGCTGCATCCATGTCCCTACAAAGGACACAAACTCATCCTTTTTTATGGCTGCATAGTATTCCATGGTATATATGTGCCACATTTTCTTAATCTAGTCTGTCACTGATGGACATTTGGGTTGATTCCAAGTCTTTTCTATTGTGAATAGTGCCACAATAAACATACGTGTGCATGTGTCTTTAGAGCAGCATGATTTATAATCCTTTGGGTATATACCCAGTAACGGGATGGCTGGGTCATATGGTACATCTAGTTCTAGATCCTTGAGGAATCGCCATACTGTTTTCCATAATGGTTGAACTAGTTTACAATCCCACCAACAGTGTAAAAGTGTTCCTATTTCTCCGCATCCTCTCCAGCACCTGTTGTTTCCTGACTTTTTAATGATCACCATTCTAACTGGTGTGAGATGGCAGCTGGAAACCATCATTCTTAGCAAACTATCACAAGAACAGAAAACCAAACACCGCATATTCTCACTCATAGGTGGGAACTGAACAATGAGATTGCTCAGACTCCGGAAGGGGAACATCACACACCGGGGCCTATCATGGGCGGGGGGAGGGGGGAGGGATTGCATTGGGAGTTATACCTGATGTAAATGATGAGTTGATGGGTGCTGACGAGTTGATGGGTGCAGCACAGCAACATGGCACAAGTATACATATGTAACAAACCTGCACATTATGCACATGTACCCTAGAACTTAAAGTATAATAATAATAAAAATAAATAAATAAAAATAAAAGAAAATAAAAGAAATATCAGAGTACATTATATCACATGAATGAAGTTCTATTAGCTGCTGTAAATGGTAGAATAAAATAAATAATACTTTAAAATAAATTTCTATTTGATCAACAAAATAATATATGCAGTTATTTAAAAAAGAGTGGCAACAACAGGAGGCAGAGAAATTCTGGGCAGACAGGGGTGGGTCCCTGGCAAAACCCCACTTTCAAGCAAAAAGCTTGAAATCTATGGCCCAAAGTGAAAACTTCCATCTCTGTGTGACCATTCTATTCCAACTGGTTCTTTCTGAATAATGCCTTTTTACCAATCAAATGTTACCTTTTCCAAAACTACCTAGAGCTTGACTAGTGCCTATCTTGTGCCTATAAAGACCCCAGACTCAGCCAGCAGAGGACGGAATCAGTTGGACATCAGGGAGAAGTGACTTAACTTCAGAGACAGTGGCTGGTTGAGGCAACTTAACTTCAGAAAAGAGAGGCAGAGAGGTGGCTTGACTTCAGGGAAGAGTAACTTACCCTTCCCGTCCCCTTTCCAGCTCCCCTCTCCACTGAGAGCTGCTTTCATCACCCAATAAAATTCTCTATATTCATCATCTTTCAATTCATCTGTGTGACCTCTGGACATGTGAGCTCTGCGTGACCTCTGGGCACTGGACAAGAATTCAGGACACACCAAGTGTGGGTACCCTAAAAGGCTATCATGCTGGCCCTTTCCGGTTGCTACCAGAGGGCAGCTGCCCCAAACTACAAGGCAAAGGGCCTGTTGAGCTGATAACACACTGCTGGCTGCAGACAGCAGAGCCAAAAGAGCATTGTAACACACCCTCTGGCGCCCTGGGGCTGCAGGCACCCTGACCTGGATGCTACTGCGGGACCTGCATGAAGTTTACTCCTGCTGGCACTGAAGCTGCTGTCCAGTTCCCGTACTGTTTGTTCATACACTCCCTCCTATGAGGGGCTGAACCATGTGAGCTGAGTAAATGAAGCACCCCTATCACGAATCCTGCAAAAGCATCAAGAAATATCCTGCATCAATAGCAGCACCTGTGCATACAGAAAACAGTATGTTTAGGCTACAGATGTTTGTGCACATACTGAGAATGTATATTCTTGCAACATCTCTGAAAATGTTCAGATTTTTTTCTCTGTACTACTTTATTGAGTTACATGTGACATACAATAAAATATCCTATTATAAGTGTACAGTTGAAACATTTTGGTGATTTTGTATAGCCATGTAATCACCACGACAATCAAGACATAAAACCTTTCATTCACCTTAAAAAGTTCCTTTGTGCCCCTTTATAGTCATTCTCCTCCCCTTTTCAGAGTATAGTTTTACAATATATTCTCTCAGAAAGCTTGCAGTTTTTCATTCTTGAATATGTCTTTGAAAGATAAAAATTGTAATTTTGATGAAGTGAAGTTTATCCAACTTTTTATTTATTGTTACTGTTTATATCACGTTACTTTAAAAAAAGAAAACATTGCCTAGCCCTCTAAAATTGTTCGCCCATATATTTGGAGGCAGTGATCTACAAGATAAAATTCAAATACTTAGTATAGAAAAGATAAACTTTTAGATTTTGTTTCAATTTTTTTTTAGTCCCATGTCTTTCTCTCTCTGATACATAGACAACTTCCAGTTTTATCAAACTAAGCGTATTATACAAACAGTAAATCAAAATAATAAAATAGTGATTTTAAAAATTAGACTATTAAAGAAATATATTTTAGTTAGTTATGTGATTTCATGATAGAAAGCATTGTATAAATGATGCAAGAAACCCCACAAACTATAGCAATGGTTAAAAAAATATCAGTGCTTTAAAATCTTCTATAGGAAGAAATTAAATGTAGAGATAGAGAAAAAATATTTTAACATAAAATTTTAGTTTCAGAAAACACAAAGTATTTTGACATTTGACTTTCAAAAAGACAATTTGAATAGAGAAATAGAGAAAACAATAAAAATAGGTAATTAGTTCATAGAAGAAAAAGGGATTGAATTATAAGTAAAACATAAAGTATTCTTAGCTTTATGATAACTAGGGAAATTTAAATGGAAATAGTAATAAGTTATGTTTGAATAATGATCAGATGATAACCAATAGTGAGAAAGAATGAAGTTGGGAATATATTTCTAAAAAAATTAAAAATAAACACATCTAGTAATCTAGTGATTCTACTTCTAAGAATATGCACATCTTATGATCTAGCAATTCCACTTCTAAGAATATACCCAAATTTACTATTAACCACCGCTCACTCTAAACAGTAGAAATACCCAAATATCTTTATAAACTATGTATTTACATATCAATAGTTATAGAACACAGAAATATTCTCTTGAGAGAATAAATAGGCAGCAGGCCACACCCAACACTTATATATACCCAACACTTATATATACCCAACAGTATACCCAACAGTATATAGTAAAATTGGGTATATACTATATACCCAACAGTATATAGTAAAATTATGGAAATTACTTTTGAAGGCCCCCGTTATCTGCATTCAAATGCTTATTCGAGGAAGAGGAGGAAAGAAGTGGAACCTAAAGGAAGAACAAAGGGAGTTTGACATTATCTGTAATATTTGCTTTTATATAAATATAGGAATTATACCTATTAGCAATTGTATGTAATAAACAATTACAACAGCTCAGTGGCAAATGAAAACAAGGATTCATTTCTCACATCTATAGTGCATAGGATGGCCCTGCCATTCACACCTGCAGTATGCCTGTATTTGAAGACTGGCTGGTGTTCTGTGCGTCCAGGCTGGGCTCAGCTAGGCACTGCCACTTCAAGCTGCAGATCTGCTTGGTTCAATTGTACTGTAAGCGTTTTTAATCTGGATCCTAGATGGAAAGAGTAGCAGATACCTACAGGAAGTTTTCGTGGGGATGGTGAAACTGGCCTAATTTTCCCATGAAACTGATGTTTACAGTTGTTTGAATAAACAGAAATTGACCCTCCATGTCTTGAAACTTACTTTTGTATTATGAGCTCCTTCCTCAGTAACTCATAATAGTTTCTTCCTCAAACAAGAAACTAAAACTCACCAGATGACTACATCCAGACAATGAGATGCCAGACCCCTCACCCATCATGATTTTCTAAGCCCTCCCTAATTACTTTATACCAATTCCTCTTCCTTACCCTTCCCTAATTCCTGTTTTCCTACATGTAACTACATTCCTGCCCCACTATATAAACTTCTGAGTGTAGTTGGTTGGGGACAGGGAGATGGATTTAAGACTCAACTCCCACCTCCTTCACTACAGCACCCAAACAAGGCCTTCTGCCCTAGCAAGACTGATTGTCCTTCTATGCGGTGAGCAACAGGACCTAGACAATTGTTCCCTCCTCTAGTGGATGCATTTTTTGATGAGACCTATAGAATGATAAAGACAGAAGTGGGACAGAGCCTGGGTTTTGAGTGACTCTCTTGGGGACAACCACATGAGCAAGAAAAGAATTTTGATTGGTTTCCTCTCTCAGATATTTAAGCCTATTTGCTATGCTACTTATTCTATCTAACTAATAGTTGTAGCCTGGTAATTATCTTGTAGAAGCCATTTAAAAAGTGACTGAGTATAATAATTATTAGAATGATTTCAGACATGCTAGCTGAAAGAAAGAAATAAGCTCTCACAGGAAAATATTGAGATTCACTTTCTCAATCTTTTTAGAGAAGGTACATGATACAGAGTCATGAATGTCAATACCTAAAATTATGTGGTAATAAATTTAATAAATTTTCAGAAATGCTTAAAATATCTGTAAAAATGAGATAAACGTGTTTCATTGTTCTTTCAAAACGCGTTGTTTTCAAGAAAGAGAAGCTATATGTTTGAAAAATTGTTAACAAATGTGAGTGCATGGAAAATCATACAATAAATATTTATATATACATAATGTTCTATTAAAAGGTAAACACTGACTATGAAAAACACTTCTCTAATTAGCTCAGTGTAATTGAGCTCACCATTCAGCCTTTTATAAAACGTTCATCACTAAATGCTTTTAAATAATGTATGAGTCATGTAATTGCTCTGAGTATTTTTATAATGACTGCAGTTCATGCTAGAAAATGTACCTACTACCATATGGGTCTCCCATAAAACCATATTGATGAAGCTTTTAAAATAACCCTAATAGATATGAATTTGAAAGTAGATATCAGCAGATTTATTCTAAGAAGGAAAATATAATTAAACTTTATCACCTCTATTTACAGTTTCAAATTAAAGGTAAAAAGACATTAAAAATTTAAACACATAATACATAGCTTTTCCAACTTTAGATATTACAAAAATGCAAATTTTTTCAATAAAATCCAGATGGCTACAATTCCTAAGGACTTAGTTAATTAAAATTATTTTTAATTCAAAATGTGTACTTCCTTGTAATTGATTTTAAATTACTTAATTCCTTTCTGCATGATTTATGTCATTAACAAAACCAAGTTGCCACTAAGAAAATAATTCAAAGAATTAACCAGTGATAAGTTAGCCTCTTTGGAGTATATACCTATGAACCATGTCATTTCAAAGTTAAAGCAGAATTTTTGATGCTTTAACAAGAAGAAATTAAATACAGAAATTGCCTTTATCAATATTTTACAGCATAGTACTTGAATAATAATGTTAAAAAGAAGGAAATTGTTACTTTTAACAAAGTTAAAATATAAATATTGATACACCCATTGTAACAAGCAACAAGCATATGACATATTATTAGTTGTTGGCACAGGGAAAGTAGTATTTGGAGGGTGAAGTGTATATATATATATGTGTGTGTGTGTGTGTGTGTATAGATATATATATATATACAGATATATATATCTATACACATATATATACAGATATATATATATACAGATATATATATGTATAGATATATATACACACACACACACACACATCAGAGTTCTGATCAATTTTCTGCTCAATTTTGCTATAAACTTAAAGCTTCTCTAAAAAATAAATTTCATTATAAAAATCCACAGTTGGAAAAGACTTTTGAAATTTATATATTCAACAAACAACTTAAGTTTAAAACCTTCCTACAAAATAAGAAAAGTAAAGACAATTGATACAAAAGAAATGTGAAAAGGCACTTAAAATGTGAAAAGGCACTTAAAATGTAGGCTACCAAATGGCCAACAAACCTAAGAAAAAGGTGCTCAAATTCAATAGTCATCAAATTAATGCACATTACCTTCATGAAGAGATGCCACTGCATATCTTCAGAATGGCAAAAATTAAAAACTTGATAATATCTAGTGAGGATGTAGAACAATTTTCAGTTTCATATATTATTGGTATATTTGAACGCTGTCATTATCTGCTGGAGCTGAAAATGCACTATCCTATGACTCAGAAATTCTACACCTGGGCATGTAACCAAAAAAATTGGTACATATGTATGTGAAAAGTCATCTGCAAGAATATTCATAGCAGCAATTATTTATAGTAAAGAAAAACGAGAATCATCCCAAATGTCCATCTACAGTAGAATGTATACATTTGAGTATTAACATGTGATAGAATACTTTATAGAGTAAAAATAAATAAATAAGCTACTGCATGTACACACACACTTCATAAAATGTTTACTTAAAAACAAAACTAATTCAGATTAGATTGTTCTTCTGCTCAAAACCTTTAAATGAAACTCTAAGCCAATATAAAAGTCCAGTCAATCTAAATTCAGAATCCAGTCTCTTAATCATTGGGATACATTGCCCTTCTTTCCAGTAAGGTATGTTAGTTAGTAGGAGGACAACATACACACAGGAAAATAATGTTTTGTTTTTTTTGAGACAGAATCTCACACTGTCACCTAGGCTGGAGTGCAGTGGTGCGATCTCAGCTCACTGCAACCTCTGCCTCCCAGTTCAAGCAATTCTCCTGCCTCAGCCTCCTGAGTAGCTGGTACTACAGGTGCACACGACCACGACTAGCTAATTTTTGTATTTTTAGTAGAGACGGGGTTTCACAATGTTGGTCACAATGGTCTTGATCTCTTAAACTAGTGATCTGCCCGCCTTGGCCTCACAAAGTACTGGGATTACAGGCTGAGCCACCGGTGCCCGGCCAATCTATTTTTTATTAATTAGTTGAAGGATACAATATCTTATTCATACATATGTAATTGCACAGAAGACCTAGCAAGTGGCTCACACTCATTTCAATACGTGGTTTCCTTAGCATCACTGTGGGTCCTCACTATGGGTCAAGTATCTGCCAGTGATAACGCCTGGTTAAAAATGAGATTTAAAGTATAATTCTTAGAGAAGCTAATTCGGAACCTTTCTCAGAGGACATTTATGGCTTCATGACTACTCTCAATTGTTTTGGAAAAAAAAAAACCTGGCCAAATGTTTGCTTTCTGGTCTGATGCAAGCAGGTACAAGCCAAAATAAACTACATAAGATAGAATTCAGGTAATAGTCTTCCACTTCCATTTTCCTTCTCAATGCAGGAGATGACAAATAAGACTCCAGCACATGATCAAGAAAATTCCATAGATCAAGTTGAATTTAACATCCGATTTCCAAATGTAATTAGGATATGTCAGTTTAGGTGATGCCAGAAGTCAGGCCCACCTAAAATTCTATACCAGAGACAGCACAAATGCCATCTTTCAAAGATTAGCACTTCCTAAATATTTTTTTATCTGTTTATTTTTCCATGTGGAATACCTATAACAACAAAGAGTATAATAGAAGATGTGAAATGGTTAAGCATACCTTGTAAGTTTTGTAGCTAAGGAAGTTATTTAACATATTTAATAATTTTAAGGAAAATGAGTAAAGGTCGTTGTCTTTATTATGACTTAGGTTCATTTACATGTACTGGAGATAACCTTGGATTATGCAAGATAGAAATGTATTTCTCTCTCATACTAAAATTTACATATATGTAAATTAGTCCTGGTCAGATATCTCCAACACCTTTACAGACTCTTTACAACTTTCTCATTCATTATTCTTAGGGAGAAACAAATGACCCAAAATAGGGCCCTTGAAATAAATCTAGATTTTAAACAGAAGAAGATAGAAAAAGGCAAAACAACAGGTCATACCACATCCTATCAATGACACATCCAAGATGTTTGACAAATCACTTACCCCTAGACACAAGCCAGAAGTAAGTCAAATTGCCACATTGAACTTTAAGGAAATCTGGTAGGTGCTATCTTTAAGTCAGTGGATCATGTATCCAGCAGGAGTTTTGATAGGAAGAGACGAGAAAACTGTTTCTGTGGGAAATCTAGCAGTCTCTGTCACAGTTGCTATGATGTGATTCAATGAAAATTTATGTTCGAGTCCTACTCCAAATGGAATAACTCTTCCTATCTAGAGGAGTCTACTGTCAGGTGCTATCCGCAGCTGATACAAATAGAAAGATAACCATTCAAAACAATAGGTAAATGAAAGTTTTTTTTGCCTTGTCTGTAAATATATAAACAACTATAACTTTTAAAGACTTGGAAATCAAAGAAAACAAGAAATTATTGGCAGATATTGGGAATTTCTGAAAGAGAATCTGATTGAAGTAAAGAATGTCTTGGGACCCACAGACCAAAATCAGTAGATACTGAATGATTCAAAATGTAGAGTATTTCACAAAATTTATTTAGAAAAGACAAAGTAGATACTTCTACAAAATCCCTTACACTGTTATTCATTGAAGATAATTACACATTAATAACAAAAACCCTTTTTTACTTGTGGTTTATTACATATAAATACATTAGATCACAATAATAAAAAGCCCAACTTCCAATAGCTTAACCACATAGATATACCTGATTTTTGTGTATGAAGAAATGCAGAATTAGTCTAGTAGCTCCAAGATATCATCAAAATCCAGAGTCCTTTTATTCTAGCTTTGAGCATCTTTGGCATGCAGCTTTCAACTTTAGGGTTGAAAGATGGCTGTACGACATTTAAGTTACATGAAGGCAGAAAGAGGGGTAGGTCTAAGGAAAAAGGTTAAAACCTTCTTCTTAAGTTTTATTTAACAGCTGTTTCAAGCTGAAAGTCCTACTTAGAGATTTTAGCCAAAACGTTATTGATCAGAATTGTATAATGTGGCCATCTTAAAAGAATGCTTGGGAGACTGAGAATTAGAAGAAGACAAAGAAAAATGAGGCTGTCTTGATGTTAGGTGGTCAACATACAATATCTGTTACAAGAACTATTTTTAAAGTTATTATGACAACATATTTGCACTAATTTTTAACACAACTTTTAGAAAATACTGAGATAAAAATATCTCTCTGAGTTTTTGTAAGAAAACTATCTGATCCAGTAAATCTCATCTGGAAAATACAGAAAAGATTTTACTCCTGAGAGTGGATGTAGTCTATTATTACTCATCTAATATTCACTTCTTAGCCCCATAATACACAGATACATGCACCTGCATGGGAAGAGTATGTTTTACCTTCCACTAATATTGATCTTTGTTATGTAACCTTTATTTGGCTTCATGCAAGGAAAATGGGCATGTGCTTTGACTTGAGGTTTGAATATTTGATTTGGTTTGCCCACTGGGATGCTTATGAATAAGAGGTGACCTAAGCTTTAAATAAGATGAGTGTTCGGGTTTGTTCTCTAGCTTCCTGTCAACCCTGTGAAGAATATGCTTTTGCTTGCCACTTGTCCAAAGCAGATTAGAGACACAGAAAGTAAAATGCATTTAACCCCTCATTTGGTGCCAAGACCAGCTGAACAGAATGCTGGTGAGCAAGAAATCAGCTCACTTTCAAATGAGTAAGAAAGATATAAATGTTTTTGAAAGTCATATAAGTTTTGGGATTTCCCTCTTATGCAATATTATTGTGGCAATAGTTTACTGAATCTTTGAGCAAAACAACTAAAACAGTACTTCTTTAATATTGAGTTTTAATTACTCTAGCTTTAAAATATATTTGGAAATCAGGAAGTGTGATGCCTCAGCCTTATTTTTCTTTTTTAAGATTGTTTTGGCTATTTAGGTTTCTTTGTGGTTCCATAAAAATTTCAGGATTGATTTGTCTATTTCTGTAGAAAATGTCATTGACATTGTGATAGAGATTACAATGGATTTGTAGATTGTTTTTGTTAGTATGGACATTTTAACAATATTAAAATGTCTTACCATTTATGTGTGTCTTTTATATTTATTTCCATTCATGTGAGTCTTTTATATTTCTTTCATCAATGTTTTATTGTTTTCAGTGTATAAGTCTCTCAGCTCATTAGTTTGATTTATTCTTAAGTATTTTATTATTTTGATGCCATTATAAATTGAACTGTCTTCTTAATTTTCTTCCAGAGTGTCCATTGTTAGTATATAAAAATGTAAATGATATATTTTAAATCTACAGTAATTCAAACAGCATTGTACTAAAATAAAGACAGACATTTACACCAATGGAACAGAATAGAAATCCCAGAAATAAATCCACAAATATACAGTCAACTGATCTTTGATCAGGGGGCTAAGAATATACAATGGGGAAAGAATAGTCTCTTCAACAAATGGCACTGAGAAAACTGGATATCCACATGGAAAAAAAAAATGGAATTGTTTCTTGCGCCACACACAAAAGTCAATGAAAGACGGATTATATTTAAATAAACGCCTAAAATAACAAAATCCTAGAAAGAGACAGAAGTGGAAAGCTTCATGACATTGGTCATAGCAATAGTTTCTTGGATATAACACTAACAACATTGGCAACAAAAGCAAAAATAAGCCAGTGGGGTTACATCAAACTAAAAATCTTTTGCACAGCAAAGGAAACAATTAATAAAGAGGCAATTTATGAATTTGGAGAAAATATTTTCAATCCATATATCTGATAAAGGATTTATATTCAAAATATATAAAAATACCTACAATGCAATTGCAGAAACAAGAAAAAAAGGACAAACAAACAAACAAACAAAAAACACTATCAAAGAAAGAAGAAAAGAATCCCATAAACATTTATCCAAAGAAGACATACAAATGTCAAATAGGTATATAAAAAGATACTTCATTAATTCTCAGGGAAATCCAAATGAAACTCACAATGATATATCACTTTACACCTGTTAGGATTACCATTATTAAATAACGGGTTTGGGTAAGAATTTGAAGACATTGAAAGCATTGTACACTATTGGTGGGAAAGTAAACTTGTGCAACTGCTATGGAGAAGAGTATGGAGGTCCCTTAAACATTTGAAAATATAACTGCCATATGATCCAACATTCTATTTCCCTTCTATGCACTTCTATCTATGAATGATACTTGGAGTATCATTCATAATAGCCAAAGTATGGAAAATTTTAATTATCCATTGATGTATAAACAGATAAAGCAAATGTGATATACATATAATAGAGTATTATTTAGCTATTAATAAAACAAGAAAATTCTGTAATATGCCAAAACATGGATGAACCTGGAAGACATTATGTTAAGTGAAATTAGCCAGTCACAGGATAAATACTGCATGATCCCATTTACATGAGCTATCTAAAGGAGTCAAACTCACAGAAGCAGAGGGTAGAATGGTGGTTGCCAGAAGATAAGAGGGAGAGGAATATAGGCAGTTTCTGTTCAATGGATAGAAACTTTCAGTTATGCAATATGGTAAGTTCTAAAGATTTGCTGTAGTTCATGCCTACAGTTAAGGATACTGTATTGTATACTTAAAATTATTTTTAAAGGGTAGATCTTATGTTAAATGTTCCTACTCTAATAAAAAATAATAAAATAAAAACAGAATTGAGTTAGCTGACTGGGGATGGTAAACCTGTGACAATATTTGCCACATAATGCTACGCACTATTTAGATTTATTTTTATTTTCTCAGCAGAATATTAACTTGAGAAAGCTAATTAAAGTTGCGATGTGTATGTATGTATCCCCACAATTCTTATAATACTTTGCATTTTAATAGTTATGAAATAAGATTAACTACAAAACCAAGAAGTAAAATAGCAACTATTACACTTAAAAATCATGAGATACTCATTTGCAAATTCTTGGATTTTAAATACATTTACAGGAAAATATGGCAAGTAGCAACAAATAGTTACTATCCATTCAATACCACATGACTCAAATTCATGTTAAATATAAGGTTAATGGTAGAGTTCATCCAAAGGACGACAACCAGATGATGTACCTAAAATGATTTCTTCATTTCAGAATGGTTCCAGATGGTCTCCATTTCAGACTTTTCCTGAATGATCTGAAATTTTCTCTTCTTGCATGCTAGCCTGCTGTAGTTTTATGGATGCTGGCAGAATAGAGAGTTCAAACATAAAGCCATACATATATAATCAATTCATTTCAATCAATGAACTGAGGAAAGCAATAAAGAAAGGATAGTTTTTTGAACATATTGTGCTAGAACAACTGAATGTTTATATGGGAAAAAAATGAACCTAGAGTGGTATCAATGGGAATGGTAGAGACTTTCAAGTATCTGTACCTTCACAACAGCAATGATAACACTAGCAAAAATGGCCAAAATCAACTTGTTCGGAACTCTGGAAATGAGCCAAAGTCTTGGAATATTTACTCAAGGAAGACAATAACAGAATCTTTGTAAGAAAAGTGAGTTCTATGGCATTTTACCTTGACTTTATCTCCTCTCTTCAGCTCCACATTAGATTTAGAAAACAACAGTTCCACAATCAAGGTGGCTGTGAAAATCAGCAGCCTAGCAGTTACTAAAGGGGGCACAAAGGATTTGAAGCCCTCAAAAGCCAAATCCCTAGTGAATTGTCATCATCTGACAAGCAGGAAGTACAAGCAAAAAGTGAAAGCAGAGTTGTCAGTTGCCTAAGTGTTGAATGAAGGCATGCACCAACACACACACGCATGCACGTGCGCGCACACACACACATATCACCTTAGTAGAGATTTGGATAATTACTGTATAAAAGCATTTTAAGAAATCTCTGCCCAATTAGTAGTTTACAATTTAGTTAATTGAGCAGAAATTTCTGTAGACACACAGTACAACAAATACAGAGTTAACAGAATTAGTTCAATAAAGTCACTAAGGAAACAAGCAACAACAACAAACCTTGGGGGAGGGGGATCTGTATCATTCTTCTACTGCTATAATTTTACAAAATGCCACGAACTACGTGGCTTAAAATGATGCAAGTTTATTTTATGTCTAAAGGTCAGAGATCTAAAATTGGTCTCATTGGCTAAAATCAAGGTGTCAGTAGACCTGTATTCCTTCCAGAAACTCTATGGGATAATCTGCATGTTTTCCCTTTTCAGCTTTTAGAGGCCCCCTGCATTGCTTCACTCATAGCCTCATTCTTCCATTACTAAAGCCCAGCAAAATATGGTTCAGTTTTTCTCATGCTGCTAAATCTCTCTGACTCTCTATCTTCCGCCTTTCTCTTCCAGATAAAAGAACCCTGTGATTACATTGGACACACTCTGATAATGCTGGATAATCTCTCCATTTCAAGGTCAGCTGATGAGCATTCTTAATTCTATCTGTACCTTTAACTGTCCTTTCTCATGTAACTTAATGTAATCATTGGTTCCAGAGATTACAATGTGAACATTGTTGGAGATCCATTATCGTGCCTATCACATCTAAGAAAATTAACACCTAATACCTCATCATAAGCTCTAGTAGTCAGAAGGCAGTGAGATGACATTCAGTACTGAAAGATTATTAACCAAAAATTCTACTTTCAGCAAAATTATTTTGAAAACATGAAGGAGAAATTAAAACATGCATTAAACAAGAACAGAGAGAATATATTATTATAACTTGTGCTAAAAGACATACAAAGGAGGTTCTTCGGGCAGAAATGAAATGAAATGAAGCATATTCACAAGTTCTGGGAACCAGGATGTGGATATTTGGGGACAATTATTCAGCCTCCCACAGAATTATCTTCAACCTCATAAAGGCTATCTACACACATCTGGCAGCTAGCATGATACTTAATGGTAAAAGACTGAAAACTTTCCTCCTGAGATTAGCAATAGGACAAAATAATTCATTTCTCCCTCAATTTACTGAACATCATAAAAGAAATTCTAGCCAGAGCCACTTGCAAGAAAATGAAATGAAAAATTGAAAAGGAAGAAGTAAAACTATTTATATTCCCAGAAGACACAATCTGGTATACAAAAAATTCTACAGAATTAAAAAATATATATACATATATAAGAATTTATAAACAAATTCAGCAAGGTTGCACAGTACAAAATAAACTTATAGAAATTAATTGTATTTTTATACACTAGCAAAGAACAATTTAAAAATGAAATTAAGAAAACAATCAATTTAAATAGAATAAAAAATAAAATACTTAGAAATAACTAACGCAAAATTTGTACACTGAAAGCTACAAGACATTGAAAAAGTTAAAGAAGACATAAATAAAGGAAAAAGCATTTTGTGTTCATGGATAAGAAGATTTAAAAGTGGCAATACTCCTAAATTGTCATAAACACTGAAAGCAGTTTATTTATGTATGTATTTTCTTATTTATTTATTTATTTATTTATTTATTTATTTATTTATTTTGAGACGGAGTCTCACTCTGTCGCCCAGGCTGGAGTGCAGTGTCATGATCTCCTCTCACTGCAAGTTCTGTCTCCTGGGTTCAAGCCATTCTGCTTCAGCCTCCTGAGTAGCTGGGACTACAGGTGCCCGCTACCACGCCTGGCTAGTTTTTTGTGTGTTTTTAGTAGAGACGGGGTTTCACTGTGTTAGCCAGGATGGTCTCGATCTCCTGACCTTGTGATCCACCCGCCTCGACCTCCCAAAGTGCTGGGATTACAGGCGTGAGCCACCGTGCCCGGCCGACTTTGTGTTTTTTTATGGTGGTGAGACAGTAGGGCAAAGGGTAGGGCTCCCTTTCATGCCTACTTTGAACTTCCCCATGTTAAAGAAGAAAACATGCAAGCTTTCTTATCAACTTGCAGAGATACGGGGCAAAATGAGAAGAAGTGAATCCTAAAAACTGTCAAATAAGCCATTAAAATAATGAGTTGGACTGCTCATTACATTTGGAATACTTGAAGATTTCTTAGGTAGATCACCAACCGCATGAACAACAACAACAAAAAAATGAATAAATTTGACTTCATAAAACTTAACCACTTTTGTTCTCCAAAAGAAACTACTAAGAAAATACAAAGTCAAGTCGCAGGCTAGGATTCTGTATATTTGACCTTTGTACAAAGTATACATATATAATTTGAAAGTAAATAATAAGACAAAGTAAAGAAGCAGGAAAATATTTAAAGTCTCTTTGCAAAATAAACTATATAAATGATCACTAATCACATGAAAATATGTTCAACCTTATTTCTCACAGATGAAATGCAAATTAGCACATCAGTGAGATACCTCTACCCATTACAATAGCTGAAATCATAAAACTCAATAGCAACTATTGAAGAGGATAGAAAGAAACCAGAATACTTAAATATTGCTGACAGAAATACAAAATGATACAGCCACTCTGGCAAATAGTTTGGGAGTTTTTATAAAATTTAACATATGCTTATAGTATGACTCACCCTACTCATTCCTAGGCCTTTCCATATGAAAAACGAAAGTATAATTGCTCAAAAAGACTTGCAGACTACTATTCCTATCAGGCATATTCAGTAAAGTCGCCTCTGGAAGCAAACATCTGTCAAACATCTGTCAGGATGAAAATTCCCAACTCATTGTAGCTTATGTGTTCGAAGAAATCCTACTCAGCAATAAAAATTAAAAAAAAAAAATCTATTGACACACACAAAATGGATGAGTCAATAAAATAGTGTGCCACTAAAAAGAAATCAAGCATGAAGGAATACACATTGCATTATTCTACCTTGTGTGCCATTCTAGAAAAGACAAATTTAATTCAGAAAAACACCAGGTGAGTAGTGCCTAGTCCTAAGTCTAGAGGGAGGGCAGAGATTGTCTGAAAGGAAATACAAGGAAATTTTTGGTGAGATCAAAATTTTTTATGACCTAGATTGTGGTAATTGCTCAAGTGCATAAAATTTATCAGCCATTATCAAAATGTTTACTGAAAATGTGTTTATTTTCACCTAACATAATTACCTCCAGTTTTATCTATGTTGCTGCAAATGACAGGATTTCTTTCTTTTCTATGATTGAATGACATTCCATTGTGTATACATAATACATTTTCTTTTTCCATGTATATATTGATGGGAACTTTGGTTGATTCTCTATTTTGGCTATTGTGAATAGTGCTGCAATAAATATGGGAGTGCAGATATCTCTTTGATATATTGATTTCATTTATTTTGGATATATATCCATTAGTGAGATTGCTAGATCATGTGGCAGTTCTAGCTTTAGTTTTTGAGGACCTCCATACTGTTCACCACGATGGTTGTACTAATTTACGTTTCCACCAACTGTGTATGAGAGTTCCCTTTTCTCTACATCCTTCCCAGCATCTGTTATTGCCTGTCTTTTTAAATACAAGCCATTTTAACTGGGTTGTAATGATATCTCATTTTGGTTTTGATTTGTGATTCTTTGATGATTAGTGATGTTGAGTATTTTTTAACATACCTGTTGGCCATTTGTATATCTTCTTTTGAGAAACATATGTTCAAATACTTTACCCTATTTTTAAATCAGACTATCTGTTATTTTTTCTTTTGCTATTAAGTTGTCTGAGCTCTTTATATTTTCTGGTTATTAATCCCATATCCAATAGATAGTTTGTAAATATTGTCTCCCATTCTGTGGGTTATTACTTTACTTTGATTTTCTTTTTTGTGCATAAGACTTTTTAGCTTGATGTAATCCCAATCGTCTAATTTTGCTTATGCTGTCTGTGTTTTTGAAGTCTTACACAAAAAAAATTTGTCCAGATCAATGTCCTGGGATTTTCCCCCAATGTTTTTCTCTAGTAGTTTTGTAGTTTTTGATCTTATGTTTAAGTATTTAATGTATTTCTTTTTAATTTAATATTTATTTTAAGTGCAGAGTACATGTGCAGGTTTGTTTTATAGGTAAACTTGTGTCATGGGGGTATGTTGTACAGATTATTTCATCACTCATGTATTAAGCCTAGTTAGTAATCATTAGCTATTTTTTCCTGATCCTCTCCCTCCTCCTGTCATCCACCCTCCAACAGGTCCCAGTGTGCTTCATTCTTTTCTATGTGTCTGTGTGTTCTCATCAGTTAGTTCCCACTTATATGTGAGAATATGTGGTGTTCAGATTTATGTTCCTGCATTAGTTTGCTAAGGATGATGGCCTCCAGCTCCATCCATGTTCGTGCAAAGGACATGATCTCATTCTTTTATATGGCTGCATAATATCTGTCTCATGATGCGTATCTACCACATTTTCTTTTTCCAGTCTACCTTTGATGGGCATTTAGGTTGACTCCTTATCATTGCTATTGTGAATAGTGCTGCAATGAACATATGTGTGCATGTATGTTTATGATAGAATAATTTATATTTCTTTGGGCATATACCCAGTAATTGGATTGCTAAGTGGAATGGTAGTTCTGTTTTTAGGTCTTTGAGGAATTACCACACTGTCTTCCACAATGGTTGAACCAATTTATGTTACCATCAACAGTGTATAAGCATTCCTTTTTATCTGGAACCTCACAAGCACCTGTTATTTTTTTGACTTTTTGGTAATAGCCATTCTGACTGGTGTGAGATGGTATCTCATTGTGGTTTACATTTGCATTTCTAGAATGATCACTGACATTTAACTTTTTTCACATGCTTGTTTGATTAATGTATGTCTTTTGAAAAGTGTCTGTTCATGTCCTTTGTCCACTTTTTAAACAAGTTGTTTTTTATCAAAATTTAAGTTCCTTATAGATGCTAGATATTAGACATTTGTCAGATATATAGTTTGAAAATATTTTCTCCCATTCTGTAGGTTGTGTGTTCACTCTGTAGTTTCTTTTGCTGTGCAGAAGCTCTTTAGTTTTATTAGATCCCACTTGTCAAGTTTTGCTTTTGTTGCAATTGTTTTTGGAGACTTTGTCATAAAATACATGCTTGTTCCTATGCCCAAAATGGTGTTGCCTAGGTTGTCTTCAAGGGTTTTTATAGCTTTGGATTTTACATTTAAGTCTTTAATCCATCTTGAGTTGAGTTTTGTATACGGTGTAAGAAAGGAGCTGACTTTCAATCTTCTTCATGTTGCTAACCAGTTATTCTAGCACAATTTATTGAATAGGGTGTCCTTTACCCATTGCTTATTTTTGTCAGCCTTATCAAGGATCAGATAGTTCTAGGTATGTGATCTTATTTCTGGGCTCTCTATTGTGTTCCATTGGTCTATATGTCTGTTTTTGCAGCAGTACTATGCTGTTCTGTTTACTGTAACCCTGTAGTATAGTCTGAAGTTGGGTAATGTGATACCTCCAGCTTTGTTCTTTTTGCCTAGGATTGCCTTGGCTATTCAGGTTTGGTATTTTTTGTTTGTTTGTCTGTCTTTTTGGTTCCATATGAATTTAAATTTTTTTTTCTAGTTGGTGAAGAGCATCATTGGTAGTTTAATAAGAATAATATTTAATCTATAAATTGCTTTGGGCAGTATGGCCATTTTAACAATATTGATTCTTCCTATTCATGAGCATGGAATGTTTTCCTATTTGCTTGTCATTCCTTTTTTTCCTTTGGGCAGTGTTTTATAGCTCTCCATAAAGATTTTAGAGATCTTTCACCTCCCTGGTTAGCTGTATTCCTAATCATTTCATTCTTTTTGTGGTGAATGTGAATGGGATTGCCTTCCTGATTTGGCTATTGGCTAGATTGTTGTTGTAGTGTAGGAAGGCTAGTGATTTTGTACATTGATTTTGTATCCTGAGAGTTTGCTAAAGTTATTTATTGGCTGAAGGAGATTTGGGACAGACTATGGGGTTTTCTATCATGTCATCTGCAAACCAGGGATAGTTCCACTTCCTCTCTTCCCATTTGGATGTCTTTTATCTCTTTCTGTTGCCTAATTGCTCTGCTCTGGACTTCTAATACTATGTGGAATAGGAGTGGTGAGAGAGGATTTCTTTGTCCTGTGACAGCTTTCAAGTGGAAAGATTGCAGGTCTTGTCCAGTCATTATGATGTTGGCTGTGGGCTTATCACATATGGCTCTTATTATTTTGGGGTATGTTCCTTCAGTACCCAGTTTGTTGAGAGTTTTTAACATAGAGTGTTAGAGTGTTGAAATGCATTAAAAGCCTTCCCCATCTGTTGAGATAATCATGTGATTTTGTCTTTAGTTCTGTTTATGTAATGAATTACATTTATTGATTTGCATAGGTTGAACCAACTTTGCATCCCAGAGATAAAGCCTACTTGATCATGGTAGATAAGACTTTTGAAGTGCAGCTGGATTAGGTTTGCCAGAATTTTTCTGAGGATGTTTGCATCAATTCTTTTTCTGTTGTATCTCGGCCAGGTTTTGGTATTAGGAAGATGCTAGCTTCATAGAATGAGTTAAGGAAGTGTTTCTCCTCCTCAAATTTTTGGAATATTTTCAGCAGGAATGGTACCAGCTCCTCTTTGTACATATGGTAAAATGCAGTAGTGAATCCATCTAGTCCTGGACTTTTATTGATTGGTAGGCTATTTTTTACTGATTCAATTTTGGAGTTTATTATTGGTCTGTTCAAGATTCAACTTCTGCCTGGCTCAGTCTTAGGAGACTGGAGATGTCTGTGTCCAGGAATTTATCCATTTATTCTAGATTTTCAAGTTTATGTTCATAGAGGCATTCATAATATTCTTTGAGGGTTATTTGTATTTCAGTTAGGTCACTGGTAATATTCTCTTTTACATTACTGATTGTATTTATTTGGATCTTCCTTCTTTTCTTCTTTATTAGTCTAGCTAGTAGTGTTCTGTTTCATTAATTTAAAAAAAAAATCCTGGATTACTTGATCTTTTGAATCATTTTCTGTGTCTCAATCTCCTTCAGTTCAGCTCTTATTTCAGGTATTTATTGTCTTCTTGTAGTTTTGTGTGTGATGTTGTGTGTTGTGCTTTGTGTTGTGTGTGATGTTAGGTTGCCAAATTGAGATATTTCTAACTTTTTGATGTGTGTATTCAGTGCTATAAATTTCCCTCTTAATACTGCCTTTGCTGTTTCTCAGAGAATCTGGTATCTTGTATCTTTGTTCTCATTAGTTTCAAATAACTTCTTGATTTCTGCCTTAATTTCATTATGTGCCCAAAAGTAATTCAGGAGCAGTTTTTCAATTTCCATGTAAATGTATGGTTTTGAGTGGGCTCATTAGTCTTGATTTCTAATTTAATCACACTGTGATCTGAAAGATTGGTTGTTCTAATTTCAGTTCTTTTGCATTTGCTGAAGGTTTTACTTCCAACCATGTGGTGAACTTTATATTATGTTACATGTGGCAATGAAAAGAATGTATATTTTTTGGGGGGTGGAGAGTTCTACATATGTCAATCAGGTCCATTTGATGCAGTGCTGAGATCAGGTTCTGAATATCTTTGTTAATTTTTTGCCTCAATGATCTAATACTGTCAGTGGGGTTATAAAGTATCTCACTATTATTGTACGGGAGTTTAAGTCTCTTTGAAGATTTCTAAGAAGTTGCTTTATGAATATAGGTGCTACTGTGTTGGGTGCGCATATATTTATTATAGTTAGGTGTTCCTGTTGAATTTGACCCTTTAGCATTATTTAATACCCTTTTTTGTCTTTTTTCATCTTTGTTGGTTTAAAGTCACTTTTGTCTGAAACTAGGAAGGCAACCCCTGCTTTCTTCTGTTTTCCATTTGCTTGGTAGATTTTTCTTCATCCCTTTATTTTGAGACTATGTGTGTTATTGTATGTGACATAAGTCTCTTGAAGACAGCATACGGAGAGATCTTGGTTCTTTATCCAGCTTGCCATTCTGTGCCTTTTAACTGCATCATATAGCTCATTTACATTCCAGGTTAGTATGGATATGTGTGAATTTGATCCAGTCATCATGATGTTGGCTGGCCTGACTTGTTTATGTGGTTGTTTTATAGTGTCACATGTCTATGTACTTTAGCCTGTTTTTCTGGTGACTGATAATGTTTCTTTCTCGTATTTATGTGCTCCCTTCAGGAACTCTAAAAAGGCAGGCCTGGTGCTAAAAATATCCTCAGCATTTACTTGTTTGAGAAGGATCTTATTTTTCCTTCACTTTTGAAGTTTAGTTTGGCCAGATATGAATTTCTGGATTTTAATTGCTTTCCTCTAAAAATGTTGAATATTGGCCCCCAATCTCTTCTGGCTACTGTTAGTCTGATGAGCTTCCCTTTGTAGGTAGCCTGACCTTTCTATCTAGTTGCCTTGAACACTTTTTCTTTCATTTTGACCTTGGAGAATCTGAAGATTATGTGTCTTGGGGTTAGTCTTCTCATGGAGTATCTTACTGGGGTTCTCTGGATTTTCTGAATTTGAATATTTGTGTCTCTAGCTTTGTTTGGGAATTTCTCATGGATGATAGCCTGAAGTATGTTATCCAAATTGCTTATACTCTTCCCATCTCTTTTCCTTCTGTGGATACTGTAGGAAACATAATACACTCTTGACAACTAATTATTTGTCTATTTAAGCCACAGACCCAGACACTCAGACTTGCTCCAATGGCAGGCAATTTTTTTTCTTTAAGGGAAGATTTAAGGAACTATGAATAAATGGTTTATCATCTCTTATTAGCTGCACTGCTAAACTTATTTTAAATATCTCTATTATAAATCCCATCGCTGATTTTTATTGCCTGCAATCATTTCACCAACTTGCCTCCCAAGTCTAGTAATTTGTTTTGGTTTTTCATTTCCTTTTTTTATGCTTCCATAGCAGAAGTTTCCAAAGTAAAGGCTACAGATGATTATTATTATTATTTAGTTTTTTATTTTATACACAATGTCTAGCATTTTCCATGAGGGATTCATTCCAGGAGTCCTTCATGGACATCAAAAATCTGCACATGTTCAAGTCTCATATAAAATGGCATAGTATTTGCATATTTTCTACACACATCCTCTCACATACCTTAAATTATCTCCAGACTACTAAAATGCCAAATAAGATGTAAATGCTATGTAGATGGTTGTTGTAATGTATTTAAAATTTTATATTATTTCACATTTTCATGTCATTATTTTCTATTTATTTAGTTTTACAAATAGTGTCAATCTTCAGTTGGGTGAATATGCAGATGCAGAATCGTGGATATAAATAACTGAATGTATTAACTTATATAGCTGTCTATTAAAATTTATTGTTTACTTAGGACTGGTCATTGTTGTGCAATCTCCTTTGTTTCTTATAACTAGAGTCCTACCTTGAAACCTAAACCCCTTATAATCCCTGGCATTAGCAACTAGTTCTCACTTTTACCTAATTCTCCAGACTTCTATATATTTTATTTTTTTGTTTATTTTCTCTCAAACATCTAAACTGAATAAATATTTCATCTATCCCCTAGGAAGATAGCCTCTGAATCTTATTTCTATCCTTCTTTTCTAGTAGATGCTGCTAACCATTCTCCTTTCCTTAAAGATGAAGCAAAGACATATTATGTACTTCTTAGACATAAATAAAATGAATATATTCCCTACAAATAAATAGTATGCTTTTAAAAGCAACACTAACTCTTGCAGGTAACTTAGCAAACTAAATCATACCTTATTTGCTGTACTCTTTAATTTTCTGAGGTCTCCTACTTTTCTAGAAGATTTACATGTTTGATATTTATGTTAGTACTTAATGTAGACACACATTAGTTCAACAAAGTACTCATGTTTCAAAAAGCAATATAGTAGCCTGAATAATTCCATATAACATAAGCAGTTTGTTCACTATTTCTCAATCAAGAATGCCATCCTAGGAACCCAATGAAAGAAGAAACTGCCCTAAAGGCTTCAGTATAGTTTCTTTTCCAATCCATTTGAAGAAATAATATATACTCCATTAGGAATAAGATCATGTCTATTAGGTACCATGTATATACTATGTACAGTAAATGTTATATACATATATTTTACATAGATAGAAATAGCCAGGTTCAATACATAATTAATACATGAGAATCTGTAAATTTGCAGTCTTTCAAAATAATACACATGCTTAATTGAGGGTAAGAATAGCAGTCCCTTCTATTATTCTAAAAAAGAAAGGGGCACTAGCTAACTACTCATGGATGATGTAAATTTGTTTTTAGAAAAAAAGAGTAGAGCATTGATAACAAATTTTGTCTTTGTACCATATCAAATAGCTTATGCAACACTCATTTTTAAAAAATGCGTCATAAACTATTTCAGATATGGCAGTCTTTGTGTTGAAATTTATGGAACGGTGCCAGTTAGCATGTGATCTGTCCATCATTTCTACTTTTGAAAATCCAAATTAGATGATTCAAATGTGCACTCAAAGAGCTTACCCCCGGAAACCACTTATAGACTTCGTGGGGTACAGAATGGCTTGGTTGCTGATTGGTTTTAGCCTCAAGGAATATCACATCAATGCACAGCAGTCGCCTATGACTACCAATTTGCCTCCCTGTGTGATGCTAGGTATTGCCTGTGGTCATTAAAGCCATGTTTGGTAAAGGGCTTCACTTGTTCACTGATTGCCCTTTCCTTCATTAGCAGTCAAAACAATGAAGACAACAAATTGCAAATTTAAAATTTAACTCTCAAACTTCTCAAGATTACAAGGTTATATTGAAGCCAAGTTTTCTTTCAGACTTTATATTCGTTCAGTTATGAAATCACTCTCCACAACACTTGATTTGTAGACTCAAGTGAGATTCAATTTATTTTATTTTATTATTTTATTTTATTTTATGTTTTCAGATATATTTTAGGTAGCATTATAAACAAAATGCTATATTTACTTTTCATCATTTAATATTTTATTTTAATTACATTGGAACTTAACTGTTAATATTTTATTTTGAGTTTGCTCTATAGGTTTTGGTAACAATTTGAACTTTAAAATAAAAAAAAAATTTTTAATAAATGTGAAATCCATAGTATATTGACATGCTAATTAATGAAACTTAAACAACTGACTTTACAAACTGGCTAATGGATTAGTCAACTCTATGGAATCACCTAATTGGTAAATTGCAAATTTACACTAATTTTCTAAATACTCAAACTTCTATTTTAAAATAATATATCAGTCAAGCTATCATAGTTCTTTTTATAGATACTTTAAGAATAGGATAATTTTGGGGGCATTAAAGTAATTGACTGAAATTCCTATACTTTAGATGAGGTTAAGTGGGATAATAAGCTATAAGCTGTATTTCAGTGAACAGAAGTGTAATTACTTATAGTGATAATTGTACTATTATTAGACAATCTGTGGATTCATACATATAACACTTATTCAGTTATAAATATCTAATAAGGTTCATCTTTTGATAGGTAACTCAAAATTATTGTTAGATCTAGGAAAAATAAACTCAAATAAATTTAGTTATCTATAGCATAAATCTTCCAGAATAAAATGCTCTAAGAAATTTTTAATTAAAGACAAAGTAGGTTTTTCTTAATACAGAATAGAAATGGATTTTAACAATGTAGAAAATTTGAAAGCCACAGTAATTTTGCTGGGAGCATAAATTAAAGCAGGTCAAAAGGCCAAAGACAATATTGGTGAATTAAAAGGCAAAAAGGCATTCAAATAATAATTTTGAATAGTCTAATTGTATTTGCCAAGCTGTTAACTGCCTCGTGTATTAAATTTTGTTTAATTAGCTGTAAATTCAGGTAATAGTATGGATTTAGAAACAACTTATTAAATATGGTTCTGATAAGATTACATCATAAAGGCTGGCAATTTGGGGACAACTACATTTTAATATGAATGACATTTTATGTATTTATTTTTTGATAGGTAACTTATTGCTCAATCTTTTATCATTTTTAGTCATGATATTTTTACACTTTGCTTTCTCATGTTTACTCACATCGAGATTTGGATAGGGTTAGATTTGGTCTGTCAGGTATACCAAGCTGATAGATTAATAATAATAAAACCCTGACAATACAGAGACCATTTATTATGTTGTAGGCACTCTGCTAAGTCTTTAACATGCACTATTTTACTTTATCTTCACATTAACCATTTGAAAAAAAAATAGTTATTTTCCACATATCAGATAAGAAAACTAAACCTCAGATAGGTTATATAAATTCTACAGAATCATATAATCATAAAATGGCCATGTCAGAATGTAAACAGAGTCAATTTGGATTCCAGAACCCCAACTTTTAGCGATACAGCAATATTTTGTATAGTAGAATAAATGTTTAACCGCAAAGTACTCAGCCACAAACCGTTCAGAAACCATCAAATCTAGGAATGGAGGGACCTTGATGAGCTACTCTTACAGTCCAATAGTTCATCTAATGGTTTCCTTTCCATAATCTCAGAAACATTGTCACCCGTTTTTCAAACAAATTTCTACTGAAACTCTCAGTAGCTTAAAGGTATTTCTCATAAGGTTGTTTTGGGCCTGCTTGTGCCTTTTTCCCAAGAATTCTAGTTTGGCTCTTCTACTCTGACACTGAAATTTTCCACTATCTCAGATCCTTTTACCAGTCATATTGAATATCTAAAATGTACTAGATAGGTATTTATATGTGTGGGTGTGGGTGTATGTATACACATAATTAATTAAATTATAATTATATATGCATACTATATACTACGAAATACACACATTATTATATATAGACACATTATTGTATATACACACATTAATTAAATTATGTAATTATAACTTTACGTGTATATATATATAAACAAAAATAAAATTCTAAGCCACACAATTGACTGATGGACTCCCCTTTAGGCCAAGGATATTCCAAAGTACACCTGAGAAACTAGTTCAGGTCATGATGGGAAGCACCCCCACCACCCACCCCCAACATGACTCATTATACATTCTTCCTTTGGAATTCAGGCACAACTGACCAGCATAAATGTTAAAACAGAGATCTTAAGACTGACAAAGCAGATTCTTTGTAGCAACGAGATACCAAATTCCAAATTCATTCTAGTATAGTATCTCATGACAGATAGTAGGCCCTGAAGGAAGCTGAAGTATTTTATTTCAAAATATATTTCATTGATATATACATTGAAATGGCCTCACAAAGCTGTCACTTGTGGGTAAAATCTACATTCTGTAGAGAATCTCCTTTCCTTCTCAGGTCCATTCCTGATCCTGGAGACAATTCAGCAAGAGAGTTTGCCACCTTCTTAGGTCTGATAAGAGTTCTGAAGCTTGCTACCTGGAAGCTTCATCTGCATAATCAAAACCTTGGTCTTTACAACCTCTTCTTTTAACCCACACACTTCTTTCTACTGATTTCAGGTCTTTAGATAATAACTTAACTCTTTCAATCACTTGCCAATCAGAAAAGTCCTTCAATCTACCCATGACCTATAAGCTTTGAGTTGTTCTGCCTTTCTGAACTGAACTAATGTATACCTTACATGTATTGATTGACGTCTGCCTATAACTTCTGTCCTCATAAAATGTATGAAATCAAACTGTACACCAACCACCTTAGGAACATGTTCTCAGTACTTCCTGGTGTTCATGGTTTACACAGTTAGCTCAGAATAAATCTCTTTAAGTATTTTACAATATGTTACCTCATTTAACTCTCACCATATATTTATGAAGTAGATTTTTGTTATTACCTTTAAATAGGTCAAGAGAAATTAAATAATTTGTCCATAGTTAAAGAACAAATAACCATGGATAGCAACTATGTCTTTTGACTTCAAATTCATTTTGCCCTAGAGAATCAATCTTACAAATTTACAATTCAATGGTTTTTGCTTCATAATAGATGTAATTATAACTCACTTATTTTTCATTTCTGTTTATTCTGCCCCTGTTTTGTTATGAAGTGTAAGAGCTCTGGGTTTTGTATGCTGCTTTATGTTTGCAAATAACTAAAGCAAGGCTTCTCCGACTCCTAGACTGAAATATGCCTATTTAAATAATGGTTCCAATCCAATTGATTCCCTTTCTTCTTATCTTCAAAAATAAAATACAGAGGTAATATCTAGGAAAAAGGTTTATGCAAAATACTCTAAATATAAGCTCATCTTTAACTAGAAGTTCGTTTGGGAAGACAAAGTAAACATTAAATGAAATAGTGTGAATACATAATTGAGAGTGAAAGCATTTTCAGTCTAATTATTGATATCATAGTAATTATGCTGCTTGAAAAGCATCTTAGTTAACTATTATTATTTGCCAATGACCCTTGTATTTCGTGCATAAAATGGGATGACCTAATTTAATTCAATTAAAGCAACATGCAACATTACACGTTTTATTAACATTAATTTTCACACATCATAATTTTTATTTTATAATTCTTAACTAACAATTAAGATAAACAGATTATATTTGTCTACAATTTTTTAAATGAAATTATTTCTTCAGAATAATTTCAGAATAGAGTCATGCAATACCATGTCTGATTTTCAGTATAATCTTAACAATATATTATGTATTAAAGTTTTTTAAACCCTGTGTTCACTGTCTGTAAGTATAGATAAATCTCATTTAAACAGAGTTAACAGCTGATTCACTCAGCTTCCCCTTCTAATTGTTAGGTTTGAGTCCTGTAATTAGACAGCATAACAGCTAACATACTTTTTTATCAACTTGTCAAAGAGGGAGTTTTAGTAAGTGATACATTATATCATGAAAATCCTCCTTCAACAGGACTTTTAAAAAGAACTTACACAAATCCAAACAATTAGTCCTCCTGGAGCATTCTAATGAAATCACTAATAAGACATCCGGAAATGCAAATACATACATAAATTGTTCCTATGTGAATATAGACTTTGGAATTATCACACTTGTTTTTGCCCTATCCTGGAGAACAGCTAGTATTTTTAGTAATTATTCTCTTTAAGCCTTTATTTGTATAAAGTTTGAATTCAAAAGAGATGTGTAACCAAAACATATATAAAATTATTGTAGATATTTTCATTATGTGTTTTCTTAATCTTGCCAGTATTTTGTTGGTGAAACACCTATAAGATTATCTACTTAATAAAATGTAATTCATTTGTATATAACTATAATGAAACATTAGAAATTTAAAAGATAATAATGAGTACAATGCACATAAAGTGCAAAAGTTCTATGACTACTTTAAAGAACCATCCATGTTAATACACAGTCTTGTGGAAATGGCAGCATACACCCCCAGCTAACCTTTAATTTTTTCATTATTATAGCCTCATCACTGTCTTCCACTAAAGAGACTTTGTTAGACAAAGGAAAAAGAAAACACATATCTGGATACTATAACAGTCAACTATAATCATTATTTACATAATATGAATTCCACAGTTCATAAGGGACATAGATTTGCAGTCTAACCTTTGGAATTATAAGTGTCATGTATTCCTATTAAGACATGGATCCTTGGTGGAAGCATAGCCATTTGCTATAGGTAGGTTCTTAATAAAAATTTTGAAAAAATGAAATAAAATCATATTTTAAGAGGTATGATAATATAAAACTTTACTAAACTTAAAATGAGTCTTCAGTCAAGGGGATTCATTGTATAATCAAACAAAATCTAGAAGTCATGAATAATTTATGCTGAAAATTATAAATAAAATAAAACCTCTTTAAGCATTTCAGGCAGCAAAAATTGGTTAACAATAGAGAAACAAAAATCTAGTTGAGGACAATAGGACACTTTCTAGAGACTTTTAAGAAGAAAAGATTGCGATTCAATAATTTTCTATCCAGCAGAGAGCTGCCATTCACAGACAAATTTGTAGAAAATATACTGCCCATGTGTTCTTTCTTGAGAATAAAATTAAAATTTTAAAATCAACAGTTAAGGCTTTTTCATATTTGTTAACTTAGTTATAAAAGTAAATGTCTCTTTAACAGTAAATGATACACAGTACTGATAGTAACTCAGTAGATCACCATACATAATTATATGTATTTTCAAATAAAGAGGAAAAAAATGTGAAGAAATAAATACTAATAATGGAGCTTAATTTCAATTTTGCATGCCCTATGAGGACATGAGTCATTTCTCACTTGATTGTCCTTATATTTCTCCTGCCCAGAACAATTCCTGGCACACAGTAGAACTTTAATTAATATTTGTTAAGTGAACACCTCTAATATGGGGATAAGGAATAAATTCCATTTTATTCTAGACATTGATAATTCTAGAGATATGTATATGAATATACATGCATACTTAAAGATGAACATTGGTTGATAAAAATGATTTTTTGGGGCCAGGTGTGGTGGCTCATGTCTGTAATCCCAACACTTTGGGAGGTCAAGGGGGGTGGATCACCTGAGCTCAGGAGTTCAAGACCAGTCTGGCTAACGTGGCAAAACCCTGTCTCTACTAAAAATACAAAAATTAGCCAGGTGTGGTGGCGGGCACCTGTAATCCCAGCTACTCGATAGGCTGAGGTAGGAGAATCCCTTGACACCTGGGAGGTGGAGGTTGCAGTGAGCCAAGATCATGTCACTGCACTCCAGCCTGGGCAACAGAGCAAGACTCCATCTCAATAAATAAATAAGTAAATAAATAATAATTTTAAAAAAGTCTTTGTATTTGAAAGTCTAACTTTTAAAGTCTTAAATCAGAGTCTGAGACGAGAAGGCACATGAGGTGATATGATTAGGGAAATTGCTAATGTACTGTATAGACAGCCAGGATGGCGTTGATTTTTCAGAATTAAGAATAAGAGAGGAATTAGATATTCAATAGGAGAAATCCATAAGCATTTTGAAAGACATTATTCTGAAGTTGGCAGGGATCCAAGGAAAGAATAGCTCATGAGAGTCTGTGAAGACTGCAATGACTAGACACCAAGCACTACAGTCCAGAGGACCTCACGATGGAGTTTACATGGAGGGACTGGATCTTTCAGTAATGCCTGATGAGTTTAAACATACCTGTTTTGGAACAGGAAAGGAATTATCAGCTGTGGTCACCAGAGGCTGAAATCTAGGGCTTAACTCATATTCTTTTACTGATAAAATGTTTCATATCAACGTTATGGTGTCTGTACTCAAAGTGAAATACATTTATATAAGGAAATAAATGTTTTGTTTCTTATAATTACTGTGTATGCATAATATAATAGATTATTTCATTTTATTTATATTTTCACATATTCTAAAAACATATTATTACATTACTATAAAATAGTTTTACTTTCTTGTTTAATTCACTTAAAATTTAAAATAACAAAAATATAAAAGTATTTATGCTTCTATAACAAAATAGAAGGAAAGAACTTTAAAATATTTATTAAAATACTTAGTACTTTGTGAAAATTATCTTGCTAAAGGTCTCTTTGTCTCCATTCTTTGATTTTCCTCTCTTCCTTTTCTTCTTCTTTCTCATTAACATGAGATAACTTCCTCAATCTCATCATATCCATTTTCTTATGAATTAAAGATACAAGAAAATCTCTAACACCAAGTATAGCACAACTCTCTCACCAGCTGGATACCGACTTTGATATAAATATAAATGACTTGCTATTTAAAAGAAATCAAACTCCAATAATTGAGAGTTATAACTTTTATTAGAATGTTTTCTTCTATACATGTGCAATCTCATTATCTAAACATTTAATCAATTAACTTAATTAATCTAAATTTAGAATTTTATTCTGTATATAATTGGATGCACCACAAACAGCTTCCCTGGTAGGCACCAGGAAATGCAGTGGCACCCAGAAGCTTGGAGATGCCAGGAACTACAGGACCACCAAGGAGTCACAGCCCTGGTTCAGGGATCTCTCAAGTCTGGGCTCTCTGAAGGGCCACAGTTCCTCTCTCCTTCTCTTCACCTGCAGTGTGGCTCCAGCCCTGTTTGTGTTACACCTCTTTAAACCTCACCATTCAGTGGGTCCCGAGTTCTTGTCCTGCAACCAGGAAGAATGAGGCCGGAAGACATGTGAAGGCTGAGCAAGACAAAGAGGAGCTTTATTAAGCAATAGAACAGCTCAGTCTCCCAGAGGGCACAGCTCCTTTCCACAGCCAGAGTGTCCTGACAAGTGTTTAGCACCTAACAGAGAGGAGACCCTGGAGTTGGAAGCTCCTCTCTGCAGACAGATCATCCTATGGTCTCTGAATCTCTCGGCAGAGAGGAGGCCCTGAATTGGATTGCTCCTCTCGGCAGGTGGGTCATCCTGTTGTCTCTTCAGCCCTCAGCAGAGAGGAGGCCCTGGAGTGAGTTGCTCCTCTCTGTAACTGGTCATCCTGATGTCTGCTGCTCTCAGTAGAAAGGAGGCCCTGGAGTGGGTAGTTCCTCTCTGCAGCCAGTTGTCCACCTGTTCAGTTCTGGCTGAGTCCAAGACTTTTACAGGCCTCAGAGGAGAGGAAGTGTGCCCCAATTGGTTCATGGGAAGCCATGGGCAGTCCTAGAAAAGGCACCACAAGTTTCCACTGTGGTCTATGGGACTGGCAGCCTGGACCCCAGCCATCAGGCCCTCCCTGGCCAGAAGGTGGAGCCTCACTGTGGACTTGTCCCCTTCTGCCAAGGAACCTGTCTGAGTCCTGCTCTTGTTCATGGTGCCCAGGCTGTACGTGCCAAGGGGTGCCTTCAGGACAGTGCTTAGGGGCCCTCAGCATCCCCTCAGCTTCCCTCCTATGCTCGTTGGCACTCAAACTCTGGAGGTGACTGAGGTGGCAGGGGCTAGCACGTCAGCATTGCACCAAGTGTGTGCACACCAGGCCAGGCCACAACAGTGCCTGGGCTCAGCCCTGACTTTGCTCCAAGAACAGAGCCGGTTCCAACAGCAGGGAGAAGCCAGGCAGCAGGAGCAAGCACTTCCAAGCCTGTCAGGGAATGGGGGACTTACTGGGCCCCCAGGAGTGCAGGGATGCCCAGGTCAGCAGCCACGGTTTGGGTGACTGCAACTGTGCCTGGGGGATTAGGGCTCCTGCCTGCTCTGTGGAGTGGGAGGTCCAGGTCTGCAGCCATTACTTGGGCAGCTGCAGCTGCTCCCAATGGGGGCGGGGCTCCCTACTGCTCTGTGGAATGAGATGCTTGGCCGCCCTCCCAGCTGCAGCAGGAGCGATGGCAGCAGCCATTCCAGACAACCCACCACCGTGTCACAACTACCAAACACAAAACCTAGAGAGTCAATACAATGAAGATTAGAACTACCAAAAATATGAGAAAACTGAAGTTTTAAAACTGATGTTTTACAAAAATCTACATACACATTTGATGGGAACTATAAATGATGATTTACTGTTTGTATAGTGAATTTATCAATTTCACTAAATTAATCTTGGACATTGTGTTGAAAACATAGATTCACATTAAATACAATTGTTTTTAATTATACAGTTAACTTGATTTTCTAGTCCAGAAGACTACAGATAGTTTCATTCATTGAATGTTTGTTAATTGCCTTCCATGTATAAGGTACTGTACTAGATGCTTATGTACATCATTTAATCTGGGCACTATGACGCTTTAGGCCCAGTAAATTTTGTTGTTTGTATTAGGATGCTAAGAGAAACAGAACTAATCAGATGTTTATCATAAGGAATTGGCTCATATAATTATGGAGGCTTGACAAGTCCCAAGATGTGGAAGGTGAGTCAGTAAGCTCAAGACTCAAGGACAGCTGTTGTTTCAGTTGAAGTCTGAAGGCAAGAAATCCGAAGGCCCTGGTTCGAGGGTAGTCAGGTAGGAAAAATTCTTTCTTACTCAGGGGATAGTCAGCTTTCTGCCCTGTTTATGCCTTTACCTGATTGAATGGGGTCCACTCACATTAAGGAGGACAATCTGCTTTACTAAGTCTACTGAATCAAATAATAGTCTCATCCAAAAACACCCTCAAAAAAACGCACTCAAGCTGTTTCACCTATCTGGGCACTGTGTGGCTCAGTCAACTATATACATAAAATTAACCCTCACAATGTGGAAGGCTGTCCTATGAATTGAAGAATGTTTAATAGCATTCCTACACACTATTAGTTACATACTAGTAGTGTCACACACTACTAGTGTCTCTAAATGCTACACACTAGTAGTGTCTCTCTGCTCCAGTTGTGACAACAACCGCAAAATGTTTTCAGATCTTGCCAAATGTCCCACGGGTGACAAAATCACTTCTGGTTGATAACTGCTGTCATCCATAATATCTTTAATCCTCATAACAGATTTACTATGGAACTACTATGATTATCATTATACAAATGAAAAACTGAGGCTCAGAGTTATTAGCAATGTGCCGAATACCACATAGTTAACACAAATGTAGAGCTAGTAGTTAGGTTCATGTGTGCCTGACTCTAAACTGCATTCCATTTTCAGTACATCGTAGTGTGTCCAGTTGGCAGTTGAACATTGAATAGGCAGCTCAGAAGACAAGTTGGCACAAGATGTGGAGTCAACATGATATACCTAACATAGTTAAAGCCCTTGTTATTAATAAAATTGACTTAGGATAAGCAATATAATTATTAGTCTCAAGGGGAAGAAACACTTCTGAGGGAAAATATGAAATCTTAAAGTTCCCCATGGATTAGTTGGCCCATATAAACCCACCCAATTGAGCAGAATTTAAACAACATTGTGATAATATTCATGGATCATTGAATCTATACTGATCACCAGAATATCTCCCTTCTTTCCCTTTCATAAATTTGAAATAGTCATAATAAAAATCACAGCCTCCGGAGGGATCTTTTGTGTGTGTGTTAGAACTGGTAAGATATGAACACAAATTACTATATTAGCCTAATAAAATATTTCCTAACAAAAACAGAGGGTAGAGGAAAAAAGGACATGAAATAAATTTAAGAGTATTTAGCAGTCATATGATAAGCTTTTGTGGGATAAAAAAAGGTAAGCCTAAAAAAGCTATCTTCTTTCTAAACAAAATTAAGTATAATTGATGGGAAAATATGAATTAGTAATATCCCAGTCTTGACCACAAAATTAAGATAAATAAAATACCTTCCTAGGTTTTTCATTTGTTTGTTTATTTGTTTGTTTACTTTATAGACAGAGTCTTGCTCTGTCTCCCAGGCTGGAGTGCAGCGGCGTGATCTCAGCTCACTGAAACCTCCCCCTCCTGGGTTCAGGCGACTCTCCTGCCTCAGCCTCCCAAGTAGCTGGGATTATAGGCGCGGCTATATAACCAAGCCCGGCTAATTTTTGGATTTTTAGTAGAGATAGGGTTTCATCATATTGACCAGGCTGTTCTTGAACTCCTGACCTCAAGTGACTCACCCATCTCGGCCCAAAGTCCTAGGATTACAGACTTGAGCCACCACACCTGGCCCTGCCTAGACTTTGTTTATAATATTTTGTATCTATTCTTCAAGAGGGTATCCACTTTTTTTTATTATTATTATTTTTTAAAATTTCAATAGGTTTTTGTAAAACAGGTGGTATTTGGTTACATGAATAAATTCTTTAGTGGTGATTTCTGAGATTTTGGTGCACCCATCACTGGAACAGTGCAGCTCCTTCCACACTGAATAGAATTGACCTGGCAATAAATAGGTACTTTTTTGATTATTATATTTTAAGTTCTAGGGTACATGTGCACAACATGCAGGTTTGTTACATATGTATACATATGCCATGTTGGTGTACTGCAGCCATTAACTCGTCATTTACATAGGTAGATCTCCTAATGCTATCCCTTCCCCCTCCCCCAACCCCAAATAGACCCCAGTGTGTTCCCCACGCCATGTCCAAGTGTTCTCATTGTTAAATTCCCAACTATGAGTGAGAACATGCAGTGTTTGGTTTTCTGTCCTTGCGATAGTTTGCTCAGAATGATGGTTTCCAGCTTTATCCATGTCCCTACAAAGGACATTAACTCATCCTTTTTCATGGCTGCATAGTATTCCATGGTGCATATGTACAGCATTTTCTTAATCCAGTCTATCATTGATGGACATGTGGGTTGGTTTCAAGTCTTTGCTATTGTGAATAGCAGCTTGATTTATAATCCTTTGGGTATATACCAAGTAATGGGATGGCTGGGTCAAATGGTATTTCTAGTTCTAGATCCTTGAGGAATCACCACACTGTCTTCCACAATGGTTGAACTAGTTTACAGTCCCACCAACAGTGTAAAAGTGTTCCTATTTTTCCACATTCTTTCCAGCACCTGTTGTTTCCTGACTTTTTAATGATTGCCATTCTAACTGGTGTGAGGTGGTATATCATTGTGGTTTTGATTTGCATTTATCTGATGGCCAGTGATGATGAGCATTTTTTTCATGTGTCTGTTGGCTGCATAAATGTCTTCTTTTGAGAAGTATCTGGTCATATCCTTTGCCCACTTTTTGATGCAGTTGATTTTTTCTTGTAAATTTGTTTAAGTTCTTTGTAGATACTGGATATTAGCCCTTTGTCAGATGGGTAGATTATAAAAATTTTCTCCCATTCTGTAGGTTGCCTGTTCACTCTGATGGTAGTTTCTTTTGCTGCACAGAAGCTCTTTAGTTTAATTAGATCCCATTTGTCAATCTTCGCTTTTGTTGCCATTGCTTTTGGTGTTTTAGTCATGAAGTCCTTGCCCATGCCTATGTCGTGAATGGTATGACCTAGGTTTTCTTCCAGGGTTTCTATGGTTTTAGGCCTAATATTTAAGTCTTTAATCCATCTTGATTAAGTGTGACTACTGAGGCTAGGTCTTTAAAGACATGGTGGCTTCCACCATAGCTTCTGCTGATCTGCTAGATGGCTCATGCTGGAGAAAGCCAGCAACCCTAAAAACAGCTCAAAATGTTGAGAGACTGAGGATTCCTGAAAGCAACTAACAATAATTTCTTAGGCAATTAAATTTGAGCCATGTTGAAAGCAGGTATACCAGTCCAAGTTAAGCCTTAATGTGACTGTATCAGGGTTAACATCTTGGATGAAACCTCATGAGAAATTCTAAGCTTGGCTGGGTTGGTGGCTCATGCCTGTAGTTCCAGCACTTTGTGAGGCCAAGACATGTAGATCACGACGTCAGGAGTTTGAGACCAGCCTGGATAATATGGTGAAACCCTGTCTCTACTAAAAATACAAAAATTAGCTGTGTGTGGTGGCACAAGCCTGTAGTCCCAGCTACTCAGGAGATTGAGGCAGAAGAATCTCTTGAACACAGGAGACGGAGGTTGCAATAAGTCAAGATCATACACTGCACCCCAGCCTGGGTGACAGAGCGAGACTCCATCTCCAAAAAAAAAAAAAAAAAAAAACAGGAGAGAGAGAAATTCTAAGCTGAAACCACCACAGTTTGAATTTGGGAATTCATATTTTTAAATTCTGAATGATTTTGAGATAATAAATGTTTGTTTTCCTTTTAAGCTACTGAATTTGAGGCAACTTATTAGGCAGCAATAGATAATGAATAAAACATCCATCTAGAGGTACACAAGTGGGGGTGAGGTATCTTAAATATTTAAGCAGTCATATTTTTACTTGGCCTATCCTTACCATACTTACTCAAAGCAAGATTTTCAGATTAAAACAGCAAGGTTGTTTCAAAGAGTCGATTTCAAAGACATTGTTCATTGAAGTTACCTATGGTAACACTAAAGGTCTAAGTTAAAGGAGCCCATACATAAGATTTTGTAAAGTAAGATAAATATACAACACCTTTCCTATCCTTCATGTTGTTCTCTATAGAAGACATAATCCAATATAGTCTAAGAAGAAAAAATGCTTCCAACAAAGTCTTCAATTGTAACATTATTGCATTTTAGCTAGTGCAAATATATTTTGGATATCAAAATCACTCTGTATAAAATCAGACTAAATCTATGAAAGTCAACCCGAAGACAGAGCAACATATAATTTGTGTACTATGATCTATTGAAACCCTATCGATGACTGGTAAATACTAGATGGTAGATTATGCAAAAGTTCAAAAAATTGATTTAAAAGTTCAAAATGATTTCACCCAAAATGGCATTGACTTCTTATTGATTTAACCCAAAGCAGTCCAAATTTACACACTACCACATTTAAAACTTACAAAATAAGCAGCGGAAAATGGCAAATTAAAGTGCATAAATCAATTGCTTGACAAGTCTAGATTTTATAACTAGAGAATTATGAAAAACTCAGACACATTATACAAGTAGGTAATTTTAGAAGTGAAATTATATTTTAAGTTAAATGTTACTTAGTCTAAAGCTATTACAAATGATAGGAACTTAGTCACTTTTATTCATTTTTAATGATTTATAAAAATGTTTCAACCATGGATGTCAACATTGATTCATCTCCAACCAGATTTTCACTCCCACCTTAACCTTAATATCATCTTTAGCTTTGTATAAGCAAATCAGTACAGGCATGCCAAATAAATGCTATTTCTGTATTCACTTCTGGTTTAGGCTTACGTCAGGTATCCTTTCCTTGTAGTTCATCCAAGTATTTATTAAAATGTTCCCAATGTTGTTGATAAAGAAAAGAAAAATTAATATTCTTTAACAAAAACATGATATTTGAGCCTTTATAAGTGTCTGAGAGGACTTGTCACTAACCGGAACAGTGGTTCTCAACTGTGGACTCCAAATCAGCAGCACCAGTAACACCTGAAAACATGTTACACATGAAAACTTGTAGGGTCCTACCTTAGACATGCTGAATCTGAAAAACTGGGGAAACAGGGCTCAGTGATCTTCTAACAAACCCTTTGTGATTCTAAGACACGCTAAAGATTGAGGAACAATTAGAATGTAGAAGAAATTGGACTGATATTAATGATGTGGACTATGCACAACTATTTGCAAAAACAAAATATTTCATATTCAGGAAATAAGTAGGAAGAGGTTCTACTCAGCTCCACCAACAATTTCTAGTTCAAAAATACAGAATCTGTTACTCAACCAAAATAAAAACCAAACCAAAGGAAGTAGCCACTTTTTTACTGTGTACACAACACCATCTAAGGAACTGTGGGAGAGCTGTTTTTCTCTCACCTTAACTTTCAACCATTATGTTGTGGGGCATTTAATTTTTCCTATTTCTTTCATTGCATTTTTATTATTTAATATGTATCTTTTCCTCTCCTAGTTCCTTGAGAGTAGTGGCCATGCCTTTTCTTTTTTTGCCATTGAATGTCCAGAAACTATATCAGTACCTGATATGCTGTAGAAACTTAAGAAATATGCCAAATAAGCATGGAATTAATAGATTAATGAATAAAGTGAATGAATGCTGCACTATAAACTGTCATGTCTATATCAGTTTTCACTGGATTCTTCTGAACTATTATTGTAACTGGCACAGGGGAAGCACATAATAAATATTTGGTCAATTAATAAATTTACTAATGCATTGAAACTGTTTTCCCAACTTGTGCTTTGCCTTTAAACTTAAAAACATTTTAAACTTACAAACATTTTTTGATTTTATATATTCAAATATAGTTTTTGCCTTCTTTGGGGATTTCCCTCCATAATTCTAATCATTAAAGCTTCTCATTAATATGTTCCTAAGTCTAACTAGATTTATGTTTCTTTTATTTTGCTAATCCCTACTTCTGTTTAAAGAAATTTTATTTTGTTTACTTAAGATTAGTCAATGAAATAACCAAATTGAGTGCGTTCTGTTTTATATGATTAAGAGAGTTGATGAGTAAATTTTTCACACACATATACAGAAGAGTTCAAAAGGGATAAAATGATAAAGAAAAATTACATGGCATTATTAGTTTTATAGTCCTACCTTATTAATAGTACGGTAATTTTTATATTTATGTTAATAGTATAATAATCATAAATTATTAATTTTATATATCTTATTGGAAAATTCACTAACAAATTTCACATTTCTGTCTTTTTTTTAAACCTTGAAACATTCCAGATTAACACCCAGAAAGGACTGTCTCTGACAGTAAAAATGTATAAAGTATAAACATTTAAAAAAATTCCTTAGATTATTCTGTTTCTCTTTTTTAAGACATGGTATTTAGCTATGTTTGAAGGGTTTTTTTTTTTTTTTAAATAGAAGTGTTGGAATTATATATCTACTATGTTCCAGGTGTAGTACAAAGTACTTTTTCCATGATTTCATTAATTTATATAGAAAACTTCTAACGTAATTTTTTGTCTCTTTATTTTTTAGAATAGAAAACTTTCAGATAATGCCAGTATTTCTGTAGGGAAACATTAGTAGTATTTTACCCTATAATTATACTTAAGTCTATTTGATTCCAATAATATATCAGTCAACTCTTGCTGTGCAAAACATAATCCAAAATCTAGTGACTTAAAACAATGAATCTTTATTATTTTCTACAATTCTATGGATGGCTAATGGTTCTTTTGGTCTATGCTGGTTTAGCTGATCCCTCTGGTCAGGTGGTGACTTTACTGGGGCCTTACAGTCTGGGAGGTCCTTACTTACATACCAGGCAGTTGGCCCACTCTCAGCCACAGTGCCACATGTTGTTTTCTACATGGACTCCTCACCAGGGGAGCTCAGGCTGTTCACATGATGATATCAGGATTCTACAGTCAGCTAGAGAGCGAGCCCCATTTAAGAAGCTGTTTTACACTTCAGAATCATTAGTTGATTCTACTTGCATATCAATTAATGTCTCAGTGGCCAAACAAGTCACATAGCCAAGCCTAGATTCAAAGAGAGGAGAAGCTTTCAACAATGCAATTTTTAGAATAAGGTCTGAATTGTGTGTTTTCCAAATAATCAAAATTGCGCATACTTTAGATAAAATCATATTCCTGCACACAAATTTGGGAAGGCATTTAATATTCTCATGGAAGGTGAATAAAAGTCATGATTATTATTTTTTGGAAAACATATACAATTGCTCAGAAATATGTTTAATTGATTCAATTATATTTTAATAGTAATTTGCAAAGCAATATATGTGTTCTTGGTGGATTTATTTATATCCTCGGTTTATTTGTGTGTAATATTTTGATGTTTATTTCTATAATTATCTAATGTTGCTGAAAGTTAATTTTAGTTGGATAGTGATCAAGAAGTAGAAGCCACTCCAACCTCAAAGGAATTTGTTGATTAAAACTCACGGCCTATACAAACATTTTGGTTACTGATCCTCCATTAACATGCTTTATCTCAAGTGTACACAATGTGCTTTTGCTACAATTAATAACAGCATACATACAGTTAGAATGTTGTCTATTAAATATAGCATTGCTTGGCCAATCAAATCATTGTACTGTGGAACAGGGAATGGCTTGCTATAAGTAAGAAAGAAAGGCATAGCATAGCATTAAAGAAAAGCAGAGACAAACACATATTTCCTGGAACTTAGAAATATAGTAACTTATTAGTGAATTGTAGCATGTAGTCAGAAAACTAAACTGTTATACTCAATAGATACATTACTCTCAGAGATATTAAATGAAAAAAAGATAACTGAGCCTGCTTTTATATTCAGCATGCAAATCTTTTTAAATTTAATAGTGATTGTTTTATAATCACTGTTAACTTACTTGTTAACATTTTTAGTCTTTTATTTTTTATAAGTGAACCTCCAAAAATTCTATGTCCAAAGTGTGCCTTGAACTCAGAAATATTAACAAATATTTCTCTCTATGGATCTAAAGGGATAAATTGGGTGATGATCATTCAACTTACAAGTCAATTTGTTACAGTATTCCTTCCAACAGCCACCCTCTGGCATATTAAAGTGTGAATCAATTTGTAAATGATGACTTATACACTTGCCGAGAGAGTAATGCAACTTACATGAAGATTGCTTGTAAAACTTATTACATGTGAATCATTTTTCTAAAATAGATGCAATAGCAATTAGATAATTTAGTATACTTTTTTCTAAAATGCTTAATATAAAATGGTAGTTTTGATAACCTCAAGTAGATACTATGTCACCAAATATTTATTTCAAATAGAGCAAACTCAGTCTATAGTTCAACATAGGTTGAATAATGTTACATAACCACAGGCTGTGTCTCTTCTAAAGATAGCACATATTTGATATTACATCTTGTTGCCAGATTAGATGACAAGCAATATTCAAATCACAAAATCCTCTTGTATAAACAGGCTGTAACTATAGTGCCAGATTATGATTTTCAATTACCATATGTTTCTAAATGTTTGTTTAGGATTTTAGAAACAGTGTGCTTTTTTGTCCCAAGCAATAAAATAAAATAAGCCTTTATTTTGATAATATTTGAAAGTATAAATAGTGGAAAGAGAAGACAAATTATCTTTAAATCTCGGCTTGATAGAAGGGAATTATGGTATTTTGGCCTAGGGGAAAAAAAAAAAAAAAAAGAAAACTGAAATTAACTCAAAAAATCACTCAGGCTCACAACACCAAAAAATAAAGGTAGTAAGACTATTGTCATAGAAGCAGAGTTCTATTTTTTTATGAATGTGTCAGTGAACAACAACAATACTTGAAGCTTTAAACTGCTATTGTAAAACATTTTCAGAAGATTCTATTTTTTCTCATCATGATATAAAATTACCAGAGACACTTTATTTATTTATTTACTATTATACGTTAAGTTCTAGGGTACATGTGCACAACGTGCAGGTTTGTTACATATGTATACATGTGCCATGTTGGTGTGCTACACCCATTAATTCGTCATTTACATAAGGTATATCTTCTAATGCTATCCCTCCCCCATGACCCCACCCCATGACAGGCCCTGGTGTGTGATGTTCCCTTTCCTGTGTCCAAGTGATCTCATTGTTCAATTCCCACCTGTAAGTGAGAACATGCGGTGTTTGGTTTTTTGTCCTTGTGATAGCTTGCTGAGAATGATGGTTTCCAGCTGCACCCATGTCCCTACAAAGGACATGAACTCATCCTTTTTTATGGCTGCATAGTATTCCATGGTGTATATGTGCCACATTTTCTTAATCAAGTCTATCATTGATGGACATTTGGGTTGGTTCCAAGCCTTTGTCATTGTGAATAGTGCCGCAATAAACATATGTGTGCATGTGTCTTTATAGCAGCATGATTTATAATCCTTTGGGTATATACCAAATAATGGGATGGCTGAGTTAAATGGTATTTCTAGTTCTAGATCCTTGAAGAATCACCACACTGTCTTCCATAATGGTTGAACTAGTTTACAGCCACCAACAGTGTAAAAGCGTTCCGATTTCTCCACATCTTCTCTGGCACCTGTTGTTTCCTGACTTTTTAATGATTGCCATTCTAACTGGTATGAGATAGTATCTCACTGTGGTTTTGATTTGCATTTCTCTGATGGCCAGTGATGATGGGCATTTTTTCATGTGTCTGTTGGCTGCATAAATGTCTTCTTTTGAGAAGTATCTGTTCATATCCTTTGCCCAATTTTTGATGGGGTTGTTTTCTTTGTAAGTTTGTTTGAGTTCTTTGTAGATTCTGGATGTTAGCCCTTTCTCAGATAAGTAGATTGCAAAAATTTTCTCCCATTCTGTAGGCTGCCTGTTCACTCTGATGGCAGCTTCTTTTTTTTTGCTCTGCAGAAGCTCTTTAGTTTAATTAGATCCCATTTGTCAATTTTGGCTTTTGTTGCCATTGCTTTTGGTGTTTTATACACAAATTCCTTGCCCATGCCTATGTCCTGAACGGTATTACCTAGGTTTTCTTCCAGGGTTTTTATGGTTTTAGGTCTAACATTTAACTCTTTAATTCACTTTGAATTAATTTTTGTATAAGGTGTAAGGAAGGGATCCAGTTTCAGCTTTCTACATATGGCTAGCCAGCAGAAACACTTTTTAAAGGTTATTTGCTATGTTTCCTACAATGAAACTAATAAAATAAATAAATCTCAATGCTCAAAACATTGACGTTTTTTAATTATGGTCATAGCCTTTTTTTGATCACATCTGAACTAGATAATTCTGGAAGTGTATAAATCTGTATAACTTAATTATAGACAGTAAGGCCTTAAGCTTGTTTGCGTGTGTTGCTTTTTTCTTTCATATTGTAGTATCAAACATTCAGAAAACAATTTTCATCATTGATCTTAAAAATCTCTTTACTTTTTCTAGGATTACAAAGTTCTATCTCTATTTATTACTGCATCCAACATTGAAATTTATAAAACGATTAAATAATTATATATTATTCTATATACTAAATAGCTGTCAACATGGGATATGGAAGAAAAAGAAGCTCAGTCTTTCTATTACATCTCTGTATGGACACTTCTGAAACTTGGTAGGTGAAAAACTTTGTCGGTAAAATATTTTCTACTGATTACTAAGGATAAAATGAAACCATATATCTCCAAACATATTTACATTCACCAAAGCCTTCCTTTATAGGTTTCAAGTAAAACTAAACTTTGACTTAAAGGTCATAAAGTTAAGCAGAGGCAAATTTTTAAAATGCCTTTGTTGGAATAGTTTATAGAATTAAATTTTACCGGCTGTGAAAGTGTATTTACTCAAACACTTTAAAAATTGTATGTTTTTTCTGAGCTGTAAGTACATGGACACAAATAGAAGTACCTTTATCTGAAAATATACTGAATTGGGAAGCTGAAATGTCATAAAACCCTTCTAAAATAGTGTGTGGAGATAGTCATAACTGAGAAGGCATCCCCCAAAAAACACCACTGTCTACATGCCAGCTAAAAGTGACATGGTAAAAACAGAAATGCTAGAGAAAAATGTAGAAGGAAAACAGGGTGGGTTGAACCTATGTTGTTATTTCTAAAATTTTGACTTCAAGGACATTTTAAATATATTTTAATACATAAAAAGCATTTATTTATTATTATGTCAGCATAGATACATTAGGTAAAAATTTTTTTTCCAGGGTAAATCAAATAAGATAGTAAAATTTCTTGATTAGTGTCCTATATATTGAAGTTGCTTTTAATTTCCCACGTGTTTTATTTTTATTTTGCTATAAGAATTTTCCCCAGGGTTAATGTTTGTTTGTAAATTTTAGAATAAAGCTTGACATATTAATACTTTCTTTTTTGCTTATGTAAAGTATTAGTATTTGTGACCTTTGCCAAAATGAAGCTTGTTTTTCTTCTTTTTCTCCTTCTCCCTCTCCTTCCTCATCCCCTTCTTCCCCCCTTGTTTTCTTTTCCTACCCCTCTTCCTCTTCCTGCTCTTCCTTTTGTTCCTCCTTCTCTTCTTTCTTTATCCTCTTATCTTCCTTTGTTCTTATTAAGTTCAATATTTATAGTCATTTTTAGCAAATCTAAATGTTTTTAAAAATTATAATATTCATATAGGCAGGAATTTTTGTCTGTTTATCTCATTGATATCTTACCTGTGCATCTAAAAATGCCTGGCTCATAGCATGTACTCAAAGATACCAAGAGAAATTTTAGTTAACACATATGGTGGTATACAATTTAAACTTGTATCTATTGGATATTATTTGTTCAGAAAATTAAATAAATATTTGGTAAATTTTGTTTATTACTTGGAAGAAAAAGAAAACTAATTTAGAGCAGAGTTAAATGATCTGAATATATGATGCAGTCAAAACACCATACACAAAGTGGTGGAATTAAATCATTGGGGTAAAAACATCAAGAATTTTGCTAAGTCTTGTCTGATTAGGCAAACCCATCACAAAAAGAGACAGACAAACAGATTCCCTATTTGTGAAGATGCAAAACTTCTGGAAGTTTTCAGAACACATGAATGCACTTTACAGGGTAGGCATATTTTTCTGCCCTAAGAGCTCCTAGTCAACACTTTGATTGGCTTTTTCTTGTATTTCAGATCTCAGTTCAAATGTCAACTTTGTGAGAATTGTATTCCCATTAGGTTATCTGAAGAAGTTTTCCCACCTCCGGTAATTCTCCAGCTTTTAGGATCTTCAGATCATGATACATACATATACACATGAATAAATATGACTGTATATGTATTTTATAGTTATCTGTCTCCCACATTAGAAGTTACATTTTTGGAAGGTGGAGAACAGGATAATCTTCTGTCTATTCCAGTTGTATACTCAGGATCAACAGGAATATGCATGGCAAAAATAAGTCAAGGTAAGAAACTGAAGATTTTTCCTTGTGTTAAAAGATGATCCACACTGGGAGGGAATTTTTCTTGATTTTTCTAATACCAGGGAAACATGAGGTGCTCATTTAATATTTGAGAACTTAAGATGTCCACAATAGAATAACCTCTCAAGGGTAATTTATTTAATATATTTCCCTTAAGTGAAAATAAGACAGTTAACATACTTCTTAAAAGATGGTCTTTCTCTTTCTCACAGCTCCCTTTAGTTAATCCTCAATTCCCAATTTGCTTTAGCAAATTCCCATTTATGCAAGTTTGGATCCACAGAATGAATTGTGAACTATCTTAATGGTCTATTATGTAGTGTACAAAACAAAGGGACATTAGCCAGATGAACATTTTAGGCAAAATCTAAGATAAAGAATATACTAGTGATTAAGAGCACAAAGTCTGCAGACACACTTTGAGTTTGTCTCAAATCCCAGCTCTTTTCATTACTGAGTGTGTGATTTTTGAGAAATGTGCATGATTACTAGCCGATCCATCATCTCTTTATCTGTAAAATGTAATAAAAACTACTCGTACATATTTTGTGAAGATTAGATAACTCACTGTATGTGAAGACTTTAGAACTGTGTATAGAATGCTATAATCAATCTGTTTTATCTATTATTTTTAAATATATAAGAAGGAAACTTCTTAAAAAGAATGGAAGAAGCCAATTCCAAAGGAGAAGATTGATTTTGTAACCTGACTTTATCGCTTACTGGCTTTATTATTTCCTTCATCTGTGAAGGTAATACTTCCTGCCTACTTCACAGGGATTTTTTGAGTTACAATATGGAAAGTTCTTAAAACCAGGTCAGGTATATGGTAGCTCTCTATAAAAAGTGAACTATTTTATTTTGTTAATTATTTTAACATTGATTGTGATGATCCTACAAAGATATCCAAGATATATGTGAAAATATTAAGAGCACTATCATAAGATTTCTGGCAGCTTTTAAAAAAATTGTATACATACTTAAAATATATTGTATATAATTTTTAAATAAATAAATACAAGAAATGTTAGTGCTTTTTGAACATGAAGTTCATCTGACTGCCGATGTTTCATCAGAAAGGACTCTATAAAGTAGCTCACTAATGTATATTACTGTATTTCTGTCAAAAGCCTTTAATTATTAAGTCATTTGAAGAGTTTAATTGCCCATTATACCTGTTGACTTACAGTTGGAAATATAGTGTGATTTTCTTTTTAATTTGATGATGATAATTTACAGACTAGGTTTTTTTCATTTTAGGTTTAATGATGCTTTATTTCCTATTGGAGAGACTGTTGTTTCTCATCCCCAAACATTTTAATAATGCTTCTAGTTAAGAGTGTTAAATGAGGAATGACAAGTTTAATATTATTTTGTGGGTAGCTGAGTAACGTCAGCAAGATGCCTCAGAAGAGATGCTTGATGCTCACTCCCACCACAAAATGAACCACGACAACCTATAAACAGTTAAAATTTGACTGGCGGGAGAGTGCTGAAAACAATGGGAAAGTGGAGATGCACCTGTGGTGATTGGAAGCACAGGAGGACATATGGAGACACTCTCCCCAACTTAGATTGACCCAGAGTCAGGAGCGAGTTCCTGTTGTGGGGCAAGGTAAGCAGAGTGATACCATTTGGCTCTGTGTCCCCATGCAAATCTCATCTTGAAATGTAATCCCCACGTGTCGAGGGAGGAACCTGTAATCCCCACCTGTCCAGGAAGCAAGGTGATTGGATCATAGAGCAGTTTCCCCAAGCTGTTTTGGTGATAGTGAATGACTTCTCATGAGACCTGATGGTTTTATACGGGGCTCTTCCCCCTTCACTTTCCCTCTCTTTCCTGCTGCCTTGTGAAGAAATAGGTACTTGCTTCTTCTTCACCTTCTGCCATGATTGTAAGTTTCCTGAGGTTTTTCCAGCCATGTGGAACTGTGAGTCAATTAAACCTCTTTCCTTTATAAACTACCCAGTCTCAGGTATTCTTTATAGCAGTGTAAGAACGGACTAATATACAGAGAAACCTTACCAGTTCTCATTGCCACTCCAAACACCTACAGTCTGTACTATAGGGAAATCCCGCAGTCCTTGAAAGCCCTGAGGCCACTTTGAATAGCTGCTGGGAATTCACACAGCTGCACTGTCATGCAATAGAAGCACAAGGTGGACAATTTCCACCCTTCACTTACTGTGACCAAACTGTTTCAGCACCGTGTCATCTGGAAATGAGCGCCACCTCTGGACTGTGCCCTGCTTTGAGGCCAGTAGGCACTGCACCTCTCCAGCACTGGGGCTTCGTTTGCATTCCACTAAGTCCACAAAGGTGGCTTAACACCACAATATCACTGTGCTAAGCGTTGGCCTAGCATCTGCTATGACGGTGGTCCTGCAGAGCAGGGAAACTAACACCCACGATCGATACTCCCATCTGGAGAAATAGTCTGGCACTCTCACTCAGTGCAAGCCTGCCGGTAAGCTAGCCAACCCACTGTACACCCCTCCCTGGTGGGAAAAGTCTCTCAGTTACCAAGCAGTTGACACGTACCCTGGCTGGCAGCATAAATACATGCCTATGGCTGGGGCCTGACAAATAGCCCTACAGCCCTACATCGCTTCCCTGCTCTCCATGGACATTTCTCTGCCAGGTGCAATGGTGGGTGCTTATAAAGGGACGGGGAAACAGCCGTGCCTGTGGGCCACCCCTGGCAGACATGCCCCCTGGCCAGTTGATCAGTCATGTGTCCACATCTCAAGCCCAAGACAGAGCACCAATGGACACTCTTTAGTGGAACACACCCAGGCCTGCTGAGCAGCTTTGTGCCTATATCCAGACTTGAGATCACTTTGGTGAGCATGCCCCCAGGCCAGCCAAGCAGCTATATGCCTATGTTATTGGCCCGAGAAACAACCCTTTAAGGTTCCCCTGGTGGTCAAGCCCCAAGGCTGGCCAAGCAGACTTATAACCATATCTCAGGCCTGATAAACAATCTTTGGGGCCCAACCTGGCAGGCACATAGCCAAGGCAGTCAAGCAGCCTTGCAAATGTGTCCCCGGCCTTAGAAACAGCCCTGTGGAGCATTCCCAGCTGACTTATCTCCAGGCCAGACTAGCAGAAACAGCCTCATGGGACGCCTCTGGCAGACATTCCTCCAGGCCAAACAGCTGTGTGCCCATGTTCCAGGTCTCAGAAACAGTTCCATGGGCTGCCCCTCACAGAAACACTCCCACATTGGCCAAGTAGCCTTGTGCCTACATCCAAAGCCTGACAAGCAGCCCTGTGGCTCACTGCCAGCACACATGCACGCAGGCCAGCTGAGTAACTAGGTGGCTGTTCCCCTACCCAGAGTAACAGCCTTATGGCTGTAACCCCAGTGAAACAGACCTTGTGGCAAACCTCCCACTGTGTGTACACATGTACAACCTGAGAAACAGCCTAATAAGGCAACACCAGGCAAAGCTGCACCACCACTGCCATAAACTCTTTCAACTTAGGTCACTGAGATACTTGCAAATGTCACTGGCATGGATTACACCTGAAGAAACTACACAGAGATTACACTGTTGTGTCCAACTAGAACCAAAGCCAATGTACCCCACCTAATGGATACACCAAGCTCCACCTATACCAATAAGCCTTCCCCTAGAAAACTCTCTTCATAAAATTGGAAGAGGTAACTGTTTTACCAGATGTGTAGGAACACATCAAACATTTAAAAAGGCAAAAAAAAAAAAAAAGACACCTCTAAAAGAACAAAAAATTATCCAGTAATAGACCTCAATCATAAAGAAAAATACAAAATGCAAGGAAAATAAGTTATTGTAATAATCTAAAGAACACTGAGACAGAAGAAAATATAGACAGAAAATTCAACAAAATTATGGAAAGAATTCACTATTATTTTTATTATTCACTTAATATAGGACATTATGTTAAGTGAAGTTAGTGAGAAATTGAAAGTTAATCAGTGCATGTTCTCACATGTGAAGCAAAAAAAGTTGATTTTCTAGAAGTAAAAAGGAGAACAGAGGATAATAGAGGTTAGGAAGGGCAAGGGGAAGAGGAAGATAGAGAGTTTTCAAAGAGTATAAAAATATAACTACATAGAAAAAAAAAGTTCTAGTGTTCTATGCCATTGTAGATTGACTATAGTTAACAATAATGTATCATATAATTTCAAATAGCAAAAGGGAATATATTAAATTTTCTGAACACAAAGAAATAATAAATGTTTGAGATGATAGTTATTCTAATTACCTTGATCTGATCACTGTACATTATATGTATCAAATATCACTATGTTCTTCATAAATAAGTAAAATTATTATGTGCCAATTTAAAAATACACAAAAAATCAATACAAACAAATAAATAAAATTAGATAGGTAGAGAATATGAAAAAATATAAAGAGAGTTATAAATTAATGACTGTGAAATAAGCTATTAATTTTCTGAGGGTAGCTCAGTAACTCTTGTGAAGTAAATTGCATAAATATATCTCTCAATTTTAACGACTTGCATCAAAAATATGTATTAGGCTGATATAAAAGTAATTGTTGTTTTTCCATTACTTTTAATGCCATTATTTCTTAATTTGCCATTACTTTTAATGGCAAAATCACATTTACTTTTGCACCAAGCTGATATAAGTACAAGTCACATTCTAGTTTGATATTGGCCATAATATTTTTTCTTAGTGATAAAGAATACAGAAATAATAATCATTTTTTTTTAGATATCATACTACCTAGGTAAGTATTTCTTAAAGTAATTTGAGAGCTTGTGTGCCAGTACATAATTATCAAGCAGATTACTTAAGGTCAATTTTATATCTAATACATGGCAATAAAATTGCAGTCCAGTCAGCAAAACCTTGGCATAATCTTTATTCTGTTCAGAAAATTCTATTAATTCCAATTGTTGCTGACTTAATGAAAGTGTGATTCAATATTCTACACTGACCTTGGGTCATTTCTTTTTAGGGGTGGTCATGTCACTAGTAAAGGTATAAGAGTTACTTTTGACCTTAAATATTTTAACTCCCACATACTCTAAATTCTAAGCAAAAGAAAACTGAATAAACAAAATTATCCTGAATCAATAAAGTTTCACAATAAGTTTAACATAGACTTTTAAAGTGTATATAATTAAGCAAATTCAATCTTGTTCATAACTACTTCCTGTCACCTTCCTCACTATTATGTTATCACTCCCATTGAATCAGCTTCATACTGCCCTAGAAACTTGTTCTGTAATCCTTTATCTTTAAATTGCACCCTCCGATCATTTGTTTTACCTGAAAACATGCTTCTTCCTGATGACACTAGTTTACCTGTAGCTTGTTTGAACAGATGACAACATGTTTTATCTCTTCCCATATAGCACAAAGACTTTAAGAATACAGGGGCATAAAGCTAGCTTTCTCAAATGCTAAATCATTGCTATTAGGCCCATTTTTAGAAATTCTAATTGGAAGCTTGACTTTTGGTTGTGCCATCCTTTACCACTTCACTCATCTAAGCATAAATATATGGATACTTGCCTCTGAGTTTACAAATTAATTAAGAAAGTCAGAAATTTCCAGAACTTCTTGGTCTTCCACCCATTTGTAAATGCTTTCAATTTATAACCATGCTTTATCTCTTCTTTCCATTTCATCACAGAAATAGTCCTCGTATTTAATGAAACTCACATCTCAGGGAACTTATGTTTGTTTCTTCCTTTTTCTTTTCCATAGTTTTCAACCTCTCTTTACCTTCAATATGCCCAAAGTTCTCCTATATTAAAAACACACAACACGTAAACATATACTCTCTCTCTCTCTTTCTCTCTCTCTCTGTCTCTGTCTCTCTCTCACACATACACACACGTGCAGGCATTCTCATGTCCCTTCCTGTTAAATATTTACATTTCTCATATTTCTTAAAAGTGAAAAACACTTGGTCTTCACTACTGATCTTTAGTTCACCACTTGATCCACTGCTGCATGCTCTCTATCCCTGACATGCCACTGAAATTTCTCTGAATGCGGTCACTAGTGATCTATTATTAAATAAAATAAACCATCTTCAAACCCTGATTTACTTTTAGGTACACTTGTCATTATTTGCTACTTCCTTCTATTTGAAATTATCTCATTTTTTGTCTGCCACGTTGCCCGTCTTTGCAGCTTGTCACTACCATACTAGTCTGTCTGTGTACCCTTTTCACAAAATCCTCTTCTGTTTCCTCAAGATCCTTCTTCTGTTAATTGTGGATACTTCCAGGACTTCCAGGTGATCCTATTTTGTCTTCAACTTACATATTATTCATAGCAAAGATCTCATCAATACATGTAGTTTCAACAATCACTATGTTATAGTAACCACCAAATCATATCATTAGACACATTTTCTCTTTCTTACTGCCAGATATCTCTATTAGGCCTCCAACTGAAACTCACCATTTCTATATTAGCTTTCTATTGCTGCTATAACAAATTGCCAGAAACTCTGGTTTAAAACAACACAAATTTGTTATCTTACATTTTGGAGATCAGGAATCCGAAATGAGTCTTACTATGTTGAAAATCTAGGTGTTCACAGGGCTGTATTCCTTCTGGAAGTTCTAGGGAAGAATCCATTTCTTTGCTTTTTCCTGCTTCTAAAGGTAGCCTGAATTCCTTAGCTTATGGGCCCCTCCTCTGTCTTCAAAGCCAGCAGCATAACAACTTGAAATCTTTTATTTTTTTTCTTCCTCCTTCTGACCTGTACTCAGATAGTCATATTTTCATCTGACACTCTGGACTCCTTTTCCTTTTAAGGGGCCTGGTGACTTCATTGGGCCCATATGGATAATACTAGATAAACACCCCCATTTCAGGATCTTTTAATTTTATAATCTCTGCAAAGTACCTGTTGGGTATTTAAAGTAACATATTCACAGTTCAGGAGACTAGAATGGGGGCATATTTGGTGTAACATTTTTCTGCATATCACAATGTCTAAAAAAAATAGTAATTGTCCTAAAATGATAATATACTAATTTTCAAGATTGTCATATCAATCACTTAGAATTAAATACAAATGAGACATTTTATATAAATATAAATGGGATATTTGAATTATTGGAAGATACATTTTGGCTGAGATATACACAATGTCTATGCATGTAATATGTAGAACTGACATTTTCTCAAGTCTATAATTCTTTTTGTTACATATAAAGACAACAAATTTGATCCTCAAGAAATTATTATTGCATTTTTATTATTGCATTTTTAAATGTGGACATTGCTCTGCTAACCACTTAATGAGACTTGAGTGACCATTGTTAAATTATTAGACTTTAAAAATACTTAAAGATGAGAGGTAAATCTAAGTAATGTATAGTATTTTTTTAATGAAGGAAAAGTATGATATAAAACTGCAAGAATAAAACTTGATATTGGTTTAAGTTAAACATTTATTTATAAAAACTATAGTCTTGCTTCCAAGAATCTTTTCAACATGGAGACCTATAACTTATTTCACATATACTTAACTAAAATATGTTAAAAGGTGATTTTATCCGTTACTTGATCTTTCACATTTTTGTTCTACCAAAAGAGCTGCAGCAAAGAGCAGTATTCAAAAGACTGGAAAGATATTTAGTATTTAGGACTTTTGTGTAAAGACTTTTCCAGCATTCCATTGACATTACTAGATGGCAGTTTTACTGTTTTTATTTCATCTGTACCCAAAATGGTGCTCACATTTCTGAATTTTAAAAAGCTATAATGTGTGCATTAGTTATTGCTATTTTTTCCTTCAATACACATTAAGTATGGCATTTTAGTTTGTCATAATTTTAAAATGTTAAATAAGTCCATTGTTTTTCTTTTAAGTCACTGCATGTACTAGAAACAATATTTATACTCTTAATGAAGATAATGTTTTCTGAAGTACCTGGCCATTTCCTAATGAATGAACACTGTAGAAAAATAAGTAAAGCTCAACTATTCAGTTACAAATGTTGCACAGTACATTAATATCATAAGACCATTACATTTCCAAATTTTCAGTTTATTTTATTTGACTATTTTTTAAAAATAAAACTATTGTATTGCTAGACAAAGAGAAAACTGAAGAAAGACTCATGAAAATATAAGAAGAGTGAGAGGAGGAAAAAAATGTAAAAACATCAGTTTTGAGAGATTAAGTAAGAATATTTCCATTAATTTTTAGGCAATTTTCTTCAAATCAAAGTTTTCATAGAAATAAGTTATAAACTTTTGATATGTATCTATTTTTATTCTCTAGATATTTCTCAGTAAATTATTTCATGTTAAAAATTCGGAAGTTAGAGTATCTTGCTATAAATATTTTGTAACTAAAAGCAGCAGAACTTTCCTCAGGATAAATAAATAAATAATAGTTTTGATCCAAGAATTTCTGTTGAACACAATAATAAAACATTTTTAGGAAAGGCCTGCCTCACCCACCAGGTCGCTTGGCGTCCTGGGGTTCAACCAACCCTGCCAGTCACCAGTGATGCCTGCACATATCCTCTAGTGGCCTGAGGACAAGCCTGCTATTTCCAGGACTTCTGACACCCACACACATTATCTGGGACCTCTGGATAAGTATGCTGCAACGAATACAACCACCACTGGTGCCTGAGGACTGGCCCACCTGATGCTTTATCCCTAGAAAAGCTTCACCAATCCTTCACTAACAACCACAACCTACGTCATGAGGAAGTCATGGACACCACTGATGCTGATTACCAACAAATAATTATATGGAGACTACATAACAGTGCTTGCTCAGAATCAAAGTCAAAGCACTGTACTCAACAAACACTATAAATATATCTGTATGAAAAAGTGTTTCTCCAAGAAGTCCAATCCATTAAATTGTGAAACAGTGACTATTTCACCATAGACATCAACATAAGAACACAGGAAACATGAAAAAGTAAGGAAACATGACAACTCCAAAGAAACATAGTAGTGCTTCAATAACAGACCCTAATAAAAAGGAAATATATAAATTACCTGAAAAATAATAATTGTATTAAGGAAACTCAGTGAGTTACAAAAGAACACAGATAAACCATACAAAGAAATCAGGAAAAAATGCATAAGCTTAATAAAAAATTAAATAAAGACACAGTTGTAATAAAAAGCAACCAAATAGAAATCCTGGAAATGAAGAATTTAAAAAATGAAACTGTAAATATACAATGAAGTGCTACAACAATAAACTAGATCAATCATAAAAATTTCTGAACTTGAAAACAGTTTTTTTTAATAACACAGTCAGACACAAGAAAATACAAAAAGATGAAGCCTGCTTATATGACATATATGACATCATAAAGTGATAAAATATTTGAATCCTGGGAGTTTCAGAAAGAGGAGATAGGCAAAAACATGAAAAGTTCATTTAACAGAATAATAGCTGAAAAACATTTCAAGTCTACAAGCAATATTGATATCTAGATATACGAAGCTCGAAGATTCCCAAATAGATTTAACCCAAAAAGTTCATCTCTAAAGCACATTATAGTCAAATTGGCAAAAGTCAAGGACAAAGGAAAAATTCTAATAACAACAAGACAAAAACATAAAGTCACATATAAACAATATAAATGAATCCCCAACACATTAATAGTGGATTGCTCAACAAAATCCTTACAGGCCAGGAGAGAATGGAATGATATATTCAAGACAGTTTAAGCAAAACACAAACAAACAAGACTAAATTAAATGTCAGCCAAGTATATTTTACATAGCAAAGCAAAGACATCCTTCAAAAATCAAGAGGAAATAAAGTTTTTCCCAGACAAACAAAAACAGAAAAGTCATCATCACTAAACCAATCCTATAGGAAATGCATAAGTGCATCCTATATCTGGAAGTTAAATGACAATATCTACAATTATGAAAACACGTGGAAGTGTAAAACTCACTCATACAGCAGATATACAAATGAGAAATTGAAAGGAGTCAAACATTACCACTACAGAAAAATATCAAACCATAATGATAATTAGAAAGTAACAAAAGCTACACAAAACAATGAGAAAACAATTAACAAAAAAATATAAATAATTCCATATATTAGTAATAATGTAGACTGTAAACAAATTCAATTTTCCACTAAAAATATAAACAGAATGGATAAAAAACAATAAGCCAACTATATGCGAACTACAGGAAACTCACTTCACTTCACTAAAAATAAAAGACTACAGATAGTCTATGAAGTTGGAAACAAAATGTGAGCAAACATACCTATATTTGTGTCAGACAAAACAGACTTTAAGTCAAAAACTGTAGGAAAAAACACAAAGATTATCATATAGTAATAATGGAATCAATTCAAGAATAGAATATAATACAGGAGCACCCAGATATACAAAACAAATATTGTTAAATCTAAAGGGAGAGAGAGAGACTCTAATACTATAATACTCAGAACTTCAACACCCTTCTCTCAGCATTGAACAGATTATGTATGCAAAATATTAATGAAGAAACCTCAGCTTTAAACTGTATTTTACAACAAATGGATCTAACAGACATTTATAGAAGATTTAATTAAACAGCCATAGAAGACACATTCTTCTTATTAGCACATGGAACATTCTCTAGGATAGACCACATATTAGTTGACAAAACAAACATAAACATACCAAAATCATATCAAGTATCTTCCAAGATCACAATGGAATAAAACTAGAAATCAATAACAAGAGAAAGTTTAAAAACTGTAGAAATACATAGAAATTCAACAGCATGCTCCCAAACAAGCAATGGATCAATGAAGAAATTAAGATGAAAAACCAAAACTAAAACAAATAAAAAATGAAAACATAGCATACCAAAAACCTATGGCATATAGCAAAAGCAGTGCTCAAAGGGACTTTTATAAGAATAAATGCCTACATCAAAAAGGATAAATTTTAAATAAACAACCTAGTGATGTATCTCAAAAAACAAGAAAAGCAAGAATAAAACAAAACCAAAATTATTAGAAGGAAAGACATAAGAAATATCCTAGTAAAACTAAATTAAATGGAGACTAAAGAAACATACAAAGAATCGGTGAAATAAATAGTTGCTGTGTTTTGTTTTTTTTAAGATAAATGAAACCAAGAAACTTCTAGCTAGACTAAACAAGAAAATAAAGAAGGCCCAAGTAAATAAAATCAGAAATAAAGAAAAAGACTTTAAATCATAGGAATCCAGAGGATCAATAGAAATGTTATTAACAACTATGCAGTAACAAATGGGAATACCAAAAGAGAAGATGGACAAGTTGCTGGACACATAAAACCTACCAAGGTTAAATCAGGGAAAAATAAAAAAAATTGAACAGATAAATAATAAATGGTAAGATTGACACAGTAATAAAAACATCTCCCAAAAAACAAAAAACAGTGCTAAATAGCTTGATAAATTGTACCAAGCTTATAAAGGAGAGATAACATCATTTTTTTCAGACTTTGCCAACAAATTGAAGATGAGAGAATTCTTTCTATCTCATCTATGAGGCTGGCATTTACCATGATACCAAAACCAAAGATACAGTAACAAAAATGAAAACTACAAGCCAATGACCCTCATGAACATAGATGCCAAAATCCTCAACAAAATACTAGCAAGTTTAATCCAGTAACACATTGAAAAAAAAAAAAAATACACCATGATCAAGTAAGGCTGATTCCAGTACTGCAAGGATGGTTCAATATACACAAATCAACAAACGTAATACATCACATTAATAAAGGACAAAACCACAAAACCATATGACCATCTCAATAGATGTAGAGAAAACATTTGATGAAACTCAACATTCTTTCATGATAAAGTTTCTGGACAAATTCAGCATAGAAGATGCATGCCTCACACATCCAAAAAACCATATATGACATACAGCTAATACACTCAACTGGGAAAAGCTGAGCACATTTTTTATAATAACTGGAACAAGAAAAGGATGTCCAATTTAACCCGCTTTTTTTTTTTTTTTTTTTTTTTTTTTAACATAGTACTTACTGGAAGTACTATTGAGACCAATTAGGTCAGAGAAAGAAATAAAAAGTAATAAAACTGAAATAAAGGAAGTCAAATTGTACTTCTTTGCAGAAAACAAAATCGTATATAAAGATAAATCTAAAAACTCTACTAAAACACACACACACACACACACACACACACACTATTAGAACTGATCAATGAATACAGTAAAGTTTCAGGATACAAAAACAACATACAAAAAAACATACAAAAATCAGTAGCATTTCTATACACCAATAAGAAAAGTTGCTGAAAAAGAAACTAAAAAAGCACTTTCATTTAAAATAGCTCAAAAATATGCTTATGAATAAATTTAACCAAGGTGAAAGAAATCAGAGACACTTCCATGAATTGGAAGAATATATATTGTTAAAAAATGTACTACACAAAACAATCTACAGAGTAAATGAGATTTCTATCAAAATACTAACAATCTTTTTTTCAGAAATAAAAAAAATTATCCTAAAACTCATATGGAACCACAAAAGACCCTGTGATGGTTAATATTGAGTGTTAACTTGATTGAATTGAAGGATGCAAAGTATTGTTCCTGGGTGTGTCTGTGAGGTTGTTGCCAAAGGAGATTAAAATTGAGTCAACGAACTGGGAGAGGCAGACCCACCCTCAGTCTAATCAGCTGCCAGCATGGGTAAAATAAAGCAGGCAGAAGAAGGTGGAAAGAGCAGACATGCTGAGTTTTCCAGGCTTCATCTTTCTCCCATGCTGGATGTTTCCTGCCCTCGAACATCAGACTCCAAGTTATTTACCTTTTGGACTTTTGAACTTATACCAGTGGTTTGCCAGGGGCTCTCAGGTCTTCAGGCCCAGACTGAAGGCTATACTCTTAGTTTTCCTAATTTTGATATTTTGAGACTGAGGCGGGCTTCCTTGCTCCTCAGATTATAGATGGCCTATTGTGGGACTTCACCTTGTGATCCTGTAAGTCGATGGACCACTAGAAATTTTATTGAGGTAGAAGTTCCCTGAATTTTAGACGGATTTATTTCCCATCCAATGGCATGCAAATGTATCACCAATAAGTCCAGTGCCGGTGAAGGGTATGTCTTCTGGACCATTCCAGTTGGGATGAGTAGGTTTAAAGTGACTAATCCTCTCCAGCACCCCAATCTCTCTAAGCCTTTGGATCCCTCCCTCTACCGTAAACTAAGGGATCTCAGGCATTTCTAACTCACTCATAATGGGCCATCTTGTTATCGATGTTTCAGCCAACCAAGTATATAAACTATTAGGATCTTTTTAAACTGCCCTAGCTCCAACATTAAATGCAGAATCCTTGGTTAGGCCCATATCAATAAATTCAGTCTGATCCAACTTTATGTTCTTTCTGCCATTATCCCACACCCTTAACATCCATCCCCATGCATGCTCTCCAGATTTCTGCTTATATAAATTAGAAAACTCAAGCAGTTGTTTTGGAGTGTAGCACACCTTCAGAATGGGTCACACTCTGAACCTCACCTCTAGGGGCCTGTCAGGACTTTAGTCTAGTTATAGGTCTAGAAGCAAGCAGAGGTGTTGTGGGTGAGTTCTGAGGAGAATCAGTATTGTCTTGCCTGGAAACTGCCTCTGAGGAGGTCATTTGCCTCAGACAGTGCAGGGTTGATCTCCTCAGACAAAGGTGTAAAGGCTGGTGGTAGCATGGGTTGGGGAGGGGATGATGCCACTACTAAGAGTGAGGAGGTTGTTTCCTCTGGCAAAAAAAAAAGGCTTATCAAAATTTAGGAGCTCAGTGCCCCCATCATCATCAAAGTCTTTCCACATGTCCCAATTCCAAGTGGCAGGGCCCCATTCTTTTCCAGCCAATGCCCTCACTTTAACAGGAGACACCTGGCAAGGCTGAGAGTGCACCTTTCGTTGCAGAACAGCCACTCGCATAAGAGCTTGTGTCTGATTTTCTGCAATTTCAATCCTTTGTTTACAGGAGCTAAAATTCTCAGAACAATCTTACAAGATTTGAGGTTCAATGTGTGCTTCTGGAACTGAGAGTTAGAATCTCTGAGAGTTTTGTTTTCTTTTATCACTTTGTCCAGTGAACTTAGAGCAACGAACTAATGTCATTATATTCTTTGGTTCTCCACATGTGGTGAAAGGTATTATGCATAGAGTCACTAAACTCCTTGCCTCTCAAGAGCAGTGAATCAGGAGTATCAAATGTGTGTTTATTTTGCATACCTCTCTAAACAGTTCATGCCCAGGACTATCAGTGTTCTCTATACTATTAGAAGTAGAGTCCTTAGCATTTTGGGGTCTAATAAGATTAAACAGCCACCTCCAGAAATGCCAAAGCAACTAAAGAAATCCACACTTAAAAGTTGTTCCTCTAGAAACACTCCAGGTACGAAAATCTGTATTAGTCAGGGTTTTCTAGAGGGACAGATCTAATAGGATAGATGTATATATGAAGGAGAGTCCTTTCACGATCTGCTGAGGTGCTTACTGAAGGCAATGGGAATACAGAATGGGTAGAAAAAGGTGGTCATCAATACTAGCTACAACCACGTGACCAGTTGTAGAAAGGAGGACTGTGATTGTCATAAGTATTTCCTCCTTATTTTGTTAAGAACATGTTTGTGCATATATACACTTGTACAAGGAAAATATCTTCATTTTATTTCCTTTCTTCTTTCTGATTTATTGACTTCATATCAGCATTTCAGTGTTGTTAACTTTATGTAACAGCACTTAGGTTAAGGACTAGTGCGCTTCTGGTTGTATGAAGGATAGCTGTATTACGTTAGGTGTAATTAAGACCTTATTATTGTCTTTATTTGAAGATTATGCATGATGTCAGGAGATGCGTATGGGTTCATATTGACAAGGGGTGGACTTGTAATGATGAATACCGATTGTCAATTTGATTGGATTGAAGAATGCAAAGTATTGTTCCTGGGTTTGTCTGTTAGGGTGTTGCCAAAGGAAACTAATATTTGAGTCAGTGGACTGGGAGAAGCAGACTCTCTCTCAATCTGAGTGAGCACCATCTACTCAGCTGCCAGCACGATTAGAATAAAGCTGGGAGAGGAAGGTGGAAAGAGCAGATTTGCTGAGTTTTCTGGCCTTCATCTTTCTCCTATGCTGGATGCTTCTGCCCTTGAACATTAGACTCCAAGTTATTCCCCTTCTGGGCTCTTGGACTTACACTAGTGGTTTGCCTGTGGTTCTCGGGCCTTCAAGTCACAGAGTGAAGGCTGCCCTGTTGGCTTCCCTACTTTTGAGGTTTTGAGACACAGACTGGCTTCCTTGCTCTTCAGCTTTCAGATGGCCTATTGTGAGACTTTACTTTGTGATCATGTGAGTCAATATTCTTTAATAAAAAAACACTCCTTCAAATATAAATATATCCTGTTAGTTCTCTCCCCACTAGAGAACTCTAATACAGACCCTAAATAGCCAAAGCAATCCTGAATAGAAAGAACAAAGCTCAAAGTATCACAATACTTGACTTCAGAAGATACTACAAAGCTATAGTAACCAAAACAGCATGGTATTGGTATAAAAACAGAAACATAAACCAATGGAAAAGAATAGAGAAACTGCAAATAAATTTACATATATACAGACAACTGATTTTTGACAAAGGCACCAAGAACATTATTGAGAAAAAGACACCCTTTTCAATAAATTGTGCTGGGAAAACTGGAAATCCGTATGTGGAAGAATGAACATAGACTCCCAACTCCTCATCTTATACAAAAATCAGATCAAAATGAATTAAAAACTAGCTGAAAAATTAAACTAAAAAGGTGCTTCCATTTAAAATACTTGAAAAATATGTACATGAATAAATGTAACCAAGGAGGTGAAAAAAATGGTGGTGGCGGGGGGAATAAAACAAATGGAAAGACACCCATTTTTGTGAATTAGAAGAATATATATATTCTTTGGGAGAATAGTCTAGGCAAAGGTTTTATGAGTAAGACATCAGATTCACAAGGTAAAAGCCTTCAAATAGAAAAATGACATTATATTATATTGAAAACCTTTGCACAGCAAAAGAAAACATTAAACATATTAAAGAAACAATCTGTTGAATGGGAGAAAATATTTGCAAAGTATTCACCTGGCAAAGAACTAATATCCAAAATTTACAGGGAACTTTAACATCTCCACAGCAGAACACCAAATAATCCCATTAAAAAGTTAGCAAAGGATACCCGTAGAGCTTTCTCAATACAAATTGCCAGTGTGTATATTTAAAAAGTTCGACATAACTTATCATCAGCGACATGGAAATCAAAACCTTGATGTGATATCATCTCTCCCCAGTTAGAATGGCTATTATCAAAAAGACAAAGACATTCCAAATTAAATGTTGGTGAAGATGTAAAGGAAACTCTTAGACTCTGTTGGTATAAATGCAAATTATCATAGCCATTATGGAAAAACAGTACTGATATTTCTCAAATACTAAAAGTAGAAGTACCATAAAATTGGGCAATTCTACTTCTGGGTATTTACCCAAAGAAAAGAAAACCAGTATATCAAAGAGATATGTGAAGCTCCATTTTTATTGCAGGACTATTTATAATATCCTAAATAGAAAATAAACTTACATGACTGGCAATCGATGAAGGGATTACAAAAAAGTGGTGTAAACATACACAATGGAATGCTATTCAACTTTAAGAAAGATGGAGCTTCTACTAAGACTATCTAAGACAACATGGATAAACCTGGAGGACATTATGTTAAGTAAAATAAAGGAAGCATAAAAAGATAAATACATTATCTCACTTAAATATGGAATCTAAAAAAATTGAACTCATTGTAGCAGAGAGTATGATGGTGATTATTGGAAGTTGAGGGTGCAAAGACAGGGGAAATGCTGATCAAAAGATATAAAATTTCAATGAAACAGGATGAATACATTCAAGAGACCTATTGTAACTAACAATGACAATAATTAATATATTGTACAATTGAAAATAGCTAAGAGAGTAGATTTTATGTGTTCTCACCACAAAAAAGACAAGTAGTGAGGCAGTGCATATGTAATTAGCCTTAGTCCATTTGACAATGTATACATATATTTAAACATCATGCTGCACACTACAAATATATAATATTCCTTTGTCAATTAAAAATAAATTTTAAAAATTTCACACATTTTAGACATTCAGAAAGGTATGAAGAGCTTCAAATCTTTTTATATCCAAATTTTTGTCTAATAAGACTTGTTCAAATATACTATTTAAAATGTACTAAGAATGAACATAGACCCTGACTCCTTACCTTATATAAAAATCAGCTCAAAATTAATTAAAAACTAACTGAAAAAATAAACTTAAAAGGTGCTTCCAGTTAAAATAGCTCAAAAAAATGTACACGAATAAATTTAACCAAGGAGGTGAAAAAATGGGGGGAATAAAACAAATGGAAAGACACCTATGTTGGTGAATTAGAAGAAAATATATATATTCTTCAGGACAATGGTCTAGGCAAAAGGGTTTTATGACTAAGACATCAGATTCACAAGGTAAAAGCCCCCAAATACTTAATTCATATACAACTTCTTTAATTACAGCCATATCAATCTATTACCCCCATGTTATTTACTTAACTTTTTTTTTTTTTTTTTTTTTTTGAGACGAAGTCCCGCTGGGCACCCCGACTGGGGTGCAGTGACTGGATCTCAGCTCACTGCAAGCTCCACCTTCTGGGTTTACGCCATTCTCCTGCCTCACCCTCCCGAGTAGCTGGGACTACAGGCGACCGCCACCTCGCCCGGCTAGTTTTTTGTATTTTTTAGTAGAGACAGGGTTTCACCGTGTTAGCCAGGATGATCTCGATCTCCTGACCTCGTGATCCGCCCGTCTTGGCCTCCCAAAGTGCTGGGATTACAGGCTTGAGCCACCGCGCCCGGCCAACATTTTCTTTTAAATTTATTTATTTATTATTTATTCAGAGAATCTCATTCTGTCACCCAGGTTGGAATGCAGTGGCATGACCTAGCTCACTGCAACCTCCGACTCCTGGGTTTAAGCGATTCTCATGCCTCAGCCTCCCAAGTACCTGGAATTACAGGCGCATGCCATCATGCCCGGCTAATTCTTGTATTTTTAGTAGAGATGGGGTTTCACCATATTGGCCAGGCTGCTTTCAAACTCCTGACCTCAAGTGATCCACCCACCTTGGCCTCCCAAAGAGCTGGGATTACAGGTGTGAGCTACTGCGCCTAGCCTCTTTTAACTTTAATCACCCTTTTTTAGATTTATTTTAACAATAATGCCCATTTATCCCTGAGTTTTAATGCTCATTGTTTTTTAATAAATTTCTTCTAAAATACTTTTAAGGTAGAAATACATTTTATAGTAGCAATATTTTCTACACTGTTATATCGAGGAAACCTGTTTTGGTGTAAACAATTAATTTACTCTACTAGGCACAAGATAATTTTAAAGACTAATATGAAACATGAAAGCTCTTTTGTCATCAGTATACTATATATAGGAAGAAAGATGTATATATGTGTGTGTGTATATATATCTGAATATATACACACACACACTAAAATACGCATTAAAGAAAACCTTGTTATAGGTGGCAAAACTGAAATTCAAAGTAATGCAATTGTTTCAGCAGCATTGCTTATACAGTCTCTAAGAAAAATCCCTAATAGAGTGGAAATAAGGGGTATACTCTTTATGAATACAGTATGAGTGTGTGTGTGTATTTATACATGTACATGTAGACATGTGCATTGTATAGATTATAAGCTTTAATCCTACCTTAGCATGGATAATGGAGAGTTAACTGTAAAATATTTTAATTTTATCTGAATGGGAAAACTCAAAGACAATGCCCACATTGCTGAATGCTAAATGTTCTTCTATGAGTTTAAGGTCAAAGACATGAAATATAGATTAGGCACTGAGATTTCTACCTAAATTTTCAGAAGCCCTTTTAAGAAGGCAGTTCACATTAAATGCATGGTTATAAATCCTGTTTAAAATAACTCACTTCATGTTTTATTTTAGGTCTAGAATTTATTTTATCAATAAAATTATGCCCCTTTCAACAATTTAAAGTGATAACTTGTGGTAGCTTATGATGGCATTTGAATCATATCTTGCCTTTACTCACTTGAACTTAGATATGCATCAGACAAGGATGGGTAATTTGCCATCTTGCTCACGTGAAAATGGAGAGAATTTCTTAACTTGAAGAATTTTTTTTTTAATATTAGCTTTGTGCACTGGAAGAGTGTGTGACATTAAACTAAAAATTGGAATAAACTTCAAAATAGTATATACATTCTTAGTTTACAAATAAAATGTATAAATCAACACAACAAGGCAGTGTCTGTTCAGAAAATACTTCTACAAAATTCTGGGAATAACCTTCATCCCCTTCCTTTCCCTCACATCCTATTCTTTTGTACTGAATCAATCATACAATCCTGTGGTTTCTATAACCAGTATATCTCTCAAATTCTGCTTTACTCCCTTACAATTTTTATTAATATACATAACTCCAATTTTATCACTCCATTGCTCAAAATCTTTTAAGGATGCCATTGAAGGGCACACTCTTTACTATCATGTCTGCCTACCTTGGTATCTGCATCACCCACATCTAGCTCACATGGATCCTATGGCTGTGTAAACATACTGAACTACTTACTCTTCTCTAAATGTGTCCTGCTCTTTCATATGACCTTTGTATTTTTATGCACGGTCCTCTTAATCTATAATAATCTTTTTCTAACTGGTTTGCCTCAATTACGCACAATTAAACAAACCAGCTCAAAAATCTGCCCACTCTGTCACATCAACACTGGCTCTCCCAACCTTAATCAGGCAGTGTTCTGTCCTCTTTTTCATGGAGACTAAAGCATATCATCAATTATCAAATCATCTCTCTCTCTCTCTCTCTCTCTCTGTCTCACTCTGCCATTCTCTCCTTTCTTCCCTTCCTTCCTCTTTTTCCTAAGAATAATGGACACCTTGAGGGCAAGGCGCTTTTGTATTTCTTAATTTAACCAATCAAAGCATGATTTTTCAAAATCATAGATACTTGTAACTGCATCCAATCTAGAATGTTAGTTTTGTAAATTTTGTGTAGGTAAAACATGTCTGTTTTCTTCCTCCAGTGTACTTTCAAACCCTATTAAAGCAAAGGCATTCACCTGTTACTTTGACACCTGTTTCCTTTTTTGTGCCTAATAATATCTCACTTTTCAGATTGTTGAAATGTATAAAGAAAAAAACATAAATCCTGTTTCATGATAAGTATACAAGAGATTTTAGTCATTTTGCTATTTTTAAAATAATTATTTAAAGTTTTACTTGTAATCCCAATAACACATGCATTTTAAAACACAGAATACAATTAGAAAATATGAGAGGCAGTTGAACTAAAGGGGTTATCTGAAAGCTGTGTATTCCTCTAATTTTATCTATAAGAAAATTAAGACAGAGAAGTAAATGATCCTACAGTTCAGTTCAGTGTTATAAAAGAGAAAGAAATCAAGTCCATTTTATCGACTAATCTTTTCATTTTATAAACTCGTATACATTCAAAACATGCTTACTGTTTGATTTTACTTAGTGACATAATTTTGATGCTGACATGTAACTCATTTTTTTATTGTACTTGTAGAACTTCCCTACCACCACGACCACCACCACTACCACCACCACCACCACCATTACCATTCTAGAATATGGCTCCATGAGGGCAACAATGATGTGAACTTTGTTGACTATTCTGTAAAGAGCTCCTTGGCAATTAGTATGTGTTCACTAAATCTGGTAGAAGCAACATCTGCATTAATTTAGGTGTTCTGGAAAAGAGTTCCTCAAGTGCATGTTTAAACTGGCTTGTTAGAATTTTATTATATAACTTTCTAATAGCTTGACTTTGACATAATTTGTCTCTCAGAATATTAGCTATCATTCTCAAATTCCGGAACTCATTGATTGCATATTCTTCTAAAGTTAATCACATTTCATAAGATACATTTCCTTAAATCTGTAACTTGGACATATATCTTCAAACCAACAAATCTGTCTTAGATAACACTCTTAAGAAACCACACTGACACTAGAATTTATATACGCTTACATAAGGTACTTTGAATCATCTTGGAATAGAAACTATGCTTTAGAAATACTTTATTTTTTTCATTTCATAAAAACGTATGAAAATTAGCATATTTTCTATTCCCCTACCCCCCTAAATGTCCCCATTTTCTTTCTTTCTTTTCTCAGCCATAATTATGATATGGATATCTATGCATTAGGATATTGAGAGACAAAGAGAGAGTATGAGTTGGGATCCACCTCCTCAGAAAACTTCTATCAAAGAGCCTTCAGTTCTATATTCAAGTAGGGATGATATTTTCTTCTGCTTACAGTGTCCAGTGAAAACTTCAAGTTCATCACTTTCCATATTAAGATGAAATATTTATATTTGCAGTGTCAACACCTGACATAGGACTCCAGATATCACAGATATTCGGTAGTTATTTCTTCACCTGAATATTAGAATGCATTTTCTATCCTAGCACCAATTTCCTAATTTATTTTAAAATTAAGTAATCCTCTCGATCTTATAATAATATTGTTTTTAGTCATTATATTTGGAACCAGCTGGATACTTCTCTTGAGCATGTTAAAATGTTTAAGATTAGTGATGTGCATATATGGATGCATGATTAAATATTGTATAATATTTAGTATTCTATTTATTTGATTCATAAACAGCAAAGTGAATACAATTAGCAATGTATGCTGCTTACTTGATTAAAAATTATTCCTCATTTAAGCTAGTAATAACTGCCTTCTTTGATTGAGCAATTTAGTGTGTGCCAGGCAAGTATATTTATAAATTCTTTGAATCCCTACTATAATATTTTTATTATCCTATTTATATTGGTGATGAATTTGAGCATTAAATAAATTAGATAATATGCATGATATTAACCTCCTGATTTTTATCCTAAAGCTCATATTTGATTAATGCTCTTTTACCAAGTTGATAAATTGAGTATCTACATCTATCACTGACTGAAATATACCAGTATGCTAAATCAGTAAGATCACTTTCTATTTCACTTCAAAATCAAAACCTTAAGTTTTCCAGGTCTATGTTATATTCCCTGTAGGAACACACACACACACAAACCACATGTACACACTGTAAACATAAACACAAATAATTTCTCTAGACTCTTCTCTTCTTATTTATGCCCTCATTCATTCATGTCACCAAGGAAATTAGCTTCCTGCCTTTCTCCAAAATTATTTTTCTTAATCCATCCCTTCAAGCATTTATCCTTTGAGTTACAAACAATCCAATTGCATTCTTTAACTTATTTTAAAATACACAATTAAGTTATTAATAATTGTAGTCATATTGTTGTGCTATCAAATAGTCAGTATGATTCATTCTTTTTAATTTTTGGTACCCATTAACCATCCCTACTTCCCATCTCCAAACCCCAATACCCTTCACAGCCTCTGATAACCATCCTTTTAATTTCTATGTTAATGAGTTCAATTGTTTTGATTTTTAGATCCCACAAATACATGAGAACATGTGATATTTGTCATTCTGTGCCAGGCTTATTGCAACATAATGAGCTCCAGTTCTATCCATGTTGTTGCAAATGATTGGATCTCATTTTTATAGCTAAATAGTACTCCACTGTGTATATGTATTACATTTTTCTCATTTATTCATCTGTTAATGGACACTTAGGCTACTTCTAAATCTTAGCTATTGTAAACAGTGCTACAACAAACGCAAGAGTCCAGATATCTCTTCGATATGCTGATTTCCTTTCTTTTGAATATAGACCCAGCAGTAGAATTGCTGGATAATATAGTAGCTCAATTTTTAGTTAATTGAGAAACCTCTCAACTATTCTCCCCAGTGATTGTACTAATTTACATTCCCACCAACAATTACAATGTCCCCATTTCTCCACATCCTTGTCATTTGTTATTGACTGCTCAATTTTTATTTAATTGAGAAACCTCTAAACTGTTCTCCATGGTGATTTCACTAATTTACATTCCCACCAAAAACGTACAGTGTCCCCATTTACCCACATCCTTGTAATCATTTGTTATTGCCTGTTTTTGTATGTAAACCATTTTAATTGAGGTGATATGATATCTCATTGTAGCTTTGATTAGCATTTCTCTGATGACCACTGATGTTGAGCATCTTTTTATATACCTGTCTGCCCCTTTTACGTCTCCTTTTGAGAAATGTCTACTCAAATCTTTTGTCTATTTTTTGATTGGATTATTAGATCTTTTTCCTCTAAAGTTGTTTGAGCTTCTTATATATTATCATTATTAATCCCTTGTCAGAGAGGTAGTTTGCAATATTTTTCTCCCATTTTTTGGGTTGTCTCTTCACTTTATTGATTATATCCTTTGCTGTGCAGAAGGCTTTTAAGCTGGTGTGATCCCATTTGTTCATGTTTGCTTTGGTTTTCTTGTGGGGTACTGCTCAAGAAATCTTTGCCCAGACCAAGGTCCTAGAGACTTCCCCCAGTGTTTTCTTGCAGTTGTCAGATAGTTTGAGGTCTTAGATTTTAGCCTTTACTCCACTTTAATTTAATTTTTGTACATGGTGAGAGAAAGAAGTCTAGTTTCATTCTTTTGCATATGGCTATCAAGTTTTTCCAGCACCACTTACTGAAGAGACTGTCATTTCCCCAGTGTATGTTCTTGCCAGCTTTTTCAAAAATGAGTTTACTGTAGGTGTGTGGATTTGTGTTTGAGTTCTCTATTCTGTTCCATTGGTCTATGTGTCTGTTTTTCTGCCAGTACCATGCTGTTTTGGTTACTATAGCTCTGTAGTATAATTTGAAGTAAGTTAATGTGATTCTTCCAGTTTTGTTCTTTTTTGCATAGAATAGCTTTGATTATTCTGAGTTTTCTTTACATCCATATACATTTTAGGATTTTTTTTCTATTTCTATAAAGAATATAATTGATATTTTCATAGGGATTGCATTGAATCTATAGATTGCTTTGGGTAGTATGGACATTTTAATGATATTGATTCTTCCAATTCATGCACATGGAATATTTTTTCTATTTTTTGTTGTTCTCTTTAATTTGTTTCATCAGTGTTTTATGATTTTCATTATACAGCTCTTTAACTTCTTTTGTTATGTTAATTCCTAGTTATTTAATTTTGTGTGTGACTATTGTGAATAGGATTGCCTTTTTATTTCTTTTTCACATTTTCACTGTTGGCATATAGAAATGCTACTAATTTTTGTACAATGATTTTGTATCCTAAATATGGTAGAAGCAATATCTGCATTAATTCAGGCATTCTGGAAAAGAGTTCCTCAAGTGCATGTTTAAACTGGCTTGTTAGAATTTTATTATAACTTTCCAATAGCTTAACTTTGACATAATTTGTCTCTTAGAATATTAGCTATCATTTTCAAATTCCAGAACTCATTGATTGCATATTCTTCTAAAGTTCTCTAAACTTTACTGAATTTATCAGTTCTAATAGTTTTCCTGTGTAGTCTTCAGTTTTTTTCCAAATATAAGATCATATTATCAGCAAATAAGAATAATTTAACTTATGCCTTTCCAATATGTGCATCCTTTGAATATTTATCTTGTCTGATTGTTCTAGCTAGGACTTCTAGTACTATGTTGAATAACAGCGATTAGAGTGGGCATCCTTGTCATGTTCCAGAACTTAGAGGAAAAGTTTTCAGTTGTTCCCCTTTCAGTATAATACTAGTTTTGAGTCTGTCATATATGGCTTTTATTATGTTAAGGTATGTTTTCTTCTATATCCAGTTTTCTGAGAATTTTTACCATAAAGGGACATTCTGCAGTATCAACTGAAATGATCATATAGTTTTTATCCTTTATTCTGTTGATACAATGTTTCATGTATTTTTTAGCATATGTTGACACAACCTTGCGTTCCACAGATAAATCTCACTTGGTCATGATTAATGATCTTTCCAATTTTGAATTTTCTAATGTTTGAATTTTGTTTGCTACTACTTTATTGAGGATTTTTGCATAAATATTCACAGATATATTGACCTGCCATTTTCTTTCTGTTTGGGGAGAGTGTTTTAATTTTTATTAAGTTCTCAAAACCACTAATACAATAAATCTCCAACTTATCTCTTTGAATATTTTTTTTATTCAGTGTTTAAGCCCAATATATCATATTTTAAATATTCCTTCATTAACATTATTTCATTATTGGTGGGGTCATAAGATAGCTCATATAATGGTCACAGTTCTCTTACTGTTCTAAACATGTCTGTGTTTGGCGTATTGAGTACCTTTTGCAGGTCAGTCAGGAAACCTGATTACCTGGCTGTAATTCAGCCAGGAAACCTGAAACCTGATTACCTATCTTATAACAATTTATAAGATTGTTATTTCTGTGGCCAGTATGTTTCATTATATCCTCTAAATGACAAGAATAGGATGAGGAGGAGCTATCTGTGTGGTAAGGAAGGAAAAGAGAGTTTGGGTCCAAGATAGTCGATAGAAGGGTGAATGCTAATGCATAGGCAGAATTGCTCTCGCAGGCCCTGGCCCTTGTGCCTCCCTCTCTCCCTCCTCTTCCTTTCTCAGAAAGATATGTGGTGACATCAGAAATATAGACTTCACCTACCTTCTGTATTACTTATCTGTAGCTATGTAACAATCATGTGTCTTTCTCTGGCTTTGGTATCAGGGTAAAACTGGCCTCATAGAATGAATTTGGAAGTACTCCCTTCTCTATTTTTGGAAATTATTTAAGTAGGATTGGTAGTAGTTCTTTACATGTTTGGTAGAATTCAGAAGTGAAGGCATCAGATCCTGGACTTTTCTTTGCAGGGAAACTTTTTATTACACCTTTGACCTTGTTACTTGTTATTGGTCTGTTCAGGTTTTAGATTTATTCCTGATTTAATTTTAGTAGGTTGTATGTATTTAGTAACATTTATTCTAGATTTTTCAATTTATTGGCAAATTATTGCTCATAGTAGCCACGAATGATACTTTGAATTTCTGCAGTATCAGTTGTAATGTTTCCTTTTTCATATCTCATTTTATTATTTGGACCCTCCCTCGCTTTTTCTTAATCTGGGTAAAGGTTTGTCAATTTTGTTTAAATTTTCAGAAAATTTTTTGTTTCATTGATCTTTTGTATTCTTTAATTTCAATTTTATTTATTTCTGCTCAGATCTTTAATTTTTCTTCTAATATTTTTGGTTTTGGTTTGCTCTTGCTTTTCTAGTTATATAGTGATGTTGTCTCTTATTATAGTTTTTGTTTTGAAATTTATTTTTTCTGATATAAGTATAGTGATTCCTGCTCTTTACTGGTTTTCATTGGCATTGAATACATTTTTCATATTTTATTTTCAGTCTATGTGTGTCTTTACAGGTGAAGTGTGTTTCTTGTAGGTTACAGATCAATTGTTTATAAAACTATTCAGATAGTCTATGTTTATTGATTGGAGAGTCTATTTACATTCAATGTTATTATTGATAAGTAGGGACTCTGGCCATTTGTTATTGGTTTTCTGATTGCTTTGTGGTCTTCTCGTCCTCCATTTTTTTTCTTCCTGTCTTCTTCTAATGAAGGTGATTTTCTCTGGTGGTTTTAGCTTTTTATTTTTTATGTATCTATTGTATGTTTCTTGGTTTGTGGTTACTATAAGGCTTGCAAATACTATCTTATAAGCCATCATTTTAACCTGATAAAAATACTATTTGCATAAACAAGCAAAAACAAAACTAATAAAAACTCTACACCCTAATTTTATCCCCCTGCTTTTTAAATTCTCATTGTTTCTATTTATTGTACAGACTATGTCTTGAAAAGTTGTTGTGGTAATTATTTTTATTGACTTATCATTTAGTCTTTTTACTTAGTATAAGAGTTGTTTACATACCACAGTTACAGTGTTATAATAGTCTGTGTTTTTCTGTGTACTTACTATTAGCTGTGAGTCTTTTACCTTTAGGACTCATTATTGCTCATTAATGTCCCTTTCTTTCTGATTGGAGTCCTTCCTTTAGCACTTCTTATAGGACAAGTCTGGTATTGATGAAATCTAGCAGCTTTTGTCTGTCTGGGAAAGTATTTCTCCTTCGTGTTTGAAGAATATTTTTGCCAGGTGTACAATTATAGGTTAAAATATTTTTCCTTCAGCATTTTAAATGTGTCGTGCCACTCTTTTCTGGCCTGTAAGGTTTCCACTGAAAAGACTGCTGTCAGACGTACTGAAGCCCCATTATCTGTTATTTGTTTTCTTTTGCTGCTTTTAGGATCTTTTTTTAATCCTTGACATTTGGGAGTTTGATTATTAAATGCCTTGAGGTAGTCTTCTTTGGGCCAAATTGCTTGGTGGTCTATAATCTTCTTGTACTTGGATATTGATATCTTTCTCTAGGTTTGGGATTAAAACTTATTTCTACTCATGGTTCACACTTTCTGTTTTTCCTCTTAAGTGCTCTTAAAGATAACTTGACCTGTGTAATATCTCCAGTGTAATTTCTATTAATCAGGGACTGCTTAAATTTAAATAGCAACTCTCACCTACATCTCTACCTATCATACCTACATGCTGTATTTTCTCTAGGCACTTTTTAAAAATCATTTAACACATTTTGTCTCTCTTATTTTTATTTGTAATATATGCCGTCTCTCTAGAGTGCTAACTTGACAGGGATAAGAATTTTCTCTCTTTGGTCTAACACTATATCTATCCCTAAGGTATAGATTATAGTCTGGTTCATAGTAGGTACTCAATTAACGGTTGTGGAATATGTTGATGAATGAAAGAATAACACATGAAAAAATGCCTGAAGTCCATAATAAATTTGACAGCAACACTTATCAGCTCAGAATTGATTATAGTTATGAGCTACATAATTAACTACAATTATGTCCTTGATAGTCACACAGGCTTAAATTTAAATTCATCCTTGCTCTCTTATTTACTGTGTGATGGGTGTAATTAGCACTTTCCTCAAACCTTGCATCTTTTAATGTAAAATGTTAATAATTTCTTCATAGCCTTATTTTGAGTATTGAATAAGAAGACATATACCAGTTAATAACATTTTCTTTCTTTTGTTTTCTTCTCTATATCATGTAGGGTAAGATAAACATACATGAAGATAAAGTGAATGTGTAATTTATTGTTCAAATCAGAACTCATTTAAGAGCAAAAGAGGGTAATATTTATAATTATATTGGGACAACAGATGCACATCAGGTCTGTCACAAGTAAACCAGAATGTATGGTTAGCCTACCTAATAAGCACACATACATTCAGACATTGAAAAGAATTAAAAGCACACCAGTGTGCTGGAATACTGGATAGGCACTTAGTATCATTTGCATCATTTTCAGAGGTTGGGTATCTAAAAACAACATTTCTCAAGATGCCCTTGCACAAGTTTTTTTTAGTATGAATTAGGTTTTTCCAGGGTAATACTTAATGTGAGATTCAGAGTGTGTAAGTATAGGAAAGGGCACACTTCCTTTGCTTTAGCTGTTGCTGCAGACAAGTACAGTGATGCTGAGATTTTCTGTAATGGAGACTAACGCCTAGCTACTACCTTAGTGGTTGTTGAGAGACAGTTTCGATAGCGGTGGCTTCCTGATGCCTAGATCATAGCCATAGTGGTATTTTCTTGAAGTCTGAAAAAGACAGCAGCTCACTGGCAAGCCATTTCTTCAGGGAGTGATTCTGAGTGTTAGTCCAAAAGACCTTAAGTGATTTTTAAGCATCTGTATTCTCATATTAAGTACTTGCTGCTAGTGATGGTACTGTTTCCTGCAACTGAGAGTTAACAAACATACAAGATATACTAACAGAGCCTCCTAATTCACAGCACTGCTTCTCCACTTAGTGCTAATATAATCTTTTCATAAGTGAATGAGTAGTCTTGGCCAGTCTGCTTAAACAGCATACTAACAAATTTTGAAATGCATCTTCTCTTCAGTCAAGAATATAGAAGAATTATCACTCTTTCTAAGTGGTTGCTTCTCTGGAAGTTTTATCTCAAATATGTCTGGTATGAATCAATATTTCTGGGATGAATTTTCTTGAATTGCATGGAAAAGCCACACATGTTCACTAATACTCTTTCTAATCTCAGTTCTTCTGATACTGAAAATACATAACTACAAATTAAATCAAGTTGTTAACAATCAATGTGCTGGCTGTCTAGATAAAACTATGCTCACCTTTTACGATTAATCTTTAATTAATAATTAACTTAGGTTGATAAATGTTGGCTCACTCTTCTATTAATAAGAAAAGATACTGTTAGTGTCTTATAGATTTTCTGGGATATTGTGATGTAAGTATCTATGACAAGCATGAGTTTTTGACTACATTCACAAGTTTGTAGGTTGGCATAATGCACATGAGTTAAGGCATTCTTGTAAAAGAGTATAAATGTATTAGTATTTATTTTTCTGAGGCTTCCTAGAAAGCCTTATTATTAATGATAGTACAAGATGATCATGTATATACAAAGATCAATGCAATCTTTTCAGATGTTTGTGTTGAGACAACTGTTGCATCTGCTGATAACAACAACAGAGTCTTCAGGAGACTGTTTATAATATTTTTTTAGAATGTTATAACTTTGAATGTGAAATGATGAGTAGTTCCTTTCAATAACTCAATATTAGAGTAAAATGTTTTAGCCTTACATGAAGCTGAGTCAATGAGAACTTATATGGAGTATATTTAGACCTCATAATTAGAAGAACAAAGCTGTTTAGAGTCAATTTGCTTGAAATTGAATGAAATACAATTGTGTCTACACTGTGATAATAAATATGTAAAATTTATGAATGTAAATGGTTAACAGTTGGAAGGGAACAGAAGTGTTACTGTAGTTGATTTGATAGTTTAGTAGGATTTGGAATATTTTAACTTTACTTTCAGGTTATTGGTATGACAAACACATAGAAATATAATGAATTAAATTTCTGTCTAGCATTTTATCCCACAATTTATTATGGTGATATCTGAATCTGATGTACAGTCTGGTAAAGTATCCTGGTAATATCAAATAGGCTGATTCAATTGTGCTTAAATTAGAAATGGAGAAGTAGAGTCCCAAGGACATTGGGGCTTATGTCGACCAAGTGACTCCCCAACTGTATCTGGTAATGGCAATAAAGGGATGAATCTAACCCTGTCAACATTCAAACTCCTTCAGGTTAACCAAACACATCTAACAAGATGAGGTATTTAAGAATATAATTTTCTTACAGTAAAGACTACATAAATAAATAAAACATCACTACTTTACCTGGCATATAGACACAGAAAAGAAAATGGCACAAACTGGGAAATACTATAAAAGAGAAAATAAGGATAGTAAAATTATATTATATTGCCTCTGGCTTACACAAACTATTTCAAGGATGCAATGACCTCTTTCATATAAAATCTTAAAAAATTAAAATCAAAATATTTTCTCTGTAAGAAGTTTTCAGAAAGTTTGTGTGTTAAATAGCTTTATGCCTTCAGGACTACATATTTCACATAAAATACTAAGAAAGCAGAAAACAAAGTAAAAGACCCCTAGGGATTTCAAATCTCATAGATATACTTTAAAATGTTTTTTAGAGGAAATGAGTTTCCTATAAAGGGACACTCAGGCTATCAAAACATCTACTGAAAAGAAAGTGAATGAAATATTCAATGACTTTTCTCAAAATAACAAAAGTAATAAAGAAAATCATTGGCAACAGTAACCTATTTTAAAGACAAAAGTCCTTTCAGGCTTAGTGCTTTACTTTTCCTCTCTCTATATTTCAGTGGCATTATCTGCCAACACATAACTGAACTCTATTTATCAGGGTCAATACATCTGCTAATAAATACCAACATTAGCTTTCAAGTCTTGCATTTCCAAGTATAATACTGTACTTAAACGGTACTAAAAAGTATAACTATTACTTTATTCCATTTTGAAAATATAAACTATATGTATCACTTCTGTTACAGCTTATTTAAACAGTCTTCTTGTGAAAATATATTCTATATATAATGAGTGCAATAATCCTTCATTAATAGTTTAAAATGTCAAAATGAAAATTAAATTATTTGTATAACATTGCAAACTGTCCTTCAGTGTGGGAAATATATTTTAAAGTATTTATTGTATCCCTAGATAAAGAACCTATCTTTCTTAACGTTTTCCGATCTTGAATATTGGGAAATCTTTTTAAAATTATTTGGCAACTAAATTTTAGACTGTCTCTTCCTTTACCTTATACTACTAATAAAATAAGCTACTATAATAGGTTTAATGTGTATTATTTTGACATATCTAAAAATACGAGTCAGACATTATCAGAAGATAACTGGCTCATAGATAAGGAATAACAAGGATGATATATAAAAGTCAAATATTTTATAATTTTTTTCAGTGAGTTTTAAAACTCACTGATAATTCAGTGAATATTCACATATACATTAAGTGTTATGTATATTTCAAACACTGTGAAACACAAATGAGAGATACAGGAATAAAGTTTTGCCTATTAGACAGAAAAATAGTTTTTAAAAAAGATAACATTACATTGATGAGTTCATAATTTACAGTCTCAAACAAAATTAATTTATAAAATAACAGAATATTTTTAATGAAATTTGATCATATTATCAAACATTAAAATTATGTCCTCATTGACTCAACAGTCTCTAAGGAATTCTTCCTGTGAAGTTAATTACAAGCTTTGCTAAGAAAACAATAATATATGAATATATTATTCTGTAATTTGCTCTTTTAACTTAACAATATATTTTGCTCAACCTAAATATTTATGTTTGATCCCAGAGTACTGACTTACCACAACTTACTTAATATTTATTTTACCTTTTATTTGTGTTTCAAATAAAGTATAATAAAAATCCTTTTAGCACAATATTTCTGTGTAATGAAACTCAATTTCTATTGGATCAAGGCCTAGAAAAAAAGTTGCTCATTCAATGGGTATGTATACTTTAATGTTTAAAAATGCTGCTAAACGAATTTCACAAAGTTTTGAGTGAAGTCCAATTTTATTGGAAAGGTTATGATTGCAACACTGAATATCATCAATCTCAGATTTCTGTCAGCTTGATTGTTTAAATAGATCTCATTATTTCAATCATGCTCATGATGGCTTGTGAAGTGGAGCTATTTTCATTGATGGTCATTTGCATTTTCTCTTCATTTTATAACATATATAACTTTTTATGTAAAGCAGAAATATTAACTTTTTATCTGTTAAATATCTCATATAGCAGGTTGAGCCATGTGTATTTGTCAAGTAGTGAAAATTGTTGTCTACACAAATGACATTAGAGTATGGTTCAACCATATATTTTATCTCAGTCTATTATTTGTTATTTAACTTTGCTTATCATTTCTTTAAAAACCAAAATTTTAATTTAATGTAATTTGTACTGTACCTATATTCCTTTATGCTATACTTTAATATTATAGTTTTATAGTTTTGTACATAGCATAAAATGGGACTCTCTTTCCTTTCCAAGTAATAGCTGCTTTTAGTACTTCAAAATTAATTCATTATTAATACATTTCCATTTATTTGTAGAACTGGAAAAATGATTCCCAATGAAAATTCTTACAGGCTTTCAAATATAACAGTTTAATTATTGTTTAAATACGTATAATGCATTGAACTAGACATTCTTATTTTTCGTCTATGACTCCTAAATAACATGAAATATAAAATGATCAGATTGAATTTAAATTTTACAAAACGATACTATAAAAACATATTACATTAATTAAATATGACAAATTTGGCCTAAAGGTAAAATGCTATTTGCAATGGGAAAATGTTACTGATGGCTATAATTTCTTATATGAGATTGACTTATTAATAATTTAATGAACCATGTGATGACTTGAAATTCTCAGCCTTTTTGGTTTCTGAAAACTTTGCTGTCTACAGGATATTGTAACATCATTTGTCTTCATTTTTCTTTAAGGCATCATGAAGACTATCTCCATACTTTCCCAAATAGGCTGCATGTTTTAAAGCAATATCACTTGGAAGTAAAATGTTCCCAAGCACAAACAAAAGCACAAGGCCTAAATCAGATAGCTATCCAGTGACTTAAAATATGCTTCTGCATTTCATTATTCAAATTAAAACAATACAAAATACAAAACGTAAAAATTATTGTAGAGAACTTCTAGAAGCATAAAATTAAGTCCAAGGAACACTTTGTAGGATGCTGATGGATGCGCCTCTCTCTGTTTCCCTTTAACAAAGGGAGAGGAGTACAGCTGTGCAGATTAAAACGAAACAAAACAAAACAGTAAAAACAGAATACATGCATTTCACACCAGTAAAATACAGACACTTCCCTAGGTGCTCTACAGCCGTGATTCTCGAATAAACATTATGAATAATGTTCATAAATGTATGAACATTAATCATGACCATTTACCAAGGATGAAATTGAAGCTCAGAGAAAGTTTAAGAATTTCCCTGAACCACATAATTATTAGGCATGAGACTCAGTTTTCATACCTGTGTCTTTTCCAAAGCCCCTGTCTTTCTGCTTTCAACCCTGAAGCAATAACTTTCAGCTGAGTATCTGCTATTTAACTGGTTCCTGCTCACTACATATGGTTTCATTTCACTGCTCTCATATTTGCTGAAAAATGTTAGAAAAGGCAAACAACTTATTGACAAAAAGAGCCTATGGCAGTCAATTTAATTCAAAAGTGCTTTCAAAATCCTACCAATAATCTTAGCTGCTTTTTCTTATATACATATGGCTCCATATTTTCAAAAAATATATTAAAAACATATTTTGTCATAATTAACAGCAATGTGATTATGCAGATGGCCTAAGCTTACACAGGCACACAACAAAATCCCATAAATACAGAAACAAAAAAAATTGAGAGATCAGACTGGAATGTTTAATTCCCTGAATTTTAACCTAGATTGAATTCAGTGGTACTTTCAGCAGAACTCCCTCCTGCTTTACACCTGAAAGCAGATGGAGGCAGATTGCATCATGATTTCAGTCTTTCAAATTACAATAGTTTATGATGCTCATCTGCATTTTAATCAGATACAAAGGATTTATTCCTGAAAGGCATCAAGAAGGCCTATTTTCAGCACTTGGAAATGCATCAGAGAGTTTATGGCCAATCAAGTAAAATATGGTGCACATTTTTACTTTGTATCTATTTCTTGTGAGTATATAATATTACATGGACAGGGGTGTCAGCCATTTTATTAGTAGCTGTGCATAATCCTTTCAAAATAGGGATTGAGAGGTGGTTTCATACTGAAAAATTATTTTTATTAGAATTAACTCATTTTAAAAGGAGTTGGGTTTTGTCATTCAATTTAATAATAATTTACCTAAAATGTTAGACTTAATAACAAATAATGTAGTTAGCAAATAGTAGCTTCCATCTACTATAGCCCCCTTAAGATCAAATAGGACTTGATCAGCATACATCCAGTCCCTGGAAATTAAGTAGGGCATAAGATCTATGATATTAATAGAATAAGTGAGGAGATTTTAATTTTACTGTTTAGAGGATACTATTTATTCACTTTTACAATTTATAGCAATTATGAAATTAAATCATTTTCAATATAATACCTCTGCCATGTTGAATAAAATAAATTTTAGTTTTCTACATAGTATTTGAATGATTACAAATTTTGCAATCTGCATTGATTTTTTTCAATTGATTTTTGCATACTAACTAAAAGGGATGAAAAATGTAATAAATTACTAAGGTCCCCAAACAAATATCAAAAATAAAGAAAATACATAAGAACTCATTATGTTGAAAAGTATGCTTTTATGGAGATGATGTATTTAAACTAACACACATAAACTTGTAATATTTATACCTTTAGTTCAATACATTTTAAGAAATAGATACACAACTATTCCAGAATTTAAATCATCACGTTATTAATATATTATCATTTTGCAAATTTAATTATATAAAAACATTAATTATTCAAATGAAATTCAAAGAATCATCTCTTTTTTTTGTGGTAATCCAAATTGTTTGCTTATCTATAGTTTCTGAAATGGTAATTTACTATATTACCTTTTTACCTGTTTAGATGTTTACTGATCTATTGTTAAAAACCAGCAAAGACAGAATGTTGTCAACAAATTAACAGTATCTTATTTCTGGAAAAAATTATGAAGTCTTTGTTATTTAAGTCTTTCATTAAATAAGTGTACATATTTTTAAAATGAAATTGTATTCATCAATCTATAGTAGCATGGAAAAGACATGGCAGAAATTCAGTTCTTTAGAGAAGGAATCTTAAGTTAGGAAGCAAATTAATACAATTCCATTTTGTAACTAAAGGTCTAACATTTATTTTATCAGTAGAAGCTGATCGAAGCAAATCAAGTATACACTTTGCTCTTTGTAGAAAATAGAACATAGAAGATATCATTAGTGTGATGGGAGCAGCTGTGCTAGAACACAATCCATATATTTTCATTAGAATACCTGAATTTCCTTCCAGTTTATCTACTTACTGCGTGATTTTGAACATGTCATTTAGCCCCATTGAGACTCAGTACTAGAATGAGTATTATATTTTTCTTCAAAAAGCCTGTGAACATTTACTTATATAATTTATATAAAAGTGTTATCAAACTGTATAATTGGTAAACATGTTAAGTTTCATATATTTTCTTTTTAAAAATTATCATCAAATTCCAAAGTCTCTGCACATCTTCCAGAATCCACTTTCTATAGGTTTCTAATCAGATTTGTCAAGGTGAGGCACATGCCCAATTTTAGGCAGCTGAAAGGGATATACCATTAAATGTGTAGGCAGAGGCGGCTATAGCTAGATGTGTGTGCAGAGGTGAAATTCCCAGATAGTGAACCACTCTAGTGAATCACTGCCCTCTGTTCTTTAGACTGGGGGGGGGGGGGGGGGGTCTTTGTTCATGATCCCTCCAAGTTTAACTAATATCTCCATATTTTTTCCTTCTCTAAATTTTCCAATTATTGTGTAGTCTCTTTTTACCTAATATTAAATATTTCCACCTAAATATGTATTGAATGACTTCTGTTTTCCTAGCCAAACCCTTAATGATATATCAACATTTACCTTTATTGTCTATATCAATTGTTGGATTGAAGAGTTGCATAGCAGTCATTTGTGATCACAAAGTAATCGGTAATATCAAGAGGTTTTTAGTTATATAATACCTACTTAAGTAAATATTGGCATTGTTTATAAACTTTTCACTTTGAAGTTACCGTTTACCTTGTCGTCCTTTAATTCCCAACATTTGTGCTTTTTTTTTTTCTTTCTAGATTGTGTTTCTCTAGTTTCCTTGATTTTTTTATAGGAAGTTGTCCATTTCACCAAAGTTGTATAATTTATTGACTTACAACTGTTCATAATATTTCTTTATAAAATAATCTCACTTATTTCAGGAAGTTCAGAGCAATGTCCCTTCCTTCTTTTATTTATGATTCTAGGAATTTAAGTCTTTTTATTTTCTTGGTCAATGTAGCTAAATATTGATTTTGTTCATTGTTTCAAAGAATTGGCTTTTGGTTTCATTGATTTTCTGTGCTGTTTTTCCATTGTCTATTTCATTAATTTCTGCTCTAATTTTCAATATTTTCTACTCTCTGCTAGCTTTAGGATTAATCTGCTTTTTTTTTTTTCCAGTGCCAAGGGTTGAAATTTAGGTTATGGATTTGAGATCCTTCTTTTTCAATATATGCATCTGCAGCTATAAATTTCCCTCGAAGCACTGCTCTAGCTTCATTCCATAAATTTTGGTATATGTGACTTCATTTTCATTAATTTCAAAACATTTTCTAATTCCTCTGGTGATTTCTTCTTTGAATCACTCCTTACTTAGCAGGATGTTTAGCTTCCATATACTTGTAAATTTCCTATATTGATTTCTAATTTCATTTTATGATGATTGGAAAATGCACTTTTTATTATTTCTATTCTTTTAAATAGAGAATTTTTTTTTTGGCTGCATATTTGTCTACCCTAGTGTTCAGTGAGGTACTTCATAGATTTCCATTAAATGTAGTTGGTGGGGATTTGGAGTCTCTCTTCTACATCATGCTTCTTCTCCAGGCAAAATTTTTGAACCATGCCTCTGGTGTTGGGAGTAGGGATAATGTTGTGCTTCTCTCATTGTGACACCTCCACTTTAGGAACTGAAAACCTGATAGATAATGAAGGCAGCAGCCCCAAGGTGCCTTGGCTTGCTTCTCCTAGCATGGAAGCTCTGCCATGAAAGCCATGACAATGGCTGTTAGGGTTCCAGTATACTCAGCAGTACTGTGTCCAAAGTAGATCCTCTGTCTCTTAAGTAGGGAGTGAGCAGAACAAAGGTGCCTCCACTATTGAGCTGTCCTCACCAGGAACTCAGCTTCAGCAATATGTAGCTAGGAGTAATGTCAGAATTGCTGATATCTTACCCTTCTGAAAGAATACTTCTCTGACTGGGAACTGGAGGGAAAGGGAACCCCATGTAGTGTCTATATCAGTCTGGAGTGCAGTTTCCATTTCATTAAGCTAGCAGGAGTTGTTTATCAATTTTAGTATGTTAAAAAAATATAAGTCTTTCTTCATTTACTGTGTGTACTCAGGGCCATTGACTTGAAATGGTGGTTATTTTATAATACCAGTTTCACTGGGAGTGAATCCCTAGAGCTCCTCAGGCTATCATGCCAAAAGTGGAAATCTCCTTTCTTGACTTTTAAAATCCACTCGTTACAAAATACATTATGTTTTTATATTAGGTAATTTCTATGAAAAACTGCTGAGAAGAACAGAACATTCCCATTATTTTGCTACCGTTCAAGGAGAGAAATTATTTCACCAATTAAATTCAATGGAGTTTATTTGAGCAATTAAAAGCAAAATCGAACAAAATAAAAATGATTCATGAAGCAGACCACTCTCAGAACCAAATCGGGTTCAGAGAACTCCAGCTAACTCTGTGACCTGACAGCATTTATAGAAAACAGAACTGAGATATAGAGACAACTAAATTGGTTACAGCAAAATTGGTTATTTGGTTACAGAGCTTCCTGCAATTACCTAAAGCTCAGCTACTGTGATTAAACTTTATATTGGTTTGGTCTGTTGGGTCCAGTGCAGGAGCCCAGTCTAAATCTGTGGCCTCCTGCAAATTTTATTTAATTCCACTGTCTGTCTTTGTCTTTATTTAATTTACTGTCTGTCAGAGCCCCATATTATTGGGTCATCATTCAGGTTATTTCCTTATGATTTAGTACATTCTATTCCAGTGCTTATCAAAGATTAGGTATGCACAACAAACTTGAAGATCTTGTTAAAATAGTTTCTAATTTAGGGAGTCATGCTGGGCCTAAGATTGTTATATTTTTACTAATCTCCATGTGACACTGATGCTGCTGGTCTGTGGATTACTCTCCTAAGTAGCAAGGTTTGAGTCATCCTAAAAAATCTAAATAACCATTCTCTAAAAACTGATCATCTATTGGCCGGGTGCGGTGGCTCACGCCTGTAATCCCAGCACTTTGGGAGTTCGAGACCAGCCTGGCCAACATGCTGAAACCCTGTCTCTACTAAAAATACAAAAATTAGTAGGATGTGGTGGCACATGCCTGTAGTCCCAGTTACTCGGGAGGCTGAAGCAGGAGAGTTGCTTGAACCCGTGAGACGGAGGTTGCAGTGAGCCGAGATTGCACCATTACACTCCAGCCTGGGTGACAGAGTCTTTTTGACTCTATCTCAAAAAAAAAAAAAAAAATCATCTATTACATAAACTCATTCTAAAGTATATGTCATCACTCTTTGACCAAACATCAATCTATGATAGACTGCATATTAAGAATTTTACATCCATGTAACTTCCTGTATTGCCATCAAATATTTTGATTATCACTCTTGGTTCAATGAATAACAAGTATTTTAACATAGACTGTGATTCTGCTTTGATTAAATTTTTTGAACCTTTTAACATTTTTGGCAGACATCCTCAAAATCAAATCCTAAATTAAGTTTCTGACTTAGACTTATTGGTGGGCCTTATTAAAGCTATACAATTATTCAACACAAAGTTATAAAATATTTTTACAGCTTCTGGTCAGACCATGACCTCCAATATCACCACTTCCAGTCTAACAGTTACATACACCAGGAGAGGCATCAGTAAAAGGACTCTCTGCATCCCCTTCCCCCTTGAAAAGGTCCTTTATCAGACGTTATTAACTAACTCTTGTACTATTAATTTACAACGCTTTGACTCCTGGATACATATATTTCATCTAAAACAAGTACCAACTCTTGCTCAATCATGAATATTGACACCAGTATCTGACATCAAGCTCAAGTTAACCAAAGTCTCATCTTCAGACCCAGAAAAAGATGACAATCAAAATAAACTGATTTTGTGAGACACAGGGCCAGAAATTAAAACTATGCAATCCCTTTAGGCCCAGAGACTATCGTTAAAGAGATGACCACGTGAAATTGTAAGGGCCAGGTTTGAGGGATAAAATTAGTTCAGATCCTCCAAAAAAGATGGGCTCACAGATGCCTAAACAGCTGATGGCCCAACACATAGAACGTATAAACTGATTTTGTAACCTTACTTTTTGGCTTGGTTTGTGGCTCTTTAATTGCTCAAAAGGTTTTTAAGGAATAATGAATGCCTTCCCACCTCCATTCCCATTTGTTCTAGAATGTTTAATTGGCTATAAGTCTTTTGGCTATAAGTCCTTTGGCCATATGGGTCCCATTGAAGAACAGAATATATCTTAGGTACATAGCCACACCACCTGGCAATAATATGGAATGAAATAAAAGCTTGGCCATTGATGCTATTTTTGGCATATTTTGACCAAAAACGGGGAATGAATTAAAGATAAATCCTAAGTCCTCTACTGAACTGACTGAACAGATCCCCTTGTGGCTTAGGAGACCGCAGAAAAGCTTAAAACTAAATTCCTGGCCATAACAGCATGGAAAGTCATACAAACTTCTTCCTTTTGGGTCTAGACACAACTGAGCACCATTAATGTTAAAACAGATATCATAAGATTGACAGGACAGACTCTTTGTGGCAATAAGACCTTACAAATTCCATAAACTTTTCAGTTTATTTTAACAGTACTCTTAAAATTTGGGCTCATGATTCTGACAACAGGAATTCTAATCTACACAGTGGACAACAGCCCTGATATATTCATGCTAACATGCCTGAAATCCTGGACCAGGAACTGGTAATTACTTGTAGGTTACTGCCAGGCAGCTTCATTCCTCTAATTCTGACTCTTACCTTGACTCTTGCCCTTGACAATAAGAAAAAGCTAGAGTATTCTTCACCAAATTGCCACCATATTAGCTCTCGCCTCCAGACTGACATATGATAAAGCCCAGGTGGAACAGAAACCATCCCTTTAAACTTTATAAAATTAATCAGGGAAAAAGGAAGAGGGAGAAAAGAAAATAAACCAAGCTTGCAACTCATGCAGCACTAATTATTAGATCAGCTTGTTGTCTGACTGGCTTTCCCACAGTTGTGTTGTTGCTATTGCCTCAGAATCATGTAGACCCTGTTAAAAGATTATAGTTCTCTTTAACTTTTGCATAGATAATAACTTGAACATTATATAATGTTAAGTTTTTCCTTTTTGATGTTCTTTCAGGTCCTGCATACTGATGAAACTACTGACTCAGCTGGTTTCAATGATCCCCACAGATGCCAGCTGATCTGAAGGACCCCAGAGGAGCTGACTTACCATAGTGCAATCTCTATATCCTGATGATTTCATTCCCTATTCCCCTACCAATCAATAACCCCAATTTCCCAGCCCCCTTCCATCCACAATCCCTTTAAAAAGTCCTGTGGGAGATGGATTTGAGGGACTTCTCCCACCTCCTCCCCTGGCACTCTGTGATAACTAAACTCTTTCTCTGCTGCAAACCCTGCCGCCTTGTTGTAATGGGGCTGTTACCGTTACTGTGGGCATTCGAACTTGTTGGTCCTATAACATTGACTCACCTAGAGCAACTTCAGGTCCTGCAAGCGTCATTCATGGCAAGTGCCTTATACAAGTGTACCATTTTTATCCTTTATGCCATACTTTTACTTTTCTATGTTTATATATGTTTAGATACACAAACACTATTGTGTTACAATTGCCAATTTATACATGTTTATAGGAAATTATTTTCTTTAAAGATTTTTACTTATTTGTATGCAAGTTATTTGAAGTATTATATAACTTTATTGTGATTCACAGTGTATAATTTATATATAATTCTAAAACAATCATAAAATAAACTCAAAGTATATATATTTCTTTGAAAAATAAAGAAAACATTAGAACCTTCATATATATGTAAGTTTATGTATAGAGATATGTGTATTCATATATCACATTTAAGTATATAATAATACTTCTTCCACCTATTTAGAAGCAGAGTACAGAAACAAATAGTATATTTGGTATAAATTTACTATGAGTTGTGGTTTCTTATAAGATTAGGAAAAGCTAGTCTTTAAAACTTCAAAGAAAAGCTAGTCTTCTTTCTAATTGTGTTGATAAAAGTTAGAAAAAATTCCCTTAATTACAAAACCAAAACATGTAGTGTAATTATTTACACATCTGTTTCAACAAACATCATATAAGCTCATCAGGGAAATCCATTGTCTTCAGCTCTCTCTAAACTATCCTAAAAGGTGTTATTATAGTAATTTTTCTAAAACTTAAATCTACTTATATTATTCACAAAACTAAAACACTTCAGTGCCTTCACAGTACCTAATGGAAAAGGTTTAAACTTCTTGGAGGCAAAAATCTTTTGCTTACTTCTTTTGCTTTATTTGGTGATATTCACATATATTCACATAGTCAAATAAATAGTAGACATTTTGTCTATACCATTTTGTTTAGCAAGGGAGGACTTTACACACTGAAATAAGTAAATAAATACTGAAGCTGCCAGAACTAAGGGATTTATGGGTGGAGAAGAAAGCAGAGATGTTTCCTTTGAGGAATACACAATATACAAAAATAGTATAAGTACACCATTCCTTCTTCACTGCATATAAACTGCTAAAGGTAGAGTGGGGTAGAGTGTTATTTCTCCATTTCTGTCTATATGTCTAGCCTTGAAATCCAATTATTATATTTATCAACCCTAGAAGCTTAGACAAAACCCATAGATATTGTAAGCCTATCTCTTCATGTGTCAGATATGAATAATAAATGTATATAGCACAATCTGGTTGATTAGATTAAAAAAGTAAGACATACATATTTATTCACATTTTCCTGGCACATTAGATGCATTAAAAATTCCAATCATTATTATCATTTTCATTATGTTATCTGTAAATATTACAATTTAACTTCTAGCTTATTGATGAAAAAATAGCCATTGGCAGAAATAAATACCTGTCTACAAATGCAAGATAACACAACCCAAATAAGATCAACATTTTAAAATATTTTAAACCATTATGAATGTACTTCAGTTGATTTAGACTGCAAAACAATTTAATAGTGCTAAGTGAGAAATAAGTATCGTTGCTACTTGTTGCCAAATAATGGAGACTTACATTGTTATCGTGCTTTACAGTCTAAAGTATCTCATATCTGAGCTCACAGCAGGGTGATGGGGTGAACATGTTCCCATTTTACAGCTGGAAAAAAATGGAGCAAAGGGGTGTTAAATTCCTTTCTAAATTCACAGAGGTAGAATATAGTTGTTTATATTGCATAACATTGTGAAACATTCTTCGAAATAAATAATTAAAGGCGTTAAAAGGTAACTTTTGGGAGAAATGAAAAGTGTATAGTTTTACATACTGTCTACTATAGTTGTTTATGCAAAAGTATTTATCAAACCTGGACCATGTTCTATGGACTCAGGTACCTTCATGAAGTACACAGACAGTATTTTCTTTCGTTTTGTGTTCTTTCTTAAGCTTACAGTCTAGGGAAGGATACTGAAAGTAAACAACAACAACAAAAAAAAACAGAAACAAATTAAATAATTTCACAGGTGATGAGTTCCATGAAAGTAGCAAACAGGGTGCTAAAAGGAAACACTTTTGGGGTACTTACTCTAAATCTAGAAAGAATGCTAAGGGAACGTCACCCTCTAGAGGTTATATTTACAGTCTAGAAGATATGAAGACTAAAAGTGACAAGCAGGGAAAACATTTCAGACAAAGGACAGTTATGACAAGTGCTTTGTGGTGGGATATAAGTTGGTCAGTTGTGAAAAACTGAAAGCCTATTAGTGTGACTGGAATACAATGAAATAAGAGAGAAAGGCCCAGGTTAAGTCTGTGGGTATAGGTGGGACGTGCATCGGTAGCTGTTCATAAGAACTTAGATTTTGTTTTAAATTAGACGGAGGCTCGTTAATGGTTTAAACAAGGACATGGTGCGATCTCATGATCTCATTTACAGTATATTTGGAAGAGAACATATTTGAGTTGTGGAAGAATGTCAGCAAGGATATTAATTAGGATGTCACAAATCTCGTGAGGCATTCACTGGGCTGTGATCTTCAGCAGCCTATCTCTGGAGACTGGGCTCTTAGCCAGTACAAAGTATGGCCCGTTTAAGGAAGCATTTTCATCACAATGATGGCAGCAGTGGCCCGGTTGGAGCAGCCGCTGTGAAGACACCAGCTCCCATGGGGAAGACGCGGCCAGTGCTGCGCACTCTGCGGAGCCAGAGGGTGCTACAAACAGGTGATCCCAGCTGGAGCCCTGTGCCCTACTGAGTTGGTGGTACCAGAGCTTGCGCTCCCGCTGCAGCCGCCAAGCCACAGCTCTGGACCTGGGCATCCCTGTACTCTCGGGGCCGGGAAAGCCCCTGCCTCCACAGGCTCAGAAGTTCCTGTTCCCACTCCCCGGCCTCTCCCTGCTGCCAGTGCCTGCTCTGCAGTGGAGCAAAGTTGCGGCTGTGTCCGGATAGCCGAGCCCAGGCGCTATCGCGACCCAGCCAGGTATGTGCACACTCGCGGTAGTGCTGACACGCCAGTTCCCCGCTGCCTCGTCCCCCTCCAGAAACTGCTTCTGAGGCTGAAATGTAGGGTGCTGATGAGCATGGAATGGAGGCTGGGAACTGACGGTGGCTTGGTGCGGGCCTACAGGCACCCCTTGGAGCAGTCAGCCTGGTCGCCATGAACCGCATGTTGATGGCAGCGGCAGCAGACAGGTTCCTAGGTGGGAAGGGATGTGTACCTGGCAAGGCCTGAGCTTCTAGCCTGGCGGCGGGACTGCCAGTTCCGGATGGAGGCCGCAACCGGAAGTGAGATTTTTAAAATAATTTTTGGCCAATGGAATGGTGCTTTTTCCAAGCCCGCCCATGGCAGCCCATGGCCCAATCAGCACTCACTTCATCCTACCCATGAACCAATTAGCATGAACTGCTTCCATTCTGAGCCCATAAAAATCCTGGACTCAAGCAGTTGGGGACTACTGCCTGTGCTTAGGAGTTGCCCGCCTCTCCTCTCTTCTCCTTTGAGAGCTGTATGCTCACCTAATAAAACTCTTCCCCACATTGCTCACCCTCCAAATGTCTGAGTAACCTCATTCTTCCTGAAGCGGGACAGGAACTCAGGACCCCCACACTACGGGAGCGAAAGAAGCTGTAACATTTCCCTGCTGGCTCACTGAGCTGTGGGCTGGAGTTAAAAGGCCTGTACCACCAATAACCCTCCCACTGTCTGCCAGCAGCCACCCCACCGAACCGGGAAGAAGTGGTGGGGCCGGAGTGGGGCAGAGGTACTGAAAGAGCTGTAACACAAACAGGCTAAACACACACACCCCACGCCCACCCACGTGCTGTGCAGGAAAGGTCTGCAGCCTTTCTGGGAGTCCATGCCTTCAGGCTCTCTGACCCAGGGCTGTCACATCTGTAACACTCTGGGGCTCTGTGATTCCTGGTGTCTCCGAGCTTTGGGGTGCCACTGCGTTCCCCTCTTCCAGAAGCTGGTGCCCGCAGCGGAAGCCGTGATACGTCTGGTCCAGTAGCAGCCTCGCATGAAGCCGGAGCCTGTGCGGGCACCTGGAGCTGCCCACCCCAAGGCAGCAGCCAGCACGCCTGGCTGTGCACAGTGGCTGGACCTGTGTTCATTTTCTCCCTTGCTGTTCCTCACCTGGTTCACTCTTGGCAGGTGTGGGATCTGAGCTGGTAGCATGAGCCGAGCACAACCTGCCGGGCCAAGTGAGTGAAACAACCCCAGCAGGTATGGACAAAACTCAAGCAGTGGTGCCAGTGACCACAGAGGTTTGTGACTGACGAAGCCACACCCTAAGTATCCTGTGACAGTAAGGTGATACTTCTTGTTAAAGAATGAAAATCGACTTCCTAAAGTGATCATGTATATGCCCGAGGAATGTGGGCTGCACATTTTGAGATGTGCCTCTAAGCACTGGAAATAATATCAAAGAGCACAATGTCATCCTTTCAAAATTTCCTTGTTCTGCATCCATGGATAGAAACCTGGCTTGGAGAGACCGAAATCTAACATAAGAAAATTGTTAATAGACCAGTAATGTTATTTTAATATTGATATACCAGTATGTTATATTTACAAATCTGAAAAGCAACTTCCAACCCAAAAGTTATTTAAACTCTGCAGAAATTACTTTTTTAAATGTTTTCTGAACCTCTGATTCGAGGTCTCCCTTACAAATTTTTATTCAAGAGATGTAATTATTTGGTATTATTTTTACCACCTGTAATGATTTTAATTAAGATTACTGAATGGAGGATCCCCAAGAACTTAGAAGTAGAATTACCATATAATGCAACAATCTCGCCACTGGGTATATGTGTAAAGCAGATGATATCAGTATCTCAAACACCTACCTATCTGCGTGTGTGCGTGTGTGAGTGTGTAAAATGTATCATTTAGCCTTAAAAAGAAGGAAATCATGTCATTTGAGACAACACTGATGAACATGAAGCACATTATGCTAAGTGAAAGAAGCCAGACATGAAAAACAACATCTGGTACAATGTCACTTATTGGTGGAATCTAAAACAGTGAAATTCATAGAAGCAGACAGTAGGATGGAGGTTTCCAGGATATGAGAGAAATTGGGAGATGTTGGCAAAAAGATACAAAGTTTTAGTCAGGGAGAATAAATAATGTATAGCATGATGACTATACTTAATAATACTATATTCTATACTTGAAATTTGTGAATTAGGTCTTGAGTACTTATGAGACACAGAAAAGATAACTGTTTGAGGTGTTGATAATTAACCTGATATAGTTACATTTAACAGTGTACACATATATCAGAACATGATATTATACATTATAAATATTATAAACATATATAATTTTTTGTCAGTTAAACTTCAATAAAGCTGAAGGAAAGAAGATTTGCTGTAGTTGTGAACAGAAGGGGCTTCTGCCTAACTAAATTTCAAAGAGACTTTAACCAACAGATAGCCTGGTTGTTCACAGGATGCCAAGAACAGCTAAGAAAATATGCTGCACCTGGGAGAATGGAAATGATGACAGCTAAAGAAACTACAGAAGTTGGGCTTGGGAGAACTTCTTTTGAAATGACTTTATCAAAGTTCAGTGCTAGTGATTTTTATTTTCTAACTCTCTCTATTCTAGGCTAAAATTCCCAGGAAGGACAATCTGATGACCCAGCTTTGATTTACCTCTGGATCAATCAGCTGGAGATGCAGATGTAAGACCCCCAAAAGGACTCAGTTTTGTTCAACTGAAGACTTTCCAGGGAACAGAAAATTTCTGTATGTCAGAAGCTAAACCAAAATGGCATATTTTAGATTCTACCTTATGGCTGTTTTCAGGCACACACACGCAGAGACATATAGATACACATAAAGTTATTTCCCTCTATCCAAATGTACCTAACATGAACCACATATACTAGACACTCATTCTTTTTTCACAAAAGAAAAAATTGGAAGTCACTTTCAGATATTTTAGTCCGTGTTCTTTAGAGTGTTCAATACTGACAATTGTTTTATAATTCCATCTCAATATTCAAATACTTTAGAAACAAATGGAAATTTAATTCCTTGTCTATATTATATAGTGAAGAAAAAAAGAAACACATAAAATATATACTTAAAAATAGAATAAAAATAGAAAATTATTCCATGCAGCAAACAAGAAAAAAGCTTTGGTTCTCATATTTGAAGGTCATAAGACTCTAGGAAGCATGTACCATGTCTCTTCTCAACTTCTTTGCCTTCACCTTTTATTCTAGCTGACTGGGGCAGAAGAATTCTCCTTTGGGAATTCCTTTCAAAGACCACAGAGTACAGGAAGTGAATATTCATGGACTATTAAGTGGGGTACAGAGAAATGTTACTACATAATTCTCATCTATTTGTTGTGATTGAGGGACATTGCTTCAGAGAATATTTTGAATTCTGAAAAATGCCTGCCAATCCTCATGTGGTGTGGTCTCATTATAACTGACCATATAACTGAATATTTAATATGACAGTATTTTGTTTTATGTGGCTAGGTGCTTTGGGATATAAAGGTACTTTTCAAGAAGGGTAAATTCTTGTATAATTGATTCCTCATTATTTTTGGCAGGGGTGTGTGTGTGTGTGTGTGTGTGTGTGTATCTTGGTCAGTTTCAGGGATGGAAGTTTCATGCTGTTCCATGAATTTCCTTCATCTTTGGAATTATGATCATTGTTCGTTTACGTGTTTAATGGGCAGATTTTTTGATGAGTAAACATGACCGTTGGCATATGTAGATCAACTCGGCAGCCTGTTAAGAATAGCAATGATAGTAGTGCTGATAGTAATGATAATTTTCTGGTAATCAAAAATATTTCTAGCCTCCATATTTTTCTGAGAGGTCCATTTTCATAGCTGACTCCCAATTTTCTATCTGAATAACCTCATTATCTAAGTCATTTACTATTTTAACAATCATTACTTTGGAAGTGGTATCGATCTTTCATTAAGGCTATCCATTCAGGAAAGCTATGCAACGTTGAATATTTCTGGAAGCTCTGACAACTTGGGAGATTTCCATTTTAAGTGAAACTCGATAGCATTCTATTCCCAGAAAGTTCTGGTATTAACATAGGGAATCATTGTCAATCTCAAGCAAGCAAGTTATTTTTTTCACCTTTGTTGGCCAGATAGTATCCCCTGAGATCACAGTCAATAGGCTAAGAGAAAGTGAAAATGTAGCAGGCATAGGTAAGTGTATTAGTCAGTTACCATACTGTTATAAAGAACTGCCTGACACTGGGTAATTTGTAAAGGAAACAGGTTTAATTGACTCACTGTTCAGCATGGCTGGGGAGGCCTCAGAAAACTTACAATCATGTCAGAAGGAGAAGGGTAAGCAAGACACCTTCTTTACAAGGCTGCAGAAAGGAGAAGTGCTAAGTGAAGAGCCTCTTATAAAACCATTAGATCTCGTGAAAACTCACTATCATGAGACCAGCATGGGGGAAACTGCCCCACGATTCAGTTACCTTCACCTGGTCTATTCCTGGACACATGGAGATTATGGGAATTACAATTCATGATGAGATTTGGATGCAAAGCTTAACCATATCAGCAACTATATACTAAATGTAGACACTAGTGAAATATGAACTCTGACAAAGGTTATGTAACCTATTTCATATATTTCTACACCACCAAAATGTTATTGCGATGTGGACGTGGAGAAATTTTTTTAACGTAAGTAATTATTTCGCTTTCATATCCTCTTAAATGCCATCTGGCATACAAATATGTAAAATAACAAAAATACAGATCGCCATATTCTTCTATCACTACTCTGTAATTAGCAATGAACTACACAAAGTACCAGACATTTGGGATGTCATTTAGCTTGTGTGACTCCCTTCGTGAGCTAGAGCAGAGAATAAGCAGCTTGCTCTGCTAATTGAGAATTTCATAGTCCTAGTTCCTGTTAACTCACTCAGAAAACACAGCTGTGCATATTACCTCTGAATGTCCACCTCAAAAAGATGCATTTTTAACAGTCATTGTCCTCATTCAAATTCAGTGTTATGTGATAAAAGCAAACAACTACCGAGACTGCTGGATAGAAAAAAGGCCTCATTATTACAGATAAAACAAATATTTTGTCCCTAAATCTCTACTCTCTTGGAGACCACTTGAATGTTTGGTTTTTGTTCAGATTATCTCAACATTAAATGGCAGAGTGACACATTAGGTTTAGGATATTTCTTAATTTGAAATTTACCTATTAGTATTTAGATGGTTAAATAATTCATAAAATGATTCAACAGTAAACACAACAAATATGTTAACATTATTCCTGTGCATAAAATGTATCTTCTATTTTTTGGAAAGTATATGATGAACTATAACTGAAAATGTGCTAAATTTTTCCAGAAGAATGATTTAAAAAGAGTAAATAATACTTGAGAAAAAGAGAAATTCTCATACTTTTTTTTCTCTTTTCATTAGAAACACATGCTCTTTAGCTCTTCTAGAAAGTAAAAAACACTGAAATTAAAATTCCTACCACTCATAATGTATATATTGGTTTTTGAAAAATGGAAGAAGCTAATATTTTAAAACTACATTTATTATTAACTTGTTAAAACTAATAGACCCAAAAGAGTTAGTCAATGATTGTAAAAATAAGCATAAAAATAGTGCTCAATGTTAGTACTTGTATTTTCTTATCTCATCATTAAAAGTTCTTTCCAATATACATACAACATAATGGAATTAAAGATACTCCTGTATACAAATATATAGTAATTATGTCTTGTGTCCCTTTGGTGTTTGTATCCATTTCCGTTTTGTCAATAACAAAATTTTTACTAACGTGTGACATTATTCTCCATCCCAGGGCTGTTTATTTGCATAATTTTATTTTAAATTCACAGAAAACAATGTGAACAGTGGTCTCTTGTGTTGTGCTACATGGGTTATCATCATCTATACTCTCTGTTATACAAACAATACATTTTAAAAAGGTGAAATCGTAGATAGGTTTATCCTTTAAAAATCTTAAGTCAATTTTTAAAAAATAATTTGCCATGATCTATCATTTGCACTTTGTTTGAATGCTCCTTCTCAACCCATGAGGTTTGCCTGATTTGTAAAATTTAGTAAAACAAATTAAGAGTCATGGCACCTGGCGGGGGCGGGGGGAAAACACACATTACCTGTTGCATGTCTTTATGCCATCATTATTTGGTTGATTGATTGAGACAGGATTTCACTATCTTTATGCCAGCATTATCTGATTGATTGATTGACTGGTTGAATGATTGAGACAGGATTTCACTGTGTTGCCAGGTCTTGTCTCAAATTCCTGAGCTCAAGCGATACTTCTCCCTCAGACTTCTAAAAAGCTGAGAACCATCAATATTTTAATGTACACTCTACACTCACTTTAATAAATATTAATTTGAGGTTAATATGCTCCCATAATTTACTATGACAAAAACTGAAATATATAATACAAAATAATACACAGTTCCTGCCTTCAAGAAGTTAGTAATCTGATAAGAAAGACAAATATATCAACCAAATTATCATACCATATGATAAAGTCCATAATGGAAAGAGCTCAAAATAGATGTATCACATAGAGCATAAAAGAATTCTCCACAAAATATCTTATATCACAGGAAAAATGATAAGATGTGGCCAGCATGGTGACTCATACCTATAATCCCAGAATTTTGAGAGGCTTAGGAAGGGAGACTACTTAAAGCCAGAAGTTGGAGACCAGCCTGGGCAACATAGCAAGACTCCGTCTCTTCAAAAAAATTAAGAAAAAAAATAACAAATAACAAGGCATGGTGGTGCACATCTGTAGTCACCTCTCAGGAGGCTGATTTGGAAGAATCGCTTGAGCCCAGGAGTTCATGGTGAGCCATGATTGTGGGACTGCACTCTAGCTTGGGTGCCAGAGTGAGATGCTGTCTCTAATAACGACCTATTTCAATGTGCTAGTACTGTATAATACATACATATTGCTCAAAACCCTTGACTGAATTTCATGTAGAAAAAAATTGACTTATTTTCATAAAATGTACTGCAATATTTTAAATAAACCAGTATGTAAAAAAAAAGGCAACAACTTGATCTACATCTCCCATTATAAATGGAAGATTTTTGTACATGGAAACCACTTGAAATGTGCATAAGGTGTCTATGTATGATGTTGACAGAAAGAAGAAAGGCATCACAATATTATACATGGTGTTAGACTTTATTGGTCTTTCTAATCTTGTCTCAAACACTTTTTCCCAGTGTATTTTATATTTGCCTCCTGCTTTTGCATACTGTTCTATGAGTCAAGAAACTGTTGAAAATCTTTTAAAGAAAATGTAGAGATGAAAGCACAGAAAAAAATAATAATAGAGTAAAACTAAGATATTTTGACCAAAAAAAAGAGCACGCCAAAGAAATTGTAGGCATGCTAAACATGCATTATTAGGGTATACCTTGCAATTATAAATAGTAAAATAAATAAATTTATAAATTAGCATTCCTATGCACTATGTGACAATAATATAGCATTATTTGCTAAAAACACATGCAAAATTATTGGGAAAATAAATGGACATACAGGATAATCAAAGACTCAGATTATCTACCAAATTGACTCAGAATAAGGAAATGACAGTGTTTGCAAAGTTAAACGTGAAGACCAGGAGAGAGGGAAAGGAGTTGTCAATGAAGTTGTCTTTCAAAGCGAGCCTTAGAAATTCAATGGAATCAATATTTTTTATGTTTATATCATCAAAATAACTGTAGGAGCTGCATTAACTCTTCATGAGAAGACTGTTACTTTTCTGTCCTAAGTATTAAAAAAAAAAGGTAAAAGAAAAAAGACTATACTGAGAAACAAAATTGATTGTAGATAAGATAGGGTTGAGAAGCAGATATTGTACTGTGGGTTTATTCCTCAAAAGAATGAAGTGTCTGGTTATGAAGTTAACAGGTTAATTTTACTGATCTTTGTACTTGGGCTAAAAATATTATGTTAAAATCCAAACTAATCTATCATTCTGAAAACTCTATTTACTTAAAGGAATGTCCAAAGGAAATTACTAGCTGCGTGGAGGCCCTCAAAGCCTACTTAAAAGTAAGATTTTTTTTTTTTTTTTGAGAAATATGTACAGTTTTACCTCCTACTCTAAATAAGGCAGTACCAGGAAAACAACAACAACAACAACAACTTGCAAACAAGGCCCTAGACATTTTTGATCCCTTGACATTTAACCGGGGATGTAGAATACAGCCCTAGGGATGTAGAATATAAGAATATACCCCTAACATCCAGGTGATTGTCTTCCCTCCAACTTTGACATTGCTTTTGCAATCCATGAACCATGATTTTATAGTTCATGAGGTTATCACAGTTGTCATGACTTATTATTCTCAATTACTTATTCAAAACCTGGTCATGGTCTAGGTTTGTCAAACAAGAAGCTTTACTAAAATTTTTTTGAACTATTTGACATTTAGAAAGGCTTTGGAATTCACTGACCATGCATGGCAATTTTTTTTTCTCCATCAACATCAAGGGATATATGATAAAGAACAAATGTCACAATTTGTGATTGATTTAAAAGGTTTTGTAAAGGTAGTCGAGGATAGAGTAAAAATTTTTCTTGAGAGGGATGTTAACTTTGAAGAGGTTAATTTAAAAATGCTGAAGAGTTCTTGAACTCCCTTGCTGATAAATTAACTACTATGCTTGCTCAGGAGGATATGTAACCCTGGCTTGAAGAAGATGGAGATAGCTATAAGAGATGCGCAGTCAAATCACAGGTGCCATCTACTTTGAAGGAATGTTTGGACCATGCAAATATAAATCTAAACATTATTCTCCCATGTGCCAGCCATCTTATGAAAAGCCCTCATTTTAATATTGCCTGATGAATCTCATTGTGACATTCTCCTGGAAGCAGACACCAAGGAAAACATAAAAGGGCAACAGTTTTATTGAGAAAAACACCTGTAAAAGTAAATGAGAGAACAGAAAGTAGTACTTAGGGTCCACCCTCAGACCGCAATGCAGGTCTGATATCAGTGAATGAAGAGAGGAGAAAGAAGAAAGAATGCAGAGCCTCAGGCTATGAGAAAACCTTGGAAATTCAGAGCAGAGATTTCCCATTAAAGGAATTACATGTGGGTCAGAAATGGCTGACTCTGGTAAGTTCTCTTGCTGTGCTCAGTCATAGGCTGGAGACAACCAGAAGGTGTATAGATCCTCTGTGTGAACATAGATCCTGAATGTATAGCACTTGGAGGCTGTCAGCTAACTTCTCCTTGGAAGTATTCTCTGATGAAGGGAGGTCTGAGGGATACATTTCCATGGCTGCCAAATTTAAAGAACCATACAAAAATTTTTAAGGATAGAAATGGTGTTAATTGAAACAAATTGAAATATTTTGAAATAATTGTTATTTCAAAATTTTGTGCATCTTCCCTGAAGCCTGCTGTTCTGGAATCTCTATAGCAGATACACAAAGACGTGCAGACACACACACACACAAACACACACACACACACGTATGACAGATAAGCAGACAGACAGATAGAGGTCCCATAGATAGGTACGTAAGTAGGTAGGTAGGTAGGTAGGTAGGTAGATAGATAGATAGATAGATAGATAGATAGATATGTTTATATGACAGTTTCTCTGGATATTTTACCTGAAGTTATCCTTCATCACTGAACAACTCCTCTGCATGTCACCTTCAGTAATTTGTGATACTGCTTTTGCACTCCTTACCTCCTCGCCTCTCAGTTTTCTTCAACGTCAATTTAATTATACTTGGTGAAATAGTAATAGTTCAATATAGAAAACTGCTTTGTTTTTAATTGCATTTTTTCTAAATATTTTATAACAAATTTATTTATTGTTATACTTTATTTATGGTGCTTATATTCAATGTGAAATTTATGTCACAGCAGGCAATGTGTATATTTTACCATTTGGAATGCAACTGTTTCTTAGCCACCATGTTAACTGTTTAGTGATCAGGAAGTAATATTTTAAGTACTCTATATTTTATTGTAATAGTTTTATACATATAAATATGTTTTAATATTTTAAATACAATTTAAGAATTTAATTTGAGAATTGAATTTATGTGGAAACATCAGGAAAAAACAAAAGCGACTATTTGTTTGAAGGTTTATCACAACTTGGAGGATCTCTAAGTTTAATCAATCTCTAGGTTTAGAATATAATTCAAACTTTTGAGCATCTCATCCCGGGACCTCTACCTATTTGTCCAACCAGCCTCATCTTCCAGTATTCCACACCTCACACTTTATACTCTAATGACAATGAAGAACTTGTATGCATTATACTTGAATGCATTATGCTACTTGAGATTTGCATTTATTTTAATATTTTCTATATGTGAATGATCCTCATATACTTATCTTTCTCAACCTACTAAAATCATATGCATGCTTAAAGTCTTGGCCTATCATTTCTGCTAGCTGACTGTACATCTTCCTCTGTTCTTCATCCTCCATAGATGCCTGTTATACATTCATCTTATCACATAGATTTTCAGGTCAAGAATGAGGGTTTACTCATCTTTTAAAGAAGAACAAGACAATTTAAAAAGTAGATGTGGGCCAGGCGCGGTGGCTCAAGCCTGTAATTCCAGCACATTGGGAGGCCAAGACAGGCGGATCATCTGAGGTCAGGAGTTTGAGACCAGCCTGGCCAACATGGTGAAAGCCTGTCTTTACTAAAAAAACAAAAACAAAAACAAAACAAAACAAAATTAGCCGGGAGTGGTGGTGGGCATCTTTAGTACCAGCTCTTTGGAGGCTGAGGCAAGAGAATCACTTGAATCTGGGATGCGGAGGCTGCAGTGAGCGGAGATCATGGATTGTGCTCCTGCACTCTAGCCTGGGCAACAGAGTAAGACTCCATCTCAGAAAAAAAAAAAAAGAAGAAAAGAAAAGAAAAGTAGATGTTACATAGCCCCCCACACACCAAATTAAGCTGTTTTTCAGAAATAAAACTTTCATTGTAAAATAAATTCTTCCTACATCATTTGCTGTCTTATCATTCTGAAAAGCTCTCATGTAACTACAAAACTGCTGCAATTAATGTTCTACTTTCTAATCTAAAGTGTTCATCAGAAGAATTAGAAAATGTGAATCAATGGCATTTGTATTCTTTTGATGATAACATGTCCAAACTTATTACTGAATAATTGTATCTAAAATTCATTTTTCTCTAAAAGGATTAATTACATCATCTATTTTCCTGTAAATTATATGTAAGTTAATTATTTAAACTTCTACAATTATACATCTAAAGTAAAAGACCAATTTAAGGCTAACTGAAAACTTTTAAATTAATATATGAGGATGAGTGTACCAATTTTTATGAAATCCCTGTTGTCTACCACAACTGTCAATAAAGAAATTTTTTTAAAAAATAGCAAAGTGTCTTATGAGCTTAAAATTACTTAACATTAATTTTCTCTATATAGGTCTCTCAACATGTAATTACAAGAAAAAATACACTTGTATTATTCAAAATACCTGCTTTTGTTTTATGTATTTAATCTGTTTATCTCAACTTTTTTTTTTTATTTTTTTTTATTTTTTTTTTTTTTTGAGACGGAGTCTCGCTCTGTCACCCAGGCTGGAGTGCAGTGGCGCAATCTCGGCTCACTGCAAGCTCCGCCTCCCGGGTTCACGCCATTCTCCTGCCTCAGCCTCCCGAGTAGCCGGGACTACAGGCGCCCGCCACTGCGCCCGGCTAATTTTTTTCTATTTTTTAGTAGAGACGGGGTTTCACCATGGTCTCGATCTCCTGACCTTGTGATCCGCCCGCCTCGGCCTCCCAAAGTGCTGGGATTACAGGCGTGAGCCACCGCGCCCGGCTATCTCAACTTTTAGATAAAGTGGCTATCAATCTGACAAAGCAAGTATTGGGACTTAATTAGTCAGGAAGCATGGGATGCCCTGAGGCTGTTGTATACATGTCAGAATTGGCAAAATATCCACTTTCTACAAGCAAGAGGAAGACATATTTCACAGTTATGATGCAATTACATTGTTATTTCACAGCTGTCAAAAAGCATAGTCTTGAAATATGACTTTTTAAAGTATGTACTTAAAAATTTTCTCAACATTTTAACTAATAATATTTTAGGATCCTAGGAATATTATAACTGCAAGCACCCTAAATAGAAGACAATAAACCAAAATATATTTTATATTATTTTTGACATAATAAAAATTATATATTTTAGGTTCAATGTATACCATACAGCTTTTCATATATGTCAAATGGAACACAGAAAGTAAGATTACAAAATTATAACAAAGACAAACCTAAGGGTTGAACAAAACAGGAAATACATTTAAAACACATTTTATTTATTTTTCTTTTCTAGCTGTCACATATAGTTTATACATAAATTGAAGGACATAGAATCACACTATCAAAATATACATGAGGAGATGGGGACAAAGAGATACATGAGTAGAGCAATCAATGGGAATCAAGCTGAATTTAGTACAAAAAATTTGTGCCACAACATCCTCTATAATTGCTAAAAATGGAAGGTATATTGGACTTTGGACTTCTTAATGAGGAGTATAAAAAAAAGTAACTAGATAATATATTTACTGTGTCCATGATATAAAATGTAGACCAGATTATTGGAAGTCAGGCAATAACTTCTGGTTCCATCCAGTGTGTTATTATGATAGGCTGCCCTGTAACAAGCAGATTATATCCTCCAGAGAATACCTAAAATAAATATCATATGAGTTTCAGAAGAGTATAGAATCATCGAAGGCTGTGCAACATGACATTTGGTTCAATAGAAGAACATAGCACTTTGAGAGGTGAAAGCAGGGCATTTTCAAACTGTGTCCTCTGACAATGTAGTAAGTGTGGGGAAGAAACCAGAATAATTAAAGAGATTATGGATAATTATGCTTTAGGTAATCTCTGCAAATGATAATATTTAAAAATCATTCTTAGTTATATATCATTTAGTTTAAAATTGTGTGGTAACGTGTCAATTTTATAAATATAATATTAAGTGGGGAGAGGGAAGCAAATAACAGAAAACTGTATAAATTTTAAAACCATTTTTAAGCATTGACTACCTGAAAACAAGTCAAGTTAAACAATGTATTTGCAAAATGTTTCAATTATAAAGTTAATTAGGAAAACGTAAACAAAAACTTTCACTGTAAAGAAAAACCCTGGGGCTCAGTAAACAGTATTGATACAGTCCATTTGTCCATAGGTAGATTCACTGTGGAGTTTATGAACTTCCTCACTTGGATCATTTTCTTCAAGTTCCTTCTATGTAATTTAATTTTGGAAATTGTGTACACATTTCCTTAGAAAATTTCCCCTAAGTTGTATAAGAGTTAGACCCATCAAAACTTGTAATCTTATGAAGTAATATTCTATTTATTTTGGTATTAGGATTATGGGTATTTTTATTACTTAGATTCATAAGGTGTATTAGATTAGAGTATATCATCTTGTTTACATAAAATGCATCTAAAAAGAAAAAAACAATTGGCAGTATTATTGAAATTGTTGTATCTAGAATATAGGTATTATATATGGTTAATTGAGGGCAGATCCATTATTTTGACAGTCCAGTGAGCAAAAAGAAAGGTTTACTTTCTCTCATTACAGTGAACAATATACTAGGGCAATACACTGAAAAAGATAATCAAGTCACTTCCAATTGATATATCACTCAAAAAAATTGATTGGGATTCTGAAGCAGCAACATATCCCAGAACTCTGTACTAAAAGGCTATGAAAACACTTGACTGAAAAAATATTAAAGCAGGTTACCGTAGTTTGAGGGGTTGGAGGGTGCTTAAGAAAACAGGTACGTTAGTGATTTGTTGTTGTGTAATAAATTGTCCCAAAACTTAGCACCTGGAAACAGCAAATATCTCTGAAGTGATAAAAAGTAACTAACAATGGAAGCCCACTATCAAACTCAATTGCTCATTTTCTACCAAATTTTCCAAGAAGTGTAGCCTCATTTTTTTTAATTTATTTTTATTTTTTCAATGTCATCACTTTTTTTTTTTTTTTTATACTTTAAGTTCCAGGGTACATGTGCGTAACGTGCAGGTTTTTGTTACATATGTATACTTGTGCTATGTTGGTGTGCTGCACCCATCAACTCGTCATTTACATCAGGAATAACCCCCAATGCAATCCCTCCCCCCTCCCCCCTCCCCCCTTCCCCCTCCCCATGATAGGCCCCGGTAGGTGATGTTCCCCTTCCCGAGTCCAAGTGATCTCATCGTTCAGTTCCCACCTATGAGTGAGAATGTGCGGTGTTTGGTTTTCTGTTCTTGTGAAAGTTTGCTGAGAATGATGGTTTCCCGCTGCATCCATGTCCCTACAAAGGACACGAACTCATCCTTTTTTTTGGCTGCATAGTATTCCATGGAGTATATGTGCCACATTTTCTTAATCCAGTCTGTCACTGATGGACATTTGGGTTGATTCCAAGTCTTTGCTATTGTGAATAGTGCCGCAATAAACATACGTGTGCATGTGTCTTTATAGCAGCATGATTTATAATCCTTTGGGTATATACCCAGTAATGGGATGGCTGGGTTAAGAAAAAAATAGTTTGATATGCCTGAGTATGGGAGGAATGGCTAATAAACTAGTATTTGGGAGAAATAAGGTTAATTATTTTAAACAGAGCTGGAGCATCATTGACCAAAATGCATTCCAAAGAACACTAATCCTGTGAGATATTCTGCAATCTGGGAACATGAAAAAAACTGGAGAATAACAAGTCACATCAAATCCATGGCTCTGTGAAATCCTGGAGAGATGACATTTTAGTATTTTCCCAAACTTATTTAATCTCAACATTTTCTCTATAAATTTATGGATACACTCTAGTCAAAACTAGAATAGATCAGGCTCAGTCTGGTCAGATACCATAGCAAGAAAATTAATGAACGATGAAGCCCACTATTATGAGAGACTCTTGCAAAACTGGAGAAGCATTTACTACCAATAGAGTATTTAACTGAACTTGACTTTTCAGCAAGACTCCAGTAAGAAAGTTATAGAATGTCTACAAAATTCTATTCAGTTGTAGTATTCAAGCTCATAAACTTTATTTACTTCCAGGATAGAGCTATGTACACAATGCCTTGAGTGGTGGTTATTTAGTTCTGCAACCAGTATTCATTGAGAACATAAGTAATGATCTGATATTATTTAGAGTATAGCATCCGTATTTGTTGTTAGCAGCTTTGGAAACTTAAGAAGCTTACAATTTCTACATCTAGTTACAAAACCCCTGCTGTACTTGCAACAATGGCTTCTTTCCCTTTATACTTGTGATTGCTGAGTAGATATCTGTGCTTTGCAAAAAGAATACTTCTAGATTAGACAAATTCATAATTAACTAGAACAACCCTTAAATTAATCTTTTGTTAAAAGTAATAGTAGAATAAGCATAAGTAAAGATAGGTAACCATAAATAACATTAAATTAAAACCCTTGTAAGAATGAGAGCGAGAAGAATGGGCAATAGTGAGCGTTGACATTTGTGAGGATATTTCACAACTGTAGTTCATGTAAGAGTTGCTATTTCATGACCAGAAAATGTATCATGTCAGTTTTGATTTTCTTGAAATACTGAAAACAATCTTCTTCAAAAACATTAAGATTTTACACAGCACATGCTACTCATTTATTTCTGTATGCTGTATGCTGTTTGAATAAACTGACTTTCATCAGCGTTAACAGGGGTTCTTTTTTTTTTCCTCTCCAAGTTCAATGAAAACAGTTTTCTCTCAAAATGTTTGTCACAACCTTTGGAAAAACAAAAGCCCAGAGAGAGAAAAGTAAACATATGTACCCACATATCTATCAAACTTTAGGGAATAAATGTTTAGAAGAGTAACAGAGGGACAGAAGCCTTTCACTTTTAGGTCACCTACACAAACCGTACTTCTCAAAAACCTGTTATTTGTTGTGTTTGACTAATAAGGACATGACATTGGAGAAAACAGTATCTAGCAAAAAATAATAATAATAATTTTAGCAATTAAAATGCATTGATTACATAACTACAGCAATGGACTGTATTTTTAAAACATTTACTATTCTCTTAAGTTACTCTTCCCATGGACTGAAACAGGTTGGTTAGTTGGATAAAAATTAAACTGAGGTCAAAGCAAACTCTGAGAGCAAGTTAGTAGTCATTTTTTCTCTACAAACTGACCTAATTTTGACTAATTTTGCAATAGTTTCACGTAATTGTTTAGATAGATTTAGTATTTGCACAATTTTAACAATCTAACGTTGTCTTCATAGTAGCTATATATTTGAGTAACTTGCTTTATCATTGCAATCTGCATTCACAGATTCAACCAACTCCAGATTGAAAGTGCTCATTGATTTATATGCAGAAGAATGAAACTGGGCATCTCGACTCTCACCCTAAAAAAACACAAAATTGATAAACTACTTAAAAATAAGACCTAAAACATCAGGAGATCGAGACCATCCTGGCTAAAACGGTGAAAACTCTGTCTCTACTAAAAACACAAAAAATTAGCTGGGCGTGGTGGCGGGCGCCTATAGTCCCAGCTATGCTGGAGGCTGAGGCAGGAGAATGGCGTGAACCTGGGAGGCGGAGCTTGCAGTGAAATCCCACCGAGGCACTCCAGCCTGGGAGACAGAGCGAGACTCTGTCTCAAAAAAACAAAACAAACAAACAAAAAAAAAACAAAACAAAAAAACCCGGGGGAAATGCTCCAGTACTTTGCTCTAGAGAAGATTTTATGGCCAACACTCAAAGCGCAAGCAACAAAACCGCAATTAGACAAACGGAACTATATTAAAGTAAAAACTTTCTGCACGGCAAATGAAACAGTCAACAAAGTGAAGAGAAAACTTGGTGAATGAAAGGAAATACCTGCAAACTATTCATTTGGCAAAGAACTAATACCCAGAATATGTAAGGAACTCAAATAATAGCAAAAAACAAATAATCCCATTAAAAAGTGGGCAAAGGATCTGAATAGACATTTCTCAAACGAATATATACAAGTGGTCAACAGGTATATTTAAAACTATTCAGTATCACTAACTTGAGGGAAATGCAAATCAAAATCACGATGAGATATCATCTTATCCAAGTTAGAATTGCTACTATCAAAATGACAAAAAATAACTAATGGTGGCAAACATGAGAAGAAAAGAGGGCTCTTATACACTGCTAGTAGGAATGAAAATTAGTATAGCCATTCTGGAAAATAGTACGGAGATTTTCCCCAAAATTAAAAATTAAACTAGCATAAGATAGAACAATCTCACTACTGGGTATTTTATCCAAAGGAAAGAAAACAGTACATCAAAAGGATACTTGCACCTCCATGCTTATTGCCACACCATTCAAAATAGCAAAAATAAAGAACAATCTGTTCATCAACAAATTAACGGGTAAAGAAAATGCAGTGTATATATACACAACTAAATACTATTTGGTCATAACAATGAATGAAATTCTGTCATTTCAAGCAACATATATGGAACTGGAGGTGATTATGTTAAGTGAATTAAGCCAGGAACAGAAAGATAAATATATCATGTTCTAACTCATACATGAGAGTTAAAAAATTGATCTCATAGAAATAGTGAGTAGAATGGTGGTTACCAGAGGCTGGGAATGGTGTGTCTCTGTGGTGGAGGATAAAAAGAGGTAGATTAATGGGCACAAACATATAGTTAGATAGAATAAATTTTAACATTCAATAGCACCATAGAGTGACTATAGTTGGCAATGTATTGTATATTTGAAAATAGCTACATGAGAAGATTTGAAATGTTCCCAACACAAAGAAATGGAAAATGTTTGCAATGATAGATAACCTAAATACCCTGACTTAATCATTACACATTCTATGCATGCACCAAAATATCACATGTACCACATAAATATGTACAAATATTACATATAACAAAATCATTACAAAAATAATAAAAATGACAATAAAATATAATACGAATTAAAATAATACATCTAACAGCTATTCACATGCATTATATTAGGTATTATAAATAATCTAGAGATCATTTAAAGTACATGAGAGGATATGCATAGCTTGTATGCAAATACTACATCATCTCATATAAGGAACTTGAATATTTATGGATTTTGGTATCCACAGGAATCTTGGAACCAATCTTCTGTGGATATACTGGAACAGCTATATTCCTTTATCTAGAGATATATATCTTGTTTTCACTATAACTAAACTAATTTTTCCCTTCTAAACTGTCTTCAACTCCTAACTCTTTTAGTCTAACGATAATGTCATTCTCTAATAGAACCTCAGGATGAGATATTCGAGAAATCTTAGTTACATTACTTGTCAGTTGGTCTCCCTACTGTGGGTATATCTCATACTACACCAGCTTGACAAAATACTTGCACTTCAGCATAATTCTGATTCTCTCCCTCTTTTCATGGCCTTCAATGTTCACAAATGCAGTCTCAATACCAAAGAGGGATATTATGCTTCTCCATATTATTTTCCTTTCTTCTGAAGCTTTACTTTCTTATACTGTTCTTCAAATATTCTATACAACAGTAACATAAGATTGTTTTTCATACTGCCTCACTCTGCCTCTTGTGCCCATATATGCTCTTTTCTTTTTTGGCCTCTTTTTATACAGCTTACTTTATTGTTTTGAAAGATACTCTTAGTATAATATATTTCATCTGTTAGAAAGTACTACCAGCCAGTAAAAGGGAAAATAAAACATCAAGAGTATAGCATATACTTATTCTGTTTCCCCTGACAGGAATAACCTAAAAATAATTGTTGATATACTTGTCTGGTTTTTCTACTAGTTTTCAAACTTATTAAAGGAAAAAAAGCTTGTAAAAATCCTCTGATAGTTACTTTAGTATAAACCTAAATTTAGAAAAGTGATATGTAATTATTGAAGAAATACATGAATTAAAATGGGTTTCCAAGAAACATGAAAAAAATGCTCAACATCACTAATCATCACTAATCATACACAAGTCAGAATGACTAATATTAAAAATTCAACAGATGGTGATGAGGATGCAGAGAAAAAGGAACACTTATACACTGTTAGTGAGAATGTAAATTAGTACAACCTCTATGGAAAACAATATGGAGATAACTTAAATACTAAAAGTAGAACTACCCTTTGATCTGGCAATCCCACTGCTGAGTATTTACTCATAGGAAAATAAATCATTGTATTAAAAATACACCTGTGCTATTATGTTTCTGGCAACACAATTTACAATAGGAAAGTTATGGAATCAGCCTAAATGTCATCAGTTGATAATTAGATAAAATATCGTGCGCATGCACACACACCCCCACACACATTCTGGAATACTATTCAGCCATAAAAATAATGAAACCATGTCTTTTGCAACAAGATGAATGGAATTGGAGGCCATTATCTTAGAAGAAATAATTCAGAAACTGATGACCAAATACTGCATGTTCTTACTTATTAGATGGAAATAAACAATGTGTACACATGGACATGGAAAATGGAATAAGAGACATTGGAGATTCTATAAGGTGAGAGGGGGATTGTGGTTAAAAATCATCTATTGGGTACAATATTCACTAGTTGTATGATGGATAACACTAAAAGCCCATACTTCACCACTACATAGTACATCCATTGATATGATTTGGCTATGTGTTCCCACCAGAATCTGAAGCTGAATTCTAATCCCTGGTGTTGAAGGAGGAGTCTTGTGGGAGATGATTGAATCGTGGAGGCTGACTTTTCCCTTACTCTTCTTGTGATAATGAATGAGTCTTCATGAGATCTGATTGTATAAAAGTGTACAGAAACTCCCCCTTCTGTCTCTCTTCTTCCTGCTCCCACCATGTAAGACATGCTTGCTTCCGCTTCGGCTTCTACCATGACTGTAAGTTTCCAGAGGCTTCCCCAGAAGCAAAAGCCTGTACAGACTGCAGAATCATGAGGCAATTAAATACAGTTTCTTTATAAATTACCCAGTCTCAGGTATGGTATATCTTTATATCAGTGTGAGAATGAATTAATACATCCATGTAACAATACTACACTATACTTCTAAATCCACAAAAATAAAATTTAAAAAATTATATTTTTATATAGTACCCAATACTTTTTCAATGATATCAATTCGTGAAATAAAAATATTATTAGATGGGTAGTACACATTCAAATTTTTCAAATTAAAAATAGATAGAAATAGAAATACAATGAAGAGATGTTTGCTTCTGGACAAAGTGGTATAACACAGAGTGAATTTATCCTCCTACTTGAAACAAATAGAAATCTGGACAAAATATTTGAAATAATTATTTTTGCATATTGAAACAATAGGCTGCACAGGATACTGATTCCTGAGAGAGTGGAAATAAAAGAGATGAACTCTATGTGTGACCACAACTTACTATATTGAGAGTATAGATGGTTCCTGAATTATAATGTTTGCTTTTTGTTTGTTTGATTGGTTGGTTGGTTGATTGGTTTTGAGATAGAGTCTCACTCCGTTGCCCAGGCTGGAGTGCAGTGACATGATCAAAGTTCATTGCATCCTTGACTTCTTGGACTCATTTGATCCTCCCACTTCAGCATACTGAGTAGCTGGGACTACAAGTGCACACCACCATGCCTGGCTAATTTTTTATAATTTTGTACAGACAAGGTCTCACTATGTTACCCAGGCTGCTCTTGAACTCCTTGGCTCAAGTGACCCTCCCACCTCAGCCTCCAAACATGTGAGGATTCCAGGCACGAGCCACTGTGCCCAGCTGCAACTTATGATAAGTTGACTTAACAGTTTTTGTATTGATGGAAAAGCAATATGTATATTAGAAACCACATTTTAAATTGTGAATTTTTTTTATTATACTTTAAGTTCTAGGGTACATGTGCACAGCGTGCAGGTTTGTTACGTATGTATACAAGTGCCATGTTGATGTGTTGCACCCATTAACTCGTCATTTACATTAGGTATATCTCCTAATGTTATTCATCCCCACTACCCTCTCCCCACAATAGGACCCATTGTGTGATGTTCCCCTTCTTGTGTCCATGTGATCTCATTGTTCAATTCCCACCTATGAGTGAGAACATGCAGTATTTGGTTTTCTGTTCTTACGATAGTTTGTTGAGAATGATGGTTTCCAGCTGCATCCATGTCCCTACAAAGGACACAAACTCATCCTTTTTATGGCTGCATAGTATTCCATGGTGTATATGTGCCACATTTTCTTAATCCAGTCTATCACTGATGGGCATTTGGGTTGATTCCAGGTCTTTGCTATTGTGAATAGTGACACAATAAATATACATGTGCATGTGTCTTTATAGCAGCATGACTTATAATCCTTTGGGTATATCCCCAGTAATGGGATAGCTGGGTCAAATGGTATTTCTAGTTCTAGATCCTTGAGGAATCACCACACTGTCTTCCACAATGGTTGAACTAGTTTACAGTCACACCAACAGTGTAAAAGTGTTCCTATTTCTCCACACTCTCTCCAGCACCTGTTGTTTCCTAATTTTTTTAATGATTGCCATTCTAACTGGTGTGAGATGATATCTCATTGTGGTTTTGATTTGCATTTCTCTGATGGCAAGTGATGATGAGCATGTTTTCATGTGTCTGTTGACTGTATGACTGTCTTCTTTTGAGAAGTGTCTGTTCATATCCTTTGCCCACTTTTTGATGGGGTTGTTTGTTTATTTTTCTTGTAAATTTGATTGAGTTCTTTATAGGTGCTGGATATTAGCCCTTTGTCAGGTGAGTAGATTGCAAAAATTTTCTCCCATTCTGTAGGTTGTCTGTTCACTCTGATGGTAGTTTCTTTTGCTGTGCAGAAGCTCTTTAGTTTAATTAGATCCCATTTGTCAATTTTGGCTTTTGTTGCCATTGCTTTCGGTGTTTTAGACATGAAGTCCTTGCCCATGCCTATGTCCTGAATGGTATTACCTAGGTTTTCTTCTAGGATTTTTTATGGTTTTAGGTCTAGCATTTAAGTCTCTAATTCATCTTGAATTAATTTTCATATAAGGAGTAAGGAAAGGATCCAGTTTCAGCTTTCTATAAATTTTGAATTTTGATTTTTTTCTCAGGCTGGTGATATGCAGTGTGATAGTTTCTTGCAATGTTTGGCAGTGGTAGCAGGATGCAGCTCACAGTCAGCCATGTGATCACAAAGGTAAACTACTAATACTCTACAGATTCTAAAGTGTACTGTGTTGCCATGTGATTTTACTCAACTGTAGGCTAATGTAAGTGTTCCGTATGCTTTTAAGGTAGGATAGGTTTAGCTGCAATGTTTGACAGTTTAGGTGTATTAAATACATTTTGATTTTATGTTTCCAGCTTATGAGTGGTTTATTGTGATGTAATATACACATCAAAATTCAGAGAAAATGAAATAAGGCCAAGACATGGACTAAGGTTAAGAGATCAATACAGGAATCCAAGGAGTATGGGAAGCAAAAGTCTTCAGTAAAGAGTACTAGTGATGATAAGCCTCTATAGAGAGCTCTGAATTCAAGCAGAGGGTTTCCTCAAGTCACTACTGATTTCAGAGTAACCCATCTATTTGAGGTAACTATACTAGGTCATAGAAAGTCTCACGTGAAATATTTAGAGTGAAAAAAACCTAAGAGTTCACACAGGTCTGGAAATAATTTATTTGCCATCAATAATAATTTTTTAAAAATTATAACTGAGGGGACACCAGGTAAAACACTAAGAAATATTTTGCCTCAGTAGTGTGACAAAATTAGTCCATGACTAAAAGCTGTACCACTGCCATGTAACAAGCCTTAAAAACAAAACTCACAATAATAAAAGTGTTTAAAATAATTTAACAATATCCCAGGGCAAAGCTCAAGAATAATAATGAGAATACAAAACATGTAACATAAACAAATTTAAAAAATTACAATATCTTGCACCCAATAAAAAGTTTCTAAAAATCTAAGAAACAATAAAATACAACTACAATGATAAGAAGAATTAATAGAAACATATCTAAAAATGACAGGAGTGAGAGAATTAGTAGACAAGTATATTAAACCAGCTATTATTATTATATTTCACTTCATCAAAAACTGACAGAAAAGAGTGAGAAAATTAAACATAAACAAGAAAGGTATAAAAAACAATACTCCCAGAGTCAAAATTACAATGTCCCAAGTAAAAACTAATTTTGATAGAATTAACAACAAATTAGACACTTCAGAACAAAAGATTAGTGAACCTGGTTCATAGCAATAAAAGCTATGAAACAGAGCATAAGTGAACTCCACGGAACAGCTTCAATTGGCCTAATAATTGTGTAGAGTCTCTGAAGAAAGGGCAAACACAAAAATATATATATTTGAGAAAATAACCAAATCTGTTCAAAATTCATAATAATATGAATATAAACATTATAGATCAAGACCAAGAGCATGGCTGCTATGCAATGTCTTTGTTTAGGAAAATTACTAGAATTTCCTACTTTTTCTGAGATCCAATATAAACTCAAGCATAGGTTACATAAAGAATAGTAAACTAACAACATGATCATCTGACTTAAAACTGGTTATATTTACAGTAAACATTAAAAGTTACCAGTTTTTTAAAAAAACATATCAATGAACACAGGTAAAATTGACAGTAGACTTCTTAATGGAAACAATGCAAGTCAAAAAGACAATGGACCAATATTTTAAAGTACTGACAGAAAACTAGTAGTATTAATTTTCTAAAGAATGTCATCTAGAATTCTATATCAATTCAAAAATATCTTTCAAACATAAATATGGACAGAAATGTTCACACAATGACAGACTATGATCATCTGAAAATGTGTTTTCTCTATAAAGCAAGAAGAACATTGGCAAAATTGTTGCAAGTCAGCTATTTCAGAACTCTAGAAGTTAACACCACTCTGAGAACAAGGTATGAAATATTTATCAAACAAAATTAGATTAATACATTTAGGAATATTGAGCTTTGCGGTATTTTAATTTAGCCTATATCCATCCATGTCTCCCCAGCTATGTGAAACCTTGAACACCAGCAGTCTTTCAATCATTGCAGCTTTGAATACAAGTAATCTAGCAGAAAATGGAGGCATCCAAGTAAGATTCAAGTTCTACTAAAATTCTTGTCACCAGAGAATTTTCAGTATTTGAACTGTCAGCTCCCTAGAAATGTCCCATTTATGGGACTTCACTCAAAGCTCACTCAGGGTAAAAACCACCACACGTATGTTGGTGTTTGGACATATGTCAGATATATATTGAAAAGAATTAGTAGTAATTGTTTAAAATGGCAATTATCTGGAGGCAGTGATACCAACTGAGGCAAGTGCCTAGCCACAAATTTTAAATGACATTTTACAAAATGAGATGTCCACAGGGAACTCTGAGTATGCCAACATATACCAGGGAATCTAAGTTTACACACACAGGCAGCATTGTGTGTACCCAGAAAAATAACCTGAGAAACCCTATTCTTTCAATTCTGGTTGATCCTGGGGTTTTTCACAAGTAGGAAGTCAATGGTTAAGGCAGAATTGTAAACTGTCCAAGTGTTGAAAACTTACCCCAACATACAAACAGAGAACGAGAGACTTATTGGCTTAAAGCATTTAAGAGAATCTTTGTTGAATCATTAGCTGACCACTAACCTAATGAAGTGGAAACTTCAAACTTCAATGGCTACACACAACACAAAACAGTGAATTTAAGAAATCAGGCCATGAAAGTTCCTACACAATCAAATAGCAGCAGCAACAGAAAAGATAACAGCAAAATAAATCCTGGACAGTGGAGGAAGAAGGGGAAGGGAGGAATCTTGAGTTTCCCCACATAGAGGTACCACATTATCTTATTTTAAATATGCAGTTTTCAGCAGCAACAAGTGTAAGAAAAGCAAAGACAGAGAAAGGTATGGTCCATGTATGGGAAAAGAAAGCACTTAATAAAAGCTGTCCATTAATAAAGACAAATGTTGTGTTAATTTTTAGAATAATGTAAAGCAGCTATTATAAATATTTTCAAGGAACTAAAGAAAATCAAGGGATGTGACCTGGTTCCATGTTTTCACACCCTAATCTAATCTAAAATTGTAATCCCAATAATCCTCACATGTCGAGGGAGGAATCTGGTGGGAGGTGATTGGATCATGAGGGCAGTTTTCCCCATGCTGGTCTCGTGATAGTGAATGAGTTCTTATGCAATCTAATTATAAAGGGTTCTTCATAAGGGGCCCTTTATAAGGGGCTTTTAAGGGGCCTGTTCACAAGTGGCTCTTTTTAAAGGACTTTTTATAAGGGACTTTTCCATCTTTTCTCTCTCTGCTCTCTCTCCTGCTACCTTGGGAAGAAGGTGCTGGTTCCTTTTCCACCATGATTGTAAGTTTCCTGAAGCATCCCCAGACATACAGAACTGTAAGTCAATTAAACTTCATTTGCTTATAAATTACCCAGACTTGAGTAGTATATTTATTGCAGTGTGACAGTGGACTAATACATTAAGTATAAATAATTACAGGAATATATGAGAACAATATTGTGCCCATTGGAAAATATCAATAGAGATACAGAAGTTGTTAAAAACAATGAAGTAAAAATGCTGTATTTGAAAAGGAACATAACAGAAATTAAAAATTCACTAGAGGGGATCAACAATAGCTATGAGCTGGTAGAAGAAAGAATCAGCAAACCCTAAGATAGGTCAGTTGAGATGATTTAATCAAAGGAACATAAGAAAATGAATAAAGAAAATGAACACATCCTCAGAGACCTCTGGGGCACTGAGAAGCATATTAACAGATATATTTGGAGTCCTATAAGAAGACTAGTAAGAATTACTCTAAGTTGACTATACTAAGATAAATATGTATTTTATAAGACCTAAAACAAACCCTAAAAATAAAACAATGAATTATATCTACTGAGAAATAGGAAAAGTAGAATGAAATTATATAAAAAATCCTCAATCTAAAAATGGATAAAAATAGAAAAGAAATGAGAAATGCAGGAAACTAATGGAAAGTATTTATTATTATTATTATTACAGTAAATATATCCATAAAATAATGACATTAAATGTAAATAGATCAAATGCCTCAATTAAGAGACAGAAAGTTAGACTGAATAAAAAACCAAGACCTATCTATATGCTGCCTTCAAGAAACATACTTTAAATTTAAAAATATGAATAATTAAAAACAAAAGAATAAAAAGGATGCAAATGTGAATTAAAATAATGGGGGAGTGGCTATATTAATGCAAAACAGACTCTATGCTAGATAAAGTTTTGAATTAAAATTTTTACACAATTCTTGTGAAGAAGAATTTTTTTCCAGCTACGGATATAAAAATTGAATAAGTACACAAGAATCACACACAAAAGAGAAGACTGTATTCAATCTGTGCATATAAAACAAATTACCTAATTCTCTTCTTGAACTGTATGAAATTTAAAACAAACAGTAGAATCTTATTTTAAAGTATTTTTGTTGATAAAAATAATTATAACCTACTAGATGAAATGAAATTGAACAAAGTACTTTTTATTCTCTCCAAATCAGACAACCTTAATATGTTCTGGTTTTATTAAACAACTTGTGCTATTGTGGTTATGGTTGTTTTTAACCTATCAAAGAGAAAGTTACTCTATAAGGCAGTACAGATTATGATAAAAGAGAATGGATCTGAAGTAATTCAAACCAGATTATGAATTTCTGCTATAAAATGTATTTATTTAGGAAATAACTTTCTAATATTTTCTAGTATTATTATAAAGATTATGGAGACTAAATAACTAGCAAAGTACTTGAGAAATATTACTAAATAAATGGCAATAGAATTATGCCCTAAAACATTGGAAATTGTTCTGTTCCAAGAAGGTCGAATAGGAACACCTGTCTTCAATGCTGAAGACAGGTGATTTCTGCATTTCCAACTGAGGCACCTGGTTCATCTCATTAGGACTGGTCAGACAGGAGGTGCAGCCCATGGAGGACGAGCCAAAGCAGGGTGGGGCATTACCTCACCCGGGAAGCACAAGGGTTTGGGGGATTTCCCTTTCCTAGCCAAGGGAAGCTGTGACAGACTGTACTGGGAATATTGGGACACTGCCACCTAAATACTGCACTTTTCCAATGGTCTTAGCAAATGACACACCAGGAGATTGTATCCCGCACCTGGCTTAGTGGGTCCCACATGCACAGAGCCTTGCTGATTGCTAGCTCAGCAGTCCGAGATCCAACTATGAGGCAGCAAGCCTGACTGGGGAATGGGTGTCCACCACTGCTGAGGCTTGAATAGGTAAACAAAGCGGCCAGGAATCTTGAACAGGATGGAGCCCACTACAGTTCAATGAGGCCCACCTGCCTCTGTAGACTCCACCTCTAGGGGCAGAGCATAGCTGAACAAAGGGCAGCAAAACTTCTGCAGACTTAAATGTCCCTGTCTGACAGCTCTGAAGAGAGCAGTGGTTCTCCCAGCATGGTGTTTGAGCTCTGAGCACAGACAGACTGCCTCCTCAAATGGGTCCCTGACCCTGTGTAGCCTAATTTGGAGACACCTCCAAGTAGTGACCAACTGACATCTCATAAAGCTGGGTGCTCCTCTAAGATGAAGCTACCAGAGGAAGGATCAGCCAGCAATGTTTGCTGTTCTGCAGCCTCTGCTGGTGATGCCCAAGCAAACAGGGTCTGGAGCGAACCTCCAGCAAACTCCAACAGACCTGCAGCTGAGAGTCCTAACTGTTAGAAGGAAAACAAACAGAAAGGAATACCATCAATATCAACAAAAAGGACATCTACACCAAAACCCTATCTGTAGGTAACCATCATCAAATACCAAAAGTAGATAAACCCACAAAGATGGGGAGAAACTAGAGAAGAAAAGCTGAAAATTCTAAAAACCAAAGCATCCCTTCTACTCCAAAGGATCACAACTCCTTGTCAGCAATGGAACAAAGCTGGATGGAGAATGACTGTGATGGGTTGACAGAAGTAGGCTTCAGAAAGTCGGTAATAACAAACTTCTCCGAGCTAAAGGAGGATGTTTGAATCCATTGCAACGAAGCTAAAATCCTTGAAAAAAAGACTAGATGAATGACTAACTAGAATAAACAGTGTAGAGAAGACTTTAAATGACCTGATGAAGCTGAAAACCATGGCACAAGAACTACGTGCCTCATGCACAAGCGTCAGTAGCCGATTTGATCAAGTGGAAGAAAGAGTATCAGTGATTGAAGATGAAATGAATGAAATGAAGTGAGAAGAAAAGTTTAGAGAAAAAAAGAGTAAAAAGAAACAAACAAAGCCTCCAAGAAATAAGGGACTATGTGAAAAGGCCAAGTCTATGTCTGATTGGTGTACCTGAATGTGAGGGGGAGAGTAGAACCAAGCTGGAAAACACTCTTCAGGATATTATCCAGGAGAACTTCCCCAACCTAGCAAGGCAGGCAAACATTCAAATACAGGAAATAGAGAGAATATCACAAAGATACTCCTCGAGAATAGCAAACCCAAGATGCATAATTGTCAGGTTAACCAAGGTGGAAATGAAGGAAAAATATTAAGGACAAAGAGAAAGGCCGGGTTACCCACAAAGGGAAGCCCATTAGACTAATGACAGATCTCTCAGCAGAAACTCTACAAGTCAGAAAAGAGTGGGGGCCAGTATTCAACAGTCTTAAAGAAAAGAATTTTCAACCCAGAATTTCATATCCAGCCAAACTAAGCTTCATAAGTGAAGGAGAAATAAAATCCTTTACAGACAAGCAAATGTTGAGAGATTTTGTCACCAACAGACCTGCCTTACAAGAGCTCCTGAAGGAAGCACTAAATACAGAAAAGAAAAACCGGTACAAGCCACTGCAATAACCTGCCAAATTGTAAAGACCATTGATGTTAGGAAGAAACTGCATCAACTAACAGACAAAATAACCAGCTAACATCATAATGACAGGATCAAATTCACACATAACAATACTAACCTTACATGTAAATGGGCTAATTGCCACAATTAAAAGACACAGACTGGCAAACTGGATAAAGAGTCAAGACCCATCAGTTTGCTGTATTCAGGAGACCCATCTCATGTGCAGAGATATACACAGGCTCAAAATTAAGGAATGGAGGAAGACCTACCAAACAAATGGAAAGAAATAAAAAAAAGAAGAAGCAGGGGCTGCAATCCTAGGCTCTGATAAAACAGATTAAACCAACAAAGATCAAAAGAGACAAAGAAGGGCATTACAAAGAGCTAACTATCCTAAATATATATACCCCCAATACAGGAGCACCCAGATTCATAAAGCAAGTCCTTAGAGACCTACAAAGAGACTTAGACTCCCACACCATAATAATGGGAGACTTTAATACCTCACTGTCAATATTAGACAGATCAAGACAGAAGGTTAACAAGGATATCCAGGACTTGAACTCAGCTCTTCAACAAGCAGACCTAATAGACATTCTCAGAACTCTCCACTCCAAATCAACAGAATATACATTCTTCTCAGCACCATATTGCACTTATTCTAAAATTGACCACATAGTTGGAAGTAAAGCACTCCTCAGCAAATGTAAAATAATAGAAATCACAATGAACTGTCACTCAGACCACATTGCAATCAAATTAGAACTCAGGATAAAGAAACTCACTCAAAACTGCACAACTAAGTGGAAACTGAACAACCTGCTCCTGAATGACTACTGGTTATGTAACAAAATGAAGGCAGAAATAAAGATGTTCATTTAAACCAATGAGAACAAATACACAACATACCAGAAGCCCTGGGACACATTTAAAGCAGTGTGTAGAGGGAAATTTATAGCACTAAATGCCCACAAGAGAAAGCAGGAAAGATCTAAAATCAACACCCTAACATCACAATTAAAAGAACTAGAGAAGCAAGAGCAAACACATTCAAAGGTTACCAGAAGGCAAGAAATAACTAAGATTAGAGTAGAACTGAAGGAGATAGAGACACAAAAAACCCTCCAAAAAATCAATGAATCCAGGAGCCAGTTTTCTGAAAATATCAACAGTATTGATAGACTGCTAGCAATATAATAAAGAAGAAAAGAGAAGAATCAAATAGATGAAATAAAAAATGATAAAGGGGATATCACCACTGATCCCACAGAAGTACAAACTACCATCAGAGAATACTATAAAAACCTCTATGCAAATAAACTAGAAAATTTGGAAGAAATTGATAAGTTCTTGGACACGTACACCCTCCCAAGACTAAACCAGGAAGAAGCTGTATCCCTGAATAGACTAATAACAGACTCTGAAATCGAGGCAATAATTAATAACCCCAAAAAGTCCAGGACCAGAAGGATTCACAAGTGAATTCTACCAGTGGTACAAAGAGGAGTTGGTACCATTCCTTCCGAAACTATTCCAGTCAATAGAAAAAGATGGAATCCTCCCTAACTCATTTTATGAGGTCAGCATTATCCTGATAGCAAAGCCTGGCAGAGACACAACAAAAAAAGAGAATTTTAGATCAATATCCCTGATGAACATCTATGTGGAAATCCTCAATAAAATACTGGCAAACAGAATGTAGCAGCACATCAAAAATCTTATCCACCAAGATCAAGTTGGCTTCATCCCTGGGATGCAAGGCTGGTTCAGCATACGCAAATCAGTAAAGGTAATCCATCACATGAACAGAACCAAAGACGAAAACCACATAATTATCTCAATAGATGCAGAGAATGCCTTCAACAAAATTCAACAGTCCTTCATGCTAAAAACTCTCAATAAACTAGGTATTGATGGTATATATCTCAAAATAATAAGAGCTATTTATGACAAACCCACAGTCAGTATCATACTGAATGGGAAAAAACTGGAAACATTCCCTTTGAAAACTGTCACAAAACAGGGATGCCCTCTCTCACCATTCCTATTCAACATAGTGTTGGAAGTTCTGGCCAGGAAAATCAGACAAGAGAAAGAAATAAAGGTAGGATATTCAATTAGGAAAAGAGGATATCAAATTGTCCCTGTTTGCAAATGACATGATAGTATATTTAGAAAACCCCATCGTCTCAGCCCAAAATCTCCTTAAACTGACAAGCAACTTCAGCGAAGACTCAGGATTCAAAATCAATGTGCAAAAATCACAAACATTCTTATATATCCATAACAGACAAATATAGAGAAAATAATGAGTGAACTCCCATTCATGATTGCTACAAAGAGAATAAAATACCTAGGAATCCAACTTACAGGGGATGTGATGGACCTCTTCAAGGAGAACTACAATCCACTGCTTGATGAAATAAAAGAGGACACAAACAAATGGAAGAACATTCCATGATCATGGATAGGAAGAAGCAATATCGTGAAAATGGCAATACTGCCCAAGCTTATTTATAGACCAGACCAAACCGGACCAAATCGGACCAAACCAGACCAGACCGGACCAACCGGATCAAATCGGATGAAAACGGACCGAACCGGACCAAACCGGATCAGACCACACCAAACTTGACGAGACCAGACCAGACCAACCGGACCAGACCAGACGAGATCAAACCGGATCAAACCAGTTCAGACAGGATAAACCAGATCAAACCGGTTCAGACCAGTTCAGACCGGTTCAAACCTGATCAAACCGGATGAAACCGGTTCAGACCAGTTCAGACTGGTTCAAACCGGATCAAACCAGATCAAACCGGTTCAGACCAGTTCAGACCGGTTCAGACTGGATCAAACCGGATCAAACCGCATCAAACTGGCTCAGAAAAAAGAGTGAAATAATGCTCAGTACCTGGGTAATGGGATTCATTGTACTCTAAAACTCAGCATCACACAATATACCAATTAACGAAGCTACACATGTACCTCCTGAGTCTAGAATAAAAGTTGAAACTTTGGATCAAACCGGTTCAGACTGGCTCCGGATCAAACCGGTTCAAACCGGCCCCGACTGGAAAAACCGGATCAAACCGGATCTAACCGGTTCAGACTGGTTCAGACTGGATCAAACCGGATCAAACCGGCCCAGACCAAATCAAACCCGAACAAACCGGTTCAGACCAGATCAAACCGGTTCAGACCGGTTCAGACCGGAATAAACCCGTTCAGACCGGTTCAGACCGGAATAAACCAGTTCAGACCGGTTCTGACCGGATCAAACCGGATCAGAACGGAATAAACCGGTTCAGACCGGTGCAAACCGGTTCAGACCGGAATAAACCGGATCAAACTGGTGTGGGCCGGTTCAGACGGGTTCAAACCGGATCAAACCGGTTCAGACCAGAATAAACCGGATCAAACCAGCTCAGACCGGTTCAGACCGGATCAAACCGGATCAAACCGGATCAAACCGGTTCAGACCGGTTCAGACCGGTTCAGACCGGATCAAACCGGATCAAACCGGTTCAGACCGGAATAAACCAGATCAAACCGGTTGGGGCCAGTTCAGACCGGTTCAGACCAGATCAAACCGGTTCAGACCGGAATAAACTGGATCAAACCGGTTCAGACCGGTTCAGACCGGATCAAACCGGATCAAACCCGCCCAGACCGGATCAAACTGGAACAAACCGGTTCAGACCAGATCACACCGGTTCAGACCGGTTCAGACCGGAATAAACCGGTTCAGACCAGTTCAGACCGGAATAAACCGGTTCAGACCGGTTCAGACCGGAATAAACCGGTTCAGACGGGTTCAGACCGGAATAAACCGGTTCAGACTGGTTCAGACCGGATCAAACCGGTTCAGACCGGAATAAACCAGTTCAGACCGGTTCAGACCGGTTCAGACCGGATCAAACCGGATAAAACCGGATCAAACCGGTTCAGACCGGTTCAGACCGGTTCAGACCAGATCAAACCGGATCAAACCGGCCCAGACCGGATCAAACTGGAACAAACCGGTTCAGACCAGATCAAACCGGTTCAGACCGGTTCAGACCGGAATAAACCGGTTCAGACCGGTTCAGACCGGAATAAACCGGTTCAGACCGGTTCAGACCGGAATTAACTGGTTCAGACCGGTTCAGACCGGATCAAACCGGTTCAGACTGGAATAAACCAGTTCAGACCGGTTCAGACCGGTTCAGACCGGATCAAACCGGCCCAGACCGGATCAAACCGGTTCAGACCGCTTCAGACCAGATCAAACCGGTTCAGACCGGATCAAACCGGATAAAACTGGCCCAGAAAAAAGAATGAAATAATGCTCAGTACCTGGGTAATGGGATTCATTGTACTCGAAACCTCAGCATCACACAATATACCAATTAACGAAGCTACACATGTACCTCCTGAGTCTAGAATAAAAGTTGAAATTTTGGATCAAACCGGTTCAGACAGGCTCCGGATCAAACCGGTTCAAACTGGCCCCGACTGGATCAAACCGGATCAAACCAGATCTAACCGGTTCAGACTGGTTCAGACCGGATCAAACTGGATCAAACCGGCCCAGACCACATCAAACTGGAACAAACCGGTTCAGACCAGATCAAACCGGTTCAGACCGGTTCAGACCGGAATAAACCCGTTCAGACCGGTTCAGACCGGAATAAACCAGTTCAGACCGGTTCTGACCGGATCAAACCGGCTCAGACCGGAATAAACCGGTTCAGACCGGAATAAACCGGATCAAACTGGTTTGGGCCGGTTCAGACCGGTTCAAACCGGATCAAACCGGTTCAGACCGGAATAAACCGGATCAAACCGGCTCAGACCGGTTCAGACCGGATCAAACCAGATCAAACCGGTTCAGACCGGTTCAGACCGGTTCAGACCGGATCAAACCAGATCAAACCGGCCCAGACCGGATCAAACTGGAACAAACCGGTTCAGACCAGATCAAACCGGTTCAGACCGGTTCAGACCGGAATAAACCGGTTCAGACAGGTTCAGACCGGAATAAACCGGTACAGACCGGTTCAGACCGGAATAAAGCGGTTCAGACTGGTTCAGACCGGAATAAACCGGTACAGACTGGTTCAGACCGGATCAAACTGGTTCAGACCAGAATAAACCAGTTCAGACCGGTTCAGACCGGTTCAGACCGGATCAAACCGGTTCAGACCAGAATAAACCAGTTCAGACCGGTTCAGACCGGTTCAGACCGGATCAAACCGGTTCAGACTGGAATAAACCAGTTCAGACCGGTTCAGACCGGTTCAGACCGGATCAAACCGGCCCAGACCGGATCAAACCGGTTCAGACCGGTTCAGACCGGATCAAACCAGATCAAACCGGCCCAGACCGGATCAAACCGGAACAAACCGGTTCAGACCAGATCAAACCGGTTCAGACCGGTTCAGACCGGAATAAACCGGTTCAGACCGGTTCAGACCGGATCAAACCGGTTCAGACCGGTTCAGACCGGATCAAACCGGATAAAACCGGTTCAGACCGGATCAAACCCGTTCAGACTGGTTCAGACCAGATCAAACCGGTTCAGACCGGATCAAACCGGATAAAACTGGCCCAGAAAAAAGAATGAAATAATGCTCAGTACCTGGGTAATGGGATTCATTGTACTCGAAACCTCAGCATCACACAATATACCAATTAACGACCCTACACATGTACCTCCTGAGTCTAGAATAAAAGTTGAAATTTTGGATCAAACCGGTTCAGACAGGCTCCGGATCAAACCGGTTCAAACTGGCCCCGACTGGATCAAACCGGATCAAACCGGATCTAACCGGTTCAGACTGGTTCAGACCGGATCAAACTGGATCAAACCGGCGCAGACCAGATCAAACTGGAACAAAAAGGTTCAGACCTGATCAAACCGGTTCAGACCGGTTCAGACCGGAATAAACCGGTTCAGACCGGTTCAGACTGGAATTAACTGGTTCAGACCGGTTCAGACCAGATCAAACCGGTTCAGACTGGAATAAACCAGTTCAGACCGGTTCAGACCGGTTCAGACCGGATCAAACCGGCCCAGACCGGATCAAACCAGTTCAGACCGGTTCAGACCGGATCAAACCAGATCAAACCGGCCCAGATCGGATCAAACCGGAACAAACCGGTTCAGACCAGATCAAACCGGTTCAGACCGGTTCAGACCGGAATAAACCGGTTCAGACCGGTTCAGACCGGATCAAACCGGATAAAACCGGTTCAAACCAGTTCAGACCGGTTCAGACCGGTTCAGACCGGATCAAACCGGATCAAACCGGCCCAGACCGGATCAAACTGGAACAAACCGGTTCAGACCAGATCAAACCGGTTCAGACCGGTTCAGACCGGAATAAACCGGTTCAGACCGGTTCAGACCGGAATAAACCGGTTCAGACTGGTTCAGACCGGATCAAACCGGTTCAGACCGGAATTAACTGGTTCAGACCGGTTCAGACCAGATCAAACCGGTTCAGACTGGAATAAACCAGTTCAGACCGGTTCAGACCGGTTCAGACCGGATCAAACCGGCCCAGACCGGATCAAACTGGTTCAGACCGGTTCAGACCGGATCAAACCAGATCAAACCGGCCCAGACCGGATCAAACCGGAACAAACCGGTTCAGACCAGATCAAACCGGTTCAGACCGGAATAAACCGGTTCAGACCGTTTCAGACCGGATCAAACCGGTTCAGACCGGTTCAGACCGGATCAAACCGGATAAAACCAGTTCAAACCAGTTCAGACCGGTTCAGACCGGATCAAACCGGATAAAACCGGATCAAACCGGTTCAGACCGGTTCAGACCGGTTCAGACCGGATCAAACCGGATCAAACTGGCCCAGACCAGATCAAACCGGAACAAACCGGTTCAGACCAGATCAAACCGGTTCAGACCAGTTCAGACCGGAATAAACCGGTTCAGACCGGTTCAGACTGGAATAAACCAGTTCAGACCGGTTCAGACCGGTTCAGACCGGATCAAACCGGCCCAGACCGGATCAAACTGGTTCAGACCGGTTCAGACCGGATCAAACCAGATCAAACCGGCCCAGACCGGATCAAACCGGAACAAACCGGTTCAGACCAGATCAAACCGGTTCAGACCGGTTCAGACCGGAATAAACCGGTTCAGACCGTTTCAGACCGGATCAAACCGGTTCAGACCGGTTCAGACCGGATCAAACCGGATAAAACCAGTTCAAACCAGTTCAGACCGGTTCAGACCGGATCAAACCGGATAAAACCGGATCAAACCGGTTCAGACCGGTTCAGACCGGTTCAGACCGGATCAAACAGGATCAAACTGGCCCAGACCAGATCAAACCGGAACAAACCGGTTCAGACCAGATCAAAACGGTTCAGACCGGTTCAGACCGGAATAAACCGGTTCAGACCGGTTCAGACCGGAATAAACCGGTTCAGACCGGTTCAGACCGGATCATACCGGCCCAGACCGGATCAAACCGGTTCAGACCGGTTCAGACCAGATCAAACCGGTTCAGACCGGATCAAAACGGATAAAACTTGCCCAGAAAAAAGAATGAAATAATGCTCAGTACCTGGTTAATGGGATTCATTGTACTCAAAACCTCAGCATCACACAATATACCAATTAAGGAACCTACACATGTACCTCCTGAGTCTAGAATAAAAGTTGAAATTTTGGATCAAACCGGTTCAGACAGGCTCCGGATCAAACCGGTTCAAACTGGCCCCGACTGGATCAAACCGGATCTAACCGGTTCAGACTGGTTCAGACCGGATCAAACTGGATCAAACCGGCCCAGACCAGATCAAACCGGAACAAACCGGTTCAGATCGGAATAAAACGGTTCAGACCGGTTCAGACCGGATCAAACCGGATCAAACCGGATCAAACCAGTTCAGACCAGATCAAACCAGATCAAACCGGTTCAGACCAGTTCAGACCGGTTCAGACTGGATCAAACCGGATCAAACCGCATCAAACTGGCCCAGAAAAAAGAGTGAAATAATGCTCAGTACCTGGGTAATGGGATTCATTGTACTGGAAACCTCAGCATCACACAATATACCAATTAACGAACCTACACATGTACCTCCTGAGTCTAGAATAAAAGTTGAAATTTTGGATCAAACTGGTTCAGACAGGCTCCGGATCAAACCGGTTCAAACTGGCCCCGACTGGATCAAACCGGATCAAACCGGATCTAACCGGTTCAGACTGGTTCAGACCGGATCAAACTGGATCATACCGGCCCAGACCAGATCAAACCGGAACAAACCGGTTCAGACCAGATCAAACCGGTTCAGACCGGTTCAGACCGGAATAAACCGGATCAGACTGGTTCAGACCGGAATAAACCGGTTCAGACCGGTTCAGACTGGAATAAACCGGATCAAACCGGATCAGACCGGTTCAAACCGGATCAAACCGGATCAAACCGGTTCAGACCGGATCAAACCGGTTCAGTCCGGAATAAACCGGTTCAGACCGGTTCAAACCGGATCCAACCGGATCAATCCGGTTCAGACAGGAAAAAACCAGATCAAACCGGTTCAGACCAGTTCGACCGGTTCAAACCGGATCAAACCGGATGAAACCGGCTCAGACCGGGTCAAACCGGTTCAGACCGGTTCAAACCGGATCAAACCGGCCCAGACCAGATCAAACCGGAACAAACCGGTTCAGACCAGATCAAACCAGTTCAGACCGCTTCAGACCGGAATAAACTGGTTCAGATCGGTTCAGACCGGATCAAACCGGTTCAGACCGGTTCAGACCGGATCAAACCCGTTCAGACTGGTTCAGACCGGATTAAACCGGTTCAGACCGGATCAAACTGGAACAAACTGGCCCAGAAAAAAGAATGAAATAATGCTCAGTACCTGGGTAATGGGATTCATTGTACTCTAAACCTCAGCATCACACAATATACCAATTAACGAACCTACACATGTACCTCCTGAGTCTAGAATAAAAGTTGAAATTTTGGATCAAACTGGTTCAGACCGGCTCCGGATCAAACCGGTTCAAACCGGCCCAGACTGGATCAAACCGGATCAAACCGGATCAAACCTGTTCAGACTGGTTCAAACCGGATCAAACCGGTTCAGACCGGTTCAGACCGGATCAAACCGGATAAAACCGTATCAAACCGGTTCAGACCAGATCAAAGCGGATTAAACCGGTTCAGACCGCTTCAGACCGGTTCAGACCGGATCAAACCGGATCAAACTGGCCCAGACCGGATCAAACTGGATCAAACCGGTTCAGACCAGAATAAACCGGATCAAACTGGCCCAGAAAAAAGAATGAAATAATGCTCAGTACCTGGGTAATGGGAATCATTGTACTCTAAACCTCAGCATCACATAATATACCAATTAACGAAGCTACACATGTACCTCCTGAGTCTAGAATAAAAGTTGAAATTTTTGATCAAACTGGTTCAGACTGGCTCCGGATCAAACCAGTTCAAACCGGATCAAACCGGATCAAACAGGATCTAACCGGTTCAGACCGGTTCAGACTGGATCAAACTGGTTCAAACCGGCCCAGACCGGATTAAACCGGTTCCAGCCGGATCAAACGGGATCAAACCGGATCAAACCGGATCAAACCAGTTCAGACTGGTTCAAAACGGTTGAGACCGGCTCAGACCAGATCAAACTGGATCAAACTGGTTCAGACCGGCATATCAGACTGGACTAGAGTAGACCATATCAGACTAGACTAGATCATATCAGACTAGACTAGACCATCAGTCTAGACTAGATCATATCAGACTAGACCGGACCAGACCAGACGAGACCAGAAAAGCCTAGAACAAACGGGACCTCAGCAGACGAAACCGGACCAGACCGGATCAAACTGGACCAGAGAGGATCAGACCGGATCAAACCGGTTTTGACTGGATCAAACCGGATTAGACCAGATTAAACCGGATTAGACCAGTTCAAACCGGTTTTGACCGGATCAAACTGGATTAGACCGGATCAAACCGGATTAGACCGGTTCAAACCGGTTTTGACTGGATCAAGCTGGTTTTGACCGGATCAAACCGGATGTAGACTAGATCATATCAGACTAGACTAGACTAGACCATCAGAATAGACTAGACCATATCAGACTAGACTAGACTATACCATCAGACTAGAGTAGATCATATCAGATTACCGGACCACACCAGATGAGATCAGATAAGGCTAGAACAAACCGGACCACGACAGACGAAACCAGATCAGACCGGATCAAACTGGAATAGACCGGATTAAACCAGTTTTGACCGGATCAAACCGGATAAGACCAGATCAAACCGGTTTTGACCGGATCAAACCGGATCAGACCGGTTCAAACCGGATCAAACCGGATCAAACCGGATCAATCCGTTTTTGACCGGGTCGAGCCGGTCTTGACTGGATCAAACCGGTTTTGACCGGATCAAACCGGACCAGAATGGATCAAAATGGTTTAGACCGGATCAAACCGGTTCAGACTGGATTAAACCGGACCAGACCGGATCAAACTGGTTTAGACCGGATCAAACTGGTTTTGAGCGGATCAGACCGGATCAAACCGGTTTTGACCGGATCAAACCGGACCAGACCGGATCAAACCAGTTTTGACCGGCTCAAACCGGACCAGACCGGATCAAACCGGTTTTGACCGGATCAAACCGGACCAGACTGGATAAAACTGGACCAGACCAGACCAGACTAAACCGGACAAGATCAGACGTGACCAAAACGGACCAGACTATAGTAGACCATATCAGACTAGACTAGATCATATCAGACTAGACTATATCAGACTAGACTAGAGTAGACCATATCAGACTAGACTATATCATATCAGACTAGACTAGAGTAGACCATATCAGACGAGACTAGATCATATCAGACTAGACTAGACTAGACCATCAGACTAGACTAGATCATATCAGACTAGACCGGACCAGACCAGACGAGACCAGATAAGGCTAGGACAAACGGGACCTCAACAGATGAAACCGGACCAGCCCGGATCAAACTGGACCAGAGAGGATCAGACCGGATCAAACCGATTTTGACTGGATCAAACTGGATTAGACCGGATCAAACTGGATTAGACCGGTTCAAACCGGTTTTGACCGGATCAAACCAGATTAGACCGGTTCGAGCCAGATCAAACCAGACCAGACCGGATCAAACCGGTTTTGACCAGACCGAACTGGATCAAACCGGTTTTCACCGGAGCGAACCGGTTTTGACTGGATCAAACCGGATGTAGACTAGATCATATCAGACTAGACTAGACTAGACCATCAGAATAGACTAGACCATATCAGACTAGACTAGACTAGACCATCAGACTAGACTAGATCATATCAGACTACCGGACCACACCAGACGAGACCAGATAAGGCTAGAACAAACCGGACCACAACAGACAAAACCGGATCAGACCGGATCAAACCGGATTAGACCGGATCCAACCAGTTTTGACCGAATCAAACCGAATTAGACCGGACCAAACCGGATCAGATCGGTTTTGACCGGATCGAGCCGGTCTTGACCGGTTCAAACCGGATCAAACCGGTTTTGATCAGATCAAACCAGTTCAAACCGGATCAAACCGGATCAGACCGGATCAAACCGGTTTCGACCGGATCAAACCGGACCAGACCGGATCAAACTAGTTTAGACCGGATCAAACCGGTTTTGACGGGATCAAACCGTTTAGAGCGGATCAAACCGGTTTTGACCGGATCAAACCAGACCAGACCGGATCAAACCAGTTTTGACCGGGTCAAGCCTGTTCTTACCGGTTGAAACCGGATCTGACCAGATCAGACTGGATCAAACCAGATTTGACCGGATAGAGCTGGTTCTGGCTGGATCAAACCGGATCAGACCAGATCAAACCGGTTTTGACCGAATCACACTGGATCAGACCGGTCCAGACCGGATCAAACCGGACCAGACCGGATCAAACTGGTTTAGACCGGATCAAACCGGTTTTGACTGGATCAGACCGGATCAAACCGGTTTAGACCAGATCAAACTGGTTTTGACTGGATCAAACAGGATCAGACCGGATCAGACCGGTTCAAACCGGATCGGACCGGATCAAACCGGTTTTGACCGCATCAAGGCGATTCTGACCGGTTCAAACCGGTTCAAACCGGTTTTGACTGGATCAAGCAGGTTCTGACCGTATCGAGCCGGTTCTGACCGGATCAGACCGGATCAAACCGGTTTTGAGCGGATCAAACCAGACCAGACCAGATCAAACCAGATAAAACTGGACCAGACTGCATCAAACCGGACCGAACCAGAGTGAACCGGATCAGACCGGATCAAACCAGATCTGACCGGATCAAACCGGATCCAACCGGATCAAACCGGATCAGACTGGATTTGACTGCATCAGACTGGATCAAACCAGATCAGACCGGATCAAACCAGATAAAACCGGACCAGAGCAGACCAGACTAAACCGGACCAGATCAGACTTAACCAAACCGGACCAGACTAGACTAGACCATATCGACTAGACTACATCATATCAGACTAGACTAGACTAGACCATCAGACTAGACTAGATTATATCAGACGAGACTTGACCAGACCAGATGACACCAGATAAGGCTAGACCAAACCGGAGCAATAAAACAAGAGATTGGTAGAACACCAACAAATAAGAGGTCAGAACCCCTAGTCCAAAGCCACAAATGGATTCCCCCCATAATGTGTTCCATTTGGCCCACATAATGTTGTCATCATCATCATCATCATTATTGAACTATTGCTAATATTTACAAATTAGATTTTACCCCCAAATCTAATTTTCTAATTTCTCTAGAAACAGGAAGCCCTGGAAAAACTGAGCCCACATTTCCCCATGACAAGCATCAGCCTCAGCTGGGCAGCTGCTGCCCCTTGGCGGGCCACACTCTCCATTTCAGCCTAGCCCCCGCTGTTCCCTGCTGTCTGGAGCCAGCTTGCTTCACTGGTCCCCACCAGCCCCTGGGGGCATGTGATGTGGGGCTTCCTGATGAAGTCAAAAGATGGATGAGAGACCCAGTAGTTCTGCTACTTCCCACTCATCATTTCAACTGCCTCTGGAAACACTCACATGTGGACCAATCCAGGTGGAACATGAGGTACCTGTGAAAATGCGAGTTGCAGGAGAAGGTGTGAACCCAGAATCCAGCCTCAAAGGCATCGGGAAAAAGCCCAGGAGCCAGGGATGCCCCAGGGTCTCCATTCCACTTGCCTCTGCTTGGGCGCATCTCTTGTGGACACATTCACCTGCCTCAAAGGCCCAAAGCCAGGTCATCTCCCTGCAGGGAACCCCTTCCTCTCCTGTCACTGTCCAGAGTCATCCTTTCTCCACCTCTGGCTGAGCAGGGCTGGGAGGTAGGAGTGCATGGGGTGACATGGGGCTTTCTCCACCCAGTGCACTCTGTGCAGAAGGCCCACAGACAACTGTCGTTTCATCAAAAGCCTCACACCTCTCCTTCCATGGACCCAGCCCCATTTTCTCCCAAAAACAGCCTTTGCTCACCTGAGACCCTAGGCAGGCAGTGGCACAGGACCCTCCCCTCCTGGAAGGTGGAGGCTGCTGTTATTAGTGTGCCAGGGACTCTTCTGCTGGAAAGGGTGCCAGGTCCAGTTGGCTCGAGCCCAAGCCTCCTGACCCCAGACCCCTCCCAACTGAAGTCCCCTCACTCACCAGCTGACAGCCTGTGGGTCAACAGAAGGTTTGAAAATTATCCCCTGACAGCACTTCAGCTTCATAGTCACCATTAAAGAGCAATGGGGGGAGCCTCCCTGTGCACGGATTTCATAACCAGTCATTGGGTTAGAGCAAATCAGTGGTTTAAATATTTGGCTCTGCTGGCACTGGGAAGTGTGTGTGTCCACGGAAAGCTCCACAGTAAACCCACAAAGGCTGTGGGGACTATGCAGAGAATGCTTTGCCACTGAGGGCTGCTAACTGGGGAGCAGAAAAGCCTGACCTACCTGAGGAGGGGCCTAGCATTTTCTGACCTGCACCTGAACCCACAAATTACCACCCAGCATGGGTGAGAGGCCACCTGGCACAGTACCCTCACGTGTGGCCAGTGTCTGAGGGTTCAGGGCAAAGTGGGCACAGGACTGTGGGTGGGATGGCTGGGCAGCAGCCACCTACATAAGAAAAAAAGCGAAAGAAAATTCATCATTTCCATCAGGCAGTGGTCAGGCCAGTTGAGTTTAGTGAATAAAAGAAGGTTTTTACCTTAAGCATCAATGTTTGTGTTTCTTTCAACACTCTTCTATATTGTGGTTTAAATTACATTGCTTTTTCAAAAGCTGTAATGATTGAATTAGTCAGTGTCATTTTGTTTGCATGTGACAGAATCCCCACTTGAACTTGCTCAGGAAAGAGGATGGCTGTTAGACTGAGGACATTATGCTGAGTGCAATGATGCAGCCTCCAAAGGACAAACAATGCCCAGCTCCACCGTACGAAGCACTAGCGTAGCCAAACTCACAGGGACACACAGTGGAAGAGTGGGTGCCAGGGGCTGGGAAGAGGGCATGGGGAGTTTAATGGGGACAGAATTTCAGGTTTGCAAGATGAAAAGAGTTATGGAGCTAAACGGTGGTGATGTTTGCACAACAGCGTGAATGCACTGAGTGCCACTGAACTGCGCACTTAAAAATTAAGATGGTGAATTTTATGTTATATGTATTTTGTGACACAATTTTTTTTTTTTTTTTGAGATGAAGTCTTGCTCTGTCACCCAAGCTGAAATGCAATGATGCATTCTCGGCTCACTGCAAACTCCGCCTAGTGAGTTCAAGCGATTCTCCTGCCTCAGCCTCCCGAGTGGCTGGGATTACAGGTACCCACAACTATACCCAGCTAATTTTTATATTTTTAGTAGAGACAGAGTTTCACCATGTTGGCCAGGCTGGTCTCAAACTCCTGACCTCAGGTAATCCACCTGCCTTGGCCTCCCAAAGTGCTGGGATTACAGGTGTGCACCACCACGCCCAGCCTATCACAATTTTAAAAAATTAAAAAATAAATAAGGCCAGGTTCAGTGGCTCACACCTATAATTCCAGCACTTTGGGAGACCAAGGAGGGACAATCACTTGAGCCCAGGAATTCAAGACCAGCCTGGGCAACATAGCGAGACTCCATCTCTTCAAAAAATTAACTGGGCATGATGGTGCATGCCTGTAGTCCCAGCTAGTCGACAGGCTGAGATGGGAGGATGACTTGAGCCTGGGAGGTCAAGGCTGCAGTAAGCTATGATAATACCACTGCACTTCAGCCTGGGTGACAAAGTGAGACCCTGTCTCAAAAAAACAAAAACTAAAAGTAAATCGGTTTAAAAACTAATGAAAGAAGGCAGTTCTAAGAAAGATCCAGGTATCTCATTAGAAGAGGAGTCACAGGACTGTGGGAACCAGGACTACAACTGTGATACCGCTAGGACGCTCCCCACCTAGTCCCATCCCGGCTCCTTTCTGATCAGTGGTTTATCCTCTCTGGCTGAGGCCGGCTTCTCCCCTGCTGGGAGAAGCGTGGCTGCTGAAGGCTTCTGCCATTCTTGTTTAGTTCCAGTTCAAAAAGCTCCCAGGAAAGCCATGCAATCAGCCAGCTCAGCCGACTGCCCCTCCCCACACCCACCATGAACAATATAGTGGTGTTGTATGAAAACCTGGTACCTGCCTCGGGGCCTCAGAGAGGGGAGTGAGAGGCAGATAGACAAGAGACACCAGCAACAAGATCGGTCAGGCTTCCCGGAGACAGTTACACGAAGGGACATAGGTATTTGCATTTCTTTCCATCTTGCTTCATAGTATAAGTCGACCAAAGTTTCCAGAATGCAGGACCATGAGACCTGGGCCTTCAGGACTGCTCAGTCTTACTCATCTGCTCTGAGGCTCTGGCTGGGGGTGCTGGTGCAGAAGCAGGAGAGGCTTCCAGGGCACCACCCACTCCCCCTTCCAGTTTTCTGTCTGCAGAGGCCCCAGGGAGCCCATCTGCAGGTAAGTGGCTCTTCACCCTCTCCGATGGGGCAGTCATTTGAGTATGAAAGTCCTGAATTCAGGCAGCATGTACTCGAAGCACTGTGTGTGTGTGTGTGTGTGTGTGTGTGTCTCTGTGTGTGTGTGTGTGTGTGTGAAGCAACCACACATCAAGCTGTTACCACTGAGCCCTGGCCTAACTGAATTTGCAATTTCATTTTCCACCCTGGCACTTACCAGAGCCAACATCTGAGGGGGCGGGCATGTTGGTGGGTGAGAAGTCAAGTCTGGGGCAGGAGCAGCTGGTATGAGTCGGGAGCTTGTTTTGGCAGGTGGCATTTGGCGAAGGTGACCTTAAAGAAGATGTAGAATCTTCACCAACCTCTCCTCCCCGCCCTGGCATCCAGCATGTGCCCCCACGCTGCTGAGTGGCAAAGGCCCTGCTGTCGGCTCCTGCGGGGACATCTTCTTCCTTTCCACCTCCCCGGTGCCCAACTACCGGCTCCCAGCCACTCGCTCCCCCTTCCCAGTCCTCAGTTTCCCCCTATATAAAATAACAAGAGCGGCCCAGCTGGTTCCTGGGGTAAGCCATCCATCTCAAAAACATCTCTAGGAATCGCAATGACTTTGGGGGAGAAACGATTAAATAAGCACATTTAGAATCTGCCGCACTGGAGAGCCGGGCAGGAGCAGATGGCTCAGCAGCAGCGATTCTCGCCCCGGCCCCAGGACTCCCCGCCCTGGGTTCTGACACACCAGGGGGCCTCCAATTATCTCCAGAGAGTTTGCAAAATTGGAAGAGGAGAATTCCCATACAATATTATTTCTGATTCACTCTGATTATTAAAATTAAGTTCATGCCCTTCTTCTGTGGCTGCGCAGGGTCTCAGCTGTGGCAGGCACCCTGGGGCCCTGGCTGTGGGAAGCATGGAGTCTGCCAGCCCTGCATTCCCAGCCTGGACTGGCCCAACCCTGGAGGGCTGGAGTCTTCCGCTAACACCTCACCTGCCCCCATCCCCTGGGGCCCTCAAAGGGCATCTCGGATCCTGTGGGACTGCAAGGTGGTTTGCTCAGCCTGCCCTGTCCCTGTTGCCTCTCAATCTTCTTCTCAGGAGTCCCGTTCTCCAAGGAGCCCTGAGCTGGCTTGCCTGATTATCCGTCTTCCTCTGGCATGGTGGAACCCCTGGAGGTGTCTGGGTGTTTCTACCTCTCTGACCCCAGGGTCCAACAGAGAGTCTCTTAAATGGCCCCAAATCCCCCCCTAGAGCTGGCCCTGGGCTCCCTTCAGGGTCTCTACAGGCCCTCATCTCCTCCAGCTGGCAGCAAGGATCTTGGCCACTCAGCTATCTACCTCCTGTTTTGGCCACACGTGGCCCTGCACTCACCCCCTCCTGCCAGGTCACACCAACCCCGAACCTGCTCAGGCCGTCCCATCAGCCCAGCTTGCCAGCCCCGCCTCTTCCATAGCCTGGGGCCTCCTCTGAGTCCCCAGATCCTGACAGCAGCCACAGGAGCCCCTCAGGAAATTAACGTGAGCAGAGGCAGGTATAGAGGTCATAAGCACAAGTCACTGTGTGCTCAGGACCAGGATGGGGCCCCACACGCAGCAAAGGCTACATGGCAAAGCGAGGCCCAGAAGAGCAGGGAGGGCAGCACCAGGGCTGCCGCCAGCAGTGGGCCAGGGATGGGGCTGGCCTGCAGAGGATGCCTGCTCCAGTGCCAGTGTGTTTCTGCCCCACTCCCATCTACTAACAGAAGGGCATCCTTGGGGGAGCCTCCCACCTCTACTCTCTGTGCTTGTGAACAGGTGGAATGGACCCAGCCCCAGGTCCTGACCCAAGCCTGGGCAGCCAGACTGATCCAAGCCCCAACCACAGTGAGCAGTGGATGGTGTCAGTACTTAGCCCCAGAGCTCCTTCTAAGGACTTTGACAGAAGCTACTGGGGTAAGACACTGTCTGGTGGAAGGCTTCAGCCTTCAGTCATTGGTGGACTTCTTGGCTAACCACATAGCAAAAGTCTGCCTGAGAATGAAGTCAATGCAGAGGAAACCAGAGCCAAAGGGTGTAGAGACAGCTTTTCAGCACCTGGATCCAGCCATGCCTGAAGCCAAAAATAATTGGGGACTTTGGGTTATATGAGCCTGTAAGTTTCTGTTTTTGCCAGAGCTTGTTTGAATTGGAATTGTCATTTACAATCCAAATAGTCCTGAAAAAGTGGTTATTCCAGAAGCTGATCCCAAGCCATCTATTTCCAACTGTGCCCTGCCCTCAATGACCCATCAGGACCATCAAGTCACAGTGAGAAAACATCTGAAAAGAAGGCGTGAGGACATGGGAACGGGACAATCCTGACAGTTGCCCTGCATGCAGGATGGTTTGCATGTTCCTAAAGGACTCTGGAGGGATACAATACTTTCAAGGTCCAAAGTTTGAATGACAGGTCTAGGCCTGAAGACAAAGACAGACCAGGAGTTGGAAAGCTTTATCTGCAAAGTAAGTATCTTTGACTTGGGGGCCATGCAGTCTCTGTCAAACTGCTTTACTCTACGGCCATAGTTTGAAAGCAACCATGAAACTTTAGAGAATAGGTGTGGCTGTGTTCTGATAAATCTTGATTCACTAAAATAGGTGGCAGGTTCAATTTGGCCTGTGGGCTGCAGTTGGGAGAAGAAGCCTTCCCTCCTGTTGGTTGCTGGCTGGGAGGTCAGGGTGCGGGAGCCCCTTCCTTCACCCCAGCCTCCAGACTGAGAACAGGATCCGGGAAGCCAAGGCAGAACATGCAGTGGCTCCTCCCCAGGTTTCCCCTGTCCTTTGATGGCTCCAACTACACAGCTGAGCTTCTGTGGCAGTCACGCCCCAGGCACCCACCAGAGCTTGGGTTTGCAGATGGACAGACTGGAATCCGAGCCTCTGCTCGGCCTCGCAGTGGCTGTGTGACCTTGGGCAAATGACTTCCTCTCACCATGCCTTACTTGTCAGACAAGAATCATAACTTCTTCCTTTGCATCCCCTAGACATCATCGACAATGAGGTGGACACCTGTCACTCATGGCTGCCCCAAATTCTTGGAATGCTTGAGGTTCACTATCACCATTCGTTCACTATCATTTATTCATTTATTTGCTATTAGTTTCCTGGAGTGGAAATCTGGCTCCCTAAATGAGAATTGCAAACATCCACTTTCCAGCTTCCCTGGCTGCAGGGCACAGACCATGGTGAAGACTCCACCATTAGCTCTACGAGGTGCTTCAGACTCCAACACTGAGAAGGGGGAGCCTTATAGGAAACACCAAGGAAACAGAGTCCCAGCCCAGGGAACAGGCCAAGCATGTGCATGGGGAACAGCTCAAGGAGACAAAAGTCACAGGAGAAGAGCATCAGGCCTAGGCCCAGGCACGGAGGGGAGGCCAGGGACAGGCTCCCTGCAGCATCAGCAGCTGAGACTGACAGCACCATGGCAAGCAAAGCGAAGCAAGGGTTTCCATAAAAGATAGCTAAGGCAACCGCGTCTCTGCTATCGAAGAGAAAACCCTGAATGTTTCGCTGTTGGAAGGCAGTTACATACACCATGGTGCATGCCTACAAAGATCAAAAATGGAACTTAGGAAGAAGTTTTGGTGACCTAGGAAAGTATTCAAAGTAGAATGTTAAGTTAAAAAAGTAGAACATATGACCACAATATGGTTTTTAAAAAAAGACTTGAAGAAAATATGTTGCAGTCTTAAATAAGGAAGGTCGAATGATATGTGGGTGATTTTTTTGTGTGTGACACAGTCTTTGCTCTTCCTGCCATTAGAGCTAGAGCTTGACTCCACTCTGAATCCAGGCTGGCCCCGAGGCCTGCTGGGCCCACAGAAGAGGCCAGTGCTGAGCCCAGCCTCGAGACAGACTGCAAGCCACTGCCTGCCCTCCAGGAACCCTGAGGGCCAGGTAAGAGTTGACCATCCTGGGCAGCCACGCAACTTAGCTTCAGTGTTTGCAGAGGTATCACGGCTCATACTGCTACACCAGGAAGCCCAAGTAACACAGAGGAGCCCCACTGAGACTGAGGATGCAAGTGAGATCAGCTGTCCTGCCATCTCTGCCAAGTGCCACAGAGGAGGGAGCTGCCCTTAGCCCTCTAGACCACTCAGCTGGCAACTGCAGACCAGTGAGGCACCTCACCCTGTGCCACATGGAACAGGAGAATTTCTCAACTGTACCTATCCCAATTCCTAGCCTGGCATATTGTTGTTTTAAGACTGAGTTTTCAGGGAATATGTTACTCAGCAATAACCAGCTTGTGTCTTTTCCTCTTTTATATATCATATGATGAGCCAGACATAGAGAAAGAAATGCACCCAGGGAAGTTACCCTGAGCTGCAGTGAGATTCTACAGTGACGGGAGAGTGGTTTAACCTGTGCTGCACTTGTCCTTGATCCGGTGTCTGTTTGGACAGCCTGGCCCCTTTGAACAGGCAAAGACAGGCACACCCAAGCCAGCCTCTTGTGGGGCTAAAGGCAGGCAGCTCACACTCCCATGAAGATGCCACTCTCGGAGCCACCAAGGTGTCTAACGCAGCCTCCGCCTGGGCCAGCTACCCTGGTGCTGAGGGCACTAGGGCCAAGGGGAGGCCACAGCCCACCTGCAGGTCCCCACCCTGGCTGTGCAGGTGAGGCTCCACCTCAGTATGGCTCTCGCTCTGATGGAATTCCCTGAGAACCGGGAAGACAGATGGCACTATGAAGACCTATCACAAGGCCATTTCTCACCCTCCGCCTGGTTCCAGCCACGCCAGGGTCTTCCTTGGTCCCCCTCCTCCAGGTGCAGCAGCAAACGACAGGACTGCTTGCCTGTAGTTAGGAACCCACCACTGTGCCGTCTGGCCCAGTGTCGTGCTGGAGGACTGGGGCTGCAGGGGCTGACACCAGGCTGATCTCGCCTTTGCCATCTGTGTAAGTAACAGACTGAATCATGTGGGCTCGCTGTGTCCTTGCTGGCTGAGCCTATGGAAGTGGACAGGCTCCCCTTGCAGCTGCCGCTGCTGAGCTCAGGAACTGCATGACTGCTTAGTGCTCACACTGCTGCCACAATCCGACCTTGCAGGGCTGGCCCTGCTGCTCCAGGGGCATCTGGTCTGTGCCTCTGCACATGCTGAGCCCCTTGCTTGGAGTACTCATCTTCTGATTGCATTTGCAGGTCAAGTGCATACATTCTTGGCTACCCTGGGAGCCCTCCCACAGCCACCGGCTGGTCAGGGATTCCCTTCCACACACACCCCATTTGTGACCTCTCACTCTGATGTGGAGAAGTGTGTGTACCAAATCCATCTGGAGTTGTCAGCTGTGAAAAGGGAACAGTAGCCCATCCAGCTAGCATAGAAGGAGCCTACTGGGGGAGGCTTGGAGCAGCAAATGTGGACCCCATCTATCTACCTTCTGCTTATGGAGAATGTTGAGCCCAGACCAGGGCTGGGTCCTGCGGGTGGGAGACAGGGAGTGATGGGCAAGGCTGGAACAGCAGTGTGTTCAGGGTTGGGGGATGACAGCTTCTGCTGCTGACAGTCACAGTAGAGAGCATGGTTCTTTGAGCTTCTGAGCCTTCCCCAAACCCTGCTTGCCTGCAGAGAGGGCATGCCTGGTGCCCATGTCTAGCTGGGCCTGCAGTGTCCCCCTCTGAGAAAGACGGGTCACCTCTTGCAGATGCAGCAGTGCCTTGAGGGTAGGCACATGATCCAGTTCCTGATGTGTCCAGAAGTGCTAAGCAGCCTTCGCAAGAGCTCCATGGGTTCTGGTGCAGGGCAGGAATGAGACCAGACCTGGGATCAGACAGTCCCAGTGCAGTCCCAGCTCAGCCATTTCCAGCCATGACCGTGGGCTGGCACTCAACCTCCACAAGCCCCTCTCTTCTCTCTGATCAGGCACAGATTATAACAGGGATCTTTTAGAGTAATTGTGACGAATAAAGAATGTAAAATGTGTGGAAGTAGCTAATTGGAGGCCTTAGAAATGCCAGATTCTTAAAAATATCCATGATTACTATCGTAAAGAAACAAATTAAAAAACATTTCTTGGGCCAGGGTGGCTGACACTTGTAATCCCAGCACTTTGAGAGGCTAAGGCAGGAGGATCACTTGAGTCCAGGAGGTCAAAATCAGCCTGGGCAACACAGTGAGCAAGGACTTGGGTGTAGGTGGTTTTTTTGAGAAACGAAACAATCCAGGAAACATAAGTAAGGGAGGGGGAATGAAATGCAGTGGAAAGCAGGCAGCACAGAGTTTGATCTGAGCAAGCAACCACTGTGGGCGGCCAAGGGCCATCCCGCTGGGGCCTTTACGAGCCTTGGAGCACATGCCCAGATCCCCTGCCATGGCAACAGACCCTCACATATACAGTCCAGTGCTCCTCGGCAAGGTTGCCCAGACTACTCAATGGGGAAAGGACAACCTCTTCAACAGATGATGCTGGGAAAACTGGATCTCCACATGCAAAAGAATATATTTGGACCTTTACCTCACACCATATATAAAAATTAACTGAAAATAGATGAGAGACATAAACATAAGAGCTAAAATTGTAAAACTCTTAGAAGAAAACACAGGGGAAAAACTTCATGACATTGGCTTTGGCAATGATTTATTAGATATGACACCAAAAGTACAGGCTACAATAGCAAAAATTGATAAATTGGACTACATTAAGCTTTAAAAATTCTGTGAATCGAAGGACACAATAAATAGAGTGAGAAGGAAACCAGCAGAATGGAGGAAAATATTTGCAAATCATATATCTGACAAGGGGTTAATACCTAGAATATATAAAGTACTCCTACAGCTCAACAGCAACAACAACAACAACACACACACACACACGCAATTCAAAAATGGGTAAGGGATTCAAATAGACGTTTCCCAAAGAAGATATATAAATGACCAAAAAGCACATGAAGATGTGCTCAACATCACTAATCATTGAGGAACTACAAATCAAAACCACAATAAAACACCACTTCATACCCATTAGGATAGTTGCTATCAAAAAAGCAGAAAATAACAGGTGTTGGGGAGAATATGGAGACATAGGAACCCCTGTGCACTGTTGGTGGGAATGTCAAATGGTGCAACCACTACAGAAACAGTACAATGGTTCCTCAAAAAATAGAACTACTATTTGACCCAGAAACTCCATTCAGAGTGTGTGATCAAAAGAATTGAAAACAGGGATTCAGGCCGGGCATGGTGGCTCATGCCTGTAATCCCACCAATTTGGGAGGCCGAGGTGGCTGCATTATTTGAAGTCAGGAGTTTGAGACCAGCCTGGCAAACATGGTGAAGCCCCTTCTCTACTAAAAATACAAAAATTAGCCGGACTGTAGTGGCGCGCACCTCTAATTCCAGTTACTTGGGAAGCTGAGGCAGGAGAAACACTTGAGCCTGGGAGGTGGAGGTTGCCGTCAGCTGAGATCATGCCACTGAACTCCAGCCTGGGCAACAGAGTGAGACCCTGTCTCAAAAAAGAAAGAAAGAAAGAAAGAAGAAAGAGAGAGAGAGAGAGAGAAAGGAAGGAAGGAAGGAAGGAAGGAAGGAAGGAAGGAAGGAAGGAAGGAAGGAAGGAAGGAAGGAAGGAAGGAAGGAAGGAGGGAAGGGAGGGAGGGGGGAAGGGAGGGAGGGAGGGAGGGAGGGAGGAAGAAAGGAGGGAGGGAGGGAGGGAAAGAAAGAAAGAGAAAGAAAGAGAAAGAAAAGAAAACAGGGATTCAATTGCATATTTGTTCACAATCCAAAAGCAGTATTTTTCATAATCATATTTTCACAATGGCCAAAAATGTTGATGGATGACTGAACTAAGTGTTGATGGAAGACTGAATTTATTTTTCCAAATGTGGTCTATACATACAATAAACTGATTCAGCCTTATAAAGAAAGGAAAACCTGACCCCTGCTACGGCATGGGTGAACCTTGAGGACATTATGCTGGGTGAAATTAGACAGCCACAGGAAGACCAACACTGTATGATGTCACTTATACGGGATACTAGAGTGGTCAAATTCATAGAGACACAAAGTAGATTGGGGATGTCAGGGGCTAGGGCAGGGGGATGGAAAATTGTTTAATGGGCACAGAGGTTCAGTTTTATAAGATAAAAAGAATTATGGGCCAGGTACAGTGGCTCGCACCTGTAATCCCAACACTTTGGGAGGCCGGGGTGGGCAGATCACTTGAGGCCAGGAGTTCAAGCCTGACCAACATGGTGAAACCCTGTCTCTACCAAAAACCACAAAAATTAGCCAAGCGTGATGGTGCACGCCTGTAATTCCAGCTTCTTGGGAGGCTGAGGTGGGAGAATTGCTTGAACTGGGGAGGCAGAGGCTGTAATGAGCAGAGATCATGCCACTGCACTTTGGCCTGGGTGTCACAGAGTAAGATTCTGTCTCAAAAGAAAAGAATTCTGGAGTTTGGTTGCACAACAATGTTTATGTACTTAACGCTACCAAATATAACAATGGTTAAGATGAAAAATATTACATGTATTTTGCCACAATCAAATTTTTAAAATAGTCATTAGATATTATATACTTAATGACATATAACTTAAGAATAAAAAGAACTCTGCAAAATAAAATAAAAACAATACAAACACTTATAAAAAAAAAAAAGAAGTGCTCCCTGTGAGGCTACAGGACAGAGATACTGGAGTCTTTATCCACCAGCTCTGTTCTTCATGGGCCGAGGACTGTTCCCAGGGCATTCCATCCATGAACTTCCAGGCTGCCCTGTCCCCCCGCTGCTGAGCCCCTCTGGCAGGCACTCGAAGAGGTGAGCAGTCTGTGTGCACGTGTACAGGACAGGTACCCCAGCCTGGGGCCTCGCAGAGGTGGCTGAGGACCCACAGTGGGCATTCACAGGGCCTACCCACCCCCTTGGCACTCTGCCCACTCATTCAGTCCTCACAAGAGATGACTATGGATCTCTCCAATGTACAGATGAAGAATCTCACTCAGAGAGGTTGAGTGACTTGCCCAAGGTTGCACAGTTAGGAAGTCACAGATGCGCAACCAGGTGGTGGCTCCAAGTCTGTTCTCTTAGCTTCCATGCTGTGCTGCTCCCACGGATGAAGACCGAAGGGTGTCCCCACCAATGCTGGCTTCTGGCATCATTTGGCCACAGTCTCATTGCACAGCTGACTTACACCCGACCCATGTGGCTCACAGACATCCCAGAGATGAAAAGGAAGCAGAGTACCCCCAGGAAGGCCGGTTTTCTACAAAGGGCAACTCCAGGGCTTGTGTCTTACTGTCTGTGGTCGATGGATCAGAGAACAGCCCAGCAACTCTGGCCCCCACCAGCCCGAGTGCGGCCCACTGCCCTATTGATTCTGCAACGCCACAGACCCCTCGCCCCTGCAGAGGGTCAGCTGGTAATCACGTGGCAGCCGCACCAGGCAGCAGGAGGCAGACAGCAGGGCCTCCTCTTGGCAGCTCTTGGTCTTTAATTAAAGCATGCCTGGCCTGGGGTGTGGCCGGCAGGAGGCAGGAGGTCAGTGCAGAGGAGGCTATGGGCCAGGCTGCAATTAAATCTCTCTCCTGCTGTCCCTCCAGGCAGGCCACAGAGCAGCCTTCCCATCTCTGCTGCATTGGGCAGTGGCGTGAGGGACAGGGAGGGGCTGCTCCGTGTCACCCACTCCCACCCATGGGGGCTGAGCTACTGTGCCCCAGCCCCTAGGGGCTGTCCATGGAACTGGACAGGGTATTTCTTGAGGGTAGGGCAGGTGAAGGTCTGGGGGTCTGCGGGGAGGCCTTCAGAGATGGGGTCTCCCCCCTCCCTGTGCAACCAGAGCCCAAACTAAGGCGGGGATGGACTTCACCCTCAGACTTGGGAGTCGGTCACAGTTAAGGAGGCGAGAGGCCATCCCAGAGGAAGGTCAGCTCAGGAGGCTAGGGTCTCTAGGTTAGGGGGCAGGGGATCTCAGTCCTCGGCCTCACCTGGGGTGTTCAGGGTAGGGTTGCCATAGTGCCTGCAGGCTCCTCAGATGAGAGGCCTCTCTCAGCTGCAGCCTCCACTCTTACCCCCTTAACTGGAAGGGAACAGGTCAGTGTGGCCTCCTTAGCTGCTCCCCACACGAGGCTGGCTGACCTACTTTAGGCCCCAGCCACAGCAAAATCATGGTCTGGTAGCCCCTCTCCAGATGACACAAAACTTCATTTCTTCATTTAGTCCTGAGAAAACCAGCCTTGGAACCCAGATTTCTGTTCAGTTCATTCTGCTCTTTCTCTCCCTGTGTCTCTCTCACACCCTGCCAGCCTCAGGGCCTTTGCATGTGCTGTGCCTCTGCCTGGAGTCTGTTCCCCGACACTCTGCCTTTGATTGCTGCTGAAATGGCCCCTCCTTAGGTCAATCTTCCTTGACAGTCCCTCCCCAAGATGAGGTGACAGCTCCCTTACTAAGCTCCCACAGTACCAGGGACCACTCCTTCCAGCTGTCTCTCATAATCATGATAGTAAACATAATAGACAGTTACTGCATGTGAGGCACTGGTTTAAGTCCATTATGAGGCTCATCTAACCGATTAATGCCTCATAACGACCCTATGAGGAAGGTAACCTTGTGGTGGCAGATGGCAGTAGAGCCCCTCCGGAGTCCACCTTACACCCAACACCCACAGGGAACTGCCTGGAGCAGCGAACAGTAGGAGGCTCAGAAGGACACTGAGCATCACCCAAACCCAGGTCCTAAAAGGAGGGTGTGGCACCCTCCTGCCTCCTGTGGTGCCCTCCTGCCTCACTGTCTTCCTCACTCCCTGGGGACCTTCACCCTGGGAACCCAGCCACCCTATTACAAGGGGGCCCAGGCCATGAAGACTCCACATGCAGGTGTTCCAGCTAAAAGCCCCCTGTGACCCAACACAGCTACCAGTCATGTGTGCATGTAAGCCTTCACATGGCTCTGCCCCTCGGCCCCCAAACCCCTGCCTTCAGGTCTCCCAGCTGAGGTCCCAGAGATGACAGAGCAGAGACAAGTCATCCTCGACTTGCCCTGTCTGAATTCCCAACCACGGGAAAAAGGAGAAATGTTTGGAGGTGAATTTCACACAACCGTCTGTCACGGCTGGTTAATGTCCCCACTTAATACGAGAGGAAACAGAGACATGGACAGGGTGGGCAGCTGGCCGAGGTGACACAAACAGTGGGGTGGATTAGCCTTTGTTCATCATTTTCATTCCCCCTCCATGAGTGGAGTGTCCTCCCCACCGCAGTGATGCGGAGATCACCAGTGTGACCTGCATTGGCCATTGGAACATGGTCAGAGGTGGAAGGTGTGAGTTCTAAGCTGAGGCTTTAAGAGGCACCTTCAGGGAACATCCAAAATCTGCCACGAGGATTGCCCAGAAGAGCTGTCAGTCCAAGAAGCAGGAAGGATGGGCCACCCAGCCAGGGCCAGGGGTAAGGGTAAATGCCAACTATGAGGCCCGGTGCTTGGGGCAGCTGTGACGCAGCATTACTGCATACCTGATGCTACAACTGGCCTGTGCTGTGGCTGTGCATATAGCCAGGGTCAGCTGGCCTCAGAGCCTGTCTCGGAACCATTAACCCACATCTCGGGTTTGCAGGTATGCTCCCTGTCCCCTGTCATAACACAGGGATGAGCTGTCCCCAAGCACCCTTCCGGATTCCTAGAACCAGAACATCCGGGAGCAAGATGATCTGGGTTTACACCGTGAAGTTTGCTATATGGTAATAGTGACCCAAGCGGACTGGGTATGGCCTTCAGTCAGATTCAAGGGCCCCTTGAGAAGGTGGCCCCCAGCCCTGGGCACTCACCCAGCCCCCCACCGTGCCCTGTGACCTGGTTCCTGTGGGAGCAGCCCTCCCTGGGGGCCCAGTGCAGGGACAGAGCTTGGCTGGCCCTGGGTGGACAGAGGAGAGGGCAGCTATTTGCATCTCCCTTCTTTCTCCCTGGGGGGAGCCCAGGGTGGCAGACCTGCCAGGGCCTCTGCAGGCAATACCCCCGAAAAATACACAGAACTCCCCAACCAGGGGACAGGGCCAAACTCAGCTCCTTGTGGCATTTGACACAGTCTCCCAAGAGGGAGGAGGGCACCAACGGGGACCACCTTCAGGGTTCAGCTGGGGGACAGAGGAGAGACCCCCTCCTGCAGCCATCCCTGTGTGGACAGCCCCCACCTGAAACTCTCATAGATTCCATTTCACGGATGAGGACACTGCAGCCCAGAGAGGTTTGTGATGTGCCAGGGTCACTTGGCTGGAAATGAGGAGCTGGAATCATGGCCCTGGTCTGACAGAGCCCTGAGCCGGGCTCTCTGTCCCACCCCTCCTGACCTTGGCCTCTAGTAACACCATAAATGCACTTGAAAAAGGAGCTGGCCATCTGTGCGACTGGACCCAGCCTCAGCCCTCCTCCACACCCTCGCCTCCCAGCCCCTTCCTCCCTGCCCCCATTCATTATCTTCGCAGCTGCTATGCCCACTGCACGGCTCTCTCCCTGTAGCCTGCAAAACATGTCTTTCAACACCCAGCCCAAGTGTCCCCTCCTCCAGGGAGCCTTCTTGGCTCTGTTGCCCGAGCCAGGTGCTTCCTCCAGGGTCCCCCAGACCTGGGCTTCTTTCTTTTACAGCAAGGACCCGATCCCCCTCTGAATTCTAATTATTTGTATACACATGTGTCTCCCCCAACCCTACCACCCTGGGAGTTCCTTGAGGGCAGGCATAGAACTTTGTGTTCACCTCTGTGTCCTCAGCCCAGCCTGGAGCTTGGTACAGAGCAGACAACAGAAAGAATGAGTCAGAGGTCCCAGTGGACCACTGGCCAGATGCTGCCTGCAGGCCTTAGCAGAAATGAAGCCCCATCGCAGATGTAGATTGTGGGACCTCCAGAGGCGTAATTAAGATTTTAGAGTGAGACAGAAACACAGGGACTTCTCTGGTGTCATTAATCAATGTAAATGATGCCACTAACACGCAAAGGATGGTGACAGAATGTCAAGGTCAGGTATTGGTCAAGGGAGCTGTGGGCAGAGGGTGGGGCAGGCAGGAGCTGGGGACCTGGGTTCCAGGGGGATGCAGGGAAGAACCTAGATGGTCCCCTCCAGGCCAGGGAGGGGTGGCCTGCCAGTTGCCTGCCAGCCTGGGATCCCAAGCGCAAGCTCATGTCCCCCAGGTCCATGCCTTGCTCCCCAACCCTCCCTTCACCGCAGGATCAGTGAGAGCAGGCTGTCAGGCTCCGGGACACTCAGAGCGGTGGCCTGGGAATATCTGCTCCTCTTCGCACACAGGCAACACACTGGGCCTGCCTGTGGCAGGGAATGAGTTCAGAGGCCACCCTCACTGCCCTTCTAAGAAGTGTGTCTTTCATCTCATGAGATCACCCCCAGGTCAGTTTCAGCCTAGGCATTGGATGTGGGGTCAGGAAAGAGGAGAAGCCTGTGAGGTATTTGTCCCCACCTCATCCAGAAGCCAGTCCTCTCCATTCAGGAGAAGTGCTATCGGGTGAGGGCCCAGAGGCCCCAGGGGCCAGACGGGAGGCCAGTCTGCAGGTCCCTCACCCACAAGGAGGTGGCCCTCCCTAACCTAGCGAGCGTCCCGGGAGCCAAGTCCTGCCAGGTGGCTCTGACAGTTTAGGAGAAACCAGAAATCAGGATTCTTATGTGAAATACACAGATGTTCAAATGTTACCCCAGAAATGAGAGACAAAACGTGTGGGAGGGGACAGCAATGCCGGGCCTACAGTGGCGGCTCGGGAAAATGGGATGCGCAGGAGTGGGGGGCTCCCAGGGCACACACAGCAGCAGTGACCCCTCCCAGGAGAGGTGGACTCCAGGCCGGGAGGGCACAGGCCCAGGCGGCTGCATGGCAGGGTGCCGAACAACCTCTAATCCGAACAACCTCTCTCTGGGGTGAATGCACCAGGTCCCTTTTCACAGTGAGGAACTAAGGCACAAGGAGGTGAAGTCACTGGCACAGAGGCACACAGTGGCCTTGGTGAAGCCAGGCTTGAACCCCAGATCCCAGGGACAGGACGCCTAGCAAATTTTCCTAAATACAGTAGTTCCCCCTCATCTGGCTAGCACCAAACCCCACATCCACTACGCATACATTTCGTTTCTGAATTAGGCACAGTAAGAGATGAATAACAACAGCCAATAATAAAACAGATCGATCCTGACAGTATTGCATAATCATGTCAATGTGGCCTCTCTCTCTCCAAATATCTTCTTGAACTACCCTCACCTATTTTTGGATGGTGGTTGGCCATGGGTAACTGCAACTGTGGATAAGGAGGAACCACCCCCGTTATGTGGCTCGGCATAACAGAAAAACAGTGTTTTGTGGGTTTTGTGGTGGATTTTTTTGCACTATGGAATTGCTATCTTCCAAGTCCCCGTCAGAGACTTCTCGTTTAAAAGGACTCATCGGCGCAGGCAAGGAGAAGTCCCAGAAAACTCCTGGCAGACTCTTGGGTCACTGTGAGACCCTCAGCCTCTCTTCCTTGGGATTCATGTGACACTAGGGAGGGAGACCCCAAAAATGCCTGAAATGGGATTTTCCTTCCTCCTCTGGCCAAGCCTGATTACATTTGGTTTGTTGAACTGTGCCATGTGTCTGTCCAGTCCTATGGCACGGCCCACGCACTGCGCTTCACTGTCACAGCACCGCAGGAGGAGAGGCTTTGTCATCGTTCCCTCTGCAGCTGAGGGAATCCCGGCCCAGAGGCTCGCTCCAGGCCCAGGGTGCTCGCAGGGGCTGAGCCAGGGCGGAAGGAGTGGCCCCCGCGGTCACATGCACACCAAAAGGGGAGAGATGGGGCCAGGACCACAGTCAGGGCAGGCGAGGGTGCAGTGGTCGGAAGGACACAGAAACACAGACCTTACACCAGGAAGGCTGTGGAAGGCCCAGGCCAGCCGCAAGGGTGATGCGACCTGCCAGGATTGTGGTGGATACAATTTGCCTAGCCTCAGCCCTTGTACCAAAACATAGAATTTTGCAGGGCAATGGATACAAAAGTAACTCATAGTCAACACAGGAAATCGGAAAAGTGCAGGAAAAAATGCAAAAGAAAATTTAAATTGTTCATAACAATACTAACCAGAAACACACTGTATATGGTTTGGAATATTTCCCACCAACGTGTTTGGGGGGTTTTTTGTGCAATCAAGATAATACTGTGTATACAACTATCTAATAGGCTTTATTGCAGTAAACTCAGTAGCAGCTTCCCCATTATGATAATAATTGTGAACACCCACTTGTAATAAGCCCATGGTGTCCCAGCCTGGAGCCACCGTGCGGGATTTACTCAGCCTTCCCTTTTACACGGACAGCTATGTTGTCTCATTTTTCACATTCACAAACAACTCACAACAAGAAGAACATAATTGTGAAAAAATATTTTTCTTTTTTACTGTCTTTTGCATTTAAAAAATTTGGAACATGGAAACAATTCAAAGACTACAAAAGGATATGTAGAAAAAGTGAGTTTCTCTCGTTCATTCCCACTGCCTTTGCATCCTGAGGCAGCAGCTGGTCCTGGGCACTGTGTCTCCTCTAAGAGGCTTTCCACACACATCTAAACACACATACTTCAACACTCGCTCCATTTTCTCCACAATCCATAGCATGCAGCCTGCTGTGTCCATCTCACATACACACTGGACCTTGTCTTCACTGGGATGTCCAAAGGAGTGAGTGGCTACAGAATAGCATGGTGGGTGACTGTCTCGTGAGCTGACAAACCAGCTTTCCAGAAAAATGCAGAGCTCTGAGTTGTAGCCATTGCCGATGCCCATGGTGTAAATATTGCACCGTGTCGGGGCCAAGCTACCAACAGTCTAACAACTGGCTGGTGAATTGTCCAGAATACTTAACACTCATCTCTCAAGAGCTAGAATGAGCTGGCTCTAGCCCAGAAGGTTAATAGCCTTTTGTATGGAGGAGTGGGATAAGAAAATGATTGCCTAAATAAATAAATAAAAAGAAAATGATTGCCTTAGGATTAATCCCCAGATGTGGAATTTCTAGATTCAAGGATATAAACATTTTTATTTTTATTTTTATTTTATTTTATTTGAGACAGGGTCTCACCTGTCACTGGGACTGGAGTTAAGTGGCTTGATCATGGCTCACTGCAGCCTTGACCTCCTAGGCTCAAGCAATCCTCCCGCCTCAGCCTCCTGAAGCTGGGACTACAAATGTGCACCACCATACCCAGCCTTAACGTTTTTAAGGCATTGGTAGATTAACCAAATTACCACCAGAAAGGCTGGGCCAATTCACATGCCCACCTGCCAAGGCCAAGCATGCCCATCTGAATACACCTTCACTCATGTTGGGTGCTCTCAGGTTTTTAATCTTTACTAAAGAATGGGAAATATCAGTGTCATCTCGTGACTTTAATTTGCCTGGTGGGGGGGTGGCGGTGGTTGGGTTGGCAGTCACACCACTGCTGCTTAGCTAAGAAAAGCCAGCTGCAGGTGGACCCTACTAGCAGCCCCGTCTCTCCAGCCTGGGCGGTGGCTCCTGGTGCAGCAGCGTGCAAGGGGGGGTGCAGCAGCATGCAAGGGGGGGTGCAGCAGCGTGCAAGGGTGGGATGCCAAAGTCCAAACGACTTTGACAGCCAGTCCTCTCCTAGAGCCACACACAGGAAAATCAGGGCCCTTGAAGGGTCTCTAGTGGACATTCCAATGCCTGGCCTGCCAGCCCCCAGCACTGCTGGGTTTGCAAAGTCTAGTCTACATCCCCGCCCACACTCGAGGGAAGTGCACGTAGGTGCGTGTGCATGTATGTGTTTAAGGTGGGCCCAGGGAGGCAGCAGGAAGAGTCCTTTCCAGTGTCCCCCGTCTCCAGACTCCTTCTCCCTGCACAGTCCCCATGGGTTTATAAGCTCTGAGAGGAGACCGTACTGGGAACAGCTATGCATGAAGAAAAGCTATGCATTTCACATGACCATACTGAAATACACTTCTTGGCTTGTCATAATTCATGAGCTTTTTTAAAAATTATAAACCTTCCACAGTAATGATTATATCCCCAATAGCATCCCTCAAATATTTTAGTACTATATTAATAGTACTCTTGAATGTTTGTGCTCTATTCAAATTCATGTTCTGAAGTTCTATCTACCTATATGATAGTATTTGGAGATTGGGCTTTGGGGATGTAGTTAGGATAAGATGAGGTAATAAAGTCAGGACCATCACTATGGGATTAGTACCTTTATAACAAAGAAACCAGAGCTTGCTTTTCCTCTCTATGCTTTTCATATATTATTGTCAACAAATAATTTAAATATACAAAGGGTTAACTGGATTGAGAAAGATATTATCAAGCAAGTAAATGATAGTTTTCCATATTCCAGAGAGAAAGTTTCAAGTTGTTTAACAACTGAATAACCTTTATAAAAGAATATATTACTTTTAGCAAGTAGACTGAATTGTTAATTTGTGACTTTATTGTCAATCTTGTGTAAATTGGGCAGTTGTTTTATGTATTTTAAAGAGTACTAGAGATTGTCCTTTTAAGTTATCAATGTAAATCATTTACATGGTCAATATTATAAAAATATTTATTCCATATTTATTTGCTGTGCCTTATAATAATTCCATAGTTACACCTTTATCAGCATAATTCAGTATAGTAATTTGTTTGTACTAAATGTTGGTCGTTATTAAGGATATTTCCTTCCCAGACATATCCCGTTTCTTGACCCCTGTAGTAGGTAGAAAGAAGATTATACATCAGCTTTAGTGCTTATATTCCAAATTTTTCTGGGGTCATAGCCATTGACTGATTATAAAAGGACAATTCTGTACAGAAATGAGTTCCAAAGTAGCATTCATTGATTACAGTTTATTGACTGCCCATGGGCAATAGCCTCTAATCTTCTACTATCTGGATCATTCCTACTGATTATATATTGAATATAAATATTTATTCATGGTAATAAGCAGCTAGGAAGCTGTGCTATAAGCTACATTTTCATTTTATATATTCAGGTACTCTGAGTCGCATATCTTTTTCACAATTTTTTAAAATCTTAGCTTGGTATTCTAGGATTGCAGACTACACAATTCTGATTCCATTTCCTTTAATGTAACAAAATTATCTCCCTGAGTGAATACCCAAGATTATTTTAATGTTTGAGTTTTAGATTAGTAGCCAAATATGTTAAGGTTATAATAAGGCCAGATTTATAAAGCTTCTCCTCCAGTTTATGGAATTCCTGTCCGTAACTTTATTTCTGAAGTAAAAACTCTTCCAGTGCTTCTCTTGGACTTAGGAGGATATTCTCACTTCCCACTACTTCTTTTCAAATATAGTAGGTATAACTTGTTAAAGGTTCTCAGGCCAGTTAAAATGGCACCAAGATTTCATTTCCTATGATTATCTGGTCAATGCATTTTAAATCTCATTTTTTTCCCATAAATCATATTAACTCAGAATCTTTTCAAAATATTTCAATCAGTAGCACTACTTTCTTTAGGAGCAGACAGCTCATACCCAAGTTATCTACATACATCTTAGTTTGACAGGACTATACAATTTTTCATAATTCCTCTATCTATATCATGGGGCTTTATATAATGCATTCTTTTTATGTACAGCTATTTTTGCTGAAACCAAATTATTCAGACATTGTGTACTATTTGTGCATGATTATTTTAATATCAGAGAACATGGCCAAGCAGCATGTAGTTAGACTCTGTATGCAGACTTCCTCCTTGTTAAATTATTTTGTGCCCTCTTTGTCTTTAAAAATTATTGTATTAATGTTATCCACAAAAAATTTACCCTTTAATTTTAATCTAACAAAAAAATCAAATGCTGGACTTACTACATATACTATGGCAGAAATTAAATCTCTAACGGAGCTAGAACTGTGTTCTTAGTACACGTAGTAGACTTATTCTTTGCCCCCTAATATCTTCCTGAAGATACCAGTTCAATTTAATTGCTTTTGAGGAGATTTGTTGAGCAGGGACTTTCCTATGAGAAAGCCTTTTAGACATTACCTGGACAGCTGACCACAAAGTGATAAATCAGCACATCTAGAAGCCCTGTTATGGACTGAATGTCTGTGCTCTATTCAAATTCACATTTTGAAGTTTTATCTACCTATATGATAGTATTTGGAAATAAGGCTTTGGGGATGTAATTAGGATAAGATGAGGTAATAAATATGGGACCTTCATGATGGGATTAGTACCTTTATAAGAAAAGAAACCAGAGCTTGCTTTTACTCTCTATGCTTTTTATATATTATTATAATCAATAGGCACAATTCTCTGAGTTAAGTAAAATTTGGGTCTCCATATTCCAGATAAAAGTATTGCCAAGTTTAACTACTTGTACCAGGTAACAGCTCTGTAAGACTAGTGACTAATATACAAGAAATGTGATCATAGAAGCCAAAGGTGAACATGAACAGTATTTTACTATGAATAAATAATCTGACCATATTAATTTTTCCTCAAACAGCTGTGTACTATGAAACTCTGCTTTCTTCTCAGGCCTGAAACCCATTATCCACTTTATTTCTGCACTGCTGTGAAACCTTTATAATAGCATTCATTACATGGAATTCAATTATTGGTTTCTATTTCAAGTTCTTCATAGTAAACTTGAGAGTCCTAATATCTTTCCATTACAGTGCAATATGATGCAAAAAGTCATTTTTTAAAATAATATTTCTATCTTATTGGTTTTAGAGATATAAATATTATCTTGAAAAATAACAATTTGAAAATCTCAATAATCACTTTGGCCCTTTTTATACTCAGTTTAAATTCCAGTCTCTTCACCTTTTGGGACACTCTGCTCTCTCTTGCACAATGTAATTCACCAAAATTATTTTGCTTTACCCTGGACACAATGATATTTTTGTTTCTTATAAAAATCCATCTGATAATGAAGATACATTTCAAAACAAAGTAGACTTATTTGTCTCTATGTATTGATTTACATTTTACGTCAAGCAATCTATTCTTCAGTTTAATACTAATGTTATTTCATCACAAATTCTCAGTCATCTGAAGTAGTCTATCGATAAGAGAACTTTGTATAAGTATTTTCTATTATTGGTTTTCAGGACATTCTTGATGAACAGAAAAGATATATATTTTGCCTGAATTACAAGGTAAATGTAGGTGAAACAAAAAGTGAAGAAATGCAAAGTTAACCTATCAAATATTTAGAAGAATATGAATGGAGGCAGCCAGAACCATATGAAAAAAATACATTTATTTGATTTTATAAAATAAAATATTAAAAAGAATCTAAGTTCTTTGATCCTCAAGAATAGGTTATGCCTATATTAGTTGAGCAAAATTATCATTTTACAATTATCTGGCATATTGGTTGCTCATAATGTATCTTATATGTCAAATAAAAACTCCCAATATGAATAGAGAAAATCATTTAAATGCTGTATAACAGATATCCAACAGCTCTTGATATTTTCAACTGTTTAATTTTAGTTTTGACTGGAATCAACAACTCAAACCTCCCAAATCTGAAACAGAAAATTTAACAACATCAAGATTATAAGGTTTCTTTGATTACTTTTCTCCTCTGATTGGCTTCCTGTGCTGGCTACTTGATCAGCTAGTGACAGGACGAATCAGATAGAAATTTTCTAAAATTCTAAATTATGAACTATCAGATAGTTATACTTATTTTTTCAAATAAATGTGATTTTAAACTAATCTCTCATATCTGCTCAATTTTGTCTTATTTTCTAATTATTCAAAAAGATGACTTTTAACAAATTAATATAAACATAAACCTCACATTGTACCCCATAAATATATTTGAGAAGAAATATTTTAGAATAAAAACAAGTTAACATATTAATTTAAAAGATAGCTTTACCCACCATATATAAGTATTTTACATTCTAGGAGGACTGTTTTGAATAACCACTACTGTGTTTACTATTTATTCTTAAGTTAAATGCTATAATAGTATATTTAGCTATGGTCATAAATACTTGAGTTATTTTGATTGAATAAAGTTTAGATAGAAATATGTCAAATTTTTAAAAGTAGAACTCCTAACACAAATGGAAAGTTATTTCAACCTGTCCATAAATTTTAAGAATTCTAAGGAGAGGTACTGATCCCTGATAAGAATGAATGAGGAGAGAAGGTGACAGTGCCGATTTTGATTGCTTTTCTCCAGCTTACTGAACAAACAGAATAAAGAATTACTTTAGAGATATATAAGCAACTATGTTTAGCTGAAATAGGATTGCTGTGATAACAGCAAGTTAACAGAGAACATCTGATGAAATCAAAGGAAAACATAATCTCCACAAAAAAGGAGAATAATATACAGTTCAAATATAGTCCTGATTGGGAAGGAACATTAGTATTTAACTAAAGATAAATCATTAAGTTAAATAATGTATGGAGAAACATGTCAATTTTTCTATAAATGCTCATGTTTGCTTGGAAATATATTACCTGTTTTTCCTGAGAAATAATTTTGATGAAGTGTTATGTATTCAATGAGTAAAATATTTTGTCAACAGGACCATGTTTGAGTCAAGAAGACCATATCTTATTTTACATGCTACTTAAAAATGCAAGAATGAAATAGGAAAGACAAATAGAAAGAGAGTGTGTAGCTGTGGCATTATTGTGACAACAAATTGGATGAGTGATATGGAGACAAGAAGGAATTAATGCTGTGAGCAGAGACTGAGATTATATAGACAAGAATTTGAGATACGGATAAAAACACATTTGTTCAACCTATTAGCTAAAGAATATCTTGGAAGTTTCTCTCTCTTGCCATTTATCCTGCTAGTATGTTCCTGATCAGTTTAAATGACCAAGTGTGAATGAATCTATATGACTTTTCATTCTTTTCCATTGGCAACACTTCATGGAAAGAAACTATACAGGAGAGGGTTAGAACAAGTTATGAACAAGTTAGGAGAATTCATGATCCATCAATATTGAAATGTTTTTGGTTAGTATAACATAATAGAATACCGTTTGTTATGTTATATATGATAGAGTACTATTATTAATGTTGCTGAGTACGGGACTTCAAGCTCCAGCATTTGCCAAAAAACTGAGAGGATTTTGCAAATTACATTTGAATTAATAGTGTCCTGGCAGGAGCATGTAAAGCAGTCACAAGACTTGGTTATGCCAGATACTAAAAATTTGACATTAGGGAAGTCATTCAAACTCATTGGACATTCACCTGTATGGTTTTGTCTTTATTTCTTTCATTTTCCTGATTAGATTACATTGCTCATTATATTAACATGTTTTGAGAATATTAATTATTTTAATGTTTTTTGATATATTTTATATGTATTCTGTGTGATACCACATATACATTAGGAAACCTAAAATAAAAAAGACAGGAGATAAGTCTTGATGAGGTTATGGCAAAAATGAAACCTTCATAGATGATTTTGGGGATGTAAAATGATGCAACTGCTTAGAAAAATGCCTTAACAGTCTTCAAGAAATTAACCTTAGAGTTACCATACTACTTCCACTGTTAGGTATATACCTTCCTGAGTCTGTACTGTGTTGTTATAGCAGAATACTATATACTAGGTAATTTATAAAGAAAATAAAATCATCTCACAGTGGAAGACAGAAGGGCAAAAGAGCTTGAAAAAGAGCAAGGGAGAAAGACAGGGTCAAACTCACTTTTATAACAAGCCCACTCTTGTGATAATGAACCCACAATAACAACACAATAATTTATTCATGAGGGCAGAGCCTCCATGACCTCTACACCTGCCATTAGGTCCCACTTCTCAACACTATTGCATTGGCGAATAAGATTCCAACAAATGAACTTTGGGGGACACATTAAAATCACAACAGTACTCAAGATAATTGAAAACATGCAAACACAAAACATTTTCATGAATAGTCATAACCACATTGTTCATAATAGCCATAAGTGGAAATAGACTAAATATTCATTAATTGATACACAATAAACAAAATGTGACATACTCACTCAAAGGAGTAATATTGATCTGTAAAAATGAATGAAATACTGATACATGCTACAACATAGGTGAATCTTGAAATCATTATACTAAATGAAAGAAGCTACACACAAAAGGCTAATCATTTTATGATTATATTTTTATGAAATGTCCAAAATTGACAAATTCATAGAAACAGAAAGTAGGTTTACAAGGAGGGCTGGAGGGGAAAATGAGGTGTGACTGCTAATGGGTATCTGGTTTCTTTTGGGTTAATGAAGACATTCTGAAATTAGAGTGATTATTGTAAAACTTTATGAATATACTATAATACACTAAATTGTGTACTTTAAAAGGTGACTTTGTGGTTTTGTGAATTAATCTCAATAGGAATAGAGTGATTATTGTAAAACTTTATGAATATAGTAAAACACACTAAATTGTATACTTTAAAAGGTGAATTTGTTGTTTTGTGAATTAATCTCAATAATAATGAAATTTAATATATTATAGGTGGAATTTAAGGTTCACTGTATAACATAATTCAGATTCTATGTTTTTAAAGTTTTATTTATAACTTTTGACTAGAAAGTTAACTTAGAACAACAAATTTACTATTTCTTAAGCTTTTTATAATCACTTTATGTTAGAGTTATAATGCTTTATTAATTAAAATAGACTGGGTGTGAATGGAAAATAATTTCAAATGTGGAAAAACATACAACTGACAAAGAGTTTATATTCAGAATACACTAAAGCTCACTTAATAAGAATAAACTAAGAATCTTATTTAAAATTGATAAACATACTTGAACAGGAATTCTCAAAGAGGATATTCAAATGTCAGATATATTTTAAAATGGTCAGTCACCTTAGAAAATGCTCATTTATCCTTAGCAAGTTAAGATGAAAACTATGTATTATTGCATAAAATCAGAATAAATAGAATATTAAGAATAGTAATAACAAGTGTTGGCAACAATGTAAGGTATTAGTATATCCACCAAATTGCTGATAGAAGTTCAAATTTGTATTGTTGTATTGGAAAACTCCTAGCTACTATCTACTAAAAATAGACATATACATACCCTGTAACCTAGCAATTCCACTCCTAAGGTATCAACCAGCAATGCAAAATGCCTGCATTGCTCTTTTAGCCCAAAGTCCATCAATTGTAGATTGATGACTAGATCAATGAATAGATTATATTAGATTTTCATTAACAATGGAAATATAAGAATAGCATATAAAAATAAAATTTAATTTTATCTATATGATAGAACCAGACACACTATTAATTAAAAATACATGCAAACCTAATACATGGTATAAAAATTCATGATTTTGATTAAGTTTAGGAAGACAAGAGCATTTATTTATTAGAAGAGAACATAGGAACTTCTAACATGCTGGTAATGTTCTATATTTTGAGTTAGATGTGTTTACACAATCACTGAGCAGACCCACTGTGATTTCTGTGTTCTTTTGTATATTGTGCTTCCATGCAAATATTATTTAAAATTCAAGTTCACAACTAATATACATATGTGATCTCATATATATGAATACTTCTGTATAAAATCATATCTATACATTATTTATAAAATACATTATATTTAAAATAGTCTGTGTTCATAGCTGATAAATGCATTACATGTATGGGATATAACAAATATAACAAATATAGCATTTATAAATACAAAGGAAAAGTTCTAATTGAATGAAACACAACCTTAGCATTGCATATTTCTGGATATTGGCCTGGGATGGAAGAGGCTAGCAGGGACACTCAGTACTTACTTCTGAAAAATTAAAATTTTATTCTACTGAGATCACTCATGTATTACATATATGAATTTTAATGCAAAATGATAAGCAACATTAAATACATGTTTTCTCATTAATGTTTTAAGAATTATAAAATTTAAATCATCTCAGTGTAGCGTGGGACCATTATTGAAGAAATGCTCGGTGGTAAAAATCAGTCACCTGTGTCAAGGCATTTTCAGACATGGAACAATATTCAGCAGGCAATAAAGTAAAATCTTGGCAATAATTACTATTCCTATACTCTACAGTTTCTTAAATCTGCAAAGTTTAAAATCTCAGCAAATGTTTAAGGTATTCAGGGCAGTGGAATTATGTGGAAGCATTTATCTCATAAATCTGTTTTAAAATTTTACAATTCAATATTTTATGATCCTATGCCAAATCTATGTGGCAGATACTGTCTACATTTCATTCTTCCTGACAGTGTGGCCTTTTACACTTGTTTTCAAAAATAAAATGTAACTACACCAGGAAGTTAAAAACAGCATTATTTAGTGAGATTCTAGTTATTATTTTTCTACTCAATATAGGTAATGCCTATGCTTAACATGCTCCTTGACACTATTCTGTAATTACTGAAGTTTCCCACCCCCCATAAAAAAGGAATACTTTTATTTAATCTATATATTTAGTCATGTTCCAATCAGTTTTATTTAAAGCAACATGAAAAAAATAATGTTTTGAAGTCTCAAGTGATAAATTTAGAAGCAAGATTGAAGGAGGAAAGAAGTATTTCTTTTGATTAAGTGCAGCATATTTCTAAGAGTTGCCTGTAAAATAATTGGAATAATAGAAAAAATCCATCAAGTCTGTCAAAATGACTGCTAATTTTGAAAAAAGTGAGGATGGGCAACATTTATATAAAATCTATTAGTTAAGTAGCATTGGTTAGCAAGGTGGTAAAACGGCTATATTTAAAGATCAGGTAAGTGGCTTGTCTTATAAACAAATTATTGTTTTCGAGTTCTTGCATATTGCCAAGCATAAAAATTCACCTAATTTATTCAATAAATATTCATTGAACATATTACTGTATTCTAGATACAAAATAGTTGTGAAAATAAGATGTATAATGTATGTCTGCTTGGACTATGAGAACATTGTTGTGAAACTTAGTTTCTAGGAGAGTTCAAAAATCCAGAAACACTATTATAATTCAATCTGAGTATAGACTACAAGTTCTCTTGAGTAAAGAATGGCCATTTTATTTTCTACTTTATTTTTCTCTCTGTAAATATTTTCTTCTGTTCACTTCTGTTAAAAGTTCACTTCTGTCACAAGTTCACTTCTGTCTAAAGCCTCATTTTAGTATATGGCCAAAATGATTACATGTTTCTCTCATCCCAGTGTGTACACTCTTCACAATATGACTCCTGCAATCAAGAGGTGGAATTTATATCTCTACGTCTCAAATTTATTTATGTATTGTTTTATTTTATTTTTAACCGACATATAATAATTGCATATACATGTGGAGTAGAATGTGATGTTTTGATACATGTATGTATAGTGGAATGATCGAGCCACGCTAAATTTAATCTGTACTATGCAAATTGTTCTGGCCAAAGTGACATTAGCCAGGGTGACACAGCAGAGGCATTCAAAGTGGTTGCTCATTAGTGCTTGGCCAGTCTTGCTGTTGACAACGTCAGACTACCATGTAATGAAGCCCCAAACAGCCTCATGGAAGATGAGAGACATGGAAACACCAGCCCGGCTGAGCTAAGCTTCCCACCTATTCCAAGAGAGACTGGTCCCCTGTTGACCTATAAGCTGACTGCAGTCCCATGAGTTATCCCACATGAGAGCGGAGAGGAAATACATAGCCACTCAAAGAATCATGAGAAATTATGTATTGTTCTTGTTTTGAGCCATTAAATTTGGCATGGATTTTACGCAGAAAAAAATAATACAATTACATTGATTATTGCATGTATCATCAATTAGGATTTTTCTTTTGCATTCAAAGTAACTCAAAGCTAAGCCAAACTTGCTCAAGAAGTGAGAAAATATTTTGCTTCACCTAAGTCTGAAATCTAGAGACACAGTTTCAGGTGTTTATGTAAATTGATCAAGATTTCAAATGATACTAATGAAGAGAACCTGATTTTTCTCTTTTCTCAGTTCTGCACTCTGTCACTATATATTGCTTTTGAATCAAATCATTGCCTGTCTTAAAATGGGTGTATTTTCATGATTCCTAGGAAATTCTTCTTGGGTTTTATTGACCTGAAATACACTAATTATCTTTAGTCTAGATCATGTGTTATAATTCTTAGCTGACTTACTGCCTGCATCTGATATATACGATTACTCAGAATGATAAAAAGTATTTTGTGGAATGAAGGGTGACTAAATTCTAGGTGTCAAGAACACCATATATTCACTATATGATGTTAGTTGACTCCCTAATGAACATTTATCAGCATTATGATAAACTGCATGAATATCTGAATTTTAGTGTCATTTTCTCCCAGAAGTCTTCCTAATTCCCTGTACCAGGTTTAGGGCCTTAAGTTATATATTCCTGTTTCTTTTAATGTTTGTTTGTTTAAATAAACTTAGTCAATTTTTTTTTTTTTTTTTTTTGGTCCATTGACAGTAAGATCCATGAGGACAAAGGACATATTTTTCTTTCTTACTATTGTGACTTCAGGATCCAGCAATGTGATTGCCAAATAAATCCTTATTCAATGAATAAAGGGTAAATTTAACTGTTTCCAAATTTCAGGCTCTATTGAACACAAGAAGGTTCAATTTAGGCTTATGTTTTGGGTTATTTATTCAATTATTTTTATTATATTAAAAGATGTAAATTTAGTCTAGAAATATAAAGGTCATAAGTTATTGTGGAGAACAAAATATTGTTTTGAATCCAACATTGTCGTTGAGTATTCATTTGAATACTCCAATTTCCTATCAACTTCACTTGACTATGTTAATATTTTAACGTTATAATTCACATAATTTTGATGTGGTTTTGTGGTCTGAAAATATGGTGAGCTTATTCATTTGTTGAAACCTAGTCTACAATCTAATATTATTTGGTGATGGGGCCTTTGGGAGGTTACCAGAGTAAGATTAGGTCATGAGGGTGGGACTTTCTTGGTGAAATTAATACCCTTGTAAAAAAGAGGAGGAGTCACAAGATCTGTATCTCTCATTCCCAGTGTAGACACCAAGGAAAGGCTATGTGAGAAAATAATGAGAAGATAACTAACTACAAACCAAGAAGAGGACCCTCACCAAAAATTGAAACTCACTGAGGGAGTTGAATAGATAGGCACCTTGATCTTGAACGTCCCGTACTCCAGAACTGTGATAAATAAGTGCTTGCTGTTTAAGCCACCCAGTTTATGGTATTTTGTCATAGTGGCTAGAACTGGCTAAGACAGCATTTTAATCTAATCATGATCATATTGTAGTGTACAAGGTAAATTGCTTATATAATTGTTAAACTAGCTTTGGTAGTAATGAATGTCACTCCTCAAAATTCGTATGTAATGCAAGTAATACTAATTTCTTGTGTTTTAAAATTGTTCTCTCTGCAAATTTTTTTCCTATGTATACTCTGAAATTTGGAGTTCTTAATTTCACTGCATTTCTTGTTGTTTGTTTATTTTAATCCATTATAACAATTTTATTTAGGGGCTTCAGATAGTAAGTCCTGCTTTATTTATTCAGGAATTTAAACATGTAATTTTTTTCAATGACTATAATAATAACAATAGGTGACTTTTTCCAGGTATCTGTTTGCCCTCATATATTAATATTTACACCTAAGCATTTTTTGAGAACCTACAAAAATGTTACTTCTTCCAAAAACCTCTGCACTTCAGACCACTCTGAATGTCCTTCCCTGAATCTATAAGCTTCAGGGTATTTCATTATTATAATAGTTTTATACTCATTGAAATGATCTATATACAGGTTCTCTTCACTCAGTAGGCTATAAGCTCCTTCATGAGTGAGGCAAAATATTGTTGAACTTTTTTATATCTAGTTATTAACCCAGGATCTTTAATGTAATAGATGTTTAAGGAATACTTTAAACTCGATCAGCTTTAGATATTTGACAATAATTTCTAATTTATAATATAAGAAATAATTTAAAATCTCAATAGGATAAGGACTATACAGAGATACAGGTATACATTCTTTATGTAGATATAAAAACCAAATATTATTCTATTATAAGAAGAGAGTAAAGCAGGTCAATGCTGTTGTGAACCCACTTGACAACATGTACTTTTTATATAAAACTAAGTTGGGTGGTTTTAAACTGACATGGCCTTCAATTAAATCTAAGGGCCATTATTTTATGTATTCTTTTCAAACTTTGAACCAAAAATCCTGTAAAATATCAAGACCTTAATAATTTATCTGTAAGGTATTGATAATTTGCACCATCAAAACTTCTGCCGAGTAGATTTTGAATCATATATTTAAAATACCTATACTATTTTATAAATTAGAACATTTCAAACATTTGAAAATATTAAAAATGTTAAAAAGATTTTCAAAGTTAGTAGAACAATCCTTGCTAGACTTTCCCTCCTGCAATGCACCATCAGTCTGTAAAATTGAAAAAAGTCAAGGTTTGCTGAATAGCTGCTGCAGATCACAATTCTTAATTAAGTCATGCTTTTGGAGTTATAAACTGTAATATACTTTTTCACAGCATTCTATATTTTACAATAGCTGCTCCTCTCAGAATATATATCCTCTGACAACATTGGGTATACTAGTCACTGATACATAGCTTTGTATTTGGAAAAAGAAAAAATATTCCAAGGAAAATCTCCACATATCCTACAACAAAGGGTTATATCAGAGAGCAGGTTCATACTCATAATAAGCTTAGAGTTCTACCAAGTATATTTCTTATGTGCTTTCAAATATAGTTGTGCTTCTGCATCAGTAGAATTGTATGCTAGAAACACTGTTACAGACTCAAAGAGAAACCCCATTATTACAAAAGGAGTTTTATAGGTAAAGCTAGCATATTGCAAGGTAACCCTGTCTACAGCGCCAGAAATGTGTCTTGAGAGCTCCATTAAGTGCACCGGAACACAACAGTGACACATTTAAATACTAAGTGCTGCAGAAAAGTGCCACTAGCTTTTCCAAGGGACTGAAATTGGGTGGCCCAGATTTAAACTGTGGTTTTAGTTTGACTTATGATTATTTTGCCCTATAGTGGGTCTAGAAGTTGAAAATGCATGTATTATTATATATTATCTGTGATTCTTGTAGAGATTGAACGGAAGAACAAAAATCCTTAGACTTCAGTCCCTGTAAAGCCCTCATTGACTTAAGAGGAATTTATCAATGTAAAGGGATCCGTTTATTACTGCTTTAAACCCCTCATGCATCACAAAGGGATTTACTAAATACTTTCACAGGGACTGCCCGTGTGTTGCCAAGAGGTTTCAGAAATGCACTGAACCTTTTGGTGATTGAAATGTACAGTCCTGCGGCAATGAATTAACATAATTGGAATCAGGACTAGATGTTTTTATAGGAACTGATTATGTGCAGTTCCAAAAGTATCATTACTTTAGCCTGTCTTATCCTTGAGGGCATAAGAACACTTAAAAAGGGGCTTTAAATATGATGGCTGCTCAGTAGGTGAGCAAGTCTTTGGTGAGAGGTGCATTAGCTGTAATTTATAAAGTGTGGTTGGTGGCATTTAACATTCTAATTATATGTAATATTAAGATTAGTTAAGTGGTAATATATTGCGTGTGCTATCCACCTTTTTAAAAAGTTCTAATCCATTTATACTACTGTGATCTATTGGAGAAGCACAAATTCTTCTTCATGGTATATTGACCATGTGAAATATTAGGGTAATTGAAGCCTGAATCCATGTAACTGTAAATCTATTCATTGAAAAAAAATCATTAATATGCCTGGCCTGAACAAACAGCTAAATAACTCAGGTAGCCACAGAGCATCAAGTTATATAAATTTTAAAATGCAACAATTTAAGTTTCAAATTAGAAGTTTTGTCATTAATGCTCTCAAAGAATTATTTTGTGTTAAAGATACATGTAATACCTAACTCCATTCATATTTTATCATTTTTTAATTGGCAATCTAGAATTCATCTTAAATATGAGTTTGCTTATTAATTACAAGTAGATACAATAACTAAAATACACAATTCTGCTATGACCTAATGATCACTTTTCTTCCCCACAAGATGCCTAACATTATAAACTTTTGAAAATAGCCCATAAATATATCTTTCTATCCTAGCTTCCAACAATTGTATTTTCTAATAATATTACTTTTTTAAAAAAGGTGGATGGGTGATTAAAATAAATGAAATCACTAACACTATATGAATAGATGAATGTTTGTTTATGAAACAGGATGTTAAAACAGGTTAATAATTTAGATTCATAGACAACTACGATAATTACAGAAATATGTTAAGGATTTTTAAAAATTAGAAACAATAAATCAAGTCAAAGTTTACAAGATATTGTCTGCTTGAGACTGTGACTTAATGACTGGGTGAAAACAGCTGAGGATATGCTTTTTACAGACACCAAACCAGACTAGTCTCTGGTTTGAAGACATACATGATTACTTCTGAAATATTTTTAGATAGTCATAACTTCATAATGAGTAGTTTTCTTGCAACTTACTTGCATTGTTTATGTTTATAGCAACCACTATGTCCTCCTCCAGAACATTATCTTTCAAACTTGAAATAATCGTAATCATAATTAATATAATGACAATGGATGTAGGAGAAATACAAACCTAATTTTTATTCTCAATGATGATTATGGATAGAATAATTAAACTCACATGTGTGCTACCTTGTCCCATAGACATATTTAACACATTGGACACCTAAAGTCCAACTAAAAAAAGTAATTGCCTACATCTCCGATGATGGAAATCCAAAATATATAACAAATGCACAATTTTTAAATTTCTGTTTAATTTGTTGCTGGGTATCTCAGTTACTCTCTTTCTTGTTAACATATCCACACCCAACCTCCAATACAGCTGTTTACATGAAGCAAGAGATTGGGAAGCCTGAGAATGAATACCTGAGTATAGCTGGGCAAATAATTTTGTGTTTCTTTGAGGAGTTTGGAATGTTGACAGACTGAACTAGGTAGATGTAGACAAGAGTTTTAAGCATCCATATGTTTGGCACTATTATTGCTGACAATGACAGCTAAAACAATGATCAAATAAAAATTCTGAAAAACAAAAAAATGAAATACCATGCCTAAGTAGCCACTCTTCAGAGAGGAAGATTTAAATGTAGAGAGAGATGAGAAATCTTGCAGCCCTGCAAATAAATGAAGATACTCTGCAAATGTACATTCTAATGTGGCCACATTATATTTCTTGCAATTAATTCCTTCATACTTTTTATTCCAATTTCACTTAAACCCATTTGAATGGGCATTATTTTATAATAAAAACATCCTTGATTAAGATTCTGTATTAACAAAGATAATCATACTGACGTTTGTCATTTTTAGTACGCACAACAGAATTATTATTTTCTAGAGAAATTAAAGCTATAGGGGCTTTTTACTTTCAACATTAGCAAACCAATATATATTTTTTAATTTCAAATGAGAAGTTAATTGATATTTTGCTTGTGTAGTATACTGTAAAATTATATTGGTACAATAAACTATTATGATGTTTAATTTTGTCATTTGCATATAATTATATTCATTTGTATCATTGAGTTTTCAGTCTAGTCAGATTAAGTAATATAGAAGTTTATTTCTCTCACATACAATTTTCCAAGTAGACAAGTGGTCCAGGGCAGCTCTACTTTATGTCTTTATCCAGATACTTAGGTTGGCAATAACTTCCACTCGCTTCAAAAAGCTTTTTTCTACTCTTTGTCCAATGTAGTAGTTACAAAACTGTCCATTCCACAACCAGTAGAAAGGAATAAAAGGGAAATTAATGACAGAGCTTTATTTTATGTAAATATCATGAAGTTGCATACATCCCTTCTGCTCATATTGCTATAATAGGGATTTATCCCAATGGTCACACTTAGCTGTATAAGAAGTTTTTTTGGTTTAGCCATCAGACCTGGTAAAATTTGGATGTGGAGGGTTTATTACTAAAAGGAAGAAAGACATAACTATTGGTGAGAAGTTAGAATCTCTGCCAATGAACAATCCTCTCTTTCACTTATTTTGTATGTATCTTTCCTATATAACAATAATACTTAGAAATCATAGGTTGATGGAGGCAAAGACTTTGTCAATTATCAATGGAATGAGTTTTCACTCATTTAAATATTCTATTCCTGATGTGTGTGTGTGTGTGTATATATATATATGCATAAAACTTATGTAGAAGAACAAATATATTTTAATACAAGATATGTAGTATTAAAATTAAATGTGCATTAAATTAAATATCATTAATTTTAAAGGACATCTTTCTCATTACACAGTTTTTCTTATTAGAAATAACTTATTAGAAATATTGCAAGTGCTAATAAGAAATTGATTAAGAAATGTGGTTTCAGAGGGGAAAAATAAAAACAAACAAATGTTACACAAAGGAGAATGCGCTGTCTTTTTTGCCATAATGTTCTAAGAAAAATTGTGATGAGTTGAGAAAGCACTAAAAATGTCTATATTTTTAAAATCACTACAATTCCACAATTTTAACCACTGATGAACAAGCCTTGTGGCTTAGGAGAAACTGGCGAAAGTAAAAATGACATGGTATTTCCTGGATTAGGAAGGTATTGACCTTTTGATTCTCCATTTAATTTACACTGATTGCATCAGACAAGGAGGGTAAAGTCTACAAATTGTAGCTAATGTGAGAAAGTTAGAAATAACTTAATATAGAAGTTAGAAACTAATGGATAATAAGTTTGTGAGTTTTTTTTTTTTTTCCTGACACAATCAAAATCAGCTTTCTTATCAAAGTGGTAGAGAAACAGAATGATATAAAAGGCATTAACATAGGAAAATATGCACAATCAGCAACCACGTCTTCTTTCATTCCAAGGAAAAATTTTACCTCAAAACATCAGAGGTTTAAAAGAAAAATAAATTTTTCCACTGGATTTTCAGGACAATATCCAAGCAGAATTACCTCTTCAAAGTATTGTGGTTAATATCCATTCAACCTGGCCTCTTTATGGGATTTTCTTTAGGTTAGCTATAAGAATATAGGATTAGAATCAAAAGTCCCAGAATCTTAACCAGCAATGTCATAATTATTTGATTTATGGCAAGGCCTACTTTTCCCTGTGTCTTTTTTTTTCTCTTTAAGTTATATTATGAAAACTCTGAATTTTTCTCTAGGACACTTATTAAAGAAACTGCTTCATATTGGTCTTGAATATTGCGGTGAAGATAGGAAAATGCCAGGGATAAACAGGAAGCATCTTTCAAGATCAAATACTAGAACTTTTTGTGGAAGAAAGGACTATTATTGATATATGAAAACATAAAAATTATAGAATATGATTAAAAATTTGCATTAAGGTGAGGTAATAAATATGTGATTGTGTTCATTTTTGAATATTTTGTTCTTGACTTATACATGTCTTGAATACCATGCAGTTCTTTTTTTATATACTTTTAAGTTCTAGGGTACATGTGCACAAAAGTGCAGGTTTGTTGCATAGGTGTATATGTGCCATGTTAGTTTGCTGCACCCATCAACTGTATTTCTCCTAATGCTATGCCTCCCCTAGTCCCCCAGCCCCCGACCGGCCATAGTGTGTGATGTTCCCTGTCCTGCTGTGGAAGACAGTGTGGCAATTCCTCAAGGATCTAGAACTAGAAAGATTATACAGTTCTTAATTGTTTCTTTTCCCTATTCCCCTCAACTCCATTCAACTCTGAAAACTTTGTCGAATAATATGTGTTTCACTGTACATTTCGTGCAGAGAGAAAAATCACTGGACACTACAAGTATTTTGATATCTCTTTTTGCCTTCTAATTTTCTCCCTCATCAATGTATTTCACCAGCACTCAGTCCTGGGCTTTTTTGTCATTCTTCCCCTCACACAAATACTGTACAACACAATTTAGCTTTATTTCCACAACTTGAATGTCATATTCAATGAAACAACATTTTATTTGTCCAGCCAAATGTATTTTTTGTCTATTATTCCTCAAGCATGCTGCCATTGAAGTAAAAGAATGTATGGCTCAGTTCATCCTAACACAAGTAAAATATTACATAACCTGTTTTTAATAAACTATGTATGCTTACATTCTCCCTCTGCATTTAAAAATTTTGGCTATTAGAACAAATCGTAGAACCATGCTTCTTCTTTTCAAATCCTGTCTGTCACTGATCATTACACAGTGGAGTAAAATAAGTGTCCCCTGTTATTACTGGTACTTGAATTAAAAAGTTTTAGAAGTGGAGAACAGCAGAAAAGCTCACACAAGGAGAGACGAATTTGAATTCTGGCTCTGATTCTCATTAGTTGTGTGAGTTGGTTGAGTTTGTCTGATAAGTTTATCTAGAATCCATACTGATGGGACAGGCAAATCATTAATTTGCTTGATAAGTTTATCAAATTAATTGACTATCAAATTAATTAATTATCAAATTAATTGAGTTTCTCACAAGTAGAACCTCAGTATAGGTTTAGGACCACATTTGAAATTATGTTTTTTAATTTTAGCCACCTAAAAATATGTTAGAAAAATTTAGTACCATAATAAAAAGTAATAATTAATCTTTCTGTGGTAAATCATAGCATATTATGTTACTGATAAGTTTATTTGTGTATATACTTTTTATTTGTGTTACTGATAAGTATATATGTATATATACTTTTGGAAAGAAGTTGAAAGAATATTTCAACATGAAGAAAAAGAGTATATTTAAAAATAAAAGCATTTGGGAAAAACAAACAAACAAACAAACAAACAAAACAAGCGTATGCTTAATTTGTGTATTTTAGAGAGTTTAGGCTCAATACCAGAAAATGACAAATCAGCTTGTCAACAAAGAAGAGATACTGGAGGCATGAGATGCTAACAAGTATGACTCCACTTCTCAAACCCCTATGCTTTATTTCTGAATCTATATTCTTGGCTGACTCAGAAAAGGTACTAAAACAATCCATACGAGGACCAGGTTTCTGAACTTTCTGAACTGGAATATTTCAAATGTGTGCTGGAACTTTTCACAGTATTTACCATTTCCTTGATTTACTCTCCAAAATTGATATAACAGTTGCAGAAAACATCTTGGGGAGTACGCTGAGTGTGAAAAATGCTTCGTGAGCTGGAAATATTCTGAAACCTTATGTATTTTTGTGGAGTAATAGAACACAAACATCTTTTGGTACTCAGATAAATATGCTCTGAGCCAAGTGTGTCTTTGCTTTTGAAATCTGATACCTGATCATTTAACTAACACGTTTCTAATTAATTGACTTCCTCATAAATAGAGCTTCAGTAGAGGTTTAGGATTACATTTGAAATTATGTATTTTTTAAATTATTGTTTAAATTTAGCTGCTTGAAATATGTTCAAACATTTTGATTCTAACCATTCTGAAAGCCCATAATACCAGAAATGTCACTTACATGGGTATCCTAGAATTATGTATACATTTTGTTTATATGTGAATTGACTTCTAAGAAGAATCACATCAACCAACTTTTGCATCCTAAAAGTGAGAAGCAGAAAGTTAGAATTCACTTGCCACATCTTCCATTATATTCTTATTTCAAAAAATTGCCAGAAAAGGGGTAAGCAAAGATTAAATACAAGCAAAATCTGGCATACAGTAAGTGAAAAGTCTAAAAGGAATCTGTAAGAAACAAAAATATAAAGCTTTGAGTAAAAACAATGTAAGTGTGACAGAAAGTAATGGGCTCTTTCTTGTATCATAATTCTAATTGAAATCCTTGATTATAGGGTATCCTCACGATCATAGGGAGAAACGCTCTTTCTTCAGTAGGATATATTTAAAAAGAGGAAGTAAAGAAGGGAATGAAAGAAGTAAGAAATGCCTTAAGAGTCTTAGATAACACTCTCAAGAATTTAACTTCAGAATATAGAAAAAAAGAGAAAACCAAGAAAACTAGAAAAGTAAAAGCAGAAATTGGGTGGTAAGAAAACTGGATAACTATGACATTGAAAAGTAACACTGTTTTATTTCATTAAAATATATTGAATTCATAAATTTTTGGCAAGTCTAATCAACAGAGAAAAAAAAGAAATTTAGAATGTAAACAATTATAACTAGCATGGGAGCAATTAAAAACATGAGAATGTTATGAACAATGCTATACTAGTAAAGATGCTGGATGATTTTATTAAAAATGTGGCTGAAAAGCATAAATCTTAGAAGCATTCTAAGGCTTAAACTAGCAAAGCAAATTAAAATACAGTGAAATATTTTCACTGAAAAGGCACCATACTCAAGACGCTTTTTGAAAATTAAGGCACACAATAACTAAAAAACAGTGGTTCCCCAGACTTACAGATTACTGTGATTGCAGAATTTTATAAATTATTCAGTACTTTTTAAATATTCTATAAAGAACATAGTCTACTTTAATAATCATGAAGAAAGCTTATTAAGAATTATTTCTGCCTTTAAAAGTTGGAAAGTAGCATACTTAGGTAAATTAATGATCACAGCTATTAATGCAACCAAAGTTAAATACTATTAGGTCAAATACGAGATATATGTATGCAGGTAGATATAGCTAACTTTTATAAAGGCATTTATACGAAATGTACTGTTAGCATCAGGTGTCAAATCAATTATAACTTGTACCAATTCATAAATTCAGTCTCTACATGCTCAGAAAAAAATTATTTTATAAAGCAATCAATTGAATAACAGAGGTTTAAGTAACAATTTCTCAATGGCAACATGAGATGGATCTGACAAAGTGTTTCGCAAAAGGTATCTTTGAAGATACTTTGTTTAAAACACAAAACTTCCATTAAGTTTCAAGAGAGACAAGCATTTAAGGACATTCTTATCCTCTTGTCTATTTGAATCATTATTTACTAGAATAATCATTACTAGGAAATATGCCTGATTCATTTTATTCACATGCTAACTATATGAGGCCTGTCATATCACAGTAACTACTGTCAAGAAAATTACTACTAAAACAATTATTTTCTCTGTAAAGTGTTTTTACTTAAAACAAGGGGAACAAAAGTAGTCATTAAGTGCCTATTATGGAATGATCTGTTCTTAAATAGCCTCACAAACTCTCTCTTCTACTTTGTGGTCTTCAGATTTCGCTGATCAAATGTCATTTTTTCAAAAACTATTTTTTTTTTTTTTTTTTACCACTTGTGTTAAATTGTATTGTTCCAGGAAAATTATGCTCCCTTTACTTTAGATTTATGCTCCTTTACTTTAGATTTGGCCATGTGACTTGCTTTTTCCAATAGCATGTGAAGCAAAGACACTGGAGTTCTTCTATGCATAAGCCTTAAGCGTCTTCACATTGTTGCTGAGTTCACCTTTTCCCTCTGCCAGGATGCCTTCTAATATTCTGAGTAAAAGCTGTCCTGCCAACCTGAATCCCAGAGGGAAGACAACATGGAAAAGTGCCATGCTTGACCTATGATTAACATGTAATATTAGCCATAATTAAATATTTATTGTCTTAAACCTCTGAGATTTGGGGTTTGATTGTTATAGTATAACTTACCTTATTTTCAGGGATTATTACCTCATATAAAACAGCAGACACACTTCCTCTAATTTGCTTCATTTTTATAGCACTTTTTTCACTTAACATGTATATTTATATATTTATTATCTTCATCCATGGGAATCTAAGCTCCATATTTTCATTTGTGAATCCCCAGTGTCGAATACAGTTATTCTAGTAATTATCATTCAGATGGAAGTTGCATGAGAGGAGGAAGAGCATCTCAAACTAAGGTAGAAATTCTCCCAAAATGCCAGAGAAGAGATACAAGCTGGTGAATTAGATCAACTTCAATTAATTTTTTTAGCTGGAGGGAAAAAAATGAACCAAAATGAGAAGGACAGGAAATTGGAGGACTAGCTTAGTGCACTTATCTGTGTAGTCTTGATCCAATCAGGACAGAGAAACTATATAGTAATTCTAACAGGGCAAGTTTAATATATAGACACATTAAATATTACATAGGGTTGGAGTAATGAGGGGTAGGATAGTAAGAAGAAAACTAAATAACCAATGTAAGAAGTGGGCAGAAGTATAAAACAATGACAAAAATAACTAGGGCTGAGACAGAAAGATCTCTTTGAAGTGACTTAAGAAGAGACTTTAAGAGACTTAACTCCTCTTTTTCCCCATCCATGGCTGACATTCAGAATTCGTTGGAGGTTATGGTTCTGAGTTCCTTCATGGCAGAGAAGTCACTGTGGTCTGCACCTGTGGAACTTTCTGAAAATATGTCCTTTAACAGAAATATGTTGACTAAATAGTGTCTTTCTATGATATTCTACTACAAAACCATCCAAGAAAGTTTGCTGGGGGAATTAAATGCTGGTCTCTATAAACTGCAAGAGCAGGGTGATTAAAAAAAAAAAAAAGCTACCCACATTAGCATGCGAGAATAAGGAAGCAAAAACTCCTTCCTCTTGCAATGTCTGTCCAGTACCCTCTATTTACAAAGCTTAAAGTCATGCTAACAAAATAAAATAACTTGCAGATCTTAGATTTACTTTAACAGATCAGACAATGCACTATGAAGTTGGAGCCAAAAGGCACTAAATTGATAACTGACATGCCAGACAAGAGACCTTGATGGTCATTCCAAAGATGTAAAAAGGGAGTGTAATACTTTTGATAGATGTAGAGCCATTAACAAAGTAGATTGACAGGATTTGATAACAGATTGTGTATGGGATCGAAGAAGAAGGAGAAGTCAAGAACCCCTAGATTGCACTGTGGATGATTGATGTCTTGGAATGTGGAATTCAGAAAGAAAGTAATCTCCTTCTTTGATACTACAAAAAAAGAAAAAAAGATTCAAAGAGATTTTCAGGGAATGAAGTTAGTGAGTTACATTTAATTAAATACACCAAATTAAAGATATGCATTAAATATCTATATGGAAGTGTCCTCTGAGTAATTGAATATAAAGATCTGGAGTTCAGGAAAGAGATCTAACCTGGGATATAGATTTTTACATTTTCTACAAAATAATTGTTAAATATTTCATATAGATAATAGCAGAGAAATGCTAGGTAACACAATAGAAACGAGATGATATTAGTAAAAGGGAAAAGAGAAGGCTGCTAAGATCAGGTTCCCTGGAGGACACTAATATTTAACAGTACCCTTTTATTCCCTTGGCGTCTGTCAGTTAGAATGCTTAATATCACTTGTACTCTTAGCAGGGTCAGCCCTTATGTAGCACAGGGAGGGTTTATTCCTAGTTGGGACATTCTATCTACCATCTTTTTCTGATTTATAGCAAACCATAACATGCGTACCTTATCCGTATGTAGACCATGAATTTTAAAAGCAATTTCTCATACAATGAGTGAATGATGTAAGCTGGCAGGAAGCAACATCATCTCAATAAATCAAGAGTGACATCTGCATGGTGATTTATAGCCCTGAGTAGAATAAACTGGCTCTCCAAGGGTGAAGTTTCTTGGGTAAACATTCTTAAATGGGTTAGCATACCCTCTGGGGAAGTCAGAGAGCTGTGGTTAAAAAGTTAATGGGTAGAAAGACCCACACAGTGTCCCCTTGATGGCTTGGGTTCTTTCCATATTACCATCATTGTATTCACAGTTGTGTTGATAATTATAAAGGCAAAAAATGTAGAGTAAAGAAAATAAAAAGAAAGGAAAAGGAAAAAGACCAATTTTAGAAAATGAGTATAAAGAAGATTAGATTAAAAAAATCATAATTTTCAAAGTAAAATAAAAAAAGAAATATTAAGGCAAATAATTTTGTAAGAGTAAGCAAATAGAAATAAAAATATATAATCCAGGATAAAAGTTAAAGCAATGAGATTTAAAGTAAATATTACAATAAATAAGATGCATATTTAAAATATAAAAATATCTTAATATCCTAAGGTAAAATATAAATATGAACCCATCAAATTAATAACCAAATAACTACAAAATATAAAACTATGTTTTTTAAAACTAGTAAAGCATAAAATTTATTTTTTAGTGAGAATAGAAAACATTAGTTGATAAAATAAATACTAAGGACATAGAAGTTAGTCCAAGGTGAGTTAATAAAGTATCTTTGAATGGGAGGTTGTCTGGGTACAACTGAAGCAATCAAACATAAGCAAGGACTGGGCATGGTGCTCATGCCTGTAATCCCAGCATTTTGAGAGGCCGAGGTTGGTGAATCAGTTGAGTTTGAGACCAGCCAACATAGTGAAACCTCATCTCTACTAAAAATACAAAAATTAGCCAGGCGTGGTGGCGTGTGCCAGTAGTTTCAGCTACTCGAAAGGCTGAGGCACAAGAACTGCTTGAACCTGGGAGGTGAAGGTTATAGTGAGCCGAGATCATGCCACTGAACTCCAACCTGGGCAACAGAGCAAGACTCCATCTCAAAAAATATTAATAATAAATACATAAACCAAAAACAGAAGCAGGGCAGAGATATGTATTCTTCTGTATATTTAGTTTCTCATGTTCAGTCTACCACCTTGCACTAACCTAGCCTAATTACACTGAATTAGGCATCTAATCTACTTTTAATTCTAGCCTTCATTTTGAGTCAGGAAGACATGAAGACCCCTACTCCCAGTGACCTATTAATACTTAGGCATTAATGAGCCCAAGGCTCTCAGAAACCTCAGCATGCTCAGAAAATCAGAGCAACAAGAGATTAACTCATGTATCCCATAAGTTATTGTTTCATATGGAATATAGTCACAAAATTATATTTGGAGGAAAAAAAGTTAAAACTTGAATTTAAAATCCAAAATCTTAGCACATAGTCTTGATATAGCCTGTGGTAAAAAATTCATTTATGTTTACAATAAATTTATCTCAGAATAACTTGAAGAATAATCTCCCTATGAAGATTATAGACACAGAAGTTTAGTCAATGACCTGTGTGTGTTATCAACCCTTGGTTCATGTTTCTGCCATTACTTAGTAAATCCTAGGAGTATTTGTAATACAGAGCAAAACAAATAATTTTGTAATTACAAAGTTGCGTGTTTGAACCTCAGTTTTATTCCTTACTTATTGTGATTTTTTTCATGTCTCAGATCCTCAAACCTCTAATAGGTAAATGACAACAGGCTGCAACTTGTACGGCTATTCTGAAGATTAAAAATGGATACAAAATATCTGGCATAGTGTATGACAGAGTGGATGGTAGCTCTCGTTTGTGTTGTTATACTTGGAGCTGCTGTGTTTTCACTGCTCTAAACCAGCATTAATCTTTAATCATAAACTAATTTGATCACTAGCAAAGTTTTGAAAGTCCACAAGTAAGCCAATTAACTTCATTAATTCGTGTCAAAAAATGAACACTACTACTCTTTCCAGAAATTTCAGTTACTTTTCCTTCAAATCATGTGATCATTAGTTAATAAAATATATATATTTTTTATTGCAGTTAAAGTAATTTCCATGCTGACTAACCTATTAATCCAGGTGTCTTTGACATTAGTAAATTCTTACTCAGTAGCTAGTTTTATCAGAATTAATTGATTAGATGACTATTCACATAAAAATAAGGGCCAGGAACTGTGGCTTAGTGTTGCAATCTCAGCACTTTGGAAGAAAGTGGAAGGTGGATTGCTTGAGCCCAGGAGTGACCAGCCTAGACAACATGGCAAAACTCTTGTCTCTACAGAAAATACAAAAAAGTAGCTGGACACAGTGGTGCATTCCTGTAGTCCCAGATACTTGGGAGGGTGAGGCGGGAGGATTACCTGAGCCCTGGAGTTACAGGCTGCAGTGAGCGGTGATCTTGCCACTGCACACTAGCCTGAGTGAAAAAGTGATACTTAATCTGTCTCAAAAAAAAAAAAGAAAGAAAGAAAGAAAGAAGTAAAGGGGAGATGGTAACTCAAACATGACAGTGTCAGAGTATGTGTGAAACTTAGTCATTTACCACAATAGAATTTGTCTCTAAGGTAAGAAAAGTTGTTTTAAGTGCTTTTTTTTTTTTTTTTTTTTTTTTTTGAGACGGAGTCTGGCTCTGTGGCCCGGGCTGGAGTGCAGTGGCCAGATCTCAGCTCACTGCAAGCTCCGCCTCCCGGGTTCACGCCATTCTCCTGCCTCAGCCTCCCGAGTAGCTGGAACTACAGGCGCCCGCCACATCGCCTGGCTAGCTTTTGTATTTTTTTTTTTTTTTAGTAGAGACGGGGTTTCAACGTGTTGGCCAGGATGGTCTCGATCTCCTAACCTCGTGATCCGCCCATCTTGGCCTCCCAAAGTGCTGGGATTATAGGCTTGAGCCACCGCGCCCGGCCGTGTTATTGATTTTTACCTGAAAAAGGTGTCCTATTGATTTTTGCCGTCTAGACCCTTAACTATGGCTTTTAGTAAACTATTCTTGTCTATAATGACAACCATGGAAAACTCACGAACAGAAATGGAATGGTCACTGGTGGAGAAAGGGGAAAGTGAGGTTTCAAAAAATACTACCTAATGGCCCCCTCCCCTATGCACCATATGTGAATTATTTCAGTTCTGCTTACTTCTGATGGGAAAATACAAGGTTCTTAGTTTTTTGAGTGAAGCTGTGTGGTGAGCTAAAACAACAACAACAACAACAACAACAAAACTATGCAAGTAAATTTGCTATTTCAAAGCTCCTATGCTTGCGGGCAAAGAATTATTGGATTTCTGCCAACAGTGAAGTTCACATTATTTGGAGGGGTTAGTTGTTTGAGTTTCTGGATTTCTTTTAATCAGGCTTTGTTTTTCACAGCTGTCATTAGTCAGTTCTACTTTATTACCTATTGGGACTTGGCATTCAAACATTTGGAAATGCATTTATTCAGTCAGTATAAAAACCAAACAATAACAACAAACTCTTGGGATTCTGAACACTGTTAATCATCTGGCATTGCAGTCAATTTTTTTTTTTTTTTTTTTTGTACTCCAGTGAACTACTCCTACACTGCTACCGAGGTATTACATCTGGAAATAATGCCTTTATTTCCCTTTCTCATTTTTTCTTTCCACACATCTTTCCTACTTTTCTCTTTTGTACTACTTTCTCTCTCACTCTGTTCTCCCCTTCCTTTCTTCTTCCTTGCTCTCTCCTTTCTTCTCCTTTCCTTCTTCCTCTTTGCAGGATTCCTTCTGTCTCTTTTCATTTAAATTTGAAAGCTCAAAAATGATTTAGTTTGAAATTTCAATATTTGTACAAAAGAGATTTGTCAGAAAATAGAATTTATTATTTTATTTGTGTCAGATCTTGAGCCAAACAAAGTGAAATTGCAAAGACAATTCTGTAAACGTGTGATATATACTATATCAATTATTTATGATTTTAGTTTGTGTGGAAGCATCGTAAGTCAGGGACCATCTGTAGTTAAGAATGCTACATTGATATTTTTTTCAGCTCCATATAAAAATTTGATTTCCAGACATTGTTTACTGCCTGAAAGAAGAAAAGGTTAAAGAGACCAAAAAAAGTGTCTATTAGCTAGACAAGTTATTATTAACCTAAAGAAGATTAAAATTTTTTATTATTCAAATTACTAAAAATCTGTAGTTACGTGTTCTAAGGAATCCCATTAAATATATTTAGTATAGAAAAAAAAAATTCCAGTTTCTGCTTTGACATTTTAGTTAACTGTAAATTCCAACATTAATATAAACTAACTTTTTTGGATAGAATCAGACACATTATTCAACTATCATAGGTCATCTAATTAGTTGTGTTCTAATATCCGAATAAGGTTATTACATCCTTTCATTTATCAATATCCCTCATTTTATGCTTGATGATCATTGAAGCTATGTAAGTTTCCTTCAGTCACGTAGAGTAGAATAATCTAGCCCCCTCACCCCTCCACCTTGTTCTATCTGGTCCATGTTGTACTTTAACTTTATTAAAGTTAGAAAAACTGTCTTTATGAAGATGATATTTCAATTAACACCCAAGCAGTGAAGTTAACAATAGGATCAGTCCACAGCATAAGTAGTATAATCGACTTAGGGGATACAGTATTCAGTGGAAAGCCAGCCCCAAGTGAGGTGGCAAAACATTAATGGGTTTGAAAAGCAGCCCTCTTCTCTACAATTTTCTTCTGACTGATTCTGGGAAAACGATGAGACAATTGAAACCCATTATAAACAAATGATTGTGTTGGAAAAGTTATACAATTTTTTTTTTTTAATTTTTAAAAAATTTTTCTTATGACAGAGTCTTGCTCTCCTGCCCAGGCTACAGTGCAGTGATGTGATCTCGGCTCACTGCAAGCTCTGCCTCCTGGGTTCACGCCATTCTCCTGCCTCAGCCTCCCCAGCAGCTGGGACTACAGGCGCCCACCACAACGCCCGGCTAATTTTTTTGTATTTTTAGTAGAGATGGGGTTCCACTGTGTTAACCAGGATGGTCTCGATCTCCTGACCTGGTGATCTGCCCGCCTCGGCCTCCCAAAGTGTTGAGATTACAGGCGTGAACCACCACTCCCAGCTGGAAAAGTTATACAACTTTTATACAAAATTCACAATATTTTAAAATTATACAATTTTCTGCAATTTCAATTTTTCTTGTTTGGAATCATAATGAGGAGAGGATTTAAGAGTGTCAAAAAGAGTGATGTTAAAGAAACTGATTGTTTTCCTCAGGCAGAATTGGAGATGACTAATCATACTGCTGAAGGTTGAGCCTATTTTTGCTTGCATCTTTAAAAGAAAACAATTGGAAATAGTTTCAAGAAGCACAAAAATAACAGAAAAATAAAACATTATATATGTGGGACTTTTTAAGCTTTCCATAATATTTCGATTCAAGAAAACAACTACATTTTTAAAGGCATATTGTTCAAAATGGTCTTCCTTTTTCAATTGGCCAATGAAACTGCAAAAGTGGTAATCAAAACTGCAATTCTTAAAACAAGCGTGACACACTCTTGATTAAAGCACTTAAAAACTTACAAGGCTTGCTTCCTCACATTGTCCTCTATTTTTTCAGACAATGTCACAAAATAGATTCATAGCTGGTTACGAACCTCTAATTTTTAGCTATTCGACTTAAGACCTGCACTCTGGCACCATTACCCTAATGCTTTTCTATAGCTCTAAGATCACCATTGTCATTTAAATTAACATAACACACTTGAATACAATATAATAAGATTTCTCTTGTGAAAGCCTCATAACTACGAATGGACCTTTGTTTAATCCTCAACCACATAATTCCTCTTCTAATGTAATCCAGTCCTCCATTCAGCCTTAAAATATTGTTGATGTATCATTAACAAAAAAATGTTCACATTAAAAAAAAAAAAATCTATGTGTCCACAACACTCTCTCTTTAACATCTTCTGGCATTCCATCACTTACTCTTTTGGAAAAAAAAAAAAAAAAGCAGAAAAATAGTATCTAACTTTGCTGAGAATTATTACTTTATTAATCTTTATTTTACACAAAATATCTGCTGTGATGTGATTCACAAAAAAATTATTTCATGAAAACAACAAGAATCATAACAAAGAATTCCCTTGTTTCACCACAAATGTGTTGGCAATTAGAAACATGAAGATAACTTTGTGCTTTAAGAATACCTTTGAGAAAAATATGTCAAGTATTTTCTTTTTTTTTTTTTTTTCTTCCCGAGGTGTTATGAGTTTAGCACACCAACCAATCTTTCTGACATACTTCAAATCAGGTGTCCTTAAGAAGTGAAGTAGCAGTTTTTCCCTGAAACTGATATTTAGTAAACATTTATCAATCTAATAAATGATAAACAGAGCATATTACTAAGTACATAATTCGTGAAAAACATGTTTATTCAAATTTACTTTTACAGTACTGAAGGTCAACATCATTTCTCCCAGAAGACACAGCTGTCATCAGAATCAATAGGAACTTGTGCTGAATGATTGGTTACTTAGTTGGAAGGGATATGCAAGGCATGTATTTTACAAGCACTTTGACCATGTGACGTGCACAAATTGCTTTATACCACTGCTGCTGTCTGTTCCTTATATGAAACTTTCATGGTACAAAACAGTTCAGGGCATTTACATATAGTCTATAAAATATTCACAGAATAATTTTTGTTGCAAAATGTAAGGTAAAACATTAAGAGGAGAGGAAGTATGAAAACTGAGAATAAAATCAGGTAGATTAGCTAAGAATGAAATCACCGTGAAGACACAGAAAAGTCTTGTAGTAGGAGAAGAGGATTTGGAACATGCTTGTCATCTAGCAGACGCATGCTAGATTAGGCAGAATTCACACATTAGCCCTGTACAAATCCAGGCTAACATGTAAACCTTTTAGTTTTAATTTCGAGAAGCTAGGACAAATGGTCAGAAATACAGACCTAGATGGAAAATCCTGCAAATCGCTAGAATTCATACTCTTATTATCTGAACAAGCAGCAAATCAGATTGTGACTTAAGCTAAGGAAAGATTTCACTAAGGAAAGATTTCAATGTGTAAATAGCGTCAGTTTCATAAGCCATTCAGTCTCTGTTACTATTAAACATAATGGCAAAACTGAACTTACTTTCACACTGACTTAATACTACTCAAATATTTTCTTGCAATGCGAATGAAACCATAGACTATATGTAAACAAATGAGTATGGTTATATTCCAATACAAATGTATTTATGAATGCTAAAATTTGAATTTTTACATGATCCAAAATATGGTTTTCTTATGACTATATTTCCAATATTTAAAAACTATGCAAAATCTTTCTTCGTTTGCAGGTTGGACAAAAAAGTATATGAGTTGACTTTGACCTGTGGATTGTAGTTTAGTGACACACAGTCTAAAATATAAAATATGTGTAATAAGTGAGACTGCTTCTCTGATGCTAGAAATATGTGGAAGCAAGGTTGATTGCTTGCACAGGGATTTTCTGGTCTGAAATTTGTTTCTAAGAATAAATAGCATCAGCATCTTGCAATATTCTAATCTAATTCTTTTGACACAATAGTCTATGCCTTAATTTAGTGACAAATAAAAGAGCTTAAATTACATTGATTGATAAATGGTGCATAATATTACTTCTATTTCTTTGTATCATGATCCAAGTACTACTATAATGCTATCTTAATTTTGTTCATAAGATGGCAGATTGAGGGCTTTTAACATGCCTCAGCCACTTGGAAATAGCAAGATAGTGCACAAAGATCAACTCTGCGAGCTTTAATTCCAGAAGGAAATCAGGAATCTACCAGAATCATGGTGGACACCCCAGATCTCAGGAAGGAAGATGCTGGCAAACAGCCCTTGTGATGGTGTCTGGCAGATAAAAGGTAGTGAAGTCCCAGTACATGAGAGAGGAAGAGAGCATTCCTCTGTGACTTACCTTTCCACCTGGGAGTCGGGTAATCCACAAGGGGGGAGAATTCTTTGTTTCTCCCAAGCCCTGAAGGTAACTTGGGGAGAGGTATGGAGACGTTATAAGGGAAAGACACTGGGAACAGCTGCAGACATTTTCCCAGACCCGGGACCAACAGCAGCACACCATTTTTAATCTGTGCACATCCACTGTCAGTCATTATTTTGTGTGACCCGGAAGAGTGACTGCACAGGCATTTTAGTTTCAAGCCAGAGATTAGAGTGCCTGCTCTGGAGCAGGGTAGGGGCCTCCACAGCCAGAACTGTGGAAAGTGCCTCAGCAGTAGATGGTGGAATTGTACTCTCCCCCGTCACAAGCCTGGAGCAGGAGAAAAGCTGCTAAAGCTGCAGTTTCTCCTGGGTGATGGACTTGCAGCCAGATCCAGCTTGGCGAATTAGAACTAGTCTGTGTATGCTATTGCTTGGTGTGGGAAGCTGCTCCCCTTAAATTGTGTTTAAGCAGGGCCCTCTCTGCTCCACCCCCAGACAGAAATCCAAGCATTTGGAGCACCTACTTTTCTGAACCAGCAGCCTAAGCTACCTCACCATTTCTAACATAGATCATGGTACAGAAGGACTGTCACCACTTCACACACAGGCAGAACTCCAGGTATTTGGAGCATCTGCTTGCCTGGACCAGCAACCCAAGTCACACCACCTTTCCTGTGCAGAGATTGTGGTGCAGGAGGACACTTTCTGCTCTATGCCCAGGTAGATCTCCAGGCATTCAGAAAACCCATTCATCTGGTTCAGCCACTTGAGCTGCCCCACCCTTCCTGGACCCAGATCTTAGTGCAACACGGCCTTCTCTGCTCTATGCCCAGGAACATTCTCAGGCATTTGAAGCACTTGCTCACCTGGAACAGCAGAATGAGCAGTCCCACCTTTCCTGTGCAGAGATCCGGGTGCAGGGGGCCCTCTCTGCCATAAGCCCAGTCATATCTCCAGGCATTCAGAGCACCTGCTTGCCTCGTTCAGCAGCCTGAGTTGCCATCCATCTCCTGTGCAGAAGTGTTGGTGCAGGGGGCCCCTCCCTGCTCCATGTCCAGGCCGATCTCCAGGCATTTGGAGGACCCACTCTCCTGGAAGGGTTTTAGGCTGTCCCCCATCCTCATGCAGAGAATTGGGCCAGGGAGTTTTCCCAGCTCCATGACTAAGCACAGCTCTGGGCACTTAGTGGCTACCCACTGGATTATTGGAGCTGGTGCTCATGTCTGCCACTGGGGGACCTGTAGGCAGACCTGGCCTGTTTGACCCTGTCTATCTTTGTCCTAGCACCTGCTTCCTGGGTTGAGGGAAGGGGAGGGGGCAAGCAGGGAGATAAGACCACTATGCACTCTACAGAGTAGCCCATTGCCTAGGCAGCAAAGAACTGCTTCCAGTAAACAAAGATCCAGAATATACCCAGCCATGTTGGCCGCAGCTGGTTCTTACCTGTAAGTTTCATCTATTGGTTTGTAGGTTGAACTACACAGCCTAATACAAAATTTGGTGTCAGATGTGCATGAAGACATGAAATCAAAGCCAGAAAGCCCTGCCCAGCATTATCCAGGGTGACAACCCCTAAGGAGGGGAGTGGATAAGGGAAAAGGAAAGAAAAAAGAAAATCAATAAAATTATTGGGAAAAAAAGAAAAAGAAAAAGAACCTACCAGAAAGAAAATAAACACAAAAACTATAAGTGCTAGTGTTTCCAAATGAGAATGAACCAGCACAAGAATTGTCACCATTAAAAACCTGAGTATAGTGACATCACCAAAGGATGGCCCTAGCTCTCCAGTAATGGTCCCTAACCAAAATGAGAAATCAGAAATGAAAGATGAAAAATTAAATGAATAGATTTCAAGGAAGCTCAATGAATTCCAACACAAGTTTGAAAACCAACACACAGAAAGTTTTACAGCAATCCAGGAAATGAAGGAAGAGATACACATCCTAAGAAGAAAACAATCAGAACTTCTGGAATTTAAAACAAACAAACAACAACAACAACAACAACTCATTTGAGTAATTTCAAAATAAAATTGAAAGTTTTATCAATAGACTAAACCAAGCAAAAAAAAAGAATTTCAGAGCTTGAGGCCCTGTGTCTCAAACCAGTCAGACAAAAATAAAGAAAAACATAATTAAAAAAAATGAACAAGTCTTTGAGAAATATGGGACTACATATGCCACCAATCCTATAAGTTATTCACATTTGTGAGAGAGAACCTAGAAAACTATTTGAGGGAATAATTCAACAAAATGTATCTAATCTTGCTAGAGACTTAAGTATCCAGACGAAAGAAATCCAGAGAACACCTGCAAGACACTATACAAAATGAGCATCACCAAAGCATATAGTCACTAGACTGTCTAAGGCCAATGCTAAAGAAAAAATCTTAACCCTTTCCCATTTGCCCAAAGAGTGCTCGCTGGCAGCACTTGGAACTTCAGCATTTGCCCCTAGATAACTTTGCCACAAAATATCTTGCTTTTATGATTATTTTTGCATCACTCTAGTGTATCAACTTCAGAAACAAAATACTTCATTCTATTTATACCATTCTTGTTTTAGTAGTGGTATTTACATTTACAAAATACAGTAATTCTCAATTGCTGAAAATGTCAAATGCTAGAAAATGTAGCATTTCTACACATGATATTAACATCGTTCTTGAACAGTTCTTGGACAAAGATTTATTTGATGGGTTTTCTGAAATAGACGATTCTGATGATTCAGTCAATTCTGACGTTAGTTCTGTTTAGAAATAAACTGTTCTCCAAGAACAGTTTTTATATTCTATGTTCACATTTAAAATCAGTCAGATTTGCTTCAGCCTGAGTTTGTTTATATAAAATTAAATGAGTGCTGGCAGCGAGCTGCACTTTTTTTCTAAATGGGAAAAGGGTTAAAGGCAGTTGGAGAAAAAGGTCAAATAACATACAAAGGGAACCCCATGAAGCTTATAATGAATTTCTCAGCAGAAATCGTATATGCCAGGAGAGATTGGGGGCTTATTTTCAGCATTCTTAATGAACGAATATTTCAACCAAGAATTTCAAGATAACACAGAGAAGAAAAATGAGGCCCAATTATCTGTTGCCTATAAGAAACACATTTCATCTATAAAGATACCTATAGACTGAAAACAATGGGATGAAAAAAGATAGCCTATACTAAGGGAGACCAAAAAAGAGCAGGAGTAGCTATATTTATATCAGACAAAACACATTTCATAAAAAAACTGTGAGAATCAAAGAAGGTCATTATAAAATTATGAATTGGTGAACTCAGCAAGAGGATGTGACAATTGCAAATACATATGCACTCAAAAATGGAGCACCAAGACATATGAAATAAATATTATTGGAGATAAAGAAAGAGCTAAATCTCAATACAATAAAAGCTGGAGACTTCAACACCCTACTTTCGGTATTGGACAGATCATGTAGACAGAAAATCAACAAAAAAAATGGAAATTCATTTGTATAATAAATAATAAATATTTCAAGAACATTTCATCCAATGGCTGCAGAATACACATTTTTCTAGTGAGCACATGGCTCATTTTCCAGAATAGATCATATGTTAGGTGGCAAAAGAAGTGTTAAAACATTCAGAACCTTGAAATAATATCAAGAAACTTCTCTGACCACAATGGAACAAAACTAGAAATTAAAAATACAAAGAATTTTGAAAACTACACAAGTATATGGAAATTAAATAATATGCTCTTGAATGACCAGTGGGTCAATAAAGAAATTAGGAAGAAAACTGAGAACTTTTTTGAAATAAATCATAATGGAAACACAGCATGCCAAAACCAATAGGATACAGAGAAAGCAGTACTAACAGGGAAATTTAGGGCTATAGGTGTCTACAACAAAAAAGAAGGAAAAACTTCTACTAAAAAACCTAACAATGCATCATCTTGAAGAATGAGAAAATCAAATCCCAAATTAGTAGAGTAAACAAATTAATTGAACATCAGAGCACCAAAAAAATGAAACTGAAGTGAAGAAAATAATGCAAAATACCAACAAAATGAAATGAGTTTTTTTGAAAAGGTAAAGGAAATTGACAAACCTTTACTCATACTATGAAAAAACGAGAGGATCCAAATAAACAAAATCAGAGATGAAAAAGGAGATATTACTTCTTATACCATAGAAATTCAAAGGACCATTAGTGGGTACTATGAGCAACTATATACCAATAAATTGGAAAATCTAGAGGAAATGAATAACTTCCTAGACACATAATACATACCAATATGGAATCATAAAGGAATTCAAAACCTGAGCATGCCAATAAGCAACAAGATTGAAGCCGTAATAAGAAGTCTCCCATTAAAGAAAAGTCCAGGACCCAATGGCTTCACTGCTGAATTCTACCTTTTAAGGAGCTCATACTAATCCTACTTTAAGTATTCCAAAAAATAAAGAAGAAGGGAATGCTTCCAAAGTCATTTTCTGAGGTCAATATTATCCTGATCCAAAAGTAGACAAAGACACATCAAGAAAGTAATAAACAGGCTAATATCTCTGATTAATACTGTTGCAAAAATCCTCAACAAAATAATACAAACTAAATTCTTCAATACAGTGAAAAGATCATTCATTGTGACCAAGTTGGATTTATTCCAGGGATGCAAGGATGACTCAATATATGCAAATCAATGACTGTGATACATTATATCAACAAAATGAAGCATTAAAAACCATACAATTATTTTAACTATGCTGAAAAAGCATTTGATAAATGTCAGCATCCCTTAATGATAATAACGTTGAAAATACTGGATTCAGAAGGAATATACCTCAACATAATAAAGGGCATATATGACAGACTCACAGCTAGTATTATACTGAAAGAGGAAAAACTGAAAGCCTTTTCTCTAAGATCTAGAGCAAGACAAAGGTGTCTACTTCACCACTGTTATCAACCTAGGACTAGAGGTCCTAGCTTGGGTAATCAGTCAAGAGATAGACATAAAGGGCATCCAAATCGGAAAGGAAGAAGTCAAGTTATTCTTGTTTGCAGTTGATAATGCTTTTATATTTATAAAAACCTAAATACTCCACCAAAAGATTCTCAGAACTGATAAATAATTACAATAAAGTTGCAGGATACAAAATCAATATACAAAAATTAGTAGCATTTCTGTATGCAAACAGTGAATGCTCTGAAAAATAAAAAGTAATCTATTTGCAATGATCACAAATAATATCTATGAACTAATGTAGCCAAATAATTGATAGATCTCTACAATGAAAATTATAAAACTGAATAGAGAATTTGAAGAGGACACTAAAAAAAAAAGAAAAAGTGGAAAGATAGTCCATGTTCATGGGTTGGAAGAATCAATATTGTTAAAATTTCCATACTGCCCGAAGCAATCTACAGACTCAGTACAATTTCTATCGAAATACCAATAACATTCTTCACAGAAATAGAAAAAAACAACCTAAAACTTATATGAAACCACAAAAGACCCAGAATAGCCAAAGCTATTCTGGACAAAAAGAAGAAAACTCAAGGAATAATTTTTCCTGACTTCAAATTAAACTACAGTGCTATAGTAACCAAGAGCGTACGATACTGGCATAAAAAACATGCACACACACCAGTGGAACATAATAGGGAACACAAAGACAAATCCACAAGTGTACAGTAAACTCATTTTCGACGTACATTGGGGAAAGCATAATCTCTTCATTAAATGGTTCTGGGAAAACTGGATATCTATATAAAGAAGAGTAAAACTAGATCCTTGTTTCTTGCTATATACAAAAATAAATTCAAAATGGATTAAAGACCGAAATAATAATACCTCAAACTATGAAACTACCACAAAAAATATTAAGGCTGCTCTCTAGCTCATTAATCTGAGCAGAGATTTCTTTAGTAATACCCTACAAACAAAGACGACCAAAGCAAAATTAGTCAAATGGGATTATATCAATTTAAAAGCTTCTAAGCTGCAAAGGAAACAATCAAGAAAGTGAAGAGACAACTCACAGAATGGGAAAAAATTTGCAATCTACCCATCTGACAAGGGATTAATAACCAGAATATATAAGCAGCTCAAACAACTCCATTAGAAAAAATATAAAAATCCAATTTAAAAAATGGGCAAAATATTTGCATAGACATTTCTCAAAAAATATACAAATTGCAAACTGGCATATAAAAAGGTGCTGATTGATTATCAGAGAAATGCAAATAAAAACTGCAATGAGATAGCCTCTCACTTCAGTTCAAATGTCTTTTATCCAAAAAACAGGCAATAATAAATGCTGGAGGGAATGTAGAGAAGAAAGGAAATACCCACCCACTTTTGGGGAAAATGTAAATTAGTACAAACACTGTGGAGAACATTTTGGAAGTTCCTCAAGAAACCAAAAATAGAGCCACCATATGATCTAGCAATCCCACTGCTAGGAATATTCCCAAAAGAAAAAAATCTGGATATGGAAGTGATGTCTGCACTCCCATCTTTATTGCAGCACTATTCACGATAACCAAGATTTGGAAGCAATTTAAGTGTTGAATAACTTAGCTTATCTAATAGAAAAAGAAAAGGTGGTACATGTATACAATGGAGTACTACACAGCCATACAAAAGAATGTCATCTTGTTATTTGCAACATGGATAGAACTGGAGATCCTATGTTAAGTGAAATAAGCAGGCGTAGAAAGACAAACTTCGTATGTTCTCACTTATTTGTGGGAGCTAAAAATAAAACATTTGAACTAATGGAGATAGACAATAGAAGAATGGCTACCAGAGGTGGTTACCGGAGGCTGGGGAGGGTGCCAGAATGGGTGAGTAGAAGTTGGATGGTTATGGGGCAAAGTAAAGTAGTTAGAAAGAATGAATACAACCTAGTCTCTGATAGTATAACAGGGTGACTATAGTCAATAATAAATTATTTATTTTTAAATACATAAAAGAGTATAACTGAATTGCTTTTACCTTAAATGATAAATTCCTTAGGGGTAGATACCACATTTACCATGATGTGATCGTTAGACACTGCATGCCTGTATCAAATACATATATACACCTGTGTACCCACAAAAATATGTTTTTTAAAATGTCAAGAAGTAATGGATGCTGGTGAGGCTGTAGAGAAAAGGATATGTTATGCACTGTTGGTGGGAATGTAAATTAGCTCAGCCACTATCAAAAGCAGTTTAAAGATTTCTCATATAACTTAGAACTACCATTCAATCCAACAATCCCATTACTGGGTATATATCCAAAAGAAAATAAATAATTCTACCAGAAGACACTTGCACTCACATGTTCATTGCAGCACGATTCACAATAGAAAAGAATAAACTTAGGTGTCCATCAGTGGTGGATTTGATATAGAAAATGTGGTACATATACACCGTGAAATACTACGCAACCATAAGAAAGAATGAAATCATGTCCTTTGTAGCAATATGAATGTAGTTGGAGACCATTATCGGATAACTAAGTGAATTAATGCAGGGACAGAAAACCAAATACTGCTTGTTCTCATGTGTAAGTGTAAACTAAACATTGGGTACTCGGGGACATAAAAATGGCAACAATAGAAACTAGAAAGTAAGAGATGGGGGAGGTTGGCAGGCAGGGAAAATGTTGAAAAACTGTTAAATACTATGCTCACTACCTAGGTGATGGAGCCATTTTTACCCCAAACTTCAGCATCATGCAATATACCTGGTAACAAACCTATACATGTACCCTCTGAATCTAAAAGTTGAAAAATATTAAAAATAAAAAAATATTATTTAGATTTAAAAAGAAAGAAAAATAAAGCAATCTTAGATACTCGAGGGATATATTAAAATAATTAGTTTTTTTAATCTAAAAGACATAGATGTAACATATATCTAAATATAGCAACATGTCTAATTTATCTTATAACAGTTACTTAAATTTCAGGATTCAGTGTCAAAGTGATAACTATAATATCTAATTTTAAAAATTACGTTCACATTTTCAAGGTACTATTGACAGGGCTTACGGAACCATTCTACAAAAAAACGCTGTCTGGAGACAAATCAGAGTGTTGGTACTTATTATTGTATAATTTTGGGCAAGTTACCTAAACCCTCAGTTTATTCATCTTTAAAATGGAGATATTCCATAGGGTAACTCTGAGTTAAGCTATGTAAATGAAATACTTAGAATATATACTAACACAAAGTAAGCCTTTTAGAGTTGTTTTGTTTATTACTGTTGTGAGAAAGCACCCATATCATTTATCATTCCCCTATTCTCACAAACTCCCTGAGTAAGCATAACACACGTGCACAAGCGCGCACACACACACATGCACACATACATACAACCACACACACAACCACATAATTGAAGAAATAATAAGAAAATGCATGGTAATATGCATTTTAATATACTCATAACTAATGTAATAATATTTTATTATAATAACCAATCACATAATTTTGCTACTCATGATATTAGGTGATTAATATAAACTTGCTTTAGATAAACTTTAACACGTCTTGATCAACTTTCAATATATTCAATATGTTCAATAACTTATTTCCTAGTTTTCCTCATATCAAACATAAAATATATCTTATTTCAAAATACACAATAATATTTAATCATTAACAAGTACAAGAAGAGGTAAAGTTATGTCTTACACTAAATAGATAACTTAAATGACTACTTGATGTGTATGGATTTGAGAAAAAAGAACATTATCAATTAGCTACCTTTAATTATATGAAACTTTTTTCTGAAGGGAATAAAATAATGGTATTCAATTGAAAAGTTACTTTTCATCTTATTTAAATCACTCTATACCTCTAAATGAACATCACATGTGCACTTCTAATTACAGTGCAATGTTTGTGTTCACTCTACATGGTAATTCAATAAGATAGGTTATTTAAGCATCTGCAACTGCTACCCAAATCTCATATTTGTAAATTAGTCTTAGATTCATGTATTTTAATGATTTGTTTACAGTTTGTAACTTAAAATATTTATATATTATAAATGATAGCATTGCACTAAAGTGTAATGTATTCTATCTCCTTGCCTTTCTTACATTTAAAAAATAAATTATGAAATAAACATTTACAAGTTTGGCATCATAAAAACCCAAATTTTCAGACAATTAAGCAACCGCAAAATCAAAACTACCGTCAAATATCCAGATAGATTATGTATAAAATGCTAAATATTCAAATACAAATATTGGTGAGCTATTAACTTTTTAATTTTTCACTTTTAGATCAAAATATGTACTTTTTCAATGGTCTAGATTATATTTTTTAATATTATCAAATCATGCATGGCTTATGATTTTCAAAACTTTTTATAACATTTTTCTACCAGAAATTATTGGGCAAAGATAAAATATGTTTCAAATTTTTACTATGCATTTTCTTCTTATTTACATATGCACCAGAAGATAGTTTTTCGGTAAATCAGTATAGAGTTTTTCAGGGATGACATCATGCCTATAATCCCAGCACTTTGGGAGGTCAAGATGGGAGGATCACCAGAGGTGGACAGTTCAAGACCAGCCTAGCCAGTATGGTGAAATCCCGTCTCTAGTAAAACTACAAAAAACTAGCCAGGTGTGGTGGTGGGCGCCTGTAATCCCAGCCACTTGTGAGGCTGGGGCAAGAGAAACACTTGAACCCAGGAGGCAGAGTTGCAGTGAGCTGAGATCGTGCCATTGCACTCCAGCCTGGACAACAAGAGTTCAACTCTGTCTCAAAAATAATAATAATAATAATAATAATAATTTTAAAGCTAAATATAATTCTGGTCTAATCATCTAATGCAAGTAGTATATACATGTTTATTTTATATATTATAATAAAGAGTAATTAAGACTAGTAAATAGTAACCACTTTTATTTGAACATAAAATATACACTGAATATTACTAAATCTCTTGTTTATTTAATTCTTATAAGTTGAAGTATTTGCTCTGCACATGTGTTGGTCCAGGCTCTTTGCATTCTTTTTAAGACAAGGATATATATATATAAATATTTGCCCAAACACAATTAACTTCATTTTATCTTCACTATAACATATACTTCATTAGTTTTTTTGTCTTTAAGTGAGAGAACTTACAACACTCAGACAAATTATATCACGTCTTCAAGATTGTGCTGCAAATACATGTAATTGTCAAAATTTAAATGCAGGTTTTTAATGCTAGTCCAGTTCTCTTCCTAGTACCCAGGAGATGACCCCTAGTAAAGGGGAATGCACTTACTGATTGTTCCAAAAGTGGAAACTGATTTTTGGTCCCATGGAAACATTTATTTTAATCATATGTTGATAGAAATCTTCCAGAAGACTACTCTCTCTTTGTAAAAAGAGGTCACTACAGGGAATTGACTCTTATCTTGATGACTCACGGCCTTCATTGTGAACATCCATTTTCACAGCCTGTGGTGATGCAGTGCCTGTCAAGCTGTCAGCTGTCATGTCTGTGATCATCCTGCTTGCCTCTAACAGCCTTCTGCTCTGATTCCTCTCAATCACTCAGGGTCAGGGAACCAGATGACCAAGGCTTTTAAAGATTGTATGTAAAGATTCTCTGTTTTCTCAACTGTAAAATGAGGTTGCTATACCAGACCAGTGGTTGCATATTTGAAGCACTGTGCTCACACACCATTCTAGGATATAATTGGTCTGAAATGGAGCTTTGCCATTGATCTTTTTTTAAATGATCCTGAAGTGTTTTGCTTTTTATTTTCATTGATACAAAATATATGTACATATTTTGGGGATGCGTGTAATGTTTTTATACATTCATATAATATGTCATAATGAGATGAAAATAATGGAAATATCCATCACCTTAACCATGTATCTTTTGTGTATACTGGGAAAATTTGAATTATTTGAATCTAGCTAATGTGAAATATACAATAGACTATTTTAAAATATAGTCACCCGAACCAATCTATCAAACTAGGTCTTAGTTCTTCTATCTACCTTTATTTTTCCACTCAATCACAAAGATGAAAAAAGCAAGAAAATAACATTCATTTTAATGAAGTTTATAGACAAATATGAAAAAATTAACAACTGAACAGACAGTTGTAACCCATATGATAGAGACATAAGTAAATTCATTCTTACAGCAGCACAGATAGGGGCAACAAAACCAACCTGTGGGTGAAGGTGATTTGATTTCTAGAGGAAGCGAGGATTGAGTTTTGTCTTAAAAACTCTTCTAGGTGAAAGAGGAAAGAATATCAATCAGGAGAAAATATATACAAAGTTAAAAAGATGTAACAATGTAGGATATATAGGGAAATTTCAACTATGCAGTTCAATATGAGTGTCCTGTAGAGAACATGGTGGAAAGCTTAATTTTAAATAATTAGCATCGAGCAAATTCATGGGAGAACCTTTATTTCCTGCCAAGGATTTTACATTTTTTCTCCAAAGGCAATAGGTAGGAATTAAATAATCTGAATGAGCAAAACAAAAACATGCACATAATCTACATTCCATACTCAGGATAGAAACATTAGAACATAATTGTCCTTTAGCAATACAGATATTTGTGGATTTTAAGGAGATACTGATGCTATATCTTGTTTGGAGATGAGCAGTCAGTCGAGAAGTCACTGCAATAATTAAGAGTAATCAGTAATTAGCTATCTTTTTAGGTAACCTGTGTAGATGAGTTTGTCATTCACAAACCCTAATGCATGTAGTTAGGAGGATTAAAAAAGTAACTATCATTTTTACTTGTCAGTGCTATGGTAACCAGGAGACAGTTAACTGAGCATACTCCATATGTACATAAGAAAGATCTGAGCCCAGAAGAGAACAAGGCAGAGCATATAAGTGTGGTGAAATAAGTTTATAAGATATTTAAAACTAGGATTCATAAAATGATGATAGAAACTGAGGTTCAAGAACAGAACTCTCAGAAACAAATATTTAAGAGGTAGATGGAAAAACAGCCATTAGCCTTTTAAATATTTCTAGACATCCTCCTATTGAAGGACCTGTGTAGTCAGCAGTGTACAGTGTGGTAGAACTGTGAAGGGACTGTTCACATTTAAGTGGCGGAGGTTAGAAGCCAGATCGCAGAGTGTTGAGATGTGAGGAGGTATTTTTCTTCTTTAAAAAAAAAAATCCCTACATGCACCTAGTTGCAAGTTTTTTAAGCAATACTTAATTACCTAATTTATTATTTTAGAAACCTTGTGGGAAATCATAAAGACCTTCCTGAATTAAGTGAAATGTTACCTTATTTCGTATGAATTAACTCCATCCCTCCTCAGTTACAGAAATTTAAACCATATTTCATGTTCTTTCACCAATCTCCTGATGGTTATTGGACTGCAAATTCCCAAATTAGGAGTTAGTACTAACTTCATCTTTCACTTTGCTAACATTTCAACCAGTGGCTATAGAGCTATGTACATAATGGCTATTCAAAAATGTGCTTGCTAGATTTACTCTTCTGCTTAGTTAAGCAATCAAGGAATGAGGTCACATCTTAATTTCATATCATTCAGAATCACTATTTTAAACATCATTGATAATATAAACATTTGGAAACAGAAACTTTTAAAACATCAATATTTTTCTTTATAGAGAATTTACTGAGGAATGTTGAAGGTTAATACAAATCTCAGTATTCAAAGGGAAGAGAAAAATAAATATTATTTAATTAATTATTCTTAAATAATAAATCTTCTATAAATATACCATGGTAAAACAAGTTAATAGGTTTCACAAAAAATCCATTTGAGACTAAATAGCTGAGATAAATGTTGGTCGAATGTAAAATTACAAAATAGAATAGGTGCAATATAAATATAGTTATTAATTTAGCCATGTTAACTTTCAATTAACGTTTCTTCATACTTCTAAAGCAAATGACTAAAACTGTTCAACGAAAGATCATTGGTCTTCTTTTTCCTAACCTCTAAAGATAGTCGTTCTCTAGTGTTCAGCTCTTGGATCTATTTCTTCTATCTTTACACTCATTTCCTAGAAAATAACATACAGTCCCATGGCTTTAAACACCAAATATATGCTGATGAGTCCCAAATTTACATTGCCAGTTTTGAACGCACCCTGATTTCCAGATTTGCTGATACGACCGCCAATTTCATTTCTTTATTTGGATATCTCTGATGAGAATCTCAAATATCCAAAGCTGAACCCCTAATTTTCACCCCTCAACGAAGTGGGGAGCAAAGTAAAACAACAAAAAAGCTGTTCCTCCATTTAGTTTAGCCATTTCAGTTAATGGCCCCACTATCCTACGTGAGCCTAAGACTCATCCTTTATTCCTCAGCTTACCTTATTCCACCCCTACTTGTGATGGCTCAGTAGGCCTTTTGATTTATCATTTCTACCTTCATTGCCTATTTTGGTTGCACTATTCATAACGTACCTACTGTAAGAACTTCCAGACCACTCTGGTTCCTCTTTTGTTTTTCTTAAGGTTTTTCTTAACACACTAACCATCAAGATCTTCTTTAAGATACAGACCAGATCACAGATCATGTCTTCTTGTTCAAAATCCCATAGTGGTTTTCTGTCACACTTAGCATCAAAGGCAAACTCTTAACTATGACCTACAGTGTACTATTTTATGGCCTTTTCATGGTTCTTGAAATATGACAAGATTGTTCTTTCTTTAGGGACTGCAATAGTTTGAATGTTTGTGCACCCCAAAATTTATATGTTAAAATCCTATCCCCCAAGATGATAATGTTAGGAGGTGGGGCCATTGGGAGGTGATTAAGTCATGAGCAGAGCCTTCAGGAATGTGATCAGTGCCCTTATAAAATAGATCTCAGAGAGCTATCTAGCTCCTTCTACCATGTTAGGACACAGCAAAAAACCACTTTTCTGTTATATAAACCAAGAAGTGGAACCTCTGAAAATGTCAAATTAGCTGGAATCTTCATCTTGATCTTCCCAGTCTCCACAACTGTAAGGAATACATTTCTGCTGTTTATAAGCTACTGGTTTAGAGTACTTTGTTATCATAGCCAGAAAGGTCCAAGACTAGTTTGGCTCTGCCACATAAAGACAAGTCAGTACCTATTCTCTAGGATGGTCATTGGCAATTAATGTTTCCTTGCCTTAGAGTATCCTCACCTCATTCACAGCCTTGATAAAATGTCACTGATCACACAGGTCTTCCCTCTTGCTACCTCTTTCTATCCCCTTTTCTGGTTGTGTAATTTCCTTGTGTATGTTTATTTCTCCTCCTATTAGGACTCCTCCATAGTCTCCAATAAGCAGAGAATTTGGCCAAATCTCCACTATGTTAAAGGTTATTTGACACACAGTAGATGATCTATTCATATTATGAGATGAATGAACCCATAATTTTAAATGCACGCAGACACTGTATTTGAAGATTGCTAATCTACTTTTAGGAACATCTAGGTGATTGAATTATAGTATGTAAACTAACTGAAAATTTTACAATTTATTGTTTTTTCATTCACAGGTTATCTCATAAGATTATCATAATCTAGGCAGATTTAAGTATCCTCACTTTACAAATGAGGAGAATGGGGCTAAGACAGAAAAAAAAAAAGACTTTTTCCACATCCCACATGTACTGAATTGTTCGAGTGTGAGGGGAATCCCAGATCTGATAGACTTCTTTCTACATAGCTAAGCTTCAGGACTAATATGTAGTTGTTTTGTTTAATGTGGTCTAAAAGATACATAGAGCATACATTCTGGCCATAGGGTTACACAGTTTCACAGACATGACTGCATTTTAAAAAAGTAAATTCTTCAAATAAATTATCTTCTAAGTAAACAAGGGCTTAGACATAAAATAGCAATTAACCTATCTAATCTTCCTTGTGTGGAAGAAATTGCATTTTTTGTTACAGTGCTCCTAAGGTAAATCCATAACAATGCACTTGAGCCAAAATAAGATTGATATTACTGAATGTGATAGGAAAATCATTATATATAATTTATAAATTTTAGGCTTCTATATTGTGGTTCTTCTCATTTCTTTTTTCTACAGTTGTGAATTTAGAGCTGTTTGAATCCAATAATCAGGAAGAAACAAAAGAAAACAATCTTATTTATTATAAATGTGCAAGCATTTTTTTCTGGTATGTGATACATCATGCTCATGGGACAATTGTGCATTCTGTTTCCAAGATGATGGTAATTTATTTCAAAGCCTCCTTAGCATACTTACTTAAATAAAAATTATGAGAAAGGATCTCTTACTCATGGAAAATGAAATATATATTACTTAGTAATTTCTGTTATATATGTGATTCTTTCTATGTACAGATACTATATTTACTATCCATGTAATCCTCTAGCATCATATATTTAAGAATTTAGATTTTGTTATGAATTCAATAGAAATAGCCTCTGAAGTAACCCTGTTAGGACTAACCAATTTGCCGATGAGGTGACTTTTAAAAATACACACTATATATAAGAAATTATAAAACTTTATTTAAAGGAGGCTGGTCTCTTATGACAATTACTGTATAGGCTATGACATTTGCAATCATGGTGGACTACGAGATTTTCCCTCTTCATGGTATATTTGTATTGAAAGCTGACCTACATTATGCCTTCACAACTCAATTAATCTGATTTTCTTTTAATTATAAGTGATGGTTAAAGATAATGTCAATAAATTTCATCCACCCACTCATTCACTTATTCATCAAGCAGTTTTATAGTTATTGAGTACTATGCTAGTTGCTCAGAAAAAAAAAAAAAAAAGAATAGGAAATTTTCAATCTTCTAAAGAAATCTATGTCCTAATGACACAAGCAAACAAATTAGCAATTATCATGTAGTTTTCCATACACCTAACAGCTACTGGTATTCGAGTTATATTCCAGTTCATTTTTATTTGAATTTTTATTATAAATTAATACATTGCAGTTCTGATATAATAGAAAATGTTTACAAGGTTAACATAAGCTCAAACAAGAAATATTTATTCCCCATTAGATAGAAAGTAAAAGCCAGTTTCTGAGCTTTCAGAGAGATTTCTAGAACCTGGAAAGTAGAAATTTACTGAACAAAAATGACTTGAAACCCAGGCAGCTTTCTCTGCTAACACTGGTATTCCAATTCACCTTCTCTTAGTGCACAATTAGCCTATGAAGACAATATAGCTTTGAAAGACAGCATTTGAAAGGACAAACATTTAGTAAATATATTTTATGACAAAGTAAGCTCCAGTTAACAACTTTGATTTGGACTCACTCTTCTCTCTAACTACAATTTTAGGAGATATAAAGAATGATGTGCTTGTCTGAACACCATTATCACCACCTCCTGTATTTAAAACATTTTTAAAATCTATTTCCCTTTATTATGTAGGTATGTCAACTTAGACTGTTCCAGTTTTCTCCTGAAACTTTGTAAAGTGACAAATATTTCACTGGATTGAAATAACACCTGAGCATGACGTCTTTGGGTATGAAGCCTGACTCTGGCACTGCTAGCTTTGTGACTTAGGATAAACATATGATATCCCCATGCCTCAGTTTCTCTATGAAATTGACATAATATACCTCATAGGGTGATTATAGGTATTACGTGACTAAAAATATGAAGAAACGGAACTCTGTTTGGCACAAAGGAAAGATTCAGTAAAAGGAAATTTATTTAACTATCTATCATCTATCTACCTATGTATAATCTATCTTTTTATCTATCATCTATTTACTTTTGTTTTTTAAATCATAAAACAGATTCCAAGAAATAAGTCAAAAATTCTGAACTTTACATAGTTAATGAGCATCCTCATATCTTCATCTCTGGGTTTGCTTAGTTTAAATTTTATTGTCTATCCTTTCAACTACTTCTTCCCACCTTACCTAAAATACTGCCCTGCCATTCGACAAACACTTGATAAATCCAAACTAAATTATGTTTGGAATGAATGAGTCTGGAAAAAAACTCACTATTATGAAAAAAACACAAAACAATCCTCACCATGACTCCCCACTATGCTAATTTGTCTCATGTTAAAAACAGACATAGAGCGAACCTACAGCCCTGATAAAATCTTCCTGTCATATTTCTTTAGCTAAGTCATTCTCCCAATCCCTTGAGAATTTCTCCACACGTTTTTTCTCCTAAAGCTTAAAATCATTTTCCTTTTCTTCTCATGATAAATATTTCCTTAACAGATCACAAGAACACAGCACCAATAACCTCTGCATCTGCACTCATATGCTGCCTTCCTTCTTGTTGCAGCTGATGAGCTGTCCGCTGTCTTATCTAATTTCAACCTCCACTTGTGCCCTGTATTGGAAATCCTCTCCTTAGTTGTGAATAACTTCATGCAATGATTCCACTTTCTTTCTCATATGATCTGCTTTTTACTTTGAGTAGAACTATTTTTAAACAATTTCCCAATTTCCTTCTAGCCACACCCAATTATTCATTACCCTTTTCAGGAAATTACTGAACAATGTCTGGGCCAGGCTGGGTGGCTCACGCCTGTAACCCCAGCACTTTGGGAGGTCAAGACGGGTGGATCACTTGAGGTCAGATGCTCCTTTCCCTTGCTCCCCATCCCCTGACTGGCCCTGGCGTGTGATTTTCCCCTCCCTGTGTCCTTGTGTCGTCACTGTTCAACCCCACTTATGAGTGAACACATGTGGTGTTTGGTTTTCTTTTCCTGTGTTAGTTTGCTGAGAATGATGGTTTCCATCTTCACCCATGTCCCTGCAAAAGACATAAACTCATTATTTTTTATAGCAGCATAGTATTCCATGGTGTATATGTGCCACATTTTCTTTATCCCGTCTACCATTGATGGGCATTTGGGTTGGTTTCTTTGTTCTGGTAAATAGTGCTGCAATAAACATATGTGTGTAGGTGGCTTTACACTAGAATGATTTATAATCGTTTGGGTATATACCCAGTAATGGGATTGCTAGGTCAAATGGTATTTATTTCATGTTCTAGATCCTTGAGGAATTGCCACACTGTCTTCCACAATGGTTGAACTAATTTACACTTCCACCAACAGTATAAAAGCATTCATATTTCTCCACATCCTCTCCAGCATCTGTTGTTTCCTGACTTTTTAATGATCACCATTCTAACTGGCGTGAGATGGTATCTCATTGTGGTTCTAATTTGCATTTCTCAAATGATCAGTGATGATCTGTTTGTTTGTTTTTTTTCCATATGTTTGTTTGGCCACATAAATGGCTTCTTTTGAGAAGTGTCTATTCATATCATTCACCCACTTTTTGATTTTTTTTTTTCATGTGAATTTGTTTAAGTTCCTTGTAGTTCTGGATATGAGCTCTTTGTTAGATGGATACGTTGCAAAAATTTTCTTCCATTCTATATGTTGCCTGTTCACCCTGATGATAGTATATTTTGCTGTGCAGAAGCTTTTTAGTTTAATAATATCCTATTTGTCAATTTCAGGTTTTGTTGCAATTGCTTTTGGTGTTTTAGTCCTGAAGTCTTTGCACATATCTCTGTCCTGAATGGAATTGCCTAGGTTTTCTTCTAGGGATTTTATGGTTTTAGATCTTATGCTTAAGTCTTTAATCCATCTTTAGTTAATTTTTGTATGAGGCACAAAGAAGGGGTCCAGGTTCATATTTCTGCATATGGCTAGCCAGTTTACCCAACATCATTTATTAAATAGGGAATCTTTCCCCATTGGTTGTTTTTGTCAGGTTTGTCAAAGTTCAGATGGTTGTAGATGTGTGATATTATTTCTGGGGCCTCCGTTCTGTTCCATTGGTCTATATATCTGTTTTGGTACCAATGCCATGCTATTTTGATTACTGTAGCCTTGTAGTATAGTTTGAAGTCAGGTAATGCCTCCAAATTTGTTCCCTTTGCTTAGGATTGCCTTGACTATATAGGCTCTTTTTTGGTTCCATATGAAGTTTAAGGTAGTTTTTTCTAATTCTGTGAAGAAAGTCAATGATAGCTTGAATTTATAAATGACTTTGGGCAGCATGGCCATTTTCACAATATTGATTCTTTCTCTCCATGAGCATGAAAGGTTTTTCCATTTGTTTGTGCTCTCTCTTATTTCCTTGAGCAGTGGTTTGTAATTCTCTTTGAAGAGGTTCTTCACATTCCTTGTAAGTTGTATTCCTAGGTAGTTTATTCTCTTTGAAGCATTTGTGGGAATGGGAGTTAACTCATGATTTGGCTCTCTGTTTTTCTATCATTGTTGTATAGGAATGCTTGTGAATTTTGCACATTGATTTTGTATCCTGAGACTTTGCTGAAGTTGCTTATCAGCTTAAGGAGTTTTTGGGCTGAGACATTGGGGTTTTCTGCAAAGAGAGACAATTTAACTTCCTCTTGTCTTATTTGAATGTCTTTTATTTCTTTCTCTTACCTGATTGCCCTGGTCAGAACTTCCAATACTATGTTGAATAGGAGCGGGGAGAGAGGGCATCCTTGTCTTGTGCCAGTTTTCAAAGGGAATGCTTCCAGGTTTTGCCCATTCAGTATGAAGGGGTGTTGAATTTTGTCAAAGACCTTTTATGCATTTATTGAGATAATCATGTGTTTTTTTGTCATTGGTTCTGTTTACATGATGGATTATGTTTATTGATTTTCATATGTTGAACCAACCTTGCATCCCAGGGATGAAGCTAACTTGATCGTGGTGGATAAGCTTTGTGATGTGCTGTTGGATTTGGTTTGCCAGTATTTTATTGAGAATTTTCACATCTATATTCATGAGAGATGTTGGCCTGAAGTTTTCTTTTTTTGTTGTGTCTCTGCCAGGTTTTGGTATCAGGATGATACTGTCATCATACAATGAGTTAGGGAAGAGTCCCTCTTTTTCTATTGTTAGGAATACTTTCAGAAGGATGGTACCAGCTCCTCTTTGTACCTCTGGTAGATTTCGGCTGTGAATCCATCTGGTCCTGGGCCTTTTTTTTTTTTTTTTTTTTTTTTTTTTTGGTTGGGAAGCTACTAACTACTGCCTCAATGTCAGAACTTGGTATTGGTCTATTTAGGGATTCAACTTCTTCCTGGTTTAGTCTTAGGAGGGTGTATGTGTCCAGGAATTTATCCATTTCTTCTAGATTTTATAGTTTATTTGTGTAGAGGTGTTTACAGTATTCTTTGATGGTCTTTTGCATTTCTGTGGGATCAGTGGTGATATTCCCTTTTTCAGTTTTTATTGTGTCTATTCGATTCTTCTCCCTTTTCTTCTTTATTAGTCTGACTAGTGGTCTGTCTATTCTGTTAATTTTTTCAAAAACCCAGTTCCTGTATTCATTTATTTTTTGAAGGTTTTTTTGTGTCTCTATCTCCTTCAGTTCTGTTCCAATCTTAGTTATTTCTTGTCTTCTGCTAGCTTTTGAATGTGTTACCACTTGCTTCTCTAGTTCTTTTAATTGTGATGTTAGGGTGTCAATTTTCTATCTGTCCCACTTTCTCATGTGGGCATTTAGTGCTATAAATTTCCCTGTTAACACTGCTTTAGCTGTGTCCCAGAGATTCTGGTATGTTGTACCTTCGTTCTCATTCAAACAACTTATTTATTTCTGCCTTAATTTTGTTATTTATGCAGTAGTCATTCAGGAGCAGGTTGTTCAGTTTCCATGTAGTTGTGTAGTTTTGAGTGAGTTTCTTAATTCTGAGTTTTCATTTGACTGCACTGTGGTCTGAGAGACTGTTATGATTTCTGTTCTTTTGCATTTGCTGAGGGGTGTTTTACTGAGAAGTGTATTCAGGAGGGTCTCCTGAATACAGCACACCAATGGGTCTTGACTCTTTATCCAATTTGCTGATCTGTATCTTTTAATTGGGGCATTTAGCCCATTTACATTTAAGGTCAATATTGTTATGTGTGAATTTGATCCTGTCATTATGATGCTAGCTGGTTATTTTGCACAATAGTTGATGTAGTTTCTTCATAGTGTTGATAGTCTTTACAATTTGGTATGTTTTATGTTTTTGCAGTGGCTGGTACCAGTTTTTCCATTCTGTATTTAGTGCTTCCTTCAGGAACTCTTGTAAGGCAGGCCTAGTGTTGACAAAAATCCCTCAACATTTGCTTTTTTGTAAAGGATTTTATTTCTCCTTCACTTATGAAGCTTAGTTTGGCTGGATATGAAATTCTGGGTTGAAAATTATTTTCTTTAAGAATGTTGTATATTGGCCCCCACTCTCTTCTGGCTTCTAGGGTTTCTGCAGAGAGATCCACTATTAGTCTATTGGGCTTCACTTTGTGGGCAACCTGACCTTTCTCTCTGGCTGCACTTACCATTTTTTCCTTCAGTTCAACCTTGGTGAATCTGACAATAATGTGTCTTGTGATTATTCTTCTCGAGGGTATCTTAGTAGTGTTCTCTATATTTCCTGAATTTGAATGTTGGTCTGTCTTGCTAGGTTGGGGAAGTTCTTCTGGATAATATCCTGAAGTGTGTTTTCCAACTTGGTTCCATTCTCCCTGTCATTTTCAGGTACACCAATCAAACATAGGTTTGGTCTTTTCACATAATTCCATGTTTTTTTGGTGACTTTGTTCGCTCGTTTTCATTTTTCTCTAATCTTGTCTTCTCACTTTATTTCATTAAGTTGATCTTCAATCTCTGATATCCTTTATTTTGCTTGATTGATTCAGCTATTGTATGTATGCTTCAAGAAGTTCTTGTGCTGTGTTTTTCAGCTCCATCAGATCATTTATGTTCTTCTCTCAATTGGTTATTCTAGTGAGCAGTTCCTGTAACCTTTTGTTAAGGTCTTTAGCTTCCTTGCCCTGTGTTAGAACATGCTCCTTTAGCTCAGAGGAGTTTGTTATTACCCATCTTCTGAACCCTACTCTGTCAATTCATCAAACTCATTCTCCATCCAATTTTGTTGCCTTGCTGGTGAAGAGTTGTTACCCTTTGGAGAAGAGGCATTCTTGCTTTTGGAATTTTCAGCATTTTTGCACTGGTTTTTCCTTATCTATGTGTATTTATCTACCTTTGATATTTGAGGATGATGACCTTAGGATTGGATTTTTATATGGGCGTCCTTTTTGTTGATGTTGATATTATTGCTTTCTGTTTGTTAGTTTTCCTTCTAACAGTCAGGCTTCTCTTCTGCAAGTCTGCTGGAGTTTGCTGGATGTCCATTCCAGACCCTGTTTGCTTAGGTATCACCAACAGGGGCTGCAGAACAGCAAAGATTGCTGCTTGCTTCTTCCTCTGGTAGCTTTGTCCTGGAGAGGAAGATGCCAGCTGGAGCTCTCCTGTAGGAGGTGCCTGTTGATACCAGCTGGGATGTGTCTCCCAGTCAGGAGGCACAGGGGTCAGGGACCCACTTGAGGGGGCATTCTGTCCCATAGCAGAGCTTGACCACTGTGCTGGGAGATCTACTGCTCTCTTCAGAGATGGTAGGCAGGAAAGTTTAAGTCCGCTGAATCTTAACTCAAAACCACACCTTGCCCCAGGTGCTCTGTCCCAGGGAGATGAGAATTTTATCTACAAGCCCCTGATTGGGGCTGCTGTCTTTCTTTCAGAGACACCATGCTAAGAGAAGAGGACTCTAGAGAGGCAGTCTGGCTACAGCATCTTTGCCTTGCTGTGGTAGGTTACACCCACTTCGAACTTTCCAGTAGCTTTGTTTACACTGTTAGGGGAAAACCACCTATTCAAGCCTCAGTAATGGCTGACGCCCCTCCCCCTACCAAGCTCCAGAGTCCCAGGATGACTTCAGACTGCTGTGCTGGCAGCCAGGCTTCAGCCCTCCTTCCAGGGCAGTGAATGGTTCTGTATCACTGGCATTCCCGGTGCCATTGGGAAAATAAAAAATAAAAAAAATAACTCCTGCAGCTAGCTGGATGTCTGACCAAAAAGCTGCCCAGTTTTGTACTTGAAACCCAGGGCCCTGGTGGTGTAAGCACCTGAGAGAATCTCCTAGTCTGCTGGTTGCGAAAACCATGGGGAAAGTGTAGTGTCTGGGTCAGATAGTACCGTCCTTCAAGGCACAGTCCCTCAAGTTTTCCCTTTGCTAGGGAAGGGAGTTCCCCTACCCCTTGCAATTCCTGGGTGAGGCGACACCCCACCCTGCTTCTGCTCCCCCTCTGTGGGCTGCAGAAGTCCCAGTGAGATGAACTAGGTACCTTATTTGGAAATGCAGAAATCACTCGCCTTCTGTGTTGGTCTTACTGGGAGCTGCAGACCAGAGCTGTTCCTATTTGGCCATCTTGCCCTGAAAAGATCAATCTCAACTTCTAATGTTGATGTTCTTTGGACTCAGTATTTTCATCATTTTCCTTTCTGTCTTTAATGGTCCGTCATCTTATCTAGTGCAATAGCTTTATATTACAGTTTAGACTAATGACATTGAAATTCATATTTTTTAACCTAGTTTGCATAAGTTTTAGACTTGCATATTTCTGTCCACATTATATTTCAAATTCGACACTCTTTACCATAAACTTTGATCTCATCAACTTCTGCACCTGCTCTTTGTTTACTATTTTCACTGTAATAAATGGCAAGACATTTTACTCAGTTTTTGAGCCTTCCTTGATATTTCTCCTATAATCTGTCTATATTCAATCCATCTTATTTATTTATTTATTTATTTATTTATTTATTTAAACAGTCTCGCTCTGTAGCTCAGACTGGAGTGTGTGGCATGATTTTGGCTCACTGTAAGCTCCGTCTCCTGGGTTCAAGCCAGGCTCCTGCCTCAGCCTCCCGAGTAGCTGGGACTACAGACACCTGCCACCATGCCTGGCTAAGTTTTTGTATTTTTGGTAAAGACGGGGTTTCACCATGTTAGCCAGGATGGTCTCGATCTCCTGACCTTGTGATATGCCCGCCTCGGTATTCAATCCATCTTTAAGTCTTACTAGGTCCATTTACTGTCAATAAAGGACTAGCATGTTTTGGAACAATTATCTTGAGAACAGTTTGAATATTTGATAAAATAATATATGTTTAAGGCATAGTGGAGCTACTATGGCAGTAAGAATTCGTAGAGTCAAGATTAGGTAGAGGAGAGAAGCCAAAAGCAATATCTCAAGAGAAATAATTTCAGAGTATAAAAGTTCTTTTCCCTTTGAGTTGTGGATTCCAAAAGCACTAGGTGATATTTTGATATGTATGAACAGAGCTTGAGCAATGTCACTAAGCTGAAGACACAAAAATTGCGGATGAGATAGAGAGAAGAAAAAGACACCCTGGTAAATATCTTAAACTTTGAGTTGGAACCCCAAAGGGCTATACTCTACAAATGTGAGTGAAATGGAATAGCCAGTTCACACTGAGACTGAAGCCCAGTTACCAATCAGCTCGATTATAAATTGAATTAAGACAGACATTTTATATACTAGCCATCACCCAGATGCAAAATAAGTCATCTCTTAGGAAATATAATATTATACACATTTTTAAATTATTTCCACTTTTCGTATATTTTTATCTGGCATTCAGTATAATATATAAGAAATACAACATATCCAAACACACACCCATGTATAAATATATATTTATAGGAAATCTAAATGATAGAAATATATTTATAGGAAATCCAGATAATAGAGTTATTATACATATATTTAAATATCTGCATTAAAGTATTTAAAAGACAAAATGAAATTTCAATTGATAGTTCTACTTCTGAGTATATACAGATAATTATGTGACAATTAAGAGCTGATAAATATAATTACTTAAATTAAGATATTGGTGAACTGGTTTAATACCATGTTAGTCACAGTTGAGGAGGGAATTGTTATACTGAGTGATGAGTCAGATCAAAAGATTTTAACAAAAGCATGAAAAGAAAATTTTTAAAAAACGAAAATGCAGAAAAGATTATTAAAGGTATGTGGTCATGGTAGCAAGGTGAACCATATTTGCAAGTGCAGTTTCCAAGAAAAAAGGAACAGGAGAATGGGACATAAGCAATACTTAAAGACAGACTATTTGAGAATCTTTAAATGTGAAAAACACATTAAGCCAATGATGCAAACAGTATAATTACAAAAAATATTGCAGTACATACATAATATAATTACACGTTATCTCTCTCTCACACACACACACACATATATATATAATTACATTTGAAATTATCAAAACCACCAACTACTTAGAAAGAAATCTAATACAAAATGTGCAAGGTCTCTACTCAAAAAACAATCATTATTGATAAATATTAAACACATAAACAAATGGAAAAATATAGACTCAAAGACCCAATTTTGTAGTTTATTTCTCTCCAATTTGTTTAAAATTCAACACACTGCTAATAAAACTCAAGCTCAGCTTGCGGGGAAATTTAATACTTACGGAGATGAAAATAGTCAGAGAGGCATATGACCATCCTGAAGAAGAATAAAATGATATTACCATTCTGTATACCAAGATTTACTACTAAGCCACAATAATAAAGAGAATAATAGTGGTGCAAGGATTTTTAAAAGTAGAATAGAGTATACAGAATCAGATCCACCTATATAGTCTTGATTTATGAAAAGGTAGCCCTACTTGACACTGAGAAGAGGATATTCTTTTTGATAAAAAGTGCTGGATTGGCTGTCTGCCTGAGACGAGTGTACCACACAAAGTGTTTGTTATGGAGTGTGCTTGGGATCAACACGTATGGCACAGAAGAACATCAAGCAGAGGGAAGTATGAAGTTGTGATTCAGGCCCAACAACAGTTTTGAATGATCCCATGGACCTTCTGTAACTAGAGTGGCCTGACGAAGTGGTCCTTCACTGGGCTAAGGTAGCCAAACCTCTTCACTACTGATTGGATCAGCCGTCAGATATGAGTCACCCTTGGGAGAGAGAGACAATTTAGGGTGAGTTGGCACTCTTCAGCTGAGTTAATATCTGAAGGGATTGATAGCTGAAGGCCATATTCAGATAACACTCTCAGCAGGTGCAGCAGTTTCTGAAGGCAGACCTGGAAGGTGCATCAGAGTATCTACTTCACTCTGTTTTATTTTTAAAATACGATTTATTATTATCTGTCATGTATACACTGATTAATTCATTCATTGACCAGTAAACTTAATAGTGGCAAGGAATTAATCTCTTGGTTATTTTTTCTCTTATAATATATTTTACAAAAACTAGTGTTCCATAAACAGTTTTAAATGAACGAGGGTGGAAAATTAGAGGCCAAACTATGAAGTGTATTGTAATTATTGTAAAAAATATGTCAGTATCTGGTTAATTCTGATATTTTTGATATCAGGCCTATTTAAATTTAATATCCAGCTCTGATCAGTATTAGCTAATTAGCTTTGGGCTCATAAGTTATTCTTTTTTGGCGAAAATACTTCGTTTGGTATACAGATAGACAATAAATGAGTTATTCTTGAAAAATAATTAGATGATAGTTGTAAATTTTAGAAGCAAAGAAAATGTAACAAGATTAAAGAAATATAATCAGTTTTATTTTACTGTCATTTTCTAGCTGGTCATATTTAACTAAAAATTCTAAGTAATGAAGAGAAATTTTCAATTTTGGATTGTTTCAATCATAAAATATTTTTATTTATGTCTCATTAGGAGATATAATTGTACACCTCATGTCTGGCATAAAATCCCTAGAGGTCTTCTTCATTCTGTTTTGAAATCTCATCAGTTAGTTTTTGTTTTGCCAATAAATACTAATATCTAAATGTCTGAGAGCTTTAGACAATAATGACATTCATTACCCGTCAGTTTCTTTCCAGCTCTTTTTTAGTGAATCTTAACTCAAATTTCAGATCTTCTTTTCTCTGCCCTGTTTACCACCTCTACACCAATTACCCTTGGTAAGCTAGTCATTTTTCTTTTTCTACTGTACTTTTTATAAATGGCTTTTTTTATAGTCCAAAATAAATTCTAAACATGACAAAACATGGAGGCTCTCATTAAATCTGTTTCCCTTAATATAACTTTTAAAATAATTTTGTAATTATTATGTCTATCATGACATTAGAAAACCAGAGCTGCAAAAATATTTAGAGTGTGCTATTAGAGAATAGGAATTGAATTTTCTTGTAACAATTGCAGAATTAGTACATTACTAGTATTTGCATAATTTGATGTATTTTTTCCTTGATTGATGTAATTCAAATGAGATATATCTTTCAAAATTATTTGAAAATGCTAAAAATATGTCACGTCAGGGTCACGTTAGAAGTGTTTGTAATCTTCTCATTCCAATAGTATTTGAATAATCAAAGTCATTTACACATAAGAAAGGAATTGTGGTATATAAGCAGAATAATGAAAAAAGACTCTTGTCTTTCACCATATACAAAAATCAAATAGAAATGGATTAAAGATTAAAGACTGAAATCTAAGACCTCAGACTTTGAAACTACCACAAGAAAACCTCTGGGCAGCTCCCTGGAACGTTGGTCTGGTCAAAACATTTCCTGAGTGATGCCTCCAAATCACAGGCAATCAAGGCAAAAATGAACAAATGGGATCGCATCAAATTAAAAGGCTTCTAAGCAGCAAAGGAGACAATTAACAAAATGAAGAGGCAACTCACAGAATGGGGGGGAAATATTTGCAATCTGACAAAGGATTAATAAACAGAATATATAAGCAGCTCAAACAACTCTATAGGAAAAAATCTAGTAGCCTGATTATAAACTAGACAGAAGATTTGAACAGACATTTCTCAAAAGAAGACATGCAAATGGCAAACATACATATGAAAATGTGTTTAACATCATTGATTGTCAGCAAAATGAGAACCAAAACCACAATATCATCTCATCCCGGTTAAAATGCCTTTTGTCCAAAAGACAGGAAATAAAAATGCTAGCGAGGAAGTAAATAAAAAGGAACCCTTGTACACTGTTGGTAAAAAGGTAAATTATTACAACTATAGAGAACTGTTTGGAGATTCCTCAAAATCTAAAAGTAGAGCTACTCATATGATCCAGCAATCCCACTGCTGAGTATATACTCCAAATAAGGGAAGTTAGAATATGGAGAGATATCTGTACCCCAATATTTGTTGTTGTGCTGTTCACAATAGCAAAAATTTCAACGTATCCTAAATGTCCATCAATGTATGAATAAATAAAGAAGATGTGGTGCATATACGCAATGGAGTACTATCCATCCACAAGAAAGAATGAGATTGCGTCATTTGCAACAACATGGATGAAACTGAGAATCATTATGTTAAGCGAAAAGGCCAGGCACAGAAAGACAAACATCACACATTCTCACTTATTTGTGGGATCTAAAAATCAAAACAATCAAACTCATCAACACAGAGAGTGGAATGATGGTTACCAGAGGCTAGGACGGGTAGTTAGGGGGTGGGAGAGTGAAGGTGGGTATAGTTAATAGGTACAAAAAAAGAGAAAAAAATGAATAAAATCTAGTATTTGAATAGAACAACAGGGTGACTATCATCAACAGGAATTTAATTGTACATTTTAAAATAGCTGAAAGAGTACAGGCCGGGCGTGGGGGCTTACACTTGTAATCCCAGCACTTTAGGAGGCTGAAGTGGGCAGATCACGAGGTCAGGAGATCGAGATCATCGTAGCCAACATGGTGAAACCTCGTCTCTATTAAAAATGCAAAAAAATTAGCTAGACATGGTGGTGCGCACCTGTAGTCCTAACTACTCAGGAGGCTGAGGCAGGAGAATTGCTTGAAATCAGAAGGCAGAAGTTGCAGTGAGCCAAGATCATACCACTGCACTCCTGCCTTCCAGCCTGGCAACAGTGAGACTCAAAAAAAAAAAAAAAAAAAAAAAAAAAAAAAGTGTAATTGGATTGTTTGTAGCACAAAGAATAAATACCTGAGGTAATGGATACCCCATTTTACCTAATATAATTATTACACGTTGCATGCTTATATCAAAATATCTCATGAACACCTACCACATACCCACAAAAATTAAAAACTAAAAAAAATTGGTTAGTCAAAAGATGAGAATAGCTAACCAATTTCTTTATAATAAATAAATAATTAAGTAAAAGCCAGAACAGTTATCTCAAGCACTATTTCACCGTAAGTAAGCTTTAAGCAAAGGCCTTTGAGAAATATGATTCTGTTGGCATGTCCATCCCTTTTTGGAGGTGGATGCAAAATATTCATTGAACGAATTCTGCAAATGCCAGTGCCATTTTTTATGACCATCTCATTTGAAGGAAAGGAATGAAACAGGTTATTTTAGTTTCTGCATTAATCTTAAATTTACTTTCTATATTCCAAAGCTGTGATATTCGTACAAGCTTCGGATTTTGATTTAGCTTCCCTCGTGTGTCTGTCTAGATCAAAATAGCACTGTCATGTGGCATTATGATTAGTTAGCATCATTCTCATGAGTTTTTTTTTTTTTTTTTTTATGAGCCCACTAAACAAAATAAATCTGCTTTTAGTGTGAAGACAAAATCAAATTTCAAATCTATAAGTAAGAAAGCTGTATTCTGAACTATGGAAAATCACCAGACAAATAAATATTAGAAGACAACCTGTTCCTAACAAGTGCTCTCCCTCTGTCTTTCGCTCTCTGATTCGTTATCTAACTTCCTCAAATTTTACAGTGTGTAGTTGATAAACCCTTATTTTACGGAATTGAAATTATGCAGAGATAAATGTAGTCAATCCTATATCTGAGAAGGAATATTTCCTTTGGTTGTCAATTCAACCAGTCCTTTCAGATGCTTCATGAGTTCTACATAGGTGATTGGTAACCTAAATATCATGACTTTATGTATAATATAGGTTAAAATTTCCTAAATGTATTTGCTAAAGTAGAGCAAATATTATATTACATGCAATATTTCTCCCTGTTTGTAGTCTCATAAACTCATGCAGTTTTGCTTTTTGATCTGGCCGTTTTACCATTTGTACATGCTGAGTGTTTCTGCAATCTTCACTAATTGATGATATTAAAGTGGAACAGCCAGGAAATCATAGATAGCTGAATACAGTGGTAACCTAAATTTTTCTAAGTCTAAATTTTTCATTTTATATGTACAGTATGATTGGGACTCTTGAAAATAAAACATTTCCATGACAAAAGAAAAAGTCACACCCAGAAAAATCAGAATATAAATTTATCCAAGGTGTTATACAAAATGTAATCACCCAAAGTGTCTCTCACTCACTCTTCCCCTTTAGAACTTATTGCTATTTCAGATCTTTACCTTTGCAAGAACTAAAACTAGAAAAGTTACATGATAAATTATATTTAAATATAAATTTGTTACTAAAAGCTAAATAAGAATAATTCTGTACTTGGATAATGATGACCACAATGACAACTGCAATAATTATGTTGATAATGTTGATGATAATGATGATGACAGTGACGAAGGTAATGCAAGTAGATTGTAATAAATTTTTAAAAATACTGAAGGTTATGTAATAAAACATAAAACTCTCATTCCTGCCCCTAATGTCTACTTATCACCTAAAATCTCTTTTCAGAATTGTCTGTCTCCTATAATGTATCTTGTATATCACAAATAGATCTGCTTCATTCTTTGTAATAACCTCATATTCTCTTAAATAGATATATTATATTTAACCAATCAGTACTCTGTTCACCCTATTTGTGTGAATTATAGTTCCTAGCATGTGGCAATAATGCAACAAAACATAGTTTTATAAACATGAGTATTTGTTATATCATTTTTTTTTGGAGTAGTATGTCTGTGTCATAGCTAAATCTTGAGAAATATTTGCAACACGTATGACAAGAGACTCAATACTTTAAATGGGGATAAAGTGCTACAAAGAACAAAGAAAATGAAAAAAAAAAAAAACTCAACTGAGTTTACAACTGAAAGATTGTAAAGGAGTATGAATAGATTCACCAATAAATCCTAAATAAATTACCAATATACAAGTAAAAATACTTAGCCTTTCTCATCCTTAAATAAGTACAAATTTCTAAAAAAATTGTCTGTGTGTGTGTGTGTGTGTGTGTGTATGTGTGTGAACTTAACAGATTGGCAAATACAAAAACATTTGTTGCCAACCAGAATTAGTAAAGTTTTGTTACAGCAGCTCTGTTACATCTCTAATGTTGGAGGGCAGGCAATGTAATGCAATCTCTTTACATGACAGCAATATCTATATGAAATTACAATTAGTACATTTATATTAAACTTTACTGGGATTTTAAATATGCTTTTTGGAGGATTAGGACAAAAAACTGTCAAAAATTGCTAGAATATGAAACTCATATCATAAGTACGTACAGCTGAGCTGTGTGGGGGGTTATTCTGTTGATTTATGTATGAGTGCCACATAAGTTCATTTCAATCACATTTAGTTTATTCACTTGGTTTCATTCTGAAGGAATGAATTCATTCTGATCATTTTGTCTGTGGTTGAGAAAATTGAACTCTAACAGATTGCAGTCCCAGAAGAAATTGCCTAGTGTTAGAGCTGCAAGTAATTGCTAAAGTCCCACGTGCCTCAGGGGAGAAAGTATGTCCTTGATTAGAAAAACATGCAAGGGAAAAGAGGCAGTAAGCTCATAGTTAATGGGCAAGATAGCGTTCTGTGTTAAGTGCTTTAGAGCAACAAGGCATATTCGTCTCCATTTTTTACTAACTAGAGAATTAATTTATATTCCAAAAGAAATGTTAAAATTCTAATCATTCCTCATCATTAAATAGGAATTCTGTATCTTCTCATTACCATACAGAAGGACAGTTTAATTCAAATGAGGTAGATAAATAAATAAATCCAAGGGACTTATTTAAATTCATTTAATATATAATTCTAAATTACATACTTCTGACAACACTGCTGCAAATTAAACAGGATACTTTACTATCCAATTATGATGAATCCTACAGTCAGAAAATCAATATGCTTTAGCAATATAAGCACTTAGATTGTTTCTGCTGTGCAAGAGACAATTAGTTCCATTTCTTCCAAGAAGAATATATATATATATGTATATATAGATTTATTCACATACTTTTAGATTAGATTTTGATGATAAACCGATACATAACTTTGGTCAGTTTAGGTCATCAGAGTGTATATATTAATTTGAAGTCACTTAATATATGACCAGAACAGAGTTAAGATTGTGTGTGTGTGTGTGTGTGTGTGTGCACGCACGTGCAATTGACCTTGAACAACATGGGGGTAGGAGCTCTTAATCCCAGCGCAGCCAAAAAATCTGCACCTAACTTTTGATACCCCCATAAACTTAATTATTAATAGCCTACTGTTGATTGGATGCCTGATATCATAGAAAATGGATTAACTCATATTTTATGTTATGTTATATACCATATTCTTACAATAAAGTAAGGCAGAGGAAAAAGTGACATTAAGGAAATAAAAAAAATTATTTACCATGTGGAAGTGGATCATCATAAAGGTATTCATCCTCATTGTCTTCACATTGAGTAGACTGAAGAGGATGAGAAAAAAGAGGTCTTGATGTGTCACGGGTGGCAGAGGCTAAAGAGGTGGAGGAGGTGGAATGGGAGGCAAGAGAGGCAGGCACACTTGATGTAATTGTTATTGAAAAAAGATGTGTGTAATTGGGCCTATGTAGTTCAAATCTATGTTGTTCAAGGGTCAAATGTAGATAGATATATAGATAGACAGATAGATAGATAGATAATGATCATGATAGATGGATAGACACATAGATATTTATATTAGGCTTTAGCATAAACTGATGCATAATTTTTATGGCAGTTTAGGTCATCAAAGCATACATATTGGTTGGAAGTCACTTAATATATTGACTAGAACAGAGTTAATTTTAGAGATAGAGACTGTGTGTGTGTGTATGTGTGTGTGTTTGAGCTCAGACATAAGCATACAGAAGTGAAATTGTTCACAAAATTACTACCTGCCCCTTGATACACTAAAATGTAAGGTACATATACAGTTAGACTTCATGTAAAGGAAATTAAGCTTTTCACAGCCTTGTGATTGTGCCTTAACCTAATACCTCTCAAAGGAACTAGTGGATATAATTTAAATGAAGTACCCTTCTAACAGTATTATTTTTCAGTAAAGTCAAGAAAAGGTTACATATGAATAATAATGGGTGCCTGCAGAGTTACATCTATATCTACTGAAGCAGAAATAAAATAGATGTTTTGATTAAATTGGAGACTAAATGACCATAACTTTCCTGTGGAATACCTCAATAATTAAAACTAAGACTTCTTTGTTATTCTAAGTATTGATCCTTGCAAATATTTTTATTAAAAAGACTAATATTGCTTAGTACATTGTATATAATGCTTCATGTGATTCGTTCCAAAAACAAATACACCAGGAAGAAAATAGTATTATATTTCTTTTTCACAGTAAGAAAATTAAGCTTTATTGATAGTAGAGAGTTTCCTCAATCTTGTAGAACTGGCAAATGAGAAAGTGAATTTTATCAAAATATAAGCAAAGTTTTCCAAGAAATATAAATGCAATAAGAAAAAATACATTAAAAAGTTAGCAACAGGAAATAAGACTACTCCATTGTTTCAAGATCTTAAATAAAAACCTAGCCTTGTGATAGTATTCTTTCATGTCTGCTATCCACTTTGAGAATCATAGAAATATTAAATGCTTTAAAATATAAAATTGACACATTCAACTAATGATTAAATAAACCCAAGGCTTTCTAGTATAGGCATACATAATTTTGCCATACTTCACTTCATTGCATTTTGTAGATGTTAGATTATTTTACAAATCGAAGGGCTTGTTGCAGCCCTGCATTGAACAACTCCATGATGCCATTTTTCCAATAGCATGTGCTCACTTTATGTCCCTGTCACATTTTGGTAATTCTCATAATCTTTCCAACTTTTTTATTATTATTATATCTGTTATAGTGATCTCTGATCAAGGATCTTTGATCTTCGATGTTATTATCGTAATCGTTTTAGGGTGCCATGAGCCATACCCATATAAGACAGTCAACTTTGAGAACAAGTAAAACTTTATTAATATTTGTTCTCACTGCTCCACCAACCAGCTATTTCCTAATCTCTCTTTCTCTTGGGCTTCCCTAGTACTTGACATACAGCAATATTGAAATTAGGCCATTTAGTAACCCTACAATGATCTCTGAGGGTTGAAGTAAAAGAAAGATTTTCACATCTCTCACTTTAAGTCAAAGCTAGACATGAGTAAGCTTAGAAGGAAAACATGTCAAAACCCCAAACAGGAGGAAATGTAGGCCTCTTGTGCCAAATAGCCAATATGTGAATACAAGGGAAAACTTTTTGAAGGAAATGAAAAGGGCTACTCCAATGAATACATGAATAATAAGAATGTTAAACAGCCTTATTGGTGATATGGAGAAAGTTTTAGTGGTCTGGGTTAGAGGTTGGTTCATGAAGTTTAAGAAAAAGTCATCTCTATAACATAAAATTGAAAGTTAAATCAGCAAGTTCTGATGTAGAAGCTGCAGCTAGTTATCTGGAAGATCTAGCTAAGATCATTGATGAAGATAGCTACACTAAACAACGTATTTTTTTTCTCTCAAATAAGGTATTTCTCTGTTGTCCAGGGAAGAGTACAGTGGCATGACCACAGTTCATATGGCCTCAACTCCCTGGGCTTAAGAGATTCTCCCACCTCAGTCTCTCAGTCGCTCAAGTAGCTAGCTGAGTCTTGCAAGTGCATGCCACCACACACACACACACACACACACACATCTATCTATATATAGATAGATAGATATTCTTTTGAGATGTGGTCTTACTATGTTGCCCAGGCTGGTCTTTGTTCAAGCAATCCTCCCACTTTGGCCTCCCAAAATGCTGGGATTATGGGTGTGCACCACCAGGCCTGGCCCAGATTTTCAATGCAGAAGAAATAGCCTTATCTTAAAAGAAGATGCCATCTAGTGCTGTCATATCTATGAAGGAAAAATCAATTCCTGAATTCAAAGCTTCAAAGGATAGGCTGGGCTGACTCTCTTGTTAAAGGCTAATGATTTTAAGTTTAAGCTAATGCTCATTTACCATTCTGGAAATCCTATAACTCTTAAAAATAATGCTAAATCTACTCTGCATGTGCTGTATAAATGGAAAACAAAACCTGGATAATGACACACATGTTTAGAGTGTGGTTTATTGAATATTTAAAGTCCACTATTGAGACCTACTGCTCATAAAAAGAGATTCTTTTCAAAATATTACCACTCATTGACAGTGTTCCTGGTCACCCAGGAGCTCTGATGGTGATGTACAAAGAGATTAATGTTTTTTAATCTCAAAGAGATTGTGATGTACAAAGAGATTAATGTTTTTAATCTCAGCATGCTTGCTGACACATTCACTCTGCAGCTCATAGATGAAGACTTTCAAGTCTTATTATTTAAGAAATATATTTTTAAGGTTATATCTTCCATAGAGAGATAATCCTCTGATAGATCAAGGCAAAGCATATTGAAAACCTTCTAGAAAGAATTCACTTTTATAAATGGCAGTAAGAACATTTATGATTTGTGGATGGAGGTCAACATATCAGTATTAATAGGAATTTGAAATAAGTTGAGTCCAACCCTCATAGACAATTTTTAGAAGTTCAAGTCTGCAGTGGAGGAAGTAATTGCGGATGTGGTAAAATGGCAAGAGAACTAGAGCTAGAAGAATATGTGACTGAATTGTTGAAATCTCATGATTACACAAAAATAGGCAAGGAGGTGCTTCTTATGGATGAACAAAGAAAGTGCTTTTTTGAGATGGAACAAACTGCTGGAAAAAATACTATGAACAGTTTCGAATTGGCAACAAAAAATTTAGAACAAACATAATTAATAAAGCTGTGGCAGGATTGGAGAGGATTGGTTCCAATTTTGAAAGTTCTATTGTGGGTAAAATGCTATATAACACAATCACATGCTATAGAGAAATCTTCTGTAAAAGGAAGAGTAAATAGATGTGGCAAACTTAATTGTTTTTTTGGTTTTAAGAAATTACTATAGCCACTCCAGCTTTCAGCAACCACCACCCTGATCAGTCAGCAGACATCATCATTGAGGCAAGCCCTTCCAAAAACAAAAAAAATTCAACTCACTGAAGGCCCAAATGATTGCTAGCATTTTTTAGCAATAAAGTATTTTTTAATTAAAGTAGGTATATTGGTTTTTTAAATGTAATGCTATTGCACACATAATAGACAACAGTATAGTAGAAAATATAACTTTTATATACACTGGGAAATTAAAAAATGTGTGATTATCTTTATTTTGATATTCACTTTATTGCTGTTGTCTGGAGCCTAACCCACATTATCTCCTATGTATGCCTCTACTTAAAATCTCAAAGACAAACTTATTTCACATTTTTAATCACTTAGAGATTTTGGTATGTAAGCAATAGGTTCTAACTCTGGCTAACTTCATCAAAAGGGCTTAAATATTGGGAATCTATCATAAGTTCTCAAAATTTATAAGAGACAGAACAAACAGGTACCAAGGAAGCTCCAGAAGCCACTGTCTTACTTTTATTGTTACTTTCTTTCCATATAAACACAACTGTTTTAGACCACAATTTGCTTAAAGTAACCAAGGGCAGTATGACTTTTACAGTAATTATGTAATAGTAATAATTAGGACAAGGAAATAATCAAATTTATAAGAGCTAATTATAATTATATTTTACTATATTCAAGACTCTAAGTACTCTCTGTGAATTATTTCATTTACTTTTTAAAGAATGTATGAAAAAGTTATTATCCCATTGAATAAGTTATCTGTATTCTTGGGTATCAAGTTTTACCACCTTGGAAGAAAAACGTTACTCCTAATTCAAGCTATGGGTCAGCCTTCGTCTATGCTTGGATAGAGAATGATAGACACAGTCCTCTCTGGCTTCTGTTATGTGACACAGCCCTTACCTTTGACCAAAACACAAAATGGGATGAGTAAATACTATTGGAAAGGGGTTTTTGTATGATGGAAAAAAAAAATACATGTTTACTATAACTAACTTTCAAGTTATTTTATAATTTTTATTAATAAATCTATTGATCAGAAAGTAGAGGAAATATCTCGGTTAACTTTATGTGCTCATCATTGTATTAATAAATATCGATAGAAAAACATATGAGGGAGAAAGGAGGACAAAAATTCAAGGTCTTGAAGCACCTACTATTTACACAGGGCGCTTAAGCTATTTCCTTCAGTTATAACAATCACCTTATATGGCAAAGTTTATTATCCAACATTTGTTGAGGGTAAACATGATTGGCAACATGTAGTAAAATTAATTTTCTTGCCTCAAGTCACTATGGAGCAGAATTTTGAATCCAGCATGTCTGTATGAAAGAGTGTAACACATGATATATTACCACTAGACTTAAATGCTTCTTGGGATAACAAGATAGACACACCAGCAATGCCAGCCATGTCACTGTCACAAATATTTTTCATATCTTGTTCTTCATTAACATTAAGCAGTAGCTTGTTTTTGTTAACTTTCCATATTTGTGTCCCACCTTTTCAAATTATAAAGAATTCATCTTTGTAACCTTTTCTTGGAAAAAGGTGGAGGCATGTTATCCAGGCCACACCTATCATATTCAAATAAGTGAGACCGTTGTTTTGATTCTGGGATTTGTTCAGGGCAAGTAAGTATTGCCTTTTCCAGAATAGCCTCAATATTTTTAAAACATTGTCCCTGTCAGCATAGACTTCAAAACAGACACTTTGGTCTTCCAAGGTTTTCTAAACTCCCTAATTACCTATCTATCTGTCTATTATCTATCTATCTATCTATCTATCTATCTATCTATCTATCTATCTATCTATCTATCTAATTTATCCACCTATCCATTTCCCCCAAATACTTAAATGAAATACAATTGGTTGTGATATTTGCCACTAAGAGGCTGGGTTAGTAAAGGGAAAACACATAATTGAATGCTAAACTTCATGATACACACTACAAAGAATTGTTAAACCTGAAGGGAAAGTGAAACGTTAGGGGAGATTTCACAATAGAATTGAAAATCTACTGGATCTCTGAAAAACTGGTGGAGTTTAGGATGGATTTAGGAGAATAAAAAATGGATCCCAGGTAAAGAAAATATTATGAAAGGCAAAAATGTAAAATTTTTATAAGTAATGTATGAACAAATGTGCCTAAATAAAAATTATAAGGATCAGGGTAAAGTATAATCTAGAATTAAGCTTAATAAATGAAATACAAACAAATTTGGGAGACTCTAGGAAAGAAAATTTAGCGTTGATGTTTAAGAAGCACAAAATTACTTTAGAGAGCTTGACAAAATATAAGAGGAGATACAATGTAGTGTAACAAATAATTAATGGAGATCGGGAGCTTTTAAGACAACGCTAACTATTAGAGAAGTCATAAGACAGTAGTTCCACTTATGTGAGCTACTATATCCTTATCTGAGAAAAGAGGATGTCATGTAACACAATCTAGAATTCCTTTTCAATGTATGATGCTTTGATTGAAGTTCTCTTAAAGGTAGATTAGTCCAGTAGAATAAATGGATATAAGTAGAGGCAAGAATCATTCAATTCATCTCTTTGTTTGTTGTAATGATCCTACAACAAGGTACATAAAATAGGCCTTACTTCCATCAATACACAAAATGGGAAGACTAAATACTCTTAGAAAGAGGTTTTGTATGATGAAAAACAAAACAAATATGTTCTTGCTGTGATGATCTTAGACAAGGATAGATGCAGAAGGATTAAGAAGGTAATGTAAGGAGAAACCTACTTTTTTTGTCTTACTGGATAAATTAAAATGTGACTTTTATTGCAAGACAGGGAATGTGAGGGAGAGAATTAATTTGCGTGAAGATGGTAAGTTTTAACATAAGAATATCAAGTTGGATTTTGTAGGACTATTTTAATTGTAATGTTCAACAAATAATAAGAAAATAACTTTTCATTCATTTCATGCTTGGTTTTAATTTTTTTTTTTATTCTTTAGTTTTTAAATGGAGACAGGGTCTCTCTATTTTGCCCATGCTGGTTGCAAACTCCAGGGTTCAAGAAATCCTCCTGCCTTAGCCTCCCAAAGGGCTAGGTTTACAGGCGTGAGCCACCACATCTGGCCTTATACCAGTTTTTATAATAAAATATTAATTTCCCATTTATAATACATTATTTAGCCACCATAGAAGCAAGACAGAGACCTCAATGGAGTCTCTTATTTCAAGGAATGACATTATTATTCCCTAAATAATAAATTGCCCTGGAATCTCCAAATGGCAAAAGGGAAAAACAAAAACAAAAACAAAAACCACCAGACTATGTCATCCTTTTAAAGTCTTTCATTTGACTGAAATACTCATAATATGATTTGGCTGTGCCCCTGCCCAAATCTCATCTCGAATTCCCACATGTTGTGGGAGGAACATGGTGGGAGGTAATTGAATCATGGGGGCAGGTCTTTCCCATGCTGTTCTCTTGATAGTGAATAAGTCTCATTAGATGGAATGGTTTTATAAGAGGAAGTTTCCCTGCACAAGCTCTCTCTCTTTGCCTGCTGCCATCCATGTAAGAGGTGACTTGCTCCTCCTTGCCTTCTGCCATGATGGTGGGGCTTCCTCAGCCATGTAAAACTGTAAGTCCTTTAAACCTCTTTTGTTTGTAAATTGCCCAGTCTTGGGTATGTCTTTATCAGCAGTGTGAAAACTGACTAATACAGTAAATTGGTACCAGTAAAGTGGGAACCACTGAAAAGATATCCAAAATTTTAGAAGTGACTTTGGAACTGCGTAACAGGCAGAGGTTGAAACAGTTTGGAGGGCTCAGAAGAAGACAGGAAAATGTGGAAAAGTTTGGAACTTCCTAGAGACTGTTGAATGGCTTTGCCCAAAATGCTGATAGTAATATGGAAAATAAAGTATAGGCTGAGGTGGTCTCAAATGGAAAAGAGGAACTTGTTAAGAACTGGAGCAAAGGTGATTCTAGTTATATTTTAGAAAAGAGACTGACAGCATTTTGCCCCTGTCCTGGAGACTTGTGAAACTTTGAACTTGAGAGAGATGATTTAGGGTATCTGGAGGAGGAATTTTTCTTTTTCTTTTTCTTTCTTTTTTTTTTTTTCTTTTGAGATGGAGTCTCGCTCTGTCACACATGCTGGAGTGCAGTGGCACAATCTTGGCTCATTGCAACCTCCGCCTCCCAGGTTCACAAGTGTTTCTCCTGCTTTGGCATCCCAAGTAGCTGGGGTTATAGGCACACACTGCCATGCCATGCTTATTTTCTGTATTTTAGTTGAGATGGGGTTTCACTGTGTTGTCCAGGCTGGTCCTAAACTCCTGAACTCAGGCAATCCACATACCTCAGCCTCCCAAAATTCTGGGATTACAGTCATGAGCCTCAATGCCTGACCTGGCAGGAGAAGTTTTTAAGCAGCAAAACATTCAAGATGTGACTTGGGTGTTGATGAATGCTTTCATTTTTATAAGGGAAGCAGAGCATAAAAGTTCAGAAAATCTGCAGCCTGACAATGTGATAGAAAAGAAAATCCCATTTTTAGAGGAGAAATTCAAGTCAGCTGCAGAAATTTGCATAAGTAACAAGGAGCCGCATGTTAATCCCCAAGACAATGGGAAAAACATCTCCAGGACATCTCAGAGGTCTTCATGGAAGCCACTTCCATCACAGGCCCAGAGGCCTAGGAGGCAAAAGTGGTTTCATAGGCCAGGCACAGGGTCCCCCTGCCCTGCTGTGTGCAGTTTAGGGACTTGGTGCCCTGCATCCCAGTTGTTTTAGCCATGACTAAAAGAGGCTAAAATACAGCTTGGGCCATGACTTCAGAGAGTGCAAGCCTCAAATGTTGGCAGTTTCCAAGTGGTGTAGAGCCTGCAGGAGCACAGAAGTCAAGAACTGGGGTTTAGGAACCTCTGCTTAGATTTCAGAGGATATATGGAAATGCTTGGAGGTCCAGGCAGAAGTTTGCTGCAAGGGTAGGTCCCTCATGGAGAATGTCTGCTACGGCAGTGCAGAACGGAAATGTGGAGTTGGAGCTCCCACACAGAATTCCTCTGGGGCACCGCCTAGTGAAGCTGTGAGAAGACAGCCACTGTCCTTCAGACCCCATGATGGTAGATCCACTGACAGCTTGCATGGTGCACCTGGAAAAGCCACAGACCCTAAATGCTAGCCCTTGAAAGCAGCCAGGAGGAAGGCTGAACCCTGCATAACCACAGGGGTGAAGCTGCCGAAGACCATGGGAACTAACCTCTTGCATCAGCATAACCTGGATATGAGAAAAAAAGTCAAAGGAGATAATTGTGGAGCCTAAAAATGTGATGGCCCCACCAGATTTTGGACTTTCATGGGGCCTGTAGCCTCTTTGTTTTGGCCAATTTCTCACATTTAGAATGGCTGCATTTACCCAACACCTGCACCCCATTGTATCTATGAAGTAACTAACTTGCTTTTAATTTTACTGGCTCATAGGCAGAAGGGACTTGCCTTATCTCAGATGAAATGTTGGACTATGGACTTTTGAGTTAATGCTGAAATGAGTTAAGATTTGGGGGATGGTTTGTTGGGAAGGCATGATTAGTTTTGAAATGTGAGGACATGAGATTTGGGAGGGACCAGGGGCAGAATAATATGGATTGGCTGTGTCCCCACCCAAATCTCATCTTGAATTCCAAGGTGCTGTGAGAGGGACCCAGTGGGAGGTAATTGAATTATGGGTACAGGTCTTTCTCATTCTGTTCTTGTGATAGTGAATAAGTCTCATGAGATCTGATGGTTTTATAAGAGGAATTTTCCCTGCACAAGCTCTCTCTTGCCTGAGGCCATCCGTGTAAGACGTGACTTGCTCCTCCTTGCCTTTCACCATGATTGTGAGGCTTCCCCATCACGTGGAACTGTAACTCCATTAAGCCTCTTTCTTTTTTAAATTGCCCAGTCTCAGGTATGTCTTTGTCAGCAGTATGAAAATGTACTAATACAAATCTTTATCATTTATTTTGTATTTCTAGCATTTATGCATATTGGTAATAAAATTATAACAATCAGGTCATTTTTGTACTTAGAATCAGAAGTATTAGAAAAAAAATCTTGAAATTTATATACCTAAGAAACATTATTTTTACCATAAGCAGATATAGAAAATTTGTGATTATGTTTTGAACACTTTTATTTTGCATATGTATGTATGCATGTATGTATGTATTATAGAGATTAGATCTTTTATGTTGCCCAGGCTGGTCTCAAACTCCTGGCTTCAAGTGATCCTCCCACCTTGTCCTCTCAAAGTGTAGGAATTACAAGCAGGAACCTTCCCTCCCTGCTTGAACATTTTAAAATAAGTATTCCTAACTATAGATTCTGAATCACTAAAGGGACCTTGAGAGTCCCAAAGACCTCATTATAATCACCTGAAAAGATCGTTTTCTTGTTTTTTAGATTTGCAGGAAAAAAGGTAGAAATTGACTTTATTTGTGTTAATACACTTGGATGGCATAAAACTCTTGTATACACACAAAAGTGTCTTTGTTCTTTAAGTTGAAACCAGTTACTTTTTTCTGATATCAGTGATAACTAAGAGTTATTAATTACTAACCTTGGTAAAATTATCCTTCAAATAAAGGTGATTATGAGACCATTATTTTTATTATGGGATAAATAATACTAATTTCTACTTCTATCCTCATAAAAATCTGAAGAACTCATAAGAATTGTCAATAGACGTATTAGAAATATTCCAACTTCACTAGTCGTTGAAGTATAGTAAATTACATTGAAAGTGAGATGCCTATTTTCACTATCAAAATGGCCACCCCTCTTCTTTTTTTTTTGTACATTCACAGTCAATGCTAATAAAGATGTAATAAATACTCTTGAGCCTCTGAGGTGGGCAGTATGATACTCTTGTGCAACCTTTCTATTAAGCAATTTCTTTAAAGTTAGTCATAATTGTCTCTGGTTCCACTGCTAGGGATATGAGCTGTCTTACATCAGCTTCCATAACACTTAAATTTTCTTAAGTGCATGTTTGACTTAAATCAGAAATCAAGCCTGAGAAGGGATTTGGATGTAATAATATATTGACTCTTTTGACTTTTTAATTATGACCATTCTTGCAAGAGTAAGGTGGTATCTCATTGTGGTTTTAATTTTCATCTGGATGTGGTGAAACGGGAACAATTTACACTGCTGGTGGGAATGTGTAAACTAATGCAACCACTATGGAATAGAGTATGGAGATTCCTTAAAGAACTAAAAGTAGAAGTGCCACTCGATCCAGCAATACTACTACTGGGTATCTACCCAAAGGAAAAAGAAGTCATTATACGAAAAAGACACATTCACACAGATGTTTATAGCAACACAATTCGTAATTGCAAATATATGGAAGCAGCTTAAATGCCCATCAACCAATGGGTGGATAAAGAAAATGTGGTATATATACACCATGCAATACTACTCAGCCATAAAAAGGAATAAAATAATGTCTTTTGTAGCAACTTTGATGGAGCTGGAAACCATTATTCTAACTGAAGTAATTCAGGAATGGAAAACTAAATATCGTATGTTCTCACAAATGGGAGCAAAGCTATGAGGATGCAAGTGCATAAGAATGATATAATGGACTTTGAGGACTCAGATGGGGAGGATGGGAGGGGACTGAGAGATAAAAGACTACATATTGGATACAGTGTACACTGCTCGGGCAACAAGTACAACAAAATCTTAGAAATCACCACTAAAGAAGGTCCATGTATCCAAAACCCGCGTGTACCCCAAAAAATTTTAAGTAAAAATATAAATTAATTATAAAATAATACTAGTAATTTATTGACTCAATGTAGGAAGAGAAACGGTATGGGAATAGAAAAAGAGCCAAAAGGCAGTAAAGATTCATCTACGATAAAGTCTACACCTGGCTCTCTTGAGTTGCCATCTTGGCTGCCAGTACCAGGAGCTGGGGAAGGGCTAAACTTGAACATTAGCAACCAACACTCATATTTACTGGGAGATGGGCACATTGGTCCAAGAAAGAGGATTCAGTCAGTATACTAAAACAGATCTACCACATAGTTTTGGAAATAATCACAAAGGTGTAGTCAAGATTTTGTGTATAGATGGTCACTACACTGTTAACACTAATTAAAAATTGGTTCTTGGCTCTCACATTTTTTTTTTTTCTTTAAAGTAGTACAACATTTTTAGTTCAGTAGCATAAAATCTCTAGTAATTTGGAATAAAGAATAAATGGAAGAAAAATATGAAAACAATACAGACTTTCATCTCACAAATTTAGTTATTAAGCCAATATTTTTAAATTAAATTGCTAATATATGAAATTACACAAAAGCAGAGAGTTTGGTATGTTTCATAGTTTTGAGTAACACACAATTTGAGTAACCCAGCACAAAATGAAAATGTGAAACCCCTTGTTAACAATTATTAAGAATCTCAAAACAACAATAGCAGAGCCATAAACTATGATAACCTTTTAACTGTGGGGACTGTTTAACTGCACAGATCATATTCCCACAAAATCTGTCCTGCCCTGGGAGCAGACACTACAATTTTAAATGGAGAATAATTCAATTTTGATATATTGCCATGTGCTGGTGATAATTTCTTATGTTACGTAAGTACTACATATACAATAAACTCTTTAGATTCTAAATTTGTGGCAGCTTCGTATTTCATTTATTTATTAAATGAGAAGATAATTAGTTTAATATTATAATAAAATATATATTTGGAGAATAAATAACTTATAAACATATATTTAAAATATATCCAAAATTTTTAAAAGTTGAAATATTTTTGCAATGTATACATATAGAATTTACTCTTCTTTACACTGCAACAATAAAATAGAACATTCTAACTCAAAAATAAATAAATAAAAGGATGGCATAGGGATGAAAAAATTGTTTTCCAAAATTAAGATGTTTATCAGTTCTCTAACCATGAAGAATATAATCAATGCCTAACCATAAAAAATAAGAAAATCTTCAGACAGTTTGTATAAGTCAACAGGAGAAACTCAAAAAACCTGAGGAAATAAATATGCTGGGCTGTGTTTTATCAGCACAGGAGCAATGAGTCATTTAGGGGATGCTGGAATCTCTTGAGTAAGATCCACTTGACAAAGCTTTTGTGCCATCTGATGTCACTGTGACTCATGACAAAACTATTATTTTGGAAAACTGGCTTTTTTTAAAGCATGAATCACTAACTTGAGTTTTTAAAATATATTCATCTTCTAGCCACAGCAGAAACAAAATTAATTTTGAAGAAGGGGAGAATTGAGTAGTCAGGGTGCTTGTAGTCTCAAGTCAGGTACCAGGAAGGAAAAGCTCCATTGAGTTCACACAAAAAACGTAGCTGCCAATTGTAGACAATTTTGCTGTTTCTGGCTCCATTCCCTAACAGAGTCTTTATTTTTCCATCACCTAATACGTATCAATCTATAGACATTAAGCCAGAAAACAAAAAGCCATCCTTCCCCTATGAGACTAATAATAAGCATTGATAAAATCATTTCATGGATAGAAATTTTGTTAAAAGTTTACTATTGTGACATTTTAGTCCATCTGTAATTGTCTACTATTTATTCTGAAAGTGTCTGGAGACCCAGTTTTGATTCTACTTAATCTTTATGGAATTGTTCCACTCAAATACATAAGGTTGCACACATGCACGTGCGCGCGCGCACACACACACACCATGCTATTGACACGATTACATTAAGTAATTCTATTTACATTGAAAATAACAGTGTTACTGTTAACTTGTATCTCTTATGTACAACAGATGGTTTAAATGTTGCTTTTTTAAGAGTAGATTTGATACTAAGGTAGCTGTGAGACTATACAACTCCCTCTATGAGTATTGTTGATTTTGATGAATTGGTTATTTTTTCTCCCAAATGACAATATGTTCAAACAGCTGTTGAACATTCAGCCAACAACTATTAGGGTGACCCTACCCTCTGAAGATGTATCATCTTATCCTGAAAATATTCATTCATCTTTTTGGGTTCTCACATCATGATGTATGCATCTGTTACAAATTAATATTATAAAATTAATATTTGTGGAATTATAAGGGCTTGTATCTCTGTAGTAAAGATGTGTATTTTTTTTTTAACTTTTGTAAGACCATATGCTACAAGAAAGGGTAGTTTTATGAAAATATTGAGTAAAGTTATGAAATGAATAGTTATGAAATGCAAAAATATTAGCTAAACTATTTTCTGAGCTTTTACAATTTATTAGTAGTTTTATATGTATGAGTTCATTTTATTTTCTTAAAAAGTTCTGTGAAGTCAGTACCACTGATATCTGTATTTTAAGGATGAGGAATCTGAGGCTTGAATAATTTTAGTAACTTTTCCAAAGTCACATAGCTTGAAAGTGAAGGAGCATAGATTTGACTTTAGGCTCTAGTGCCTACAGACTTATGTATTACACTATTATGTATTTTAGAGGCCCCTTTAGTTATAAATTCACATTTTAAACATTTATTAAATTATTGATCTGTGATGTAGACAGGTATGCTAGAAGCATATTAGAAAATGGTTTACACATAGTATGTTTTATTGCATCATGTGAGTCCTCATGAGCATTGCAGAAATTTCATATAGTATGCAACAGCACTAAATTTTATTATTGTGTTAACAAAAATTTAACTCTAAATTTTTGTTAGAAAGTTAAATCTGACAGGCATCCATTGGATGGATAAAGGACATCTATTCCAGTTATGGAAATCAAGGGACAAAATAAAGACAGAGAGAAAACACTTCAGTATTTTTACCAAAATGCAGGTTAGCATTTCACTTTTCTGTTGGCTTAAGTCTCTTCTACCTCTTTATATGGGTTGCACTTTGAGGACAAGTATACTAATGTTCTCGTGTTATGTTCTCAGTGTCTACCTCAGTATTTGATATGTGGTTAATTCACGGTAAATATATACAAAGCAGGGAGGCAGACAGTGATATTGTTTGGCTGTGTCCCCACCCAAATCTCATCTTGAATTGTAGCTCCCCTAATTCCCATGTGTTGTAGGAGGGACCCAGTGGGAGATAAATGAATCGTGGGGGTGGTTTTCTCCATACCGTTCCTATGGTAGTGAATAAGTTTCACAAAATGTGATGATTTTGTAAGGGGGAACTCCTTTCACTTGGCTCTTCATTTGCTCTTTGCCTGCCGCCATGTAAGACATGCCTGTCACCTTCCACCATGATTGTGAGGCCTTCCCAGCCACATAGAACTGTGAGTTCATTAAACCTCTTTTTCTTTATAAATTACCCAGTCTTCGGTATGTCTTTATCAGTAGTGTGAAAATGGAGTAATACAGAGAATGAGTGAGGAAAGAGGTGAAAGGGAAAAAGGAAGGAAGGAAGGAAGGAAGGAAGGAAGGAAGGAAGGAAGGAAAGAAGAAAGGAAGGGAGAGAGGGAGGGAGGGAGGGAGGGAGGGTAGAAGAAAGATGTAAAGAGAATAAGAGAGAAATTATCAAGAAGATATTAAAAAAAAATAGCTATTATATGAGGAGTTAGGAAAAGAGGGCTTTAACCATGAATGAACAGAAACTTTTCTTAAGTTCACTTCATAACATATAGCATATTTGAGAAATAATTAGAAGTTGTGATAATTTCACCATGCCACATGGAAACTTATTTCATTATGTTTAAATCAAACTTTGTATAATTATATATGATAATTCCTAAATAGTCCTTTACTTTTAAAAGCAGGTAATGATATAACAATAACACTAATTTATTCAGACATGTTTACTCCCACACACAATCTTTTAAACAAGGTTTCAAGAATCTGAATTTCAGTTACAACAGCTGTCTTTTCTATTATATAAACACACTTTATTCTATAATTTTTTTTCTTAAATTGCCATACCAAGAAAACAAAAAAAGAAAAAAAGCAAGCATGCTAATTTGTCCACTTAGAAATTAAAGTAGAGGCTATTCTTGGAGAGGGAGTGGCAGTAGCTGATGGGTGAGGAGCATAAGGGAAGATTCCGGCTGTTGGTTATGCTCTGTTTCTTCATCTTGGTGCTGATTACATTATTGTTTGGTGTTTGTGCAAACCACCAAGCTGTATGTTTTTCTGTGTGTATATTATACTGGAATAAAAAGTTTAAACTTTTACAGAGTCCATCTTGCTCCATGTTGTGGTTTGTGCAAACATCAAGGCATAATTACAGAACAAACATATTTCAGACCCAAGCTTCAATCTCAAATCTGACAGATTTCTACACTTAGGCTATTAAGCATTATTCTTGTGCTCTTTTATTTTCCTAAACAATATTTACTTTACACATATCTAAGGAAGTCTACTCCTTTTACTCTGTCACTACAATATACTTTAGCTAGACTTATTTGATGTCTTAGATCAGCATCAGTTTTAGATTATTATTCCGTGTATGAATGGTAAAAGTTTAGTAATCATGTTAACTAAATTTCAAAAGGGAAAATATTGGTCTTTTACAAAAATGTACTTTTAAATCAAGTAGTTTTGTTGTGTTTCTGAAAAGGAAAGAACAAACAAAACTATAAATTGTGTTATTATTTGCTTCAATTTATCTACTTGAAATTAGTTAATCTACTTACAATATAAGATCTGTTGTTTCAGGTAGATAACTATATAATATGTTGGTATGCCATAATTTGTTTGTTACTATTGTGAAAAATAGTCCCACTGGTTTTCCAAAAGATACAGTAAACTGCCCACTAATTGCCAGAGGTGTTTATAAACCATCAGTCATCCCATAAAGGAGGCACGTATAAACATTAAACAGGATAAACTATTAATTTACTATTAATTAAAACTCTTGAATTTGTGCCAAATTAATTCAAATAAACATAAAAATTAAGAAATAAACCATTTTGTTGGACAACAGTGTAATTTTACTTTATATATTAACTACTGCCTCTGCTTCATAAGTTGACTCTACTTCATATTATATTTTTTAAACTCATTTTGGTGGTGTTCATTAATCTTTGAAACCTAACATGGCAAAATATAAATCATGTCATCTTATTTAGTATCTTGCCCTTGCAAAAAAGATAGTAATATTAAAATGAAAAGCAGTAAAAGGGTAAATGTACTGGCATGCTGTCTCTATTCAGCTCTTTGATTCCTTTCCCTTCTGAAAAATAAAGGGGATAAACTCAACTAGAAGTTATTAATAGTTTACCAATTGATTCATATGTCATTGCACTATACAAAGTTTGTAGAAAGGAGAAAAATGGATTTAATCTATTTGAATGCTCTATGCAACAAATGTCCTATTGCTCCGATAAGTGTTAGCCGTCAATTGATGACAGATACATGCCTTATAATAGGGAGATGTCAGTTACCAAGTGAAAGATAAAGTTTCATATATTTGAAAGTTAAGTTGAGACTAGGATAAGACACTAGTTTACCTGGACTTCCACTGTAAACAAAAGTATGCTAGTTTGGGGAGGGTTCCGGTATTTCCTGCCCTTTAAATATGCAGTTGATTCTGCTCTCCTCCTAGCACTATATGCTACACTCTAAGCTGTTGTCATTGTAGTAGTGATAGATTTGCTCTAATAATGAAAATGAATTTGCTTTGACACAATCATGGTTTCTCATGGTTTGTGACAACCAGCAATTGAAAGTGACCTCAGAATGGGAAAAAATAATCAAATGTTGCTCTCTCTTTTTGGCCAACGGACTTCCCTTAGAATTGTCTTACAGCACAATTTTTTTATAAAAAAGAGACATAAGAAGAAAACTTGTAATTATAATTATTACAAAAATTGCTCAGAAAGACAAATTTGAAGCAAATATGACAAATTACAACAAACTGCATACAGTTCATTCTTAAACATCTTACGTAAGAATATAAATTCAGTAAAATTTGAAAAAACAGAATAATCATGTCAATAATTTAAAACATTGATACTACAAGAGAAAGTATGAATTTTGTATTAAAACTTAGTGTTCCTTCACCTTTAATCCTAACCTCTTTGTTCCTTTTCCATGACTAACAATTCTAATATTATTTCCTTTCTGAATTGTAGGTGACCTTGCAATTATCTTCAAAATTTTGAAGAAGTAGATTATGCTGTCAGAAATACATAGCATATTTTCTTAGTCTCAATTAGTGATTGTTTCCTGGTAAGTATTTCAAAAGCCTAAAATGCTAAGTTGTGAGGTTTTCTGAGAGAAAATAAAATCTCATCTCTTGGAAAGTCATTTATAAAATTGTTTTTATCGAAACAATGGAAGATAACATAAAAAATCAGCTGAAACATGATATAAGAGGAAAAAAGTTCAAGAAATAAACACTCAAGGTGAGCCTCAACAAATCCATAACTTAATGGAGACCTAATTTTGCATACTTATATATGTACGAGTAGCGTGAATATTTGATGATTTTGCAAATAGCATCTAATTCTAGAACATTCTTGCTTCAACACTGTTTCTACTTCACAGTTTATTATTAGGCGATTTGATATAAATTTTTGGCTAGTTAGGTTAGAAGGTTTTATACTCTTCCAGGTTTCTTTTTCTTTACTATCCTTTCTGCAAATTTATGTTAACCAGTTATTTTAATCAGGAGGAATTTCATCCCCAGAAGACATTTGGCAGTGTCTGTAGACATTTTTCTTGGTCGTAATTGGGGATGGGAAGGTTGTATTCTCTTTTGATACAAGCCAATGATGTTGTTAAACTGCCTACAATGCACAGGCAAGTCCCCCACAACAAAATTGCCTGGCTTTAAATGCCAATACACCATTGTTGAGAAACCCTGATCTAAACCATGATGGTAAAATAAACTCTGTAACTCACACATTTTTTATGTTTTTTCTAAACAATGAAACAAACAAATGTTCTCAATATTTCAATAGTTCTTGTGTTGGTTACCTATTGCGATATAAAGGCCCCAAACAGTAGCTTAAAATGGTAGCCATCAATTATTTTGTTTATGAACTCAGCAGTTGAGTTGGCTCAGCAAGTCAATGTTTGTCTCACCTGTGTCTCTCATGCAGCAGCAGTCACACAATGTCTGGGGATGGGGTTATCTTAAAAGCCCTATCACTTGCATAGCCTGGGCCTGTGCTAGAAAGAATTAAACAACTAGTGCTTAATCAGTACGGGCTGCATGGACATCTCCTATCTGTATATGGTTTCTTTACCTGATCTCTCCACATCAGGGGTCCCCATCCCCTGACCATGGACCAGTACTGGTCTGTGGTCTGCTAGGAACCAGGCTGCACAGCAGCAGGTGAGCGGCAGGCAAGGGAGCGTTACCACCTAAGCTTCACCTCCTGTCAGATCAGCGGGGACATTAGATTCTTATAGGAGCAAGAACCAGAACCCTATTGTGAACTGTGCAGGTAAGGGACCTAGGTTGCATGCTCCTTATGAGTGTCTAACTAATACTGTTTATCTGACATGGGACAGTTTCATCCCCAAACCGTCCCACCCCCTCCATTGAAAATTTTTTTCTATGGAACTAGTCCCTGGTGTTAGAAAGTTTGAGGACCACTGCTCTACGTTGGTGGCCTCGGGTAGCTGGGTTTCTTTACATGATGGTTACTTTCTTAAAGACACAATGTCCTCAGAAAGACTGGCACAAGCTGAATAAATGCTTCTCTACAGTTACACAGTATTTTTTCTAGCATATTCTGTTTTTCAAGTTAGTCACAATGTCCTGTCCTGGTCCAGGGAAAGTTAACATAGCCCCTACCTCTCAAATGAATGAAGATTGTCAAAGGACTTGAGGGCACATTCCACCTTAGTATCACAAGTACTTATACTTTTACCACATGCAAAACACACTCACTCCCTCTCAAGACTTTCAAATGTCTCATATATTGCAATATCACACTTAGGTTTGAGGTTTTAGTATCCTGTTATCTAAATTAGATCCATGCACATAAGAAGCTCTGTGCTTGTGGTTGTTTCAGTACAGCTCCTTCAGTGCTGTTCCTCTCAACCTGTAGATATATGATCTAAAGAGACAAGTTATCTACCTACCATATAGCTAACATACGATGATGGCTCACATGTAGAAGAATTGATACAATTCCATTCAAAATAGGTAAAATGGGAGGCAATCAGAGTCACTGATTCATAGCAATTCTGAAATCCAGCTGAGTACATGTTGCCAGTTTCTTGATGACGGCTCAGTCTTATTGCCTGAGAATGATTTATCATACCCCTTTGGTCTGCTTTCTGGATCTTGGTTCTGTGGTCTGAATCATCCTTCTTTTTACATAATAAATGATTGGTGTTTGCAGCGGAGTGTTCTCAGCTAGCTTTCTGCTCACAGATATCCTGACATCTAACTTCCTTTTAAATGTTATACTGTCCCTATTCTTGCATTCCCACCTGACAAAATTTCTTTAAAACTATGTGGGTTTTTAATGAATTAATGTGTACTTCCTTCTATTAGAAAAAATACACACTCACAGATCTCAAGGATGTTATGGGGAAAGTCTTTGAAGTTATTAGATCTCCTGTTATTTTACAGAGATTATCTGTGAGGGAAAACCTTGGCCTCACTAAAAGACTTCTTGACTCTTTGAGAGAGTCTACAAAACTTAACCTCAGTTCTTTTGGGATCCTTAACAGAGGGCCATCTTGAATTTGATCTTTCATTATAAAATATGTCTTCATTTAAAAATATTTTGCAAATGAGAGAGCCTTGGACTGAGAAATATTATGCAGGTGGACAGGTGGGGGAAAAGAACAAAGAAATTCCTGATTTCTTTCCATTTTCTCTAAATATGACTTAGGATTAAATATAAACTTTTCCAACTTTCTTGCTTTATTATCCTTCTACATGGCATTCTTGGGGTTGCTGGATTTCTTGATAACTAAAGTCTCCTAAATTAAGTGTTCCAAGAGAGACCTACAGAAGCTGCATGACCTTTTATAATCTAGCCTCAAAGTTATGCAATATCTATTGTTCTGCAATGTATTTATTGAGACACTCCCACAAAGCCCTGAGGTTCAAGGTGGTGGAAACAGACTTGGCTTCCTGATGGGAAGGAGAGTCAAAGAACTGGTGACATTTAAAACTATCACAATGTTCTATATGGTATGTTTATTTTAAAGTACTACCCCAATTAGGTCCTATTAATATTAACATCTATGTCGTCTGTTCATGATTCAAGTTTTTCCCATAAAGATCTAGCTCCTTACTCCCCTATATCTCTTTTTAAAGTCTGACTCAATCATCCATCCAAAATTATTAATGATGGCTTACCTGTGTCAGGAGCAATAAGAAAAAAAATTAAATACAGGACATGATTTATGACCTTAAGGCACTCATAAGTTAGTTGAGGAAAATTCTAAAATATGAAACACAATTCTAGAATATCAACTGATATAATAGCATGTTAAAAATGAAATTTGGATTTAGTCATTATAAAATAGAGGGATTGTTTATAGAAATTCAATAAGGTGATTAAAATGAATCCTCTCACTCACATCAAAGATACATGGTGGTTGAGAGTTGGAAAATAATGAGCTGTAATATTTAAGGAAGATGTCTTTGGAAAGAGCTGAGCAATAAGTTGTATACGTTGCCCTTCCTCATACTCCCATTTATATACTAACGTCAAAAAATTGAGTGTAAAATTAATCCCAAGTTGGTGAGAGAAACTTTGACCAATCAAGAATCTGATACGTATTTGCTGATGGGTATGGGGCCAGTGTAGAACGGTTATTGACTCATGCTTGAAAAACTAAAGGGGAAACAGAGAAGGTGGCAAGTGCAAAGTAATCAGTTTGTGTCAAACGTGCAAGAATGTGATGCACCATGTGTGGAGCTAGCAGGAAGCACACTGGCCTGTAATCATTTATAAAAGAATCTTGTCACAAACAATGACCTTGCAGGACCTTGCAGGACCTGAAGATTTTAGCTAAGACTGTAGGTGCATTATGTCAACATTGAGGATTAATTAGAAGAAACATAATTAAGAGAGGCCCTGCTTACACCAAGGGAGAGGGAATCTGAGAAATTTGAAACAGCCATAGAAATGCACCATAAGGGAGAAAAAAAAAAAAAGTAGACTAGAGCAATTCATCTGGCTCAGAAGGCTTGTATTCACCTTTAAAATGTTCTTATCCACTTTCCCCTCTTCTCTCCCCTACCTTGACCATAGATTTAGAAGAATCTTGGCTAGCAAGTTTAGTTTGGATTGGGGAACTAGCAAAGAGTGAAGAATCATTTAAGAGTGAGGAATCATTGTAATGTCTTACATTACAAAGTCCCTTATTGAGGAAGAGGGAAACACTTCAAATCAGGTTCAGAATTTGATTATTCTATGGGGTGATTTATTCAAATTTTACTGAATTGGGAATTCCTTTGCCTTAAAGTGACCATAAGGCTTTATATAACATAAGATTGAACGAAAGAACACATGAGGTTTGCCAGAGGGTTCAAACTGGGTCCCTGATTGTTTAAGTCTCTTTATGTAGCACACCATGCTTCAATGAAATCTAATACTGTATATTTTAAAGGAATATATTCAAATCTGTGATTGTGATATTTGATGTGGGTAGAATGGTTAGCTCAGGTATTATTAATCTCATGTCATTCAATGATAGAACTGTGGATAATATTTATTTCCCTGGTGTTGCTAAATCACCCCATATGTCAAACTCTTACATCCTAGATTAAGCAAATATCAACATAAATAACAAGGACAGTAAATAGAAGAATGCTATGGCTGGGTGAGCACTTTAGCACTTTACAGTCATCTTTTAGTAATGGTTCTGTTCTCCCACCAGTGAGCTCAAGAACTAGAGAAATGAGGATGACAGCAGGAGGGAAGGCATTGTTAACTGTGCATGACAGGAAGAAAGCAGGGAGCAAACTGAAAGAGGGAACTGTAGCATTGCTACAGGCCGGAGAAGACTCTGAGCATGCATCTTTTTCCAAAGATCCTAAAGGACAGAGTAAAACAGAGCCAGTGTCCTTATAGCAGTTAAGCATCCAAAGTTGAGTAGATGCCAACAAAAGACTGAAGATTTATAATTCTGTTGTGGGACCTTTTCTTGATAATGAACCAACTTGCTGAAAAAGTAAACATGCAAACATTGTAAATACATATATATATATGTATATATATAAATGCTTTATTTTCCCCTAGCTCAATACATTTTGTGAACACATAGCACACTATCAAAACCACCTCAACGAATGACCTGGAGATCCCAAAGTAACACATCCTGCCAAGTCAATAGTTTTTAAGAGATTTATCAAGAGTCAATCATAAAATAATAACAGAACTTTTGTTAAAGCAGAATATATTGGTTGTTGTTACTAAAAGCCTCTACATCTCTATTCATATCTCAGCATTGCTTTACTCTGCTCCCTCGGAGTAGCAAATAAAAACAAAAGACCTAATTTGGTTTATTCACACACTTCAAAAATTAACTCTAGGTCAAATGTCCATTCCTCATTCTGGTTTTGGAGGTTATAAAGGGGTGGAAACTGGGTCATTACTAACTGGTATATATAAAATTATCTGAGATATTTTAGTAGGGAGCATATGGTATTCATATGGAAAATATAGGTCCACCACATTCTGATGCTAAACCCAAGTGTTGTCCTGCTAATTATTTGTGTTTCCTGAGAAGAATATAGAGACATATGTGCAATACTGGGGTTGAATTCATGTTCAAATCTGTACAACTGTTTTATACTCGGATAGCCATATCACACAACATTAATTCAGTAATTTTATATCAATTGACTACCAACGTTGTCTCTTACTACTCTGAATTTTAAGAATATCAAACAACTAGGAAACCAAACACAGCATGTTCTCAATCACAGGTGGAAATCGAACAATGAGAACACTTGAACACAGGGTGGGGAACATCACACACCGGGACCTGTCGTGGGGTGGGGGGAAGGGGGAGGGATAGCATTAGGAGATATACCTAATGTAAATGACGAGTTAACAGGTGCAGCACACCAACATGGCGCATTGTATACATATGTAACAAACCTGCATGTTGTGTACATGTACCCTATAACTTAAAGTATAATAATAATAATAATAAAGAATATCAAACAACTAATGCTGCTAGTTTCATCACTGTTCCTCAGAAATTTATCAGTAAATAATTACAGTGTATGACTTCCTACATAAACTCCCTAAGCCACTGTGGATGTTATGGAAATGAAACGTCTATCTTAGACAATAAACCTTTGTTAAGGTAATGCATTAGTTTTCTAGGGCTGCCAAAACATAGTGCCACAAACGGATTGGCTAAAAACATCCGAAATTTCTTGTCTCACAATTCTGGAGGACAGAAGTTTGAAATCAAGATGTCCCTTTGAAGCCTGCAGGAAAGGATCTGTTTCAGGCCTGTCTTCTGGTTTTGGTAGACTCAGGGGCTCTTTGGCTATAGTTGGCCATCTTCTTGCTGTGTTTCTTCACATTGTCTTCCCTCTGTGTGAGTCTGTATCTCCGAATTTCCCCTTTTAATAAGTACCTATTATATTGAACAAGGGATCATTCTAGTGACCTCATTTTAATTCAAATACCTCTATAAAGACACTGTTTCCCAATAAGGTTACATTCTACGGCATTGGGGAACTAAATACATGAGTTTGGGGGGACACAAGTCAACCCCTGAAAGACAGTCTCCTTTTCTTTACCATTTTTTCTAAAAGTTTAATTTTTAAAATATTTCAATTAAAACGTTAAAATGCTATTGTAACGTTTTTCGGTTATCTGGAGGTTGTAATACAAATAAAATGTAACGACTGCCTTACATTTCATTGGTAAATATGCAAAAAGCATGTAATTAAATTGTTCCTCTCTGAAAAGGTTTCTGAAATTGTGTGTTTGCAAATTGTACATGTGTAAGTCTTTTCTTGTTTAGATAACAATTAAAACAGGAAAACAAAGTTTTTCCTTAATTTGAACATGTATTTGTTCGATACAAGGTTCAAAATAGTTTATGGCAAATGAGCACTCCAACGCTCATTCTTTTAAATTCTTGACTTCAGGATGCATACACCTATTTAGTGACCTCCTCAGCACTGTTGTTTCTCCCCAAATGGTAATGCTTTAATGATATCATTGGTCTTTGATAAAATTATGGGCATCTCTAATAATTTTCTGAAACTGATTTTTGCTCAATAACAAGTGCTTCAAAAACCGGGTCATCCAATGCTTTAAATTTGTTGTTATTACTTGCAGAGCCACCTTTTGGGACCCCTACCTCCTCTGGCCTACCATAATATATGGGGTATTTAAACAGCAGCATTATGTATAGCTTGATTATGATATTTTCTCCACTAAAAATAACTATTAATAACTACCTGAGCTTCTACATAATACATGCAGTAGCTAGAGTGACATATTAGTTCATTCATGTGATGTTCAAAATGAAAATAAGATGTGCTATGTATGAAAGACAGCCTTTGATATTGGTGAAAAGTCATGTCATAATGTCAACATAAGTTGTTAATTTACTGAAAGCTTAAAAATCAACATTGTCTCTTGAACTTATCTTTCCTATCTAACTCTAACTTTTCATCCTTTGACCAACATTTTCCCAACATCACTGCACCCCAACCAGGCCAGCCTTTAGTAACCACCATACTACTCTGTACTTCTGTGCTGAAGGTAGATGTTAAGTGTTCTTACGACAAAAATGATAATTATATGAGGTAACGCTTTTTTTAACTAGCTAGATTCAACCATTTCACAATGTATAAGTACTTTGAAACATCATGTTTTACACAATACATAAAACTTTATCTGTCTGTTTAAAATAAATAATCAACATCACTCGAATTTAATAAGATCTTTCACAGTGATTAATAGCTTAATAAATAGTGTTTTAAAAGTCGAAATTTCTGAATATCATGGAATTGCCTAGCACTTTATTTGCTTTATTATATGCTGTAAAATAAAAGACTTAAACTGAGGAATTGACTTCCTTAGAAGCTATAGTACACCAGATTTTCCTCCTTTTCCCCAATTTTTAATGACCAAGGAGCCGTGTGACAATTGTTACTTAATTGGTTCTCTGTTAGTTAGGTGCCAGTTCTCCGAATCTCAGTGAAGAATATCACATCCTTATCCTTAAACAACTTGGGTGTAAGTGACAATGATTTTGAGTCAGACCAGACAAGATTAAAGACTCCACAAAAACTGGATAAATACGGAGGCTAAAATCATCAGCGCACCCTGCCATTTTTTTTTCTTTTTTCTTTCTTTTCTTTTCTTTTTTTTTTTTTTTCCTTTGTAGAGACGGAGACCTCTTCTGTCACCCAGGCGGGAGTATAGTGGGCGATCTCAGCTCACTGAAACCTCCGCCTCCTGGGTTCAAGCAATTCTCCTGCCTCACCCTCCTGAGTATCTGGGATTACAGGCACACGCTGCCTCACCTGGCTAATTTCTTTTGTATTTCAGTAGAGACGGGGTTTCACCGTGTTGTCTAGGCTGGTCTCGAACTCCTGAGCTCAGGCAATCTGCCCGCCTTGGCCTCTCAAAGTGCTAGGATTACAGGCGTGAGACACCGCACCTAGCCCAGCGCCCCCTTTTTATTCTGTATAGGACCATGCTGTTGTCACATTTGTAGTTGAAATGCGGCAGACGCAAATTACGACTTTATAGTAAGATGCTGAAGAATTCTGGCTTTTCAAACAACCTTTCCAAATGTGGAAAAGATTCAAAGTTGCATTACGGTTGCATTTTTCCTAGACTTTTAGGAATTAACTGCTTTATCTCTAAAATAAATATAATAGAATACTTATGAATATTAGAGAAAATATATAACCACACTTCAAATCCTTCACAGAAGAAAGTTCAGTGTCTAAAGATTATGGATCATTTCCAATTGAAACCGGAGCTCCTTCAAATGCTCATCTCAAAAATTCAGATAATTACAACAGAAACATCCTCTATCATTTGACAAAAGACAGTTTAAAACATTGGAAATTTGAGCAAGATAATGCCCAAAATATAGCTATATCTTCCTCTTAACATTTAAGAAAACAATTTTTAAAGTAAGTCATAAAGAAGTCACATGAATCCACATTATCTTTATTTCCTACAACAAACGTTTCTGTAACTTAAGGCATAAATTTATAGAGTTGGAATGTCAATATGCAGGTGACAGATCCGAGAGAGATCCAAAAACGTAAATTGCCCATTTGAAAAACATTGCTGTGTAAATCTGTGGTTGACAATACAATATTACTTAATGTATTTTATATGCCTAAACTCCTTCTTATTCACTGGCATGAAGAAATGTGTCTATTCACATTAAGCAAAAATGGTTGATTTGTTTTACTGGACACAGGGAACTGTACAATCTAAATGTTTCTCCTTTTTTTGTCATACAGTCTAGCAACACAACATTGTTTAGAGTACAACTGTAGTGAATTATTGATTGGGCGTTTGTTAATATGTGCATACTCCTTTCTAATATTTTTTTGCCCTGTTCTTATTGTTTGTGTTTAATATGCATGCAACATCAAATCAAACTTTACTGTAATTCAATAAAATGTAGTAGTTACATATAAAGATAAATAAGCATCACCTGTATTGGTGATTATAGCTAATTATTGACAATTTAAAATTAATTTGAAAATGTAGAGGTGTTATTCGCAAAAGTGTAAATGTTTAAATATTATAGCAAAAAGATTTCTTCTGTACAGAAGTATTTGGATATACCTAAGAGTCTGCAGAGGACTTAAAAGTGTATTTTCCATTTTAAGTAAAATCCTATGGCCTTTAAAAACTAAGATGTGAGTTATATTTTAACCCACCCTAAGTTAAATATATTGAAAGGCTCTATTGTAATCACATCTTCAAATGTATGTTATCTTCATTTTCATCTATGTTGAGCCCTTAACAATAATTTTTATCTTTTATATTGTTAAATCCAAATTATTCCACCTTAGTGGACACTAAGTGTTTAAAGCAAATACAGTCTCGACATATAAAACTTGATGTGCAGTTTTAAAATCATATATAGTACTTACTTACCCATCCAAGTAGAATGTAACAGCAGCTGAGAGGCTGTCAAGGAGAAAAATGCCAGAAGGATTAATAAATCATATTGCTATAACATGATGATGAGAATTATAAACAGCCATGTAAAAATTAGGTCACTAGCAGTCAGATGACTTGGCTTCTTTTAGTGGTGGTAGTAGAGGAGTGTATATTTATCTTTTGTTATGCCCTGGTAAGTAGCTGGCAAGCTTGCAATATATAAATATTATTTAAAGATGTTATGATTGGCTTGAATCCAGGAAATGTTCTCAGATTTACCATTAGCTATCAGAGATCTTAAATATTGCTAGAGAGGATTGAAGAGGCAAAGAAAAGCTACAAGTTTAAAAATATATATATTAATAGTAAAAATCTTGAGAGGATTATTAGGAAATAAAGTATGCATACTTAATGATACAAAAACTTAAAAACAATAACATCTACATGTTCACATAGTTCATAAGAAAGAGTGATTATTAAAGCATGTTATTGAAACAAAGGAATAAGTGATCTAAAACAAGGGCTTACAGAATATTTTTTAAAACTTTTTAATATTTTCATTATTTCATATATATGGAAATTATCATTCATAATGTACTTCTATAATATTATATATGAAAAGATCTATGTTGTTATTCACTGCCATTACTTACAACTTTACACAAAAGTAGTAATATGACCACCAGAACAAAAAAAAGAAACAAAAACTCACTTAATTCTCAATCCTCATGCAATTTAACTGAAGAAGCTTTTGAGAAGGCCAAGTAATAACTTAATTGTGATGTACCAGATTTACTTTGGTGATCTAACAATGCTCATGCAATTAAGGTTGTTTATTGATAAATAAATTTTATTCAGATAAAAGTTAACTATATTTATAAAATCGTATTTCCACAGAAAAAGTCTATGAGGAGATGTGTTTATGCAATAAATGAGAAAAGTTTTTTAATATCAATCCACTAAAATGATTCTACCTTGTATTACATAAATTAATAACCCTTGTTATGAACATAGATTTTAAAATATAGTCAAGAAGTAAGAAAATCAAGGTCGTTTATAATTCTACCTTGTGGAGTTATTCATTATTAATATTTGAGTCTACATGCCTGTCTTATTGTAGAAATTTTGGCTATTGAAGAAAAACACAAAGATATGTAAAATACAAAGATGTAAAAAATGAATATTTGGCTGGTCGCGGTGGCACACGCCTGTAATCCCAGCACTTTGGGAGTCCGAGGATGGTGAATTACCTGAAGTCAGGGGTTTGAGACCAGTCTGACCAAGATGGCAAAACCTCATCTCTACTGAAAATACAAAAATTAGCCTGGAATGATGGTGAGCACCTGTAGTCCCAGCTGCTTGGGAAGTTGAGGCAGGAGAATCGCTTGAATCCAGGAGGCGGAGGTTGCAGTGAGTCAAGATCTCATCACTGCCTTCCAGCCTGGGTGACAGAGTGAAACTCTGTCTCAAAAGAAATGAATATTTATTATACTCCCACTCACTACTATTGAGTTTGCTGCATATTATGCCACACTTTTTTCTATTTACATACCAATGTGTTTTAATATTATCGTCTAGCGTACAGATATATGTATAGATACCACTACATAATTATGAAAATACAGTGTTTTCTAACTTATTTTTTGTCTTAGCATTATATACTAGACGCCTTTCAATATCAATTCAAATGCATCTACTTATTTAATGATTATATGCTTATAATAAAAGACTAAGAATAATTAATTCACATGTAGCTTTCTAGTAATAGAATAATTCTGCACTTAACTATAACTCTTGATTATTAAATAAGGTTTTATAGTTAAAACATAACAAGGCTAAAGTAATTTTGCAAGAAAACACATAAAAGATGGTAAGAAGAATTGATGTTCCATGAGAATTTCAATGATAGATGCTATTACATTTGCCAGCAAAACAGGGTAAGTATAGTCAAAAATCATTTAATTGTACATTTAAAATAAGTAGAAGAGTATCATTGAATTGTTTGTAACACAAAGGATAAATGCTTGAGGTGATGGATACCCCAGTTACCCTGGTGTGTTTATTACGCATTGCCTGCCTGTATAAAAATATCTCATGTAACTCACAAAGATATACACCTCCTATGCATCCACAAAAAATTTGAAAAAATAAAAATTAAAAGAAAAGGAAATAAACTTTTATAACTAATAAAGTCAAGCACTTCCTTCACTGAAGGCAGGTGTAAAAGATTTGATTCTGAATAGAATAATGAATAATAATGAATAATGAATGAATTACTGGGAGATTAATTCTGAAGATTTTCCTAGGTTGATGCTAAGAACTGCTATAAGTTATTTCCCAAAATTGAGAGGGCATTTGAAATTTAGGAGCTATTTAAATGTTGTTTAATTTTTATTTCAACTAACTTATTTTTGTCAAATTTATATGCATATATATTAAATGTAAAAACAAACAAACAAAAAAACTGTGGAAACAATCATGTGTTAAAAGGATGATATGTATTTGAAGAATGGACACATTCTCATAACAAAAGTCCTGATAAAATGTTGTACAACACTTCAGCTAATAGCTATGAAATCATTCCCCAAGATGGGAGTAGAGTATCTGTTCCAGTTTTTTCTAAGGTGTTGACTTTTTAATGGGAGATTTAAAATGTTTATACAAACTTCGATTGCTATTGTTCCTAATAGGCACCATCAGAAATAACATGCTTTATATTGTTCAAGACACATTTGTAAAAATAAATCACTTCTCACTTTTTTGATATTAATCATGGTGTAGTTTCTTTTCAAAATCTTAGGTGATGGAAGAATAAATCATGTGCTGTAAATACCCTTTGAACCACAAGCATTGCAAATTGACATTACAGCAGAGATTTTTCTTCTTGACAGCTTATCGTAGGAGCCAAATAGCCCTAGATTTTCATTAAAGAAGAACCGAATAAATCTGGTCAAACATAAATAAAACAAAGTATTTGTTTATCACTGTAAAGAAATCAGCTTATAGATTGGATTCTATATAATATTTATGCCAACTGCTACTTGATAGATTAAAGTTAGCAGTAATTTTGCTGTTTTCAAAGGGCCAGAGAAAGGGGAATTTATTAAATGAAGAAACTGCACCTCGATTTGTTCTAAGGGTAGGAAATAAAAAGTAAACACAGGGATAAAGTCATATCATCTTTTTCAAGGCACAGATGAAAAAACATGTACAAACATGCTACAGAGTTATTTGATTAACAGCAAATGCTTCTGCCAATACAAATCTCAATGCTATAAGCTGTTGTTTTGTCAGTGTATTTGTAGGATAAAAGGAATCAGCTTGAACGTATTCTAAAATACACCAGAAATAGTGTCTCTGTCTAAACATGTGATATATTGACATAAAAAGATCAGATGAGCAATTTTTAATACCATAAATTCATACAAAGAGCCAGAAAAAGAGCCAAGGATCTCCTGCTATTGCATAATTCATAGATATCATTAAATGTAAATTTCCAGTAAAATACTGTTGTGTTTTTGGCGTAGGAATTAAGTTCTGCACATGACTGTGGGTTAAAGAGGATATCAAAGTAAATATACTACAATTTAAGGCAGAATCTAAATTAAGGATTATGATCTTCCTCTTCCATTTTAAAAATATTTTTATTATAACAGCTATTAACAAACTATTGTTATATAATAGATGTTGTGCTTACTCTTCAGATGTGTTCACTTTATTTAATCCTCCACAGTACTTCTATGAAGCAGCTATCGTTAATGCCACTCTAGACATGAAAAAACTAGTCACAGAGAGACAGTAATTTGCTTTTGGTCAACTAGTTAGTGAGTGTCAAAGGCAGCAGTGAAGTAAGATTATCTGATTCCCGTGGCTGTTCTTTTGATTCTTGTGTAGATGTCAAAATAACCCATTTGCATAGAACTTTTAGAATTCTTAAAGAAATTTTAAGCCTGTTATCTCATTTTTCCCTTGTAACTATTATATTCAGTCTGTGGGGCGGTAGCTGTTCTGTATAATAGAGACACTAAAAATATGTCTGGTTTTTAGTAGTAGTTTTAGGAGTGATTAACTTCAGAGCGTATGATATTATCAACTGAAGATTCTATTGCAATTGCATCTCCCTTGCCTTCTGCCCAATCCAGCTTTTCTTACTCCCTTCACAGTGGTTTTCTCTGATAATATACCCAAATAAATTTCTTGCATGTTAATCCATATTTAAGAGTCTATTTCCAGGGACACTAACCTAAAATAGTAATTTTCAATATCAAGCCATTCTCTTGAGTCTTTTGTTGAATCATCTTAGTCTCTTTAAAATTCTTTTGCTCTTTTCTTATATTTTTTTAGTACCTTTGTTTATTATTGTAACCTGCGAAGTATATTTGCTTCTTAGTTATGTCATTCTGTTCCCATATTTGGAGGCTCCAGCTTGTGGCACTTTGTTTCCTTAGGTATTTTGTGATTTTTCTTTAGTATAAATTTACATTTCCAAATTTTTACTTGTGATAATTGCTTGTGGTGACTGAAGACAAGTTCTTCTGGGAAAAATAATTGTAATTGTTTCTGCTAGGTGCCTGGGGGCTATACCAACCTAGATGCACTTTAAACTGTAGTATTGCATTAAAGTTTTCACATCACACAATTTGAGGAAATTCAGGCTGCCATCCAACATAAAGGCTGTTTTTTTTAGCTAGAAGCATTTTTTTTCCCCTTCATTTAGGACTAGAAGTCAAGATAGGTATAGCTCCTTATAAAACCCTGAATGAGTGGACATTTATTCCTGTTTTACACTTACATGGAGGGGCTAGGCCATTTAGAGAGCCCAGGTTTAGGCTGGGATTATGTTTTTGATTTTCTGTTTTCAGTCACCACTGGACACTTTCTCCCTTTACCCTGTGCTTTGAAAATCTATGAAAACAAAAACTCAAGTTTACTAGAATGTGCAATGGATTTCAAGGTGGAAACCAGTATCAGCAATCTGCTTGTCACTTTCATTTTATCCTTTAATTTATTTATGTCTTGGAATACTCTTTACTTTCTATTTAGTTCATCATTGCATTTGAATATTTTACTACGACAGTACCCAATCTTTTTGGCACCAGGGAATGGTTTCATGGAAAACAATTTTTTCACAGACCAGGATGGAGGCATATGGTTTCAGGATGTTTCAAGTGCGTTGCATTTGCTGCACACTTTCTTTCTATTATTATTACATTGTAATACATAATGAAATAATTATGTAACTCACCATAATGTAGAATCAGTGGGAGCCCTGAGCTTCTTTTCCTGCAACTAGATAGTCCCATCTGGGGGTGATGGGAGACAGTGACAGATCATCAGGCATTAGATTCTCATAAGGCTTGTGCAACCTATATCGCTTGCATGTGCAGTTCACAAGAGTTCAGACTCCTAAAAGAATCTCATGCCAAGGCTGATCTCACCGGAGGAGGGGCTCAGGCGGTAATACACTGATGGGGAGCAGCTGTAAATACAGATAAAGTTTCTCTTGCTCTCTGGCTGCTCAGGTCTTGTTGCGTGGCTTGGTTCCTAACAGGCCATGGACCAGTATTGATCTGTGGCCCAGGGTTTGGAGACCCCTGTTTTAACATATTCAGCATTTATATTTTGTTTATTTTCTCTAGGAAAAAAAAAAAAAAAAGATGAAGAGATTAACCATTCTGCCGTACTGCAGAAAGGTAAGTTTCTCCCACTAATTGTCATCAAATAGTTTAATTTTTAATATATGGTCCTTTTCCCCCAGCGCAGCCAGCTGTAATTAAGTGAAAGTAGAGAGCAGAGATGTGAACACTCTTGTTTTTTTTTATTTTATTTTATTTTAGTAAAAACTCTATTACTGACATAATAGGCAAAAATTTGGAAGAATGAAAAATTAAATCACTCTTCCCTCTCATCATAACTAAAGGATAATTACACTATCCAGTATAGAGAAAGGTTGAAAAATGCATTAGAGAGCAATATTTAAAAGGTGATGAGATCTAAGAAGAGGCCATTTTCATTGTATTTTCTGCTATCATTGAGAAGTACATGAGATTTTGACAGAACCCACAGAATAGTTTGGCAATCTAAAAATAATGCATTTGCCCTTAATTATTTTTGGAACAGTGTAAAGAATTATGCTTTTAGAATTCCCCTATAACCCAATGAAAAGAGTTAAGATGTATTTTTGTTGCTAAAGAAGGGGAAGGCACAAGGCAGCCATAGCAAGTATCCTATGATCCCAGAGTAACAAGAGAGAAAGGAAAAAAAATATGGCTGAGAGAAAACAAGCAGATGTTGAAATGATCTGTGGTTGTGATAAGAAGACATTATAACAAAGAGTAGTGTAAAACATATGTCAAGAAACCAGATGGAAATACAGAAACCTCAACAGATGCCAATGTGGTGGGTATGTGAGACATGATTGTACATCGCAATAGATGTCAGTATAGGACAATGGAAGGCTGATTCTCAGATGCCACACCATCTAATATAATTGTACCGTATGAACTTTCCAGAAGTTAAACCAATACAAAAAGCAAGGAAGAAAGGAGGGAGACAATTTTGATTTTACTGAATTAAAACCCGAAATACCTGAGAATCCTTTAAAGCCTCTGAATTTACTTGGAATTGATTCAGTTAACTTTTTCTGCCTCCAGGTAAAATGGGAATGCAGTTAGAAGACAATTCTGATTATGAAAAATTGAATGAAATTAAAATAAAGAGAATTACATATTGTGTTCACTTGACTTTTACGAAATATGTGTCCACTACACGTGGAGATCAAGAGGCTAGTCTCTCAAGAAAAATGTTGTAGTCAATTCTGTAAAATACTGCTGACAGCTAAGGTAGGATGGGAATATGTAGGATCTGGCAACAAATTAATAATTGGTGACATAGAATCAGAACTCTAGTGTGGCAAAATTAAATGAAAGTTGAGAAAGTTTAAGTTGCATTTATAAAAAAGAAAATAAAACCTATTGTTAAAAGCTGGTTATGAAGGGAGATTGAAATAAAAAGACAAATTAAAAATAATAGCTAATAAGAGATATGAGGTCAAGACAAAGCATGCTATGTTTTATTTAAGATTAGGGATACGAGGTCATATTTGATCAGAAGGAGACAGTGACAGAAATTAAGATGTTGAAGACTCAGGAATAAAAACAGCTAAAAACAATGGGAGTAGAGGGGAATGTATGTGCAGGGGCTGAACTTGAATTGGAGCAGTGTATTCCTTCATTGTAATGGAAAGGGGCACAGTATGAGCTAAATATTTGTGCCTCCTCTCAAAATTCATGTATACAAATCCTAAGCCCCAGTGCAATGGCAGTAGGAGATAGAGCCTTTGATAAGTAATTATGTCATCAGGTAGTGCCCACTAGAGTAAGATTAATAACTCCCACACAAAGAGACCCAAGAGAGTTTGCTTCCCCTCTCTCTGCCCTGTACCATATGAAGATACAAAAGAAGACTGCCATCTGCGAATCAGGAAGAGTGTCCTCACCATAAACCAGATCTGTCAGAGCCTTGATCTTGGACTTTCCAGTCCCTGGAATTGTGAGAAATAAATGATTGTTGTTGAAGTCACCAAATATGTAGTATATTATTAAACAGTAGCCTGACCTGATGAGACAGAGAGGCAGCAGGTCAGTTCTTACATATGTTAGCAAAAAGATTATGTGGTTACCATCTGCTGTATTTGTTCTGGTAAGAAGTGAAATAATCTACTGAGATTAATAGAGGGAGGAAAGAAGTAGGAAAACACTTAAATAGAGTATATAAGATGTTATTTTATTGTGGAACTTGGTCGAATAAACTTGCTGAAGAAACATGATTTCTTGTATGTATTGTGGAAAACCCGATTGAGATTGAGATTGGTGAACATGAACTATAGAGAATCCAATCTACTGGAGGATGCTTTGCTATTCAGGGATTTTATCCAGGGTTTCCATCTTGCCTGATGAATGTGAGATTAGAACACCCTTATAAAGAATATTTTAAACACAGTAATAGTAAATATTATGCAAAAATGAAGAGAAGCTGTGTGTGAAGAAAGAGTGTGAAAGTGTTAGGGATATGACTAATCCTGAGAGAAGTTCAGTGAGTTGGGCCTCTCCTTGTAGAAATTGTTTGTGATGATGGTAGCTGTTAAGGTGATGATTTCAGTGGATGAAACCATCAATGAGTTGAAAGAAGTAACTGGAAAATTTGTAAACACTCCACATCAGAAAGGAAGCGGGGAGGTAGGCACAAAAGCCAGACAGTTCAAATCTGATGGTTAAAGCTGAGCAGAAATAATTGCCTGGGAGGAGTGCAAGCAAGCAAGGGAGAATCATAATCATGAAGAATCTGTGATGGACAGATTTCTGTTTCAATTTGGGGTCAAGGGAATTACTTGTAAACATGGAAAAACGTGTCATTTCTTTGAATGGACTGCCTTGTAAGAAGGCAGTCACAGGAAATATATTCAAATAAAGACAAAATATTAGTTATATCGCAAAGAAGTTATTTTGTATCTTGAGATACAAAAGATTAGATCATATAATCTTTGAAATCTCATCCTACTCCAAGATCTCTTCTGAAACTGACTGTTCATCCTCCTACCACCTACATGTTTTTCTCTTAAGTTCATTTATTAGCAAAATCAACTACATCCTTAATCTCTCCCCTGAATGTCTGTCACACTGACTTGCTCTAACTTACACCTGGCTGTTTTCCAATGATAACCTTTCTTCTGCATACTTTATATGTTTTTACCCAAAGTGGAGTAAGTGTCTTTTTGTATTCATCACCCTGAAGAGATATTCATACGATTATCTTTACTTTTTCTATAAAAAAGCCTCTCTCTGTTGCTGTCATCAAAAGGCTCCTTGCTTTGTTCTTTGATAATCTTAGCTCTTGACTTATTGTAACTCTCTCCAAAACTACTTTTATGGTAATGAATTCAAAGTTCAAGACCTAACTTCTCCATTCTTCTTCTCAATCGTCTTGGTCCCCATTTTAACTCCAAAACTAACTTCTGTCATCACACCCATGACTTTACAGTAAGCCACACGGTTGGCTTACTAACAATTACTATTATCCTAACACCCAATTTCAAACATGTCTTATCATTTTCTATTTTTTCAGCTCAGTCCCTCTTAGAACCAAACTCCAAGAATCTTTTGAAGCCACTGAAACCGTACCACTTTTCTTTACGTCTCCTTCCTCGCCTAACATTCATACTTCCCTTATTATCCGGCTTAAATTTTATTGCTAATCACTATAAAATCACTTCCTTAATGCAACATTGTTTCCTATCATGTTTGTATAGTGTATTAACTAAATAACACCAACCATGATTGAAAACAGTACTCCACATACTATTCATCCGCACCTCCACCAGTGAACAACCCTGCAGGGAAAACCAAACAACCACAACCGGGACTGACTCTAAGATCACGAGCACTAACTCACATTGTATTATTCTAGTTCATTCACTTTTTTACTGTACCTATTAGAACTCTTTTGTACTATGGCCTCTTGCCTCAAAATTATCCACTCTCTGCTGTGACCACTCTACTTCACAGAAGAGAGAAAATCATTTAAAAGACAAATTCTACAAATTGTCCCTTCACATCCACTTTCCCACATTTATACTTGAATATTCTAATTTATTTTATTAGCATGGACTGGACCCTAAGTAAATACAGTCCTTCTATTGTGTACATAACCTTGTCCCTTTCCTTCACATGGGCATTGCTCTAGTAATTTTCCCATCTCTCTCTTGAACCATGAAATATTGCCCATCAACTGGACCATACCCATCAACATCAGGCTAGCTTCCAATTTTAGAGAAAAAAAAAAAACTGCCAATTTTATAAAGACAAATTATCTTGTCTACTTTCTCTTGCAGCTATTATCTCATTTCTCTTCTATTTACAAAGTAAAACTCATTGAAATGGCTGCTAAGCTTGATTCCTTAAATATTTATCTTCCTATTTTCTTTTGGGCCAACTATCATCAAATTTTTATCCCCACAGCTCCAGCACAACTGCTCATTTTGTTGTTAAGATTAGTTTCTACAGTATTAAGTCCAATGGTCAATTTTCAGTGATCACCTTTTTTGGCCTATCGAAAGCAATTGGCACCATTGATGAGTCTAGCCAACTAAAATACCTTTTTTTTTTTTTTTTTTTTTTAACTTGGCCTCTTTCCTAATAACACACAGGCCTGATTTTCCTTCTATTTTGCTGACTACTTTTACTCAATCTACTTTTTTCTTAAATTATCTAGAAAACTCCTAAATTGTAAGCTACCTCAAGATTTAATCTTTGAACCGTATCTCTATATTGATTCCCCTAAGTGATTTCATCCAGTTTCGAAGACAAATTCCATGCCAGTGCTGTTGCCTTTCAAATTTATGTCTCCAGCTCCTAATCCTTTCTAAACTCCAAACTTACTTGTACAAGTATATGAGTTAGTTATATAAAATTTAATAAGTCAAAAACAGAGAACTTCACATCCACCCCTAAAATTTCCTGTTTTGTCTTCACCAACACAGTCGATAACAATTGTTTCCTTCCAGTTGCCCAGTTGAAAAAAAATGAGCCTTCCTTTTGTCTTTTATTTTTCTCTCACATACACTTCAGTAAATACTACTAACACTTCTTTCAAAATATATCTCACCTATTCTTGCTTGTACACTAGTCCAAGTCATTACTGACTCTTACCTAATTTTTAGAATAAACTTCTACCTATCTCTCTGTTTTTTCCTTGCTTTTTCTTTTGCTTTTTAGTCTATTTTATAAAGAAGTCACATTGACCCTAATTAAACTTAGGACAGATCACAATACCACTCTACTGAAAAGGCTTTAATTGATCACTATTTTCCTTTTCAAAGTGAATGCTAGAGTATTCTATTTGTTCTGTTAACTTACTTATAATCTGACTTTCTGCTCCTCATGGACCTCATCTACCACAACATTTGTCCTCAGTCATTGCCTACTCTGCCCTTATAATTTCATAACTGCATTAAGGTCACACACCACCTGAAGGTCTTTGCTCTGATTGTTCCCTTTTTCTGAATTCTCTTCTCACACATATTTGTATTTCCTTCATATCTTAATTTTTTTAACTTTAAGTTCCAGGGTACATGTGCACAATGTGCAGGTTTGTTAATATGTATACATGTGCCATGTTGGTGTGCTGCACCCGTTAGCTCGTCATTTAAATTAGGTATTTCTCCTAATGCTATCCCTCCCCCTTCCCCCTGCCCCAAAACAGGCCCTGGTGTGTGATGTTCCCCATCCTGTGTCCAAGCATTCTCATTGTTCAATTCCCACCTATGAGTGAGAACATGCAGTGTTTGGTTTTCTGTCCTTGCGAGAGTTTGCTCAGAATGATGGTTTCCAGCTGCATCCATGTCCCTATAAAGGATATAAACTCATCCTTTATAGGGACATACTATGACTGCATAGTATTCCATGGTGTATATGTGCCACATTTTCCTAATTCAGTCTATCATTGATGGACATTTGGATTGGTTCCAAGTGTTTGCTATTTTGAATAGTGCCACAATAAACATATGTGTGTGTGTCTTTATAACAGCATGATTTATAATCCTTTGGGTATATACCCAGTAATGAAATTGCTAGGTCAAATGGTATTTCTAGTTCTAGATCCTTGAGGAATCAAGACACTGTCTTCCACAGTGGTTGAACTAGTTTACAGTCCCATCAACAGTGTAAAACTGTTCCTATTTCTCCACATCCATTCCAGCACCTGTTGTTTCCTGACTTTTCAATGACTGTTATTCTAATTGGTGTGAGATGGTATCTCATTGTGTTTTTGATTTGCATTTCTGTGATGGCCAGTGATGATGAGCTTTTTTTTTTTCATGTGTCTGTTGGCTGCATGAATGTCTTCTTTTGAGAAGCATCTGTTCATGTCTTTTGCCCACTTTTTGATGGGATTGTTTGATTTTTTCTTGCAAATTTGTTTAAGTTTTTTGTAGATTCTGGCTATTAGCCCTTTGTCAGATGAGTAGATTGTAAACATTTTATCCCATCCCGTAGGTTTCCTGTTCACTCCGATGGTAGTTCCTTTTGCTGTTCAGAGGCTCTTTAGTTTAATTAGATACCATTTGTCAATTTTGCCCCAAATCTCCTTCAGCTGATAAGCAACTTCAGCAAAGTCTCAGGATACAAAATAAATGTGCAAATATCGCAAGCATTCCTATACACCAATAACAAACAAACAGAGAACCAAATCATGGGTGAACTCCCATTCACAATTGCTTCAAAGAGAATAAAATACCTAGGAATCCAACTTATAAGGGATGTGAAAGACCTCTTCAAGGAGAACTACAAACCACTGCTCAACGAAATAAAAGAGGACTCAAATAAATAGAAGAACATTCCATGCTAATGGATAGGAAGAATCAATATCATGAAAATAGCCATATTGCCCAAGGTAATTTATAGATCCAATGCCATTCCCATCAAGCTATCAATGACTTTCTTCACAGAATTGGAAAAAACTACTTTAAAGTTCATATGGAACCAAAAAAAAGAGCTCGCAATGCCAGGACAATCCTAAGCAAAACAACAAAGCTGGAAGCATCACACTACCTGACTTCAAACTGTATTATAAGGCTACAATAACCAAAACTGCATGGTACTGGTACCAAAACAGAGATATAGACCAATGGAACAGAACAGAACCCTCAGAAATAATACCACACATCTACAACCATCTGATCTTTGACAAACCTGACAAAAACAAGAAATGGGGAAAGGATTCCCTATTTAATACTTGTTGCTGGCAAGACTGGCTAGCCATATGTAGAAAGCCAAAACTGGATCCCTTCCTTACACCTTACACAAAAATTAATTCAATATAGATTAAAGACTTAAATGTTAGACCTAAAACCATAAAAACCCTAGAAGAAAACTTAGACAATACCATTCAGGACATAGACATGGGCAAGGACTTCATGACTAAAACAGCAAAAGCAATGGCAACAAAAGCCATATCTTCATGTTTTAAATAATGTTTTTAGAGAAGTATTCCAGCCTAACTATCCCAATTAAAAATTTTATTTTAATTCTTAGACTTAACATTTCCTTAACTTTTTAAAAAATGTTATCACTTGCTGCTATTCAATATATTGCATATTTTATATAGCTCCTTGGTTAATTTGTTTTCCTTCTTGAATAAATATCTTCAAAAAGGTGAGGATTTTTGCCTGCTTTGTTCAATAATGGATCCACAAAGCCAATACACAGAGCAGGTACTCAATTAATATTTGTTAAATGAATCATGCCATTCATTCCATTTTATAGTCAGTTTCAAGTATGAAATTCAATTTACATTCATCCAACTCTTATGAGGAGTATGTTACATATTGTTCAATTTTATTACTGTTTTTAGAAGTCGGCCTCTGTATCAATACAATTTCAGGACTAATTATTAATAGAAAATGTTAAGAATATGACACATATGTCTACGCATTTCAATTGTAAAAATAAAGTCCAAGACTGGGCTTATTAATTAGGACCTTGGAGTTGAATTTCCAAACTTGCCACAAAATTAGCTGGTCCTATGAATCTCTAAAACTGAAGAGGCTGACAAAAAGGCCCTTTTATCTTTTTTTATGGTGTCCATGCTATTACTGGGAAAAAGCTCTTTTATCTTAAAATTTTATTAAATACCTATTCATAGCTATAGCAGAAAGGGACAAAAGGAAGATTTTTAGTGTAGTAAGCATTGAATAAATGCCATCAAATCATTGTCTTTAGGGTGTCCACTTTTATTTATTGTTGTCATTCTAATTTTTGTCTTATTACTCTCCTTAAGATGTGTAAAGCAGATTTTTAATTCAGTTGATTCCCTGTGCAAAAAAATAATAAAGAAAATCTATGTTGTAATTGAGACAAAAGCCTTTTGGAAAGTAAACAAATAAGCTGCAAATCATAAAAACTTAAGTGTAAAGCAAACATTTTTCAATGTTTGTAGTGCCTGCCTTAAGGATATGCTATTGTAATTACAAGTCTGTATTTTATTTCCAGTTAAAGAGTAAACTTCCAAATTCAAATACATTTTTATTCAATTTTAAATTAAAATTTATATATTCAGATATAAATTAATTTTATTCATTTACTCTTTTAATAACATTCAAATTAAATAAGGCTTGTATTTTCACTTAGGAAGAATATGTATGTACAGCTAGCCCTCCATATACATGGGTTCTACAATCGTGGGTTCAACCAACTGCTGATGTAACATATTTGGGGGAAAAAAATGATGGTTGCATTTGTACTGAACATGCAAAGGCTTTTCTTATCATTATTCTCCAAACAATGCAGAATAATAACAATTTACACAGTATTTACATTGGATTAGATATTGTGAGTAATCTAGAGATTATTTAAACTATAAATGAGGATATGCACAGGTTATATACAAATACTACACTATTTTATATAAGGAACTTGAGCATCTATGGATTTTGGTATCTGCCTGGTTGTCCTGGAACAAATCCCCCTTGGATACTGAGGAACAACTATTTGTGTGTGTGTGCATGTGTATGTATATATATTTATTTATGTATGCACACACACACACACATAAGTCCTAAGGCATATATATATACACAGAATATATATATGCATATATATACACAAAATATATATATATGCATATATATACACATAATATATATACACATATATATATGTTTCTGTAAATTGAGAGAGTCTATTTATAATATATTTCTTATGAGCTATTCATAGCTAAAAAGCTTCTCTAAGGATGCTGAGTACTCCATTTTTATCCCCAAGTCCGTAGCTGTTGCTGATTCACAATCATTAGTTTTGAAATTACAAAGATACTTGAAGCAAAATGTTCATTTTCATTTTAGCAAGAACACTTCATTATTTCAATCCTTTTCCAAATTCTTTGCAGACAATGTTGAAGGCTATGTTCTCTTTTTATGAGGACAATAGAATTAATTTTATTTCAGATTATTATGAGAAAGTGTGGAGTTTTAGAATCTTTTTTCTTTGAAAAAATACTACTTTTGTGATACTTCAAAGGTTGTAAAAATAATCATGGTCATAAAGATAGGATTCATTATATTTTTATAATTATTTTGCTTTCTTTTGCAGATTTTGCTCAGTAGAAAATTTTAAAGCCAAATTCAAGAAAAGAATTTTGTAGAAGTGTGTTTATAACACTGAAAAAAAATTGAAAGACTAAATGGAAGCTTTTATTAACCAAGAAGATAATTGATGATGCATTTAATTAGAATATTAAATTAGAACAAATAAAAATAAGTATTTTTGAAATTTATTGCCACTTCTGATTTTGTTGTTTTTATGCATAAAACCATTTCTGCACAGTGCATCTTTTAGAGTTGTTTGTACAGTAGAATGTCAATGTATGTTTTAATAACACTTCTATATTAGGTTTCTCAGAGTTCATAGGATTTCAGAAAAGCCTCAAAGTCCCCATGGCCTTCAAAAGAGCAATTCTCCTTGTAAAAGAAATATCAATCTGGTCTTATTCTTAATGACATTAAGTCTAAACAAGTAATTTAGACACAAATACTAGAGATTTGTTATTTGAATGCACACAGTTTTTTAGTAAAAATTATTACATCCAATTTTTAAAAAGTAATTTTAACTTTTATATACAGAGAGTACATTTTCAGGTTTGTCACATGGGTATATGGTGTGATGTTGAGGTTTGGAATACAAATTCTGTCACCCAGGTAATGAACATAGTATCTCATAGGTAGTTTTTGAACACACAGCCACCTCTCTTCCTCCCCTATCTAGGAGTCTGCACTATCTACTGCTCTCATTGTTATGTTCACGTGTACTCAGTGTTTAGCTCCTGCTTATAAGTGAGAACATGCAGTACTTGGTTTTCTGTTCCTGGTTTATTCGCTTAGGATTGTGTTCTCCATACCCAAAAGAAAATAAATTGTTTTACCAAAAAGACACATACATTCGTATGTTCATCACAGTACTATTCACAATAGCAAAGACCTAAGTGTCCATCATTGGTGGATGGGATAAAAACAATTTAAAATAAAAGACACTTAAAATGGTTTTAGATTATGTTTTAAATTATTTGATTTTATTTTAGGTTGTTCCAAGTTATCAAACATAGAAATTGTTGTATAATGTTTTTTATATGATCCTCTTTTGTCTTTTGAAGCTATAATGCATATTATTATGTTAAAATAACACACTGAATGTAGTAATTTGTCACTTTTTGCACAACAGTAACTAAACAAAAAAGTGGCTTAGAAATATTAATTTAAAAATTGGAAAACTAACATGTTTTGTTTGGTGGCATCTTATTTATCTGAAGTGTAAGTAATGCTTGAAAATTGTTTTGTATATTTGGCAAGAGGCAAAATAAAATTTACTTTTAACTCAGAATACAAAATGACTACCCAGAATTAGTCTCTGACACTACACATAGAAAGCCCCCCTAAAGATTTCAGAAATGTAGTGCAAGAATAGTTTTGATTGTGCACAATGATTCATCTTCCTCTTATCCCTTCCCAACTGCCTGAGATTTTCATGTCATCCAAGGACTCTTCCAATCCTGAGATGCTACTTTTGAATAGGATCTCCCTTTAGAATACTAAATATAATAAAGAACTATCATGAACAGTGGAGTTTAATTCTTCCATAGTTTTAGACTATATATTTAAAAGGAAGCAAGTAAAACAACTTACAAAATTGTTTTCTGTATTGTATTTAAACAACATTATTTTCACATATTTGATTATTTACCTTTAATTTATAAGGTTTATTTATTTAGACATTGAAAATTAATAAGGTGGAGTTAGTCTATGGTTCTTTGTAGTCAATTTATATATTTATTCTTATTTCTGTGGTTTCTCGGGTCACCTTCTGGGCTTAGGGTTATCAAGGATTCCTGTTTCATATATTTTTTACCTCACACTGTACACTCCCTGATACAACTTTCTGAAGACTACAAAAGCATAGTGAATATTTGCTAATTAACTAAAACTAACTGAGAATAAGTGTCTCTTTGCACTCCCTATTTGGTATATTGCATTGTTTGTAAAAATTCTTCCTTTTTCTCCAGTGCATGCTGCATGTTCCGTATTTGTAGAGTATACTTCCTTAATTGATTAATATTAAGCATGGTTCTTTGACTTGCTTTAATCATTAAAGAAAGGGCAGATGAAACTTCAGAATTAACAAAAAGTTGCATTTATGTGTTTCTGCTTAATAGTGCCCTAAGAAATGTTGCACTTATGTGTTTCTGCTTCCACCTTGCTCCATGAGTATGACATGACTCACTTTGCCATTTTTGCTGTAGTCAGATTACCAGAATGAATACACATGAACCAAACGCTGTGATCCAGTTTAGTCTGTTTAGCCTAAATGAGATTAGTGGACCTGAAGACTACTGAGATTAAATGAATAATTATTGAGCCATTGAGTTTCTGGAGGTTTGTTATGCAGCATTATCCTGGTAGAAAAATGGCAAACACTCCTTAGCATAGTAAATTAGTATATATTCAGAGTCTTTTAATAGAATTGTAAATAAATATGAAAAGATAGAAACAACCTTAACATGTTATCAATAATAACAAAAGAATACTAACATATCTTAAATCTTCCATCTTGATTAGTGTTCACAGGTGATTTGTTATTCCCAAACTAAAGCTATTACACAGTATAGACATTTGCATAATATTTCAAAGAGCGAAATATGTAACACTTTCATTAGTCCAAGAAAAACTTGTGTATGTATATATATGTGTGTGTATGTGTGTGTTAACGTGTATGTGTGTGTGTATGTGTGTGTACGCGTGTATGTATGTATATGTGTATAGGCATGTGTGTATGTGTATGTGTATGTGTATGTGTGTAGGTATGTGTATGTGTGTATGTGTGTATGCATGTGTATATGTGTATGTGTGTGTCTGTGTGTGTGTGTGTGTGTGTATAGAAGTGTCATTTTGGAGTCAGTCTCAGGTCACTCTTTGGCTTCCATTCAAACACAATAAGTACTGTAGAGTTAATATAAGCATTTCTTCACAAAGAACTAGGGAAATAGTTATACTGCATAACTTAAAAATTTTTTAACATTAGAGATAGGTTATAGACAAAGAAAATATATTCTCAATTATATATTGTTGAAAATAGCAATGCATACTTCAGTGATTTAATAACTTATGGTACATATACATTTTATATTTTAAGAGATGATGTATCCCAGGGGAAAATCAGCTTTTTCTTGAAGAGATTATTTTACACTTGATGTAAACATTTAGAAAGTATTGGCACAAAATAAGACATTTCAGCTTTCACATACGTTTTCTGGCTATGATAGATTTCTGGGTCCTTTAAGTTCCTGCTTTGCTAATTAGCCGGATAGTATGAAATAAAGACTCACAGGGATGAAAGCACAGAGAAAATAATGAATACATTTCCTTAATTTTACAGATTGTTAAATGAAGCCCAGAGTTTTCCAGGTTCATGAATTTTATTAAACTGCAAATCAATATCCATCCCAGATACCTCACTAGTCTTCCATCTCTGTAGGATTACTGCTCAGATAGCTGACTCCTGAAATACTAGTCAGGCATTTGGAATTTGACAGGTGTAAAATTAAATTTACTTTTATTTTTCACAGTTAAATGTGGCTATCTTTTGTTCCTACTCAATTAAATTATTATTAAGTATTAAGTAGTATGAATGTTATCAGCAGGAAAAAGTAGCACACTCAAAATGTAGTGATTTAGGGGACTTTAATGCAAGGGCAGTTTCAAAGTGTGAGGGCAAGTTCAAAGAAACCAACAAGGCGTATGGAAGCACCCTGAGCTGAGTGACAGCAGTAGATAGGAATATTACTTGGCTTGAGGCAGTGGGAAGGAACACGTACTGAAATTTACAGCGGGTTGAAGCTGGTGCTGTTGCTACAACTACAGTAGAGTACTGCTCCACAAGGGCTTTAACATTTGGTAGAGAAACTCAGCAAGGGCTAATTTATGGCCAGTCAGGGAGACAACCACGGAACTAAGTAACTCAACTTCTTTCTACTCTACCGTATTCTCTCCTGAGGATAGCTTCCATTACCCAGACTCAATAAGATGTTAAGGAAAAAAAAATATATATGATTCATAAAGACGGTAAAGGTTGGTCTTCTGTTGCCAAAGCAGGGTAGGGAAGAATAAACGGGAAACCTGGAAAGGTAAACAGAGTATATATAGTACACTTGTACAGTGTTTCAAGAAAGAAACAGAAGAATCTTTCAAAATCTCTCCTCTTTCACTCCATCCAAGTTCATGGCACATTTTGGTTCATCTAAAACTCCAGTGGAACTCTGCCTCTCCGTGGATTGGTTTAATGGATTGAAGCAACCACTGGTGATAAATGCCAGCTCTCAGCACTTCTCATAATGAGGTAAAAAAAAACAAAAAAAAATCACAAGTGATTTAGATTCTCTATTATTCATTATTCACTATTTCAAGGTGCTTTATTATGAAACCCAGGACATTCTTAGCATAAAAAATCCAGAGTTAGGAGTCTTTGAGTATGGATGTGGGTGTGTCTTTGTGGAACACACTCTGAGATTCTGTGTGATAAAACTCTCTTTCGTGTGTGTCACTTTAAAAATAGCTACATCACATCTGAGGCCCCTCCACCACAGTATGAACAATTTTATGACAATGATCCAAACTCAACAATTAAAAAGACTGAAACATAATAAGCTTAAAATGTGTATCGGTTCTGGGGAAGAAGTTGAAGTGGCTTGTGGAAGAAGAACCATGATGCAAATCCATTCTGCATGCATCAGCCTGCAATTTCCTTAAGTACTCCTGGACAGTGAAGAGAATGTGCCTGAAGATAAGTACTGAGCTGGAGAAATAGTAAGGCTGTTCACCCAACCTTCTCTTCCCTAGAGGGTAGTTAGAGCTACACCCTATGGGGCAGAGAGGAAAGGGTGTACCACCTGTGTTACACCTGTGTAAAATAAAGTTTTTTTTTTTTTTTTTTAAATTAGACTCTTCACCATCTATTGAAAGACATTTCATCTTTTAAAATTATATGGAAGGTCTGGAATAACTAAATGATACCAAGAAAGGAATATATATTTAGATTCAAAATGGTCATGTAAATGAAGGAGTTTGCATCTGGAGAATGAACAAATTTCTGTGTAATCAAAGTATTTTTTACTTTGAAGAACTAAAGACACATTTGGTATAAATGAAGTACCAATTTCAGAAGATATTCACATACTTCTATGAATATAATTTTGACTTTGCATTTCTACTTCTTATTTTGGAGTCCAAACTTTACAATATAGTAGGCATGGGTTTTTACAGTGTGGTTAAGTTTCAAAGGAAGTTAAACAGCAACATAATAGTAACCCTTGGAAATAAAGGGAAAAATACATGAATGCTGGAAACATTGGCCTAGAAAACCAAACTTTTAACATGATTTGTATCTGTTGAATGCTTAACTCAATGCCTATAATAATTATATTTAGATTAATGGTGCATGAGTGAATGAATGAGTAAATTTGACTCCGTTAAAGTATCTTCTTTTTCATAAAACTACAAAAACTTAAACTGAGCGTCCCTGTCTCTGGTAAGAATTTGTGTCAGAATCAAGATATGGAATGACTAAATACCCCCATATGAATCAATAAAGATTTCTTTCAGCTGTAGAAATAGAAATTCAGCTTCAGGAACTTAAACTAAACAAAGATTTGAGGCATTTGTTTTAATAAGGCAGAATTATAGAGCTGTCTATTTCTAAAAAAGGGAACATCACCATTCTCTGAAGTGGTTTTTGCTCCTGCCTCGGTGAGGATTATTGCTGGAGTTGGTTCTTCTAGCACATTTCATCCCCTCTCATTCACTCTGCTCACAGAAAGCTGGCATCCACATTTTCCAGTGGGCAGTCAAGGGAATGAAATTCTCTTAGTGCTGGCCAAATCTCTCTTGCTTTCTTAGACTTTCCTATTCAAGGCAGAACAAGCCCTTGTGGTATTGTCTGTTGATTTTCATTTCTTCTAACCCATTCTCCACAAGGCAGCTAGAAGGATCCTTTTAAAGCAGAAATGTTGTTGCGTTAAATCTCTGTTTAAAACCCTTTAGGGGCCTTTAAATATCCCTGAAGACAGCTCAAATGTCCTGATTTATCCTCCAAGACTTTTGGCGATCTGTTATTTATGTTGCTCAGGAGCAACATAAATTATAATTTATGCTATTTATGTTGCTCAGAATATCACAATTATAATTGAAGGGTGGGAAAATTACCTACTGTACTGGACTACCCCTGTAATGAAATCCTCACACTCACTAAATCTTGGTTATACTGCTTCTGTGTCATTCTGACATAAAAACATCTCCAGAAACCCCCAAATGTTCCTGAGAAGGCTGGAGAACCTGTTCAGTTAGGACTATTTCTCAATGAAATACTGAACTTCAAATACAGTGAATTACTCACAGTTCACTTAACAAACAGCAATAATCATTTTCTCTTACCTCTGATCCTTCTACATGCTCCTCACTCTTTTCTTCTGGAACAGTCCTTCATCTCCATAGACCTGACTAATTACAGGAAGATCAACAAATATCATCTTAGGTATCTTCTCTGTGCCCCCTCCAAATATAGGTAATGACTCCTTCTGAGTTGCTGTAGAGACACCTTATACTCACCCGGGAGGTGATAATTTAACAAAATACCATGATCTAATTACTGGTTTGTTTCACTTGCCACATTTAAAGCCATTTGAAAGCAAAAATATTGTCCTATTCAGAATTGTGTTCTCAGTTTCCATCCTCTGATGTACTTACCAGGTAATGACTCATACTAGGTGCTTAAATATAAATGAAGTGATGGGGGTGGCACTAAACTTGGAACCTGATGAACGGAGTTTGAATCTGTACTTCAATACTGCTTGTGTAATCTTGGACAAATCTCTGATAAACTCAGAGCATCCTCCGGTACTCCTTATCCTGAAGGATTTCAGTAAGGATTAAATGAGTTAATGTCTGTAAAATCTCTTTAAACACTGATTTACACTTAAAATCATTTCCAATTCAAACTATAATTTTCTAAATGTTAGTAGAAATGCCATTGAGCCATAAGTTGCATTTTCCTAAATGGCTTACAAACTTTCTGGACTGTGCAACTTGTTAGAGAATTTAAATGGCCATCCAACTAGGTGTGTATTTCAAAACAGTTACTCAATTCAACTATTTATATGAGCCTGTACTTGTGTGGAGGTTGTTTTAATTCATATTAAACTAGCTACTCACGAATAATTTCACAATTATTTCTCTTTAAAATTGTATTTTCTCTAAGTCCTGTAAAATTTTGTCATAAATTAGATGAAACATAGCTAAATTATGAAAAACACAATAAGTTATGGACGGCTATATGCTAACAAAGGCTTTAGGGCAATGCTCTTTTCCTTTTTCAGAGCAAATTTCACTATAATTTTCTCTTAATATAATTGATAACAGCTATAGAGATATCTGGCATTCTAAACATGCAGATATGTCTTTTGCTGTCTAAAGTAAAATTAAAAATTGCCAGTAGTCTTTTATGTTCATTGGTAGCTGGAAGGAAATAAAAAAAGAAAAAGCTAGTAATAACTTGCTGATATGTTCAATTTGAAAGACTGTAGACCTGAGTTGCGCATATGAGGAAGGAATGACACAAAGTACTGTGACAAATGCAGAAGAGAAACTATCCACACAATGAATGTGGGATGCTAAAGTCTTTAACAGTTAGCTCTGTAGCACATAAGTTACCCATCACAATTAATGCCAAGAGAGTTAATTTGATTAGCATCAATACTAAATTTATAAGCAAATAGGAACCAAGCCCTGTATTACTCACTGCATTATTATTTATCAATTTATCAGTGGATATTTCATTAGAGAGATGTAAATATGTGCAAAATTCCTTTGACCAAACCATGTGTAGCTCAAAGAAAAGGTGCTAAGCTTTGACCTATTAATAGGCTAAAGAGTCATACTAAGTAATTGACTACTAGGCACACTAATCTAGTCATTAGGACAGTGTCATCAACTCATTTTCATATAATATCGACAATTAGAACTGTAACAAAGAGTCTAATTGTATAATTACTTTAAATTCTGCCTCTGGCCTCTGAATAATATCAAGAATTTATGATTATAGGAACTGGAAGCCTGTCAAAGAGACAGAAATTAAACATTTTATTTCCAAGTCTACTCCTCAATGAAAGTTGAATCTCTAAGAGTTTTGGCTCATGTACCTAACACATCAACCTATTCAAGGATAATTGACTTTAACATTTAGGAATTACGTGATAAAAATACTACATGAGATCAAGAGCTATGTATAAAAAGAGGAGGGGGAGCCCCAAGAACAAAACTGGAGGCCATGCTGAATTTTGGAAATTAGAGTAGGAGAATGAGTAGTAAGGGTCAGAAATACAGAGTGTGTAATATCATGTAAAGCAAAGAAACATATCAGAGGGAGATGGTAATCAATAATGACTATCTATAGAGACTTTAACTGGTATAAGACGTGAATTTGACTATCTTGCTAGAGTTGGATATTTTTAAAACATTTATAAAGTCATATCTTAACAAAATTATCAAGAAATAAAGAAAATTTTTAAATGTAGTATGTTAGTAGATAATTCAGCCAAAGAAGCTAGTAAGTGTTCACAATAGTTATTAATATTTAAAAGTGTTGAGTGTTTAATTTTAAATTTAAACTGAAAGGAATATAGTTTCCTTTAATCCTTTTTTTTTTTCAATTACATCCAAGCTTATTTAAAAATTAGCTGACACATTTTTTTCTTTTTTTCTACCTACTCATTCTGGTACTCACCCCATCTCGTTTACATATCGCAAACCTGCCTAAACTACTCTTATTTCAGCAATAATCTTCTAGTCAGCAAAAATAGCTGCAAACAAACATGTTTAATGTAATGTTAAGAGTAATCAGACATATTTGAATAGTGGTTTTTCTCAGTAGTCAAATATTTATTTGCTAATTTCCCATTCTTCTAAATAATATATGCACTTTAAATATTTTATTTAATATTTAGTATTATATAGAAATAAATTAAGATAATACTCAACCTCTAGAGTACTTTAACAGATGACCAGTCCTGTGTCTTGTTAATTGTACTATATTGAATTAATTTACATAAAATACATAGAAACTTTTGCTTCTGTAGGATTTCTAATGTAAACCCTATACCTTCATTCAATTATTTTATAAAGAAATAAAATAATTTATTATTTATTTATAAATAAATAGGAAATAGAGTATATTGCAAAATTAGGCTTATAAAATCTCAAAAGTTTTCTTAGGATTTAAATCATTTCTTAGGATTTAAATCATTACATCAGCATTTAACTGATGTAAACCATATATTCAATACATGTTTTAAGATATGAAGAATAAATGTTATTTATTTTATTTTCATATGTCTTGGAGCAAAATGAGACACAGAGACTTATAAAAGCATATCAAATATAATAATGATGTATCACCAGATTGAATGAGATAATTAAATTATAATGATCGCCAAGTAAAAGCCATTATGTATTTTATATAGAAAAGTTACTTTGTACTCTAAAGAGATATTTTTGGCCTGTTGGACTTATAATTTGCCTCTGTGAGATAAAGCTTATATTGTTGAGTTAATTCAATCCTGTGTCTAGTGTTCAATCATTCAGTTAGTGACATTTAGTCTCATGAATGTTTCACAGTTTATTAGATTAGGAATTTTAAACATAAAATTTCATAAAAAGTGAATACATCCACAAATGCCACACTCTCTTGATTATTTCAGTTTTAAAATGGCTTAAAATAAGATAGCACTAATCCTCTAGTGTTGTCTAGAGTAGTCAAAGCAAGCAAGTTGCCACTAATAACTGCCTTGGCTATTCTAGGTCTTTTAGATTTTCATTAATAGTTCTAGAATTAGCTTGTCAATTTCCATAAAATTCCTTTGTGAGAACTGTGATTAGAACACATGAATGAATTTATAGATTCATTTAGTGAATATCAATATTTTAACAATATTTAATCTTCCAACACATCAACATAGGCTATCTCTCAATTTATTTAGTTTTTCCTTAATTTCTTTCAGCATTCAAGATAGACAAATAGTTAAGATAGAATGACCATTAAAGATAACAGAATAGAAAGTCCAGAAGTAGACCCACGCATATCTAGACAACAGATTTTTGACAAAGGTATGAAGGCACTTCATTGAACAAATATACCCTTTTTAAATATCTTGCTGGAAAAATTAATTGCCCATCCATATGCAAAAAGTAAAACTTCATTTCATACTTCTCACCATACACAAAAATTTATTTCAAATGGATCCTAGAACTAAATGTCAAACCTGAAACAATAAAACTTCTGGAGGAAACATGGGAAAGAACTTCTATAACCTTGGGTTAGACAAAGATTTCATAAATACATTGCCAGAAGCATGATTTACAAAGACTAAATTTATAAACTAGACTTCTTTAATATTAAAATTTTTGACTTACAAAAGACAATGTTGAGAGACTGAAAAGTCACAGAATGGGAGACTATTTCGAAGAATATATCTGATAAAGGACTTGTGAAATACATAGATATAAAAGACTTTCAAACTTCAATATTAAAAGAAAACCTCAATTTAAAAGGTAGGCAAAGGTTTGAATACTTTAGAAAAAGTTATGAATAGAAAATAGGTGGATGAAAACATACTTGATATCATTAGTCATTAAGAAAATGCAAATTAAACCACAGAGAGAAAGTACTATAAACTTAGACTGCCTAAGATTTAAAAAGATTGACCATTTTAAGTGTTGGAAAGAATGTGAAGCAACTGGACCATCGTATACTGTTAGTGTGGATGTAAAAATCACACAACTTTGGAGAATAATTTGACAGTTTAAAAATGTAAACAAATAATTACTACTCCTATTTTACTCGAGGGCATTGAAAGCGTAATAATATAGAGAGACTTGTATGTAAGCATTCATAGTAGCTCTTCTCATAGTAGCCCTAAACCAAAACAACCAAAACATGCATTAGCAGATGAATGAATAAAGAATTTGTGGTATTTCCATGCAATGGAATTTGACTCCTCAGTAAAATATAATGTATTCTTATTTTATGCGATAGCATAAATAAATCTCAAAATAATTGTATTCAGTAAAAGAAGATGGATCAAAAGAGCATGTACTCGATAATGTCATATAAAAATTCTAGAAAAGGCAAATTGATCTTTAGACAAACAGCAGATAAGTGGTTGCTAGCAAGCAGGAGTGAAGGGAGAGAAGGATTGCATAGGGGCATTACAAATAGGGGTGAGATACATATTCATTATCTTGATTGTGATGTTAGTTTTATGGGTGTATACATATGGCAAAACTAATCAAATTGTAAACTTTAAATACGTGTAGTAATATTATAGCTCAATTATACCTCAATAAAGCTGTTTAAAAGATGAATGCACACAATCAGAATGGCAATTTTGTAAAGGGAAATGAAAAATAAAACTGCCACATGGATTGCAGTCTGAGAAGCAGATATTTTTTCCCTGAAAATAGTCTATTTAGGAAACCAAATAACTATATTTATTGTAGAGTAAGAAGTTAGAACAAGAAAAGATAGACAAATTGACTGTACAATGGAATTAGGCTATGTATTATCAATATATCTATCTCGGTTTTAGGGTAGACTTTCACAGATATTAAAAAAATAGTGATGTTTTGATCAAACTTTCTGTCCCCTGGACAGTGCTGAAAAGAGTTTCATCAATATTTTCCTCTGTGACTCACCTTCTTTGCTTCCATGATGGTCTGAAAAATAATGGTCATTTTTTTCCTTTACCTATGTTAATGGATCCAATAAGACTTTAGTTTTTCATTCATGGTGAGTCTCTCAAATAATTTCTATACAACACAGTGATGACTAGTTATATGTATATATACATCGACCTGGTTATGCTATAGTAGTCAATAATTTAATAAAATACTAATCTGCAAGTTGCTGTGAAGGCATTGTGCAGATGTGGCGAAAACCTACAATCAGTTGACTTTAAAATTGGTTTAGTAAAGCAGATTACTTTCAATAATGTGGATGGCCTCATGCAATCCCTGAAAGCCGGAAGAGTAAATATGGGTTTCCCAGATAATTAATTCTGCCTCAAATCTATAATGTCATTCCTGCATGAGGTTTCTACTGAATGGCTTGCCTCACAAATTTTAGAGTTGTTAGCCCCACAACCGTATGAGCCACCTCCTTACAATCAATATTGTAATATGTCTATGTCTACATCAACATTTCTATATATCTGTATTATTTTGATTATGGTTTTCTGGAGAATCCTGACTGATAACATTAGTAATATAATATGCACTGATTTCACAGATTTACTATGCAGAGAAATATCATTCCTGATTTCCTGAACTGTGACACTCTAATTTTCTCACCCCAAAGCTAATAACATCTTAATTAACACTTAGTGAACTATTTTCTTTGCCTGTCTTTCCTTCCTTCCTTCCTTCCTTCCTTCCTTCCTTCCTTCCTTCCTTCCTTCCTTCTTTCTTTTCTTTTCTTTCTTTCTTCTTTCTTTCTTTCTTTCTTTCTTTCTTTCTTTCTTTCTTTCTTTCTTTCTTTCTTTCTTTCTTTCTTTCTTTCTTTTCTTTCTTTCTTTCTTTCTTTCTTTCTTTCTTTCTTCCTTTTCTTCCTTTCTTCCTTTCTTTTTCTTTCTTTCTTTCCTTTCTTTCTTTCCTTTCTTCTTTCTTTCTCTCTCTCTTTCTTCCTCCCTCCCTCCCTCCCTTCCTTCCTTCCTTCCTTCCTTCCTTCCTTCCTTCCTTCCTTCCTTCCTTCCTTCCTTCCTTCCTTCCTTCCTTCCTTTTGTTTTCAGGGTCTCACTCTGGTTACCCAGGCTGGAGTGCAGTGGTGCCATCACTGGTCACAACAGCCTCAACCTCCTTGGCCCAGGTGACTCTCTGACCACCGCCTCTGAGTAGTTGAGAATAAGGGCATGTGCCACCATGCCCTGCTAGGTTTTTTGTAGTTTTTGTAGAGATGGGGTTTCATCATGTTGCCCAGTTTGGTCACAAACGCCTGGACTCAAGCAATTAGCCAGCTGTGGGCTCCCAAAGTGTTGGAGTTACATACGTGAGCCACTGTGCCAGGTCTAGTAAACTATTTTCGCGATTATTTTAAGATAATCATAATCAGTAATATTTTAAAATATGTTTATGATTTTAATTGTTTTTAATGTTTTATTTCAGCTTATCTTAAAATATATGTATTAGTCAGTTTGGGTTGCCATAATACAATACCATAGTCTGGGCAGTTTAAACACAGAAATTTATTTCTCACAGTTCCAGGAGCCAGAAGTCAAAGATCAAGGCTGGCCATTTTAAACACAGAAATTTATTTCTCACAGTTCCAGGAGCCAGAAGTCAAAGATCAAGGCTGGCCATTGTTTCAAAGTGTTCTCGTTGGAGCTTATGAATAGCCACCTTCTTTCTGTGTGTTCACAAGGTTTTTCCTTGGTGAGTTCACACAGAGAGAGACAGCAGGATCAAGCTCTCTGGTATCCCTTCTTATAAAGGAACTGATCCCATCATGTGAGTCCCGCCTACATGACCTCATCTAACCATAGTTACCAACCAAAGGCCTCTGTCTTCTAATATCATTACATGGTGAATTAGACCTGCAACATACGATTTTCTTTTTGAGTTGGGGGCATAATTCAATCCACAGCGATATGCTCCCCTCTAAATAACACTAATAATTGATTTTCCTTGGAATTCTACATTTCTTAAAATAGTCTTGCATATTTTGTCTCATTTAATTTTGACAGCCGCTATATCAAGTATAAACTGAATAGCATATCACTATATTTCATAGGAGGGAAATAAACTAAAACTAAAAAGTTAAATGACTTCCAGCACAACTGTCATAGCAGAAACAGGAACTATTTCTTTCTAAGTTGTTGCACTATTCTTATTTTGCCACACCATATTCCCTAACAACATCTTCAAATTCATAAAACGATGATGTATCTGTATGGAGTACAGAGTATAAGGGCAGGTGCAACATAAGGTCCTTGGTTCTGGCATGTCTACTGACTTTGCCCTCAAAACCCTGAAAGATAACTTCCTAAATCTAAGCAGCAGCTGGGTTTCCAATGGGAGAAAAAGTTACTTTACTTCAAATGTATAACATAATCATAATAAGCCTTTCTCAAATCAAATTAAATTATATTAAAATTATTACTGTTTATTTAAAAGTTATAATTAGAATATATCTTTAAAATTCTATATAAATTACAGCCATAAAAAAACGATGAGTCCATGTCCTTTGCAGGGACATGGATGAAGCTGGAAACCATCATTCTCAGCAAACTATCACAAGAACAGAAAACCAAACACCGCATGTTCTCACGCATAAGTGGGAGTAGAACAATGAGAACACATGGACAGAGGGAGGGGAACATCACACACTGGGGCCTATTGGGAGTTGGGGGACTAGGGGAGGGATAACATTAGGAGAAAGACCTAATGTAGGTGACAGGTTGATGGGTACAGCAAACCATCATGCCACGTGTATACCTATGTAACAAAACTGCACGTTCTGCACATATACCCCAGAACTGAAAGTATAATACAAAAAATTCTATATCAATTACAATATTAAAAATAGCTGAAAACATACTTTGGGCATTGCATTAAGTAGCATATATTTTTTTCACCTGAAGTAAAGACAATACTGTAAAGCAGAGATGTGTGTGTGTAAATGCTGGGGTCTGGATTTGTATTCACTTCATCCATTTCTCCCTGAGACATCCCCATGGAAAGCTTAGTTTTTTCATGCTACCTGAGTGATTTGAAAATGTTTGTTCCAGGTGATACCTGCATAGAATTTAATATTTTCAATATGTGGAGTTTTGTTTTTCTTAGAATAGATATTTATGCTTAAAAATGTAAAGGGTTGTCACAATGGGACTGTATGCCTACCACGGTAGAGACAGCTCCCAACAATACAGAACCCTAGATTCGTGCCTTCCCACTGACTTTAACCTCAAGTCACTGAAATATAACCATTTTATCTAACAGTAAGTAGTAATTCAGTTTCCAGTTCAGCTAAAACCATAGCCTCACCTCAATTTTAACAGTTGAACCAATGGATATCACATATAGTATCCCGAGGGTGAGCTGAAAAAGTAAGTCAGAAAATGTCTTTCTCTAACAGATTCTTTTCAAAATTGTCCAAAGAACATATTATATTGAGCACAATCCATGGGACGCTTTACAGAGCTGTTGATTGAGATCTTATATCATGAGCTTCTACTGAAACTCAACAAACTGCATTTCAATTACCCAAAGTTCCTTTGGCCTTACACTGGTGTCACAAAAATAAATTGCTATAAAACTTTGCAATCATATACCACTAAAGGTTTTACTAGACCAAGCTGGCAGGTTACCACAGAAGCATGTATTTGGATAAAGATGAATCAAAAGAATTTTGATAAGCTGCAAAATGTTAGAAAATAAAGCTGGGGAGCATATTTTTATTTCTGAATCCTTAAAAAAAAAAAAAACCCTGACATTGTTTAGTTTTTACTTAGCACAATTCTTAGGTACAATTCTTATTACTGTATGTTTTTATTAACTCATTAAGTCCTTGCCTAACTTTTTGAGAAAAATACATTTATGACCTTTCTCTTCCTTTTATAGATAAGAACACTAAGGCACAAAACACTTAGTAAATTTCTTATATTATTCAGATAAGTGCCAAAATCAAAATTCAAACACAGTCACTCTGGCTTCATAGGTTTCTGCATGTAACTATATTCATATTGAAATGAATATAGTGAGTCATGAACGAAAAAGTTGAATTATATTAAAATTTATATATGGTGGTCATTTTATTATGCAAAATTGGTAACTCTAAGGAACACCTCACAAACGTCCACAAACACATATATGGAGTAAAACATGCTGTTTTGATACATGGATGCATTGTGTAATGATCGAATTGCATCAATTAGAGTATTCATCACCTTGAACATTTGTCATTTATTTATACTAGAACATTAAAAACCTCTCTTCTGCCTATTTTGAAATATATACTGCATTATTGTTAAGTCTACTCATCCTACTATTCAACAGAACATCACAGGCTATTCTTCCTATCTAACTGTAGCTTTGCTCCTGTTGACAATCTCTCATCATCCTCCCTCCCCACTCCCTTCCCTACCTCTGGTACCTACTATTCTTTTGTCTACTTCGATGAGAACAACTTTTAGATTCTACATGTGAGTAAGATCATGTGGTATTTGTCTTTCTGTGCCTAGCTTATTTAATTTAACATAAATGGCCTTAAGCTTCATTCATGATGCTGTAACTGTCATAATTTCATTATTTTTATGGCTGAATAGTATTCCATTGTGTACATATACCATGGTGTTTTTTATCCACTCATTTGTGGAGGAACATTCAGGTAGTTTCCGCTTTGGTTATTATAAATAGTGCTGCAGTAAAGACAGGAGTGCAGCTATCTCTTCAACACACTGATTTTATTTCCTTTGGATACATATCAAATTGTATGACTGCTGGATCACACTGTAGTTTTACTTTTAATTATCTGAGGAACCTCCTTACTGTTTTACAGAATAGTTGTACTAATTTAGATTCCCACCAGAAGTACATAAAGTTCCCTTTTCTCCACATCTTTACTAACAGTTGTTATCTTTCATTTTTGAATAGTAGCTATTATTACTGGAGTAAGGTTATATCTCATTTTAGTTTGATTTGCATTCCCCTGATGATTAGTGATCATGTTTTCTTATATTCATGTGTATTTCTTCTTCAGAGAAATGTCTATTCAGGTATTTTGCTCATTAAAAAACTGTTTTTTTTGTATGTGTCTTGCTGTTGAATTATTTAACTTCCTTATATATTGAATGTTAATATTTTATCTAATGTAGAGTTTGCAAATATATTCTCTCATTCTGTAGGTTGTCTCTTTTCTCTGTTGATTGCTTTGATTTGTAAAATGTTTTAGTTTTATGGAATCTCATATGTGAATATATACTTTTGTTTGCTGGAATTCAATGGAAACACAAAGACCCCAAATAGCCAAAATAATTTTGACCAAAAATAACAAAACTGATGGCACTACACCACCTATCTTCATGGTACTGGAATAAAAACAGATACATACACTAGGAGTAATATAAAGACCACAAATAAACACACATCTATAGTCAATCAATTTTGACAAACGTACCCAAATATTCACAATGGGGAAAAGACAGCCTCTTCAAAAAACGGTGCGAGGAAAGCTATATATACTCATGCAGAAGAATGAAAGTAGACCCTTATGTCTCACCATATGCAAAAATTAACTCAGAATGTATTAAAGATCTCAATGTAAGTCTTAACAGTATCAAATCACTAGAAAAAACTGGAAGAAAGCTTCATGATATTAACTTAAGCATGGATTTATTGTTGTTGTTGTTGTTGTTGTTTTTGGGTTTTTTTGGATAAGTAGCTTTTCCAAGTAGCAAATACCAAATGTAAAATGAGTGATTCAAATTCTATGAGAATGCAGAACTGTTTGAGGTTTCCACTTACACTCAAGATGGAGTAATAAATGATTTTATTGCCTGAAACAACTGAAGAAAAGAACAAAAAACCAAAAAATATATACACAATATGTAATGAAACAACTTTAAGGGCACCGGGCAAGAAAGGATAGGGATCCTAGAGAAATAAGAAACAATATGGTGGCTGGGCGCGGTGGCTCACGCCTGTAATCCCAGCACTTTGGGAGGCCGAGACGGGCGGATCACAAGGCCAGGAGATAGAGACCATCCTGGCTAACACGGTGAAGCCCCGTCTCTACTGAAAAAACACACAAAAAAATTAGCCAAGCGTGGTGGCGGGTGCCTGTAGTCCCAGCTACTCGGGAGGCTGAGGCAGGAGAATGGCGTGAACCCGGGAGGCGGAGCTTGCAGTGAGCCGAGATCGCACCACTGCACTCCAGCCTGGGTGACACAGCAAAGACTCCGTCTCAAAAAAAAAAAAAAAAAAAAAAGAAACAATATGGTGAGTCCCACAATATCCCAGCTCACTGCCTTGGTAGAATGTCCAGGGCATAGAAAAGAAAAGGGGTATTCAATAGAAGTTCTAAAAATGTCCTTAGTTAAAAAAAACTTTGCTGAGAGTAATCTCAGGTCAGGGGAGAGAACTGCACCTCCAACAACACAAATGAGTCTCAAAGTAATTATGTGGAATGAAAGAAGCCAGATAAAAAGTGTATATAATGTATAATTTCACTTATGTAAAACTAGAAAATGCAAATTCATTTATATTGATAACATATCAGTGATCACATTGTGGGAAGGATTTGTAGGAAGAGATAACTCAAAGATACAAGGTAACTTTTGGAGGTGATGGGTATGTTCACTATCTTAATTTTGTTCAGTTTCACAGGTGTATAAATGTGCCAAAACATATAATGTATACTTGAAATATGTATATTTTATAGAATTCAATTATACCTCAATAAAACCAAGAAATTGCTGATTTAGGCATAACGTTTTGGAAAGTTGAGTTTTGTGATTGTCCTCCATGGAATGGTAGCATTTAGTAAAAGAAAATGAAATAAAAGGCCAGCCTTTCTTTGATGAATACTCCAAATAACAGGCAAGTAAGCTAAGGGTTTTGCGAGGACTGTAAGTTGATGCCTTTGGCTTGAATATTGGTTGATTTGGGTCATTGTGAGAGTACTGAGGTAGTTTGAAGCTAAATACTTTTATGGGTTGAGTGTAATTATTGACAAGACATTGTATTTTTTTCATATTGCCACAAAAGAAGTGGAATAATACAATGCAAATTTATTATTTTGTGGTTTCCATAGATCAGGAGTCCAGGTATGGGGGTATTAATTTCCTATTATGACTGTAACAAATAACTACAAACTTAGTTGCTTAAAACAACACAAATCTATCCTCGTATTTCTGGAGATTAGAGGTCTAAAATTAGTTTTATTAAGTTGAATTAAATATATCAGTAGGCAGGCTGGTCAGGAGAAGGCTGGTTCCTTTCGGATGCTCTCACAGGAAAATTCATTTTCTTGCCTCTTTAGTGGCAACTTTCAGTGGCCACCTGTATTCCTTGGCTTGTGGCTACTTCCTCCATCCTTAGAGTGCATCCCTGGAACCTCTGCTTCCATCTTCATGCTGATGGCTATTCTCTTGAACTTTTTGCTTCTCTTTCTTAAGGACCTTTATGATAGAATCTAGTGTCCCACAAAATAATTCAAAATAATATATCTTATTAAAATTCTTAAAACACCTCTGCAAAGTCTCTTTGGCATATAGAATAATATTCATAGTTTTTCGGGATTAGGACATGATATCTTTGTTGGGGGGGCATTATTTAGCCTACAACAACTGGTTAGCTGAGTCCTCTGCTCAGGATCTTAGCAGGCAGAAATAATGCTGAGGGCTAGGACTGCATTTTTTGTGTTGTTTTTCTTAGATAGGGTCTTTCTTTGTTGCCCAGGCTGGAGTGCAGTGGCATGATCATGGCTCACTGCAGCTTTAACCCACGGAGCTTAAGCATTCCTCCCAGTTCAGTCTCCTGAGTAGCTGGGACTACAGGCATGAGCCACCACACCTGCTAATTTTTTTTTATTTTTTGTAGACATCGGGTTTCACTATGTTTCCCAGGCTTGTATCATACTCCTGGACTCAAGCAATCTGCTTGCCTCAGCCTCCCAAAGCTCTGGGATTACAGGAGTGAGCCACCTTGCCTGGCCCTAAGGCTACACTCTTATATGGGGCTTAAGGTCCTTTCCCAAACTTATTCAGGTAGTTGATAGAATTAAGACTATGCAACTGAGGTCTCATTTCTTATTGGCTGTCGGGTGAGAGAGCCACTGTTTATTGTTAAAAGCTGCCTCCAGGACCGAGTAATACGGCTCTCTCATATAGCCACTTAAACTTTCTTTCTTTTTCTTTTTTTTGAGATGGAGTCTTGCTCTGTCGCCCAGGCTGGAGTGCAGTGGCGCGATCTCCGGCTCACTGCAAGCTCCGCCTCCCGGGTTCAAGCCATTCTCCTGCCTCAGCCTCCCGAATAGCTGGGACTGCAGGCACCCGCCACCGCGCCCAGCTAATTTTTTTGTATGTTTAGTAGAGACGGGGTTTCACCGTGGTCTCAACCTCCTGACCTTTTGATCTGACCGCCTTGGCCTCCCAAAGTGCTGGGATTACAGGCGTGAGCCACCATGCCCGGCCCGCTGCTTAAACTTTCAAACCAACAAGGGACAATTTCTTGCATCACTGTGCTGGTATCTTAAAAAACCTTAGTTCTGTGTAACCTCAGCATTTTCCCCTGGTTAAGTAAGTAATGAAAAACACATTGAATATTTTCTTTACATGTTTTAAGAAAAAGCCGAAGCCCTTTGAATATATTTTTGACATTTAAAAACATTTTGTCCTATTTTAAAGGCTCTACTTAATCACTTGTTAACAAATAAGCAATAAACACATTTTCAAAGTAGAGAAACATGTCATCATAAAGCAGTAGCAGGTTCAAAACAGACAAATAAAAGAGCCACGTTGATGATGCTCAATGCTCCTTTCTGCCGTTTTCAAATGAAAAGCAAATACAAGAAACTCTAGTCTGCAGGTGTTCCATATAAATCAGATACCACGTTATGACCTATGTTTCTGTTCTCCATGGGATTTATGCTTCTTCAAGACATTTTGTTACAAAATGTACCTTATTGATTTTCTGATATTTTGAGAAGGAACAAAATCTAACACAATAAGCATATCTTAGGGCTTTGTCATTGGTGTAGAAAGAACATAATGAAGCAAAACTTCATGTTCCTGTTTTATTTTACTTGAAATCATAAAGATAAATTATCAACAGAAAAAATGTTAAGTGTGACTCAAAACAAATTGTATGTAAGTGACAAGCGGAATGGCAAAAGTGTGAATTATCTTTCTGGCTTATAAACAAAATTATGAATCTATTCTGCTATTCTTAATTCACTTTGCCTTTACAAAAGTATATTGAAAACTAGATAGGGTAAAACTTCCCCACTTTACCCCTTTCAGATCTGCATTCATATGCAGTATTTTTTTTTTCATGTTACTGCAGCCGTACCTAAACCTATGTATACTGTGGAATACAGTGCTTATTTGATATCATATTAATATGTTTCACTGGATTTTAATTAGTTTTCTTCACTTATATTATGTACTCAATTTATAAACAACTAGAAAGCAGAAATCATTTTATACATATTTGTATCACCAATGTCCATATCTATGCTTTGAATACTATCCAAAAATAATTCATAATGATTCTGTAGACAATTTCAATAAAACCAATCACAATATTGCACATTATTTTGAGCATTTTGTAATCTTTGGATTAATTTTTTATTGGTATAGGGACCAACATACACAACTGAACTCAATAACACATACATAAATGTGTGTGTGTGGGGGGTGTATGTGTGTATCATGTATGGTGTAACTGCAGAATTCCTGACACATAATAGTTGTTGTATAATTGGTAGTCAAAATTACACTTATAGATCATTTCACCTAGGATTTAGCTGAGCTCTCTATATCTAGAATACAGTTAAGAATGACATTATTAGCTTTATTCTATTAAAAATTTTGTAATCTAAAGCTTAGTGTTTGATGTCAATTCTTATGATCTGATGAGGATGATTTAGCCTATATTTGGAAACAGAGACTATTTTTTTTTTTTTCTTAGAAGGTTAGTATTCTATGAACAGTTAGGCAGAAACAGCAGTTTTAATAAAAATATCAATTTATAGTGACAGCAATAGTGTAGATATGGTGCAGTAACTGTAATTATATACCTGGTATATCAAATTTCTATGAATGCAGACTTTAAACTGTTTGAAAATATATGTATTATTTATATGAATTAATCTTTTTATTTCCCAGTACTAGAACAATACTAGAGAGTAGTGACTATTAAATAATATCTAATCAATACCATTCTGTTGTTTGTATTTTGTTAAATAATCAAATGTTTCAAGAAACATTGTACAATGGTTTCCCATTATTTCTGCTTTATTTATATTTTAGGCCTCTCAAAACGTACCAAAAATTACACATGATCCATAGAACTGGAATTGCAGAAGGAAGCTAAAAGACAATTTAAAAATAATTGTTGGCTGTGTTTTTACATAGATAATGTAGTAATCATAGAAAATGGTAATGAATTTCAGATGATTCTGGAATATATGTTAAACACCATAAGGATTAATTTATGTATGAATTATTTCAACAGGAGGACCAAAGTTTTATTCTCAAATATAGTTAATAATCTTAATCTTCCCTATTTGAAATTTAGGTGTCAAATTAGAGAAAGGGAAAAAATAATAATTTTGGAATTGAGTGTATAAATTTTAAGTTATTTTTCTAGAAATCTTTAGTTATGAGATATATGATTATAAATATGACATGAGCTTGAAGGAAGGTGTTGTAGGTTGACTTGTGTCTCCTTCCCCAAACTCATATGTTGAATTCACAGCTGTCAATACTTCAGAATGTAATTGTATTTTTGAGATAGTGTCTTTACAGAGATTATTAATTTAATATGAGGTCATTAGGGTGAGTCTTAATTCAATATGACTGGTATCCTTATAAGAAGAGGTAATTTAGGTACAGTTCTATAGAGAGATGATATGAAGACCTGGAGATAAGACAGCCATCTTCAAGCTAAGGAAAGAGGCCTGGACCATGTCCTTTCCTCATGGGTCTCTGAATAAACCATTCCTGTCACCACCATGATCTCAGACTCCTAGCCTACAGAATTGTACACAAATTTCTGATGTTTAAGCCACTCATTCTGAGGCACTTTGTCAAAGCAACCCTAGACAAAATAATATAGATTTTGGTACTGAGAAGTGGGGTGCTACTATAACACACATTGAAAAATATGAAAGTGGCTTTGGAATTAGGTTTTGTGTGGAGGCTGGAAGAGTTGTAAAATGTATGTTAGAAAGAGTCTAGATTTCCTTGGAAAGATTCATGGTAGAAATATGGTCATTGAAGGAATCTCTGGTAAGGACTCAGAAAAACAAGAGTGCTGTAGAAAAAGTTTGTATCCTCTTAGAAAATACAAATATCATTGTGTACAGGATGTAAGTAAAGATGGGCATGGTGGTTGATGCCTGTAATCCCAGACTTTGGGAGGCCAAGGTGGGAGGATTACTTGAAGCCAGGAGTTTGAGACTAACTTGTTTATGTAAAAACAAAACTAAACAAAAAGTGTGTGTGTGTGTGTGTGTGTGTATGTGTGTGTGTATATATATGTGTGTATATATGTGTGTGTATATATGTATGTGTATATATGTGTGTGTATACATATATTATATATATATGTATGAATGTTGGTAGAATGATAAAGATGCTTTGGTAAGATACTAGAGAGAAAACAGAAACATTACTGAAACTGGAGGGAAAATGACCTTTGTTATACAGTAATGCAAAGTTTAGCCAAATTGTGTTCTAGTGTTTTGTGGAAAATAGAACTTTTATAAATTTGGATATTTAGCCGAGAAGATTTGTATTTTTTATAAAAAGTATTGATAGTATTCCTTCTCCTTGTTGCTTATGGCAAAATACTAAAGGAGAGAGATAAATGGAAGAAAGAATTGCTAAACAAAAAGGAACCAGTATTTGAAGATATGGAAAATCCTCAGCCTATCCATATTGCAAAAAATCAGAAAGCTTGTTCTGGAGGAAACATCAAGGTTGTTTCTGAATGACCATTTGCTAAAGAGACTATGTGTGGCTCATGGGTCTATTCAACCATCTCACCAGAAGTTGGGAGTGAAGATGTGGTTATCCAGGAAAGACCTGTGAAGGATCCTCTTGGACTGTCCTTATGTTTGACGGCTTGGACCGCTGTGAATTGCATGGTAGGCCAGAAAAGTTTTTTGAGAATTTGATACATGCTGAAACACACCCAGCTTGTACTGAAAAAAATAGAGGTGGAACAAAATAACTGGATGGAACAAAATTCTACAGGATGGAAAAATAGATTAATTGGCTGTAAATGTGCATTATAGATTAATTGGCTGTAAATGTGCATTGTCCTTTAATAAAAAAGATTGAATGACCTTGCAGGCAGTGCGGATGTTGGCATTTCTGCCACTACAACAGGCCTACGAGTAAGTCTATCTCCTCCTGGGTTCTAAATGGCAAGGCCTCCTCTAAAGTTTCAAAGGAAGAGGCCACTGCCACCTAAGGCTGAGGAGATGAGGCTGCCATCCTGGGAGGCTCCAAAGAATAGGACTGCTACCATGATAGGCCCAGAGTATATAATATTTGGCTACAAAGGAGTCAAAGAGGATAACTTTTAAGATTTAAAATCTGATAGAATTTTCCCTACTAGGTTTTGGACTTGCTTGAGATGCATAACCCTTTTGTTTCTGTTTTCTTCCTTTTGAAATTGGAATGTACATCCAATTACTATTCCACCATTGTATTTTGAAAGAAGATAACTTGTCTGGTTTCACAAGTTCATAGCTGGAGAGGAATTTTGCCTCAGGATGAATCATACCTGGAGTCTCACCCACACCTGGCATTTAAATGAGATTTTGACTTAGAGTTGATTCTGGAATGAGTTAAGACTAGGGGCTGCTGTGATGGGGTGAAAGTATTTTGCATGTGAGAAAGGCATACATTTATGGGGGGCAGAGCACAACGTGCTGTGGACTGAATTATTGCCCCTTCCAATTCATATGTTGCAGCCTTAATCCCTATTACCCCAGAACGTGACTATATTTGATATCACTGTACAGATATAATTAAGTTAAAATGAATTATTTGAGGTAGGTCCTAATCCAACATGACCGATGTCTTAAAATAAGCTCATTAAGGTAGGACCTAGTCCGCTATGACTGGTGTCCTCATTAAAAGAGTAAATATAGACATAACAACATCTACAGAGGGAAGATGATACGAAAACACAGAGAGAAGACAGCCATCTGTAAGCCAGGGAAAAAGTCTTCCCTTTTGGCCCTCAGAAAGAACTTACCCTGTTGACACTTGATCTTGAACTTACAACCCTCAAAATGTGAGAAAATAAATTTATACTTTTTAAGCCACTGGTCTGTAGTACTTTGTTATGGCAACCCTAGGAAACTAATATAGAAGGCAACTGACACAAAGAAAGAAAAAGCTTCTTAATATTTTCCTACTGAGGAATTAATATTTTCCTATCTTCCTATTGTCCTACTGCTGACTAGGAAGGAAATAGAAAATTTGACATTTATAGGCACCACAGGGCATATAATTCCACTGTATAATAAATCTAATAATTTATATTCATATATCTTAACCAATTATTTGTAAAGTAACTGGTATATGCATGTGTGTGTGCATGTGTGTGTGTATATTTGTGTACTTTTAATTTTGAGCTCTTCCATGGATAGGGTATTTTTAAACTCTTCCTTGTACTTATATATAATGTTGTGTATTATGTAAAGTTTCCACATTGTATAAGTTTATATAAAATACTTACATATAGATTATTTTACATTAATTCTATTTAGCCAAAACAAACATGTCAGTTTTACAGGTTCACATTTTTTAAAAGTATCTTTTTTTTGTTTTTTTTGAGTGGGAGTCTCACTTTGTTACCCAGGCTGAAATGCAGTGGCATGACCTGGGCTTACTGCAATCTCTGCCTTTTGGGTTTAAGCAATCCTCTTGCCTCAGAGTCCCAAGCAACTGGGACTATGGGTGTACACCATCATGCTCTGTTAATTTTTGTATTTTTAGTAGACATCAGATTTCACTATGTTGGCCAGGCTGGTCTTGAACTCCTGACCTCGAGTGATCTGTCCACCTCGGCCTCCTAAAGTGCTGGGATTACAGGTGTGAGCCACCACGCCCAGTCAGCCTTAAAAAGTAACTTCTAAGGTTATTTCTTTCTCTCTCTCCCCACTCTCCCTTCCTTCCTTCCTTCATTCCCTCCTTCCCTCCCTCCCACTCTCCCTCCTTTCTTTCTTTCTTTCTTTCTTTCTTTCTTTCTTTCTTTCTTTCTTTCTTTCTTTCTTTCTTTCTTTCTTTCTTTCTTTCTTTCTTTCTTTTCTTTCTTTCTTTCTTTCTCTCACTTTCTCTCTTTCTCTCTTTCTCTCTTTCTCTCTTTCTCTCTTTCTTTCTTTCTTTTCTTTCTTTCTTTCTTTCTTTCTTTCTTTCTTTCTTTCTTTCTTTCTTTCTTTCTTTCTTTCTTTCTTTCCTTCCTTCCTTCCTTCCTTCCTTCCTTCCTTCCTTCCTTCCTTCCTTCCTTCCTTCCTTCCTTCCTTCCTTCCTCTTTCTCTCTTTCTCTCTTTTATTTCTTTCTTTCTTGTTAACCATCCATCTAAACATAGGTGAAAGGAAATCAGTTAATATGGGTATATTTGATACATTTATTTGAAAAGTTATCTGTCTCACTGTTTGGCTTGGCTGCATTCTCAAATGACTATAATTATCCTATTCTCATATTTTTCTCCTGTAGAAAAGAAACCATGTTTGCATCAGTGCAGTTTGTATATAAAATAATTCACTGAATTTATCCATTTAATTACAATTAGCTTTCCTTAACCTGTAAATATGATTTTTTATTACTATAAAAGATTTTAATTTACCATTCAAAAGGATTTTAAATATTTTAAAAAGCATTTTGAAGAAAGCAGCAATTCAGGCAGTTTCATACTTCATCTTAATAAGAGCACTAATTTAATGATTGAAAATAGAGTTGGTTCTATAATGAGGTCTCATGAGTACTTCATTATGTGACAAAGTAACACACAAAGGCAACCAATTCTTGGAAATTTAGAAGAGAACTATTTGAGAGAAAAGAATCAATGTAATAGATTATCTGTAGGTCAAGTATTATTAAGCAGAAATAATTATTTAGTGGCTAATTTTGTAAATATACCAAAGTCTTGTCTTTTAAAAACATATACATTGCGTGATAAAAAAGCAGCAGGCCTTTAGTAAATGGATTTTCCTATTTAGTAAAAAGAGCCCTGAAATGGACATTGCAACTGATTCTTTAAAATGCTTTGCACACAAGCACAGACACGATCTCTCAGTCTCCTGTGGATTAGCAAACTGGTGAGTCACTTCTCGGTGTCTTTAATTTGGACATGTTTACAAAGTATTTACCATCCTGCTGAACATAGTATAAAACTCTAAAACTTAACATAAAGCCATGTGGATAAACATAAGCACATCCATCCATTTTTAAAATCATATATATATATATTTAACATAGATAACAATGTTATGTATTATACAAGCATGAATATATGATGTATAATGATATAATATATACTTAAAATATTTATAAATAAATGCATATATAATTATTTAACTATTTAAAAATTATGTTTGCTAAGTATCTAGTACAAAGGCATTGTCCTGACTTGCCAGGAGGTGAAGGTCTCATGCAGATGTCAGACATATGAGCAAATAAATAAACTAAAGTTTTATAAATGCTATCAAAATGGTATGTGAAAGTGCTACAGGAAGGAGGAAGGGGAAGTTAACATTTTTGAAGGGGGTTAAGAGAAAGGTCTCACAGAATCACTGGTATTTATTCACCACATGGATAGTAACCTTTGAAAGAAAAAGGATATTGGTGCTCGAATGCACAATCTTATCATTTGCTAGACCAAATAATTTACTATTTCTGAATCTTCACTTATTTCTATTTTCTAAACTTCACTTATTTCTTTTTTCTTTATTATGCTGAAATTTATATATATTTGTAATTACTTGAGTCATTATCAACCATGAGATTTTATTTTTTTTCCTTTATATTGCACAATAGATTTGTTTGCAAAACATTTCAAGAGAATAATCTGGAAAAATTTGACTGAATGAGTAACTTAGGACTCTTAAAAGTTCAGAACTTTGCATATAAAACAATGGCACTTTTGTTTATTTGTTCAAGTGTTTATTTTATAAATACCTGAACTAAAGTGGTGAGAGTGAGAATCTGGGACTAATATAAAGACATTAATAGAATAAAATCTATAGAGCTTGATGATTGGGTAGATGTAGGAGTTGGCTAAAATAAGCCAATATAAGATTAAATGTGTTTTGGCTCAGGGACCATTGACAATGGAAATACTCGCCATGGTAGGACATTTTGAAAGAGTCTGTTTCAGAGAGCAGAAATGGGAATGATAAAAAAATAGTTTTGAATATATTGCATTTGAGTATTTATCTATAAAACATTGTATTAATTTAATGTTACTAAAAGTTAAAGGTGAATTAGAACACTTATAACAGTTTTTATTTTTCTTTTTGGCTTAAATTTGTATAAACATTTCCATGTATGAGGTTCATTGTAAGTTGATGTGAAGAATAAATTTAAGATATCATGTTACCCTTCAACTTTTTTATCACTTAACAGGGGAAGTAAAACTTATGCAAATACAACTAAATAGCCTTTGAGAGGATGAATACCCTGTTTTATAAGTGATCATTTAAAGCAATATCTTTCTCAAAGTTTTGTATGGGCTGGTGGAGAATTCAAATTACTGTACTAAATAGAATTATACTTACCTTCTGATTTATGACTTTGTATGTTAAAAATCCTCAGTTTTACTATCTATAAAATATGCATAATATTTTGCAAAATAATCATGAGTACTAACTGGCTAAAATGTATGAAACTATCTAGTATATCATTTTATATATGTTAAATTACTTCCTGCTCACACTTTGAATACATTCAAATCAAATGAGACATATAAATATCAGAATTTTTAAAAGATGATTACTACAATATATCTACAAACAAATTATTAAACAATTCAATTTTTTTGCCTGGCTTTTATCAATACAACATAAAAGTATATTTAAAAATCACCTATTTGACTAATTTAAAAATATAGCCAATTAAAACTATACCTAGTAGCCATCGAGGAGCTACCTACTTCTTCATGAAATAAATTTAGAGGCTTAACTTATCTAATTTGGCAAGACTAATATATAAAATTCAATGGCAAATTGCCAAATCACAACAGCGTATTGTATTTAGTGATATAGCCCACTCTTTTAATTTTTTTAAATTTATTTTTTTTAATCACCAGATAAAACTGTAGGTATATTTCACAACATGATGTTTTGAAGTATATATTCATTGTGGAATGACTATTAAATCCAAATACAAGCTTAACAAAATGCTGGAAGAATGATTTAATATATTTACCATGGTTACAAAATAATTTTTCTGATATATTCTGCTGAAACATGTTATGAATTCTGTCACCTCTGCTTGGTTACACTATTGACACTTCCTTGCTGTAAGAATATCTAATTTGTTTGCAGATAATTTATCAGAATTGGACTGGTTTACCTCCTTCACAAGTTCCTTTGGCAAATTAAAAAGTGTCCTGGCCTGGTCTCTGTTTGGCTTGAGTCATCCATGGGTATGTTGGCAATACTAAATTAGAGGCAGGCAGACCCTCTGAATCTTGTGGTTGGAAATATCCCAAGTAGTCTTTGGCACAGATTTTCTCTTATTCAAGGGTGTTAGTTTTGGAAAACTAGAGAGCTGAGATAGAGGAACATGAGAACTGAAATACATAGTGAAGGAAATATGCATTTCAGCCCAGGATGAAATACAAGGATTTAAGTTGCTTGGCTACTATGGCTGTCTTCAGAGATTCTTTGAAATATGTGTTCAAATGCTTTCTGCATATTTGGAATAGAAGGACTACCTTAAGTCTTAAAAGAAACTGATAAAATCAGGAAAAAGTAGCTCTACAGGGATGTCTGTCTCCTATATATGTGTAAACTGATTATCTATATAGAACTCAAAACTTTGAATTTTGAATACTACTGCTCAATTAGTCTCTACTATAATAATAAATATATTTTTAAATCATTGAATTAACATATTTTCCTTATTCCTTTTTCTCTAGAAAGGAGATAAATACAGCCTAGAGATACAGATGAACTGTGATTAAAATCTCACCTCCATAGCTTAGTAATTGCTTGGCCTGCATCAAGGCCTTTTCCTTTCAAAGCAGCTTTCTATCATATAAAAATGAGGATAATACTCTCGTAAGAGAGATGAAAGATAAGGATAATGTATTTAGAACATCAAGATCAATTTCAGAGGTCCTACTACTGAAGAGAGTTTGTAGTTTTTAATCTTCATTCAAGTCTGTGGAGCAGGGAGAGAGAGAAAACTGAGACTACAAAAAAGGAAGAATAAGCTGCATAAATAAAGAGAAGATGTATAATTTTAGACAACTTGTATAGAGACATTGTACAAAAGACACACAAGTACACACTTCTTGAGCATTTTTGTTTCCTTTCTTACAAAAATCTATCTGTACATAATTTAAAACAGTAGACCTGGCAACCTGAAAAGAGTTAATTTGACAATCGTATAAGGAAAGAGGCATCTACTATATTCAAAATGAGCAAAGATGGCCTAGTTTCTTACATTTGTCTCCAACATCCTCACCTCTGCTAAGCTTGCTAGTGAGAAATAACAATGAAAAGGTCACAGTCATATGTGATTTGACTCACCCCTGTTTTGAAATTGCATATATACCAATATTAAGAACAGGATCTCTAGGACGTAGCTTTTCTACCAACATATAACTTTGATTTTTATGTTTTCAAAACCTTTCAAATTCCCCTGCATAGAATGCAATGAGTTCTATTACTTACAGAGACTTACATTAGTTACTCTAGTTTTCCTGTCAAGAAATTCTAAATTGCTTTTAATATAATACAAAGACAAATACTTAAATTTCTAAATATCCAGTTCGATATAAAACAACACAAAACTACTGCAAAACAAAACAAACAAAACCTCTACTAAAAGAATACAATGAGAGCCATTTTATTGTGCCTCGTATTTTAAATTATATAATATAAATATATACATATTATACATATAATTTCACTAAAAAAAATCACTGTTATTTTTCTGGAAGGGAAAACAAAGGATATATAAATTGCCAGAAAATGCACAGCTGGTAAGCAGCTTAGCTGTCAGGAATTACAATGTAGATGTAGATGTGTTTAATTCTAAACTTAGGACTCTTCCCTTGACATCATTCTCATTCTAATTACTCCATGTAAAAGACAAAATATAAATTGGTAAAAGGCAGAGCAAAAAAATCCTAAACAATTCAGGTATGGCCCAGGTTTTTCTTGAGAATTTTGTGAAAACTATTTATTATCTGTCAATAGAGATCATCAAGGAAGGGCATAGTGGCTCACATCCCTAAACCCAGCATTTTGGGAGGCCAGCGTGGGAGGATCACTTGAGCCCGGGAGTTTGAGACCAGCCTGAGCAGCACAGTGAGACTCTACCTCTACAAAAAATAATTGGAAAAAAAAAAAAAAAAAAAAATTAGCCAGGCTTGGTAGTGCACGCCTATAGTCCCAGATACTTGGGAGGTGGAGGTGAGAGGGTTGCCTGAGCCCAGAAGTTTGAGGCTGCAGTGAGCCATGATGGCGGCATTGCACTACAGCCTGGGCACCAGAACAAGAACTTGTCTCAAAATAATAATAATATAAGGCCGGGCTCAGTGGTCACGCCTGTAATCCCAACACTTTGGGAGGCCGAGGGGGGCGGATCACGAGGTCAGGAAATCGAGACCATCCTAACATAACACGGTGAAACCCAGTCTCTACTAAAAATGCCAAAAATTAGCCGGGCGTGGTGGCGGATGCCTGTAGTCCCATCTACTCAGGAAGCTGAGGCAGGAGAATAGCGTGAACCCGGGAGGCGGAGCTTTCAGTGAGCAGAGATTGCTCCTCTGCACTCCAGCCTGGCTGACAGTGTGACATTCCATCTCAAAAATAAAATAATAATAATAATATGAAATTAAAAAGATACACCTGTAATAAATAGTAATATCTACTTTTGAAGGTTGGCCAAAATTAATGCAATACAGCTTTCCTATAAAATGAAATAAATAATTGCAAATTCCCCATTTATTTTTTAATTGTAGACATATATTCAACCTCAAAACTTGAAAGAATGTTTATAATAACATATATATATATATATATATATATATATATATATATATATATATTTGTTGTTTAACACTTTAACCTTAACTTTAACATTGAATTTAGGCTGCATTAATTATATAATTTGAATTCTCTAACTTGAAAGTCATGAGTCTTAGATCTTTGGTCAACATTAGAAGTTTTATTTATTTGTATAAATTTAAGGGGTACAAGTGTGGTCTCATTCCATGAGTAATATAAATCCCGTGTTTGTTATATATTGCATGGCAGTGAAGTTTGGGCTGAGATGGTTTGGCTCTGTGTTCCCACGCAAATCTCATGTGGAATTTGTCTTCAGTGTTAGAGGAGGGGCCGGGTGGGAGGTGATTGGATCATGGGGGCAGATTTCTCCCTTGTTCTCATGATAGTGAGTGAGTTCTCATGAGATCAGATTGCTTAAAAGTGAGTAGCACTTCCCCTTTACTCTCTTTCTCCTGCTTCACCTGTAAGATCTGCATGGATTCCCTTTGCCTTCCGCCATGATTGTTAAGTTTCCTGAGTCTCTCAGCTATGCTTCTTGTACAGCCTACAGTTCCGTGAGTCAGTTAAAACGGTTTTCTTCATACATTACCCAGTATCAGATAGTTCATTATAGCAGTGTGAGAAAGAACTAATACATGGGTTTTTAGTGTAAACATCACCCGAATAATGCACATTGTAACCACCACATAATTTCTCATCCCTCACTCCCCTCTCACTCTCCTACCTTTCTGAGTCTCCAGTGTCTATTATTCCACACTCTATATATCCGTACATTGTTTAGCTTCCACTGATAAGTGAGAACATGCGCTATTTGACTTTCTGTTTCTGAATTATTACACTTAAGGTAATGGCCTCCAATTCCATTCATGTTGCCGCAAAAGATACGATTTCATTCCTTTTTATGGCTGAGTATTGTGTGTGTGTGTGTGTGTGTGTGTGTGTGTGTCACAGTTCCTTTTTCCTGTCATCTGTTAATAGACACTTAGTTTTATGCCATATAATAGCGCTGCAATAAACATAAAAGCACAAGGCTTTCATATATATATATATATAAAAAATAATTTATTTCACATTGGGTAGATTCCCAGTAATGGGATTGCTGGATCAAATGGTAGTTCTATTTTTAGCTTTTTGAGAACTCTTCATGCTGTTTTCCCTAGAGCTTATAATAATTTACATTCCCACTAACAGTCTGTACATTCTTTTTTCTCCTCACCCTCATCAACAACTTTTTTTTTTTTGACTTTCATAATAGCCATTTTGACTGGTATAACTGTAGATGTAAGTATTGAGATCACTCAGCACTCTTGACTTAGAACAAAAAAAAAATGATAGTATAAAAGATTCTACGAAAAACTGTATAGATTCTCAAAACCACATCTCTCTTTACGTTATGATATTATAGTTAAGATTCAGGTGAATTGTGAAGTGCCGTAAGAAATGAAGCTAATTTGAGTAAATGATATTAAAATCTATTCACTGAGAAACATTTTTAAAATACTTATTTTGGACAAGGCACTTTTCTAGTCACTCATGGTGGCCAGAAAAAAAAAAAAAAAAAAAAAGACAACATCCCTGTCCTCATAGTAATTCCGTTCAGTGATATCATTTTAGACAATAATCTCAATATTCAGCATTTTCCATCATAAATCTCTTACTTCCTGTATATAAAAAATCTAGAATTTGACATAAATTATCCAAAAATTAATTTTAAAGCTGGATAATTTCCATAGTTGTGGATGCTTTAACATAAACTTGTGTGTGTTTGTATAGAATTGTTTGCTTGCTGTCTAGCACTCTTAAAATGTTTTTATACAAAAATTAAAAACGGAATTGTTTTTCTATTTTATCTAACTTAATTTTGAAAAAAAAACTCCACATTTTTTATTAAAGTTTAGTCATAGGTTATTATTATTATTATTATTTTTTGAAGTAGAGTCTCACTATGTCACCCATGCTGGAGTGCAGTGGCACAATCTCGGCTCATCGCAAACTCCGCCTCCCGGGTTCACACCATTCTCCTGCCTCAGCCTCCCAAGTAGCTGGGACTACAGGCGCCAACCACCACGCCCGGCTAAATGTTTTTTGTGTTTTTAGTAGAGACGGGGTTTCACTGTATTAGCCAGGATGATCTCCATGTCTGGACTTCGTGATCCTCCCTCCTCAGACTCCCAAAGTGCTGGGATTACAGGCGTGAGCCACTGAGCCTGGTCCTAGTCATAGACAATTTTAAAATTAGAATTTATTAGGAATAGGGTTAATATAAATAGCTCACGAATGTTGTTATTAGTAGTGTAAATGAGTTTTTTAAAATATTGCAAGATTTCTATTTTGAACTGAATCGTATTCCCTCAAAGTTTATTTGTTAAGGCCCTAACCCCCAATGTGACTGTTTTTGGACATAGGGCCTTTAAGGAGATAATTATGCTTAATGAGATCATAAGAATGGGAACTTAATCCAATAGAATAGGTATCATTTAAAAACAGAAAGAGATACCAATGATCTCTTGCCCGGAGGAAAAGCTATGTGAAGACACAGTCAGAAATTGGATATCTGCATATGTACAAGCCAGAAGAAGGTTTCAGAAACCAACCCCGCCAGCATCTTATCTTGGAGACTTCCAACCTCTAGAACTGAGAAAAAATACATTTCTGTTGTTTAATCCAAACCAGTCTGTAGTATTTTGTTATAGCAGCTCCAGCAGACTAATATCATTTATAACAGACCTAGTAAGGACTGTGTTTTTTATGTTATTTCCTTCTAAATTATCTCATAGCTTAATTACACCCTGTAAAGACATCAGTTATAATTTTAAGAAAAATGATAATATATTAATAATTCAGATAGCCAAAAAATGTGTGATTCCATGATCGTCTTCACTTTTTCTACAAAACTGAGAACACTGGTTTGAGGATTCTGATGTCATAGTCATAATATATACAAATTAAATGCATAAAGACTGAAAGGCCATAAGAATTAAATGAAAAATTAAACCCAGAAGGGGTTACATAATTAAAGAAAGTTTGATTGACAAAGGGAAATACTTATTAGTATGAATGTCATATATTTACATAGTTCAATGTAATTAAAAAGTTATTTCACATGCATCATTTCAATTATCTCTCACAACCCAGAAGAAGATCAGGAGGACAGAAAAATATTATGTACTCATAGAGCTTCTTATCTATCTTCCCTTCAAGAAAATGACCACAATCACAATTTTATTTTTATTTGTGTAATTCTTTGGTTATTGTTTGTCTCTCACAATAGACTATAAGATCCACATTTATTTTCTCTTTTCATTATATGTACAGTGCCTGATGTAATTGTTTTGAACTTTTAAAAATTGAAATTAGATGCAAATCTCCAAGATGACTAAAAGCACTTTCTACCTTGATCTTGAAGTTTTGTATTTTCGAGAACCAACTAAAAAGCCTCACTCATTTTCTTTTTATTAAAATGAAAGTAGGATCAAATTTGATATACCCTAATCATTTCCATGAAAAAAATTTTTGATACACTTACAATCTCAAACAATATGTAATATAAAGGAAATCAATTTAGTCTTCAAACTGGCAAGGAATAAATTCGTAGTACTGGCCGACTATTTCTTTTGGGCATCAAAGACTGCTTACTAAGGGTGGAAGATGTTATCAATCTTCCTTATAATACAGCAAGAAAAATTCACATGCCCTAAAACATTCATTGAGGTGATTCTACAACTTAAATTTGAGGGCATTGTGGTGATAAGGTGACCAGAGTTAAGTACATGTATATTAAGGTCTTGAACTTTTGGTCTGCCATGACTCCACCTCCACCTCCATTACCATATTCATCTACAATATTCCTGAGGTGCCTAACTGATTATCCAGTATATTATTTGTTGCAATTAAATAATGCTATCATTCCCCTAGTATGTAATTAGGAAGGGAAATATGCTGCACCAGTTCTTCCAACCAAGGACTACCAAGCCTGTCTTTAGAGAATTTTCAACAGGAGATGGAAAAAGAGATGTGGAGCGTTGCATAATTTCTGTGACTACATTAGAAAGCCTTCTCTCATAACCAGTAAACTTAGCATGCAGACAACCAAAACATTCATTCTTTCCTTCATTATTCTTTTAAACATATTTGTAAATTTTTTCCTATGAATTGACTATTGGGCTTAGCATAGAGAATACAAAATTGGCAAGCAAAAAAAGAATGTAATGTATTATTTCATAAAGTTTACAATCAAACCAGAAAAACAAAAACTGATCACATATTTGAAAAAGGTAATTAGAGGATTAGGGCTCCATCCCTGTGATTTCATTAACACTAATTACCTCTCTCAGATAAGTGAAGTTAAAATCATGACAAGAGATACAATAGAGGTAGAACATAGGCAAAAACTTTCATTAAATGAATTAATGAATGAATGAGTATCACAGTAGGAAAAAGAAAAAAAAAATGGAGGCTAGATTAGCTGGAGCAAAGAGTAGCCCCTGCAGGAAGCAAAGACTGATCACATAACATAGAGCCTAGCTAATTTTAATCTTAGAGAAAGAAAAAGACATTGAAGGTCAATGTCTTTGCCCATACCCGTTACTTAAAGGATAAGGATTATTAGAGGAAGGAAAATATCACATGTAGTTCTGAAAAAATAACTCAAGCAATACAGAGAAAGGGAAATGATTGTAGGGAGCCTTGGATTGATATGGGAAACTAGTAATTATGCTCTTGGAATTAGACAGATTTGGACCTTCTGATCAATGCATGATATAAACTTGGACGAATGGACATTTGTTAACTGCTAAAAAAAATCCTTCTTTGTATTATCTTCACATGGTTGCATCAAATGAAAGGCAGCATTAGCTGCCAGGAATAACTCTATAAATACAGTTGCTAAATTATAGAGCTATTTCATGCACTATTTATCATTCAAATATGAGAAAACTAAGCTATCACAAATGTCTTTCTCTATTTGCTGGAAAAATGAGTTCAGTATATTGATTCCAAGATAATGAACAGCAATATTCCCTTGCTCTGACACTGAAATATCTATTCTTCATTTTGTCCATTTTTTTCTTAACTTCTAAGTTGAACAAATATTTCAGTATTTCAAAAAGGAAAACATGAAAAATATTAATACAATTAAAGTATAAGCACAATTTAGTAAATTCTTCCTGAAAATTAAATACTTTTGGAAATTAAATTCCTATCTTGAAGGAAAAGTGAAATTCCATGCAGAAATGTGCAAATGTTATGAAAATTATATCTGGGTTAGATAAACCTCACAAAGCACAATTTTCCGGAATATGGAGTAACAAATTAAAACCAATTTATTTTATTTTTATGTTTTAATAAAAATTTTTTATAATCAATAAAAAATAACAGAAGTCAATAAAATACACTTTCAGTATGATAATGTTAACTAAAAGGTATTATTTCAGTGTTTTAACGTTAAAGTTAGCTATTAAAGCAGGAAGAATATAATTTTGTATAACATTGATTTAGTGTTACACTATTATATACGTACTGTACATATGTGTATATGTGTAATATAACGTAATATAATATAATGTAAGATAATAATCTTTGGAAAAAAGCTCAGAAATTTTTAGGTACCCCAAATTTTCCTGTTTTCTCTGTTGATTTAGAGTTTATTACAAAATGTCCAAAGAGACATTCCAAATAAAAAAACAGTATGTAACTTAAATTTCCATTTATTAATTCTTCTTGGGTCGTTAAGCAAAACTTCCCCAAATGTGACACAACTTTGTTTCCTTGCTTTGTCTACAACACTATAATTCCCCCTTACAGCAATTCTATGTTTACAATCATTCAACATCCCCTCCTGCTATATGGCAGATAAGTGTTACATGTTAGGAGAACAAAGAGAACTAAAACATTATTATTGAATATTAAAAACTAAAAAAAGCAGCAGGTGAAGTCTGACAGATAAACAGCTGACAAAAATGCAATATGGCAAATACTATGAACATTTATGCATAAAATGCTTTGTGAACACAGATAACGAAGTGGCTGAATCTGTAGGTTTCTAACAAAAGAAATAGTGGAAATTGGGCTTTGAAAGATAAGTATATATTAACCAATGATGTCAGTAAAATATGTTTTTTTCTTTTCTTTTGTTTTTTGCTTGAGAAAAAAGCAAGAACAAAGCAAAGATGTCCGGAAATTAAATATGTTGGTGAGATTCTAACAATCTGTCTCAGTTGGTCAGGGGTTTCATTTTTCACAGAATATCCTAGGTTTGCTTTTAACTTCAAACCTCTGCTCAAACTTCTTTTTTCTGGGATACTATTTATTATCTTTGATAAATATCTGTGTCAAGGAAAACTACAATGGCTGAAAATATATCTTGGCCTGGCCTGATGCCCTTTTGAAGACATCTCTTCTTGTCTGAACTCAATTGCTCTATCTTTGAAGTTTTAAAGGAATAATCTTCTGTATTACTTATATCAATCCTGTTCACATACTGCTGAGCTTATTCTCTGTATTCCCTCCTTAATTAGGTAGTAAACATTTTAACAGGAAATTTTCTACAACAATGTTTTAATTTTGTTTATAATATTTTGCACAACTTTCAAAATAAATATTTATTGTATTGAACTGAATTAAATCTTCTTTGGTAATCAATAAGTTCACCCTTTAATTATGCCCCTCAATCGTAAGCTTCAGACTCATCAAACAATGTGTGTTTTGTATTTTTTACTTGTATAGGTTTATTGCGCACAAGCAAAGTTTGGTTACATGGATATACTATGTAGTGGTAAAGTTTGGGCTTTCAGTGCAAGCATCACCAAAATAATGCACATTGTTTTGTGCATTATTATGCACAAAATACATTATGAAATACATTACATAATTTCTCATCCCTTACCCCGCTCCCACCCTCCCACTAGTCTGAGTCTTCACTCTCTATGTTCACGTGTACACATTATTTAGCTTTCACTTATAAGTGAGAACATACAGTATTTGACATTCTGTTTCTGACTTATTTCACTTAAGATAATGACCTCAAGTTCCATCCATGTTGCCTAAAAAGACATGATTTCATTATTTTTGTGACTGAGTAGTATTCAATTTTATGTATGTGTATGTATAGTCTGTAATTAAGTCGATTCCATATTTTTTTATTGTGAATAGTGCTGCAATAAACATACAAGCATGGTTATTTTTTATATGAGAATTCATTTTCTTTTGGCTAGATACCCAGTAGTGAGATTGCTGGATTCATGAAAAAAAAAGTCCGACATCACTAGTCATCAGGGACATGCAAATTAAAACCACAATGAGATACCATCTCATACCAGTCAGAATGACTATTATTAAAAAGTCAAAAAACAACAGCTATTGACAAGGATGTGAAGAAAAAGGATTGCTCATACACTGTTGGTGGGAAGGCAAATTAGTACAACCTCTTTGGGAAAGAGTATGGAGATTTCTATAAAGAAGTCGTAGTAGAATGAGGTACTTTGTACATTGTTTTTCAGTACAGGATGTCACTCTATTGCCCAGGCTGGAGTGCAATGGCATAATCACAGCTCACTGCAGCCTCCACCTCCTGGGCTCAAGCCATCCTCCCACCTCAGCCTCCTGAGTAGCTTTAGTAAAGAGAGAGGAATACCCTTGGCCAAGGAAGAGTAAAAGACACTGTAGTCAGGAAAGTGTGGACTGTGTTTAGATTTAAAAAAACTTTGAAGTTTGACTAGAGAATAGGTCATGGATAGATAACAGAAGGAGAGACATGACAAAATGATCAGATTCATGAGATAGATTTTCATGTATATGTGTGTGTGTGTATATATATAAATTTATGGGTGCCATATATACACATATATACACACACACACACATACACATGCACACACACACATGAAATAGGGAGGGAGATTTGGATATTTGGATATCACATTAAGGGGTTTAGATTAGGGATTATAGTGGGTATCTGTTTTTAGTCAGCCTGCATCTTTTACATGCTTTTATTTTATTCATTATTGGGTGTTTTTTTTTTTTTTTTTTTTTTTTTTTGTAAAACATCCTGAATTATCTTTGAAATACCCCTTGACACTGCAAATCATGTTGATCTTGTTTCTCAGAAATTTGAACCTTAATCACTGACCCAAGGAGAAAAAAATGGAAGGAGCTGAAGCACCAGTTACAATGACATCGACAGATTTCTTTCTCATTTCTACAAACTTCTCCACTTCCTGTCCTATACAAGGACTGATTGTTTTTCGTTTCCTTTAAATCTAGGAGTTGCCATGGATCCTTTCAAAAGATTCCTTTTGTGTCCCATAATTTGGCCAGAGTCAATTTATGTTGCTTAAAACCAAAGTACTTTATTCATAAACCAACAGAATTACATTCTATGACATTTTCACATAGGTGTTAGGAGTCAGAATAAAGCAAGATTCTATTTCTCACATGTAGTTTTCAAAGATGGAATAAAAATTCAAAAGATCTGTCCAATGGAAAATGTTATTATAGAACAGATGTTATTTCAAAACATCATTCTGTAGAAAATGCTGTGCTATCTTTTGAAGGAAATCTTGTCAATGTACAAAGTAACTGTGCTTGGAAAGGATTCTTGGAAAGAATAAGTTTCTCATACTTTTGTAGCCAATGTATAAAATAAACAATTTACATTGAGAAAACAAGGATTAGATTATTTTTGGAGAGCATGAAGAAGATACTCTCAATTACTTGAAAATGTGTAGCTGGCAAGATGTGTATTCATATTCAAGTAATTTTCATGCAATAGTATAAAAGGTTAAGAGTAAATTAAAAGTAGGAAGGACTCAGAATACAAACAATATCAAGCAAAGAACTTATTTTTATGATTTAAAATGTCAACTGACTTATATGTTAGGTATTCACCACACTTCTTGCTAACATTAGATATTAACTTTGCAACTAATAATTATAGTTGAAATATATTTAGAACTAAGTGCCAAACCCTGTGCTGAACACTGTGTAGATTACCTCATTCGATCTTTACTAGACTACTATATGAACAGGCCGTGTAATTCTTAGGACTCTTTTATCACACAAGAACAGCAAACCTGATCTATATTTGCTTCAGCAAATAGGAAATTTATGGGCTCACATAAATAAAACTTCTTGGAAGAGGGTTGTCTTAAAGGGCAGTTTAATGCATGGGCTTAAAACATGTGAACAATATTTACAGTTTCAAGTCCCTACCTTGAATCCCCTTTCTTTAATGAATCGTCAATACCTAACTCCTCACAATCACAGGATGGCTATTTCAGCCCAGCTGAACACTCAACTAACTCTAGATACAGAGGAAAGAGCAATAAATATTTTAGCTGTGAACATGGTAAAGTCTTGGCTTCATTCTCCTTGACTGAATTGAATGGTACTCATTCCTATAATAATCGAGATTTGCACTATTTATAACAATATAATTGTGTGCATAGTAGTCATAAAGATGATAAGCATAATGAGAGCAGTGAACACTTGCAGCACTTACTTCCATAATTCTAAAAACTTTGAATAGATTAACTTATAACTTTACAATAACTGCAACACATAATATACTATTAGTATCTACATTATATTGATGAGAAAACGTACACACAAACAGGTTAATTCACTTGACCTTGTTCAACCATCTGTGAAGTTGCAGAATTTGGGTTCCATCAGAAATTATCTGGCCCTAAAGGGTACAAATTAACCATTACAATGTGCTGTGCTTTTCCCCAGAAAATAAAGAAACCGAGGCACAAGAATTAAGTAGCTACTCTGAACCAATAAACTAGTGAATGGCTAAGGTAGAATACTACCTGTTTGATAGTAGAACTGGAAGTCCTAACTACTAGAATATATGAATGCATATAATGACTGTTATTGGATATATTTGAAAACAAACATGGTAGCCAAAATTGCATTTGGCTCTGAACCTAAGGAGAAGAGGGAGGGCAAATGTTACATGGAATAAAATAAACTCGACTTAAGTTTCAATGAGTAGTTTTATTTTGGGTTTTGCTTCTTTTTTAAATGCATACCAAAAAGAAATCATCTTAAAACTCAGACTTAGCATGAAATAGATATGAGAATCTATTTCCTATTAGCTTCCATTCACATATCTGGAGCCAATCCTGGTTGACGAAATCACAGATAATATCCCCTAGTTTTAAAGGTATATCTCTGAAACCATTATTGCTGAGCTACAGAAAGAAAGAAGTTGCATACAATACTGAGAAACCTAAGCCACAGAGAAATAGAAATTGGCAAGCTCAAGACTGTCAGTACAAAGGCCCCATTATAGACTAATAAAATTGAATGTCCGCATTCAGAGAGTCAATGTTAATGTTCAAATTTTCTGACCCTAACCCTAACACTAGGTTCAGTTATAAAGAAATGGAATCTAGGGCCTGGGCATCCCTATTTTTAAACAACTATCCAGTGCTTTTAATGTTCAGACAATGTTGAAAAATACTGCTCTAGGGGAAAAAAAAAAAAAAAAAAAAAAAAAAAAAAAGCACTGTGTAACTAATTCTCCCATTGTGTAGGCAACAGCATCACTGTGTTATTGGGAACTTGCCAGAAAAATAAGCCTGAAGAAGCTCTTCTGACTCTCCTAACCCTAAACATAAATAACAATGAATTCAGAAATTACTGTGTGCTCTAGTAAGGGGACATGTAGGTGCTGAGAGGTTCAAGGGTGATGGTTAAGACCAAGAGACCTTTATATTTTGGGGTTTTATACATGAGAAATATGACCAAGACCACATATGCCAAAAACAGGAGCCAAAAATTCTCTCTGAAAAGTCAGAAAGAACAAGTATCCAGTCACCAATGCAGGCTCAAAAACAAAGGAGCTACTCGACAACAACTAGAATATCATATGTATTTGAGGTTCCCATGATATATCCAAACACCATCTGGAAAGGACCAGATGTCTTACAGGTTTGGAATTTGAGAGTTCACACGGAAGAAAAATATTTTTTAACTGAAAGAAATTATGCTACTTTAAACTTTTTTTTTTTAATCCTCTTAACCCACGCCAGGATAAAGAGTGAGGGCAGGTTGTGGGACTTAAGAGAAAAAGTACATAAATTATACAGAATAAAAAAGCTTTATTTCCTTTGCATATTTAGGTGGCAGTATGCCCATTTTTGACATACAAATTCTAATTTCACAGATACTATTTTATTCTCCCTACATTTTTTGACCTTTTTCTTCTCTCATTCTAACAGCAATTACTCTGCGTCTTTGCTTCCGGACAGGTTTGTGACTGGAAAGAAGGCATTTGCCTAGAACCATCCCTTTATCAGCATTAGTTCCAGAAATCTAAACTCATTGAGGATATTTTACAGAGTGCTCTGAGGAAACTATAAGCAAAGAGAAAGACCTCTGAAAAGAAACATCCAGATGGAATTTGCCTAACGGCAAGAGAAGAACCCAACTTCATGGCTGGGAAAAGTGCAGTGATTGTGAGCCTGGAAGCAGGAGAGACACAGGCATGGTGGGTCCTCAGCAGCAGGCGGCGAGGGGGCAAAACTCCCAAATGAAATCACCGTATGTGCAACTAACTTTTTCTTTATTAACAATAACAGTTGATAACAATTTGTACTTACAGGTGTACAACGTTGACAGAAAAATAGCATAATGCTTTCAAACCTAATGAAGGCACTACAAACAACTAAGGCAATATTTTCTTACAGTCAGGTAAAATCAAGAATCCAGTCAAAAATTAGGTCAATTTAAAGAAAAATAACGTCAAATTTATTGTACTCCTGAATACACTATTCATACTTACTACCCAAAAGATAGTTTTGAATTGATATACTAAATTTACAAACATTCAATAATTAAGACACTCAATAACCAATAATTTTTTTTTTTTTTTTTTTTTTTTTTTTTTTGAGATGGAGTCTCGCTCTGTCGCCCAGGCTGGAGTGCAGTGGCTCGGTCTTGGCTCACTCCAAGCTCTGCCTCCCGGGTTCACGCCATTCTCCTGCCTCAGCCTCCGTTGTAGCTGGGACTACAGGCGCCTGCCACCATGCCCGGCTAATTTTTTGTATTTTTAGTGGAGATGGGGTTTCACCGTGTTAGCCAAGATGGTCTCGATCTCCTGACCTCGTGATCCACCCACCTAGGCCTCCCAAAGTGTTGGGATTACAGGCGTGAGCCACCGCGCCCGGCCCAATAACCAGTACTTTTTAAAAACATTAAATATAGAAGAAAATGTTTCCTTGAGCCAAAATTTGAGGCTGAAGGAAATGTGACACTTGCCTAGAAAGATGAGCCAATACACCTTAGCCTTTACACAGGTAAAGAAAGCACTGCTATCATGGATTTTATCAGAAAAGAGAAAATCTTCTGGTATATCCAGCTAATATACACTCCTAGTATATCCATATAAACACATATTACCCCAAAAATATCAATATCTGGAATTCAAGTCATTGATAGAATGCTAAGGCCCCAATTTAAAAAAAAAAAAAAAAAAAAAAAAAAAAAAAAAAAAAGACTATTGAGTAAATATATGGACGCACACACAGTAGTGCAGGCTTGTGCATTTTAAAAACTGGTTGTGGTTGGGCACAGTGGCTCACACCTGTAATCCTAACACTTTGGGAGGCTGAGGCGGGTGGATCACCTGAGGTCATGAGTTCGAGACTAGCCCGACCAACATGGTGAACCCCATTTCCATTAAAAATACAAAAATTAGCTGGACTTGGTGGCAGGCGCCTGTAATCCCAACTACTAGGGAGGCTGAGGCAGGAGAATCGCTTGAATCTGGAGGGCTGAGGTTGCAGTGAGCTGAGATCGTACCATTGCACTCCAGCCTGGACAACAGAGTGAAAAACAAAAAACAAAACAAAAAACGGGTTGAAATAACCTTTTTATGGCTAAAATTTAATCACCCAGGAAATCTAATTAATAGGTACATTTTGAGAATATTCTATTCCTCAAATAGTGCAGTTTCTTCACGCCTTACAATACACTATAGCTTATTTGCTAGAAAATACTATTGTCTCACATTTTGTCTTTACATTTTGAACCATTTATATCTGGCATTTAATTGGATAGTGATTTTTTTATTTGATTAGCACTTATTTTAAAGATAATTATGCAGGGATTCTTTTTTTTTTTTTTTTTTTTAGTTTATTCTTGCTTAGTGCTATCTAAAGATGCAACTTTTGTTCACAGGAGGGCATCATTACTCAGAAAAGAAGTGATTTATGGAGTAATTAAAGCAAACTAAATCTTCAGTAACTAAACGTAAATTATAAGTGAATGCTCACTTGGTCTGACCTCTCTACTCTTTTTAAACATAAAATATTTATATTGTTGCCATTAGTATGTTAATAATCCTGGGTTTTAGAAATAGTTTTATTTAATTTTCACTTTGATTATTTGTTTTTTCTAAGTCAGAGATACTAAAATGAATGGGCATTTTTACTAAAACTAGGAATAGTGCTAGATGAAAGCTAGATGATTTTAAAACTATGAATAAAATAGAGTTACAATTACACACATATACTCACACACTCATTTGTTTTCAGTTAAACATTTCTGAGTACACATATATGTACCTGTCAATATTTCTTATGTAAGAGTGTATTTGTTTTTATATAGCACGTAAGAATTCTCTCAAAATTATTAATGTATTCATTAAATTTACTTATTGTTCAAACATTATTCATTAAATTGTGAACAATAAATGATTAGAGATTCCCCTGCCACCAGCCACAATCTGTAACTCTTAGTTGTTGACAATTATATTTTTTAGATTAACCTGAATTAAAAAACTAAAACACTGATATTGGTAAATGTTGCAAAAATTTGAAGAACTCTTCCACGTATTACTATTTAAAAATGTGAACAAATAAATAAATAGGCCAAGAATTTGAAAAGCAAGTAAGAGATGAATGAATGTTTGGGTTAATATTTTTATATAAATACAGCACTCTAAATTCAAACTTATATAAAGGAGTACATATATGTTTTTACAGATAAGTAGCTAGAAATTATGACTATATGCTGCATAATACAATGATGAATTAATATATGTACATCACCAATGATTTATTCAATATTTAGAGTTATATTGATTGTATGTTATTGTATGTTATTTATTTTATTTATTGTATAAATAAATATACAAATTGATTTTATAAAAATCAAATTGATTTTATAAAAATATATTCAGACATCATAACATTTTTATTAAAATGTTTATATTGTGAGTGACTGTATGTTCTTTTTGACACTTTATTAAAAATGAATGCTTTAAAATATGCTTAATAATCTTGCTCAAATCAACTAGAAATTAGTTTATGCATTCGTGGATATCATCAGAAATTTTAATAAAACTAACTTCTAGTAATATTTTATTTTATTTATGTTTCTTTTCTATGAAAAAGTAAAAGTGATGAGATTAACTCATTTCCACAACAGATTTCATGGTTGAGTTACAATCTGTTTTCTAAAAATGGGAAGTCGACTCAATATGAATGTTTAGCATGCAGTTAATATCTAGAATATATTACTATGATACTGATCATTTTTACTCCCCTTAAAATACTGCTGTTAAGAAAAGAAATCAAGAAAGAAAAATGTTCTTAATATAACACAGCACAAAGAGGAATCATATTGTTATCTGAGAAATTCCTCATAAATGCATATTTAGAAGTATTCTCGGAGGGAACTTGGTATACTTCTTTCACTTTCCTAGACCATAATGTGATTTGTTCAGAAGTTAAACCACAATTAACTGTGTTGCATTCAGAAATCAAGTTTTTTGTTTGATGCAATAAAATACAACTTATTGATATAATAAAATATGACTCAGATTTATAAAGTTTCATTGTTATAGTTGTAGCTATGTTTTAGCCACCAAAAGCCAATACCATTGTGAAAATCAGCAGTATTCCATAAAAGTGGAACCACTGCACCCCATTCTACTTGAATACTTGGTTCAAAAAGATATTTGACCTTATAATTACTTTACAATAAATTATAGAAACAGTATTTAAAATGTTATAATGTTCAATTTAAAAACTAATTATAACAATTTTCATGGTTAACAGCATTTAATATATTGGTTTTAAAACTACATAAACCATTTAATTTTTAAGTCTGTGTTTTCTTTTATTACTAAAGACAAAATTATTTTCTCCTAGAAAGTCTGCATTTATTATATTCTAATTACAATCTTATTGTTCTGGTTCTTGTGTAATAATAACGGAGAAATAACAAATTTGTCCCATGTCATACAAAGAGTGGAGAAAAATAACCTGTGTGCTTTTGATGAGTTAAACTGCTGTACTTACACTCGTGAAATTTCAAGACAGTAGCTCTCAGTGACATTCCAGTTATTTCCACCTATATTGCCATTCCCAAATACCCTAGTGATATCTACAATATTAGGCATATTGTAGCAAAACTTCTTTCATTTGTCTTTAGCATCTCATTGTCTTTAACCCCCACAAGTGACATCAGGTTTTTAAATTCAACTTTGTTCATTTATTTAAATGTACTTAAGCTTAAAAATGGCATTTAAATCAATGTATTTGGGAATATAGAATATGAGAGACAGAGACGGGTTTGGGGGTGGAGAGAGAGAGAGAGAGAAATATGGAGGGAGAATTACAGAAAGAAGAAGAGAGATGAATATATCTAAGCTGTTTCTGATTATTTTCAATTATTTCTTGATTTAAACCTGCTTCTTTCCATCTACTTCCCCACAAACCTGTTTCAGAAATTATTTGTCTAAAAAAAACTTGATGTCTACTTGCTCTGAAATTTTTGACTCTCCAGGATGGCACAGTTGTTAATGTATTAGTAGATTTTAAATCCTACTGCTTTCTGCAGATCTTTTTATGAATGCTTGTAAGGCATGTCAGAATTAGGTTTGAAAGCAAAATCATATGCTGCCATATGGAAAATTAGAAAGAGAGCAGTTTAAGACTGGTGATTTTTAAGAGAATGGAAATACGTATTTTCACATGAACTTCAAAAAATTTACATGCTATCTTAAATATCCTTCTCTGAGCTGAACCTGAGCATTAAAAAAAAAACAAAACAAACAAACAAACAAAAAACAAAGGAAGGTTCAAGTTGAATTGATATTAGGTAACCAGTACAATAATTCTGATACAGAAAAAAGTTTCTAGCACCTGAACTTGACCTAAGCTGACTTGTATTTTTTTTCATGTCTGCTGTCTCACACTTAATGTGTCACCAGTCACACTATACTACTTTTGCACATGCCAGGTTGTGTGTTGCTGCTTGCTTTAATTATGTTCTTTACTCCTTCCTTTTCCATTTCTTTACTAATGCTTCTTGAGCACCTACTAAGTGTCAGACTTTGTGCTACATATAGTGAGAAATAACATACAACATGCCCTCACAGTGTTTGCCAAAGCAAGATTCATATTCTAAAGAAGACAGTCTTGTCATTTTTGCCAAAGTGGATGAACCTGTAGGACATTATGTTAAGTGAAATAAGTCAGAAATGGAAAGACATATACACATCACTTCACTCCTTTGTGAAGTCTCATAGAAGTAGAGAGTAGACTGATGACTTCCAGGGGCTGGAAAGATATTAGTCAAAGGATACAAAATTTCAGTTATGCAGGGGGAAGAATTTCAAGAGAGCTATTGTATAACATGCTGACTATAGTTAACAATATATAACATTCTTGAAAAATGCTACGAGAATGGATGTACCAGTTCTTACCACAAAAATGGTAACAATGTGAGGAAATGCATATGTTAATTACCTAGATTTAGTCATTCCACAATGTATATATACTTCAAAACATCATGGATGTAAATGCTCTCACCACAAAAAGGGTAACTATTTGAGGAAATGCATATGTTAATTACTTAGATTTAGTCATTCCACAATGTAAATATGCTTCGAAACATCATGTCCTACTTAGTACAACACATACAATTGTATCTGTCCATTAAAAATTTTTAAATTTTTAAAAAGAACATGATAAGGAAATGAAAAAGTGCTCTGCTTCCAGGTGGTAGAGATGGATGGCTTAACTTTTTGACTAATACACTGAGTGAATATCTCATCCAGAATGAGTATGATTATTTAATTTCCATCTTCCCAATACAAGGGGAATTAAGAGCAGCTGGAGAAAAATTACAGCCATTGAAACTGCTGCTTTCCTTTCTCCATCATTCATACAAATTCTGCTGTACCTTTATCTCCTCTGTTCTATAATTTTTATCCCTTTTATTTATTGGCTTCTCTCCAGAAGTCATAAGCAATTTCAAGCGCCTTCCTATTATAAAAAAATAAATAACAATAAAAGCCATCCCCATGATCCTACAACCCCTGGAGATATTATTCAATGTTATTCTTCTATTTTTCTTTCAAGTTTTTTTTTTTTTTTTTTTTTTTTTTTTTTTTTTTTTTTTTTTTTTTACTTTTTATTGCTATTTCTACTTCCTTGCATTCAACTGAACTATCATTTCAATACCACTGGTTTCCATATCCACCACATGACCATATATACACATGTGAAAGTCAATAATTGCCAAATGTAACAGATAAGTTTTTTCAATTCAACTATTAAAAATACCCCAGAAGGATTTGCCATGTTTTTACTATCTGTTTGTAGACCCATTGCAACCATGGAGACCACAGGCTGCTGTTATTTGTTGCTCTATCTACTTCTCTTTAATTATGTTTTATCTTCATTTCCTTGGCATTATGTCCTTTATGTAGCCATCTTCTAATTATTTGGGTAATTTAAACAGTTCTCCTGATTTCAGCCAATGAAAATAAATCCTGTAACTTGTCCTGAAATAGCAGAGGGTGCTTTATTGATAATATGTTCAAGTCTAAACTCTTTGATATTTGAACTTCTCTTCTGATATTCTTTATTGTAGTTACTAACACGATACCAGCATCTTAGAAATCACTGTTAAAGTCTGCCTTTCTTTAATCTTACAATTCATTGATTGATTGTTAAATTCATATGAATTTCTGTTTGTATCCTCCTGAGTTGATTTCCTAATCTTTATGTTTATAATCATGTCAGTAACTTAACTTGTGTTCACTTTATATCCTAACTGTGTACACCTACTTATGTATCTTACCTATAACTATCCATAACCATCTTTCCAGTTGTTGTCAAAGTGTATATCACCTAATATATTTTCCCTACATACAACCATTTATTGACTTCCCCTGTGTGTGAGATTAACTGACCAGATCCTTTCCATGACACTTAAAGCCATCACAGATTGTATGCCCATGAAGCCAGCCTTGTCACGTTACGATCAAACAACATATACTGCTTACATTCACCATAGTTTACACATTTTGTTTAGTATTTTAAAATTTTATTTATAATTCACATTGCAGTTCATCATTTTCTTAGTTTGTTTTGTCTCCTCTGCCAGGAATGTTCTTTCCATCTTCCTCTTTAATGAACCTACTTTCAACTTAATATTCTAGATTAATTTCTGGATGAGTGTTATTACCTCAGGAATAATTTCATGTCCCCGCCCTGCACATGCACACTGTATAAACCTGGATATCCACAAGCTTCATTATGTGCATCTCTCTTTCTAATTCACTTCACAATTTTATAACAATCAGATTATAGGAGAGTCTTCTGTAATATACTCCAAACTCCTTTGGGGGCAGTAATTCCATATTATTTATCAGTCTTTGTATACAATTTTACAGGTACTCAATACATATAGACTTCTAATTCCAAACAATATATGTAAAAAATGAATGAAATATGCCATTGTAATAAAGCTTGAATGCTGGGAGTTTAGAATACTAGCTGTTTATTGTTGTTTAAAAAATGGAATAACTGTTTTCCACTTCAATTGGTTATCATGAAAAAAGTGTATGTAAGGTCTTGAAGAAATATCAACATGAATAAAATAAAATACATTGCAAAAATCAAGGTAACTATAACATCTTTTGTTAATCTATAAGAAGCAAATGATGCAAGAGTTGCCATGTCTTAAAAAATAAGTTTCATTCAGGAACAAAAGCTACTAAACCAAGGCCACTTTACAGAAGGGACCTTTGCTTAAATAATTTAATTTGCCTTGTATCATCTGGCCACCAGTTAAAAGAACGAGTTATAAATTAGCAAAGTCTGTTATATGTTAAGGTGAAATTCAGCATACAAAAATAAATATGAACAGAAGGATCTGATTTTCATAAATTTAACCTAATTATTTGAGATAATTATTCTTCCCAACATTTTCTTACCTTCTTTTGCCCTCATCAGCAAAATCACCAAGACTCTTACTCTTTACATATTTTTCTAGTGGTTTCTGCTTGTTACAAACTATACTGACGTTGTGAGCTCTCAAAATATTTCTTAATTAGGTAAGGCATAATTTTCTATTTTTTATAGGTTTTCATGTTGAAAACTGCTTTGAACATTAATAGAAAAAAATATCAGGGTTAAATAGTGCTTTAAAACCTCAGTTTTAGGAATAATATTCTCTGGAAAGCATTATTTCCTATGTGGATACTGCAAAGGTTTAAGTTACAAATATTGTCGATCTCACAGCTGTTCTCCTTTAAGCTATCATTATGTCAGTTTTCCTTTAAACCGTTATTTATGATGCACAAATAGCTTTTATATTTCAAAAGAGGAATTTTTCAGAAGAGAGAACAATACTACAAGCTACTTAATAGTAAATCATATCTCATATTTTGTTCTATGTGACCTTTTTTATGGCCTTCAATGTTTGACCCTAATGTAGATATGTGATTGTCAATGATTTATTTTCCTATTCTTTTCTCTTACTATTTTTTTTGTGGATTGCTGTTAGTGTTAATCTTTGTAGTTTATGTTACAGGTCATCAGACTATTAAGAACCATATCTGTACCTAATGGAGAGGACTATATATTGCCTGTAGATAGTGACATGAGGTAGACACTGTGACCTAATGGATTTTGTGTCTCTTTTGATTTGAGAGTGAGAGCATCTTCCTTTGTGTTATATATAATTGTTTTATGTTAGGCAGATGCATTGAGTTGTTTAAATATGAGTCAAAACGTGAAAATGTGTGCTGAGTGACAAAAATGTGAAATCTTTACTTCAGTACGTATTTGCCCTCAGATGCAGCCATTGACTTTTCCATCCTTCCTACTATTTACTTCAGGGTAATTAACCTTGGAAGATGTGTTCCTTAGACTCCCATTTCAGCTGACTTATGGTTTGGTTCAGCCAGTCACTGATAAAGGAAGAAAGCAGTGTATTTCTCTTTTTCCTGAGCCTCTGGAAGCATTTTTGACAGTGTTAGTTTGCATATATGGCTCCAATTCTCACTAGAGAAACCCCCTCATGAAACCAGGTTCCACTGAGTGATTCTGGCTCCTGATGTCTTTCATCACAAAAGTAAGGCAGCTTCTTTCTTTTGTGCCTCCATCTGGTCATAGCCTCCAGCTCTTGGTAATCTCTGGGTTGATTTGTGATCTGATTGCCTTCTCCATCACTTTATAATCAATACTTGAATTAAATAACATCTACTTTAAGTACCCAGAATGGCTTCTGTTTTCCTATTGAACTCTGGTACGTATAGGAAAAGACAACAAATACCAGGATCAGTGGATATACATCCTGCTGGTGCAGATGAATTGTTGGATTTAGGGAGCAGAGGGAGTAAACCAGAGGAGAAGAACTGATCAGACAATAGGATATTTGAAACGGCTGTTGCATTTGCAATTATTAATAATAACTAAGTCTAAACATAGAAATTAACGTCTGAGATACTTGGAGGAAAGTGCCATTGTAAGAGAAAACAAATTGGAACTGAGAGGTCAGAGGATTGAAAAGAACCTGAAAAAGACTTTCTCCATGACCAAAATTTCATCAGGCTCTTCTGAGTAATTTTCTCCACTAGGTCTCAACCTCTGGATTTCTGTATCTGTATTTGCCTTACCCAATTTTAGGAAGAAATTCTGCTGAGTCAGTTTTAGCCAGAATCCCCACGTTCTGTATCTAATTGTCCACAATATCTGAGTAAAATCCTCATCACCTACCATCCTTCAGGTGATATCTCATCACCTTGGCCTGCCTTCAGCAAAAATCCTCTTAGGTCTGTTTAACTAGAACCTTGACCCCTAGTCTTGATGTTTTCTGTTTCTCATTCACTGACTTTATGGCTGCGACATAAGTGTGTGGTGTAAAGGCATTTGATTTAAAATTAGGGAGAACATTGTTTAGGAAAGAGGAGAATGGTCTAGAAAAGGCAATGGAGAGGACGGAAGACAGCTCTCCTTGTCTAAATTTCTTAGACTTGCAGGAAAGAAAACAATCCCAACTTAAGAGAGCTTCAAGAAAAGCAGTGTCCTTAAGGGAGAACACTTTTTAAGTAATAAAAAAGGGAGGAAAATACCAGAGAGCATATTGAGAATGTGTGGGATTTTACCAACATACGAACTGAATCCCCAAGGACTGAATGGAAGGGATTCAAAATTTAGAAACAGTAATAAATGTGAGTGAGAAAAGCAGATATATAGATATATAGAAAATATAATCCAGGGAATAGGAGATCAACAGCAAGTTCTGAGTTTGTTGAAGGCAGGTAGGGATTTTTGTCTGTTGGTTACAAAGCAGATGATGGTATTGTGTCTTGGAGTGATAATGAGGGATAAGGTGAAGGGGAGTACACATAGGCAGTTGATGACTAAGAACTCCTGGACTGCTACTCCTGTTTATAAAGTTGGAAAGAATCATTCTTTTCCTCTCAATTTCCGAGTATTTCACTGGTTGTGATCTGACATGTATTACCTTTTGAATGGAATTATTTTCCCATTCCCAAAAAGGATCAATTTCTTCATACTTACAAGTTATCCAGAAAAGCCAGAAATGTCCATCATACCTAACCTTTATTCTTCCAGAAATAGGTGATACAAAATGTTAAGGGAAATATTTGTGTTTTATCACCTGATGGAGTGTCAGAGATTTTAGTGATTTGCCACTGGAATTTTTAAAAAATCTTATGTGAATATCAAACTGGCCCATTGTTTTCTACCAGCCACTAACCACAATAGTTTTCCTTATTTCTTTGCATTCCTAAATGTTGCCAGCCACTCTTAGGGACTTATCATCCTGAAATTCAGTACTGGCACTGGATCTTGGTCCATAGTCATTATCTAAAGTATAATTGACATCTCTGTAAACCTATAATTAGCTTTATACAACACAAGATGCCACATATTTAGAATTGTTGAAAGATTAGTTAAGAGTATTTTAATAACCTTAAATTTGCCAGACTTTTGTCAGTACCTGGGTTAAATAGAATATCTGCAGATTTGCTACTCAGGTATGATTTTGTTTGATTCATTTAATTCAGTCTGTGATTATTGAATGCATACTGTGCTAGATACTCAAAATCCAAAAAAGATAACTAAATATTCTATTCGTTTTGAGGTGCTTTAGTTATGGTTTTTAAAGCTTTTAAAATTCTTTACATAGTATTGTATTAGGCTGACAGTTTGAAAAAGATCATTCATTAATTTATTAACTAATTATTTCAAGCATTCTGTGTCCTTAGCAAGGTAGCAGAATACATAATACATCAAAAATGATAATGTTACTCTATATCTTAAAAAATATTTTTCTTTTATGATTTTAGTTACATCATTTTATTTTATTTGGCTATTTCTCATTATAAGTGCTATATTGTAATTGAAATAAGTCTTGGTCAGTGACAAAATATAGTATCTCATATCCACACATATATGTGTCAGTTATATGTATAACATTTCATAAGTATTTTTCATTGACAAGACAATGCTGATTTCAACTAAATTTATTTAGAGTAATTTCTAAGTCAAATACTTAAGTGACAGATTCCTACATTATCTAAGCCATCAAAGAAATTTGCAATTTTTCAACAGTTCAACTGTTTCACCTGTATAAAAAGGCAAATTTACGGCACATTTTTAAAGAGAAATTGTGAGAATAAATTCAAAATGTTTACTTCCTTTAGAAAACCTATGCCTGACGAAATTTGGTAAGTAATGCAGGAGCTGGCATACTAAGTTTTGGATGTGGTTAAAATTTTGGTTAAGCATTTAACTGATAGATGTATAAACTTCACTTTTGCAGAAGTAAGATTACTGGAATTTATGATACACACATTTCAACACTCATAGGAGTTGCCAAATTTCTCTACAAAGTGATTGTTGCCAATTATATTATTACCAGAAATTTGTATTTGTCCTTTGTGTATCCATATTAATATTGTTTATGAATACTAGTTTTTAATGACTGTGATATGAAATGATATTATGTTTATTTAATTTTAATTGTCTTGATTACTAGTGGGATTGAACAACTATTTCTTTCTTTTTGTTGTTGTTGTTTTTTACTCTTATTTTAGATTCAGCAGTTATGTGTGCAGATTTGTTACCTGGGTATCATGTGTGATGCTTAGGTTTGGAATATGAGTGATCATATCACCCAGGTACTGAGCATAGTACACGATAGGTATTCAACCCTAGCCCCCTACCCTCCTTAATCCCTCTAGTAGTCTCTAGTTTGTATTCTTGCCACCTTTATGTTCATGAGTACCCAGTGTTTAGCTCCCATTTACGAGTGAAAACACATGGTATTTCGTTTTCTATTTCTGCATAAGTTTCCTTAAGCTAAAGGTTCTCTGGCATCATTCATGTCGCTGCAAAGGGCATGATTTTGTCCATTTTTATGGCTGCATAGAATTCCATGGTGTATATGCGCTACATTTTCTTTATCTAATCAACTATTGATAGGCACCTAGGTTGATTTCATGTCTCTGTTTTTGTGAATAGTGTTTTGCCTCAATGAACATGTGAGTACATATATGTTTTTGATAGAATGATTTATTTTCTTTTGGATAGATACCAAGTAATGGGATTACCAGATCAAGTGGTAGTTATGGTTTAAATTATTTAAGAAATCTCTGAACTGATTTCCACAGTGGCTTAACTAATTTACCTTCCCACCAACAGTGTATAAGCATTCCCTTTTCCCTGCAGCCTTACCAGCATTTTTTATTTTTACTTTTTAATAATAGCCATTATGACTGATGTGAGATTGTATCTCATTATGGTTTTAATTTGCCTTCTCTGATGATTTAGTGATGTTCAACATTTTTCCATAAGTTTATTGGCTGCTTGTATCTCTTCTTTTAAGAAGTGTCTTGAACAACTTTTGCTTTATCCGTCGAGAATCCTGGTTTCTACCACTTGAGTTGTCCTTAAAATTATTTTTGTAAAAAAAAAGCTTTTTATTCATTTTTAATTTTTATTTATCAATGTATAGAACATATATATATTCTCTATATTAATGCTTTGTTGCAAATATATGGGTTGCAAATATGTTTTATTGCATTTCATTATGTATACTTTTATTAGAATTTTAATCAAGAACATTGTAGTTTCAAATGCTACTATAAGAAATAATAGAGAGAAGACCTGTGTACACTTTATCCAGTTTCTTACAATGGTCAAATTTTGCAAACCATATTATAAAACAACTAACATATTGGTGTTTGTACAATTCATGGATCTTACTCAGATTTATCCAGCTTTACTTACATCTGTGTGTGTGTGTGTGCACGTGTGTGTGTGTATGAAAGAGAGTATATGTGTGTTTAGTTCTAGATAACTGTACCACATGTGTAAGTTCACATATACACCACCACACTCAAGATATACTGAACAGCTCCATTACCAAAAGGATCCCTCCTGTCGCCTTTATATTACCACGCCCATCTCTTCCCAACAATTCTCTGCCATTGATCACCTCCTCTTCAGTCCCTGTCCCTAACCACTAGCATGCACTAACCTGTTTTCATTTCTAAAATGTTGTCATTTGAAAACAATACAGTTGCTCACCTTTTGAATGTGGATATTATTTAGTTTTTAATTTTTATTTTAATTCTGGTGTACATGTGCAGGATGTGCAGGTCTGTTACATAGGTAAACATGTGTCATGGTGGTTTGCTGCACCTATCAAAACATTGCCTAAGAATTAAGCTCACGATGCATTAGCTATTTTTCCTAATGCTCTCTTTTCCCCAACTCCACCCTCTGACAGGCCCCAGTGTGTGTTGCGCCCCAGTGTGTGTCCATGTGTTCTCATTGTTTAGCTCCCACTTATAAGTGAGAACATGTGGTGTTTGGTTTTCTATTCCTACATTGGTTTGCTGAGGATAATGGCTCCATCTCCATCTATGTCCCTGCAAGGACATGATTTTATTCCTTTTTTTTTGTGACTGCATAGTATTCCATAGTGTATACGTACCACATTTTTTTTTTAATCCAGTCTATCATTGATGGACATTTGAATGGATTCCATGTATTTGCTACTGTGAATAGTGCTGCAATGAAAGTACGTGTGCATGTATCTTTGTAAAGAATGATTTACATTCCTTTGGGTATATACCCACTAATGGGATTTCTTGGTCAAATGATATTTCTGGTTCTAGATCTTTGGGGAATCCCCACACTGTCATCCACAATGGTTGAACTAATTTACATCCTCACCAACAGTATTAAACCATTTTCCTATTTCTCTGCAACCTTCCCAGCATCGCTGTTGTTTCTTGACTTTTTAATAATTGCCATTCTGACTGGCATGATATGGTACCTCATTGTGATTTTGATTTGCATTTCTCTAATGATCAGTGATGTTGAGCTTTTTTTCCATATGTTTGCTGGCCGCATGAATTCTTCTTCTGAGAAGTGTCTGTTAATGTCCCTAGTCCATTTTTAATGGTTTTTTAAATATATAAATTTGTTTAATTTCCCTGTAGATTCTGGATATTAGACCTTTTCTGATGAATGGCTAAATTCCTGGACACATACACCCTCCCAAGACTGAACTAAGAATAAGTTAAAACTCTGAATAGACCAATAACAAGTTTTGAAATTGAGGCAGTAATAGCCTACCAACCAAATAAAAGACCAGAATCAGATGGACTTACAGCTGAATTCTACTGGAAAAACAAAGAGGAGTAGACACCCTTCCTTCTGAAACTATTCCAAGCAACTGAAAGGAGAGACTCCTGCCTGACTCATTCTATGAGGCCAGCATCATCCTAATACCAAAATATGGCAGAGATACAACAAAAAAGGAAAACTTCAGGCCAATATCCCTGACAAACATTAGTGTAGAAATTCTCAATAAAATTCTGGAAAGCCAAATCCAGCAGCCCATCAAAAAGCTTACCCACCACAATCCAGTTGGCTTCATCCCCAGGATGCAAGGCTAGTTCAACATACACAAATCAATAAATATAATTCATTACAGAAACAGAACTAAAGACAAGAAACACATGATTATTTAATTAGATGCAGAAAAGGACTTCAATAGAATTCAACATTTCTTCATGTTGAACTCTCATAACTTCATGAACTCTCATAAACTAGGTATTTAAGAAACATACCTCGATATAATAGCCATTTATGACAAACCCACAGCCAATACAATACTTAATAGGCAAAAACTGGAAGCATTCCTCTTGAAAACTAGCACAAGACAAGAATGCCCTCTCTCACCACTCCTACTCAACATAGCATTGGAAGTTTTGTCCAGCAGAATCAAGCAATAGAAAGAAATAAAAATTCCTCTCTTCAAATAGGAAAAGAGGAAGTCAAATTCTCTTTGTTTACAGATATCCTGATCCTATATCTAGGAAACCTTATTGCCTCAGTCCAGAAGCTTCTTAAGCTGGTAAGCAACTTCACCAGAGTCTCAGGATACAAAATCAAAATGCAAAAGTCACAAGCATTCCAATACATCAACAACCAGCAAGCTGAGAGCCAAATAATGACTCAGCTGCCATTCACAATTGCTACAAAAAGAATAAAATACCTAGGAACACAGCTAAAAAGGGATGTGAAGGACCTCTTCAAAGAGAACTACAAACCACTGCTCAAGGAAATCAAAGAAGACACAAAGAAATGGAAAATCGTCCCATGTTCATGGATAGGATGAATGTGGATTTTTAATTAGCCTAATCCTTTCAAGATTCATCTGAGTTATTGAATGTGTATACAGTTTTTTCTTTTCCATTCAGAATAGTATTCCATTCTGTGTATACATACAGTTTAGTCGTTCACCTGTTGGATAGCTGAGCTATTTCCAGTTTGAGCTCCAATGATTAAAACTACCATGAATATTTTTGTTCAAGTTTTTTTGAGAAGATAAGTTTTCAAATGATAGTTTAGTTTGTATAGTAATTATATGTTTACTTTTACAAGAAACTGACAATTTTTTTCCGAGAGTATATGTACCATTTACCTTCCCATCAGCAATATATGATTGACCCAGTTTCTTTGCATCTTCATCTGCATTTGGTGTCCTATTTTTTTTTAAAAAAAACATTTATTTCAGTCATTCTGATGTAGTGATATTGTGGTTTTGATTTATATTTTCTTGCTGCATAATAATGTTGAATAGCTTTTCATGTGCTTATTTGCCATTTTTATGTCCTCTTCATAACTTTGGCCATTTTATAATTAGACTTTTTGTTTGTATGGCTGTTGAATTTTGATTTTTCTTTTTGTGTATTCTAGACACAAGACTTTGTAGGATAAGAGTTTGACAAATCTTTTTGCCTTGTCTGGCGTTGATCTTTTTATTTTCTTTATAGGTCTTTGGCAGAGCCCATATATTTCTATTTAAATTGTGGAATGATCTTGTCTATGTCTATGAAAATTATTTCTGGCACCTTTACTAAAATTGCATTAAATAGCTTTAGATAATTCTGCAGACAAATGTCATCCCTACTATATTGATTCTTCCAATTCATGAAAAAAGTTATGTATCTTCATTAATTTAAGCCTACTTGATTTTCTTCATCAGCATTTAGTAACTTTAATTGTACAAATCCATACAGAGTCTTTTAAGTGTTTACCTAAGTATTGCAAATTATTTGGAGTGATTGTACATAGTATTGTGTTTTCATTAAATTTCTGCATTTTCATTTTTTTATATTGAAATGTATGTGTGTTTTTTTTTAAATTGATCCTGAGTCTTAAAACATTTAGGCATTTTGGGGGTCTGAATTGTTGGAATTTCTTATGTAATAAGAAATAATCATGTAGTCTACAATTGGTGGGTTTTGTCTTTTTCAATCTTTATGTCTCTATCTTGCCTTATTACATTGAATAGAATTTTCAGTACTATGTTGAATAAGAGTGGAGTGAACAGATGTGTTGTCCTTATTTCCACTCTCATATAGGAGAGAATTCAGTCTTTCACCATAAAGAATTATATCAGCTATAAGCTTAGAGTGATGTTAATTTTCAAGTTGACGTAATTCCCCTCTATTTCTAACTTTTTAAGAGCTTCTATCATGAATGGATAATGGATTTTGTTAAATGCTCTTGTATCAATGGATATGATCAACTGATTTTTCTTCATTAGTTAGTGGATATGGTAGATTACATTATTGATTTTTGAGTGTTGAACCAGCTTTGAACCAAGAAATAAATCCTACTTGATCACGGTCTACAATTATTTTCATATATATTATAGTTGATCTTCTAATATTTTGAGATTCCTTATATATCAACTTTTTTACATGCAAAATTGTGAGAGATATATGTCTATAGTTTTCTTTGATTTTGTACTATCTTTGTCAATTTTGGTATTAGGGTAATACTAGCCTAGTGAAATGATTTAATGAATATTCCCTCTTCTAAAATTGCTAATTCTTTGAATGTTGTGATTCTCTAGTGAAACAATCTTAGATTGGTGATTTCTTTTCTGGGAACTTTTGTATTAATAATTTCATTTTAAAATGATTGATTATAAGGCATCATGTTTGAGTTTCACTCATTTGTGCTTTCTGAAGAACTGTTCCTTTTTTTTTTTTTTAAATTAATGTTCCCCAAGGCACTTACAGTATTCTTCTTCTTTTTTTTCCTTGAGATAGTCTCACTCTGTCACCCAAGCTGGAGTGTAGTGGCATGATCTCGGCTCACTGCAATCACCTCCTAGGTTAAGCAGCTTTCCTGCCTCAGTCTCCAGAGTAACTGGGATTACAGGCACCTGACACCACACCCAGCTAATTGTTGTATTTTTAGTAGAGACTGGGTTTCACCACGTTGGCCAGGCTGGTCTTGAACTCTTGTCCTCCAGTGATCTGTCTGTCTCAGCCTCCCGAAGTGCTGAGATTACAGGCATGACCCACCATGCCCAGTCAGTATTCTATTATTAATGGCTGTAAAATTTATATTATATCCCCGATTTCATTTCTCATATTGACAATTTGTGTTTTCTCTTTCATTTCTGCTAGTCTTACTAATTAATTTTATTTTGAAGAACCAGTGTTCATCGGTGTTTCTATCATTTTCCAATTTTCAATTTTATTGACTTTTACTCTGAATATTTCCTTCCTGCTTTTTGCTCTGAGTTTAATTTGCTCTTCTATTTTCCAGTTTCTTGATGTAGAAACTTTGAGTTTTGATCTGAGACTAGTCCTTGTTTGTAATGTAAGCACTTCATGCTATAAATTTTTCTCTCAGCATTGCTTTAGCTGCATCTCTTGCATTTTTGTATATTCCATATGTACTTTCATTTTGGCCTACGTTTTTTTAAGATTTTATATTTGACTTACAAACTATTTAAAAATGTGTTGTTTAATTTTTATGTGTTTAGAGATTTTCCTGTGGTCATTCTATTATTGATTTCTACTTCAATGTCATTGTTGGCAGAGAACACATTCTGTCTGATTTCATTTATTTTAAATTTATTGAGATTTATTTTATGAATTAGCATACAGACTATTTCAATTAATATTCTGTTGATTTTTGAAAAATGTGTATTCTGCTGTTGTTTGGTGAGGGGTTCTGTAAATATCAGTTAGATCCTGCTGGTGGATTGTGCTGTTCAGATTTTCTATATCCTTTGTGATTTCCTATCTAGTAATTCTCTCAGTTGCTAAGTGGGAGATACAGTTTCCAGTTATATTTTTGGATTTGTTTTTTACTTTTTCAGTTCTAGATATTTTTGCTTCATGAATTTTGAAGGATTCTTGTTTACTCAGGACACAGTTGGGATTGTTAGGTATCTTGTTAAATGGATCTTCTGCTATTACTAAATTTCTTTCTGTCTCTAATAGCTTTCTTGGATTTGATGTCTAGTTTATTAGGCCATATATATTATATATGAATAAAGTCACACATGCTTCTGTTTTATCCTAAATGTTTTAAACAGCATTTCCCTTTCTGTCCTTTAACTATCAGCCTACCTATGTTGTTGAATATGAAGTATATGTCTTCACTTTGCTTAGTCTTAGGGGAAGACTCTCAGGTCCACTAAGAAGGACTCTGTGGCTGGGTCTCTCTTGTTGGTTCTGCCCATCTTTATTGGGCTATCCCAGTGGAGTAAGGAAATATCAGGCCTAAATGGGATGGCCAGAAGAATGGCCACTAACTGATGCCAGAATTTCTGATCATTCATTTGCCATTGGTGTTTCACTCACCTGATATTAGAGGGTATTCATTTCAACATGGTGAAAAAATTGGCCTACATAGGATGCCTTGTTTTACTAGGTTTCAGGTTAAGAAATGCCTGCAAGGCTTCTTCTGTTGTGTGGGCATATGTAAGACGCATACTGCTGATGCAATGTTCTCAAATCCAGGGTTCCAAACCAGTTATCAGCATTGTCTTTTGCTTGCCTCTTGAGTAATTTATAGAGTTTATAGTTGTGCTTAGCAGGGAGAAGCAAGAAGAAATAGTTCTACATCATATCCAGATTGGAAATGATGCTGGTTTTGGACATTTTGAATATAGCAACTTTAGAGCTATCAATTTTATCATTATTTTTCCTTATGATTTATACATTTTAAGTCTTGTTCAAGTATTTTTCCCTACACTGATGTCACATGATATTACATATTTTCTATCAAAATACCTGTGTTTTTACCTTTAAACGTTAAGATCTTTAATCCACTTGATTTAATCTACTTTAAAGAAATAATCTAATTTTGAAATTTTCTCATAGTCTAGTGAATTTTCCTGGTAACATATGCTAAAAAGTTTCCTGCTTTTAAAACACATTTTTTTCATATATGTTTCAATGTATATTCAATGTATATGTGTTTCTAGGCTATAATTTTATGGCGATATATTTATATTTCACCCTGTTAATATGACTTAATGTGACAATATTTTTATAACCATAATATTCATTTTTAATTGATACAGTGAGTCACTACATATTTCTGAAAAATTGTCTTAGGTTTTAACACTTTCCACTTTTATAAAATCACCTTGTTCAGTTTCATCAAAAACTATGTTGTGTATTTGAATGAAATTACATTTACTTTACAGGTTAATTTGGGCAGATTTTCCAAGTTTTCAAATCTTCTCTTCCATAAAATTTGTTTCTCCATTTATTTAAACATCCTATTCCTACAGAATGTTAAAATTTTATCTGTAAATGTTTTGCATAATTTTTATATGTGTATTTCTTTTTCTTTCTTTTTTTGGGGGGGAGGGTGAGGAACAGAGTCTAGCTGTGTCACCTAAGCTGGAGTGCAGCTCTGTCACCTAAGCTGGAGTGCAGTGGCGCAATCTTGGCTCACTGTAACCTCCACCTCCCAAGTTCAAGCAATTCTCCTGCCTCAGCCTCCCAATTAGCTGGGACTACAGGTGTATGCTGCCATGCCTGGCTAATTTTTTTGTATTTTAGTAGAGACAGGGTTTCACTGTGTTGCCCAGGCTAGTCACAAACTCCTGACCTCAGGCTGATAGATATATTTCTAGGCACTGTTATCTCACATGGCTTTTGCAAATTATTTATTCTTTAAGCTTTTATTATCAAATTATTTGATATATATGATTATATATCATATATATGATATTATATATGGTATATCATTATATATATTATATCATATATGATATATATATATGAAAGGGATGTTCTTTCATCAAATAAAGTTACTGAATTCTCTTATAATTATATTAATTCCAATTCTCTTATAATTATATTAATTCCAAAGAAGATTACTTAGATATTTTCTTTAATCATTTTTATGGTCTGAATGTTTGTGTTACCCTGAAATTCATGTGTTGAAATCTAATCACAATGTGATGATATTCCAAGGTCGAGCCTTTGGGAAGTGATTAAGCAATGAGGAAGAAACCCTCTTGAATGGAATGAGTGCCCTTATAAAAGAGGCCCAAGAGAGCCACCTTACCTATTCCACCATTTGGAGAACAGGGAAAAGGTGCCCACTATGAACCAGGAAATAAGCCCTCACTAGGCACTGAATCTGCTGCTTATCTTGAACTAATTCTTGGACTTTCCAGCTCACAGAATTGTGAGAAATAAACTTTTATTGTTTATAAAGTACATACTCTGAGGTATTTTGTTATAGCATCCTGAGTAGGTTAAGAAATCTATTATAAAATGAAAAAATGAGACTTTAAAATTTTTGTCAGATGTACATTTCTAGGAACTTTCTGAAGAAGACCTTAGGGTTTTCAAGGTAACAATCATATTGTCAGCAAATAGTTACAGTTTGACTTCCTCCAGAATCTATAATGAACTCAAACAAATCAGTAAGACAAAAACAAACCATCCCATCAAAAAGTGTGCTAAAGACATAAAAAGACAATTCTCAAAAGAAGATATACAAATTGCCAACAAACATATGAAAAAATGCTCAACATCACTAATGATCAGGAAAATGCAAATCAAAACCACAATGCAATACTGCCTTGCTCCTGTAAGAATGACCATAATGAAAAAATAAAAAAACTAGACAGTGGCATGGATGTGTGAACAGGGAACACTTCTACACTGCTGGTGGGAATATAAAATAATACAAGCCACTATGGAAAACAGTGTGGCGATTCCTTAAAGAACCATTTGATCCAGCAATCCCGCTACTGGATATCTACGCAGAAGACAATAAGTCATTATTCCAAAAAAAAAAAAAAAAAAAAGAAAGAAAAAGAAAAGAAAGAATAAATGTACACACATGCTTATAGTTACACAATTGACAATAGCAAAATCGTGGAACCAACTCAATCACCAAGTGGATAAAGAAACTGTGGTATTATATGGTATATAATTTATATTATATGATGGAATACTACGCAGCCATAAAAAGGAATGAATTAATAGCATTTGCAGTGACCTCGATGGGATTGGAGACTATTATTCTAAGTTAAGTAACTCAGGAATGGAAAACCAAACATCATATGTTCTCACTGATTTGTGAGAGCTCAGCCAGGAGGACACAAAGGCATAAGAATGATACAATGGACTTGGGGGGAAGAGCCGGTGGGGGCAGGGAAAAAAGACTACAAATATGGTGCAGAATATGCTGCTCAGGTGATGGGTGCAGCAAAATCTCACTAATCACCACTTAAGAACTTACTCATGTAACCAAACACCACCTGTATGCTAATAACTTATTTAAAAAAACGTAAGGGTGAGAAAAACGAAACAAAATAAAAATCTAAATCCAATGTTATTGTTTCTCTGATCTTTATTCTTTATTTTGTTTTCCTGAACATGTCCCCCAATACAATTTTGAATAGAAAATTTGTTGATCTTAATTTTAAAGGGCCTGCTTCTAAGATTGTATGATGAAACATGATATATTTTTGCAGGTTTTTGTTAGATATTCTTATCAGGTAAATGAAGTTGTCTTTCATATCTCTTCTATTTGTAGGTTACAAAGAATTGATTTCTATGTTTTTATTTTCTTTTTATAGTTGTGTGTCAAAATTGACCAAATAAACTTTGCGCATCTACTTATAACTTTCTAAAAATATGTTACAAGCTTGTTTAAATTAGTAGATGATAAGCTATATCTTAATTTCTGAGAAAACACATATTTTATCACGATGTTTTATTTTTGTGTATACATTGGTGGCATAGGTTTCAAATTTTTTTAATTTTTTTAATGTTTGAAAATGTCATTAACCTTCAATCTTTCTCACATTGACCTAAACAAGTTTTGATATGAAGGTTATATACCAGCAAAATTAAGTGTTCTAGAAATTTGTCGTTTTTAATACATTCTGGTTAAAAAATTTTGTAGATAAGATAAAAATTATCTTTTATGTGAGAGTTTGCTAACATGTGCCACTAAAAATTTTTCTAGAACAGTAGTGGGTTTTGTATTTTTGTGTGTGTGTTAATGTGTGTGTATCGAGTGGATGTGTCCCTGCAGTATCTGTTGTTAGCAATCATTTTTCACTTTTATTTTAGTACCAAACATTTTGTCTTGGTCCAACTAATCAGGGGTTATCATTTATTTTGCTTATTTTTATTTTTAATTCTTTTATTATTTCTCATCGTGTTATTATTGTATAATCATATATCACCAATAATTTGATACAACTTTATTTCTTATTTTGTTACAATTATTTTAATGCATAATATATTGCTTTCATTTTTGATTTCTTGATTTTTCTTTTACATTCTTATGCCCCTTTTTTTCATTCTTTCAGTATACTCAGTTGCCTTCCTATTATTAATCCATTGAATTATACATGTTACATTAATTTTCAAGCATTCTTATTTTCAAACATTCTTTTTTCATCAGATATCAAATATATAATATATATTTCAATTTATACACTATTCATACAGCACAATTGTTGAATTTAATACTTTTGTCATTCAGTTCTACATATTTTTAATTTATGTTTACTTCACTTTTGATAGATATATTTAAATTGTTAATTATTTTAACATAATCCAACAATTTTAAAAAATTGTGTTTTTTCATTGTTTCTTTTTGTATTTTCATTGTTTCTTTTTACATTTTATTTTATTTATTTTGATATCTTTAGTAATTTGGAGACTTGCTTTGCTTCCTCCTATTTGGATGAATGTTCCATGTGTATTCTTCTACATCTGTTGGGTACAGACAAAAGTCCATTAAATCAAGCTCATACATCAATTTATTTCACTTACTATTTTTCTATGGTTTTAAAAATTGTTCTTTCTGGTTAATCTAGCATTTATTGAGAAATAGGCATACTAGTTTGGTCAGTATTTTGAAGCTTTTTGTTATAAATTTTAAAATTCAGAATCATTTTATATTCACAGTGAATTTCTCCTTCCATAATTTATAAATGTCCATTTTTATCCTTTACAATGATTTCTTCTCCAAAGTTTGCCTTCTCAGAAAATGAATAGAAATATTCCTGTGGCAGAGATAAAGCCCAAACTGAAAATCACAGTAGTACCCTTCGCAAAGATTTTGAGAGAGGAAATATGTCTTAATATGTCATTGTCTTTGATTTTAGTCTGTATAGTAGGATACAGTGTGGCCCTTTTAAACTGCCTAAAGCAGGAATTTGAACTGGCTCCTCCCAGAAGTGGCCCTGCCATAATTCTTCTTTTAAAAAACAAGCAAGACAATAAATAAATATAACTTACCTGAAGAATTATAAACCTAGTACCCTACCCGCACAAGGTGAGAAATGAATATTAACGACAAAAGGACTATTACATAAATTAATGTAAAACTACTTTGACCAGATATTGCCACAACTGCAACTGAATGAAATTTATGAAGGGGAGAAATGTGCCAATCAAGATGCACTCTTTAAATTATGCAACATAAGACATAATTTCCATCACGAATTCAAAAAGCACGAGAATTAGCATTTTCAAGACCAATAACAGAATATTACTCATCAAGAACATAAAAAATATATCTTAAAAATAAACAAATTTATAAAATAACAAATCAGAACAAATATAACACAAATTTAGATAACATGAAGAAATTAAAAAGACATTAAAAATCAGTGAACGGGTGAAACCATTCTTTTGCACAGATTAAAAGATAATTTATGAATTAGTCAATAATTATAAAGAAGCAGAGAAGAATAAGGTAATAGAAAATCAGAGTGAATTGTTAGAGGCATGGAAACTGTAGTAACATGTCTAACAATAAAGAATTAGACAAAGTGGAGAGAGTTGACTTTAAATAGATAATGAAGGTGATTCTACAATTGATAGCACTCTTGTCTATTCAAGTTCAAGAAGCACAACAGCTCCAGTGTGGAATAAATCCACAGGTAGACATTCAATAGGGAAAAAATAAACTCAAATAAAACGTTTTGAAGCTTCTAAAGAAAAAATGACAATAGTACTTTCTTCATATATATATGTGTGTGTGTATATATATATGTGTGTATATATATGTGTATATATATATAAAGCAAGGAACCAGAAACTGTGAGTAATAGTACTTGCTTAAGAGCAAGGACAATTGGATTTCCTTTGTTGTCTCAAGTGCTAGAACAGAAACACATATGATAAAGAACTTCAGTAATGCACTCTTAGAACTCAAGAATAACGTGAAGTCAAGCAACATTCTTAATGAATGGACAACATATTTAAATAGTCACTTCACTAAAATAGTTATATGAATGGTAAATAAGCAAATGAATAAATGCTGACTACCAGAATGCAAATTAAAATCCCAACTATATACCCACTAGCAGGGTGACAACTTAAAAATCTTAAAGTCAGAGATGGGTATATAATCTCACACATTCCTGGTGCAAATGGAAAATTGTATAAACACTGTGAAAAACAAAAATGTAAGATTTATAGTAAGTTTCTTTTTTCTAAATAGATGATGAAATTGCATATTTTTATTTAGCACTTTCCACATGGCAGTCATTGAAATAAGAGATTTACATTAAAGAAGTCAATTATTGTATCTCAGTTTCTTAAATATCATCATCATCAACTATTTAAAATGAGAAATTAAAAAAAAGAAGCTAAAATAACTTGTCTAAGCCCTCACAGCTAGTAAGTGGTTCGTATATGATATGAATCTTACTTTTTCTCTCAACTCTGTTGTAGTATAGTTTGCTATATTTAATCAAATTCCTGCCAGCTGCATAGACTTTCAGTCTTCTAAGGACCCAAATGCAAAAAAGAAAAATCTATACTGCAAATTGTACATAATTTATTCTTTCTCTAGAAACTTATAATAATAGATTTTTCCTAAATTATCCGACACAAAATAGTAGTTTCAGAGGCAGTCAATAAGCGATGTGTGAAAAATATTATACTGTGGTCAAATACATTTGGGAAAAGTTAAGATAAAAAGCATAAAAATTATTTCTTTATTGGAAATTTTTTATGATACCTACAAAAACAATAAATATTTAAGCAAAAATTTAATATGTATTATATTAGTGTCAATATTTATAATATTAATTCCTTTATACACAAATTTAATGAATTTATTTCATTAAGAAGATGAAAGACTTGCATACTGAAAATTGCAACGCATTGATGACAGAATCTATAACAAGTGCAAACAAATGAAAAGACAACCATGTTCATTAATTGGCAGACAATATTTTTTGAATGTACCACCCTAAAGTGATATACAGATTTAATGCAATCCCTATTAAAATCCCAATGGCACTTTTTACAGATATAAAAAGATAGTATACAAATTATATGGAACCACACAATTATGAATAGCCAAATCAATCTTGAATACAAGAGCAAAGCTGGAGGCATTCTATTTCCTGATTCAAAATATTTTAAAAAGCTATGGTAATCAAAACAGTATATTACTGGCATAAAGACAGGCCCATACATCAATGAAATAGAATTGAGAGTGCAAAAATAAATCTACACGTATACTATCAACAGGTCATTTGCAGGGTTGCCAAGAATATACAATGAGAGAAGGACAGTCTCTCCAACAAATGGTATTGGAACAATTGGATATTCACATGCAATATAATAAAATTTGGCCAGTATTATACAGTATTAAAGATTTAAATGTGAGGCATGAAACAATAAAACTCTTAAATAAAATGTACAGGATGGTTTTATAACTTTAGTCTTGGCAATTATTTTATGGATATGACACTGAAAGCACAGGCAGAAAAACAAATATAAACAAGTGGGACTACATTTTTAAAAAGTCTCCATATAGCAAAGGAAACAATCAACAAAGCGAAAAAGCAACCTACACAATGGGAGAAAATATTTTTAAATCACATATTTGATAAGGGATTAATCTCCAACATATATAGAAATGCCTAGAACTCAGTAGCAAAAAATTTAAAACCCAAATAGAAAAGGAGCTAAGCACTTAAATAGACATTGCTCCAAATGCAACATAGAAATGTCCAGTGTCACTCAATATTATGGCCAAAGACTCAAGGTCACTAATCATCAGGCAACTACAAATAAAGACCCCAATGAGACATCACTTCACACATTTAAGGATGACTATTATTTAAAAAAAAAAAAAAAAAAAAGATAAGTGTTGATGAGGATGTGTAGTTGGAACCCTTCAAAACTCTTAGTGAAAATGCAAATGGCACACTGCTATGAAAAAATAGTACAGAGGTTACCCCCAAAATTAAAAATATGACTATTACATGATCCAGCAATCCCACTTTGGGGAAGTTATTGAAAAAAATTGAAATAAGGATCTGAAAGAGATATTAGGACTCACATGTTAATTGAAGCATTATTCACAGTAGCCAAGATGTGAAAAATAAATATTCATCAACAGATAAGTGGAGAAGATGTGATGTAGGCAGACCAAAATATTATTCAGCCTTAAAAAGGAAGTTATACAGTATGTGGCAACATGGATGACTCTTCAGTACACTATGCTAAGTGCAGTAAGCCAATCACATCAAGACAAGTGCTGCATGATTGTACTTACATGCTGTATCTAAAAGTGTCAAATTCATAAAATTAAGGGTCAAATGGTGATTATCAGGGACTATTGGGAGGGGGGAAATGGAGAGTTACTAATCAATGGATTAAGAAAGATGTATCAGTTCCGTATATCAGATGCACAACATTGTACTTACAGTCGATAATACTGTGTTTGATGCTTAAAAAAATACTGTGTTGGATGCTTAAAAATCTAAAATTTAATAAAAATGTTAAAATAAGATTTAAAATGTAAAAATAGATATTTCTTAGTGAAAAAGTACCTTATATTAAACTTAACCTATGATATATAAATTTTAAACTATATTTTAGTAAGAGATGTCAATGTTTTGAACATAAGTCATATTTTTAGTTTACATTGTCTTAAATGTTCCTTGATGAAAAATTTAATTCAAGTTTCTTGGTAGCATTTACCATAAAGCAAATTTCAAGACATTTTAATATTAGTTATTTGAACACTAATGGAGAAATTTTAAAAATACTGTAATATGCAATGATATGTTCATTATTCACTTTTATGATATGTTCATTTGCATGAAATTTTCACAGCTGCAAAATAATGTGTAAGAAAATTATAAAACAAATATAATATTCCTGTCTTACAAATGAATTAAGTAAAATAAGAAATAAATAAGAAAATTAGATTACTTATTCGTTTATAGTAAAAAGATTAGAATTTGACTCTCTTTAAGTGTGCAATTTTTTAGATCACTTTGGCAGGATTGAAATCCTTTTCTCATAGTGTTGGCAATAGAATTCAGCATTTCTAGAAAATTATTATAATTATTTTAGATCTGCCTTATTAATAAGTTTTAATTAAGTTATAAAATAAAAGTCTCTATTTATATAAATCTACCTGTAATTATTAGCAAAGATTTCAATGTAGTTTAACATACTGCTTCTAGTTACTTGGATGAGTGTTGCAGAATTCTTTGTGTATTTTAAAGGATTATTCTTAAGCATTTGGCAACTGTTTTGGATTTGAGCCAATCAATGAAACCTGAACAATGTCACTACAACAAAAGAGAATTTAAAAATAATCAGAAACTACAGGACATAGAGGGGCAGCATTTTATTGTTAGTCCACTTTACATAATTGGTGTCTCACATACTATATTATGCGATCTTCTGTTTTCTCCCAACAAAATAATGGAAAATATTGTCTTTTAATAAATATAGGCTTAAATCATCAGCTTTCACTACTGTATGTTATTCAAGATGTATTAAGTACATAATGTATTTAACTTCCATTATACTAGTAAAAATGTGGTTGATTACAAAGCTTTTGTTAAAATGTATCAATAAAGTTACTTAGACATATATCTTTTTATATCTGTGTATCTTCTTAGATTGAAACTTTAGAAGTGAGGTTGCTATTTCAAAGAAATATGGCATAAGCTCACCATTATCTATACTAGGAAATTTCCCTTAAATCACTCTCCTAAAGACTGAGTTGTTTTCCTGACCGTGTGTTCCATTTGTGCTGATGCTTATTTATATCTCTGTACTACTAAATATTTTTCAATTATCTTCTTATATGTCTAGCTCCTTCCAGAAAGGCTGAGATTATCCTATTTTATATGTTTAAAGGCTTAGTATGTATCAAATATTTGTTGATTTGAATGAGTTTTACTAAAAGCATAAAGAAATAATTTAGATCCATAAACACTGGAATCGTTACAAATACTCTTGAATTATAGAATGGTTGTGAGATATCCCAAGGTTCCAGAGGTTCTCTGGAGTGCCTGAGATGAAGCTGCCTCATACTGACAAGATTTTAACTGCTATGTCTAACAGACATGAATAATTAATTAAGTAAATAACTAGTATCATCAACAATTAAGTAGTATAAGTAATGTAACTAAATTATCTCTATATTTATGATTTATACATAATTTCTAGTATGACATTGTACTCTACAGATAGAAACACAGATGCAATTGAGCCTCTTATAATATATGCGTATATTTAGTATTCAATAGCTTTTGATTGCCTTTCTTGAAATCCTTGTATCCAGTTCAAATTTGGGAAAATAATTTATTGAGATAAATCTTCACATTCACCCTTGTACCTAAGAAAACACAATATATGTCTTTTAGTGGATGTTTAATAATTAAAAATAAAGGTAAGCTCTTAGGATATAGAATCTCTATTTTATGAGAAGGTGGGTTCGATTCATAAATTATAAATATATATCTGAAGTTATAAAGTATAAGTTTATAACTTATAAATATGTAAGTCCATATTTATGGAGAAACAATAGATGCCAAATACTAGATAAGTTACAAAGCGGTACCTATAAAACACACTTCTCTGAAATGAAGAGATTTAAATACAATAAGGTAATGTAATAAATTTTATTAATTGAATGAATAAACATATTTATTAAGCACTTATTACCATTAGGCTGTTTGCTAAACATACAACCCAGCCAATTATAACTTACAATTTAATGGGAAGACAGACATAATTACAAAATAAACCCATAACTGTAATTTATATATGATGAGGTAAAAGGATAACAGACAGATTGGGTGTAATCTAAAGTGGAGCATCAGGAGAACTCTTTCTGAGGAAGATATAATGAATACCGTTAGCATAATACACAGTTAAATGACGTAAGTAACATAAAAGAGGTACAAAAAGTGTGATAAAATTGTAAGGGATGAAAAATAATGTTTATGTAAATTTGATGAACGCTGTAATATTTCACAAGAATCTTGAGTTATGCATACAACTTTAGTAAGATGGAAGGAAGAATATTCTAAAAGAATGGATCTTTATAAACAAAAATACTTCACTGGAAAAAGGTAGAATATATGTAAAAGACATCATGCTGTTGTAACATCATTCCTGCAAACCAGTAATGGGATGGTTGGCAAGTCCAGACCAGATTGCTAAGAACCTGGTACATCATGATGCAACTTTGGAAATACAATTTAGAAGATCAGTGTCAACCACAACTGACTTCTCCCTTCAGCCCCTCATACCAATAGGTCCTAGTTGAGTTGGTCCACTTGTCTTTCACACTTACCCACCCCCCTGATAAGTCTGACTTCTAACCATAGAAGGCTCAAACCACAACCCAGGCTCAAACTAGAATCCCTTTGCGTCAACATAGCTTTCACTTGGCATTTCTCCCTCTCACTCGCTTGTTTTTTTTTGTTTTTTGTTTTTTTTTCCAAATAAATTATCCAAAACCATTAATTAAGAAAAGAAATCAAGAACAAAATTATATTTGTATTAAAACTAAGTTAAGCATAGCTCACTTCAGTCTTGAACTCCTGGGCTCAAGTGGTTCACCTGCTTCAGCCTCCAGAGTAGCTAGAATTACAGGTGTGTGCTACCAGTGTGGGTTTTTTTTTTCTTTTTTCTCTTAACATTTTTTGAAGAGACAGGGTCTCACTCTCTTGCTCATGCTGGTCTCGAACTTCTGACCTCAAGCGATCCTCCTGCCTCAGCCTCCTGAGTTGCTGGAATTGGAGGCATAAGCCACCTCTCCAGGCCCCTCAAAAGTAAATTTCTGCCTAGCCTGGGACACAGCCCTGGACACTCACCTACAGGACTTACTTGCAAATTAATAATTTAGGATATCTAAATGTCTATAAAATAAGTAAAAAATCAACACAAACACAAACGCAATCTATAATTTTTAAAAAGAGAAGGGAAACTATAGAAAAAGAATAACTAAAGAAAATAGGTAAACCACACTACGTAATTTTTGCCTCAGAGTGGGTAACCAACCAATTTCCATTAATTTCATGTAATTATCTGTTAATTTTTACTGAAAATTTTAATTTTACAGAAAAAAAAACAGACAATTACATCTACAGGGCATAAACACAAATCAGAACTTCACCATCTCCTGGAACACATAAAAAGACAATGAGGATAATTGTCATATTGTCTGGTAAAGCTCAGGGAAAGAGTAAAATACAATCATAAAAGTATCAAAAAAAGATATCCAGGATAGAAAATCGGCAAAAATAAAAAATACAATTTTTAAAGAGAGTTAAAAGGGATTAAGGAGAAAATGATAGACATAAAAAAAAAGAGAGAAGCAAAAAAGTAATCAAAAGGAACACAGAAAATAAAATACAGGTTAAAGAAAGAAAACATTTCATCTATTTTTTTTAAAAAAGGTTAATAAGTGATACGGAGAAAACAGTAGAAGTGAAACATAGATAAGGAGAGCTAACATTTGTGTAAGTGTATTCCCATGAAATAAAATGTAAATAATAAAACAAAACTAATAGTTTTAAAAAGTTTATATACTAATCCTCACTTACGCAGGGTTTCAGTGGCTCATGGTCAACCACGGTTTGAAAACATTAAATAGAAATTTCCAGAAATAAACAATGTGTAAGTTTTAAATTGCCTGTGTTTTAAGTAGCATGATGAAATCTTCCACTGTCCTGCTCCATCCTACCCAGAACATGAATCATCCCTTAGTTCAAGGTACCCATGCTCACCTGCCCATTAGTTCCTGAGTGGCTGTCTCAGATCATCTCAGTGGCAGTCAAATCTTATCAGATTGACCCTGGCATATTTGCAGTGCATGTGTTCAAGTAAATCTCACTTGGTTTAAAAATAGCCCCAAAGCACAAGAGTAGAGATGCTGGTAATTGGACTATGCCAAAAGGAAGCTGTAAAGTGATTTTTAAAGGGAAAAAGTCAAAGTTTTCTACTTTATAAGAAAAAAGTAAATTGCATGTTTAGATTGCTAAGATCTAGGTTAAGAATGAATCTTCCATTTGTAGATTGTGAATAAGGAAAAATAAATTTGTACTAGTTTTCTTAAACTGCAAAAGTTATGGCTACAGTACATGATAGTTAAGATGGAAAAGGTGTGTATATAGATGGGAAACTATCTGCAGTTTGAGCATCTACTGGGGGTCTTGGAAAAGAAAGTAACCCCTGCAGATGAGATGCAACTACTGTAATCCAAAAAAATAAAAATAAAAAGGCTTGAATCTGCACCTTGAAAAGAAGTGTCATGTCCCAGAGAGAAAAAAAAAAAAAAAATGGTCCGAAGCTGTCAACACTGAACGTATATCAGTAAGTTTGCTTGATATCAAACATGAATTCTTATTCAGAAAATGCTTTAGACAGCCAGGCAAAAAAAAAAAAAAAAAAAAAAAGAAGAGCGAGAGAGAAGAAAATAAAAAATACAAGTTTTTTAATACTGAAATTAACAAGAGGGAAAAAATCCAATCTTGGAATTCTTTTGTAGAGCCTTTACTGCTAGATTAAAATGGGAAAATGCCTTCAAAATGCTCAAGGGAATGAACTATGACCCAAGGAATTTATATTGAGTTAAATAATCTTTTAAGAATAAAAGCAATAAAAGATTTTGAATACACAAGAAATATTTTCATGAACTGTTTCTGATCTAAGTAGAAAAGATCAACACGAGTCAATCAAAAATGACTAGAAAAATCTCTAGAGTAGGAAAGAATTTATACATTTATCTATAGATGTAAGATTAACACTAATATGAGGTTTTGGGTGAAGTAATAGAAGGTATGTACTTAATGCCTAAATATAGAAGTGATGTAAACACCAAGGTTTGAGAAAAGAGGGTAAGAAATCAGGAAGTATGTGGAATACTGACTTCTCTAATTATTACCAATATCCAAAATAGATGGAGCTCATGAACATTTCTCAAATTGATAAATGTGAGTCAGTAAGATAATTTTAAAAGAAAACATTTTTCAGATATCACAAAATCATCCTAAATCTTTCCTATATATAAGATAAACCTGATGCAAAGTGATTCATATAATTTTTTAATGTGCAGAGATATAGATAATTTAAATGTAAAGAAGCAGAGTTCACTGTATCAATAACAAACAAGTATATATTTAGGCCAAAACTATTAACTGAGACAAATCAGAGCTCTTTATAACATTAACGGGTACCAGCAACATTGAAGATAAAACAGTGATGACTATATATCACATAAGAGCTTCAATATACACAGACACATTTGTAGGAAATACACGGAAAAATGGAAACACCATCATGAAGAATATTTAATTTTACTTATCTGGGTCATTGACAGAATATTTAAAGACATAAAATACATTGTTCTAGTAAATGATGGAGCTCGATTTAACTGAGCTCTAGAAACTGAGCTTTTTACACTGGCTCTAGAAACTGAGCTTTTTACAAGCATACAACAGTGTGATACTACAGTGCCCCTTGGCTGATGCAAGCGAACAAAAGTTTATGTATTCCGAGGTGAAATAAAAAATGTCTCCTCTAACTAAAACAAAAAAAAAGCATGAAAATAAGGGGTCTTGGAGATTAAAAAGCAAAGAAAATAAAATAATTTTCTCCAAAAGAGACTGTAGTATGAGGACAGTTACTGTGATTGGCAATAGTGCTAAGAGCCTATTTCAGATCAGTTGAGGTGACACCAGAGTACTAGATGTCTCCCAGAATCCAGCAGAAAGCGAGTGTATCCAGGACCCCACAAGCTCCTCACACTGTTACTGCATCTCCCTTACAGCTTCATAATTATGGGATACTTCATCAACCTCTTTCTTGAGCTTCCCTCTACTCTATTGCTCCCTTTAAACTGTTTTGCCCTGCCTCATTTGCACATCAGCCATTAATGGCACCGACTTCCTGCATTACATGACTCCCCAATATAGGCATCCAAATAAAACTGATTAGAGTTTTCACGATGCTACTCCAGATTCCAGGGCTTAGTTTAAGTCATGAGGTCACATTTATTTCATGCTGATCTGGTGAGAGACAGAGCAGGATTAGGTTATAAAAGCTGGCTGCAATTGATGACTCTCAAAAGTCTAGTGTAGGTGTTGACCCCATTTTACAAATATGGTAATTTAAATCATTATTAAAGTTAATTAAAAAATTCTACCCAAAGTATTATTGATACGTCTGTGTTTCAATGATGCTGTCATAATCTTTCTATTTAAAGGCACCTTGCAAAACAAAAACTAAGAGCAAATGTCTTTTTACTCAAAACAGTTCATTGAAATTTTTATCCATGAGAATGTAACAGTTATAATTTTAAAAATCCAGCAGAAATCATGGTTCGTTGAGGGTAGGCATGACTGGGAATGAGAGAGTTCATGTACGTGAGTGCATATGATTCTCCTTAGGCCGATATATTACAGCACTCTTCTACTCCTCCTGGGAATTAGCGATCCAGTTAAACTGAAACAAAAGGGAAATGGGAGGAGGTTCCACTAAATCTTCTGAAGTATAATGTTATACTTGTGCTTTTATAATTTTAGTCTATGTATATTTGTCTAAAATACAAAGAAAAATAAACTTTTTTTGTTCAAAAAGAATGATTGTAAAGCCAATTAAAGAAGCTTTCTAGACATCTCTGCTACTAATCCCCCATTCTTCTAACATAACAGAAATAATATGGTACTTAATTTTCCTTAGGAAAATCAATTCATATATTAATAGACACACAGAAAAATTGAATGATATCACTTATAAGATCACAACAAAAACATTTCAGACACGAGATATTTATTTCTATTTATTGCAAAACTAGTATGAGGTCTCCTACCTAAAATCATTTTAATTGAACCGAGTAAAACCTGGCCACATTAGCAGCAGGGAGAGACCATGTTGATTTTATGGCATCCATGAGAACAAAGATAGGAGATGGAGCATTTAATTAGAACGCAAAATCTTTTTGTTTCTGGTGCAACAATGCACATGGTCAAAAACCTTATAAAATGGACAAATACTAGTATTCTCTCAACAAACAAAGGAGACACTACTTTTTCTTTACACTTTCCTGAGTATTTCCTACTGAGTTTTTCTCAGTAGTATTTTCCTGTAAACAAAATATCTGCTGGATACTGAACAATAACTACCAGGTCAGAATCAAAGGGAAAAAGTCATGAGTATAGTTGTAGATTTAGATGAAGTCGAAAATGTGACAATGAATGAAACTGTCCTGATAGAGCAAATATAGAAAAATAAAAACGAACAATGACACTTAGAGAAATGTATTCTTAAGAGTTCAGCAAAAGAAAAATGCCTTGGAAAGACATGCATTTATCATACTTAAACGAATAGAAAGAAAGTGTTGTAGTAAATCATATGTTTGATTGTCTGATACAGATAAAAAATGTGGCAGAAAAAAATTCATTTAAAAGTCAAATAAGTTTTGCTTTATACACAAGTTGACAATTTCAAAGTCAAATATGTATAAAGGCATCATACCATGTTAATTAATCACAAGTAAATAAATAAGTAGAAAAATTATCATGAAATATAAACTTAAAAAAATGTATGCTTTCTGGGAAACCAGTAACTTAAAACATGATAGAAACCCTATCAATAAGTAGGCTAACTTATAATTAGCCTCAGTTGTCTATATGATTTGGAAATATATACCCATTTTTTTTCCCATTAGATTAGGAATCTCTAAAGATAAAAATTTGGAAGACTAACTTGAGCTTTCACTTAGTAATTAATGGTAGTAGGAAAAATTAAATGTAGAAAATTTGTAGAAATAGAATCAAATGCATTTAAAATGGAAAATCTGTTATGAATAAAATATTACGGTAAAGCTCATTATCTGTATATTTTTATATGTCTATAATAGCTTATTCAATCAGAAAGCATCACATTTTTAAGAGAAAATAACTTTTTCATTTTAAACAGGAAAAAACAAGCAAAATAATAAATAATTTTTTTTTTTTTTTTTTTTTTTTTTTTTTTTTTGAGACGGAGTCTCGCTGTGTTGCCCAGGCTGGAGTGCAGTGGCCGGATCTCGGCTCGCTGCAAGCTCCGCCTCCCGGGTTCACGCCATTCTCCTGCCTCAGCCTCCCGAGTAGCTGGGACTACAGGCACCCGCCACCTCGCCCGGCTAGTTTTTTGTATTTTTTTAGTAGAGACGGGGTTTCACCGGGTTAGCCAGAATGGTCTCGATCTCCTGACTTCGTGATCCGCCCGTCTCGGCCTCCCAAAGTGCTGGGATTACAGGCTTGAGCCACCGCGCCCGACCAATAATAAATAATTTTAACTAGATTTTATGTTTATCATTTATATTTTTACTCCGAGATATGTTAAACAAGTAAGGTAATTTATATCTAAAATAGGCAATCTAATCTTATCAGGCTAGAATATAACATTATGCATAATCTTAATATATTTTCCTAACAAACTTTTAAAAATTTGTTTTGTGTGCTTTATTCTTAGCTTTTAAAAATGACTTTTACAAATATCGACATACAGTAAATTAATCTGAACATTAGTTGATTTTCAAACACACATTCAGGTTAATAGAAATTCTAGGAAAATAAGTACCATCTTCACTCCTTGAGAGTGCACAATCACAGAAAGTAGCCCCCCAAAAACAAACCATATGTACATGAACTAGTTAATGGATGAAGAAAATTTGGCATGTACAAAGAATGGGATGCTATTGGGAGATGAAATGATGCTACAGTATGATGATCCTAAAAACATTATGCTAAGCAAAAGAAGCAAGACACAGAAGAATACATGTTATATGATTCTATTTATGTAAAATATCCAAAAAAGCAAAGATAGAGAGACAAAAAGTAGACTGGCAGTTGCCTTGGGTGAGAAATGAGAGGACTATAAGTGGACATGTGGATTCTTTCTGGGATTATGAAAATATTCTAAACCTGGATTGTGGTGATAGCTGTACACAATATAAATTTGCCAAAAGTTGTTGACTTATATGTTTAAAGACTTCTGTGGTATGTAAATTATACCTCAACAGAGCTATTTAAAGGGAGGTATTTTATATACACATTTATACTTTTCAGATATTGATAAAAAATGGAAAATTTTGTCTGTTGCCTCACCCAAGAGTAACTTCATAGCAAAACACAAATCCCAATTCTTAGTTTCCCTTAATTTCAAGTATCATATATAATACACAACAGTAGATTTTACATAATACGAGAAATTGTTTTATACTGGCTGATTATGTTCACCTGTCATTGAAAGGAAAGGATGGTTACAAATTCCATGTAGTTACTACCAGCAATATATTTTATTACTACCAGCAATATATATTACCTGCAGTATATTTTCTAATGATATTATTTAACATATGCATTTAATTACATAGTCTATATATCCTTCCAAACCTCTAAAAGTAGCTCCTAAACAACCACTAGGCTTTATCATCCTATAAATATTCTTATAATTGTAAAACATTTGAAAGACTGAGTAACTATTTCAAGTAAATCCAAAGTTAAATATAATGCGATAGTTAAAACTTTCTACAAAATTTAAGGACCAATATATATTCATTCAAGCTTTAAAATTTCATGCAATCTTAAGAGTATTCTATATTTCTTTGTTTTCCTCATCTTATTTCAAACAAAAAATATCAAGTGTATTCATAACTTAGAAATGATTTCAGTGACCTATAGCAAAAAGACTAAGAACTGCAATAATGGTTTTGACATTAATAATGTTTTTGAGGCACAAGTGTTTTGTTCTTTTGTTTGTTTTATAATTGTCGTTGCTTATACTGGAGAAAGAAAATTGATCAATTTCTTTTCTGACTTGTCTCTTACATTACAGAGCTTGAAAAGACCTTATGGTAACATTTCAACAGCAACTTCACAATAACTTGACTATTTTATTTTTCTTACCCAAAGACAGCAGTACTAGATAAAATGAAGGGAAATTATAAGACATGTTTACATACATATAGATTTTTTTTACATTTATATAATAAAAAATGCATTGCTGGATATACTTTAGAAATATCCTTAATAAACAAAAGAAAATGGCTTATTACTGAATTTTACCTCATGAACATATAGGGTAAAATTCCTGTGTAAGAATAATGCAAGTATATATACATATGCCCATGTCTATATCTATGTTGGGTTGCCTATTAATTACTGGATCTATCTGCCCATGTTTGAACTTGAGTCTGAGTCTCACTGTCCCTCTTGTCAGTCCATCCATCTCTTTCTGCTCCTGTATGCCCATTTGTGCTTGTCTACCTGTCTATCCATCCAACTCTCTCTGTGGTATGTTTCACACTGTCTTTTAGTTTGCTTGCCCCTGTCATGGGGTCTGACTATTCCTATCCTATTTTTAATTTCTATCTGTTATTCTGTCACCACATGTGTTTATCAGCCTGTTTCTGTTTGGGTACTCGTAAGGCTGTATGTATTGGTCTCTAAGTATGTATGTATCTAAGTGTCTGTCTATCCATGACTCTATCTATGTGTACATATGTGCAAATTTTTCCTTTAATGCAGATTTGGTGAATACTATCTTTAAAAATAATCATTGTTTCTTAAGAGATTAGTGTGTATAGTATTGTTTGTGTCTGTATGTATCTCCCAAGTCCCTGCCAACTCTATAGGCCCAAACTACTTAATGGTTAGACCTAGAGATTACTCATGTTTTATGAAAGCCAGCTTCTGTTAGCCTATTTAAGACCATGCTCTATTGCATTCTGCCTCTATATTACAAGATGGCTCCTAATGAAACAAACAAACAAACTTGTGACAGGTAGACGCGGATATCTACACCTCAGGCCTCTGCTTTCTAGTTACCCTCCTCCTAAAGAGGAGCTGTGAAGGTTTTGTGTGCAATTGCAGCCCCACTCTACATTTCCATAGAACCTCTACCTGATGGCCTATGTGGGTATTTACTAAAGGTTTAAAGATAATTAGAAGGAGTTTTAAAATAAAAACAAGACTTGAAACTAATGCTAAATACAACTGATCTCAAGGTCAAAGGAGACTATATAATAACTCAAATGCTCAGAAAGTTTTTTTATGGGCATTTCTCCCATTCCAACTTGATTTTCAAGATCCAGCTCCCCCCGACCCCTGCCGACCCTCATTGGCAACCCATGGAGAGTATACCTTTTTCAATAATTTGCCATGTTAATCTTCATTTCTACATGTAAATTCTACCTGTTTTCATAAAGATATCCACTTTCCTTCAGTATTCCCAACCTTGAAGCCACAATGATAATTGAAAAGAAGAAAGAAAAATCCATGGTAGATAATTTTCTAAAGCTCGAATCATTCTGTGAAGAACAATACTATGTAGAGGGAGGATGTCAGAGATAAATCACAGGGCGTCTAATGTTCCAAATCCTGTACACTTCAGGGTCTATTTGTGATGGGATAACTTCCCCGTATTCTTCCTGTAGACTAAAAATCTGCTTTTCAATCTCCTATGAGTAAGGCTTGGAAAAAATACAAACACGCATGACACCAATGTGTATATAAACACCCTCACACATACACATTTACATTCCTACTCACATGAACACAAAATCGTTCTAGAGATAGTAAATCTAAATTCATATTAAATAAAAATAATTTCATTGCAATTTAATGTATATAGTTATCCATGTGTCCAAATAAAAATAGCTATTAGAAATATTGCTTTGGTATTGTTCTCCTGTGTCCAGGAGCCTACTAAGGACTAATATAACAAGGTCTATTAAAACAGTTTTCTAAACAATAACAGAGTTTTATTAAGTTTCTACATATGCACAGGCATATATTTTAATGGCATGATAGATATTACAATTAAAATCTGGAATTATTAAGCCTGTTTATTTACATTGCTTGATTTGGGCAGGTGATTGACAATCTTTCTCTTTATGATGATTATATTTCTTGTATTGGATATGGGAATCTGACAATATCACAAAGATTCTATTGTGAAAATGAGGTGACAGAAAAATAATTTATGAAGTAGATCAACTGTACTTATATCGCATGGGGGCCTACTTTTCAAAGATGTTCTAACAAATTCAAATTTGGCAATAAAATAAAACTCAGTTCTACAAAAAATACTGTAGGCACATCAGATGCATCACTGAACTTAAAAAGGAAAACCCAGGAATTTACACAACATCATATGCTTCTTCGAATCAAAGCAGAATTACCACCTGGCAAAGATTTCCCTCAAACATGTCTCTCCACAAAACCATTCAAGTCTACTCCCTGTATATTCGAATAGTTATAACTACTTGTCCGTTTGGCTTATTCACTATTTCTCTACATAACATGAATTATTAAACTATGTATGAATTTATTTACTTGCAAAATTAAATACAAAATTTTTGTAACTTTCAAAGTATACCATTTTATTCTTTCGATATTCTGTAAGTCTGACTTATTTATCTACACTCATTCACCAAAATATTTTGAAGAAAAAAAGTACTAAAAAGATAAATCACATACTCTATGAGAAAAGACAAACAGAAATCATATAATTAACTAGAGTGGCATCATTCCTGTGATTTACCTAAACATGTAAATGAGATTAAAATAAGCACCATATTATCTCCCCTGTTTTTCACTGACAGTGCTATGTGATACATATTTTTCTACATTTTTATAGCTTTTCTTACAGTAAACATAAAACTCTGCCATGGTTTGAGAGCCATTATAGTATATTGGTTAAATGTGAGATTGTGGGACAAAGATTCTGACCCAAACCTTAGCTAACCACATAATCTACTTATGCGAAGTAATCATGGACAGTTGCTTCATCTTTCTTGATTTCCACATCAGTAAAATGATTATAATAGGAAGTACTCTGGAAGGTTGCTAGTAGAATAAACATGAGAAAACACATGTTTAGTAACAGTATTTACTCCACAGAATGTATTCAACATAAAAATACGTTATGATGTTTTTTTTTTCCATCTATCGTTTTAACACTGAAACTTTTAAGTGCACATTAACAGTGAACTTAAAAACCTGAGGTACATATTTACATCAAATTGAGATTGTTGGAGGTACATTGGTATAAGAAATAGGTCTAGTTACATTTTTTAGGCTAAAAATAATTGCTGCCATTTGTATTTAGACTATCTTGTGCCATAATATGGAAGTTTAGAAAATTTAGAAAACACCTTACCAAAGTAGGAAATTTGATCAAACTTTGAAAGGCTTGGAAAGTCCCTGAATATCCTAGGAGAGGATAACTTATGCTCCTTGGCCGAATTTGGTCTAAGAATAACTTTTACATTTTTAAGAGTGAAAGAGAGGGAGGAGAAAGAGAACACAGAATAATATGCAACAGAATCTTATGTGTCCTACAAAGTCAAAACATTTATTGTATTGCTTTGCTAGAACCGCCATAACAAAGTACTACAGACTGGGTGGTTTAAATAACAGAAGTTTATTTCTTACAATTGAAAGGTTACAAGTCTAAAATCAAGGTGTCAGCAGGGTTGTAATCTTCTGAGGCCTCGTTTCTTGGCTTGTAGATGTCCATCTTCTTCCTGTGTCTTCACAATTTCTTTCCTCTGTGTAAGTCTGTGTCCAAATTCCCTCTTCTTAGGATACCAGTCCTATTGGATGAGGGTCTATTCCAATGACTTCGTTTCAATTTAATTCCCTCATTAATGAACCTATCTGCAAATATAGTCACATTCTGAGATACTGGAGGTTAAGTCTTCAATATATGAAATTTAGGGAGACACAATTCAAACCACCTTTTCTGCCTGTTTTGTTTTGTTTGTTTGTTTGTTTTTACAAAAAGTAGTTAGCAGCCTGTGTTCTGGAAGCCTGAGGAGGGTACACCTGATAAGTGAACCAGTATTTTTCTAGCGCCTCCTTTACCATTTGTTTGATACTATATATAAATTGAGAGAATCACTCAATTTAGAGATTTGCTTTCCCATTACAAATTTGTTTGGCTTATTTTACTTAGCATAATGTCCTCAGGTTCATCCATATTATCACAAATGACCAAATTTCTTTCTTTTTTAATGCTGAATAGTATTTCATTGTGTATAGATAACACATTTTCTTTATCCATTCATCCAACGATGGATACCTCGGTTGCTTCCAGATTTTAAAATTTAAATATATCTATATCTATCTATGTACTTATAGATATATCTATAGAGATAGATAGATACAGATATAGATATGTCGATAGATAGATAGATAGATAGATAGATAGATAGATAGATAGATAATTTCCTGAGGGAAAAATGGCTCAAGGGATTAGTGGCCAAGCCAAAGCATTTAATTCTAACTTTGGGTCAAAGGGGCAGGGTTTAACATTACGGAAATATTTGCCTGCAGTTAGCCATGGACAGAAGAAGAAAGTCGGTGAGCACAAATCTGTGACCACAAGCAAAGTCTGAAAATCAAACTAAATAACAGCAAACTCAACATGAGGGTGGACCTGGATCTGGTGATGTTATGATAGAAACAATAACCATTACTATTTTTTACTGCTTTACAAGGCCATATAATAGTATTTTGTGACATTTTGTCATTTGATCCATATCACCACATGAATATGATGATTATCTACTGTCTGCTTCCCCCAGCCACCACACACACACACACACACACACACACACACACACACCCCTTTACAGATTAGGAAACACAGCTGAAATTATAACATAGGCTTTAATCTCCTTAAGCATTGGGTCAAAATATCCAAAAATAATACAAGATCTTCAAGAATCTTTTTATAAACGAAGTCAGATGCCTAAAATGTCTCTTTATTGGTGTGTAGGTGGGTATTTGTAGGTTTAAGGCAGGATTGGCACTGTCAACAGACACTGACTCTAGAGAAAATAAAAACAAACTCAAATTGTTCATCAGCAGGTACTTGCTTTTGTGTCCACATCTTGCCCTAGCTAGGATATGCTAGATACTTTCCTGTAATGCACTTTCAAAACAATTAGTTGGTGGTTCCCTTTTGTACAGAGATAAATTCAACACAACACACATCTGTCTTTACTTTTTGTATTGATATTTGGAAACATGTACAAAATTTTGTTTCCAAAATTGTCCAAATATCAATGTGTTTCCAAATATCAATACAAAAATTAAAGACAGACATGTGTTGTGTTTAATTTATCTTCCCATATAACTCAGAATCTTAAGGAATTTTTCTGTATATTTTTAACTTAATATGAGATGCATCTGAGAAATTCAGATGTAGAATTTTTCAATAGTCTCCAGACCCAATAAAAACAGTTTCTAGCATGGATACTATTTTGGTAAAGATTTAAATTCACAGTTAAGGTCAACATCTGGCTGAATTGAACATTCACATTTGACAGTTTTACTCTCATTAAAAAATGTTTAGCATTTTTTCAAAGCAGAAACTGTCTCTTATTTTAATAAGGGTCTTCATATATTTGCTTTGTTCCTTGAGGGATGGATTGGTATGCTTGAACTACTCTGTGCAGTTAGAATTTAAGGCCATATCACTAGATAAGCCACTGTATCAAAATAAAATGCAAATGAAAAGGGCAAATGGCACAGCATAATGAGCAAGAGGATTTTTTGTCTTGAATTCTATTTCCATATCCTTTGGGGAAATGTAAAAGTGGGAAATGAGGAATAGTTCTCTCTGCTTTCTCTGACAAATTATGGTTGATAATTTAGCTATTAGATAACCATATAGAACATGCCAAGTGATTTCCCAAACTAGTCACTTTTCAATTTTATCTGTGTGTAACTATCCATAGGTTCTTTAATTGCAAACAGTACCCACATGCTCAATGCATTATTTTTATTACTGAAACAGCTAAATAGACATGTGATAATACACATGTACACAGCCAAAACCCCCCTCCACACACACACACAAACACACACACACATCATTAAAGAGTCAAATTAATTTCAACTAGAACATCCTTATGGGAAAATATGTGAAAAAATATATTCAAAAATATGTACCATTTATTGAGCATATGCTATGCACAAACTATGTATTTGTTATTTAATGTATATGATCCCCACTACCCACAAGCATGTAAAAGGAAGATACCACTAGTGGCATTATACACACAATGAGACAGATGTGTATAGAGATCAATTAAACAAACTAGCTTAACAGATTTAAACTTAGTTTGTCTTATCATCAATCCTATTTTCTGTCGACTGTATCACTTTGATATATGAAATATAGTTAAAGGAGAATTTGAAAACAACTTGATCAGTCTGGAATCCTCTGTAAAGATGAATGCAAGTCATTGACTGAATATAGGACATTTCATGCCTCACATGCACATAAGCAGCAACTAAAGAGTCAGGCTTCATTTCCTCCCTCTGTGTGTACCAATTAGAGGTCCTGAAATATTAATAAACTTGCTGATTTAGGAGAGAATACCATTACATATTTTTTTCCTACATGTTGCTTGGAAGCAACAAACATATCATGGGCACTCAATAAATGTTATTTAACAACAACTAATAAAATGAAATTATGGTAATATATTTTGTAATAAACTCACCATAAGATGAGGCAAAGTAAGTTTTAGTACTAAACCTGGAAGGTGAGCAGATTTCAATAGCTGGGTAGGTGAATGAATCCTATGGGGAGGCAAGAGACACTAACACAATTGTGGTAGAAAATGTTAATAAGAGGTCAGATATATAAAATTTTTTATTGCACTTTGACAACTGGAGCTGCCCCTCCTGATTTTCATCTTTGTTATATTCATCTAACATTCAAAAGGCAAATTAAACAATATATTGCTAAACTTCTATTCTAACTCCTCCATACCCATGAAGTGACTCTATTTCATTATCCATTGGTATCATCATTGGTATGATTTTGAAAGAACATGAAATATGTTCCCTGAAATGCTTTCTTTTATTCCTACTTGTGCCTCTTTTAGTACATTGGTTGAGATTTTCAGAGGAGTCAGTTGTAATTTTTAAAAAAAGAAAAGAGAGAGAGAGGATGTGAAGTCACTGTATCCTCTGAAAGTCATAAGCCATGGAATTGTAAAACTCTAAGACATTCAGGAGTGTATGTAGTTTCAGAGAGTGCACTTCTGTAGATTTAAATTAGAGCTGCAAGTTATTGGGGGAGAAACCAGACTGGGAGCAATCTCACTTTTTTTATGTTTTAAAGTGAGTGGAGGGAAAAGGTTCCACAAAGGAGAGAAAGCTTGCCAAATGGAGGAATCCGTAGGGAAACTTTAATTTAAGGCTTTGTTCCTCAATTCCTATAAAGTTCACGAAAAAAGAAGCACTTAAAAGTACTCTTTGAGGACTCTATACTCTTTTCTCTTTTCCATTTTTTGCCTTTTACAATCCCTGTGAGGAAAGAGAAAATGCACTTAAAGTTACGATTTGGGTGACTCAATCCTTCTCTCTTTCCTTATTCTTCTAATAGTCTTTCTAATGCTCCAAAGAAATTAGAACAGACTTAACAAGGGCTCTTGTGAAGCTCACCACCACTTCCTCTCTTAATCCTGTTATTAACCCACTGAAGGGATCACAAACTTTGTGTTCCAGTCCAAATACAGCAGCAGGTACACCAAGCTCCAGGTCAAATATACCTGCTATTCTAACCATTTTCATAGTCATTTTTAACACGGAAAAACAGCAACAATATGATAGAATTCACTGAGACTATTCACACAATAATAAAACATTAAAAAAGCTCAAAAGCCCTAATACTACATGTTTATAAGCTAACTGTGGTTAATAGATGCTTCTTTTCTATTCTACACTCCCATTCTGTCTCTGATACAGAACATACACACACACCTTTAACTTTTCAGAAACAGACACGGAGTCACCTTTGCTGTTCTAAGATATCATAAGTATAATAGGATAAATTTCAGTTTAGAATAAGGCTTTCTACCATTTTTTTTTGCTCTGTTGATATTTAGAAGTTTTTCAGCTTTTAACATTTTGCTTTGCTAAACAGTTCTTATACTTCTATGAAAGGTATTGAGGTTTTCACTAACAGAACAAAGTTAAATAATGATTTTGTAGCATAAATAACAAACTGTAGCAATCAATTTTAGTAAAATCCTTTCAAACTCAAAAATAAACGTCTGTAAGGCAACAAAGTATATCTACATAATATTATCAAAAATACTTCTACTGAAGTTTCTTTAAATTAAATACTTTCATCATTCAAATATTTATATATCATACACATCCATGGTACCAAAATAAATACAAGCATTTGAGACAAAGTTTGTATTTGGGAAAATATAGAGAAAATACTATGATTGCTTTAAAAGATTTAAAAATACATATGGGTAAGTGAGTTTCCAAAGTACATATTTTTCTTCACTATATGTTGCAGCTACAAAAGGAAAATCCTCAAGAGAATTAATGTGAACTTATGATAATGCAGCCTGCAGCACGGTTTTGTTGTGATTTTTTCTGTTTTTGCTGACAATGCAATTCAAACTATATTCTACTAATCTTTAGTAAAGGAAGCTGATTATTTCACCTATAAACATGCAGCAATAAAGTGTCATTCTTCAGTCAATACTGACTACTTAACATCTTTCTCTTTTTACAGGTTTGGATCCCTAGCTCATTAGATTATTACCTGATAAAGAAGAGAGGGTAATGAATTGAGAAAATAACTACGTACCTTCAGAGAAAACCTGCCCGATAACAATAATCCATTAGAAAACTGGCAATATCCTCTGATCTATTGCCCGCAAAGCCATGACTTGATGGAGAGTTTCATTCCCTGGGCTCAGTTCTCCAGAAGAAAATCAGCACAATTTAAATATTTCTTGGAATGTGACAGCTCTCTAGATCCCGGGTTGCATTCTGTTCCCCAGGGATGGCAATCTGGTGTTCCTGTGTGCATAGAGCGGTGAAGATGAATTGAAAACGCTTGAGATAAATTAGGAATGGCTAAGTTAAAATTGTCTCTGCTCCAGACTCTCTCATCTGCAGTCTGCAAGCCTGTTTTTCTGTGAAAAAGCTAGATGGCAGGCTGCCTCAGTAAGTTCTTCTTAAGCGACAGAGAGCATTTTCAATGAAGAAAAATTCTCCCATTATCTAAGCTAATGTGACTGCTGCTAAATCTAGTTTTTAAAGTGTCTGCTGGCATGAAATTCATTTTCACTATTGCTTTCTTTCAAAGTAGTCTAGAATTCACACTATCAGGCTATATACACTTCTATCTGACAGAAATATTTGAAGTTTTCTCTTTACAAATTAAATCGTATCTCTTTTGTTCAGTTTATCAATCATTTATGTATAGGAAATTTTCTCTTTGGGTCCAAAAGACAGTTTATTGTATTTTATACTATGCAGAAGGTTTTAAGTTGCAGTAACCTCAATATGAATACTTGCATTTTTGTTAACAATCACTTATTTTAAGGCAGATTCACAGAGAAGTGTTATCATTTTTAGATGTCATTCAAAATGCAGAAGTTATATAGAAATAGAAAAGAGGAATTTCTAATTATAATATGTGACCACAGAAGTGAATATTGACTCTTTGAATATCCTCCTCAAGAAAATAAGATATTCCAAATACAACCAAGGTTCATAAATCATTTCTCTTCTAAATAAAAATGAGCCATTTTGAAATCTGTTGATTTCATTTCAGTGACATGTTGTGATATGATAGTTTTTTCTCTAAGTTAGAAAACTCTTTTAGCATTTTCATAATATTCTGGATTTGAGATACAACACAAATACTGTACTAGGTGTATTGGCAATACACAAACACTGAAAGTTTATCAAAATGTTGTGTTCTACTTCTTTACTTGTATTTGTTATACAAAACAATTTCTACATAATCAAAAAGCACACTTAAAAGCATCATAGTCCATGAGAATATGTACATTAAAAAATCCCTGCTGACTATAAAAACAATCTCATGCTTGCCATAGCTTTCAACATGATGATCTGTAATGCTCTATGGCTATTTGACTTTAAGCAAATTGTTGCTTCCATGACAAAAATGGGGTTTCCACACTGTGAGAGAAACAAAAACAATATAATCACCTGACAGTCAACATAAAAGTAAATAAAAATTTTCCTTTTTTCTCTACCCACCCTAAAACTGTAGCTGACCACTTCATTTAGGGAGGTAGAGAGGAAAAGAAAATGGAGAAACAAAATGAAACGCCACAGCAAGATGCCTCCAACCCTTTTACCTCTTGAGAAGTAGCATCACTGTAGCTATTTTTGAATAAACACAAGGAGATTGGAAAGAAGCAGCTTCAGTATTTCAGTTGGAAACTAAAATTATCCAGCATATTTTAAAAGACTATTAAATAAAGAAAGGAAGCAAGCAAGAAAACTATTTATTGGCCTCGATTGCTGTTTCTAAAATGACCATGCTGTTCAGTGCCTATGATATTAAAAACACAAATGTAAAAAGATAAAAGTCTATTTAATAATTGACAGTTGACTGAATATCTAACTGCATTGCACTAATGTGCACTGAGTATCTCAAGTTACAGCAGTAAGTGAGTTTCGTTTTCTTTTTTGTTGTTTGAATCTCAGATGTCTATCTCCACCTAGAATCTACCAATTGTGCTAACGCTATATTGCAAAGATGACTATCCATTGGTGAATTCAGGACCACATGCAATTACATTACAGTGATAGGTAAACTACTATGGGAGCATTGAAAATTGTTTTTGTAGGAAGTAACTTTTTAAAATAGACCAAGTAAGACTAGTTAAAATAAAGAGAAATATTTCTAGGCAGTGGGAACAACATCCCCAGGGAAATATACATATTACATTTGCATAAGTGAAAGTAGCTCGGTATGGCTTGGTTGCAGAATGAGGTATGAAAGACATGGAAAGAGATGAGTCTGGGGAGAAAATGAGTCTTTTATACTTTATTAATGAGACTGGGCTTTATCTTTGAATTGGAGATCATTGAGAGCTCTTAAATAGAGAAGTAATCAGATTTGCATTTTCGAAAGATCAATTTTTATGCCACGCTCTCCAGTTAAAAAGCATCACCACATATCCAGTTAGCCAAGCCAGATGCCTAGTAGATATACTATTTCTCTCATTATTTCTAGCTTTCATCATTTCTTAGCTATATGATGGCCAGAATTTTTTATTTCATCTTTCTATTTTGAGTCATTTTCTCCATCAATTCTTACATAACTGCCAGTTTTCTCTCTAAAATATGCATAATCATGCTCTTGCTCACAACAGTTTATTTAGTCATTATCACCTGGAGATTAATGCCCCTTAAATATATCCTTAAAATGATCTGCAAGATCTGACTGTATTACTTTTAAAATTGATATTTCATAAGAAAACAAAACTAATAAGTCACATTATTCAATTTTACCATAAATTTATAGAACATTTTTTCATTCTGCTTCCTTTTTTTGTACTCCACCTATGTACTATCTTTCCCCAAAAGATCATAAAACTATCTTACTAACTTTTAGAAAAACACTTCAAAATTTCATCAATTAATGTACGTTCCCATTTCATATTCTCTTCAATTAACCTGATGCGAGGTCTAAGTTGTAAAAAGGGATTGCATTTCATTTTCGTTGTGTAGTTGTGATATAGATCCATATATATATATATATGTGTATATATATTTTCTGTTATTGTTAAACTTACAGATCTCTGTAAGTTCTGTAAAATAATTTTTCAAATTGCAGTTTCCACTAAAATATTGAAAGTCTTAATAGTACAACACAATTTCATCACTCAATTTAAAAAAGCAATAATAAGAAATAAAATTTCCTTATTTAGATATTATATATAATTTTAGAAAATTATTTACTCTTGGGGTGATTTTATAGTAGCTGTGGCAGCACGAAAATTTGGCTTACTTTGTAACAAAAACACTTTATCACGTATAATTTTTTTTTGTTTTTAATAACATTGTCTTTAAAAATTATTGGGGAGACTAATTTTACTACATAAGGAGTAATTGCAATGTTGCCAAGTTAAGAAATAATAAGACAAACCAGCATGGCATCGTGCTCATAAATAAACTGATGTAAGTCTAGAATATATGAAATATTTATGACAGTTTTAATAAAAGGTAGTTTGTGTAGAACATCTTTGTAAACTGAAAGCATTGTATGAAGAGAGTATAGACTTACATTAAATTTAAGAATATACTTAATCAAGGAGTTGAAAGACTTATATGTTGAAAACTACAAAATGTTACCGAAATAATTTTTAAAAGACACAATACATGGAAAGATGCCCCATGTACATGGATTCCAAAACTTGATGTTGCTAAGATATTAGTACTAAACAAAGCAATCCACAGATTCAATGCAACCACTATCAAAATCCCACTGGTGTTTTTTGCAGAAATAAAAAAATAATTCATACAGATTCTTAAGGGATCTCAAATAGCTGAAACAATCTTGAAAAACATATTCAAAGTTAGCGACCTCACACTTCCTCGTTTAAAACATTAATACAATTCTACAGCAATCAAAATTGTGTGATACTGGCATAAATATTGACATGTAAACCAATGGGACAGAATAGAGAGACCCCCCAAAAAACCCTTGCATACAGATACTCCTCCACTTATGACGGGGTTACATCTCAATAAATCTATTGTTAAGTTGAAAATACTGAAAGTCAAAAATGCACCCTACTGAACATCATAGCTTAGTCTACCATAACATGCTCAGAACACTTATCAAAATCCCAATGCTTGAGACACTTACATTAGCATAGAGTTAAACAAAATCATCTAACTCAAAACCTATTTTATAATAAAGTGTTTAGTATCTCATGTAATTTATTGAACACTATACTGAAATTGAAAAACCAATAGTTGGGAACTCAAAGTACAGTTTCTCTTGAATGTATATTGATTTTGTACCTTCACAGAGTCACAAAATTGTAAGTCTGAACGTTGTAAGTCAGGGGTAATTTGTATATGGTCAAATGATTTCCAACAAGAATACCAAGACTTCAACCAAGAAAGGGCAGTCTTTTCAAAAATTGTGCTGGGAGAACTGGATATTCGCATCCAAAAGAATGAAGTTGGACATCATATCATATATAAAAGTTTACTCAAAATGCATCAAAGACCACAACATAAGAGCTACAACTATAAAACTCTTAGAGGAAAACAGGAAAAAAATTTCCTGAAATTTGATTTGACAATGATTTCTTGGATATGACACCAAAATTATATTCAAGAAAAAAAGATAAATTGAATTATATCAAACTAAACAACTTCTTTGCATAGAAGGACACAATCAACAGAGTAAAAAAGGCAACTCAGAATAGGAGAAAACATTTGCAATCATGCCTCTGATAAGAGGTTAATATTCAGAATATATGAACTCAACGCCAAAAACAAAACAACCAGATTAAGAAATGAGCAAACCGGGGCCTATCATGGGGAGGGGGAGGGGGGGAGGGATTGCATTGAGAGTTATACCTGATGTAAATGACGAGTTGATGGGTGCTGCTGAGTTGATGGGTGCCAACATGGCACAAGTATACATATGTAACAAACCTGCACATTATGTACATGTACCCTAGAACTTAAAGTATAATAATAAAAAAAAAAAAAAAAAGAAAAAAAAGAAATGAGCAAAGGACTTTGGGTATTTCTCCAGATACACAAATGGCTAAAAAGCACATTAAAATATGATCTCTATTACTAATTATTAGGGAAATGAAAATCAAAACTACCATGAGATGTTGTTGCATATACATTAGGATGAGTACAATGAGATTAGCAAAACATAGCAAGTGTTGGCAAAAATGTAGAGAGTTTTGAATCCTTGTGCAGTGTTGGTGGGAATGCTAAATATTACATGTGCTATGAAAAAATGTTATGGCAGTTCCTCAAAATATTAAAAATAAAGTCAACATATGATTCAGAAATTCCACTTTTGGGTATATACCCCAAGGAATGGAATGCAATGGAATGAGAATCAAACAGATATTTGTGCACCCATTTTCATAGCTGGATTATTCACAATAGCTAAAAGGTGGAAACAACACAAATGCCCATCAAATAACAAATGGTGACATATATGTACGATGGAATGTTATTCATCATTAAAAAAGAAAGAAATTCCCGACATGTCCTACAACACAGATGGTCCTTGAAGACCGTTATGCTAAGTGAAATAGGCCAGTCACAAAAAGACAAATATGGCATCATGATGCTTAAATGAGGGACCTAAAATAATCGTATTTACAGAGAAAGGAAGTAGAGTGGTGGCTTCCAGGGATTTACAGAGGAAAGAATGTGCTATTGTTTAACGGGTATGAAGTTTCAGTTGGGAAGCTGAAAAACAGTTCTAAAGATGAATGGTGGTGATGATTGCCCAACAATATTGGGCAATCATACTTAATGCCACTGAAGTGTACACTTAGCATGATTAAAATGGTAATTTCTATATTATGTATATTTTACTAAAATAAAAAATTATCTCCAAAAGTAAATATTAAATCATTACTAATCTTTGCTGAAAGAAAATAAAGAGGTAAAACATTCTAAGTATTTTCTTAAGTGTAAAGCAAATTATTGTTAAAATCAAAGCACTGAACATACATGTTGTTATTCTATATGACATAGTAAATGCTCTGTAAAATGTGTTTTTTTAATGAGATACCTGCTGTTGTTTCTTATCCTTTCATCTAAAAATAATGACATTAAAAAGTAAGCTCTTTGAGTTATGAATGCAGATGTCTAAACAAAGAAAATAAGTGTATTGTTTCTTTTAACAAAAAGGATTATAAATTATTATAGAGTAATCTGAAAACAAAGGTTAAAGAGAAGGATAAAAGGCATAAATTTCACCGGCATCAACACTGTTAGGAATATATCCCTCCCTTGAGTTGATGTTCTTTGTAGGAACATAGATGAAGCTGGAAACCATCATTCTGAGCAAACTGTCACAAGGACAGAAAACCAAACACCACATGTTCTCGCTCATAGGTGGGAATTGAATAATGAGAATACTTGGACACAGGGCGGGGAACATCACACACAGGGGCCTGTCATGGGGTGAGAGGAGGGGGTGAGGGATAGCATTAGGAGAAATACCTAATGTAAATGATGAGTTAATGGGTGCAGCACACCAACATGGCACATGTATACATATGTAGCAAACCTGCACGTTGTGCACATGTACCCTAGAACTTAATGGATAATAAAAAATATATATCTAAAATAAATACAATAAAAAAGAATATATCCCTCCTTCTCTTCTCTCTCTGTCTATTCTTCTCTGTATATGTGTGTTTATATGTATCTCATAAATACACCTTTTATGTAACCACAAAAAAAACCAAAATATATATGTTCACATTTGTACCTATATATCATATGCATAAACACAAAGAATTTCATATATATGTGTGTGTGTATATATACGTGTGTGTGTGTGTATATATGTGTGTGTGTGTATATATATATCTGTGTGTATATATATATAGAGAGAATCAATCTTGCAAGATGAAAAGAGTTCTGGCTGGGCGCAGTGGCTCCTATCTGTAATTCCAGCACTTTGGGAGGCCAAGGTAGATGGATCACTTGAGGTCAGGAGTTCCAGTCCAGACTGACCAACATGGTGAAGCCCTGTCTCCACTCAAAAAAAAAAAAAAAAAAAAAAAAAAGAAAATTAGCTAGGCGTGCTGGTGTGCGCCTGAAGTCCCAGCTCCTTGGGAGGCTGAGACAGGAGAATCTGTTGAACCCAGGAGGCGGAGGCTGCAGTGAGCAGAGACTGTACCACTGCACTCCAGCCTAGGCAACAGAGTGAGACTCCCTTTAAAAAAAAAAAAAAAAAAAAAAGGCCAGGTGCAGTGGCTCATGCCTGTAATACCAGCACTTTGGCAGGACAAGGCAGGAGGATCACCTGAGGTCGCGAGTTCGAGACCAGCGTGACCAACATGGAGAAACCACATCTCCACTAAACACACACACACACACACACACAGAGCCGGGTGTGGTGGCGCATGTCTGTAATCCCAGCTACTCAGGAGGCTGAGGCAGGAGAATAGCTTGAATCTAGGAGGTGGAGGTTGCGGTGAGCCGAGATCGCACCATTGCACTCCAGGCTGGGCAACAAGAGCGAAATTCTGTCTCAAAAAAGAAAAGAAAAGAGTTCTGGTGATTGGTTGCATAGCAGTGTAAATGTATTTGACACTACTGAAGGGTACACTTAACAACTGTTAAGATAGTAAATTTTATATTACACGTATTTTATCACAATTTAAAATTTCAAAAAGCATATAATAAATATTTTTAAAAGATGCCATCAACAGAAGATCAGTTTCAAAAATTATTGAGAAAAGTATTTGTGAGTATATTACAAAAACAAAAATCAATGATAAAACTTGGAATTCCTACTAATATTACAAATTTCAGTGTAGAAATTAGAAACAGTTATTTCCTAAAGATAAATTTTATTATTTATTTGTAAAGCCTAAGTAATTATACCAAATAAAAATAGTTATATAAAAGTTTTTCATTAGTTTCAAGATCATTTTTGATAATATACTATAAATTAGCAATATTTCACATTATACATCACAGCATAAAGAGCATAAACACGAATTCAAGAAAGCTGAATTATTAATACTTAAAAGATCCCATTAATAGATCCAACTATAGAAACCTCACAAGTAGCTTATGGCATAAAAGCATGTGAGGTATCTTTTTTCTTTAAAGATGTGAACCCTGATATTTAAGAAGTGCAATATGATTAGCAAACTATGTTAGGCTCTTCTAAAGTAAATAAACTTCTTATTTATCCTTAATAGTCAAACCCAAAAGATTAGAGCTCCAGACCAGTTATCTATTCTTGAGTGATTGCTAATTTCCATGAAAATAGAGTACTTATAAATGACTTGGGAAAATGTAATGTTAATCCTATTAGAACTAACATCTTTGATTAAAGAAAGTGGTATTTATAAACAACAAAATATTCTCTCAGCATGTATTATTTTTAAAAATTATTAAACCACTTAAATGTATTTCCTAATTAATGTTAAGTCATTTATGAGGTAGGTAAACACAATTTAATAGATCACTTGAACTGTATCACTAAAAAGATATTCCTTTTGCAGGTAAAACAGGCTATGGAAGCGCCACTTTAAAAAAATTATACACACACACATGCATACCATATATTTTATAATTTTATATATTATATTATATATATATATTATAAAAAGATACCAAGATCATGATCAAGGCCAAAAGACACACTTGAAATAATTTCCCATAATTATACAGAGGGCAGGAAGTCTTAGGAATATGCAGAGGTTTTTGTTCATTACACAGAGTAGGAAAAAATCATTTAAATTATATGTCACTAGTAATACTAATTTTATACTCGTGAGAAAGACAAATATGATTATCACGAAAACAATATGTTCCACAGTTTGATAGAAAAAATAAGACCTAGTGTTCAATAGATCAGTAGGGTTACTATAGTTTACTATAATTTATTTATCATACGTTTCATAAAGCTAGAAGAGAGTAACTTGAATATTTCTAGCATAAAAAAAGACAAATATTTAAGATAATGAATATCCCAATTATGCTGATCTGATCTTTACAAATTATAGGAAAGTGTTAAATTATCACATATACCCTGAAAATATGTACATCTCTTATGTATCAATAAAAACTGAAATTAATTTGAAAAGGAAACAATATATTCTTCCCTACTGCTAAATTGTTGAGTGGAGAGCTTGTGGGAAACAATTTCAAAGTATTTTCCTCCTTTTTTCTTGCATATCTTTAGGCTTCAGTAGAATACAGAACATATATCTTTGAGCGGATGTTCGAAAATCATATGCATTAAAATTTGTGAAAGAAACTTGAAGATTATAAACATCAACCCCTATTTTTTTAATTGCCTGGTTTGCTGTCTTGCCCAAAGTCAGTGCCAGAAGATTTAGAACCAATATTTTTAATTTACTAGTCATTTAATCATAGTGTATTATGCCTTTATTTTCAGAAAAACCTGGGAATATTAATGTCTTCATAATCTTATTCAGCCACACACAAATTTTAATAATTATATTAAAGCACTATATTAGTCATGCCAGGTAATAAAATAATGAAGAAAAATAGTAACTATTCCTATGTTTTAAAAATTCAGTAGAAAACATACAGTCAAATGTGAAAGAAATTGAATATAAGGCAAAATATGATGTGACATTCAGAGTTATAAACAAAGTGCAAGTGAGAATGCAAAGCAGGTATTTGGTAGTCACTAAATATATTATGGAGCAGAAAATTTGATAAGAAAATAAAATTACTTCATAAAGATAACTGGTCATACATATCCTACTTAAAAGAGCAAGGAAGGTCAAATCTATTCTTCATCGTCAGTGAAGTAAAGATGCATTGTGTATTAGAGAAAGTCTCATTCAATTCCTTGAAAATAGACATGTAAAACACACGAGGGACACAGAAACTATTAAAATGCTCCTATTTCTTTGTCATCTTTTCAAAATTCAGCCAGCTATGAATAATATAAAGCCTTTAGAAAGTCATCTAAAATTACCCAAATGTGAAATGCTAATTTACAAGTTGCACAAATAAATACACCGATGATACCAGAAAACTTAGTGGAGTTTACAGATTATTCACTTTAAAGCATGTATTTGGTTTAATGAAATATGTCAAATCTCAAATCACCAAATCAATTTCAAAAGGTATGGAGAAAAACAGGGTAATTATTATACACATAGTTTATCCTCTTCGGTCAGGCTTTACACACCATCAGTCCTTCAGGACTATGCGTTTTGACTATGAATACACTACTACCAAGTCATGAATGAATCTCAATGTTGTAGTATGTTTATAGAAAGTTTTAACTGTTACCCCAATTATTTAAAACTAAAATTTACTGGCAAACACACAAACCCTATGAATTAGTTGAAATTTTCCAAAAGATTCTATTTAGTAATACGATCTCAGGAACAAATAACATGATTAAGTAAATAAATAAATAAATGTTGTAGCTACAGTTACAACAAGAAAAAAGAAAATATTAACTCCATCAGGTAAGCAGACCACTGCTCCTCTGAAAACTTCAGCTTCAATTACATTAAACCTGTCTCCCACCATCATCTATCCTTTTATATAAACATTTAAATATCTTACATAGGTATAGTGGTGGCAGAATTGTAAACAAATATCTCCTATAGAAAAAACCTTATTGAAAAGCCACCTTGTAGAAATGTACAGCATATGTACATTGTTTAATTAATCTCAAACACCAAAAAATGGTATTAGAACTACCAAATTGTTTTCGTAATTTTATTGAAACAGATGGCAAATTATTGTCTTTCAAAAATAAACATTATATTTTAAAAGTTTTAGATTAACAAATTAAAAAAAAATTACAGCGCTCCTGTACACCCCCCAACAAATTTCCCTATTATTAAAATCTTACATCAGTATGGTATACTTACCACAATTAGGGAACTAATATTGATATGTTATTATTAACTGTGTTTTGTAATCTATTAAGATTTTATTAGTTGTTATCTAATGTTTTTTGTTGTTGTTCTAGGATTCCAACAAGGATACTACATTCCATATATTATTCATTTTTCCTTAGGCTCTTCTTGGTTGTTAAAAGTTTCTCAGAATTTCTGTTTTTAATAAACTTGATGATTTTGAGAAGTACTGATTAGATATTTTGTAGGAGATGCCTTAACTGTGATATGTCTAACATTTTTCTCATTCCTCATTAGCCTGAGGTTTTGCAAGAAAGGTCATAAGGTAAAGTACTATTTTCATCCCAGCATATCAAGAGTACATAAGATAAACATGGCTTGTCACAGTTGATCTCCCGGCAAAAATAGTGTTAGTCAGATTTCTCCCCTATAAACTGACTTTTTTTTTTTTTTTTTTTTTTTGCACTTCATGTTTATTTATTTATTTTTTTAATTTATTTATTATTATTAAACTTCAAGTTGTAGGGTACATGTGCACAACGTGCAGGTTTGCTACATATGTATACTTGTGCCATGTTGGTGTGCTGCACCCATCAACTCGTCATTTACATCAGGTATAACTCCCAATGCAATCCCTCCCCCCTCCCCCCTCCCCATGATAGGCCCCGGTGTGTGATGTTCCCCTTCCCGAGTCCAAGTGATCTCATTGTTCAGTTCCCACCTACGAGTGAGAACATGCGGTGTTTGGTTTTCTGTTCTTGTGATAGTTTGCTAAGAATGATGGTTTCCAGCTGCATCCATGTCCCTACAAAGGACACAAACTCATCCTTTTTTATGGCTGCATAGTATTCCATGGTGTATATGTGCCACATTTTCTTAATCCAATCTGTCACTGATGGACATTTGGGTTGATTCCAAGTCTTTGCTATTGTGAATAGTGCTGCAATAAACATACGTGTGCATGTGTCCTTATAGCAGCATAATTTATAATCCTTTGGGTATATACCCAGTAATGGGATGGCTGGGTCATATGGTACATCTAGTTCTAGATCCTTGAGGAATCGCCATACTGTTTTCCATAATGGTTGAACTAGTTTACAATCCCACCAACAGTGTAAAAGTGTTCCTATTTCTCCACATCCTCTCCAGCACCTGTCTTTTAAAAATATCCCTTGCCATACTATACTCCTTGGAACAAAGTCACTAAGCACAGTGTCTATTCTTCTCCTCCTTAAAGATAGAGTATCTTCATTGTTTATTGGAAACCTTCTACATAGAAGATTTGTCTCTTCTTCTAGTTTTGCTTCTTTATTAATTTATGTCAGTATGAACTCATTAATATTTATTTTAAACATTGAGTTATAATACAATATCACTTTATTTATTTTGCTTCTCAAATCATTTTAGCTTCAGCCGTTGGGAACATTTTCAGTTGGCTCTTGTATCTCTTTGATGTAACCCAACATTATTGTGAGTTTTTTCTTTTCTTTTCTTTTTTGTTCTTGCATTCTGTGACTAAAAAATGCCCCAGACTAATCTTGTATATTTCCTACCTATTACAAAATCAGCCATTTCTCCAAGGAGTCCCGTTTCCTTTTAACTGGAGAATGGTATTAAGAAACAAATTTACAAGAAAAAAACAAAAACCCCATCACAAAAAGTGGGCGAAGGATATGAACAGACATTTCTCAAAAGAAGACATTCATGCAGCCAACTGACACATGAAAAAATGCTCATCATCACTGGCCATCAGAGAAATGCAAATCAAAAACACAATGAGATACCATATCACACCAATTAGAATAACAGTCATTGAAAAGTCAGGAAACAACAGGTGCTGGAATGGATGTGGAGAAATAGGAACAATTTTACACTGTTGGTGGTAGTATAAACTAGTTCAACCATTGTGGAAGACAGTGTGGCGATTCTTCAAGGATCTAGAACTAGAAGTACCATTTGACCCAGCCATCCCATTACTGGGTATGTACCCAAAGGATTATAAATCATGCTGCTATAAAGACACATGCACACATATGTTTATTGTGGCACTATTCACAATAGCAAAGACTTGGAACCAACACAAATATCCATTGGTGATAGAGTGGATTAAGAAAATGTGGCACATATACACCATGGAATACTATGCAGCCATGAAAAAGGATGAGTTCATGTCCTTTGTAGGGACAGGGATGAAGCTGGAAACCATCACTCTCAGCAAACTATCACAATGACAAAAAACCAAACACCACATGTTCTCACTCATAGGTGGGAATGGAACAATGAGATCACTTGGACACAGGAAGGGGAACATCACACACCAGGGCCTGTCGTTGGGTGGGAGGAGTGGGGAGGGATAGCATTAGAAGATATATCTAATGTAAATGACGAGTTAATGGGTGCAGTACACCAACATGGCACATGTATACATACGTAACAAACCTGCACTTTGTGCACATGTACCCTAGAACTTAAAGCTAAAAAAAAAAAGAAAGAAAGAAACTGCGATCTTGGTGCTAGGGGCATTCATTGATACTGGAAAGTTTTTGCTTCCTAAATGCTCTTAACTGACCTAACAAGAACATATTTGTGTGTATACTAACCCATGTACATACATATAGTTATTAATAAACTTACATATGCAAACCAGTGTCTACATTAAGCTGTACGTGAGCTTACACTGATTCCTCCAATTCTATTCCATTACCACATGGCTTACTCTACTCTCTCTCCCTTCTACTTCAGGTAAGCAGATCTCAGCTGATCTGTAAACTCCAACTCCAATCATGATAATCCTGTCTCCCACCATCAGCCATCCGTCTACTTAATTATCTAAATCTGTTATATTGGTATAGTGGTGTCAGAATTAAGAAGTATCGCCTATAGAATAAACTTTATCAAGTAAACAACAGTGCTTATATGTAGACGAGTCTACAAAATACATGATTTCCAAAGTTTCCTCAACTAGCACCTTTTCCTTCCATCCCATTTGTTGTGTGATTGTTTCATGCATATACAACATAGTTAGATTATTTGTCACTTTTTCATTATATCCTGGGATTGACCTCCTTTTTGTAATTTGTAGCATTGGGTTCCTTCTATGTTATACATTTTTATGTATTTTGACAAATGCATAGTGACATATGTTCACCATTACAGATTATAAAGTATAGTTTCCCTACTCTAAGAATATTTCCCATGTTTCATACATTTAACTATCTTTCCTTCTCCCTGACATCAAAGAAAACTTTGATTATTCCACAATTTATATCATTTTGGTTTTTTTCAGGATTTCATATAATTGCAATCATACATCATATATCCTTTTCATGCCCTTTTCATACCCTTTTCTTCTTTTACTTACTTAGCAATGTATACTTAGGACTCATGTATTTCTTATGATCATTGGATAGCTCATTTCTTTTCATCACTGAATAATCTATTGTATGGATATGGCCAGTTGATCCATTTACCAATGAAGAATATATTGATAGTCCTGGTTTGTGCCAATTGTAAACACAGTTTCCATAAACATTCATATGCTGGTTTTGGTGGGAACATAATTTTTCAAATCAGTTGGATAAATACCTAGAACTATGATCATTGGGTTCTATATTAAGATTATGTTTACCTTTATTAGAAACCGCCAAGCAGTCTTCCAGAGTAGCTGTCCCATTTTACCTTCCCAACAGCAACGAATGAGAATTTCTGGTGTTTGGATCCTTACAAGCAATTGGTATGGTGAGATTTTTAGGTTCTCTTATGGTGAATTTTTAAAGATTTCTTTGCATATTTTGGATATAACTGCTTTATTACATATGTGTTTTAGAAATCTTTTTTCCAGTGTGTGGCTGATGTTTTTGTTCTCTGAATATAGTAGTCTTCTTTTATTCATAGAAGATAAATTCCAAGACCCCCAGTGAATGCGTGAAACCACTGATAGTACCTATGTATAGGAAAATCCTAGTATATTATGCTATGAGTGTGCGGGACAAAGGGATGACTTACATCCTAGTGAGACAGACTGCTACAGCGCAAGATTTCATTACACTATGAATAATGGTATGCAATTAAAAACTTATGAATTGTTTATTTCTGGAATATTTTATTTAATATTTTTAAACAGTGGTTTGATCATGGGTAACTGAAACAGTAGAAATTAAAACTGATAATTGGAGCTACTGCACTGTATTTCTTAGATTAGACTTAAACATTTTTAATGAAGACCAACTGTCAATTTTTTCTTTCATAAATTGTGCTTTTGATATTGTAGCTGAAAACTCATGAATGATTCAAAGGTCTTGTAATTTTTTTTGTTTTTTATTTATTATTTCAATTTTCCTGTATATCCTTTGTCTTTCATATTTATTTTTCTTTTATCATGCCTTGTAATATTTTGGTAAAAAAATAGACATGAAGTACAGGGTAATATAGATTGAAATAATTAGACTTTTAGTTTGATATTTTATATTTCTCTAGTCGAGCCAATCCACAAGGGGATCTTTCTTGGTTCTTTACTGTGAGAAATTGGTGGGATTCCTGGAGGTAAAACCCACAAAAGCTGTTATTCCCTTCAAGAGTTTGCCTCTTCCACCCCTCAGGGGTTTCTCACTGTCAAGTTAGTCCTCACTCAGCCTCCAACTGTTCATAACAATTACCATATAAATATTTTTACCTCATAGCCCCAGATGCTTCCAGGTAAGCAGATCTTCTGTGATTCTCGGCATTCCCTTCCTTCCAGGTTTCAGGATGGCAATTTTCTTTGAAACTCAGTTATCCAATGGGTCAAATAAAATTTCCTTATTTTCAGGTTTTTTTTTTAGTTATTGTTATTTTTGTTGTAAGGACAGGAGTGACAATTATTAAGCTCTTTGTGTATGTTAGAGCTGAAACCAAAAGTCCTTTCCATTTTCTTTAAATTATGAGTGATTAAGTTTCACATTTCAAATTTTAGAATGGTTGCTAGAATTCAGTATCAGAATAAAATCTCTCTACTAAGATTTTGAAGAGCATGACAGACTATAAACAAGTGGATCATAAAAGGTTAAATGATAATGAAAAATAAGTGACAACAGACAAATTTTAGAATGTGATTTAAATTTATACAAAAACTTACATTTGATGATTTTTCTACACATTGTACTTTTGATTTCTTAATGATAAACTCTTATTTCTGCTGTTTTATTTCTTCATATTAAGATAAGTAATAGCCTATAGAAAAAGATGAATGTTAGTCTGTTAAATGATTTCGGGTAATTTCCTTCATTTTTATACCAATCTTATTAAACTCTGCATTTGTATGTAATCCTACATATATACGGTAAATATCTGCTAAACAAATTACATCAGATGCAAAAAAAAATCATGATTATTTTAAAAAATACAAATAGAACTTCTAGATACGCATGTTCTCCACACTTAATTTCTAATCAAAGCTTGAGGCAAAAGCACATACAGTATCAGACAACAACACCAGCATAATACACTGTACATGGTAGGTACACAGTATCTTAATATACAGTTCTCTAAGATCCTAATTTTAGTTACTACCATTATTACCAACTGTAAGAAGAATGGTACGCCAAAGGGGTTCAAGAAATAAGATATCACTAAAATAAATTTCTTATGTCACCAATTTCCATTTAATATAATAGATGATAATATGTCATGTGGCAAATGTTAAAATACATTTTGAGTGACAACAACTATATTCCATGTATTGGTTTATGCAGACATTGAAAGATGAAATAAGACAGAAATGGTGCCTGTTTATTCAAAGCTTACCGTCCAGTGTATACAAATGCTCTCATAAAATATTGCCCTGTTCTAATTACATTTTTTTTTCTTTTTGATGTATTTATGGAATTGAGTCACTCTGGAGAAGAAATGCAAGGATGAAAATGTATCAACACTGACTGTAGTCCACCTTTCTGTGAATGTGCATAAAGATTTTGGAGCAAGATACTTCATTCTTGAATGGCAAGGCAGAATGTAACAGATCGTTATAGATGTAAATAACCAAGCAATTTTGTTTCACACTTAAAAAGATAATGTACTAGTTAATAAGGATTCCCCATGCCTAGTCCCCCCAAATAAAAAAGAAAATTCACTATAACCTCAAAAGCAAGTGAAAATCAATAATTGAACTCAAATAGCATTCTATTCTCTTTTTTTTTTTAATTGTTTTTATCTTATTGCATTCTACACATTAAATAAATTTTGGGCGAATGGTCTGCTGGTGGCCCCTCGAGACTTAAGTGGAATGTGGGGCCTAGTGCCTTGAAATAGCCATATTTTTGGAGAATGAAACTAAGAAGTAATTGTCAATGACAGCACTTAGTGGAATAATGGATTTGCACTAAAGAAAAAGAGAATTTCAGCAGAACAAAATGAGAAGACTGGATTAAGATGTAAAGAGGAGCTTCCAAGTGGAGAGAAATGCTAGCCTGCAGCAATTTCTTCTTATACTCTTGCCTGCCACCTCCACCTTGAATGTATATAAGTTTTAAAGGAATTGAAAAGGAGTAAACATAAACTAATCCTTACTCATTTTTCCACACTCATTCTGAAGCAGTTGCATAATAATCTTTAAATCCTTGACATTACTTGATTACGCAGTTTAATTAGCACACCACTCATCACTGAATATTAGAGGTTTTTCATCTCACATCTGATACCACTTTTAAAAATCACATCTCTGAAGGCCAAAACTTTTAATGACAATTAATTAAGCATAATGTTCACTTATATTGAGAAATATCATGTCTTTATTTTTAAAAGTGTATTAAGTTTTATGAAATATATTTTCACTGGAATCCTTGTTCAAAATTTGACACTGTGATGTTCATAAAAAAGACATTTGTTCAAAGTAAAAATAAAACTACCATATAATCCAGCAATCCCACTACTAACTATATATCCAAAGGTAAGGAAATTAGTATGTTGAAGGTATATCTGCCCTCCCATGTTTATCACAGCACTATTCACAATAGCCAAGATAGGGAATCAACCAATGTGTCCATCATCAGACAAATGGATAAAGTAAACTTGCTGTATGTGCATAATGGAATATCATTTAGCCTTAATCATGGGGAAATGATGTTAAGTGAAATAAGTCAGGCACAGAAAGATGCATATCATATGTTCTCATTCATATGTGGAGGCTTAAAATGTTGATCTCATAGAAGTAGAGAGCAGAATAGCAATTACTAGAGGCTAAGAAGGGTAGGGGGATAGGGAGATGTTGGTTAAAGTATACAGTATTACAGCTAGATAGGAGGAATGAGCTCTAGTGTTCTATAGCGCTGTTGGGTAACTATAGTAAACACTAATTTATTTTAATTTTTTGAACAGTTAGAAGAGTGGTTTTTCAATGTTACCCAACAAAAGAGTTGAAGATGATGGGTATGCTAGTAGCTCTGATTGGAACACATGATTTCTAATCATGTTTTTTACTATCATGCTTATAGCCACATTGAAGGGCTTTACTTACACATGTGAATAAAGCTAATTCTGAGTGTGTTACTTCAGAGATGCATTGTGAGCTGCTTTATTACAGTGAATTGAACTGTTTACCAATCAGCGAATTTTCCAGGCAAGTTTTTAGGATGTGTTTTGAAGGATGATACTTAGCATTGTGTTCATAGCCTTTTTGTGAGGGGTTTACATACATACTTTGTAAAGCTAAATCTCAGCATGTTACTTCAGAGATGTATTATGAGGTGCTTTATTACAGTGAAGTGAAATGTTTAACCACAGTCGACTCTGTAATCAACTGTTTAGGATTACTTTTTAACAAAGTTCCTTTCATTACACATTGTATATATGTCTCAAAATATCACACTGTACTCCATAAATATGTAAAATTACTATGTGTCATTTAAATATGCATATTTAAAAATATTTTTGATAAAATACATGTGAGCATATCAAGTTTAGTTTTATAGGATTATAACTTTATATGAAAATTTTCACAGCTCACAGGATTATGAAATTGTTAAGATTTAAGGTTACATTCTAGATAATTATAATTGTAATAAGTAATATATTATACTTATAAAAAGGTTGTGTTATATAGAATTGTATATTACTTGCATGAACGGTAGTAACTATAAATATGTGTATACAGATGGGTATACACATACCCCTCACATGTGTATGTGTGGACTATCAAATACACATACATATACATCTGTGTAGACATGTATATATACACATACATAATTATGTAATCAATTGAAATTGGCCACTGACTTCAGTATTCACCCCTGACTATGTTTTTAATGAATTCAAAAGAAATTCTGTGTTTTAAGTGGGTAAATATTCTGTTTTTTAAGTGGGTAAATGTTTTCAAGTGTTTTTATGTTCTCATAAACATCAGATTAACACCAAAAATTATTTTTATCTTGCATACTCCAGGTTTCTTAAAGGAGCTTTCCTCAGAGACTGTGTTACTTTTTCATCATTAATTTGAACCTGTTTTTAATCACTATACTCATGCCAAATCAATTGTTACTATGATGTGTATGTATGTTTACTCTGCATTTTACCAAGTATATCTCTGTTGCTAAACTACGTGTGTGTGTAACTTATATACGTTTTTACGATCCATTTCATTAATGTTTAAAGGATAGGTGCATCTAATACACCCTGTACTGCCACACTTTATAAATTATACAGCTTTCTCCCTTAGAGCAGCTCTTAGTAAAACCATTATAAAATACAAAAGTGTGTATGCTGGCGGGTAGGGGGAAGGTCCATTTTTTTGTTTGTTTGTTTGTTTTTTGTTTTTTAATTATTTTGTGCTTAATTCTGAGTTTTGGTGACATTAACGAGCCAAGGCAGATTTGACAACTTCTCCACTTGGTCTGTATATACCGAGTGCAATGAGTACTTTTCGCTAGTAGGGCTACTAATGGCTTAGAGGCACATTAAGGAGCAAGAGATGGAAAGTGTGGTACTTTAAATTAGGATTCACAGAGTAGCAGAATATGCTTCTACATGATGTTAAAAGCTTCTTTAAACAAGTTGCACCCACTGAAAATACTTACTTATTAAACGTGGCTTACATAGCAATTATATAAATTTTCACAAACAAAAGCACTGGCAATGATAGCAAAATGGTAAATTTAGTCACCCAAATCCTATTACTATACTGTACATGCTTATTGTAAGCACAATTCTGCTATTGACATGTGAAGAAACAGCTACACAGATGGAAGCCAGGATAGAATGATATAGCTTTATTTTTAACGTTTTGAAAGTTTTCTCATATGGCACTGCAGATATAGAGCATATATGTTTTCGGAAATTCTAATTCATGCATCTTTCTAAGGAAATAACACTGAAGGAAGGACTGTGTGAGTGTGTGTGCATGTGCTGCTATGCTCAATAATTTTTTATAGTCAAGTCACATTAACATACCCAGAAGGATTCCTTAACACTTGCAGAACAATTTTATTGGTAGAATATGTAATATTTTGAAAATTGTTTCCTCTCTCCACCCACCACAACTGTCATCCACAAAGCCCAGCTTACTTCTTTAGAGAAAGTCAGCGTGACATATTTTTTGTGGGAGTTCACATAGCAGCTTCCTCAAATAATGTGTTGGTCCATCTGATTTATCCTGTTTCCATTTCTAGTAATTTCTTTACAGCCCACATCAGACTTCTAGCCCCAAATCTATTCATTTTTTATAGAGCATTTTCAGCCAAGCCTACATCTCTCAGGCTACCGAACTAAAAAATAAAAAAGTGAATATTAGGAGATTTTCTACTAGATATCTATAATCAACATATATGAATGAGAAAAAATCACATGTTTCAAAAATACAATGAGTAATTGTGTACAATTAAAACTCTAGTATCTCTTGAGGTTAAAATATATTTCCTTGTCTAAAGGAAAATTATGGCTAAAAATCTCAATTTAATAGTAATATGATTACATGATAATTATTAGTGTTAAAAATGCTTTTCATTCAGATGCTCTTATAAACTAAATGTATCTATTTATTTACAACTTTGAATTTTGAGGCAAACATTTTACATTTGCAGTTGTATCTTACACTGCATGTTATGTGCCTATATATTAATATATAACAATATTCTATGTGCTCATAGGCAAGTAATAGCTAGAACTATAGATGTAAAAATGGTGTTTATATGAATTTTTATATTTATATTAATTTTATTTATAACTACTTATTTGATGTTATTTAAGTATATATCAAACTTTATGTGAAATTACATATTAATATATAAATTAATATGCTAAGTGCTAATACATATTTATATGCAAATATTCCACAGTATGTATATGCAAGTAGGTAAAATATGTCCTTTTGCATCTTTGAAAAAAATGTATTTCTATTATGTTTCAGAAAAATCGCACAGATGAGTAAAATTTTTAAAGAGAAAATGAGACTATAATATTTACATAAGGGACTTAAAATTATAAGACAGTGCGATAAACATACTACCTCTACAGATTTGAGAATTTCTACAAATTAAATAACAATATAATTTATCTTGACATCTGCAGCAAGGAAATTATGGCTTATTGCAATACTAGAAATGTGTGCTGCTATGATTTTTATAGTACTATATTACTGTACTTTGAGTTTGCTTAAAAATAGTCTATAAGTTTTTATCTACAGGTGCGCACAGAATAATCATTTGTGAGGATCTTATGTGTATCTCCGGTACCTCAAAATATATTTTTCTCAGTGATATGAAAATTAAAATTTAAAATGTTTTCCTTTATATGAACCACCCGATTTACCAGTGCAGAACCTTATTTGTTGCGTGATGAGCAGAAAAGTACACTAAAAAGTTATAGATATAAGAATATCAATTTGTTTTCTGAAATATAATTGGAATTATTAATTTCTATAGACAAATCAAATGCATCCTAACTATATAGTTATTTTTATGATGCATTTTTATTCCCCCTTATCAGCTATAAGTCATACTGAATGATTACTCTCAAAATATATAATATCATAGCATTTTTCTTAACTTATAAAATCTTGCACTAACTCCAAAAACACCCCTGAAATACAACTTATCAATTATATAGCTAAAATAATACATATGAGGTTAACTGATAAATATTAAGACTTAAAATAAATTCATTACAAATGTATTGATCTAGTGATAATAAATTATAATTATCTGAATACAATAGTCTTCCCTTATCCACAGGATATATATTGTAAGACCTCCCAGTGGATGCCTAAAACCTCAGGTAGTACTGAACCCTGTATTTATTAATGCTATGTTTTTCCCTATACATACACACCTACAAAAAAAAGCTTAATTTATAAATTAAGCACAGTATGAGATTGACAACAAATAATCCTAAAATAGAGCAATTATAACAATTCTCAGAACAAGGTGCAACTTAAAACTTATAAATTGTTTATTTCTGGTATTTATTTAATATTTTCAGGTTACGGTTGACCAAAGATAACTGAAATCATGGAAATTGCAGGTAAGGGGGGAGTACTGTAATACTGTCTCCTCAGGCTCCATCCATTTCTACAACCAGTCTATTCCATTCTTTCCTAAAATTAATAAGAGGGAAAAAACACACTTTCATCATATGCATCCCAATAACAAAAAAGTAAATTTAGCATGTTATGTATTTAGTACCACATTATGAAACTTTATAATGATTAAGTAATTCATTATACTCTTCCTTACACTTGTCAACGCTGGCAGATAGACGTATGCTTTGAGCAAACAGAAAAATCTTGAACAGAAAAAACCCTACAGGAAGCTTTGAGTCACAAAATTTAGTCATAGAAGCAACTTTAGTGATGAATAAGCTAGATTCCCATATTTTATAAGAAGAATCTGAGGCAAAAACAAATAAAACTATGCCCCAGAAAAGACGTTGAAAAGTTTGCAGATCACAAGACAAACTGCTGACAGAATTAAATAAGTAAAAAAAGACGACAAGGAAGATAAAGAAGAAAGAGAAACAGGAAGAGAAGGAGAAGAAAAATGAAACCTGGATCTACAACTGAGACTGCCTGGTTACCAAACTCTTAATAATGCCATGGGAGTGAAATGTCAAACTCTATTCTTCTGAGTCTTAGGGCTCTTTGCGGTTATCAAAAGGCCACATGGACACAAATTCCACTTAACCAGAACCACTTGCTTCATTTATTGTAAATATCAGAATTCTACCCAATACGTCATTTCATTGGTAGGTTTTTGTCTTGGAACCATTATGGGTAGAGAATGGAACGCACACATTGCACATAACTATTTGCTCCTGAAAGCTTAAAACTTCCAGGTAAAAATGACTGCATACACACACACACACACACACACGCACACACGCACCAGAAATATGTACTTTATTGCTATATTTTATTTGTTTATTTATTTATTTATTTGTTTGTTTGTTTATTTTTTGAGACAGAATCTTACTGTGTCGCCCAGGTTGGAGTGCAGTGGCACGATCTCAGCTCACTGCAATCTCCACCTCTTGGGTTCAAGCGATTCTTCTGCCACAGTCTCCCAAGTAGCTAGGACTATAGGTGCCCATCTAATTTGTTTTATATTTTTAGTAGAGATGGGGTTTCATTATGTTGGTCAGGCTGGTCTTGAACTCCTGACCTCGTGATACCCCCGCCTCGGCCCCCCAAAGTGCTGGGATTGCAGGCGTGAAACACTGCGCCTGGCCTACAATTTTTATATTACTGTATTACCATAAAGTACTATGAAATATATATGTTTATATGTATATAATGCACATATATTTATAGGTATATATATACCTATAAGGTGTATATATATACACCATATATATAACATATATATGGTGTAAGGAGATATATATGTGTATATATGCATATACACATACACATATATATCCATTTACAGACTATATATATACACACACATATAATGGATATAAATGGATATAGATGTGGATATATATACACACATATATATACATACACATATATATGTGCATTTATATTACAGAAATATATACATATACATATCCACTTACAGACATATACACATATATATCCATTTACAGACAATCTCCAACTTCTGATTTTTCAACTTTATGATGAGTTTATTGGGTTATTAAATGCATTTCAACTTCAGACATTTTTGCCTTGTGAAAGGTTTATCAAAACATTTAAGTATATCTTAAGTTGAGGAACATGTGTGTTTGAAACCATCTTCAAACTGGAGAAAATGTAAAAATTCAACGGTTTCTTTTAATAAGAGCTAGGCCCCTAAATTCTCATTCATAAAATTAGTACTTAAATGAAAAAGTATTTAAGCATTTGCTTTCATTGTCTTATTTTATAAACCTAGCTGATTCCTTACAGAGCAACTTAAGTGAATAAATGTAGAAAAGAATAGAATAGAATAGCCATTTTGCCATCCCAAATAAAGTGATTTATCCAGTCTATAAAAATCAATGAATATGAAGATAATGAGAAACTTTTAAATGGTATTATCATGTCATCTCTTGAGACCACAGTTGACTCCTAACTTGGCCATGATTGAGATGCTATGCAGCCTGCTGATGTGATACAGTATAAAGCAAAAGGTACTTCCTTTGCAGTACTCTTGAGGGTAAGTCAAGACAAAATCTAATCGAGACTTTAGATTTAACTTGCCATTTGCAGTGAGTCCAGGAGACAGGTGAATATGCTGACACCACAAGGAAAAACATTAAACAAATCAGAGTATAAGGCAATCTACTAGATGAAAGAAAATTTCTTCAAGTAAAAAACACGTAGAAGAGAAAATGACAGGGATAGAAAGAGAGGACAGTTTGTTGTTGTTGTTGTTGCTGCTTCTTTTTTATTATACTTTAAGTTCTAGGGTACATGTGCATAACGTGCAGGTTTGTTACATATGTATACTTGTGCCATGTTGGCATGCTGCACCCATCAACTCGTCAGCACCCATCAACTCGTCATTTACATCAGGTATAACTCCCAATGCAATCCCTCCCCCCTCTCTCCTCCCCGTGATAGGCCCCGGTGTGTGATATTCCCCCTCCCGAGTCCAAGTGATCTCATTGTTCAGTTTCCACCTATGAGTGAGAACATGCGGTGTTTGGTTTTCTGTTCTTGCGATACTTTGCTGAGAATGATGGTTTCCAGCTGCATCCATGTCCCTACAAAGGACACAAACTCATCCTTTTTTATGGCTGCATAGTATTCCATGGTGTATATGTGCCACATTTTCTTAATCCAATCTGTCACCGATGGACATTTGGGTTGATTCCAAGTCTTTGCTATTGTGAATAGTGCCGCAATAAACATGCGTGTGCATGTGTCTTTATAGCAGCATGATTCATAATCCTTTGGGTATATACCCAGTAATGGGATGGCTGGGTCATATGGTACTTCTAGTTCTAGATCCTTGAGGAATCGCCATACTGTTTTCCATAATAGTTGAACTAGTTTACAATCCCACCAACAGTGTAAAAGCGTTCCTATTTCTCCACATCCATTCCAGCACCTGTTGTTTCCTGACTTTTTCCTTACTCCTTATACCAAAATTAATTCAAGATGGATTAGAGACTTAAATGTTAGACCTAATACCATAAAAATCCTAGAAGAAAACCTAGGTAATACCATTCAGGACATAGGCATGGGCAAGGACTTCATGTCTAAAACACCAAAAGCAATAGCAACAAAAGCCAAAATTGACAAATGGGATCTCATTAAACTAAAGAGCTTCTGCACAGCAAAAGAAACTACCATCAGAGTGAACAGGCAACCTACAGAATGGGAGAAAAATTTTGCAATCTACTCATCTGACAAAGGGCTAATATCCAGAACCTACAAAGAACTCACAGAAATTTACAAGAAAAAAACAAACAACCCCATCAAAAAGTGGGCAAAGGATATGAACAGACATTTCTCAAAAGAAGACATTCATACAGCCAACAGACACATGAAAAAAATGCTCATCATCACTGGCCATCAGAGAAATGCAAATCAAAACCACAATGAGATACCATCTCACACCAGTTAGAATGGCAATCATTAAAAAGTCAGGAAACAACAGGTGTTGCTGCTTTTGAGACAGAGTCTCACTCCATCTCCCAGGAGTTGGAGTGCAGTGGCGCGATATTGGCTCACTGCAAGCTCTGCCTCCAGGGTTCACGCCCTTCTCCCGCCTCAGCCTCCTGAGTCGCTGGGACTGCTGGTGCCCACCACCACGCCCGGCTAATTTTGTTTTTTTATTTTTAGTAGAGACGGGGTTTCATCATCTTAGCCAGGATGGTCTCCAACTCCTGACCTCGTGGTCTGCCCGCCTTGGCCTCCTAAAGTGCTGGGATTACAGACTTGAGAAAGAGAGGACAGTCTTAACTTAAAAAAAAAATAACAAAATTAATGGCACGTATATCACTGACAAATCATCGAACTGAACCAAAATTAAGTTTTCATTAAATTCTCTATTTGTAGGTTTTTAGCGTGATTCAGTTACCGCGTTATCTGTTTTACTCTTTTGAAAGACACCATATAATGGCTACACAGCTCATTTGTATAATGTTCTAGAAAGTCATATTTCAGGGTAAATGATCCTACACAATTAGCATGCCTCCTGACACTGTAGATATCTGGGTCTTTTATATGAGGCTATTTAAATTCATAAAAATCTTAAAGGAATTTAAAAGTTAATCCATGTGTATATGCTAGTCAATAAAAGAAAAACAAAAAATTTGAATTACTATAGATTTAGCTAACCTCTACCACTGAGAAAGCTTTAAAGTATTTATTCCTGAAGCATCTTATCCCTGTTATTTCTGTCATGTATTATTGTGTTAGCAATACAAGATCTTCTACTAATATCTTCTGCAGCCCAATTTATGTGTCCAGTACTTAATCGTCATAAACACAGTGTCTCATCATTGCCGGTACCTGACAATATCTAAAAGTCCTATCTTGATTCTAATTTTTCTTTTAATATTATCTGACACTATTAACCAATTCTATGTAAAACTCTTTTTTTTTTTTTTTTTTTCCTAGACCAACACTTTCTTGCTTGTTTTCCATTTGTCCTGTTTCTTAAATAATACATTTTTCTCAACCTCCTCTAGGTGTCTTCATCCAGGGCTCAAGTTGAGATTTTCATCTTTTCCTTTTTTAGGCTTGACTTGCCAGCTGTTTATGTTCAAATTTATTTGCCAACTACTGAACTCAGTGCACATGATTCAGATTTAAGTGATAGTATTAAATTTAATCCTTTAATCTTTAGTAGTTTGTTCATAGTAGAAACTCAGCAGCTTCTCACTAACAATTATGAAGCTATTAATATTAATCCTTTAATCTTTAGTAGTTTGTTCATAGTAGAAACTCAGCAGCTTCTCACTAACAATTATGAAGCTATTAATATCAGTGTTACAAAGTTAGTATAAATTAAAATGCATCAAGTCTTTTATTACTTTAAAAATTGTATTATTTTCCCCTATTTTAAAACCAAGACATCACATCTCAAAATTTACTTAAAGCATCCAGCTTCAATTTATACACAAGTTTAACATTACCAACTCCCTTTAGCTAATATCATCTTTACTAGTATATGAAATAGAGGTATAAAACTTTATACAGTGACAAAAATGGCATATAAAACATGTTCCTTTAGATATTAGTTTAAACTGTCACATTTTAAGAAAGCAGTCTCATGTAAAACATAACTGGGACAGATATAACATAAACTAGGGGAGAGTTAAGATTTAAATGGAAAAAATGCTATGTCTATTTGTAAATGACTATTATACATATACTAAAATTTGATTTGAATACTTAGGAATTAAAATCAAGTATTCACATTCTGCATTCATATAAGCTTTCAAAGGGTAATTATCTGTACTATTATCTAATTAGAAATTTAAAGATATTTCACTTCATAATATAGTTGAATATATTATAGCCAAATGAGCTCTCATTAAACCTAAGAATGATCAAAGTCTTTTAAATTCTGGACATAGTTAAATGAATATTGAATTAATTATTTCTTCAAATAAAATGCCAAGACTCTAAATATCTTTTTGTTCTCCATTATCCACTCAAAACTTGGAAAATGTTTCACATTTAGTCACACACTACCAAATTATAAGCTACTCTTTAGAATTCAACATGATAAGAAGTTGTAACTTGGAAGGATTTTGTTAATTTATAAAGGTATTTATTAATTACTAAGCCATAGTACTATGATATTTGACTTCCTAAAGTTCCAAAGAAGGTCATGTTTAAGTCTACATTTTTGTCCTTTAACAATATTCTTAATAATAATAGCAGCCGCAAAACCAACAGTAACAATTATGGCAAAAATGGATCAACTGCTGCACTATGAGAGACATTTATAAAATCTACATGTATTATCTAACATATAATCATTCCCCTTTTACAGATTATAATCCAAGGCATGCAGTATTTCATCCAAGGTTACAAAGCTTGTTGGTGCTAATGCAGCATTCAAACTCAGGCAGTCTGATTGTAGAAACTTCTTTATTGACCAATGCATTCTATGCATTTGAATTCATTGCATTCAGTTTTTGAAATAGGAGCTCAGACATAGTATAAACTAAGAACTAAGAAACAATAATGCTTTCATGCAGTTCAGAATGACTTATAATTAAGGTGGGCCATTCTTATGGCAATATAAGTAACTTTCATCTGTCATTATTATTCACTGCCTGCCTATTTCTAGATGAGAAGAAAAATGCCTTTTGAACTTTGTTGTGACTATTTAATAGAAAAATCACTTTTCCATTTTTATATACTTGAACTTTAACACCCTCTATGACTTCCCATATTCTTGATTACCACATTCTCTTCACCATTATATTGTGGGGGTCAATATCCATTGTGACTTGCCCAAAGTCATAAAGCTAACAAATGAGAAAGTAGGACCAAACGTGAGATCCTATGATAAATCCCATGCTCCTTCCACTCAACCACACCAACTCTTTCAAGTGTGTAAATTAGTCATGTCTATGGTTCCTTTCAGGCCCAGAAACTTAAGTTAATGATTTTTAAAAGTGAGAAAATTTCACAGAAGATAATGTAAAATTAGTAACATAATAAAGCCAAGTCACAAAACATTTAAATCAAAAGGGGGCAGAGAAGAAAAGCGTAATCTAAATAACTTCAAAGCATTGGAAGATAGCGACTTTTAGATACAATGATTATGTCTAAACTAATACAAAAATCCAAATTGGTGACTCTAACAACAACTCTCTAAATAATTCAACATAATGGTCGACATAATTTCAACTGTATTCAAGCATATTGTATTTTTGTGTGTGTCTGTGTGTGCAACTAGAATGTAAATGTATGTCATATTAATTAGAAAAATATTCACCTATCAAACCCTCTAAGATACAGTGCAGAGGTGCATTTTTATGTTTTAAAACATAAAAATTACAATCTTCCAGACATTCATACACCATCTAGCAATTGAACTCTCAACAGACTTTATTTGTCAGATTTGTAAAGGTCTTCTGAGGCTATTTTGGTCCAGATCCAACACATATATGATACATACTCTTTTTTGGTATGTTAAACTGTGGCTTAGGTTTATAAGGATTTTAGCAAACATGATATGCCTTTGTATAAAAGAAGAATATCCTCATATGGCAATAAAAATCCCATATTAGTATATGGATGAGGTCAGGCTTCAAGAATTTTAAATGCAAAGCCATGTTTATTTGGACACCACTTTCTTTTGAATGAAAAAAAATCCAATAAAAGTATAGAACTTACGAACTTTTCCCAGTTTTATTTTTTTGTTGTTGTTGCTATCTAACTGCAAGAGGAGATTTTTTTTTTTTTTCTCCTGCTCTACATCAATTTGAACCTTTATATGACTACATAATTAGTAAGTGTCGCCGATTCTGTCACCTTACTTACCACCTTGCTATTTTCAATTCCATCCCAGTCTTGTATCCTTTATGGAATAACTCATATTAAAATTTTCAAACACTATACGTTATGTATTTTAATATGTTTCCCCAAGTAGAAAAGAGAAAGGTAGTACTCATTTACACGTTAATATGCTTGGTGTAGGATACATATTTCCATACATATTTTGAAAGAATAAATAAATTCAGTTTAATATTTCCCTTTACCTGTAAAATATTATTTAGGAGGGAAGCAAACTCTACCACATGGTTACGCATTGACAGAAGCTCATGATGCTTTAGAACAATGTGAATAAAGGAACCAAAGCAACTGGGAAGATCTTGGCTTTGCCTTCACCTAAGACAGGACCCCACAGACAGCAAAACATTTTCTCCACACACATTTAGGAAAGTCACCCTTGTTATGTTAATGAGGATGGCTAAGATACACAAGACACATAATAGTTTGTCAGCCTAGAAACTTGAGTCCCCTATATTCTAGTGGGAAGGTATTCAAGTCTTCAAAACAAACTCAATTCATTTCACTGGATTTGTTCCAATAACACTTAAAATCAATTTGAAAAACAGACGGCTGATAGATTGACATCTAGAAGCATAATCTTTAAAAAGAATTAATAATTTTAATATAGTTAGGCTGCCTTCATTCTTAAAACCAAGCTTCACTGTTTTTCTTCTTTAAAAGATTGAAATATTCAATAAAAACCTAATCACCATTAAAATGAATTTAAATTGTTCTTATAATGACTTAAAAAATATATAGTATTCAATTAGAATTCAATCAATTCTGTGTGTGTTACCAGTTTGAATCCATTCTATTTTTCAAGCAAGAGTGAACAGAATTATATAGGTATTGAGGAACAAGAATCTTTCCATAAACTTCTGTGGAAATTGAGCCGCTGCCTTCAGCTAAAATAGTTTCAGAAGGACAGCTTGAGACTAGCCTAATATTAGATATTTTGTATATAACATGTTTTCTGCTTAAATACCCTTAATAACATTTTCTCTAATTTCTACATAAAACAGTTAAAGACAATTGTGTGTATAGGCATTAATCTTATTTTCATTAATTTTTGTCTGTAAAATAAAACATATTAAATGGATGATAATTTAATGACTGTAACTTAGCTATGTTAATTGAATTGTAAAAAAATGCAAGTGATACAGAAGAGTGCTCTGTTAGCCAATTTTCACAGTGCTATGAAGAAAACGTAAGACTGGATAATTTATAAAGAAAAAGAGGTTTAATGGACTCACAGTTCCACATGGCTGGGGAGGCCTCACAATCATGGCAGAAGGCAAGGAGGAGCAAAAGCGTGTCTTACACAGCGGCAGGCAAGAGAGATTGCGCAGAGGAACCCCCATTATAAGACCATCGGATCTTGTGAGCTTTATTCACTACCATGAGAACAGTATGGGGGAAAGCACTCCCATGATTTGGTTATCTCCACCTGACCCCACCTTTGACATGTGGGGATTATTACAATTCAAGGTGAGATTTGGGAGGGGACACAGCTACATCATATCAAGTACTACAATGGGACTTATATTTTAATTTTCTATCAATATAAACTTACATATGTCAACTACAAAATAAATTCCATCTATGGGGTAGTGAGGAAAAAAAAATCATTTGACTCTCTTAGTGCTTCTATCTGAAATGAGTATCTTCAAAAATGTGCAATACTTTTACATATTTGTTTTGCAAGGAAGAACTCGGGAGAGGAAAAATAAGAAATACTTTTCTGATCTTTTTCCCTTGGGCTACATTATTTTTTATTTTTCTCTTTATGAGAGAAATTGGAGTTTTAAAAGGAGCACATATTAGCCATCATAAGTGTGACCAAAAGGTGATTTAAGAGAAGATGCTTCACGGCCGGGCGCGGTGGCTCAAGCCTGTAATCCCAGCACTTTGGGAGGCCGAGACGGGCGGATCACGAGGTCAGGAGATCGAGACCATCCTGGCTAACACGGTGAAACCCCGTCTCTACTAGAAAATACAAAAAACTAGCCGGGGAGGTGGCGGGCGCCTGTAGTCCCAGCTACTCGGGAGGCTGAGGCAGGAGAATGGCGTAAACCCGGGAGGCGGAGCTTGCAGTGAGCTGAGATCCAGCCACTGCACTCCAGCCTGGGCGACAGAGCGAGACTCCGTCTCAAAAAAAAAAAAAAAAAAAAAAAAAAAAAAAAAAGAGAAGATGCTTCACTATCTCTCTGGAGGGATGCTATGGTATCTCTATTTCCTCTTCCTCTCATTACCAGTCCTCTATCACCTTCTTTCTTCACCCTCATCCTACTCCATCTCAGTCGATGAATTATTGTATTTATTGCAACAGAAATTTTCTGGAAGCATAATCCGAGAGTAAAGTCAAATTGAGACTCTAAAATCTATGTGCTTTTCTTTCTTTAAAGTTGGCCATCCAGCATTACTTTTTTTTTTTTTTTTTTTTTGCCTATTTTAATACCTCACAGAGGAATACCTTTGTAGTTTGCTGATGAACTTTTCACTGAATTCCAAGATAGCCTACAAAATTCATTAAGGCTTAATTTAAGAGAGAAAAAAATACTTTGGCCATCACACACAAATAAAAATATTGATTTATTTATAGCACTATATATATCTGCTCAGCGATAAAAGTCCAGCTGTTGTGATTCATTATTCATTGATAGTAGAATTCTTTCTCTTTAGAGATGTAAATGAGAACAAATGAGTTACAGTTCTGGAGCAAGTTTTATGCACCTGAATTACTAAAGTCAGTAAAAATGAACACACATATTAACCCCTAAGTGGATTTTAAAGAAATAGTTTGTTTTTTGTTCTCAGTTTACTCTAATTTGCATAATCAGAGAACATGATTAATTAAGGCAGTGTACTGTAGTAAAAACAGATTGGGACCTGAACCCCATAATGCTGCCCTTGTCATCACATTCAATATGTTCACTCTGTTGAATGAAATTAGCAGGAGGCCACTGGCTTGAGGCTGTCTCTGTCTCTGTACTTGTAATTCCCATGTAACAAACTGCAGTGTAACCTAGTACGTAAATACAGGAAACCTAATATGGAGTCTAATTTTTGTAACACATAGCCTAGTCACAGCCAATCAAAAGCAGATGAGCTTCAGCCAATCGCCCTCTGTCAACCAATCAGACCATGTTCAAATGAGGAGAACAGCTTAACAGTAAACAATCAAGCTATTTCTGTAGTTTATTTCTATATTCTGTCTATAAATACTGCTCATGGTGCTGAGTGTAGCTCTCCGAACCTCTTCTAATTCTGAGTGCTACTGATTCATGATATTTTTTTTCATTTTGCTCAAACTCTGTTAAATTTGTCAAAATATTTTCTTTAAAACAACTCCCTTCTCACTCACTTGTTTAAATATTTATTCAACAAATATTTGTACCAATTACTTATCGATGCTGTTCTTGCCAAGGAGGAAAAAGGATCATAAGGAAGCAAGAAGACTCAAGGCTTTGTAGAGCTTACAAATTCTGAGAAATAAAATAGACAATTTATAAAGCATTTTTATAACTAGATATAAGAACACGGCAAAATAAAATGGTAGAACGGGGGAAAGTAATGATCTAAGGATTCTGGAAATTTTTCAGGAAGAAGTAATATCTAATACATGTTAAAATCAGTTAGTACTAAATAAGAAGGATAAAATGCCTACAGAAATAAAAAGACAACAAATGCTGAACTCTGCAAGTGAATAGAAGTATGTTCCACGCATGAAATTAAAATAAGTGCTGTTAGCTCCACAAGGTAGAAACCCTCACTATGAGCTTATCCAAAAATCTGACTTTTACTCTGTTATGCCTACTCTACTAAACACATTTAAATGGTCTTCTGAGTTCAGTGTTTTACATTTTGGTTGAAGAAGATTATATGGACAATTTAATATGCTTTTGTGTTTTTAGGATTAAGATATGCGTCCTAAAATGAATGGAGTAGTAGAGTACTCAAATAGTAAATGGAAAAAAATCCTTGACTTATTAAAAAATATAATTGCCAATAATTGTGAATGAGTAGGCATTCCTTTATCCTTAATTTTTTTCTGTTTTCTGAAGATTATCTATTCAGAAGCTATAATCTCGTTGCCGGTTAGTAAATCCTTTCTGAGCAATGGACCTTTGAAGTATTTCTTTGTTTCTCATAAGTAAGGGTGGCAAACTCCCAAATGTGTAGCTTAACTTTTATTTTCTATGACAGTGACACATAGATTGTGAGGAGCTTTGAAGCGTTTTAATAATTAAGAACAGAGCCAACAATTCAAAAAAAGAGAAAGATACAGAATTTCAAGAAGAGCTGTTTAAGAACAGGGAAGAGTGAAGACCATCTGAAATATTCTGACTCAATTTAGAAAAAAATATTTAGCATGTATATCACTGATTTTCAGTGAAGACTGGACATATGAAGAAGAGAAATAGAAAAAGATCCTATTAAATACTTATTTCCAGCCCAGCAACACAGTGGAAAATGAGATACACAGATAGAAATAAGTTGTTAGTAAAAGTGGATTGTAATCTATATGGCACCAAAGTGTTTAAGCTGATTAAATCAACTGAATATCTTCGCATAAAGTATAAGTTGCTGAAGCTAATTTTAATAGTAACTACATTAACGGCTATCATATTAGAACACTCATCAGACATTCTACATAGTCAATGCAATTTGAAGTATGTTAGTTACAAGAGAAAAAAATAAAACTGCTTACTCAAATTTAGCCAAAACAGGTACAACTACTATTGCCTTTTTTTAATTTTTAATTTTTAGAGGAGTGTACATTTATGGGGTACCTGATGTATTTTGAAATGGTCATATAACCCATAATTATCACATCAGGGTAAATGAAATATCTATCCCCTCAAGCATTTATTTCCTTGTATTATAGACATTCCAGATATGCTCTTTAGTTATTTTTAAATGTATAACAAATTTTTATTATGCTATCAAATACTAGATCTTATTCATTATTCATTTTATATAAATATATTTTTGTATCCATTAACCATCCTCACATCCCCCATCCACTATTCATCACAGCCTCTGATAACCATCATTCTACCCTCTGTCTCCATGAATCCAACTGTTTTAATTTTTAGTTCCCACAAATGAGTAAAAATTTGTGAAGTTTGTCTGTCTGTACTTCGCTTATTTAACTTAACATGATGTCCTCCAGTTTCATCTAATGTTGTTGACAGGGTCTTACTCTTTTTGATAGATGAAGAGTACTCCATTGTATTTATATACTGTGTTTCCATTCATCTGTTCATGAACATTATGTTGCTTCTGAATCCTCCCTATTGTAAGCAATGCTGCAATAAACATGGGAGTGCATATATCTCTTTGATATATTGGTTTATGTTCTTGGTGTATACCTAACATTGGGATTGCAGAGTCATATGGTAGTTCTATTTTCAGTTTTTTGAGAATATCCATACTCTTCTCCATAATGATCGTACTAATTTACATCCCCACCAACAGTTTAAAATGGTTTCCTTTACTCCATATCCTTGCCGACATTTGTTATCACCTGTCTTTTGCATAAAGGTCATTTTAACTGGAGTAAGATGATATCTCATTATAGCTTTAATTTGCATTTCTCTGATGATTAATGATGTTGAGCACCTTTTCATATGCCTGTTTGCAATCTATCATTTGAGAAATGTCTATTTAGATCTTTTGCTCATTTTTAAGGGATTATTATATTTTTTCCTACAGACTTGTTTGAGATACTTATATATTCTGATTATTAATCTCCTGGGAGATTGACAGTTTGCAAATATTTTTCCTATTCTGTGGATTGTCTCTTAACTGTGTTGATTGTATCATTAGCTGTGCATAAGCTTTTTAACTTGATGTGATCCTATTGTCCATTTCTGCTTCGGATATCTATACTTCGGGGATATAACTCAAGAAATATTTGTCCAAAATAGTATCCTGGAGACTTAATCCAATGTTTTCCCTTAGTATCTTCATAGTTTGAAGTTTTAGATTTAAGTATTTAATAAATTTTGATTGATTTTTGTATATGGCAAGAGGTAAGGGTCTAGTTTCATTCTTCTGCATATGAATGTTTAGTCTAACACCATTTATTGAAGAGACTGTGCTGTCCCCAATGTATATTCTTGACAACTTTGTCAAAAATAAGTTCACTGTAGATGTATAGCTTTCTTTCTGCATTATATATTCTGTTTCCTTATTTTATGTGTATGTTTACCACTACTATGCTATATATCTTTGTGGTATAATTTGAAGTCTAGTTATGTCAGCCTTCCTGTTTTGTAATTTTGGCTCAGGATGGCTTTGGCTATTCTGGATCTTTTGTGGTTCTATATAAATTTTAGGATTATTTTTTCTATTTTTGTGAAGAATATGACTGATATTTTTATAGGGGTTACAGTGAATCTCTAAATTGCTTTGGGTAATATGAACATTTTAACAATATTGATTCTTCCAACTCATGAACATGGAACGCCTTTCCATCTTTTGTGTGTGCCCTGTAAAATGATTTGCATCAATGCTTTATAGTTTTCACTGTAGAAATCTTTAACTTCTTTGGTTAAGTTTATTCCCAGGCAAGTTATGTGTAAATGGGATTATTTTATTGATTTCTTTAAAAAATGTTTCACTATTGCCATATAGAAATGCTACTGAATTTTATATGTTGATTTTGTGTCCTGCAACTTTACTGAATTTTTTTATCAGTTCACATAGTTTTTTTTTTTTTTATTGAGTTGTAGGCTTTTATATTATACCTTTATTTATTTATTTATTTATTTATTTTGTATTATACTTTATGTTCTAGGGTACATGTGCTCAACGTGCAGGTTTGTTACATATGTTTACATGTGACATGTTAGTGTGCTGCACCCATTAACTCATCATTTACATTAGGTATATCTGCCTATGCCATCCCTCCCTCCTTCCCCCACTCCACAACAGGCCCCAGTGTGTGATGTTCCCCCTTCCTGTATCCACATGATCTCATTGTTCAATTCCCACCTATGAGGGAGAACACGCAGTGTTTGGTTTTCTGTTCTTGCGATAGTTTGCTAAGAATGATGGTTTCCAGCTTCATCCATGTCCCAGAAAAGGACATGAACTCATCCTTTTTTATGGCTGCATAGTATTCCATGGTGTATATGTGCCACATTTTCTTAATCCACTCTATCACCAATGGACATTTGGGTTGATTCCAAGTCTTTGCTATTGTGAATAGTGCCGCAATAAACATACCTGTGCATGTGCCTTTATAGTAGCATGATTTATAATCCTTTGGGTATATACCCAGTAATGAGATGGCTGGGTCAAATGGTATTTCTAGTTCTAGATCCTTGAGGAGTCACCACACTGTCTTGCACAATGTTTGAACTAGTTTATACTACCACCAACAGTGCAAAAGTGTTCCTATTTCTCCACATCCTCTCCAGCATCTGTTGTTTCCTGACTTTTTAATGATCGCCATTCTAACTGGTGTGAGATGGTATCTCATTGTGCTTTTGATTTGCATTTCTCTGATGGCCAGTGATGATGAGCATTTTTTCATGTGTCTGTGTTGGCTGCATAAATGTCTTCTTTTGAGAAGTGTCTGTTCATATCCTTTGCCCACTTTCTGATGGGGTTGCTTTTTTCTTGTAAAGTTGTTTAAGTTCTTTGTAGATTCTGGATATTAGCCCTTTGTCAGATGAGTAGATTGCAAAAATTTTCTCCCATTCTGTAGTTTGCCTGTTCACTCTCGTGGTAGTTGCTTTTGCTGTGCAGGAGCTCTTTAGTTTAATGAGATCCCATTTGTCAATTTTGGCTTTTGTTGCCATTGCTTTTGGTGTTGTAGACATGAAGTCCTTGCCCATGCCTACGTCCTGAATGGTGTTGTCTAGGATTCCTTCTAGGGTTTTTATGGTTTTAGGTCTAACATTTAAGTCTCTAATCAATCTTGAATTAATTTTTGTATAAGGAGTAAGGAAGGGATCCTGTTTCAGCTTTCTACTTATGGCTGGCCAGCTTTCCCAGCACCATTTATTAAATAGGGAATCCTTTCCCCATTTCTTGTTTTTGTCAGCTTTGTCAAAGATCAGTTGGTTGTGATGTGTGGTATTATTTCTGAGGGCTCTGTTCTGTTCCATTGGTCTATATCTCTGTTTTGGTACCAGTACCATGTTATTTTGTTTACTGTGGCCTTGTAGTATAGTTTGAAGTCAGGTTGCATGATGCCTCCAGCTTTGTTCATTTGACTTAGGATTGTCTTGGCAATGCGGGCTCTTTTTTGGTTCCATATGAACTTTAAAGTAGGTTTTTTTTGTTTTTTTTTTCCAATTCTATGAAGAAAGTAATTGGTAGTTTAATGGGGATGGCATTGAATCTATAAATTACCTTGGGCAGTATGGCCATTTTCACGATGTTGATTCTTCCTATCCATGAACATGGAATTTTCTTCCATTAGTTTGTGTCTTCTTTTATTTCATTGAACAGTGGTTTGTAGTTCTCCTTGAAGAGGTCCTTCACATCCCTTTAAGTTGGATTCCTAAGTATTTTATCCTCTTTGAAGCAATTGTGAATGGGAGTTCATTCGTGATTTGACTCTCTGTTTGTCTGTTATTGGTATATAAGAATCCTTGTGATTTTTGCACATTGACATTGTATCCTGAGACTTTGCTGAAGTTGCTTATCAGCTTAAGGAGATTTTGGGCTGAGATGATGGGTTTTTCTAAATATACAATCATGTCATCTGCAAACAGGGACAATTTGACTTCTTCTTTTGCTAATTGAATATCCTTTATTTCTTTCTCTTGCTTGATTGCCATGTCCAGAACTTCCAAGACTATGTTGAATAGGAGTGGTGAAAGAGAGGGCATCCCTGTCTTGTGCTACTTTTTAAGGGGAATGCTTCCAGTTTTTGTCCATTCAGTATGATATTGGCTGTGGGTTTGTCATAAATAGTTTTTATTATTTTGAGATACGTTCCATCAATACTGAATTTATTGAGAGTTTTTAGCATGAAGGCTGCTGAATTTTTTCAAAGGTCTTTTCGGCATCTATTGAGATAATCATTTGATTTTTGTCTTTGGTTCTGTTTATATGCTGGATTACATTTATTGATTTGCATATGTTGAACCAGCCTTGCATCACAGGGATGAATCCCACTTGATCATGGTGGATAAGCTTTTTGATGTGCTGCTGGGTTCACTTTGCCAGTATTTTATTGAGGATTTTTGCATCAATGTTCATCAGAGATATTGGTTTAAAATTCTCTTTTTTTTGTTGTATCTCTGCCAGGCTTTGGTATCAGGGTGTTGTTGTCCTCATAAAATGAATTAGGGAGGATTCCCTCTTTTTCTATTGATTGGAATAGTTTCAGAAGGAATGGTACCAGCTCCTCCTTGCTCTAGTAGAATTCAGCTGTGAATCCTTCCGGTCCTGGACTTTTTTTGTTGGTAGGCTATTAATTATTGCATCAATTTCAGAACCTGCTATTGGTCTATTCAGGGATTCAACTTCTTCCTGGTTTAGCCTTGGGAAAGTGTATGTGTCCAGGAATTTGTGCATTTCTTCTAGCTTTTCTAGTTTATTTGTGTAGAGGTGTTTATAGTATTCTCTGATGGTAGTTTGTATTTCTGTGGGGTTGGTGGTAATATCTCCTTTATCATTTTTATTGCATCTATTTGATTTTTCTCTATTTTCTTCTTTATTAGTCTTGCTAGCAGTCTATCAATTTTGTTAATCTTTTCCAACAACCAGCTCCTGGATTCGTTGATTTTTGAAGGGTCTTTTGTGTCTCTATCTCCTTCAGTTCTGCTCTGATCTTACTTATTTCTTGCCTTCTGCTAGCTTTGATATGATATTAAAACAAGGTACTGTGATTCCTCATCTTTTTTTTTTTTGTTCTTGTGAATATACTTTCTTGTTTGGATAGTTATTCAATTTGCTGTTCCTGCAGGAGGACAATTGCTAGAGATTTCCACTTGACCATCTTGCTCCATTTCCTCCACTAAGTAACATGAAATTACTTAGACTTAAGAAGCGTGTATCCTGCTTCCTAAACATAAGAAATCGTACCTGAATCTATAACTGTGGTCAGTACTTTTGCCATGTGATCTCTCAAACATTGGCTTTTCATAGATTTTACATTTTAAGAGTAAAATAGCAGGTATTTGTTCTAAATAGTTTTACTACAATCAAGAAATAATTCCCAAGTACTATCTTTCTTTGCATTCTCCTGATACTATTAGAAAATATTCATTGATTGCACAACACTTAAACATGCTTCTTAAATTAGTCTACTTAAATTGTTTGTTAAATTGAGAGCATCATCTGGTACCATCATTCCTTTTCATTTCCCATTACTTTTTGACCCCAATACTTGAATTACCGTATTTTCTCTAAATTCAGTCTTACAAGCTCCCTATAGTGAGAGATATTACATCAATGAGTATTGTGTTTGTCCAAAGAATTGACTATTAAAGAAAATTTTGTTCATTGTAAACCTCTATTTTAGCATATGATGGAATGTGAAGAAGTAACAGTCTACCTGAGAGCAGGTGATAAGGACATGCAAAGGCAGGAGATAATGTATAAATATAATAAAATTAGGTAAAAGTTCTATATTTTTATTATCTCCATGATCCAAAAACATTTAAACAATGTCAGTAATAAAAATGCTCTCACCTAAGAAACGTTTACCTATTGTAAAGTTCAAAAAATTTGTTTTTAGAGTTAAATTTTAAAAATATATGTATGTATGCATTCAATTTACATTTTCTTGATATGTGTCCCTTATTAGATATTGTATACCACATGGAAGTTAATTCAGAGAATTCCCAGTTATATCGTAGGCCCCTAAAACAAGCAGCCTCAGTTGTAGTCATTGTTTCCTAAAAAGGTTTGTAATGGCTTGTAATCATTTGAATTCCCTTCAGGTACAATGTTTGTCTTAGCCAATATGATATGGTAGGACGTATTACTTTTTTTCAATGGTAAATACAAAATAAACAATGGTAGTATAATTGTATAGATGAAAAAATGGAACTTAAATTATTTCCATTATGTCATTCTATGTGATCACTGAAAATTGTGCTTGTATTTTAAAACTTAATACAGTAAAGTAATATGTGAACTCTCAAGGGTACAGTTCCTATTTGATAAGTTAAAATTAATTAACCTATCATTGATTTGAACTTACATGTAAAATTAGATTTTTTATTTCATTTTATTGTTTTTTCTGTTTAAAAACAGAAAATATTTCCTTTGTCATTTCTAATAGGGCTGGGAAAACTGGCTAGCCATAATGCAGAAGATAAAAACTGGAGCCCTTTCTTACATCATATATAAAACTCAACTCAAGATGGGTTAAAGACTTAAATGTAAAACACAAAACTATAAAACAAAACTTCTACACGATAACCTAGTCAATACAATTCCAGACATAAGAATGGGCAAAGATTTCATGACAAAGACATTAAAAGCAATTGCAACAAAAGCAAAAATTGACAAATGGGATTTAATTAACCTAAAGAGCTTCTGTACAGCAAAAGAAATTATCCACAGAATAAAAATCTACAGAATGGTTTTTACTCTTGGTTTGCAAAATATGCATCTGAAAAAGATCTAATATCCAGCATCTATATGGAAATTAAACAAATTTACAAGAAAAAACAAACAACACTATTTAACAGTGGGAAAGGGATGTCAAGAGACATTTCTAAATAAGACATATGTGCCATCAGGAAGCTTATGGGAAAAAAAAAAAAAGCTCAACCACACTCATCATCAGAGAAATTTAAATCAAAACCACAATTAGATACTGTCTCACACTAGCCAGAATGGCTATTATTAAAAAGTAAAAACAAACAAACAAACAAACAAACAAATACAATGCTGGTGATTTTGCAAAGGAAAAGGAATACTTATACACTGTTGGTGGGAGTGTAAATTAGTTCAGTCATTGTGGAAAGCAGTGTGATTCCTCAAAGATATAAAAACAAAACTATCGTTCGACCCTGCAATCCTATTAATAGGTATATACTCACATAAATATTATATATATATATAGTTCTATCATAAAGGCACATAAACATGTGTGTTCATCGCCCTACTATTCACAATAGCAAAGACATAGAGTCAACCAAAATGCCCATCAATGATAGACTGGATAAAGAAAATGTGGTGCATATACACCATCGAATACTATGCAGTCATAACAAAGAAGAAGATCATGTCCTTCACAGAAACATGGATGAAGCTGGATGCCATTATCCTTAGCAAACTAATGCAGGAACAGAAAACCAAATAGCACATGTTCTCACTTATAATGGAAGCTATATGGTGATAACACATGGTAACATAGATAACACATGGACACATAGAGGAGAGCAACAGACACTGGGGCCTACCAGATGGTGATGAGTGAGAGGAGAAAGAGGACCAGGAAAAATAACCAATCAGTACTAGGCGTATTACCTGCATGACGAAATAATCTGTATAACAAACCCCCACAACACGAGTTTACCTATATGATGTATTCCTAAACATAAAATAAAAGTTTTAAAAAATTATAAAATTAAATGTCACATCAGTGGAGCAATTCAGTACTGTAGTTACCCAAATTGAGCACTTTATGTTTTGGCTTTAATACAATGCACCCAATTAATTTACAAAAATAATTTAAATAATATATTTTTATATCACACTATAATCAAAGAGTAAAAGTTCACAATATTCACTAAACATAAAACTAATGATTACATAGTTGTGCTTTTGTTGTTTTCTTTCTGAAAGTATCCGAAGAAGCCTGGATTATTAACTAGTTCATAATTATTGTAGGTTTTATAAAGAATTATCAGTGAGATATCCACATCAATTTTAAAATGCTATTATTTCAAATGAAGAATGAAATCAATCCATTGCACTCCAATAAAGGGAAAAAGAAGTAAAAAAATGAGAGTATTTGAATTATTACCTCAGTGTATTTTGGAAGGTGTAATATTTTCCAAATGAAATAATGTTTATAGTTCATAAAAATTGGAACCTTGCACATTCAAAGTATCCATACAAAAAAACTAGGATGATACTTAATGATACAACTAAAAGATGACAATAAATTATTTTCTCTAATTTCTGATAATGTTGAAGAGAAAATGAGTGTTATCAAGAACAAATAAATATTAATAGTAATAATAATGATAATAGAAGAAAGTGATGATTGCAACTGCCAACAGCAAGACGTAAATGAAGACACAACAAGTGAGATTATAATAATTTTAATGCCACTAATTGATCAATAAGCGTTCTAGGTAATTGTAAGTTAATCTCCTTAAAAGGAGTCAACTACTTCGTAATGGACATTGTTATGTAGTTGAGTGAGAATAAGAAAAATACAAAAAAGTCAACTTTTTTCAACTTTACAGTTTTATATTTATCATACAGTGGAAAAGTGTGGGAAATTTACATTTTTATTAGAGAATTATTTATTTTATCTGTTTGCAGATAATTATACAAAAGCTAGAATATTCAACTTTACAAATATGACTGTACACCTGGCAAAAAAAAAAAAAAAAAAAATTCCCTGAACTTGAATATCTAAATTGATAACTCATACAACAGAAGATTTTGGCAACAGAACTAAAAATCATTTCTGTTTTTAAACTGAAAAATCAGCATTTTATTTTTCATTTTATGTATATATATATGCAAAAAGATGGATTAGAGACTTAAATGTTAGACCTAATACCATAAAAATCCTAGAGGAAAACCTAGGTAGTACCATTCAGGACATAGGCATGGGCAAAGACTTCATGTCTAAAACACCAAAAGCAACGGCAGCAAAAGCCAAAATTGACAAATGGGATCTCATTAAACTAAAGAGCTTCTGCACAGTAAAAGAAACTACCATCAGAGTGAACAGGCAACCTACAGAATGGGAGAAAATTTTTGCAATCTACTCATCTGACAAAGGGCTAATATCCAGAACCTACAAAGAACTCAAACAAATTTACAAGAGAAAAACAAACAACTCCATCAAAAAGTGGGCAAAGGATATGAACAGACATTTCTCAAAAGAAGACATTCATACAGCCAACAGACACATGAAAAAATACTCATCATCACTGGCCATCAGAGAAATGCAAATCAAAACCACAATGAGATACCATCTCACACCAGTTAGAATGGCGATCATTAAAAAGTCAGGAAACAATGGGTGCTGGAGAGGATGTGGAGAAATAGGAACACTTTTACACTGTTGGTGGGATTGTAAACTAGTTCAACCATTATGGAAAACAGTATGGCGATTCCTCAAGGATGTAGAACTAGATGTCCCATATGACCCAGCCATCCCATTACTGGGTATATACCCAAAGGATTATAAATCATGCTGCTATAAAGACACATGGACACGTATGTTTATTGCAGCACTATTCACAATAGCAAAGACTTGGAATCAACCCAAATGTCCATCAGTGACAGACTGGATTAAGAAAATGTGGCACATATACACCATGGAATACTATGCAGCCATAAAAAAGGATGAGTTTGTATCCTTTGTAGGGACACGGATGCAGCTGGAAACCATCATTCTTAGCAAACTATCACAAGAACAGAAAACCAAACACCGCATGTTCTCACTCATAGGTGGGAACTGAACAATGAGATCACTTGGACTCGGGAAGGGGGACATCACACACCGGGGCCTATCATGGGGAGGGGGGAGGGGGCAGGGATTGCATTGGGAATTATACCTGATGTAAATGACGAGTTGATGGGTGCTGACGAGTTGATGGGTGCAGCACAGCAACATGGCACAAGTATACATATGTAACAAACCTGCACATTATGCACATGTACCCTAGAACTTAAAGTATAATAATAATAAAAAATAAAAAAAGAAAAAAGAAAAAAAAGAAAATCAAGTATTATGTAAGTAATAATTACATCTTTAGCTTTCTTTTTTTGTGTGTGTTTAATTGCATTTGTTAGAACCTTAAGCACAATATTGACACGTGGCATGATTGATAGTGGGCATTCTTGTCTTCTTTCTTCAAGTGAATGTTTTCAATATTTTATAATTAATTATAATATTTGCTATAAAAAATAATAATAATTTTTTTACCGTCTTACCTCATCAATGGAAAATGCTACTAAAATAAGCATAGCCATATAAAGACTATCTAAATAGGTGGAATACTCATTATGAGTCTCTAGGCAGAGGAATGACAATTTTTGGACGTTAATTCCAAACTATGAAGTACTGGGTCATCCAAAGGAAAATGTGTATATAGGAGTATCAGCTCAAATGTTGCTGCTCTCTGTTGCATGTTGCTTTTCTGTGTTACCTTTTGTTTAAAGGTAAAATTACAATGTAAATATTAACCAAACAGAAAAACATTTGCCAACAGCCAGAATAAGACTTGAATAAGTTATAGTGAAACATCAAGCTCTTAAATTAATCCATGAATATTAAAAAAGAAATAATAAAGTTATTAATTTTACAAAAAAAATTGTATAGGAAGGACAAAATTTAGAATAAAAAATTAAAAATAAATTATAAAGTATGGCGATGCTCCATTGTCAGAAGAAATCAAATAGACAATGTTTGAAGGTCTCAACTGATTTTACTAACAGCTGAACAACCATTCTAAATCAATAGATCAAATGAAGTCAATATATACAAACATTTAGTAATTTTTCTTTGAAGAAAACATCAAACGTATTTTTATCAAATGTGATAGAAATGCATAATGAATTGTTTGTTGAAGATATTTTTTGACTTTAGAAATATTGAAAATCTGTTAGAACAAAGTCTGAATAAAATCATAAATGAAATGAGATTTTTATTACAAAATTTATTTCTATGACTCTCTCTCAAAGAACTTATTATATTTAAGAACTTTCCTTTAAGATAACTTGTGTCAGTTAAGTAGAGTAAAAAAAAATTATTTGAAATTAAAAATTTATTTTAAAAGTTTTTTACCAATCACTTATGAAGATAAATTGAACAATTAGGCTATACCATTTATTGAACACTAATATATAAAATAAAACAAGATTTTAAAAATATTTTTCAAGTTTATAGACACTAAAATTCAAAACCAAATTGTACTGTTATCACTCATTACTGAAATAAACCAGAATTTAGGTATAAAATTTTTATGTTTACCTTTTATCGAAATATAAATTTGTATTTGTGCTTTAATTATCACCTTTTTTTCCCTTTATATACTGTAATATTTATTTTATAGTATTTTACTGCCAAAATTATAAATACCAAATTCTATAAAAAAATTCACTATCTGCTTTTCTTTTTTGGCCATTATCATTATAAATTAAATTTCATTATTATTCTTAAACATAATTTTATTATGTAAAGGATAAGGGTCTTTAAAAGCAATTGGTTTTTGGAATCAAATATACTACTATGCCACTGTTTTAGAAACATTAAAATAATTAAATCTCCCTCTATAATTGTCTATGAGACAACATCTAAGCCCTACCTAGATTCAATATATTATTATTATTCCTGCTAACTACTCTTTGTCTTGAGCACACCTTGTAAACTACTTAAAAATCCCCTGGTCACAGTAACCCAATTCATGCAAACTTCCACCAGCTTTTAAAAATGTAATCTTATAGCACTTTGCCTCAGGTTGGGGATCTTATGGTGTGATTCCTGTCCTGGAGCTTCTCTGAGACCCATATAAAGAATGTTAGCCAACCGGACTTCTTTGGAAATCTGGAAGTACAAGAGATTTATGTCAACAGGGCCACCCTCGGCCAATGAGGACAGATGGATGTTTGATAAATATTTTTGTTTTGTCTTGGAGTGAACAACTGTACACTGTATAAGGCTCCTCTGGAAGTCCAAGTGGAAACAACTCAATTGCTTAGAGGACATCCAGCTTAATAATACATTCTTACATTGAGTTTTTTCTCCTTCCCTGTTGCACTCTCTTTGTCCTGGATTCCACCTCTTATCTGAGGTCACATTCTGAAAGAGACTAGCCTCACAGGAGCTTTGACTAAGATTTTACTTTCAGGGTGGACCCTGGGCTGAGGAACATTTAATGCGTAATCTTGGTTGTGCCTTCCCTTAGAAGTTAAATTGCATTTTTGTCAGACATATTTCATGAAGAAACATGAAAAATACCCATGTTTCTACCTAGAGTAAGTGTTCATCTTAAAAGTCACACAATAGTTTTTAAGGTTTTTACATTGATCTGTCCAGTTTTCCACTTTAAATTCTGCTCAAATTTTCTGTGACAGGCCGGGCGCGGAGGCTCAAGCCTGTAATCCCAGCACTTTGGGAGGCCGAGACGGGCGGATCACGAGGTCAGGAGATCGAGACCATCCTGGCGAACCCGGTGAAACTCTGTCTCTACTAAAAATACATAAAAAACTAGCCGAGCGAGGTGGCGGGCGCCTGTAGTCCCAGCTACTCGAGAGGCCGAGGCAGGAGAATGGCGTAAACCCGGGAGGCGGAGCTTGCAGTGAGCTGAGATCCGGCCACTGCACTCCAGCCTGGGCGACAGAGCGAGACTCTGTCTCAAAAAAAAAAAAAAAAAAAAAATTTCTGTGACAATTCAATTCAGTCATCACAGTATCTAAGTGATTAGTCCTCAATTGCTGTTGTGACTGGCTCTCAATCTACTGCTTTAAAAGGTCATATCTTAATTTTCCACTGGATCTTAGCTCCTTGTGAAGAAGTTATTACATTTTTCTTTCCGATCTCATGTGTCCTCACCATTAGATACCATTGCACTATTTACCATATCCAAATTGGAAACAATTTTGATGGACAAAAGAATCTGAATGATGAATATTAAATATTGTCTTCATTATGCATATGGGTGAGTCTGGAGGATGGAGGGATGATGTGTTATAATAATGAGTTTCCTACTAATGCACCCAGTGAAAATATTCAGTGGAAAAACTGATATAAACAAGAATGCAAGAAAAAAGCAGCTCAACAAACAGTATGAACAGACATCAATTCTGTTTGAAGAAAATGAAAAGTAAATATTTTAAATTTATACATATTATTGCCACTTTTTTCTCATTTTGAATAATTATTCCTGGGAAATGGAAGTTCATTGTTTATAGAGATCTAATTTTGTCGTATGCAACAAAATGGTTTATAAATCTGAAAGTGTATTTCAATAAGAAGTTTTATTTTCCAGACAAACCTTTGAGAATGACAGGCTTTGGCAAATCTTATTGGAAAATAAGACTTTTGTTTTCTCAAGTGGTTTCTTTCTTATTCCTTCTCTTGAACTTCATCCTAATCTTGATGACCCTTTTTGCTTATAAATCAACACTTGTCTATGAAGAATTAGGCTTTCTTTTTTTTTTTTTTTTAATTGAGACGGAGTTTCGCTCTTGTGGCCCGGGCTGGAATGCAAAGGCATGATCTTGGCTCACTGCAGTCTCCGCCTCCCAGATTCAGACATTTCTCCTGCTGCAGTCTCTAGAATAGCTGAGATTACTGGCGCCTGCCATCATGCCCTGCTAATTTTTTGTATTTTTAGTAGAGACATAATTTTGCCATCTTGGCCAGGTTGGTCTCAAAATCCTGGCTTCAGGTGATCCACCTGCCTTGGCCTCCCAAAGTGCTGGGATTACAGAACGTGAGCCACCATGCCCAGCCTTATGCAACTTTTGATTTTTAAAAAATTAGATATATACAGAAAGAAAATAGGGAAGGAAATAAAAGTAATACTTGAAGTCACAAATGAATTTTCAGCCAGCTGCAAATTGTGAATTATGGTAGTTGCCTTTAAAATACCACCCAACTGAGTATTTTTTAAGAAGAATAAACATCTATATATACTTACAAGAACAGTTTTATGTTAGGAATTTTTTCCCCATTGTCCTAAACTCAAGAGAGAGATATTCCATTTTCATATAAAGATGACTTCACCTTTTTATCCATTCCTAGTGTTCTGCAAACAGTTTTTCCTGTGTGTTCAACATTTTTTGGTTTATTTTTCTCTACATGTATTTTTATCTTAAATAAGTCATTTCCTTGCAAAGTATGGTCAATGTTTTGTTTCCTCATTAGGTATATTTTACTCTTCTTCTCATCCTTGATTCAAGATATAAATCTAGTCTACTAAAAACGAGTGCACCCCTCCCATTCTCATCACGAGTTTAGTTTCATATACAAGTAATGGAAGGCATTGGCTAAAGGTCATTTGTTTTGAGAACCAACATAATTTATACCCACACAGCTAAAAGTCCATATTAGCATGACTTCACTAATCTTAAACTTATCTTTGCTGCTCCAGAAAACCCTTTCTCAGGAAGATAAAAGATGCAAATAACATTATTTCTTCTTTCAGGAACTACTGAAAACCTCTTTTAGGTGAACATCACACTGCTGCACTTATAGCACTCACTGAGAATCTTTTCCTCAAAACCTTAGCCTTGCCCTGCCCAAACTTTCTAAACTATTATGTCATTAACTAGTCCTCATTGAGCCGTCACATTGAAATGCAGGTTTTAATTATACCTCCAAAACCTCATAAATATTCCAACTTTTCCCTCCTCTCTCTAAAACACTATTAAGACATTCTCAGTAAGTGGTATTTTTACCATGCCTAATGAATATGTTATTTTGGTGAAATTCAGTACCCTGAATCCTTTAAAATGACCATAAATCCAATAATCAATTTTATGTTATATTAGAAGAGTCAAAGTTTTCATCATTCTACTTTTGGAAGACAATTCTCTACAATTTTTTTGCCTATTTCTATGAGATATACATACACACACACACACACAATGTTTTTTATTTATATATATAAAATACAGATATTATATATATATATAAAAAATATATTTCAAAGATGCTTATAAACAACCTTGAAATTAGAATGCCTTTTTCTAGAGCAGAGAGCATATTGGTTTGCTGTGTATGTCACCAGTGACAATGTCTCTCTTTAGTCCAAATGTTGGGCAGGTTTGCTAGCAGCCTTCTTATGAAAGATTGGGGATTTCCTAAGCTTGGAGTTTTCCCGTCTAACACAATTCATTGGGTGAATGATCATCACTTGGACTTTATCGTATCACCCTGTAGGAATTAGGACTTAGGAAAGGTGCAAGTGATGTAATGTTGACTATTGTTGCTGTAAGTAATAAGCTACCTTTTGTCTCTCATGCAGGAATCTGGTTTCTTTTCTCAATATCCATATATTTGTGGCAGGTTATCTTTTTTGCTTACATGTAGTGTAAACTCTCAGACCTTTCATAGTTCTTGACATCTGCATGAAGGATGGCAGATATAAAATTAAATTCTTTGTACTAGCGTGCTTAAAAGTAAAATCTATTTTAGAAGCTTCATTTAATATTAGTCATGAACCACACCATCCTTCCATGAAAATTATTTTGATAGATTAACTAATTGCAACTACAATTAAATAACAATTATCTATGGGTCTGGCACTTTAAAATGTACTTCAGAGATCTGAGGTAATTTTATTTTCACAGCAAATAAGTGTAGTATGTTTAGTTATTCCAGATATAAATATTTGGAAACAGATATCTGAAAATTAAGTAACAAGTTCCAAGTCACACAGGTGGTAATTGACAGAGCCAGATTAGTAATCAATCTGGTACTAGGACTAACAGTAAAACCCAAATTCCTCCCAGTATTCTATACTGTAACTCAAGGTCTCAGTTGAAATTTGGCATGGATATTGCCTAAAGAATCAAAGAATAACTGATATTTATAGTTTCCTACATGAATAACATGTTCAACTTGCTATTATTTACTAAGAAAAGGAACCGAAAACCAACTTCACTGGGTTGGAAAGAAGCAGTCTATAATTGAGCAAAATTAAACAAATACCAGTTATTTTTATGCTACTCATAAATATCCTTCCTTTATTATTTCTAAAATGTCATCAGCCTGACATTAGAGTTACAGCTATTGAAGACAAATATATGTAAACACGTGAAGAATTTTAAAATCCAACGGAAGACATGAAAACATCTTTAGAATCGTGGCCAAGCCAGAGGAGAAGAAAATGTCTTTAGAACTGTAGCCAAAGAGGATTATAGGAACAAAGAATAATTCAATTAGGCAGTAAGTATGAGTGGGGAATTCTACTTACCAATTCAGGCAGTTTTAAAAAATAGTTCTGCTGTCCAATAAGTACCTGGGCAGACCCTAGGACACAGAACAAGTTCCTGTAAAGTGGCTTCAAATTTATGAATGATAAATAAACATCAATAATTACAGCAAATTACTACAGCAAACAGCACAATGGTTTTTGATTTTCTACCAAGTTACCCTAGCATACCCCTTAGAAAGTAAGCTGAGATAATGAAGTTAAGACATAATAAGAGGAATCAGGTATAGATGACGAATACTTCAGTATAAGTTTAGAATAATCAGTATTCTTTTTTATTGAGAATTCTTACTACATTTAGAAGAATGTGGCATATTTGAGACTTTATTTTGAGCTAAAATGTCTAACATGATTTGATTTTTCTGTTACCAGTATTAGACAATACAATTTATTTTATACATTTGTTTGTATTTATAAAAATTATTTTAAAAGTTTTGAGAGAATTTTTTTACAGTTGTGAGTTTTCTCTGTTATGCTTGTGAAATGCCTAAATGCATTTAATTTGTATATGCAAATTTTTATATATTTAATTTGTGTATATATACACAAATTATATATATTCAATTTGTAAATGCAGGAAAAACAATTTTTAAACAATTTATTAATTAAAATTATATGCAGAGTGTTTATTTTAGGATTTTTTTCCAATTTGATTTAATTTATATTATTCAAAGGGCTTGTTAGAAATATTTATCTACTACATATAAAAACAGTAAAGCCAATTTAAAGAGTTTACCTTAAAGATTTAAGTAATACTATATTTATAAATTAATGAACTGTGTATAAATTTCAAACACAGTTATTATAGTTTCCCATAAATATTTAAAAAATATGTTGTTATTAAAATACTAGTAAGTAATTTTATAAACATTTTGATATACATAATTAATTTTATGCCTTTTTGATAAAATATTTGAAGATATAAAGCCATGTCTATGTTATTGAATGCATATACTTTAACATTAGCATACTTCTCTAGAGACTTTTTATAAAGTAATTGGTGGCCCTCTTTATTTGTGTTAATCTTATGCCTCAAAATCCTTCTGATAATTAATGAGAACTTTTAGATCATCTATTACATTTAGTTAGTTTACATTTATTAATAACTGATATATTTATTTTACTAACTTATTTTTGGTTTTTCATTTATATTAATTTTTATGCTGTTTTCCTCTTCTATTTTTCTTTTTTTTTTTTGATGGTTCCATCAATGAAATATTTTATAGTGTTATTTTTCCATTGCACTTTATTTACAATTTTTAAAATTTATTTTTTGGCACACAAAAAGCAGTACATAAATATTGTAAGCAACTTGATGAGCTTGGAGATAAGTATACATTAGTGAAACCATCACTACAATGCCATACACTTATCCATCACCTCCAAAACTTTTCTTCTGCTCTCTTATTTATAGCCACTATTATTATTTTTGTGATAAGAACACTTACTGTAAGATCTGCCTTCTTAGCAAGTTTTTAAGTATATATTATTATTAGCTATAAGCACTATACTGTACAGTAGATCTCTAGAACTTATTTATTGCTAATAGCCAGAACATTATATTATGATTAATACCTCCAGTTTTGCCCTCCTTATTAACTACCATTTTACTCTCTGCTTCTATGAATATGATGACTTTAAACTTAACATATAAGTGCACTTATGTAGTCTCATGCAGTATTATATAGTATTAGTCTTTTTGTGTCTTTTTTTTTTTCTTTTTCACTTAGCATTATGATCTCCAGGTTTATCCATGTTGATGGCAAATGGCAGGATTTCCATCTTTTTAAGGCTGAATAGTACTTCATTGTGTATATATGCCAAATTTCCTTTATCCACTTATTAAACAATTGACATTTAGCATGCTTCCAGATCTTGGCTATTGTGAATAATGCTGTAATGAACACGGGAGTGCAGATATCTCCTTAACAACTTGATTATAATTCCTTTGGATATATACCAATAAGTGAGGAGTCTGGATCATATGTTAGATCTATTTTTAATTTTCTGATGAATCTCCATTCTGTTTTCCATACTGGCTATACCAATTTTTCAAATTTTGTACCTTGACCTACAATGTACAAGTGTTTCCTTTTCTCCACATTTGTTATCTTTAATCTTTCTGGAAACACAAAATAGCTGTACATATTTATGAAATACCTGTGATAATTTGATAAAAGCATACAATGTGTAATGGTCAAATCTGAGTAATCAGCATATCCATCACGTCAAACTTAATCATTCCTTTGTGTTGGTAACGTTCAAAATTCTCTTTTAATTATTTGAAAAAAGTCAAGAGATTATTGTTTATTATAGTTATCTAACAATGTTATAGAAGACTAGAATTTATTTCTCCTATCTACCTGTAATTTTGTAATCATTTTCTAATCTTTTCATATCTCCTCTGCCCCATTACCCTTCCTAACCTCTGGTAACCACTATTCTATTCACTATCTCTGTGAGATCAGTTTTTAAGATCCTAAATATTAGAGAGAACATGTAATTTTTATCCTTCTGTGTCTGGCTTATTTCACTTATTATAATGTCCTCCAGTTTCACACATGTTTTTGCAAATGACAAGTTGTTTTTTTATAGCTGAATATACAAAAAACTGTGATACATAATATACATTTTCGTTATCCATTCATCTGTTGATGGACACTCAGGTTGCTTCTGAATCTTGGCTATTGTGAATAGTGCTACAATAAACATGGGAGCACGGATATCTCTTTGATATACTGGTTTACCTTCTTCTTGATATATCCCTAGCAGAGGGCTTGCTGGATCATGTAGTAGTTCTATTTTTAGTTTTTGGAGGAACCTTTCTACTCTTCTCCATGGTGGTTGTATTAACTTGCATTCCCACCAACAGTGTACGAGGATTCTCTTTTCTCCACATTCTTATCAACATTTGTTATTACTTGTCTAAAAGCAATCTTAACTGGGGTAAGATGATATCATAGAGGTTAACTATGAGGCACAGTTAACCTCAACATTGCTTCGATGGAAGGGAAGTGTGAGTGTGCCACATGGTCCACAGCTGTCAATCTCCATTGCCCAGTAGATTTAATTTGCATTTCTCCTACGATTAATGATGTTTAGCACCTTTCCATATGCCTGTTTTCCATTTGTATATCTTTTGAGAAATGTCTATTAAAATACTTTGTCTATTTAAAAAATTAGATTATTAGATTTTTCCCTGTATAGTTGTTTGAGATCCTTATATATTTTAGTTAGTAATCTCTTATCAGATGGATAGTTTGCAAATATTTTCTCCAATCCTATGGGTTATCTCTTCACTTTGTTGATTGTTTCCTTTGTTGTGCAGAAGTTTTTAGCTTGATGCCGCCCTATTTACTTATTTATGTATTTATTTATTGAGACGGAGTTTCTCTTTTGTCACCCAGACCAGGGTGCAATGGCACGATCTTAGCTCACTGCAACCTTTACCTCCCTCCTGGGTTCAAACGATTTTCCTGCCTCAGCCTCCTGAGTAGCTGGGATTACAGGCATGCACCACCATACCCCGCTAATTTGGTATTTTTAGTAGAGACGTAGTTTTACCATGTTGGACAGGCTGGTTTCAAACCCCTGACCTCAGGTGATCCACCCTCCTCAGCCACCCAAAATGCTGGGATTACAGGCATGAGCCACCACAACCGGCTGCAACCCCATTTATTAATTTGTGTTTTGGGTGCCTTGCTTTCTTACTTAGGAAATCTTGGCCTAGACCAAGGTCTGAAACATTTTCTTGATATTTTCTTCTAGTAGTTTTATAGTTTCAGGTATTTCATTTCCTAATCTGTCTTTATTTGATTTGTATGGTAAGAGATAGGAATAGAGTTTTATTCTTCACATAGATATTCTGTTTTTCCAGGACAATTTATTAATGAGACTGTGCTTTTCTCAATGTATATTCTCAGTACCTATGTTAAAAACGATTTGGTTGAAAATGCATGGATTTATTTCTGGGTTCTTTATTCTGTTCCATTGCTCTATTTGTCAGTTTTTATGTCCATACTATATTTCTTTGGTTACTATAACTTTGTAGTGTATTTTGAAGTCATGCAATGTGCTCCAGCTATGTCCTTTCTTTTGCCCTTAGGATTGTTTTGGCTATTTTGGGTCTTCTATAGTTCCAAACAAATTTTATGATTGTGTTTTTATTTCTGTAAATAAGTCGTTTGTATTTTGATGAATTATATTAAATTTATAGATCAGTTTGGGTAATATGGACATTTTGACAATATTAATTTCTCCAATTCATGAACATAGAATATCTTTCTTTTTTGTTTCTTTTTCAATTTATTTCATCAGTGTTTTATGGTTTCCATTGTACAGATGTCTTATAACTAATCTCTGTTACTGGACTTTTGAGGCTATCTATTTCTCCTTGATTGATTCTTGGTAAGTTGTACATTTCTAAGTATTTATGAATTTTTTCTATGTTGTCTAGTTTTTTGCTGTATATTTGAGCTGCTCATAATAGTTATTTGTGTATGTGCGTATTTCAATTTGTGGGCCAGTGATTTTAATGTTTTCTCTTCTATTTCTGATTTTATTTGCATCTTTTTTCTTAGCTAATGGTCTATCAATTTTAGTTTTTCAAAGAACCATATTTTATTTTACTGATTTTTCTATTCTTTATTTCATTTATTTCTGCTCTTTCATTTCCTTTCTTCTGCTAACTTAGTTTAGTTTGTTCTTTTGTTCTAGTTCCTCATGTTGTTATATTAGGTTATTAATTTAACGTTCTTTATTTTTAATGTAGTAATTAAATTCTAGAATCAAGAAGATAGGTTCAAGATGGCTGACTAACAGCAGCTAGTGTTTACCATTCTCATGGAGAGGAAACGAAGTGGCAAGTAAATACTGGCTCTTCAACTGGATCTTCTAAAAGACCATGTCAGGATTCACTAAGGAAGTAAGGAGATGCACAGAGAACAGAGAGGTGTGAAGCCAGGAAACCACCTCTCTGGAACTGACGTGGAGCCAAGTGATGTTCCCTAACATGGGAAAAGGGTGAGTAATTGAGAGTCCCCAGAGGATTTATATTTTCCACACAGACCTTTGCTATTCTAGGCAGGAGAGAACACCCATAACTCCCCCAGACCTCTAGAGATGCCTGGAGTTTTTACAGAGGCACTACTCAAACCCACATGGAACCCTGCAGGCCCTGGATCCCTTTGTAGACTGGCACCAGCTGTTGTAGCCCTGATAGAGGAAGCAGTCATGGTGAAGAGGAGTGATCAGACTGCCCCACTCTTCTTCACCATGTGAGGCTCAACTCTGGCATCTAGTGCAGTGACCCTGCCCCCACCTGGGCTCTGTGGGAAGGTATAGCTCTATACTCCCTAAGGAACCTTCTGGATGTCAGATCATGTGACCTTTTTCTCCCACTGCTCCTAGCCAAGCAAGGCTTGCCAACTTGGGTTTCCAATGCAGCAATCCAGTCCCTGCCTGAACTCTGTGTGCAGGTGTAATTCTGTATTTCCCTGGGAATCACACAGGATGAAGACCGTGAAATCCCCTGCCCCTGCTGCTTCTAGTTAGGTAAGGCTCATTGGTTTGGGCTTCTGGTGCAACAATCTTACCCCGACCTGACCACTATGGTTGGGTGTGCTGCTGTGTTTCTCTGGAGTAAAACTCCCAGAGGTAACAATGTTTGGCACCTCTGCATGCTCCCAACAGTTAACCTCAACATTGCTTCAATGGAAGGGAAGTGTGAGTGTGCCACATGGTCCACAGCTGTCCATCTCCATCGCCCAGTTGAGGAGACCTGTATTTCCCAGTAAAAGCCCCACAGCACAGCTGTCCTGCCCCCAACAAATCATTCCACTTGTGGTTCAGAGTTCCTCTGAAAATTCAACCCCAACAGATCTGTGACATTCCCTCAGGTTCCCATCACCTAAGTGTACTGTCTGCCCCTGCCTGAGAATCTGGCCAGTGTCCTGGGGACCAGCCTGCCCATCCCACTCAAAGCCAGCACCTGGACTAGCTCGACTGAAATGCAGCCCTGCTAGGACTTATGCAAGCGGCCCAGTGTGCCATTTAGGGGCCTGGGAACTGGAAAACAACCTGCCCCATTCCAGCTCTATTGGCACCTGATCACTTCCTCTAGGGCCTGAGGTTGGGCTAACCCAATCAACTGATACCACCACAACCAACACACATGAGCATGGGATCAAATGTGGAGACCTTTTACAAGAGGCAGTAGTACTGCCACATCAGAGAATAGGCAAGTATTAAAGCTATCTGCATCAGGTTGTAGGACGAGGTTACGCCTTGCAACCACTTCCATGGAGAGTAGCAAAACAGATGTTCCCTGTGGCTCTCAATCCCACTGTGGTCTGGAGATAGACTATAGACTGCCTCTGAACTAGGAGTCATGAGCCATGGAACAGGGTGTGACAGGTAAAAATAAAAAATCACATTCCTGGCTATCTAGGACAGGGAGCAGCACAGGTCCCTTACCAACCACTGGCCTAACAAACACCTCAGTGCTCTACACCAGGAGCTCCTCCCAGCCAGTCTCATTAGGGCTGGTGTCTGCACTTGCCATTAGGATATGCGTGAGTAATCCAGGGGCTCCAGCTCTGCCCAACTGTATCCCGCCCCTCTCATAGGAAAGGAAGCTCGGGGAACTAGACATCCCACTAGCCCATCACCGAAAACAACAGGACAGTGCCTCACAGTAACAGAGATCAGGTCCAAACCCAGCTGTTTGTGTGGCAGCTGGCTCTCACCTGCAAACGCCATCCACTGGCCTGCAGGTCAAACTGCACAGCCTAATATGAAACCTTCCATCAAAAGTTCATAGGACTATAGAAGCCAAGACAAAAGATACTACCCAAAACAACCTCCGGATGAGAAAGAACCAGCATAATAATTCTGCCATCATGAAAAATCTGAATGTTGTGATACCACCAAAGGCTCACTCTAGGTCTCTAGCAATCTAAGTCTCTAGTTGAAATGGAGGCAAAGAGATGACTGATGGATTGCAGAAAATTCCAACAAGACCCAAGATGAGGCTGAAAATCAATACAAAAGAACCTCTAAAGCAATCCAGGAAATAAAGAAAGAGGTAAACGTCTTAAAAAGAAACGAATCAGAGCTACTAGAACTGAAAACCTCACTTAAGGAACTTTAAAATACAACTGAAAGATTTATCCATAGTCTAGACCAAGCAGGAGAAAGAATTGTAGAGCTTAAAGACCAGTCTTTTTACCTAACCCAGTCAGACAAAAAAAAAAAAAAAAAAAAAAAAAGAAAAAAAAATTTAAACGAACAAAGTCTCTGAGAAATGTAAGATTATGTAAAGCAACCAAAACTATGAATTGTTGACATTCCTGAGAGAGAAGGAGACAAAGTAAACAACCCGAGAAATGTATTTAAGGAAATAATCCAAGCACATTTTCCTAACCTTGCTAGAGAAGTAGACATTCAAAATAGCAATTCCAGAGAATGCTTGCCAGATGCTATACAAAATGAACATCACCAAGGCGTGTGATCACCAGAATGTCTAAGGCGAACACTAAAGGAAAAAAAAAGTCTTAAAGGCAGCTAGAGAAAAAGGCCAGATTGCACACAAAGGAAACCTGCCAGGTTAACAGCAGACATCTCAATAGAACTCCTATAACCCAGAAGAGACTGGGGGCCTATTTTCAGCATTCTCAGAGAAAGGGAACGACAGCCAAGAATTTCATACCTTGCCAAACAAAGCTTTATAAATGAAGGAGAAGTAAAACATTTTTCAGATAAGTAAGTTCTAAGGAAATTCATTACCACTAGGCCAGCTTTACAAAAGTTTGTAAAGGAAGTTCTAATCACAGAAACAAAAGAATGATACCCTTTACCACAAAACTACACCGGGTACATAACCCATAGACCCTTGAAAGGAACTACACAGTAGAAGCAATCAAACGAACAGCTAACAACTTTACAATCAAATCGAAACCTCAGATAACAAAATTAACACTGAATGAAAATAATTCTCATGCACCATCGCCCCCACCCCTGACCTTTTTTACTTTTTTGAGCCAGAGCCTCACTCTGTCGCCCAGGCTGGAGTGCAGTGATGCAACCTCAACTCACTGCAATCTCTGCCTCCCGGGTTCAAAGGATTCTCAAGCCTCAGCCTCCTGAGTAGCTGAGAATACTGGCACCCAACACCAAACCTGGCAATTTTTTGTGTTTTTAGCAGAGATAGGGTTTCACTGTGTTGGTCAGACTGGTGTCAAACTCCCAAACTCAGATGATCCGCCTGCCTTGGCCTCCCAAAGTGCTGGGATTACAGGTGTGAGCCACCGCACCTGGCCCTAATGCCCCACTTAAAAGGCACCAAGTGGCATGTTGGGGGAAAAAAAAAAAAAAAAAAAAGACCAGGCCAGGTGCAGTGGCTCACGTCTATAATCCCAGCACTTTGGGAGGCCAAGACAGGTGTATCACTTGAGGTCAGCGAATTCCAGGGCAACCTGGCCAACATGGTGAAACCCCATCTCCACTAAAAATAAAAAAATTAGCTGGGTGTGGTGGCGCATGCCTGTAATCCCAGCTACTTGGGAGACTGAGGTGGGAGAATCGCTTGAACCTGGAAGGCTGAGGTTGCAGTGAGCTGAAATTGTGCCACTGCACTTCAGCCTAGGTGACAGAGTGAGATTCCATCTCAAAAAACAAAAACAAAAACAAAACAAGACCAGTGGGGTGAGATGGCTCAGGCCTGTAGTCCCAGAACTTCGGGAGCCTGAGGCAGGCAGATCATTTGAGATCAGGAGTTTGAGACCAGCCTGACCAACATGGTGAAACTCTGTCTCTACCAGAAATACAAAAAATTAGCCAGGCGTGGTGGTGCATGCCTGTAATCTCAGCTACTGGGAAGGGTGAGACAGGAGAATCGCTTGAACCTGGGAGGCGAAGATCGTAGTTAGCTGAGATCATGCCACTGCATTCCAGCCTGGGCGATAGAGCAAGACTCTGTCTCAAACAACGACGACGATGACGACGACGAAATACACATTCATCTGCTGAATTCAAGAGACCTATCTCAACCATAACACTCGTAGACTTAAGGTAAGGAGTTGGAGAAAGATCTATTATACAAACGGAAAACAAAAAAGAACAGAGTTGCTATTTTTATATTTTATATCAGCTATTTCATATCAGCTCTAACCAATTACAGTAAAAAAGGACAAAGAAGGCCATTACATAATGATAAAGGGTTCAATCCAATAAGATGACTTAACTATCCTAAATATATATGCACCTAACGTTGGAGCAGTCAGATCCATAAAACACATACTTTTGAACCTACAAACAGACTTAACCACACAATAATAAGGAGGGACCTCGACACACCACTGACAGTGATAGAGAGATCATCAAGGCAGAAAACTAACAAAGAAATTATGTACTTAAATTTGACCCTTGACCAATTGGACCTACTAGACATCTACAGAGCAGTCCACCCATCATAAAATCATACCAGTCATACTCTCAGGTCACTTTAAAATAAAAATATAAATCAATATCAAGAATATCTCTCAAAAGCACACAATTGCATGGAATTAAAACAACTTGCTCTCGAATGATCCTTGGGTAAACTATGAAATTAAGGCAAAAGTTAAAAAAAAAATAGAAGTAAACTAAAACAGAGACACAACATACCAAAATCTCTGGCATGCAGTGAACGTAATGTTAAGTGAAAAGTTTATAGCACTAAATGCCTACATTAAGAAATTAGAAACATCTGAAACTAAAAATCTAACATCACATCTGAAGGAAGTTGAAAAACAAGAACAAATTAACCCCAAAGATGGTAGAAGAAAAGAAATAACTAAAATCAGAGCCAACTGAATAAAGTTGAGACCCAAAAATCCATATAAAGGATGAACAAAACCAAATGTTTTTCTTTGAAAGGCTAAACAAGATGGATAGATCACTAGCTAGATTAATGAAGGAAAAAAGATAGAGGATCCAAACAAGTGCAATCAGAAACGACAAGGGTTACATTACAGCTGATCCCAGAGTGAATACCTCTATGCACAGAAACTAGAAAATCTAGAGACAATGGATACTTTTCTGGAAACACACAAACTCCAAAGACTGAGTAGAGTCAGTCAAAGGAAGAAATAGAAACTTCAAATAGACACATATCCATTTCCAAAATTGAATCAGTAATAAAAAATATCTGTCAACCAAAAAGAGCCCTGGAACAGATGGATTCACAGCTGACTTCTACCAGACATACAAAGAAGAGCGAGTAACAATCCTATGGAAACAGTTCCAAAAAATTGAGGAGGAGGGATTCCTCCCTAACTCATACTACAAAGTCAGTGTCACTCTGATACCAAAATCTGGCAAAGACACAACAGAAAAAACTACAGGCCAATATCTCTGATGAGCACAGACACAAAAAATTCTCAACAAAATACTAGCATATCGAATCTCATAACACATCAAAAAGTTAACTTACCATGATCAAGTAGTCTTTATTCCAGGGATGTGGGGCTGGTTCAACATATGGAAATCAATAAATGCAATTCAACACACACACACACACACACACACACACACATACACAAACAGAATTAAAAACAAAAGTCATATAAGTCATATGATCATCTCAATAGATGCAGAGGAATCTTTTCATACAATCCAGTGTCCAGTGTCCCTTTGTGATAGAAATTCTCAACAAATTAACCATCAAAGGAACATACTTCAAAATAACCGAAGCCATCTATGACAGATGTATAGCCAGCATAATACTTAATAGCCAAAACTAGAAGCATTCCCCTTCAGAACTACAGCAGGACACTTACCACTCCTGTCTAATGTGGTATTGGGGGTCCTTGCCAGAAAATCACACAAGTAGAAGAAAAAAAAAAGTCATCCATATAGGAAAATAATAAGTCAAGTTGTCCCTGTTTGCTGATAATATGAATATATACCTAGAGAACCCTGGGGATTCTGCTGAAAGGCTCCTAGAACTGATAAACTACTTCAGTGAGGTTTCAGGATGTGGAATAAATGCATAACAATTGGTAATATTTCTATACACTAATATTATATTTTGTTAGTGATGTATACCAATGTTGGTGACTTTTGTATGTTGATTTGGTATCTAGTAAGTCTGCTGAATTTATTAGTTCTAGCAGTATTTTGTTGGCATTTTTAGGGTTTTCTATATGTAAGATTACATCATCTGCAAACAAAGACAGTTTGACTTCCTCCTTTCCAATCTAGATGCCTTTGATTTTGTTCTTTAATTGCTCTGGCTTCACCATTCAGTGCTGTGTTGTGTGGGAGTTATGGGGCTGGGCATCTTTGTTTTGTTCCAGCTCTTAGAGAAAAGTCCTACATTGTTTTTCTGGTTTAACGTGATATTGGCTGTACATTTGTCATGCAGGGCCTTTGTTGGGTTGAGGTGCATTTGTTCTACCTAGTTTGTTGAGAGTGTCATGAAGAAATACTGAATTTTGTCATGTCCTTTTTCTGCATCTATTTAAATGTTATAGTGGTCCTTGAGTCTGTCATCCTAGTCAAAATTTGGGAGGATGCCTCCTTACCTAGAGGAGGCTGTGAGGGCATCACATCTCACATTCTGTAGACATGACCTGCTTATGGTGTGTATTGCGAGTATCTGACTCCCCAAACAGAACTGAGGTCCAGGGATTGTCATTTGGTTTGTTCAATAAATTATGTCAATTGTCTGGAAAAGTGACTGTAAAAATTAACTACTTAATATATGTGTGGTAATTAAATTAACCTCAACCAGAAAAAAAGTGCAGATTCCCCTCTTTGTACTGCTTTTGGTACATACTAGAAATTGTTTTAATATTATGTTTTTATTTCTCTCTCTCTCTCTCTCTCTCTCTCTCTAAACATATATATATATATATATGTCTCTGTGTGTGTGTGTGTGTGTATAAATTATATACACATACACATAAATTTTTACTTTGGATTTCTTCTTTGACTCAATAGTTGTCCAAGAATACATAGTTTAAATTCCACATATTTTTAATTTTTTTAAGTTCACTCTTCCTAGTTTATTCCATTGTTGTTGAAAATGTTACTTGAGATGACTTTAATCTTAAATTTGTTAAGACTTGTTTTGTGACCTACCATGTGACCTATTCTAGCGAATGTTCCATGTACATTTGAAAAGCATGTGATAACCCAGATGCTGTTGGGTAGAATTTTCTGTATGTATCTGTCAGTTTCATTTGGTCTATAGTGTAGTTCGAGTGTGCTATTTTCTTATTGATAAATGCAGTATGAAGAATTTGACAATCACTACATTGCTGTCTACTTTTCTCTTCACATTTTATCAATATTTGCTTTGCACATTTTGGGTACACTGATGTTGAGTGTATGTACATCAATTATTGTTATATATGCCTGTTGAATTTATCCTTTTATTATTATGTAATGGCCTTATTCATCTGGCACTTGGGTGGGTCTGGAGTCTCAATCTGCAGGGACTGATGCCCCTGTTTATCTTTTTTCCCATGTATTCACTTGATTGAGATTTCTAGATATTACAATTTCCCTCTTTTCTTTGCTTATTTATTCTAAAATACTAATTAATAAATACTAAAATAATCATACTATTAATCATTATCTTTAGTATTTCTAAACAAATGCTTAACATAAAATCCAAAACAAACTGAGGCCTTTCTCCATACTCATGAACAATTCAAAAAACTTACAGGTTTTAAAACTCTACTGGACCTTTTCAGGCTGCAGGTTGTTGTCTCTTAAGTTTTCTGTCTTGTTCCTGTAGATCAGTTCTACATCTTGTTCCTGTAGACAGTTTAGATGGGAATATGTTTTAGGTTGACTATTATTTTCTCTCAGCCTTATAAATTTCATTGTATTGTCACTGTTGCTATTAAGAAATATGCTATAAATTAAATTATTATTCTCTTCTACCTGAATGATTTTACAAACTTCATATTTGACATTATTCTTCTTCAGTCTCATTCAATTTTCCAATCTCATAACTAGATATGGATTTATACACAATCTCACCAATACTTGTCACTGACAGATTTGATCATTCTCCCAAATTTTTTAATAGATAACAATATCTTGTTATGTTTTGTATTTGCATTTTCCTGATAATTAAAATCAAAAACTTTTCATATGTTTATAAATGCCATTTGGTTATCCTTTCTTGTGAAGTGTTTGTGCATATTTCTTTGCCGTTTTGCAAATGGGTTGTCATTACTTTTTCCAATTAAATTTTCAATAGCCCAGTAAAATTTATTTAAATGGATATTCTTGCACTTTGCCTTTGCCGTAAGTCCAGTAAATATATAAATGTGAGCTTGTTCCTGAACTTGTTACCTTTCAGTTCTTCTCAAAGTGTTATATCCAGACCAGTAGCAATAGCTTTACCAAAGAATTTAGTGTAAATGGGACCTCCTCCCCTATTTCTACTGCATCTTTCTTCAGATGGTTATAATCTACAATAAAGTCTGGGAACCACTGTCCTATTCTGTTTCATTGGTCTACTAGCGTATATTTGCATAATACCAACTATGTTAATTATCGTAGCCCTATATCAGCTTTTCATTTGTCATTTTAGACACACACACACATCTGTTGGGATATAAATCTGCTTCATTTTTTTCTCAATAATGTTTTGTAGCTTTCTGTTTAGTGGTCTTGCACATCATTTATTAGATACATTCTAAAAGACATTACATTGTTAGAAATAGTATTCAATTATACTTCAATTTGTTTATTGGTGAGGTAAAAAAAATGCATTTTATCTTGTATTCTGCTATCTTCTAATTTACTTTTTAATTTTAATAATATAAATGTAGACTCCACGATTGTCTAAGAAACTAATTAGACAGTCTTATAGCAACAGTTTAACTTCCTCTGTTCCAATCTTTAATTTTTTCTTAGTCTATTAGCTTGAAATTTCAGTATACTTTTTAATGTTACAGTTCTTGGCTGGTGCCACCATCTTTTCTTCACCTCAGGGATAGAGCTTTTAATATTTTGCTATTATCCACATTTTGCTGTGCAATTTTAAACTGAGGTATTTTCTGGTCTTTTATTCCCTTTGAAAATGCTGAACTGAAGTTTTATCTTTTCAGCTCCATGAAAATTGTAAAAACTTGCCTCTGCTTTTAAGAGACTCCCTTTGTGGTTTTTGAGGCTACTGCCCTGGTCAACTTAATCACTTGGTAAATACATAGTTGCTGATTGTCCTGGTCATTTCTCTGAACTCTTCTTTTCTTCCAAATATTGACCTCAAATTCTACTTCCTTTGAAAATCAGAATTCTAAACTGCATATCCTATATCCTTTGAAATTTATATTATCTTTACTGACTCTTCTGCAACTAAATGAATATTATTTTCATGGGCTTCACTTCACAATTTTTGAACATGCTTATCTTATACTCTCTATTTCATAATTTTATCATTTGAAGTTTTTGTGGATCAGATACTCCTTTCTATTTTTTTTCCTGAGATCACTGCTTAATGGTTGAACTTGCAATCGTGTGGCTTTTAAATTCGGATTCTGAGCATAATTCTAATGATGTTTTTATTTAATCTCTGCAAATAACTGCTTAATGTTGGATTAAAGTGCATATATCCAACTAAATTTTAATTTTGCCTTTACCGGACACCCAGTAGATCACTCACTAGGGAAGGTTATGTTAATATTTCAGTTTTCAATTTTAAACACTCAATATGTTATGTAACTGAAGTAGCTAAACCTGCTTGACAGTGGAACATTGTAATAAGTGGACTCTTTTTTTGTTTTGTCAAAGCACAGGCCAATTTCTAAACTTTTCCTGACATACTCTCACCTTCTTTTATTGGTGATTAAGTTTTATTTCTAGTTCTTCTTTTTACAAATTCTGTTCTTCAGGTTATAGCCTTTTTAGAAACCTGACTATATGGAGAGTCCTCTCTCCAATTTTTTTTTTTTAAATATACAAACTCTTTGTCAAGGCACTGTTTTTCATCTATGCATGAACAACGACATAGAAATCTTAATCTCATCTACCCTTCAATATATACCTAACCTGGGACTTCTGCAAAATTGTTTTATTTAATAATGTTCTTTTTTCTTTCGTTAACTGCTGCTCAATAATTTACTAACTGGCTATTTATTTTTGGTTCTCTACTTTCTGATACTTGAAGTGCAGATATTCATTAAAATTTTATTTTTGATATTTTATTCTTTAGGTGTTTGAAGCAGGAGAGTATCCCGGTGCCTACAAAATACCAGGAATGGATGTTCTAAGGTGATGCTTATTCACACATTAAATTAATGGTTGATAGAATAACTAATCCATTCATTTATCATGCTAAAAATACTTGCAGATGTAGAGTACTGTGCCATCACATAGACTGAAATAATTGTTGTCAATCTTATAGAATTTGAAATGAATGAATCAACACATTACAAGTCAGACTACCTGCATAATAACTTGGGAACTAAAAATATCTACATTTAAATGATATATGCTCAGTTAAATCAAGTATATAAATAGTAATTTATCCCTTACAAAACTGCAACAGTCAGCAACTTTCTTTGCTGCTTAAATTAGAATTAAATATCTAGTTCATATTAAACAAGTACAATAAGTTAAAATATTGAAGTGACAACCATTAGGATGGCAAGTACAATTTTAGAAGAATGTCAAGCATCAGGAAAAGCAGTTTTCAAACGAATATTGCAGTAAGAGGGAGTTCTTTCTATAGCAGAGTAGAGTCAGCAAGCCTGCCCATAACTGAACTTTATCACAGAACACAGACTTGCATGGCTGAAAAAGATAGTGTTTCCATGCCAAATAGAAAGTGTGTAGTGAGCTTGGCAGCACAAGCAAGCACTTTCAGCAAGAAAGCAGACGAGGAGTGTGGCAGACCATTCACTTTCATAGGGAATGGATAAATAGCTAGGAGAATAAAAATAGACAACACCATGTTTTCTATTAATTGAGAATAAAATGATGCTTCTCTTCCCACTTCCTTTTGATGAATATTAATCACTTCATGCTATTTTAAAATTGTGAGCTGCACTAAAATATCTGTGGTACACTAGGAAACAAGGCCATAATTTTCCCCATTTGCATTACTTAAAACATGAGTTGCAAAATATTTTCATGTTTTTATATACCTTGTGTCGTTCTAAATCAGTTTGTCTAAGTACATATATGTCAATGCACCATGAAGTAATTATTTTGTTTATATTTCAGTTGTTAAAATTATGACATAGTCTAAAATCTGCAATTTTAAAATATAATTATATCAAGATAGTTATTTAGACATATATGCCGTTGGAAAAAATCTAAATGGATTTTACTAAGAAAGCAATTCTATTGTAAATATTGCCAATTATTTGTTTTTAATAAGTTTATTCACATCTTCTGATGAAATATCACATAAAAATAATAATTAGCATAGTAATAATATTAGATGCACATGACTTATTTCAGCATTGTGCTTCAAGTTCTTACATAAGAAGAAATACATTTCCAGGAACTTTAATAGGTTGTAAAGAAGGTGATTTTAAAAAGAATCATTTTAGTATCTTTAAAGTGTTTATGATTGTTTCAATAATATTTTTCTATAAGCATAGAGTGAAAGAATAGTGACTAAAATAAATTATAACAAATCATATTATAATGCTAGAAATTTTATTTAGTACATCCTGAAAAGATTATATGAATTGAAATGATTATCTTTTCATGGTACAAGTTTCTCCAACGTATTTCCAAAACACTCTAATTTATAAGGACCATAAAACAAAATCTCAGGACAAGGAATATTAGATTTTATTTTACTAGCATTGAAAAGTTGATTGTGACATTTTAGCTCCATATTTATCAGTATTAAATTTTCTACCCAGAGACACACGGTTATAAGCTAAAAAATTAAAATATGAGCTTGAATCATGTAATGTTTTTACTGCCCCACAACAAAATAATAAACATCTAGAATCTGATTTGTGTTAAACAGAAACTTATCATAATTGTAGCTTCGTTCCCTATTTCCAAAGTTCTTAGTTACTTGATTAAACCTCTGAGTTGTTTTGACTATTATTTGGCCAGAAACGGCTCATATTAAAATGGTTTGCTCAGAGTCTCTCCAAAGAGAATCGTTTAGTTTCACTGTGACTTTGCTGAGGGAAAGTTCTGCTTCAATATCTAGTGGTCTGAGTAACAAATGTACTCAATTTCTGTTCTTGCTATGATATTGTTTACTTGTATCCTCTTATCTACAACTGACCATTTACCTGAACTAGAGCTGCATAGGATTAAGTGGCCAAGACATAAGAGAAAAGATACTAGAAAGCAAAGAGGCAAATATATCTTTATAATTTGTAAGCCATTTCATTAATATCTGATTTGCCTTTCAGGTCAAAGAGACACTTTCTTCTCCTGCTAAACATGTTTATCAAGGGTGGATTTTGGGGTGTCATATAACTATGATAGTTTGTGATTGATCTCTGTCTCTGCATAGAGAATGGACAGATTGACGATGATGATAATAAATACACAAACTTGACTGAGAACCAAAATGTAAAAGATCAAAGCAAATAATCAAAATAGGTAGAACATGGGCTAGTTACATCATTGTATTAATATTTAAATATAATAATTACTACCTACATTCTTACATTTTCAAGTTGAAGAAACTGAGAATTTGAGCTTTTCATTACACTGCCCGGTGTCATACAGCGGTAGAGCTACAACTGAAATTTAGATATCCTGAGCTAGTTGGCAATTTTTACTCTACGTCGTACTGGTGGTTGGATGGCTGGCTATTTAGTGCAGTTTTAGAGAAATACATAATTTAACAAGGGCTGGGTCATGCTACTCAGAGGTGATAAAATGCTCGTCATAGGTATAAGTAGTGGATCTGACAACTCATAAAGAATAAGGCCTCCCACAACACAAGCCATAGCATTATAAAGCAATTAAGCAATAGACATGAGCGTGATTAAGTTGAGGGATTTTGGTTGAGATCTCTAAAAATTAGAAAGAAATCCATGATTTAAAGAGCTTACCAGGGCTGAATAAAAGCAGGTACAACCGAATTGCTCTCATAAGATTAGTGAGGCCAACAGAAGCTCAAAAAATGAAGGCTCTTTAAACATACAAGACCACCTTCTTAGGTGTTAAGAATAATGTATATAAAAAATTATCAACATCATAATCACTAGCTTATATTTATACTGTTTAAGGTCTTTGCATTCTTCAGTTACATTCAATGCCTTATATTTAAACATAATCCGTAGGTTTATTTAGAGAGTAACAATATCATCTATCTGAATTTATAAGAAAAAAGTTGAAGAAGAAACAATTTTATCTTATAAATATTGCAATTATCTTCTAAATCATTGTTGTTGTTTTTTAATAAGGCAAATGAGCTAAAATTGCTAATAGTGCAATTTAATTATCCTTAATTAAGATGTGGCATGTTACCAAATGTAATTACAGTGTTTTTTTTTTTTTTTTTCTGTGAGGTTACATTTCATAACGCATAAATATTATTATTGGTTGTGGGCATTTTATCCTTAGTAAGTAAGCTGATACTTATTTATGGTTATTTTCTGGGATAAATTAAACAACTACTAAATTTTTCTCTAATATAATTCATTTGGATAGGTTTAAAATTTTTTTATGTGATACAGTATTTCCAATGGTGAAAATATGATATGAAAATAAATGTTATTAGAGGGAATCACATTTGTTTCTGGAATAATTGCATCATCTAAACACTTGAGAATCTTGTAGTTTTTCCAAATCTAATCTAAACTTACAAATATTAGTTATTTTATAACTTGTCACCACCACCACTCCCCAAGGAATACTTAAGTGTGTATAGTAGGCCAGAAGAGACTGAACAATTCTTAGAAATTTTAGAATTCCCTGAACTAAATTACTGTTGTATTTTTGGATCAAACAATATTTTATTTTATTTTACAATGTTGTTACACTGTTATAAATTCCTCACAAAGTTTGACAATAGGCTTAACTGTCACTTGTTTGCAATCTATGTGATAAGAAGTGTTGTTTTATAGCTAAGAAAGCCAAGAATAATTCAAATTTTAGATAAGGAGGGAAAATATTACTTTGACAAAATCATTGTACCTAATGACCAATTATTCTACTTTATATGATCATTCATTTAAGCTAAGCCATTGACATTTCTAGTTAAAATGCAAATGTCTTTTGGATAAAAGACTTAATAATAGTAATAACAACACTCTTTGACTGGTTCAATATTAGCAATTTGCTAGTGCAGGTATCACTATTTACTCATAGTAGACTAGAAAACTAATGCTAAATTTTATATAGCACGTAAGAAATGAAACCTCTTGCAATGTGGACATGCTGCACAAGTAAGATATGTGTATATTATGCTGTCCTGCACAATTTAATGACGTTAATAAGCACTGTGTATTAGCAATAGTTGTAAATAGATTCAAATACAGAGATTCAGTTCAATTCAGTACAGATCTACAGATGCACATTAAGTATCTTCTCTTAACCTGTGATTTCATTTTAGGCGTCTAGAAGAATCTGGCCTTCAGTGGGACAATGTTTAATAGGAGTGATAAAAATAAAACCAAAGCTTACCACAGACATTTAAAAATGTAATAAAAGGAATATGCAATAAGTAAAGTGGACGCATAGAGAAGGGAGTAATTAACTTATCTTAAGGGTGGGGTCAAGAAAGTCTTTAAAGTTCAATTTTAGAGAGTAAATAAAATTCAAATAAAGGACGGTAAACTATGCACAAATAGGAAACATTTATGATCAGAAGGGAATAGTACACAGTATTGATTGATAGAAATGAGTAAAGGATAGGCAAGAATCTATTAGAGCGTAACATGCTGCCAAGAGGGCAGCCTCATGTATTATGATATGGGCAAATGATGGTCCGTAGTCCAATTTCAGTTTGTAACCTGTTTTTGAATTGGCACATCAACTAAGAATAATTGTTATATTTTTAAAGGCTGTCAAAAAATTAAATAACAAATATTTACAAAACCATAATTATGTTATCCACCATTGACTCCAAAACCATAATCATCCTCCAGTGTCTGTGGCCTATAATGTCTAAAATATTTATTCTCTGACCTTTACAGAAAAAGTTTGCCAACCCAACATTACTATAAGCAAAAAGGCACCAAAGGAATCAGTGAGAAAATTTAAAAGATTAAAACGTCAAGGAAGAAAACAGTAAATGCAGTAAAAGTGTCCCAGTGATGCTAAGGACAACTTTATTTCAAAATTGTGTCCTATATAGAATGGATGAAAAGAATCAAAAAGAGATTTAAATATTATCACACTAAAAGAGAGATTCTAAAGAGGCTAAAATAAATTCTAAAGCCTAAAATAAATGATGTTATGTATTTTTGAATCAAAGCTTTACTTATCAATTATGCCAATAATTCTTAAAATATTATATCCATTTCTCACCTGAGCTCCAGAAATATATAGTCAATAGTGCATTTCACATTTCCACTAAGAATATCTATTCCATATATATAAAACCATAATTTTGCTATCCATCATTCACTCCAAAACCATAATCATCCTCCAGCATTACACTCAGTGGCTGGTGCAACCTTTCAAATAGTTAAATTAAAAATACTCTTAACAATTATTTTTCCCCCTTTCTCACATTCTCAGTCACCAAATTTTATTGAGTTTTACCTATTAAAATTTTTCAAACCAATTCCTGTCTCTTAACCTCCCCAACTATTTATTTTAGACTAGCAGGAGATACTTTTCTTATCTTGACCACTCTATTCATTTCTTAATTGGATTTCCATTTCCGCTTGTGCATCCTCCGCTCCATCCTAAATGGAGTATAAACGACATCCAAAGTAATATTTTCAAAGGCATATAATAGCATACAATAGTTAATCTGTCTTGTGAAAATTCCTCAACCACTTGAAGAACATCTATGGAAAACTTAATGTTATGCTTAATGATGAAAGACAATGTTTTCCTCTCTAAAAAAAAAAAAGGAAAAGGTGCCTGCTCTCACCATTTTTATTGAACATTTTATTGGATGTCCAATGTAATAACATGAAGAAAAGAGGTAATGGTGATAATTATTAGAAATTAAGAATTAATTTGGTTTTATTTAAAGATGGCCACAGAAACTGATAAGTAAATTTAGGAAGTTTACAGGTTACAAGGTCAATACACAAGAGTTAATTTTATACATAACGACAGTGAACATTAGCAAACAAAATAAGCCAGCAGGCAAGCAAACAATAAATCCACTTACAATAGTATAAAAATAACCTAATAAATAAATTTAACCAAAATTTTCCAAAAAAAAAAACTACAAAACCTCACAAAGACATTTTTAATAAAGCCAAAATCAATTGAATAATATACCACGTTCATCAATTGAAACACTCACTATTGTTAGGATCACAATTTTGCTCAGATCGTTCTGTAGGTTCTATGCACTCCAAATCAAAATTCTAGCAAGATTTTTGGAGTAAATTGGGGAGCTGACTTTAAAATCTATAGGCAAAGGCAAAGGATTCTGAAGAAGAAAAATAATTTTTTAAAGAAAAGCAATTTTGGAATACTAACACCATCTAATTTCGTGTCTTACTTTAAAGGTACATTGATATTAGAAAGAATATAGATTCAAGGAACACAATAGAGAATACACATATAGACCCACACTTCATTGGTTAGTTGATGTGACAAACTGCCATGATAATTCAGTTAGATAACAACTCTCTATTAACAACTTCGTATATCTGGAAAAACAAATCTCAATACCTATTTTATGTCATAAGAAATTCAAAGTAGACATTGACCTAAGTGTATGAATTAAAATTACGGCACTTAAAGAAGAACATATAGAAGAAACTCATTGTGAATTTGGGTTAGGCAAAGATTTTCAAACACTATATAAAAAAGAACAATCCTGCAAAGAAAAAAAAATTCTTGATTTTAATCAAGATTAAAAACTTTTACTCTTTGAAAACAATGAAGAGCAAGCTAGACTGCAAAGATATTTGAAAAACACTAATCTGATAACCGACATATCAGGAATACATAAATATATCTCAAAAATCAATAATAAGGACAAAATCTAATTTTAAATGGATAAATTTTAAATAAGCACTTTAAAAGTTACAAGTCTGGCAAATAAGCACATGAAATGATGGTCAATATCACTAGTCATTAATGATATTCAAATTAAAATTACAATTACAAATGACAATATATCCAATACAGTAAAGATAAAATTCCTGATATGACTTAATGTTTGCAAGAATAAGGTTCAGCTGTAAATATCTGAAGGTATTGCTTCAGCTGTAGGTATTGCTGTAGAAATTTAAAACAATATGTGACACCAACTTCTGAAAAGTTGGTATGGCAGTATTGTATAAGGTTAAAAATTACTTTTTACAGAACCTAGTAATCTCACTTCTAGGTGTTTTTCTACGTGAAGTACATTCACACATGAATATACATGTGCATGTAAATAGTGGTATTATTTTATGTTAACCATAATATGGACGACTACCTAAATGTTTATCCAGTTGAAAACAGTTATAAAACATGTGTTATATTTATCCTATAGAAAATTCCTCAGCCTTAAAAGAAAATGAATAAAATGCAAATACATGCAATAAGATAGATGAGTTTCAAAACACTATAAGTGAAAACAGTTAAATGCAAAATGTTACATACTGTGTGATAAAATTTATATAAAATTTGGAAAAGTCACAATTATGACACCTGGTGGATGACTGATTACTTGATCTTGAGGGTGAGGATAGATGTATTAGTTTGCTAGGGCTGTTATAACAAAGTACCACAGACTGAATGGCTTAAATAACAGAAACGTATATTCTCATCATTGTTGTACCTAGAAGTCCAAGATCAAGGCGTTGGCAGGGTGGATTTCTTCTCAGGCTTCTCTCCTTGGCTCGTAGATAACTATCTTCTTCCTCTGCCTTTATATGGTCATTCCTCTGGTGTGTGTCTGTGTCTTGATGTCTTTTGATAAGGATACCAGTTAAAAATTAGAACCCACATGTGTGACCACAGTCCATCTTAATTACCTCTTTAAAGACCAAATCTCCAATACAGTCACACTGGAAGGTACTCAGGGATAGGAATTCAACATATGTGTTTTGAGTAGCACAGTTTGGCCCATAACAGTGGGCCATGAATTTTACAGGGAAGCAAGGAAACCTTTTAGAATGATGTCATGTCTATAACATGTTTGCAGTGGAGATACATGATTGAATACAATTATCAGCACCAAATTGTATCGTTAGAAAGAGTGAATTTTATTTTATGTAATGTTTACATCTGAAAGTTAGAAAAAGTAAGAAATCAACTTCCAAAGTTATTGTAGTTTGGGTTAGCTTTACTCTTTATTAAAATAAAGGTGCTTCTGAAAAAATTTGCAAATTAAATGAAAATAAAATTATGGTATTTTAACTAACATATACTATATACTATTTTCACTCCCCATTCTACAAAGTTTATTATAGCAACTTTCATTCAGATAATAGTGATGCACTCTATAGCTATGTATTGACAGGTTATATGAACCTCTTTGTTAAGCTGACACTCACTGATATGTGACTACCTAGGACTCTACGTGGCAGGTCACTGGATTGAAAGAGTCATCAGTTTGTTTAGAAAACTCTGATAATTCTCTCATTTACCTCCAGATATTTCTGTCATTGTAAAAAAAAATGTATCATATAGAAATTTTTTTAAAAGAATAAAAGTGTTAATAAAATCTAACTTAAAAAATTACATGAAAGTCAAGGAAGTCAAAGGAGATGATCCCCACTCTTACCATATTTGGTAAAATAATTAAAAATAAATAAAGTATTCTAAAAGTTCAATGAGTAGCTTTTTAAAAAGGTGTAAAGGGTTTTGTTTGGTTTTTGCTAACAAGAATGTGATTATATTTAAACAGAAACTACATTTTGTTTTAATTCTCCTTTAAAAATATTACCTTTTCCTGTCTATCTTTTTTAAAAAAAGAAAAATGGGAGAAACAAAGACAAAAAAGTGATATGGTTTGGCTCTATGTTCGTTCCCACTCAAATCTCATCTTGAATTGTAATCCCCACATGTCGAGGGAGGGACTTGTAATACCAATGTGTTGAGGGAAAGAGGTGATTGGATCATGGGAACATTTTCCCACCTGCTGTTCTTGTGACACTAAGTGAGTTCTCATGTGAGCTGATTGTTTTTAGAAGGGACTCTTCTCCTTTTGCTCACACTCTCTCTCTCCTGCCGCCGTGTGAAGAAGGTGCCTACATCCCCTTCACCTTCCACCATGACAGTAAATTTCTTCAGGCCTCCCCAGCCATGTGGAATTATGAGTCAGTTCAACCTCTTTTCATTATACATTACCCAGTCTCAGGTATTTACAACAGCTTGAAAACAGACTAATACACTAAAGTGATACCATGGACAATAGGGTACAGCTATAAAGATAACCTGAAAATGTGAAAGCGACATTGGAACTGGCTAACAGGCAGAGGCTAGAATAGGTGGTGATAGGTTCAGAAGAAGACAGGAAGATGTGGGAAAATTTGTAACTTCCTAGAGGCTTGTCAAATGGTTTTCATCAAAATGTTGCTAGTGATGTAAACAATTAAGTCCAGGCTGAGTTGGTCTCACATAGAGAGGAGAAACTTAGTGGGAATTGGAGCAAAGATCACTCTTTCTATGCTTTAACAAAGAGACTGGCAGAATTATGCTGCTGCCCTAGAGATCTGTGGAATTTTGACCCTGAGAGAGATGATTTAGGGTATCTGGTGGAAGAAATTTCTAAGTAGTAAAGCATTCAAGAGGTGACAGAGCATAAAAGTTTGGAAAATTTGCAGCCTAACCATGTGGTAGAAAAGAAAAATTTATTTTCCAGGGCTAAATTCAAGCCAGCTGCAGAAATTTGTATATGTAATGAAGAGTCTAATGTTAATCACCAAGATAATGGCAAAATATCTCCAGGGCATGTCAGAGACCTTCACAACAGCCCATCCCATCACAGGACTGGAGGTATAGGAGGGAAAAATGGTTTCATGGATCAGGCCCAGGGTCCTGCTACTGCTGTGTGCAGCCTCAGGACTTGGTGCTCTGTGTCCCAGTGACTCTAGCTCCAGTCATGGCTAAAAGAGGCCAAGGACCAGCTCAGGCTGTTGTTTCAGAGGGTTTATGCCCCAAGCCTTTGTGACTTCCACATGATGTTGGGCCTGTGGGTGCACAGAAGTCAAAAATTGAGGTTTGAAAACCTCTGCCTAGATTTCAGAGGATTTGTGGAAATGCCTAGATGTTCAGGCAACAGTCTGCTGCAGGAGCAGAGCCCTCATGGAGAACCTCTGTTAAGGCAATGTGGGAGGGAAATGTGGGGTTGTAGCCCCCACACAGAGCCCCCACTGAGACACTGCCTAGTGGAGCTGTGGGAAGAGGGCCACCATCCTCCAGACCCCAGAATTTTACATCCACCAACAGTTTGTACTGTGTTCCTGGTAAAGCTGCAGGTACTCAATGCCAGCCCATGAGGGAACTGCCCAAGGCTGTGAGAGCCATCCCTTGCATCAGTGTGCCCTAGGTATGAAACATGCCGTCAAAGAAGATTTGGGGGCTTTAAGATTTAACAACTGCCGCACTGGATTTCAGACTTGCAAGGGGCCTGTAGCACCTTTGCTTTGGCCAATTTATCCCATCTGGAATGGGAGAATTTACCCAATGCCTGTACCCCCACTGTATTTAGGAAGTAACTAACTTGCTTTTGATTTTACAGGTTTATAGGTGGAAAGGACTTACCTTGTCTCAGATGAGACTTTGCACTGTGGACTTTTGAGTTAGTGCTGAAATGAGTTAAGACTTTGTGGGACTGTTGGGAAGGTATAATTGGTTTTGAAATGTGAAAACACATGAGATTTTGGAGCAGTTGGGGGTGGAATGATATACCTTGGCTCTGTGTCCCGCCCAAATTTCATCTCAAATTGCAATACCTACATGTTAAGGGAGGGACCTGTAAACCCTGTGTGTCAAGGCAGGAAGGTGATTGGATTATGGGGGCAGTTTCCCCCATGCTGTTCTCATGATAGTGGGTGAGTTCTCAGGATATCTGATGGTTTCATAAATGGTTCTTCTTCCCCCTTCACTCACACTCTCTTTCTCCGGCTGCCTTGTAAAGAAGGTGCTTGCTTCCCTTTCATCTTCCACCATGATCATATGTTTCCTCAGGCCTCCCCAGTCATGCAGAACTGTGAGTCAATTAAACCTCTTTCCTTTATAAATTACCCAGTCCCAGCTATTTCTTTATAGCAGTGCAAAAATAAACTAATACAAGAAGGGAGGAAAAAGTATTTGTTTTGTTAAATATTTTTATTTCAACAGTACAGAAATAAATACTAATTTGAATATGAATGAGGCCTTCTTAAGTCATATTTTGCAAGTATCTGCAACTTTTGGGCAAAGATTTCTTATTAAAAGAGATAAATCAATTAAAAATAAATGGAACTGACTTTTATCAGAAAGCTCTAGACTTCCTTCCATTTTGCTTCACCACCCAGTCCTCTTTGTATTTAATTCCAGTTAACATAAATAAAAGAAAGACACTTAGAAATGCTTAGTATAGGTTGGGTGTGGTGGCTTATACCTGTAATCCCAGCACTTTGGGAAGCAGAGGCAGGCAGATCACTTGAGGTCAGGAGTTCAAGACCAGGCTGGCCAACATGGTGAAGCCCCGTCTCTACTAAAAATACAAAAATTAGCTGTACATGGTGGCACATGCCTGTAGTCCCAGCTACTCAGGAGGCTGAGGCAGGAGAAACACTTGAACTTGGGAGGCAGAGGTTGCAGTGAGCTGAGATAGTGCCACTGTACTCCAGCATGGATGACAGAGTGAGACTCCATCTCAAAATAAATAAATAAATACATAAATAAGAAAGAAATGCTTAGTACACACAGGCCGAATGATCAAATAAAATTAGCCACTTGAAACAGGTGCTTCTGGGAGTACCAGTTTGGGGTATAATTTGGTAACAAAACAAATCAAAAATTAATTTCTCTACACTTTTTTAGATCATCATTCACTTTCATAAAATTAGGAACTACATATCCAACCAAATTCTGGAATTTCAGAGCAAGGTGAGAATGGCTGGCATGTTTCTCAAGCCCATCTCCTGTACGTTCCTAAATACTGTCAGCCTTCTAGGTCATGAGACTCAGGTCATTCAAACACTGGCTATGAATTAAGGAAAATCCTCAGGACACTCATCTATCAGTCCATGTCTAATCATGATGGAAATCTTTGAGTCAAAATTCCACTATTAATGTTTCCCTGGCTTTTTCAATTTTGAGACACAATTACTATAATTCCTCTAGTGTTCTATTTAGTGGAGGATCATACTTTGATTTTTAATTTTGGTAGAGATTGAATTTTCATCTGCACCATGAGTGGAGTATAGTGATAGTATTTTGCTCAGCTTTACGAGGTATACAAATCTCTATTTCCTGGTAACACGTCCTACATTCCTAGAAGCATGGATTATGTTATTTTTTCAATTATTTGTAAATTCTGAATCAACAAATAAAAATTATATATATTTAGCATGCACACCATGTTATTGTGAAATATGTATACATTGTAGAATGGCTAAATTGAGCTAATTAACAGGTGCATTTCTTAGATTCTCTTTTTTAGCATTGGAGCTGTTCTTCCACTATCTTCCTCTCTCTCTATGACATAGCACCCCCTACTGCATGGTCCCTCAACTAGGTACATTTCTTCACATTTTGGTAATAATCTGCTTATGGGTTTCTTGCAAAATTCAAGGAGTGGGGCTGTCACAACAGAAGTTTACAGCTTAGTAAACATTAGGATGGGTCAGGTAGTAATTAGATCTGTTAATAAGCCCGAGGCAGGTACTTATACACAATATATGACCACATTTCAAGAGAAAGTTTATACATAAGGTAGAGCCCAGCATGTAGTCAGTATACTTACATATAATTAAGAGACATCAAAGCAGGTGTTTATGTCTTAAAGAAATATGAATTTATAATGAAGAAGATTATAATAACTGGGAATGAAGATGGTGGACTATTAAAGAGAAACTAGAATAAAATGCCATACAGAAATCCAGACTGATACAGCATCAGAGTCCTGTCTTCAGGAGGGACATGTAACCGGATAGGATGTAAGAAAAAAACTCTGCCTGCAAATATTACTGAAAGGAAAGCAAAACCCCTCATCTCATAGAAGCTGGGAAGCTAGGAAGATTAATTTAACCTCCTCAGTTACCCTCACCTACACATTCTAAGATAGATAATTTAAACTGTTTTAATAGAATAGGAGTGTACTGTAATAGTTTCTTAAACTATATGGAACACCTTTATTCAGATAATTTTAAAGTATGTTTTTTCAAATATCCTAATAAAATTTCCACTATGGGAGTCATACATTTATGTTAAGTAAGTTTCCAAGGGGTTTCTATTTAGATAACATCTTGAAATACAATTACACACTGAACTTAATGCAGCTAAATAACTCAACATTTAAACTCTTCAAAGTTATATTCCCCACATCCTCCTACAAAAGGTTTAAAAAGATAGAAAAATAGTCATTGTCAATGGAAAAATTACTACTCAGGATTATAATGTGCATATGTACGTGTGTTTCTGTGCACTTCTGTATGTGTTTATGATTCATTTTGTTAAATGTTTTTCTATGAATAGACAATGTTAAGATGTGTCAAATCTCCTTGCTCTTAAAGTCATTTTTTTCTCATCTAAAATAAAAGCTTTTTCTAAAATAAAACCTAATAATGTTTATAAGAGAAATATATTAAGGAAATAATGAAAATACACATGTGCAGATATTTTCTATTTCCTAGTCCCTGGAAAGAAAAATTAAAGGAACAATTTGTGTATGTGAAAGTGTGTATTACTTTGTTGTTTGTGCAACTATGTTTTTGCACAGTTTGTAGGTATACATGTAGCATTCCTCCCCCCAAAAAAATTTCCACTTTTAAGGATAGCTTTCCAAATAATACAAAATCAAAAATTTCTAGGTTTTAGTTTCTTTACCTAAAAACTACAGGAAGCTGAATTCAAATTATCCAGGAATGTAAAATTTTGACTCTTTATAGTTACTTTTTAGTTATTTGAATCAAACATGTTAAAATCTGAGTAAATTATTTGCAAATATTTTTAAAATGTTACTCTGAAATATGAAAGTTACCTAGAACTTTACACAAATATGGCTTATTCTCTTAAAAAGTGCTCGAATTAAAATATTCTCAGGCCAAAAACAATGTCAGCACATTAATTATAGATTATTATTTATACAATTGTTAAAAGACAGAATATCATTCAGGTAACTTTATACTATAGCTACAATTTACATTTTTTTAAATTTTAAATTATATTTTATATAAAATATAATCAGGTTTAATTTTTACTATTTATATGTACCTTATTTAGAAGGACTACAATTTTAGATGAGGTGACTTTATGTAATTTTGTTAACACAAAATTTTTATACACTGTGTCAATCCCTTATTGTTCTTTTTATTTATTTATTTATTTATTTATTATTATTAAACTTCAAGTTGTAGGGTACATGTGCACAACGTGCAGGTTTGCTACATATGTATACTTGTGCCATGTTGGTGTGCTGCACCCATCAACTCATCATTTACATCAGGTATAACTCCCAATGCAATCCCTCCCCCCTCCCCCCTCCCCATGATAGGCCCCGGTGTGTGATGTTCCCCTTCCCGAGTCCAAGTGATCTCATTGTTCAGTTCCCACCTACGAGTGAGAACATGCGGTGTTTGGTTTTCTGTTCTTGTGATAGTTTGCTAAGAATGATGGTTTCCAGCTGCATCCATGTCCCTACAAAGGACACAAACTCATCCTTTTTTATGGCTGCATAGTATTCCATGGTGTATATGTGCCACATTTTCTTAATCCAATCTGTCACTGATGGACATTTGGGTTGATTCCAAGTCTTTGCTATTGTGAATAGTGCTGCAATAAACATACGTGTGCATGTGTCCTTATAGCAGCATAATTTATAATCCTTTGGGTATATACCCAGTAATGGGATGGCTGGGTCATATGGTACATCTAGTTCTAGATCCTTGAGGAATCGCCATACTGTTTTCCATAATGGTTGAACTAGTTTACACTCCCACCAACAGTGTAAAAGTGTTCCTATTTCTCCACATCCTCTCCAGCACCTGTTGTTTCCTGACTTTTGAATGATCGCCATTCTAACTGGTGTGAGATGGTATCTCATTGTGGTTTTGATTTGCATTTCTCTGATGGCCAGTGATGATGAGCATTTTTTCATGTGTCTGTTGGCTGTATGAATGTCTTCTTTTGAGAAATGTCTGTTCATATCCTTTGCCCACTTTTGGATGGGGTTGTTTGTTTTTTTCTTGTAAATTTGTTGGAGTTCTTTGTAGGTTCTGGATATTAGCCCTTTGTCAGATGAGTAGATTGCAAAAATTTTCTCCCATTCTGTAGGTTGCCTGCTCACTCTGATGGTAGTTTCTTTTGCTGTGCAGAAGCTCTTTAGTTTGATGAGATCCCATTTGTCAATTTTGGCTTTTGCTGCTGTTGCTTTTGGTGTTTTAGACATGAAGTCTTTGCCCATGCCTATGTCCTGAATGGTACTACCTAGGTTTTCCTCTAGGATTTGTATGGTATTAGGTCTAACATTTAAGTCTCTAATCCATCTTGAATTAATTTTCGTATAAGGAGTAAGGAAAGGATCCAGTTTCAGCTTTCTACTTATGGCTAGCCAGTTTTCCCAGCACCATTTATTAAATAGGGAATCCTTTCCCCATTTCTTGTTTCTCTCAGGTTTGTCAAAGATCAGATGGCTGTAGATGTGTGGTATTATTTCTGAGGACTCTGTTCTGTTCCATTGGTCTATATCTCTGTTTTGGTACCAGTACCATGCTGTTTTGGTTACTGTAGCCTTGTAGTATAGTTTGAAGTCAGGTAGCGTGATGCCTCCAGCTTTGTTCTTTTGACTTAGGATTGTCTTGGAGATGCGGGCTCTTTTTTGGTTCCATATGAACTTTAAAGCAGTTTTTTCCAATTCTGTGAAAAAGCTCATTGGTAGCTTGATGGGGATGGCATTGAATCTATAAATTACCTTGGGCAGTACGGCCATTTTCACGATATTGATTCTTCCTATCCATGAGCATGGTATGTTCTTCCATTTGTTTGTGTCCTCTTTGATTTCACTGAGCAGTGGTTTGTAGTTCTCCTTGAAGAGGTCCTTTACATCACTTGTAAGTTGGATTCCTAGGTATTTTATTCTCTTTGAAGCAATTGTGAATGGAAGTTCATTCCTGATTTGGCTCTCTGTTTGACTGTCACTGGTGTATAAGAATGCTTGTGATTTTCGCACATTAATTTTGTATCCTGAGACTTTGCTGAAGTTGCTGATCAGCTTAAGGAGATTTTGGGCTGAGACAATGGGGTTTTCTAAATATACAATCATGTCGTCTGCAAACAGGGACAATTTGACTTCTTCTTTTCCTAACTGAATCCCCCTGATTTCTTTCTCTTGCCTGATTGCCCTAGCCAGAACTTCCAACACTATGTTGAATAGGAGTGGTGAGAGAGGGCATCCCTGTCTTGTGCCAGTTTTCAAAGGGAATTTTTCCAGTTTTTGCCCATTCAGTATGATATTGGCTGTGGGTTTGTCATAAATAGCTCTGATTATTTTGAGGTACGTTCCATCAATACCGAATTTATTGAGCGTTTTTAGCATGAAGAGCTGTTGAATTTTGTCAAAAGCCTTTTCTGCATCTATTGAGATAATGATGTGGTTCTTGTCTTTGGTTCTGTTTATATGCTGGATTATGTTTATTGATTTGCGAATGTTGAACCAGCCTTGCATCCCAGGGATGAAGCCCACTTGATCATGGTGGATAAGCTTTTTGATGTGCTGCTGAATCCAATACAGGAGCACCCAGATTCATAAAGCAAGTCCTTAGAGACTTACAAAGAGACTTAGACTCCCATACAATAATAATGGGAGACTTCAACACTCCACTGTCAACATTAGACAGATCAACGAGACAGAAAGTTAACAAGGTTATCCAGGAATTGAACTCATCTCTGCAGCAAGCAGACCTAATAGACATCTATAGAACTCTCCACCCCAAATCAACAGAATATACATTCTTCTCAGCACCACATCGTACTTACTCCAAAATTGACCACGTAATCGGAAGTAAAGCACTCCTCAGCAAATGTACAAGAACAGAAATTATAACAAACTGTCTCTCAGACCACAGTGCAATCAAATTAGAACTCAGGACTAAGAAACTCAATCAAAACCGCTCAACTACATGGAAACTGAACAACCTGCTCCTGAATGACTACTGGGTACATAACGAAATGAAGGCAGAAATAAAGATGTTCTTTGAAACCAATAAGAACAAAGATACAACATACCAGAATCTCTGGGACACATTTAAAGCAGTGTGTAGAGGGAAATTTATAGCACTAAATGCCCATAAGAGAAAGCAGGAAAGATCTAAAATTGACACTCTAACATCGCAATTAAAAGAACTAGAGAAGCAAGAGCAAACACATTCGAAAGCTAGCAGAAGGCAAGAAATAACTAAGATCAGAGCAGAACTGAAGGAGATAGAGACACAAAAAACCCTCCAAAAAATCAATGAATCCAGGAGTTGGTTTTTTGAAACGATCAACAAAATTGACAGACCACTAGCAAGACTAATAAAGAAGAAAAGAGAGAAGAATCAAATCGACGCAATTAAAAATGATAAAGGGGATATCACCACCGACCCCACAGAAATACAAACTACCATCAGAGAATACTATAAACACCTCTACGCAAATAAACTGGAAAATCTAGAAGAAATGGATAATTTCCTGGACACTTACACTCTTCCAAGACTAAACCAGGAAGAAGTTGAATCCCTGAATAGACCAATAGTAGGCTCTGAAATTGAGGCAATAATTAATAGCCTACCAACCAAAAAAAGTCCAGGACCAGATGGATTCACAGCTGAATTCTACCAGAGGTACAAGGAGGAGCTGGTACCATTCCTTCTGAAACTATTCCAATCAATAGAAAAAGAGGGAATCCTCCCTAACTCATTTTATGAGGCCAACATCATCCTGATACCAAAGCCTGGCAGAGACACAACAAAAAAAGAGAATTTTAGACCAATATCCCTGATGAACATCGATGCAAAAATCCTCAATAAAATACTGGCAAACCGGATTCAGCAGCCCTTATTGTTCTTAAAGCTTAGTAACAAATACTTGCTATATTCTCCAGCTACACAAAGGGAACAGAGTTTGTAAGAGCTGGAGTGGGAACCACAGGTAATTTACATTTGCCAATTAACTTTACCCCCAAAAAAGTCAATTTTCCACTATCTTCTTGACCGGATATAGTTTTACAAGGCACCTGGTGAAGTTAGACTCCTAGTTTCCCACAGAAACTGAGAGATAGGGGTGCTTTCTTCCTTGATGATTACATTTCAGAGGTGATTCCCAGGTCCTTAAGAAACGCATTTCTAGGTTATTACAGGGGTAAGAGGCTTTTATAATAATTTACATCTCAAAGGGGCATGGGAAGTACTTACAATTACACATTTTCTAATGTAAATTCACCGAGAAAAATAAAGTCAGGTACCTATGGTCAGGAATAAGACTTCTTGAGTCCAGGCCAGGCTCTGTGGCTCACGCCTGTAATCCCAGCCCTTTGGGAGGCTGAGACAGACAGATCACCAGGTCAGGAGATCAAGAGCATCATGGCTAACACGTTGAAACCCCTTCTCTACTAAAAATACAAGCCAAATTAGCTGGGCGTGGTGGCACGTGCCTGTAGTCCCAGTTACTTGGGAGGCTGAGGCAGAAGAATTGCCTGAACCCTGGAGGTGGAGGTTGCAGTGAGCTGAGATCGCATCACTGCACTCCAGCCTGGGCGACACAGTGAGACTCCTTATAAAAAAAAAAAAAATTTTGAGTTCAATCAAATTGAAGTGGAACTTCAAAGCTTTCTTGGTCATCTCTGAAAATAAAGTTTGTGCTTCATCATGGCTCATTACAATTTGTGTGGAACTTTTGTTTAGAAATTATTTTTTAGTACGATCGAAAGTTAGTTTAATTGAATTGCTTCAAGACATAAACAAAATTTTAATTTCTGACATACACTTGCTTAATTTAAAACAAATAACGTAAATCAAAGTATAAACTGGAAACCATTACTAAAAGTTTTTATTTTTAAAATTATTCTAAACTCCATAAAATATTTTTGTGAGAGCAACATTGATAAAAGTATTACTTTACTAACACTGGAGAGGTATAATGAGACATGTTAGACAGCCACTTCCCATTATGGCCTGAACCAGCCCTAAATGAGGAGAAAGTCCATTCAGATGGTTGGGGGCCCTTGGAATTTTATTTTTGGTTTACAAAGATAACCAAACCCAGATTTGGCTTCTCACCAATCAAAAACCAAACTCAAAAGACAAGAGTTAGTGGGAAGAAAAGCAAGTTTATTCAGAGAACCAACCAAAAAGATTGTGAAAGTACCATAATAAGTTAGTACAAAGTTAATACAAATATCAGGCACTTTTTATGTTAAGGGCAGGAGGAAGAAAGGTTGCAATCAAGTGACCCATGTCCTCAAACACCTGAGTGCCAGGGAGGATCCTGGGACACAGGGAATGTATATGTCTTTGGTCAGGCCACAGTGCTCCTGTACATCTTTAACAAAACATAGTTAGTCATTTACATACTTCCCCTTCAATCCCAGAGTTAATTTCAAAAGCTAGAAGATTGCTGGTTTTGCATTTTATCTAAGTGCTCTAAAATTATCCTACTCTACAAATAGGAGTGGATAAAGGCCCCTTAAACCAAAATGGAGTGAGTTACATTCATTTTTTCACTGTTTGTTTCACTGTCACATTGGTCAGGTGCGATGGCTCTTACCTATAATCCCAGCACTTCATAAGGCCAAACTAAGAGGATGGTTTGAAGCCAGAGGATTGAGACCAGCCTGGGAAACAGAGTGAGACCCGATCTCTACAAAAACTTTTAAAAATTAGTGGGGTGTGGTGGTGTGTGCTCATAATTCTATCTACTCAGGAGGCTGAGGCAGGAGGATAACTTGAGCCCAGGAGTTCTAGACTTCAGTGAACTATGATCACACCATTGCACTCCAGCCTGAGCAATGGAGATAAAGACCCTGCCTCTAAACAAACAAACAAACAAACAAAAAAGAAATTAGACATGATATAAATGATCATTAAAGATAAGCAAAAATCCCTGATGAACATCCATGCAAAAATCCTCAACAAAATACTGGCAAAGTGAATCCAGCAGCACATCAAAAGCTTATCCACCATGATCAAGTGGGCTTCATCCCTGGGATGCAAGGCTGGTTCAACATATGCAGATCAATAAATGTAATCCAGCATATAAACAGAACCAAAGACAAAAAAAAACACATGATTGTCTCAATAGATGCAGAAAAGGCCTTTGACAAATTCAACAGCCCTTCATGCTAAAAACTCACAATAAATTCGGTACTCATGGAACGTATCTCAGAATAAAAAGAGCTATTTATGACAAACCCACAGCCAATATCATACTGAATGGACAAAAACTGGAAGCATTCCCTTTGAAAACTGGCACAAGAGAGGGATGACCTCTCTCACCACTCCTATTCAACATAGTGTTAGAAGTTCTGGCTAGGGCAATCAGGCAAGAGAAAGAAATCAAGGGTATTCAGTTAGGAAAAGAAGAAGTCAAATTGTCCTGGTTTGCAGATGACGTGATTGTATATATAGAAAACCCCATTGTCTCAGCCCAAAATCTCCTTAAGCTGATAAGCAACTTCAGCAAAGTCTCAGGATACAAAAATCAATGTGCAAAAATCACAAGCATTCTTATACACTAGTAACAGACAAACAGAGAGCCAAATTACGAATGAACTCCCATTCACAATAGTTTCAAAAAGAATAAAATACCTAGGAATCCAAATTACAAGGGATGTAAAGGACCTCTTCCAGGAGAACTACAAACCACTGCTCAGTGAAATAAAAGAGGACATAAACAAATGGAAGAACATATCATGCTCATGGATAGGAAGAATCAATATTGTGAAAATGGCCATACTGCCCAAGGTAATTTATAGATTCAATGCCATCCCCATTAAGCTACCAATGACTTTCTTCACAGAATTGGAAAAAACTGCTTTAAAGTTCATATTCAAAAAAGACCCCACATTACCAAGACAATCCTAAGCCAAAAGAACAAAGCTGGAGGCATCACGCTACCTGACTTCAAACTATACTACAAGGCTGCAGTAACCAAAACAGCATGGTACTGGTACCAAAACTGAGATCTAGACCAATGGAACAGAACAGAGTCCTCAGAAATAATACCACACATCTACAGCCATCTGATCTTTGACAAGCCTGACAAAAACAAGAAATGGGGAAAGGATTCCCTATTTAATAAATGGTGCTGGGAAAATTGGCTAGCCATAATTAGAAAGCTGAAACTGGATCCTTTTGTTACTCGTTATACTAAAATTAATTCAAGATGGATTAGAGACTTAAATGTTAGACTTAAAACCATAAAAACCCTAGAAGAAAACCTAGGTAATACCATTCAGGACATAGGCATGGGCAAGCACTTCATGTCTAAAACACCAAAAGCAATGGCAACAAAAGCCAAAACTGAAAAATGGGATCTAATTAAACTAAAGAGCTTCTGCACAGCAAAAGAAACTACCATCAGAAGGAACAGGCAACTTACAGAATGGGAGAAAATTTTTGCAATCTACTCATCTGACAAAGGGCTAATATCCAGAACCTACAAAGAACTCCAACAAATTTACAAGAAAAAAACAAACAACCCCATCAAAAAGTGGGCAAAGGATATGAACAGACACTTCTCAAAAGAAGACATTCATGCAGTCAACAGACACATGAAAAAATGCTCATCATCACTGGCCATCAGAGAAATGCAAATCAAAACCACAATGAGATACCATCTCACACCAGTTAGAAAGGCAATCATTAAAAAATCTGGAAACTACAGGTGCTGGAGAGGATGTGGAGAAATAGGAACACTTTTACACTGTTGGTGGGACTGTAAACTAGTTCAACCATTATGGAAAACAGTATGGCGATTCCTCAAGGATCTAGAACTAGAAATACCATTTGACCCAGCCATCCCATTACTGGGGATATACCCAAAGGATTATAAGTCATGCTGCTATAAAGACACATGCACATGTATGTTTATTGTGGCACTATTCACAATAGCAAAGACTTGGAATCAACCCAAATGTCCATCAGTGACAGACTGGATTAAGAAAATGTGGCATATATACACCATGGAATACTATGCAGCCACGAAAAAGGATGAGTTTGCATCCTTTGTAGGGACGTGGATGCAGCTGGAAACCATCATTCTCAGCATACTATCGCAAGAACAGAAAATCAAACACCATATGTTCTCACTCACAGGTGGGAACTGCACAATGAGATCACGTGGACACAGAAAGGGGAACATCACACACCAAGTCCTATTGTAGGAAGGGGGTGGGGGGAGGGATAGCATTAGGAGATATACCTAATGTAAATGCCGAGTTAATAGGTGCAGCACACCAACATGGCACATGTATACATACGTAACAAACCTGTACGCTGTGCACACATATACCCTAGAACTTAAAGTATAAAAAAAAAAAGATAAGAGAAAAAGAGATAACAAGTATTGGCAAGGGTGAAAAGGAAACCTTTGCATACTGTTAGTGGGAGCGTAGAGTGGCACAAGTATTATGGAAAATAGTATAGAGATTTCTAAAAAAATTAAAAATAGAATTCTCACATGACACAGCAATCTCTCCTCTAGGTATATACCCAAAGGAAATGAAATTATCATTTTGTAAAGATATTTGTAACTTCATATTCATGGCCATACTATTCACAATGGCCAAGATATGGAAATAGCCTGTGTTTGTTAATGGATGAATGGATTTAAAAAACTAGGGTATTTGTGTGTGTGTATGTGTGTGTGTGTGTGTGTGTACCATAGTTTCAAAAATCAATTCATGTAGTATGTGTATATACAGACACACACACAGACACACATACACAATGGATTATTCTGCTTCTAAATATAAGGATATCTGTCATTTACCAAAACATGGATGAATCTGGAGGACATTTTGCTAACTAATATAAGCCAGACACAGAAAGAAATACATTGTATGATCTCACTTATACATGGAATCTAACGAAGTGGAAATTAAATGAACAGTGATAGAGAATAAAACAGTGGTTACCACCGGCACAGTGGGGAAGAAAGAATTAGGGAGATTTAAGTCAAATGATTCAAAGTAGCAGAAGAAAAGGTCTAAAGATGTAATTTACACCATGAAGACTAAAGTTAACAATAATGCATTGTATTTAGGATTTCTGCTTAATGAGTAGATTACAGGTGCCCTTACCCAGTGTAGGGGAGGGGTGGAATGAGTAACTATATGAGATGATGTGTTGACTTGTTTCACTATAGTAATCATTAAAAAATATATATATATATAATTTTTATATATATACTTTATATATACACATATATAGTAAAACATGTTGTGTACCTTAAATATTCACAATAAAATTTATTAAAAAAATAAATATGTATCAAAAGGTAAATTACTAATGAAAGATGATATATTGAAATGCTGATGTGATACAGTCATCAGCATTATTAAAGATGTGTGTGGTTTTAGATATTATGAGTATGTGCATATGTTTGTGTATGTGTGGAGAGAGAAAAAGAGATATAAAAATTGCAGAAAATATCTATTATATATATTTGTTACCAGTTGTCAAATTCTGTATGTAGCATGTAAGAAAACTGGGCTATCTCTGGAGATTATCTCTGGAGGTAACAGCTAATATTTTTAAAAGCACAAAGTCTTGTGTAGAAACGCAAAATTATTCTCCTAGTTCTCCTGTCAGTGACTGCAGTTCTTTCTTATTCAGAATACAGTGACAACTCCTATGCCCCAAAAGAAATTCAAATATTAAAAATTTTACAGAAATGTATTGTTGTCTGAGCCACTCCAAACATTGTCAGATATGTTGAATACTATTAACAGCTCTCTTCTCCAGCTCTCTACCACACAGATTGACTTACTAATAATCACAACCACGTTTTGATTTCTGCATTGTCTTATCTATGTGTCTTTCTTAGCATCATTTCACTGAGTTTTCCTATTTTTGTCTTTTATTTAAATTTCTCCAGTGTTCTTAGCATCATTTCACTGAGTTTTCTTATTTGTCTCTTTTATTTAAATTTCTCCAGGGAAAGTATCTGATGGAGTTGAGAATCACCATCTAGCCTATTGCTTTCATATTATATCCCATCATGATGTAATGATTAGACACAGAATCCCTGACTTCCATTAAAGTTTTGAGTTTCTATTAAAACTTTGTCCCTAAGAGTTGTTTACAAACAGTAAGGCCCCTCCCAGGAAGTATTCAGAGCAGATACTTTGTATTTCTTCTATTTTCTTTCTTTAAAAATATTCTGTAGGTGTTTCCTCTGCTCTTGAATAAATTTTTTTTCCAGAATCTTAATAGAGAATTCTAAATTACTTAAATCAAAAAGTGCTTCCTTGAGTTATAAATATTCTTATATGCATTCTGATACATTACTCAAAACAGTAAACCTTTTTTCTTTATCTCCCCTTACCTTGTGCTGGTTAAAGAAGAAGAAATCATTGGAGTCTTTATTGTTTCTTCCTCTCCTCATTTACCACTCATTAGCAGCTGTTTCCAACCCCTCCAGAATCAGAGCAAAAGAAAAGAAAGATGAAGGATACAGAAAATTTCCTACTTGATGGTTACTCTCTTCAAAGAGCTTAGCAGATTCTGGATTTTGCAAATATTTAAAGCTTACTGTTGCTCTCACGGATCCATTTTGGGCCCATCAGCTAAAACTCCCCTGACGGTGTTTATTTTGATGCTCTTTCAGCCAACAATTATTTTTTTTTGCAGAGTTTGACTTTGTGGCAGTCCACTCCACACAAATACTATGTACTTCCTGAAGATAATCCTCTAAGCCTGGACAGAACATAACTCCATCCTGGCTCTCGCCAGATGGAGTTGATCTTATAGAAATGAATGTGCCGCTGTTCCAGCACAATTGGTTATAAAGAGTAGTCTGTCTCATTAAATTACTAAGACACATTTGTTTGGTATTAACTTACTGTAAGTGTGTATCCATTTATCTTTTCTGTTCCATTGAATTCTTATGTCTATCTTTATATCAATACCATGTTTTCTTAATTACTGTAGTTTTATAGTATTCCAGTGAAATAGATAGTGTTAGTTCTCTAAATTTGTTATTTGTTTTCAACATGGCTTTGACTATACTATGTTCTTAGAATGTCCATATACATTTTGGAGTAATCTTGTCTATTTCGACACAAGTTTGCTGGAATTTTGATTGGCATTGAAAGTAATCTGTAGATTGACTTGACGAGAAAGTTGACTATACTATTTTCTTAGAATTTCCATATACATTTTGGAATACTCTTGTCTATTTCTAAAGAAGTTTGCTGGGATTTTGATTGGCATTGAAAGTAACCTATAGATTGACTCGAGGAGAAAGTATGTGTTAACCACATCAAATCTTCCAATTCAATAACAAGGCATATCTCTTGGTTTATTTTGGTATTTGTTACTTTCTCACAGCAATATTTTGTGGTTTTTCATTTCACAGATCTTGCACAAATATAGTAAAATATATTTATAAATATTTCATATTATTTAAATTTTAGACTTAAAAATATATTTTCAATTGCTTATACTACATGCAATTGATTTTTGTACACTGACCTAGCATCTTAGAACTTGCTAAGATTATACTAGATTTGAGCTTAGCAAATCTACTATTTTGTAGGTTCCTTAGGATTTTCGGCATACTCAATGATATCCTCAAATCAAATAAAGGAGGTTTATTGTTTTGTTTCAATCTGCATGCTCTCTCTCTTTCTCTGACTCTGTCTCTCATTGCATTGTCTAGGATCATAGTATAACATTAAGTAGAAATTAGAAGAAATTAAGATGTTTACCCTTGCCTTGTTCTTGATTTTCAGAGAAAAGCATTTTATATTGATTGTTAAACATAATATTAGCTCTAGATTCTTTGCTTGTTTTATTTAAGCTCCTTTTTAGGGGGTTAAGGGAATTCTTTTCTTGCCCTAATTTGAAGAAAACTTTTATCTAGATAACGTTGGATTTTATTAGGTGATTTATTTTCATTTAGAGAAATGATAACTTTTTCTCACTTATTTGGTTAATATGATGGATTGAATTGATTGATTTTCAAAGTTAAATTGCTATTGAATTTATGGGATAAAGTCTACTTGGTCATGGTGTGCTGTCATTTTTATACATTGGTGAATCCTAACTGTATATTTAAAAATGTTTATACATGCAGTGTGTACATATATAGATACATATAAATATACACACATATGAAAAATTCATATTAGACTGTAGTTTTCTTGTAATATAGTAATCTGGTTTTGTTATTTTTCGTTAATAAAGACAGTACTATTAAATCCCCAAATGTGATTATTATTTTCTGTTTCTTCTTTGAGTTTTGTCAGTTTTTGTCTTACTTATTTTGAAACACTTTTTTTCTAAAAATACTAAATACTTTAAAAAGGCATTTATAAATTTATTATACGATATTGCTACATATATCACAAGCTAGCCTACACACTTTTAAGTTTAATATTTATAATTAATAGGTTTTTAGTTACATAGTTGTGAGAAACTAGAAAAATCACTTCATAATACCCTTCCATTAAACATAAAATATGTTTATTAAAGTTATACTGAAGTAAAAGACATAGTTAGTCACCACAATTCTTTAGGGTATTTTCTATAAAAATAAATAAGCCATTTGGTAGGTGAAAGTCACAGATATCCTGGTATGGAAGTAATAGAAAAACAGCATGGGGTTGAGTTTAGGTGAAATTGAAATTAATTTTCACAGTTTAGTTGCCGGGTGGTCTCAGATGACATGGCTATTTAATCTTAGCTTGTAAAGGTGTGAAAGTCATAATATAAAAACTGACACATTCAAATAGAAAAAGAGACAATATTATAATTAGGCTTCATGTCCATAGTAAAGTGTGAAAGCAAAAGATTTTTTTTTTACAAAACTCTCTGAATTGTAAGAAAAATCTATTTTTTTGGAAGATAAATAAGGATATTATATAGTTTTTATTCTCTGTATTACTTGTGGCAGAAGGTTTTCTTGGCTGATGTTTATGTTCAAGAATGATCATTTTACCAGTGCCTGAGATCAATTTTTAGAACCATTCTACTGATGGAAATATGCCTAATTGCATGGTGCAAGATCCAGTTTTTTTTTTTTTTTTTCCCTATGGAGAGTTGTTTTTAAATTAGACCACAGTATCTGTTTCCCTTCCTAATTAAGACACAATCCCATTTGCCCTGATTGCCACAAAATTGGCTGTGAAATATATCTGACAAGAACTTTGGATGTCTTTACAAATAAATTTCAATGTATCATATTTATAATTTATAACATATATAAGGCAATATTTTATATGTTAGACAAAACAAATATGACTGAGTAGATTATACTGCCTTTAGTGAACCAACATTTATACGATTATGGCCTGGAGTAGATTTACATCTATATTGGTATTTTATTTTTGAGCAAAGTAACATTATAAAATTGGAAATGTCTTTTATGCCATATATGACAATTACAATTACAGAATCATGATGACTAAAAATTACTTTTATAAACCTTCTGGAAAAGAGAAACCCTACTGAAATGACTAGTGCTTTACTACCATTAAAACCATTTTCTCATCTATATATGATTAATCTACACATACAATATATCACAATCTTATTATTTTTCATGGCAAAGACCTATATTTTATTATATATAACAAATTTTAAAATTTCTTAAATTTAGTCTCTGTAAATGGTATTTTAAGAATAAATGATACTTGATTTGGTAATGAGACTCATCTATAGCATGTATAGCAATTTTGTAGGCTAAATCTCTTTTTGTAGGCTAAATCTATAATACTATAGACTCACATATAGTACTTTGTAGGCTAAAGATAACATTCATGTGAATAAAATAATTATAATTACTTATTACTGAACATGTTAAATTTTAAAAATGCACCAAAAGTGTTTCCAAGGCTATATCTTATACTTTAATTAAATTATTTAAAATTATGTAAGAGTAAGTTTTGTATTTCCTCTTTATTTTACATAATCCTCAAAATGACTTCTCTGTTAGCTAAGATATAAGCAGAAGAGCAAACTCAATATGTGTTTACCTATGAGTTATCATACTTACGGAGAGTGGTCGATCAAAGTAAAATTTCTGCATAACATGTCTGTAAAACAAGTACCGACAGCACTGATTGTAAGCTAACATGTTTTTGGGGGTTATAGTATTAAATAAAATATATTAACAAAAACTAAATGTTTTTGCTCTCACTTAACTTTTCTTAAAATATTAAATTATTAAAGTTCAATTTCAATCACGTCTCTTAAACACACAGAATCACATTCTATTACACTGTATATAATATCTTAGGTAAATTAAACAAGATTATAGGCTTCGGGTGTAAAAGGCTAGCTACTGGATCAAGAAATAAATAAGATTTTAACACTGGAGGTTGATTAGTCCCTCATATCACAATCCAATAATCTTCTGTAGCTCATCTCCTTCGCATGTGGCCCAAGAGGTTGTAGCCCATGAGGGAAAAAGGGGAAATGAAGGATGGCATGAGGAAGATATCACAATCCAAATTTGGTTTTACCGTATATCCATTCTTCTCATATTTTATTACGCAGAAAATTGTCAGACATCTCCACCTAACTGCATGAAAAGAAAGAATAGATGCTGGAAAATATAATGTTTCTGTGTGCCTGGGAAAGAAAAATAGATTTAGGAAAAATCTGTTATTTCTTTTTTCCATAAATACCAAAAAAAAAGGAAAAAAGAAGAAAAAGAGAGCTCAAAACCATATGCATAAAATATGCATTACATTTTTTCTGGGATTTCTAAGGCAGGAGTGCTGTGACAAATACTGGATGAAGTTGCCAAAAACAACAGAGTAATGTAATTGATAAACCACAAATGCACTATTCATTTATACTTTTCTAATTTCAGAAGACCAAAATTAGATTCTCAAAGAGTAGACTGTGAGAGCTTCTTCTGCATTTAAAAATGATGTTAAATATTCATTATTACTATAAAGTGACATGCGTTGGTGGAATACTTTTTTCTTTTTTACTAAATTGGTTTGATTTTTCTTCAATGAACAAATTATATTTGTAAATTAAAAATGTATTTGTCTCTTACTGCGGAGAAAAATCAGAAAAAAAAAGGTTTGCAATAAAAAGGTAGTGTTCTAACAAATTATCACTAAACAGTATCAGTTACAGACACTATGTTAAGCAGTTTGCCTATGTATTGTTTAATTTTTATGAGATTTTACACTAAAATAGATTTTTATTATTAAAGAACCCAAATGGTTAATTTGAACTTAATGGCATCTCACTGTATGAGCTGATTCTGTGTCATGGACTACAAAAATAAAATAATACTTATTTGTTATTATAAGCATATATCCTACTCTGTAGTTAATATGCTATCTCATCCTGGTGACATTGCTTCCTTGGCTCAGGGTAGCTGGGTCTTGCTTCATTGTTATTGTTTAATTTTCCATTCAACATTCTACAGTAAGACAATATTTTTAACATTATTATTTCATTTACCGTTTCAATTTTATAAAATCTTGAAACAAAAAGTTACTAAAATTTGGTGAGTTCACTCATACTATGTATTGCTATCATTGGGAATATTTACACAAAGTGATTTATGAGATACTTATCTGAATGATACATATTCTTATATTTCCTAGCATCAAAGTAGAAATATCATCTCCCAAAACCAAACGTAAGCTAGAATTTCAAAGAGACGGAGTTGAATATTTTTGAAATGTACTTTCAACCTACTGAAAATAGAAAGTAAAATAGAATACTTATTTGTTAAAGTTCTCTTCCATATTCATTTTTTGGTTACCAAAAACTTGAAATTTTCTGGATATTTTATGGGAAAGATTACCTTGGATTTCAAGTTGTATCAGAATATAAAAACCATACATGTTTTTGAAAAAAAAAATTATCTGACAATTTTCAGTCCACTTCTGTAATTCTTAGGTTTATAGATAAAACAAGAAATTTTTCCAATGATTTGTCTGCAAAATATAGCTTAAACAACAACAACAACAACAACAAACTATCAGATTCTAAGAAAAATGAAAATGGATACAAAAGTGATTATTTTATAGAGTAAGGAGCTTTCACTGCTATGAATAGCTACTAACTTGTGACCATATTCTGCATTTCCTTTTCTCAGTTATCTTGAAAAATATGTTCATGCTCTGATTTAAAAAAAAAAAATTAGAAAAACTCAGAAATGTCTGAGAATCACACCTAACTTTATTTCACTGCAAGTACATTTTATGCATTCAGTACTGAATTTTAAAGGTGATAACTGATTTTAAATTCATCACTTCGTTACACATCACTAAAAATAAATTCTATAAATAAGCTTATTAGAGATATTTTTCCTATTTTATTAAAGATTATATTTCTTTATGGAAAGAAATAATCAAAGCAATACTTTGAGGTAAGGCAATGAAACTTGGATGCATTAAATGCTCTTACTAGTGAACCAAGAGAAAAAAATATCATTTAAAAAAACTTAAATCATACTTATACATTCCATAGTATTAAGAAATAAGGTGGTTTGTAGATGTTTGATGTTGCTGGATAGAGTGGTGAGATGACTAAGATAATTTAAAAGTGTATCATCATGTTAGTACATAGTCAAGTTTTTAAGTACTGAGACAAGTTGTTAAGCTACTCAAATCCTTAGAGACTCCCAAAGGGAGATATATATATATATATCCAATATACTTCTCACTTCTTCATAATCATGTTAGTTCAACATGATAATAGCAAAGTATTTGGGGATTATAGCTTATGCATAAATAAAATGAAAGACATCAATTTTGTAAAAGATGCAAGGGAGGAACTGGAAATATTTCTATAAGTAACTGTGCTACCAGTGAAATATGATAGTGCTATTTGAACCTAGATTTATTAGTTGTAATCCATCTTTTATGCTCTAGGGCTAGCATTAAATGTGTATTTTTAAAATAAGTATAATGATATGCTAAGAAAGGAGAATAAATAGAATCCTGTAGAAAGAAAGAAAGTGGAAGAAGAAAAATAGAAAAGAGTGAATGATCAGAAATAGTTAAAAGAAGGTATGACAATCCAACTATGCCTGTTAGTAATCTTATAAACTGTGAATGGTTTAAGTATTCTGAATAAAAGACAAAGACTATAATAATGAATTTTTTAAAATAACAAAATGGTGTGTATATATACACAGTGAGATACTATTTATTTTCAAAAAATAAGGAAATTCTGTGATTTGTGACGATGTGGATGAACCTAGAGGACATTATGTTAAGTGAAATAAGTCAAGCACAAAAACACAAATACTTCATGATCTCACTTACTCGTGGAATCTAAGAAAGTTGAACTCACAGAAGTAGAGAGTAGAATGATAGTTACCAAAATATGTTAATTAGCTTGATTTAATCATTGTGTTATGTATACATATATCAAAATAGCACATTATACTGCGTAATATATGTAGTTATTATTTCTTAATTAAAAATAAAAAAATCAAGACCCAACTAGTCCTTCTCTTTTTATTTTCTTTCAACGGGGTCTCACTTTGGGTCTCACAATGTCACCCAGGCTGGAGTGCAGTGGCACAATCACTGCTCACTGCACCCTGGATCTCTCAGGCTTAAGAGATCTTCCTCAGCTAAAACCACAGGCACAAAAGGTTCACCACGCAAGTTAATTTTTGCACTTTTTGTAGAGATGACGTTTCACCCTGTTGCCCAGCCCGGTCTCAAACTGCTGAACTAAAGCAATCCACCTGACTCAGCCTCCCAAAGTGCTAGGATTACAGGTGTGAGCTACCATGTCTGGCTGAAGAAACATACTTTAAATATAAGGACACACAGATTGAAAGTAAAGAAAAATACAGTATGCTAAGATTGGCCAGTAGAAAATTGGATTAGTTAAATTCATTTCAGACAAAAGCTAGACTACAGCAAAAGAAATGATCAGAGATGGAAAGGAGCATTACATATTGATAAAGGAGTCAAATCTAGAGGAAGACATAATGATCCTTAATGTATATGTACCTAAGAAGAGAGCCTCAAAATATGTGAGGTAAACATTGTGTAAGTTTAAGGAAAAATCCACTATGATAGTGGGAAATTTCAACACGAACCTATCAGTAACTCAGCAGTCAGTAGATCAGGAGGGATGTAAATGAAATGGACAACACTATCATCAATTGGGTCTAATTACCATTTCTTGATCACTTCATCCAACAACAGCAAGTTACACTTTCATCTCAAGATCACATGAAACTTTCACAAAGATAGTTTAAATTTGGGGCCATAAAACACACCTAACAAATGTTTAAAAATTAAAATCATACAAAGTTTAACCTTGGATCACAATAAAATAAACTAGATTGGAAAAAAGACCAAAATTAAGTATAAGATAAAATTGCATTTTTTTTTTTTTTAATTTTGCAGAGACAGAGGAGTCTTGCTTTGTCACCCAGGCTGGAGTGCAGAGGCACAATTACAGCTCAGTACAATCTGGAACTCCTTGGCTGAGACAATCTTCCTGCTTCAGGTTCTCCAGTAGCCAGGACTAGAGGCATATGTCACTATGCACAGCTAATTTTTTAAAATTATTTTTTGGAAATATGATGTCTCACTATGTTGCCCAGGCTGGTCTTGAATTCCTGGCCCCAAGCAATCCTCTTTCCTTGACCTCCCAAAGTTTTGCAATTATATGCATCATCCACTGTGCCCAGCCTAAAATCTGCACTTCTAAATAATGTATGGTTAAAATAGTTTGAACTAAATGAAAATAAAATAAAAATGTTAACATTTGTGGGATGCAGTAAAAACAGTACTTAGAGGGAATTTTACAGCATTGAATGTGTTTATTTGAAAAGAAGAAAAACTTGTTTTTATCTTACAAAACTAGAAAGAAAGAAAATTAAATCCAAAGTAAGCAGAAGAAAATAATTTATAAATTAGACTAGAAATCAATTAAATTAAAAACAGATAACCAATAGAAACAGATTAAACCTGTGTCTTTGAAAAAATAATAAAGTTGATAATCCTTTAGTCAGGCTATCCCTCCAAAAAAAGAGAGAATATATAAATTTTTATCAGAAATGAAATTGGGGCCATCACCACTATGATTTCATGGACATTTCAAGAATAATAAAGGAATATTAAGAAACACTCTATGATCACAGTTAGATGAAATGGACAATTCCTCGAAAGATACAATCTGCCAAAACTCACACGAAAACAAATAGATAATAGCGGAAGTTGAGCCAATGTTTAATAACTAAATCAGAAAAAGCCAGGTCTTGATGGCTTCGCTGGTACATTTTAGGCAAGAAATAATACTGATTCTCCACAATCTCTCGCAGAAAATAGAAGCAAATGAAATACCTCCTAACTCATACTATGAAGCCAATGTTACCTTAATATCAAAACCAGACAAGAACCTTGTAAGAAATGTGTATTACAGACCAATATTTCTAATACACATAGATGTACATATTCTTAACAAAATGTAAGCATTATGAATTCAGCAATGTGTAAAAGCATTATGCACTATGAACAATTGAGATTTGTGTCAGTATGCAAGACTGGTTCAGTTTTCCAAAAATCCATTTATGTAATTCACGATATCAACAGGCTAAAGGAAAAAAACACATGCAATCCCATGCTATTGTATTAATAGATGTAGAAAAAGGATCTGACAACATCGAATAGCCGTTTATGATAAACTCTTAACGAACAAGGAGCAGAGCGGAGATTCTTTGGCATGAAATGCTTTCACACAGATCAGAATAAAGCATGAATGTCCTCTCTCATTACTACTATTCAACATTCTACTGGAAGACCTAGACAATGCAGAAGATCATGAAAAGAAAATATAAAATATATCAATTAAAAGGAGGGATAAACATCTTTGTTCACATATGATATAATTATTTATGTAAGAATTGCCAAAGAATTAAAAAAAAAAAAACTACTGAAACTAATAAGTAATTTTGGCAAAGTTTCAAGGTGCAAGGTTAATATACACAAGTCAATTGCCTTCCTGTTTATCAGTAAGAAAAAAATGAACTTTGAAATTAAAAACATATCATTAAAATTAGTACCCAAAATACAAACACTGAGGTATTAATCTGACAAAATATGTATACGATCTATACAAGGAAAACTACATAACTCTGATGAAAGAAATAAAAGAAGATTTCAATGAATGAAGATGTTTCAAGCTCATGAACAAAAAGACTCAATGTTGTTAATATGTCAGGTTTTCCCAACTTAGCCTAAAGATACAATGCAACATCAAGAAAGATCTTAACAAATTATTTTATGGATATTGACAATGTGATTCTAAAGTTTATATTAAAGGGAAATGATTCAGAAGAGCCAACACAACAGCAAAGGACAGAGAACTGATGCTAAGCAACTTTAAGACTCATATGAGACTATGATAATAAAGATATACTGTTAATGGTGAAATAATCAATCAATCAATCAGTGGAACAGAATAAAATGCCCAAAAATCAACCCTCACATACACAGTCAAATGATTTTTTATTAATAAAGTGAGACAAACCAATGGAAAAATGATGCTGAAAGGAAAAATAATGCTGGAACAACTAGACATGCACATGATTTTTTTTTTTTAAAGGAAACTAGAAACAGACCTTACACATATCAAATTATCTCAAAATGAACCATATGCCTAAGTTTAAAATGCAAAATGATAAAATTTCTAGATGATAGCATAGATAAAAGCTAGGTAATCTTGAGTTCAGAGATGACATTTTATGTATATAACACCAAAACACTATACATGAAAAAAATCAGGTAATTTGGACGTTATCAGAATAAAATCTTCCACTCTCCTAATGACAGTGTTTAGGGAATGCAAAGTCAAGCAACAGGCTGGGAGAAAATAATTGCAAAACACATATCTAATAAACAGCTTTTATCCAAATATACAAATAACTCTTAAAACTCAACAGTAAGAAAAACATTTTAATTAAAAAAATGGGCAAAATTCAGGCTCAGGCATTTTATCAAAGAAGATCTATAAATGGCAAATCAGTATATGATAAGGGAAATGAATTGCAAATTAAAACCACAAAAAGATACCACTACACACCTATTAGAATGGCTAAAATCCAAAATGCTGACACCACCAATTGCCGTCCAGGTTGTGGAGCAACAGGAACTCTCATTCATTGCTTGTGCAAATACAAAATGGTACAGCTACTTTTAAAGACAGTCTAGCAGTTTCTTATGAAGCTAAAGAGTCTTACCATATGTTCCAGTAATCACACTCTTTGGTATTTTCTCAAACGAGTTGAAAACTTGTGTCCACACAAAAAAACTGCACCCAAATGTTTAAAGCAGCTTTATTCCTAATTGCTAAAACTTAGAAGCAACCAAAATGTCCTTCAAAAGGTGAATGAATAAACAAATTGTGGTGCATCCATAGGATAGAATATTATTTAGCGAAAGAAAGAAATCTATCCCATGAAATAAATTAAGGAAACTTTAAATGAATATTGCTATGTGAAAAAGTCCTATTTGAAAAGGCTATATAGTATGTAATTCCAACTATATGACATTCTGGAAAGGGCAAAACTAAAGAGACAGTAAAAACATTAGTAGTTGCCAGTATCTTGAGCAGAGAAAGGAAAGAACAGGCAGAACACAGAGGATTTTGGGGGCAGTGAAATCATTTGTATGACAGCGTAATGACAGATAAAGGTCATTATGTATTGGGGAAAACCCAGAGAACTCTACAAATGAAGGTGCAAACCACAAAATAAACTCTACATTTTCCTTATTAATAATGTATCAATATTGCTTGATCAATTACAATGAATGTTCCACAGTAACGGAAGATGTTAATAATCAGGAAAATCAGAGGGGGCATTTGGGAACCTTTTACTCTTTGTTAATTTTTTTCTGTAAACTTAAAACTGCTCTAAAATTGAATTATATTAATTTAAAAAACAAGATGAGTTTTTTTTAGTTGTTGTTTTCCAATAATTATTTTATAAATAATAAAATAGCCTAATAATATAGATGAATATTAATCCAAAATAAAAATGCAAGGGGTTTATAAGCAGAAAAGTTATGTAAGAAATTATAAAGAAAAATAGCAAAAACTTTGACATAAAAATTAACTCTATAAAAAAGAAAATAGTAAATATTCAACTAAAATTAGAAAAAGACAAATGAGAATAAGTATTTGTGAGATATTAGAAAATAAAGGTCAATATCTTAAAGCAGCATAATTTAGTCCTTTCTGTAACAGAAATTAGTACTTATGACTGGGGTACTGCCTCAAAAACTAAAATCAAATATTTATAGCATTGTTTTAGGGTTCAGCAGTAGGTAGTGAGAAAAATATATATATTATCAGGGTATGAGACAGTATCCAAATTTTATAGTGCAAAATATTTAGTGCAACGCACCAGCAAATAATTGGAAAACACATAATACACCTAATTTACCTAGGATTGGTGGGTAATGGGAGGTTAAAAACAGCTTATTGGTAGCACATGATTTTTGCTCTTTGCTGTGTTTGACAAGGCATTATAAGAAGCTTATAGCTAAGCAAAGCATTAGCCATTTTGCGAGCAAGAATAAAAGGGAATAGAAAAGAGTAAATAAATTTAGGCATCAGGATGGAAAAAACAAACTGATAAGTTTGTCAATATTAAATGATAAGAATGAATGTATTTTAGAAAAGAAGACCTTGAAATATAACTAATCCTGCTACAAGAACTAAAACAACGCCATCATGAGACTCAGTGTTCATAACTAGAAATGAATTAAGGTAGTGCCTGAGAATTCCTCTTTATTATACCCTTGTTTGGCTCTGTTCTTACATAAAGATCATATTAAGAAAGCATTGTTCAAAAATGAGTACACATTATAGGAAATTACTCAAAAACCCAGTACTTGCAATATATAAATGCTGGTTTAGAAGAAGTAAAAATGTACTGCTGATATGCGAATATGCTATATTTCATTTATCCTAATAGATGTGGTAAAAAGCTGTACAGATCTATACAGCTAATCTACTTAATATAATTTTTCAGTTTTGAGAAACACAAATTGTTTTGCTGTTCAGTTCAATTTCTAATCTATGTTTAAGTTCATTACATAAAATTCATGAATTTATACCAGAATTCTAAGCAAATAGAATTTGTGGCATTGGAAAAATAGGAATCTGTTATTGTCTAAGTGAATTATGACTACAGAGAAGATAAAATATTTAAAAAACATATTTTCTAAAATATATATATATTTTAGATATACATATATATATATATTCCCCCCCCCCCTTATTTTCTGAACCTTTTTTTGGCTGAACCTTTCCATAGTACAGAAATATCATGCAAAAAAGTTCGTTCTCAGTCAAGGTTTAAAATAATTTTCTTAAACAGAAAATCCACCTAATATTCATCTAAATTTCTTTCCATATAGAAGATTTTTGGATATACAGAGTATAATTACAATATATCATTCAAAGTTACACTGTAAATGAATGAGATATGTAGCAAAAGAAAATGTGCTTTGGATCCTTTACATATTATCATTGAAGCAAAGTAATAAGATCATATTTTCTGTTAGGAATATTATCCAGATGGTGCCTTCTCTCCTATATTATTATTATTATTAGTCTGTTCCAATATTAGGTTACTTTAATAATATAGTGGAGGAGATTTAGCCATATCAGTGTAAAATAACATTATACAGTATAGACAAAAATAAAAACTTTGAATTTAAGAATTTTATACTAAAATTAAAATGATTTAACACAAAATTCTTCAAAAATCCTACAAGTCATTTCCATTTTTTGATTTAGAGGTCATTTTTATTTGAAATAGCAATGCGTTCACTCTATTGCTGAAATGATAGTTTATTCTAGGCAAAAATAAATTAATTTAAGAGGTTTTTAACTTTTTCCTCTCCAGGATCTTTATACTTTACTTCTTATTTCTTTTTTTAACTGATACCCTTGCTTGTTGATATCACAGCCTCACAACCTTATTCACCTCAGCAGGGAGCATCACATAAAAGAGATGCTTGAAAGGGTAATGGCATTCACTGCATTGCTAATCTATTCTTTCAACCACTGATTAGCATTGAAATTGATTTTGAACTCCTTGTGACTAAAATGACATTAATTTAGCATTTGCTGTTAGAAACATAGCACTTATTTCATGTTAGCAGGTGATGACACATGATTAATTTGATAACTTGATGGTTCCAACTCTTTACAAGCATCAAAAATGTTAGCCGAAAAGAACTCTGAAAGAGAAAGTAATTGTAAATGTCTTTGAATACTAAAGACCGAAAAGTCCTCCTTCTGTGGGAAGTATTTGGACTAGATAGTTTCTGTGTATGCTGTGTATGCATTCAACACTGGAATTCACATCAGTATCTTCTTTGTGATAACTCAGAGGTTCTCAATTCTAGCTGAGTGTTAGAATCACCTAAAGAACTTTAAAAATATTGGCACCTTGATCCCAACCCCAGAGGTCCTGATTTATTTGGTGAGGTATAGTGTCAAGTCACATCAACACATGCCTTGACACCAAAACTCACCAAATAAATATATATAGTGGTATACCATATATAATATACAGTGTACAACATGATGTTTTGAAATATACCTACACTGTGAAATGACTCAATCAAGCTAATTAACATACACATTACCTCATGTACTTATTATTTGTCGTTAGAAAACAAAAATCTCTCAGCAATTTTCAGGTTAAAATACATTATTACTAACTATAGTCACCATGTTGTACCATAGACGTGTAGAATTTATTTCTCCCATCTAACTGAAATTTTGTATATTTTAACCAACATCTTCCCAACTTCTCATCCTCTAAGCCCATGGAAACCATTCTACTCTCTTCCTCTATGAGTTCAACATTTTCTACCTAGAAGTCACTGATGAGAAGCAGTGATTAAATATTTTGTTTAAATTTCAACTATTATTGTAGATACAATGGGTACATATGTAGGTTTGTTACATAAAAACACTTTGTAATACTGGTGTTTGGGGGTACACAGCCATAACAAATGAAATAGTGTCTTTGGCATCAACATGGTTGGAACTGGAGGCCATAATCCTTAATGAGAACCAATTTTAACTCAGTCTTTAAGTACCCACACTGATGTATGCCTCTTGTCATGGAATTACCCATGTATGTTCCAAAACTGTAAATAGTAAGTATAAATATTAAATATTTTTTTCTGATTCTCATATAGGAATTTGTGCAAGTGAAAAGGACAGTAATATTTCCCTCATAATATATGTAAAACAAATCGTGCTTCATTTTAATGTCAAACATTTTCAACACTTTTCAGTAAAATAATTTTTAATCACAAAGGTAAAATATTAGTATAATTTATTTTTAAATCTCCAAAATATTATTAGAGGATAGAACCATATTAAAAATAAAATTTAAAATATAAACTCTCTTAGTCGATGTATTAGAATGAAATATTCATTCCCACTATTTCATCCGATTGCTCTTTACAATTATTCATTTTTTGTTAGAAATAATAAAATATTCAACAGAAAAAAAAATCAATCCAAAAACAAATAAACAAACAAAGACAGAGGATCAGGATTCTAGGCATGACTCTGCAGCTCACTTGCTGTAAGATTTAGGTAAACTTTTAATCCTGCTTCTCTTCACTTTCATAAAACATTAGGCTTGCAGTAAGTTAATTCTAATATTCTTTTGAGGCATTTACTCCCCCCAAATTAATTCCTCATACTACAGGAAAATTAAACTACTCACTTTGGATCTATTTCCAAACCACATTTAGTTTGATTGGCACTACAAAGGCACTGAAAAAATACTTGTGAAATAAATGAATGACTGTTTCCTTCATTTTACTGAATATTTTACTTTAAATCCTACATATTTTTCAAAAAATAAGGTTTTATCTTTAGCTTCTGCAATATTGCTTTGCAGGATCCTTAATCAAACCTTATCTCACAAATATTATTTCATTAATACCACTCTCAAACTACTTTTTATTTATATTACTAATTAATAACAACAATGTTGATTTTTCCTTACACAGGACCTGATACTTTTAACATGCATTCACGTGTATATATCTTGCCACGATTCTTACATGGTGTGGTGTTCAAGGGCAGTGTCGTGATCTCATGTAACAGATGAGGAAACAGCATTTTTCTTTGGAAGCTGAAAAGTGATAGAACATCTCATTTAAAGCTGTATTTCTCTTAATTATATTGCCAGCATTTGAATGCAGATATTGTGCACAAATTCTAAAATGGATCCCAACGATAGGCCTTTGTGTAAACCACTTCACTTCTGTGTACACCAGATCTATCGATTTGCTTCTAATAAGCAGAATACCACAAATGTGATGAAATGTCACTTCGGAAATTGGGTGATAAACAACTGTGACCTACCTCACTTTCTTTCTATTTTGTTTTTTTCTTTCTCTCACTTCTCTCAGGATTTGCTCTGATAAAGCAAGCCATCGTGCCGTGAGCTACCTTACGAAGAGGATCACCTGGCAAGAAATGAAAGGCGATCATTGGCCAAAAGCCAGCACGGAATTGAAGCCCTCCTTGCTAAACCACCTGAGCTGAATCCTGCCAACAATCAGGTGAATGAGTTTGGAAGCAGATCCTTCCTCAGCCAAGACTCTAGATGATGCAGCCCCAGCTGACAGCTGGATTGAAGCCTGTGAGAACATGAAGAAGACTAAGCCATGCCCAGATACGTGAAAAAAAGGAACTGAGATAACCCATATTACTGTTTTATGGCACTGAGTTTTGAAATAATTTTTGACACTTTCAACACTGTTTCTAAGTAGTAGAAACTAGGAATAATTAAGAGAGTTAAGTGATTGTACAAAGAATCCCTAGCAAAGTCCAAATACACCACTTATCTGTTTGTTAGACAAGTCCTAACTCCTTAATTTTCTCACATGCAAAACTCACTGACATATCTGCTTTTGTAATATCAAAGAGATATTTTGATGACTAAGTAAAAGAATAATGCATGTGAATTGCTATACTAAAATAGTTGTAAGCTGGACCAGGTAAAACAAATAATAAATACGAATGAATACATAGCATCTGTGCATTATTTTAAAACAAATTAAATTCATAACTCCCAAACGGAAATAAAAATACATCTACATCTATCTCACTTCAAGAACACCACTCTGTATTCATTCCTACAAGGCTTCTTTCTATACTACAAACAACTGCCCTCATTACTACCTCAGGGTTTTGTTCTTTTTCTTCCTTCTGCTAAAATGCTCTTCGATCTGACTGGATGCAGCTCTTTGCATGAACATTTACCCTTTGTCCATCTGGAGCTAGCTCCTCTTTAAAGAGGACTTTCTTGACTATTCTTAATACAGCATGAGCTTATCCTCACTCCCATCACTCTCTGTCCCTTTATCCTACCTTACGTTATTATATAGCACTTAACTCTATTGTTTACTATGTTACTTGTTGTTTACTTTATTCTTTTTCCGCCACAAAGGAAAAGTTAACCTTAAGGGAATAATGACTTTGTCTATTATGCTTAATGAGCATTGGACCAAAAAATACAGAGACCACCATATGCATAATGATGCTGAAAGAATACATAGTAATGAAATGAACAACCACATGTATCCGAAGATAAATGGTTGGTAAAGTATATGCTATCTCTAACTATCAAGTTTCTCTGAACTTCGAAAGTCAAAAGCTTAGAGTAAAATTTGTGTAGCAATTAGTAGCTAAAAACGGAGAACAAAAAATCAAAATAATCTTTTCAATTTTATGTTGAAATAATCTGATAAATTTTAAATAAAGAAAATCAGAAGTTAAGATAATGTTATCAATCAACAGATAAACTGTCAGGAAGAATATAGATCCACTGTAGTTAACATAAGACAGAATTTAAAGGAGCATAATACATAGGTGAGCAAGAGGGTACAGAAGGCAACAGGACCCAACAGCTGTCTAAAGAAACAAAAGGGACTTCATCAAGCAACTGTCAAAAGACAAAAGCAAAAGTGAAGGACAAATTGCAAGAGAAGAAAAGCCATTGTTATCAGGTTAAATGTATTTACCTTTGGCAGCTACTGAAATAAATAAATTCCTATCTCACAGTAACTCACTACATCTGGTATGTTTTGACACCCCGAATAGCATGTTAATTGATTTTGATGCTATTTTATTTAAACCAATCAATTTTTTCCATCTAATACTTGTCTGATCAAAGGCACTTTTGGCCCTTCCTTATCTCCAGTTATTGACAATGTCTGGCATATTGTATATGTTTAATAAATGTGGGTTTCCTGATGGATAAACACAACCTATTTTTCACTTCTAATGCTAAAGAAATTTCATTTTTCTTCAACAAATCTATGTAAGTATTGTTAAAAATGTAAAATAGATGAATACCGTTAATAGAATAAAAATGTACAACAGATTTACCTCTTTTTAGAAATAGAAGAATTCAAGACATTTTTTTCCTAATAACTGTCAGAATAGTTTGATATTATTTGATAAAATGGCACATTTTATGTTTTTAAATCTTCTACTGTAATATGGAAAATGAAGATCAATAGGTGTTGATCTTGAAAATAAAATTAAGAAGACTGAAATGTTACCTTACCATAAAATGATTATTCTGACAATGCTTTTGCCACATTCGAGGTGAAAATCATGACAAGAGTCTATGGTACTGCCATTTTAAAATAAGTAAACCAGTAAAAAAAAAAAAAAAAAAAAAAAAAAAAAAAAATGAATGAATCTCACAGAACAACTTGCGGATAACAAAAATTAAAATGTGACGATTAAAGTCTCAGGAAGATAAACACGTAAGATATGTTTCACTGAAGTCGAAGAAAAATAAAATTCAAGAAAAATCTCTAAGGTATGGCATGACTTTTAAAAGCTGCTATAAATGAAAGAAAATAAACAAAACAAGTGCATGTGCCATTAAATATTTGGTTCGTCTTCAAAAAGTCTGTGTGTGTGTGCGTGTGTGTGTGTGTAAATAAACATATACCAGAAAATAGCCTTCCACTTGCCCACAGTGCGGTGCAGTACACAGTACACTACAGCAGGAGTTTGTCATGGTACTTCTATGATTTGAAACTTTATCATAAAAACACATGACTGATGTACAACTTACAGTTAAATATGCCATTCTATAAATAGCAATAAACATTGCTTCCTGGTGAAGAGTTTATACACTAAGGCCAAATGACATGTTTGGGATACTGAGAGCCTTGTTTAGTATACGGAACATAAAGTATATAAACACGTTAGTTGAATGAAAGAAAAAATAATTTCTCCAATAGCAGATGCACTGATATGTATCTTGATCATGTCACAGAGCTTGGCCCTAAAGAGCTGCGATCTTAACCTTCTTATCTATAATGACTCAATATATGTTCCTGCGTTACTGTCTTTTTAAAACATCAAAAACATCATGCGAAAAATTTGAAACTAAGAGAAAAAGATGGAAGAGAGGAAATTATAGTCATTAAAACATATATTTTCTTGATATGGGGTGAGATTAATGAAACTGTAGAAATATTTCCAAAATACTTGGGGTGAAATGGGGATGAGCTTAATGGAATATTTCAAAAATATTAGAAGAAATAAATATTGAAAGATGAATACATGAAAGTTGTGTGAATGCTGAACTTAAAGACTATTAATCAATAAAACTATAAATACAAATAAAACAATTCAATGTTAGATTATGAAAGCAAAAGGTATCTATGAAAACAAGGATAACTGGTGAACACTGAGACTAGAGAACCTGGGAGGTCCCTAAGCTTTGATTTCTAAGCAAACACTCCCTTAAGAGCTTAACTTTGTTCAAGTGTTATCATTTCATTAAAATCTTGAATAATCTTTCCATTTGATTTGAGATTCTGGAAAATAAAATTTTAATGTTATTTTTTTCCTGTGGTATTTTTGCCAAGTATTTTTTAACATAAAACTGAACTTACATATTTCCTATTTTTGTTGGACTTTTAGTCCTGATAGAGAAGTTTCCTTACTCCCTAGAGAGAAATTCACCCACATCTTCTTTTAATAGCTTTTTATGTTTGTTTGCTTTGCTTGGCATATTTACATAATTAATCCAAAAAAGATAAATTTGGAAGTTAACTCATTGCATATGGCAGGATAAATCTTCTCTTTTATGTTTCTTCTTAACTGTTTAGTTTTCTGTTTGTCTCAATGAATGTTATTTTAGTGTGTTGATTGTGAAATCAGCCACTTTCTTGTTTGGACTGTGAAAGTGATTTTTGGGAAGATTCCCAGATGTATATTCAGGTTATATGTAAATAAAGTTTATGTTATGTTTTTCTTTCCAATTTCAATGATTTTGTCTCACTTAATTGATGTGGCTAATATTTCCAAATTGTTGTGGTTAAAATGACAAAGGGTCTGATATTTTACCTACTTGCCAACTAATAAATTAGAATGCCACAGTTCCAACTTTGCTAACAGACAGCATGAGACTTCTGGGTCAAATACAAAGGATTTTATTATTTACACCAAAGCAAACAGAAGGGGCTTCATATTTCTATTGGTTCTTGTTCTCCAAGTTCCACACGGGTGATTTGGAGCAACCTACAATGTTCCACATGGGTGATTTGGAGCAGACACAATGGTTTGTGTCACAAATGATGAACTCCCAACTTAGGACATCTCTAATCTTACAGGGAGAAAACAAACAAACCTGTCCAATTTTTATTCAAGGATAAAATAGATATATATATTATCTTCATTATCCTGGTCAGTGAACATGTCTACCCTCTGCTCTGTAGGGTGATATTATTCCTGCTTCCAAACTGTTTATCATAAAAACACACTTGAGAATATATTCTGGAAAAAAATTGATACAGACCTTTAGAGATACCATGAAGAATTTTCTCCCAACATAATGTTAAGTAGTAATGAAGATAAGATAAATCCCTTTTTGTTTGTTGGTTTCTCATCAGGTGGAAAAGCTCTTAGCATTTATGCATTAAGTTAGTGTCTGGCTTTAGTGCTGAGATATAATAATTCTAACATGCTAAGAATATATTAATTGATACTAAATTATTGACTGTCTTTTTAACAGAATTGAGGTAATATTTTGTCAAACGTCTTTTAAGAATCTACAGAAATAATCATATGCTAATTTTATCTGCCTATATTAATGTATAATAATGGATAAATTAGTGGCTAAATGAAGATAATAATAGACTTATTAATGTATCTCTATTATGATAAATTAGAGAAATAATTCTAAGATAATCCCTAAAGACCTGTATCCATGTTTAATATCCTCAATTTGAGTGTAAGAATGACCTGTAACTTCGTTTTTGAATATAGCAAAGGGAAGGTAACATTATTCCCATGATTACATTAAGTATCATAATATGACAAGAATAAAGAGATACCGAAGATGCATTTAAGGTTCCTAGTCAGTTTACTTTTAAGTTAATCAAAAAATAAATTGTACTGGATGAGTTTGATGTAATCAGGTTAGCCATTTAGAAGAGGGTCTAGGGATCAGACAGTAGAAATCTGAGACTAGAAGCAGCAGAAATGTTCTTCTGGACATGAATAAGCAAACAGCCGGGTTTGAACTCTCAGTGGACAGAGGCAACTTCGTGGAACTGGGAACCTCAAGTCTACAACTAAAGGAAGTGAATAATGCCAACAATCCTGTGATCTTGGGAGGGCACCCAAGACCTCAGATGAGACACCTTGATTGCTGCGTTGGAAGACCCTGCCCGAAGAATCGGTTAAGGTATGCTTGAACTTCTGAGCTGTAAAACTGTGAGATAAAGAAATAAATTGTTTCAAGATGCTAAGCTTGAGATAATTTGTTATGCAGCAATATAAATCAATACATTTTGTAGTAAATGCACTAGATTTATCAATGCACATAATTCATTTCAATGAATTCTGAGATAAACCTTATTTTAAAGTATTTTTAAAGGTGATATTGCCTTTGGTTTGGTAATATTTTATTTAAGGCTTTTATATTCATAAGGGAATTTGGGATGTAGTGCTTTTTAGTCATGTAGCATTCTTGTATTTTAGACGACTACAGTTCACAATAAATTTGATAAGCATTTTATGTTAAAAATATATTCATTCTACCCTGACACTTGAATGTTCATTTAGTCATTGACATTTAGGGTTCAAAATTAATAAGAAGGTAGGTGGAGGTATTTTTTCTGTTTTCTTTATGAATGCATTTGAAGCAACTGGGACCATGATTTTAAAATTATGGTTGGTCCATTACATTTCTTGATGAATGAAAAAGTAATTATTTTGTCATTGCTTTTTATAAGTCAGTATTGTGCATGAGTTGGCTATAGCTAACTTTATTCCCATACTTTCATAGATTCTCCACTTACCATGTATGCATGTATATACATATTTGCTCATTCATTTGTTCATTTTTATTATTATTTGTTGCTGTTGGCATTGAAATGTTTAGAATTGTATACCTGGGTCTTTATATTCATCCTGCTCATTACTTGGATGGTACAATCTAGATATCTTATTTACTTATATCTGTTTTCACCTCTAGAAAAAGAGTTTTTATTGTATCTTGGGTAACATTTTTTCTTTTGTTCTTGTTGCAGCTAATCTTTATATCTTCTATTTTAACCTTCCTTTCTTATTTTTCTCTTTCACTGTCTTGCATTTACTACTTTTTAGGAAAAAAAGAGACAACAAAATTTAGGTTTCTAGCTCATTATTTCTAACGTATTAATTCTGCTATTCAGCCTTTCTATTTAGCTTTGTTACTATAATTGTTAGACATATTTCAAGGAATTCTAATTGCCTCATTTTATCTTTGGTTTTAACCATTTTAGTTTTTAAGATGAGTTGTCCACCATATACACAAATGCCATCTGTAAATATTAATTCAACAATATATTTCAGTACATTGCATTTTAGACTTTTCTATACCTTGAAGCTACTGCATTTCACTAGAAAAAAGACCTAATCATTGCATTATGCAGTTTAGTTCTGTGTGAGAAGTTTTTTAAAAAATGAAAGAAATTGTGTGTGTGTGTGTGTGTGTGTGAGAGAGAGAGAGAGAGAGAGAGAGAGAGAGAGAGAGAGATGTTTGAAAGGGGATGTTAAATTACTAAATGGTAATGAAAAAAATAGAGCAGGTTAAGGAGATAGCGACTACAGTGGGCAGTAGGGGGTGCAACTTTATATAGAATGGTTAGAAAAGTCTTTGATTAGGTGACCCTTAAACAGAGACGAGAGGAAGTGAAAGGGTGAAAGAGCAAGTCATGCAGAAACTAAAGAAGAAATTTTGGGGGAGGAAAAATGACTCTTTTATGAAAATGTTCTTTCAGTGTATACAAGCATTAATGTTTACAAAAACGTACTCCTATATCTTCTACAGAAAATGTTATAGATTTTTGTGTGTGTGTGTTTATCAGTTAGCTATTTCTGAGTAACAATTTACCCTAATATAAAATGGTTTAAAATATCAGGTGTTTATTATTCTCACGAGTCTGTGTGTTAGCCAGGTTGGTCTACTGAAGTGGATGAAGTTCAGCTTATCTCTCCTAGACTTACATGTTTGAAATGAGCAGGTGGGTTAGCTGGAGGCCTGTTACCCTAAGAGAGCTGCAATTGGGATGCTCCACCATGTAATTTATTGTCCTCCTCCAGTTTATCCTGTCTGGTTCTCAGGGCAGTGGAAGGTTCTGAAAATAGAGAGTGAAAATGTGCAAATAATTTTCAAGATTTTGCTTGTATTAAAATTGCTACAGTCTCATTGTGCAAAGCAGGTTATACAGTTTAACAAAAAGAGTGAAATCTGACTACAAAGTTATAAAAGAAAGGACATATACAGTGGGAACACTTAAATGGGGTCATTAGTGCAATCAATCAATATTGATTTAACATAAATCAATATAAATCAATAATTACTCTGAGAATTTGAATTATGTTCAATTACCATTTATTTGATGGTTGTAGGCTTTGTATCTCAAAGCATCTGTTCACTCATATGTAGCTGCTATTTCTGTATATCATAGTCAAACTCAGCTAATTGTAGAGAAAGCATGCTGCCTTGTAATATAAATCAATTACATATCTTAAATGTTTAAATTTCTTATTTTTGTGGGTACATAGTAGTTGTATATATTCATGAAGTACATGAGATATTTTGATGCAGACATGCAATACATAATAATTACATCATGGAAAATGAGATGCCTGTCACCTCAAGAATTTATCCTTTCTGTTACAAACAATCCAATTATACTCTTTTACTTTAAATGGTACAATTAAATTATTATTGACTATAGTCACCGTGTAGTGCTGTCAAATACTAAATCTTATTTACTCCTTCTATTTTTTGTACCCAGTAACTATCCTCAGCTCCTCCCACTCCGCACACTCACCCATCCCAGCCTCTCCTAACCATCCTTCTACTGTCTATCTCCATGAGTTCAATTGTTTTGAATTTTAGATCCCACAAATAAGTGAGAACATGTTATGTTTGTTGCTTTCTTCTTGGCTTATTTTACTTAACATAATAACCTCCAGTTCCATCCATGTTGTTGCAAATGAAAGGATCTCATTCTTTTTATGGCTGAATAGTACTCCATTGTTTATACGTACCACATTTTCTTTATCCACTCATCTGTTGATGGACACTTAGGCTGGTTACTTACAAGTCTTCACTATTGCGAAGAGTGCTGCAATAAACACAGGAGTGCAGATATTTCTTTGATATACTGATTTCCTTTCTTTTGGGTATATACCCAGCAGTGGGATTGCTGGATCATATGGTACCTCTATTTTTAGTTTTATGAGAACCTCCAGATTGCTATTCATAGTGGTCGTACTAATGCACATTCACATCAACAATATAGGACGTTTCTCTTTTCTCCATATCCTCGCCAGCATTTGTTATTGCCTGTTGTTTGCGTATAAACGATTTTGACTGGGGTGAGATGGTATCTCGTGGTAGTTTTGATTTGCATTTCTCTGATGGCCAGTGATACAGAGCACCTTTCATATACCTGTTTGTCACTTGTATGTCTTCTTTTGAGAAATCTCTACTCAGACCTTTTGCCTATTTTTAATCAGATTATGATATTTCTTTCCTGTAGAGTTGTTAGAGCTCTTTATATATTCTGGTTATTAATTCTTTCTCAGATGAGTAGTTTGCAAATATTTTCTCTCATTCTGTGAGCTGTCTCTTCACTTTATTTACTGTTTCCTTTACTGTGCAGAAGCTTTTGACTTGATCTGATTCCATTTGTCCATTTTTGCTTCAGTTGCCTTGTGCTTGTGGCATATTACTCAAGAAATCTCCGCCCAGTCCAATGTTCTGGAGAGTTTCCCCCAATGTTTTCCTGTAGTAGTTTCATAATTTGAGGTCTTAGATTTAAGCCTTTAATTCATTCTGACTTGATTTTTTATATGGCTAGAGATAGGAGTTTAGTTTCATTCTTCTGCATATGGCTATTCAGTTTTCCCAGTACCATTTGTTGATGATACTATATTTTCCCCAATGTATGTTCTTGACACCTTGTTGAAAATGAGTTCACTATAGGTGTGTGAATTTGTTTATGGGTTCTCTATTCTGTTTCCTTGGTCTATGTGTCTGTTTTTATGCCAGTACTATGCTGTTTTTGGTTATTATACCTTTGTAGCATAATTTGAAGTAAGGTAATGCGATTCTTCCAGTTTTGTACACATTGCTTAGAAGAGCTTTGGCTATTCTGGGTCTTTTTTGGTTCCATATAAATTTTAGGAACTTTTTTCTATGTATGTTAAGAATGTCATTGGTATTTTGATAGGAATTACATTAAATATGTAGATTGCCTTGGCTAGCATGGACATTTTAACAATATTGATTCTTCCAACACATGAACATGAAATATTTTTCATTTTTTTGTTTCTTCTTCAATTTATCTCTTCAGTGTTTTATAGTTTTCATTGTAGAGATCCTTCACTTCTTTGGTTAAGTTGATTCCTAGGTACTTAGTTTTTTTGTGACTATTGAAAATGAGATTACTTTTTTATCTTCAACTTTTATTTTTAAGTTCAGTGGTCCATACATGTGCACGATGTGCAGGTTTGTTATATAGGTAAAATGTGCCATGGTGGTTTGCTGTACAGATCATCCCACCACCTATGTATTAAGCCTTGTATTCATTAGCTATTCTTCCTGATGCCCTCCTTCCTCACATCACCCATGCCAACAGGATCCAGTGTGTGTTGTTCTCCCCCATAATGTTATTCCTTTTTAAATTTCATTTTCAGATTGTTCACTGTTGGCATATAGAAATGCAATTGATTTTTGTATGTTGATTTTGTATCCTGCCACTGAATTTGCTATCACTTCTAATTGTTTTCTTTGGTGGTCTTTAGGTTTTCCCCAAAAGAATATCGTATCATCTGCAAACATGTAATTTGACTCCTTCTTTTTCAATTTCGATGACTTTGTAAAATGTATTTCGTCTGATTGACCTAGCTAGGACTTCCAATTGTTGAAAGTGGGCATTCTTATTGCATTCCAGATCTAGAGGAAAGGCTTTCAGAATTTTCCTATTTAGTATGATACTAGCTGTGGGTCTTTTATTATGGTGAGGTATGTTCCTTTGATACCAAGATTTTTTGAAGGCTTTTTTCACAAAGAGATGTTGAATTTTACCAAATGCTTTTTTAGCACCAATTGAAATGGTCCTATGGTTTTTGTTCTTTACTCTGGTGGTATGAGGTATCACATTGATTGATTTGTGTATGTCCAACCATCTTTGTGTCCCTAGGATAAACCCCAGGGTTATTTATTTGAACACCATTTGGCCAAGATGAATAATCTTTTTAATGCATTGTTGAATTTCATTTGCTAGTATTTTGCTGAGAAATTTTATATCAATATTCATCAGAGATAATGGTTTGTAGTTTTCTTTGGTTTACGTGCCTTTGGTTTTAGTATCAGGCTAATACTAACCTCATAGAATGAGACTGGAAATATTGTGAACTTCTATTTTTGGAATAGTTTGAGTAGGATTGATACTAATTCTTCTGTAAATGTTTGATAGAATTCAGCAGTGAAGCCACTGGGTCCCAAAATATTGTTTACTGGGACAGCTTTCATTACAGCTTCAATCTCATTACTCTTTACTGGTCTGTTCATGTTTTGGATTTCTTATTGGTTCATCTTGGTAGGTTATATGTTTATAGGAATTTATCGATTTCATCTGGATTTACCAATTTATAGGCATATAATTGCTCAGAGTAGTCATTAATGATCATTTTAATATCTGAAGTATCAGTTTTAAGATCTTCTTTTTCATTTCTGATTTTAATTACTTGAGTCTTCTCTTTTTTTCATTGTTAGTCTGGATAGAGTTTTGTCAGTTCTGTTTGTCTTTTCAAAAAAGCATCTTATAATTCTCTTTGTATGGTGTTTTTCATTTCAGTTTCATGTATTTTGCTCTGATCTTCATTATTTATTTTCTTCTGCTAATATTGGGTTGAGTTTGCTCTTGCTTTTTCAGTTTTTAAGATGCATCATTAGATTATTTATTTGAAAATTTTCTTCTTTTGATGTAGGCACTTATAGCTATAAAATTCCAGTTAGTACTGCTTTCACTATATCCCATATGTTTTGTTATGTTGTGTGTTCATTAATGCTTATCTCAAGTCATTTTTCAACTTTCTTCTTAATTTTTTCATTGTCCCACTAGTCATTCAGGAGCATATTGGTTAATTTCTATGTGTTCATATAGCTTCCAAAATTCCTTTTGTTATTGATTTTGAGTTTTCTTTCATTGTGGTCAGATAATATGTTTGATATTATTTTAGTTTTTTAATGTTTTAGGACTTATTTTGTAAACTAACATATGGTATATCCTTAAGAATGATTTATGGTCTGAGGAGAAAAACATGTATTGTGCAGCCATTAGATGAAATGTTATATAAATATCTATTAGTTCCATTTGTTCTATAATGCAGATTAAGTTCATTTTTTTCCTTTATTGATTTTCTATCTGGGAGATCTGTCCAGTGATGACAATGAGGTGTTGAAGTCTTCAGCAATTATTGTATTGAGGTATTGAGGTGAGTCTCTCTCTTTATTTCTAATAATATTTGCTTTATATGCTCCAGTGCTGAATATATATATATATATATATATATATATATATATTTACAATCATTATATCCTCTCACTGAATTGACTGTTTTATCATTATATAATGACCGTTTTTGTTTCTTCTTACATTTTTTGTCTTGTCTTGAAACATCTTTTGTCTGACATAAGTATAACACTTCTACTCTTTTTTTGTTTCCATTTGAATGGTATATCTTTTTCCAATCCTTTAATTTCAGCATTCATGAATCTTACAGATGAAGTGTTTCTTATAAGTAATGGATCATTGGGTCTTGTTTTTTCATCCATTCAGCCATTCTCTATCTTTTTATTGGATAGGTTACTTCAGTTACATTCAATGGTATTATTAATAAGCAGGACTTCCTCCTACCATTTTATTATTTGTTTTCTGGTTGTTTTGAGGTCTTCTTTTCCTTGTTTCCTTCTTTCATTTTTTCCTGTCTTCCTTTTAGTGGAGGTGATTTTCCCTAGTGGTATGATTTATTGTCTTTAATAATTTTTTGCTTTTTATTTTTTGTATATCTATTGTATTTTTTCAATTTCAGAATAATGTCTTGTAACCCATTATTTTATACTGATGACAACTTGACACTGATGGTATAAACAAAAAACTAATAAACAGGCAAAAAGAAAACTAATAAAATCTCTACACTTTAACTTTCTGTCCCTGCTTTTTAATTTATTGTTGTTTCTCTTTTTGTCTTATTGTACTGTCTATGCCTTGAAAAGTTGTTTTAATTATTATTTTGTATTAGTTAATCATTTAGTCTTTCTACTTAAGATATGAGTACCTTACACAACACAATTACAGTGTTATAATAACCTGTTTATCTTTGTGCTTACTATTAGCAGTGAGTTTTGTATCTTCGGATGATTTCCTCTTGCCTATTAATATTGTTTTCTTTCAGATTGAAGAATCTTTTTAGTATGTCTTGTAGGACAGGTCTGATGACAATGAAGTCTCTCAACCTTTGTTTGTCTGGGAAGGTCTTTATTTTTATTCCATCTATGAAGCTTATTTTTGCTGGATATATTATTCTAGGGTAAGAACCTTTTTTTTTTCCTTCAACACTTTAAATATATTATGCTACTCCTGGCCTGTAAGGTTTCCACTTGAAAGTCTGCTGTTAGATGTATAGGAGCTCCATTGTGGTGTTATTGTTTCACTGCTCTTGCTGCTTTTAGAATCCTTTGTCCTTGACCATTGGGAGTTTTATTACTAAATGCCTTGAGATAGTCTTCTTTTGGTTAAATCTGCTTATTGTTTTATAACCTTCTTGTGCTTGAATGTTGATATCTTTATCTAAGTTTGGGAAATTATCTGATATTATTCATTTAATACATTTTATACCCCGGTCTCTTTCTCTACTTCCTCTTTAAGACCAATAACTATTATATTTGTTGTCTTAAGGTTATTTTCTAGATCTTGTATGTGTGCTTTTTTTGGTCTCCTCTCACAGTATATTTTCAAATAGCCTGTCTTCAAGTTCACTAATTCTTACTTCTGCTTGATGAATTCTGCTATTAAGAGACTCTGATGCATTCCTCAGTATATCAGTTGCATTTTTCATGTCTAGACTTTGTGTTTGATCTTTTTTATTTATTACAATGTATTTGTTAAATTTATCTGATAAAATTCTGAATTACTATTCTGTATTATCTTGAATCTCTTTGAGTTTCCTCAAAATGACCATTTTAAATTCTCTCTCTGAAAGGATACATCTCTCTGTTTCTCCAGGATTGGTCTTTGGAGTCTTATTTAGTTCACTTGGTAAGGTCATATTTTTCTGGATGGTGCTGATACTTGCAGATGTGTGCCTGTGTCTGGACTTTGAAGAGTTGGGTATTTATTACAGTCCTCTTAGTCTAGGCTTGTTTGTGCCTGTACTTATTGGGAAGGCTTACAAGTGTTTGAGGGAACTTGGGCCCTAAGCCCAATAATGTTGTGGTTTTTGCAGACTTGTAGAGGTACCACTTTGGTGGTCTTGGATAAAATCTGGAAAAATTCTCTGGATTATGAGGTAGAGATTCTTGTTATTTTCCCTTACTTTCTTCCAAACAAGAGGAGTCTCTCTGTCTGTGCTGAGTCACCTAGAACTGGGGATGTGGTGATACAAGCACCCCTGCGGCCACTGCCACGGGACTCTGCTGAGACAGATATGAAGCCAGTACTGCACTGAGTCTCACACGAGGCTCTCAGTAATCATTACCGGCTACCACCTATATTCACCCAAGGTTGTAGGGTTCTAAGACCAGCAGTTGGTGAAGCCAGTAAGGTTTGTATCCTTCCCTTTAGGGTGCCAAGTTATCATGGGCTCCAGGCAGATCCAGAGATACTGTCTAGGAGCCAGGGATTGGAGTCAAACATGATACATATTTACCTGATGTTCTATTCTATTGCAGCTAAGTTGGCACTCAAATCACAATACGAAGTCCTCCCCACTTCTCCCTCTCCTTTCTACAGGCAAAGGAGCCTCTCCTTGTGCTTACATCACTGCCAGTCCATGGGGGTTTGTTCTAGGCCACCGCCAGTGTGCACTTAAAGCCCGAGGGCTCTTGAGTCAGGTTGTGGTAAATGATGGGAGGCCTGGGACTCACCCTTCATGGCAGTAGGCTCCTTTCTAGCCCAGGGTAATTCTAGAAATGCTGTCCAAGAACCTGGGCCTCTTTGATCTCCTTTCCTTAAGCAAAATGAAGGAGTCACTTTCATTTCTGTGAGCTGATCTGCCTAAGGAGGGGTGACACAAATTCTCCCTTAGCCATTCTGGAGGTGTCTCCCTAGGTCACAAGATGAAGTCCACTGGCTCTAAGCCCAGCCGAACACTAGGACTTGCCTAAGACTTGCGGTCCTTGTGTCCTAGAATATCTTTCAAGTGTACCTAAGACCACAGAGAACTTTGGCTCAGGGTAGCAAGGTTTGCTTAGACAATCAAATTCTAACCTCTGGGACAGGCAGTTCCCTTTTCTAGGGCTGGTCCAAATGCTCCCTCCATGTGTGGGCACTGACTGGGCCCAGCATGGCTTTTCTCTCCTCTCTGCTGTGACAGAACAGCACTGAGTTCAGTGTAAAGTCCCCCAATTGCTGTGTTCTCCTTCCCTCAAGTGCACAGACTCTCTTTGTTTTATGGCGGAAGATGGAGGAGGGGTGAGATTAGCAATTCAAGACTAACTCTTCTACTCTCTTCAATGCCTTTTCGGTGATATAAAGTTAAAAACAGGTACAGTGATTGCTCACCTGATTTTTGGTTCTTGTGGTGGTGCTCTTCTGTGTGCAGATAGATGTTAAAATTTGACATTCTCATGGCAGGAGAGACAAATGGTGTAGGCTTCTATTCTGCCATCTTGCTCTGCCTCCCTCGAGTTAATTTTTAAAATTAATTTTCTTTTCTAAGACTTTCAGTTTCAGCAAAGATAGATTAGTTTATTTTGGACTGACTTTTTTGCTGCAAACAACTATAAATATGAGACTATATATTTGAAATTTTGGAGAATAACCAATAGAGGAAGGATATGAGCATAGACAACCATTGAGAATTATTAAGCCTATAAGATAAGCTATATATGCATTTTATTTTTTCTCAGAGGATTTTTTCTTAATTTTTTATAGAAAGAGAGTACAAGCTGAAAGCAGTAGTATTACTGGCTTGAGGAAACAGATGTTGGAGCTTGACGTAGTTTAAACAACTTTGTAGAATGCAGGATCATTTCTAAAAAGTAAGAGTCACAGCACAGAAGCTATAGCTATACCATGTAAGTGTAAGCAAAACTAAAATAAACTAGACCCAGCCAACCCTTGAGAATGAAAATGTTTCCCATAAATTTAAGCAAAACCTGATTATTCTGTAGCCATGGTTATAAGTAGCCATCAAAACCTGAGTTTCATTGATCAGTGGCAACTCAGTGAACACATTTTTACAAGTCAATAAATCAATGCAAATCTCTCATTTATGATAGTCATCTAATCATAAACAGATTATTCCAAAAAATATACATCTATATGCTTGATAACTGATAAACAGCCTATTTTCAAATAACAACCTATGTGGTTGATATCAGCTCACTCATGCTTCTGAAAGTCTACCAATCCATGAATTCTGCCCTCACCAAAGTCCCTCTGGAAGATGAGTTCTCAGCTCTATTTGGAAATTACACGTCCAATAGAAACAATTCTCCCTTAATATAGTAAGAAATAGTTTCAATTTTTAAAACATTGTAGACCTCAATTTTGGTTTCATCATCCAATGATAATCTAAAACCAGCCCAATATAGTATCAAAGAGATCCACTGGTACTCTATTTACCTGGCAAGAGAAAAATAAATCCTATGTAAAACGTCATATCACCTAGCCCTTCTAAAATGTTTTCATCCACAATAATATGGGTTCTATTGAAAATTCAGAAACTTGAAATAAAATATGACCAGATGATCAAAAAGGAATAAAAACCGACTGTGAAAACAGACCTACAGATGATTCCTGTAAGAGTTGCCAAAGTTACTTTAAAATACTGAGAATATGTTCAAGAAAATATGAATTATGATAAATTAAGAAAGGACACTGCACAGCAACAAAAAAGATTGAGCTACTGCTAGGTATGACAAAATGGATAAATATCACAAATATCTGAAAGAAAACAGAAGCTGAGTACATGTAGTATAATTTTATTTATATATGATTCAAAACAGGCAGAATTAATCTATGGTAGAAAAAATGTGTACTTAAAAAGGAAAAAAATTGAGTCACATCACTGCTGCTAAATCCTTCACATCTTCAGTTCGGATAGAACACACATCTATTCTTTCTTGTACAAAAGAAGGAGGCAAAAAAAGTTATAAAAAAAAAAAAAGAAAAAGAAAAATATAGGTACAAATGAGAAACTAATCTTTTCACTTCACTTTAATTTTGTTAGTGCTTGACCTCTCCCAATACCTAGAATCCAACCAACTAAGTAAGGATTTAAAGATACAACCGAAGTATAATATTTTGGCTAGGAAAAAAAAATCTACTTTTGAATTTCATTTTGCATGCTTCAGAATATAATACATTAATGTTTGAGTAGTGTTAGGTTTTATTCCTTGAAATGAATTTTCTGCAAATAGTGTTTAAGAAATCTGATAACAGACTGTGACCTAATTCTGAATACCTGAGAAAGAGGTGATATCTCAGGTGGCCATCTCAAAGGCACAGAAAATGAATCAGCTGTTTCTCATTATCACCCACCTTTGAGGTACAGCAGCAACATTTCTTCACTTTTACAAAGGTCTAAGGTGGTAATTATGTCTGCATTCTACTTTTATGATAGACATTGCAGTCTACAAAAAGCATTAATTCAACCTTGTTGATTACATTACTTCTAGTTACAAAGTGGCAAATTGTTTATTTTCTGAAATGACTTATTACACATCTGGCTTTAGTAGATTAACAAAAATATAAGCTCATTTGAATTTGCATGCATAAGCTGGAACTATTGATAGATGAGACTATAGCATTAAAATGTTTTATGTTAATTTTTTTCTATGACAACAATTTTATAAAACCACATACTTTAAATGAATGCCAACCCCAACTGGCATTAGAATCATTGGCATTCCAGTGCAATCACTCTGAATATAATAATATTTAAATGAAAATATTTGAGGTTTTACATTTTACATAAAGTAATTTCAGTGAGAATGCAGTGAAACAACAGGTGAAGTATTACAAAATTTTACGTACAGTGTACTAAAAATTAAGAAAATAAATATTTCTTTTATCTCATCACTTTTATATATAAAAAGAGTACAAAATCAAACATTTTTAAAAACTGAAAAATAATTATAAATTTTTCCCTCTATATATGATAATATTTTACTCAAATATTTTGAACCAATAGAATGACATTCGGGGGTATTTTGATTGTGCTCCTGTGACTGTGTGTGGATGTGCATTCTACTTTAATTTTAATTTTTATAGTTACAAAATAGTTGTACATATTTATATATTATATGAACAAACAATGTACTTATTGGATGATTAATAAAGAGGTTGTCATTATAGATTTATATGAATTTAAAAAATGCAGCATCAAAACAACTAATGTTTTTCTAAAGAATCACTTCCAGTGAGAAGATAACCTCTTGCTTTATGAATCTGTTAAAGGAAATGTATATTAATTGGTGACGGTACCCTTCCTTTATTTGCAAAGATTTTTCTGGTGTGTGTGTGTGTGTGTGTGTGTGTGTGTGTGTGTGTGTGTTTAAATTTCCACTTAATAGCTTTTTGTGCTTAATATTTTTTTAATTTTTTTATTTTTATTATTTTTTTAAGACAGTCTCACTGTCACTCAGGCTTGAGTGCAGTGGTGTGATCAGGGCTTACTGCAACCTCTGCCACCCAGGTTCAAGCAATTCTCCTGCCTCAGCCTCCCAGGTAGCTGAGATTACAGGCACCTGCCACTGCGCTTGGCTAATTTTTGTATTTGTAGTAGAGATGAGGTTTCACCATATTGGTCAGGTTGGTCTTGAACTCCTGACCTCATGATCCACCCACCTCGGCCTCCCAAAGTGCTGGGATTACAGGCATGAGCCACTGCACCCGGCTGTGCTCAATAGAATTTAAATGTTATGTTTGGTTTGGTAGATATACTGTAACCCCAAGCTTGAAAAAGAAATATTTTCAAGAGAAAAATCTCTCTATCCATAGATCAAATTTATAGGTAAAATTTCAAGTAAGCTCACAGTTTACTGAATATTCAATACTCAAATGTATTATAAGTAATTTTCAAACAAAGATATTGAAGTGTAAGAGGTAATAGCCTAAGACTGATCATCTGCCAAATGACCTGCTCGCTCTCTCTATATATACATATATATGTATATGTTATATATAATACATGCATTTAATATATATGTGTGTGTATATATGAAAAGTATTTTCTCTTTCTCAAAATGTTACAGAAACTGGCTTAGGTTAGGTTTAGAAAACTCTACCTCATCAGTTGCAATGTCTGGATACTAAGACTCTGTCATTAAAGGAAAGATTGTCATTAAAGGAAAGATTGATACTTCACTAAACACAAAGGCTGATGTGGTAAAGTCTGTCATTGAATTGCTCAGCCATGTAGTTGCAACCATAAGGATTAAATTCCAGCCCTATAATAATACCATAAAAATGCTGGTTCTTCCACTAACCATCAATGCTGAACCATCAGGATGGAGCTGTAGCCAAGATTTTGACAACTCACATTACTGTCATATCCTGGCTCCTGATCACATTAATCAGGCAGCTCAAAGCTCCTCAGTTCACAGGTTAGATCTTGTACTTCAAAACTTCGGAGTACAATAATCAACCTTGATTGTTACTGTCCCCTCTCCATGATATATCACATATATGGACACTAAAATGCATTAGAAATTCCTTATGTAAGTAGGTTTGCAAAAATAATATCGTGACCTCCTAAACCTGAAGGGATACATTCAAGGAAAAATAATGAGGTTAAGCAATAACATGTCAAATGGTAACTATATTTAAAACTGGTTTATCAATTTTAATTAATTTGAATATAATTTTAATGATAAACCTGTGCTACTTAAATGTCCTATTGTTCTGTCAATCGATCTTAAAAAGAGATATGTATGTATATGTAATATAGATTTCTGTTTATATTTACATATAATACATACTATTTTACAATGATTCTTCTTTCTATTTATAAACAAAGTAAACAGTTTCTGCTGGGCTCAGTCAGATATTTCCCGATCACCTAACTAAGAGAAGAAAAATAAAATAGATTTTTCCAGCCCAGGGTTGTTTCATTATTCCAGACAACACTTTATATTGATCTTTCTCTATTTATTTCTAATTTTGTTGCCACTGATTGAGTTGAGCTCTAAATCTTGTGATGGCTTACATGCTGTTAGGATGCTGCATTGCTACCAGAAGCACCAGGTAGCAATGTTCTCATTTTAAACTCTAATTTGGTCTTATTTGCAGCAAATTAAGTTGTCTGATGTAGCACCTTAGCACCCAAAATGCATTATTTTACGTCTTTCATAACCCACCCTCGAGAAAATATGTTGTATGTGGTCATTACGAGTTTGTATATTAGATATCCAGAGTAAGAACTGTGAATCAGATAAACATAGAAATTGCCCCACAATCCACCAAAAATGTAGCAAAGCTTGAGTCTCTAAATCGTTATATTTCCAATTTCTTTGTTTAAAACTTGCCAGAGAAGCAAAATGTTACATGAAAAGGGTTTGAAAGTATACCTATTTTAAGGATTCTTCCCTATTACAGAGCCTGAATCCTGACATTTGGATAAGGTTTTGTTTTGAAGAGCTGTCTCAATGAAGGATTATATATGTAGTACATTTACTCATGGACATACGATGAGAACTACTGATTACTCACATCAACAATTTTTTGAAATATGAAAATTAAGGCAGTGTAATTTATGAAAAGAATAAATGAATGAGAAGGATGACGAGTCTGGAAAAATGGCCCAAATTCGGGCGACTGCCATTTCTATTTAGGTAAGGCTCCATCCTGAAACACAGTATAGGTATTTGTAAGGAGAAGAACACACAATAAGAAGAGAAAAATTAATGTAAACTTTTAGAATTATAGAAAATATAGCTAAATGTATATTTTGAAATACAGGTATTCATTTTACATTTTGTCATTTTTATTTACATTTTACACATTGTGGAAAAAAGGTTGCACTGATTGCTTTTTAACATCACTTCTTTCTTTCATTTTGGATGGATTTATTTGTCTTTTTTATGGTCTTTTCACACTTTATTTTTTTCACTGAGGCCATGGGTCATATCTCATTCATTTTATCCTTAAAACTGGACAAATCATTAGTTCCAGCTACGCAGGAGGCTGAGGCAAGAGAATCACTTGAACCCCGGAGGTTGCAGTGAGCTGAGATTGCGCCATTGCACTCCAGCCTGGGCGACAGAGACAGACTCTGTCTCAAAAATCAATCAATCAATCAATCAATCAATAATAATTATTATTTCATATGTGGTCATGGGGTGTTTGAATATTTGTTATTATTCATTAATCCCCCTCTCCCTATATCTTTAATTTATTATTTTATTCTAGATCCTTTCTCTAATATTTTAATATGCCCAATTTTCTTGAAAATTTTTTCTCACTCCACCTCACATTGCACACTAACATTCATTCTCGTATTAAAACACACAGTCAAAACCTACAAGATAAATCACCTGTTAATAAAAATCAGTATTTTTCAATCTTTATCCTATAAATGTGACATTTTTGACATAATACCAGAACTTTCCCCACCTTCTGGTCTTCTTCTCAATCTGCTTTTCAGAATCTCTTTCCTATGTTTATCCATTAAACATTCCTCAGGAAACTTTATTGACTCTCGCCTCCTCACATCCTTAGCCATCTCCCTGAGCTTCAAATAATGATTTCCAACTCGTGGCAGACAGATGCACTGTACAAATTTCTTTCCACAGACAGGCTTATGCCCCACCTTTGGGGAAGGAACTTGTGGGTTAGCTTTCAGCACTCAGCACCTTCAGGGTCTATATCAGTTGCAGAGAACTAGCTCCCCTGATGTTATGTCATGGGCAATATTTGCTGCAGCACTCCATACCGAGTAGGCTGAAGCCTCCTTAGGCCCATGTAACAGTTCAGCTGTTTTTTCTGTCCAGTTCTACTTTTTCCACATACACAAATATAGGTGGGTGCAAAAGTAGCTGCGATTTTTGCAATGCCTTTTTTTTTTTTTTTTTTTTTTTTTTTTTGAGACGGAGTCTCGCTCTGTCACCCAGGCTAGAGTGCAATGGCATGATCTCGGGTCAGTGCAAGCTTCGCCTCCCAGGTTCACACCATTCTCCTGCCTCAGCCTCCTGAGTAGCTGGGACTACAGGTACCTGCCACCATGCCCAGCTGTTTTATTTTATTTTATATTTTATTTTATTTTATTTTAATTTTATTTTATTTTATTTGTATTTTTAGTAAGACGGGGTTTCACCGCGTTAGACAGGATGGTCTCGACCTCCTGACCTTGTGATCCGCCCGCCTCGGCCTCCTAAACTTCTGGGATGACAGGCATGAGCCACCACACCTGGCCTGAAATTACTTTTAATGGGGAAACCGCAATTACTTTTGCCGAATAGATACAAGATGTAATGGAAGAGAAAAACAATTTAAAATAGTAAGAAAAATATAAAATTCTAGGGAATTGATTTTTTTAACTCAACATCTGTATGAAAAGAAAAGAAAACTACTTAAAGGAATGCAAGTATATTTGAACAAATGGAAATCCATTTTTTGTTCATGGATAACTTACACGATAGCATGAAGGTGTAAAGATGCCTAGCTAATCTGCTTTTCTGATACACAGACACACACACATATGTATGTGTATGTGTTTATATGTATATATATCCATCCTAATAAAATAAAATACAGTATATTTAAGGAACTATGATAAGAACCTATCAAAATTAACACGATCTCAATGCACAAGTCTCTTGCTTTACTAACGTACTTTTATACATGATGCAACCCAAATACAATTAATAAGCTATTATTCATTTTTATCTGAAACAATATTAATAATGAATTTCCTATTGAAAGTTAAAACTAAGAAAGAACTTTTAAAAATCTCTTGAAAAGTGGAGTCATAGGAGATACCAGACAAGCTAGACATTAAAATATATTGTTAATGTCTGCATAGCAACATGGCTAAACTGTTGACTTGAATATTAACTTTGCATTCTTGCTTAACATATTTAAACACATTGACTCTTTGTCAAGTCTTTGAGATTTTCTTTTTTTTTTTTCCACTTCAGTTTTTTTTGTTTTCTTTTTTTTTTTTTTTTAATTATTATACTTTGAGTTCTAGGGTACATGTGCATAACGTGCAGGTTTGTTACATATGTATACTTGTGCCATGTTGGTGTGCTGCACCCATCAACTCCTCAGCACCCATCAACTCGTCATTTACATCAGGTATAACTCCCAATGCAATCCCTCCCCCCTCCCCCCTCCCCATGATAGGCCCCGGTGTGTGATGTTCCCCTTCCCGAGTCCAAGTGATCTCATTGTTCAGTTCCCACCTATGAGTGAGAACATGCGGTGTTTGGTTTTCTGTTCTTGTGATAGTTTGCTAAGAATGATGGTTTCCAGCTGCATCCATGTCCCTACAAAGGACACAAACTCATCGTTTTTTATGGCTGCATAGTAGTCCATGCTGTATATGTGCCACATTTTCTTAATCCAGTCTGTCACTGATGGACATTTGGGTTGATTCCAAGTCTTTGCTATTGTGAATAGTGCCGCAATAAACATACGTGTGCATGTGTCTTTATAGCAGCATGATTTATAATCCTTTGAGTATATACCCAGTAATGGGATGGCTGGGTCATATGGGACATCTAGTTCTAGATCCTTGAGGAATCGCCATACTGTTTTCCATAATGGTTGAACTAGTTTACAATCCCACCAACAGTGTAAAAGTGTTCCTATTTCTCCACATCCTCTCCAGCACCTGTTGTTTCCTGACTTTTGAATGATCACCATTCTAACTGGTGTGAGATGGTATCTCATTGTGGTTTTGATTTGCATTTCTCTGATGGCCAGTGATGATGAGCATTTTTTCATGTAAAAACAAGTATGGGGTAAGTAGATTCATTTTTATTTTTCTCCTTTAAAATTCATATGCATTTTATTTTTTTTTCTTTTATTGCATTGGCTGGAAATTCCACTGTGATGCTGAACAGCACTAGTGAGAGTGGACTTTCTTGGCCTCTTCCTGAACTTAGAGAGAAAGAAGGCACTTTATTAAGGTGGGATCATTAATATAGTTTCGCTCTGTGTCCCCACCTAAATCTCATCTCAAATTGTAATCTCCTGTGTCAAGGGAAGGACCTGGTGGGAGGTGGTTAGATTATGGAGACGATTTCCCCCACGCTGTTCTAGTGAAAGTAAGATCTCAAGAGATCTGATCATTTAAAAGTGTGGCACTTCCCCTTTGCTTACCCTCTCTCTCTCTTTCCTGCTGCCTTGTAACGTGTGCTTTGCTTCCCCTTCACCTTCTGCCATGATTGTAAGTTTTCTGAGGCCTCCTCAGCCAGACAAAGCTGTCAGTTGATTAAAGCTCTTTTGCTTATAAATTACCCAGTGTTAGGGACGATCTTTATAGCAGTGTGAAAGCAGAGTAATACAGTGATCATCTTCTATTCATTATTTGCTAAGAATATTTATCATGAATTGATGTTGAATTTTATCAAATGCTCTTTCTGTGTCAATTGAGAAGATTGTTGTATTTTTCCTTTAGTATATTAATCTGGTGATTTACATTGTGTTTTGTTTATTTATTTTCTGTTTGAAGCAGCTTGTGCATTCCTAGGATGAACCAAACTTAGTGGTGAGATATTACCTCTTATATATATTGCTGAATTTAATATGCTAATGTTTTGTTGGGGAGCTTTCCATCTACTTTAACAAGGTATATTGGCCTCTAGTTTCCTTCTTTTAATTACTTTGTTTTCTTAATTAAAGTAATATCATCTTTATATGATGTGAGAAGTGTTTACTTCCCTTCTATTTTAAAAATATCTCGTTTATAATTGTATAATTTCTTTCCTTCTATCATCTGCAATGGCTTTCCAGTGGTGCCTTAAGGAGGCAATTTTTATTTTGCTTTATCTTGACTGCTTAAACATTTTATTCTGAGTGAAAGATAGAGGAGGTGTGATCTAGGTACAGTTTCAGGAGTGAATGGCATTCCATTTTCCCAGCCAGCAGCAGGATTGAGCTTTCTTGGACAGTTCAGACTTTTTTCTGTGATCTCCTGATTGGGTTCAAACAGGGAAAGTCTGCAGACAGAAAGTCTGCAGAAGGTTGTGATGTCCTCATGTCTACAGCACCTAAGGGTTTCCCACACTCATCTAGTCTATTCTTGGTCTTTAGCCATGTGTTCAAAACTTTTACCCGTATTTCTTATCTAGTCCAGAAATAAGTCAAAAAAAAAAAAAAAAAAAAGGTTCTTGTTTCTTGCAGGTCTTCTCTAATTCAGGTTATTTAATTGCACTGTAACCTCACTTTTAGTGATGGGTTCAGGAAAAAATAATTAATGTGCAGTTTGTGCAGGTTTATGAATGTTGTATGAATGAGAGTGATCCTCTTTTCAGCTCTCTACATCTCAAAGCTGAAATCAAACTCCTTTTAAAGAGCAGAAATCTGGCCTTTAAAATTATCTTCACAATTTAAGGAAGTGTGTTAAGAACCTGTCAAAATCATCAACACAATTTTCATGCAAAAATATTTTGCTTATCTGATTAGTCTTTTACAACATCGCAGAAACAAAATTTCTCCCAACATTAAAATATGCTTATTTAAACTATTAATTTTCCAGTTAGCTGAAAAAATGAAGTTTTAAGACATGGTTTTAAAAATTATTTTTGATTATATTTAACGCTTGCGTTTAATACAAGACACATGTATAGCATACAACTCAAATTCAAAAATCCTGAATATTAAAACCTGATTATGAATATTAGAACACGTTTAGTTTTGTAGAAACAGGAAGCCTCCACTAAATATGTCCTTTGTGACTTTTACACATTTACTTTCTTAAATGTTCTCGAAAGTTCATTTAATTATAAAAATTGAGAATAACTAATAAGACATGTAATAGAATGTTTTAATTCATGTATCTTCATCTAGTGGGAGCAATATTTTGAGTCATTAATTAATTATTCATTTTTATCCATATCCTATCCTATTGCATTATAGTATATTAGCATTTTTCTTCCCTCAATTTGAGAATGTAGATGATATGATAAAAAGCAGAAACTACTTGTGACTTTCCCTAGATTTTGTTTCCAAAAGCCAAAATTTATGTCTAGGAAAATGAGCTTGAGTAGGAAATAATATCTGTAGCTGTATCCATATCTACACCTATCTGTCAGTCAGCCTTTCTGTCTATCACCAGGAACATGCATAGCAGGTGTAGGTTCAACCCTGGATGGGAAAAAGATTCCCTCGTGCGAGTTTGGGAAAGGCAAGGAAGTTCTGAAGCTAGTAAACACTCATATGGGTTAGAAAGAAGAGTGAAAAGAAAGTGAATAATGCTTCCCAGATGTGCTAAGTCGATACAGCAAGACTCTACAGTCATCTGATAAGATGGATTCTCGCAATGCCAATGTATCAACACAGCGCAAACAGAAATGTTGCATACTATATAACTAGACAGAATTACAGGTGGTCTGTGACATTTCCCCTATTCCCACTTAAAACAGAGGTCTCAGACAGGTGCTGGATCAGAGAGTTCATGGTGACTGTGCTGATGGTCTTAAATGACAACCTCTATGGACAAATGATCTCTGCCATTGTCTTAGGTTTTGAAGTGTTTCTCTGACTTTGATGACAGCCTGCCAGAGAAACCTCAAAGCCTTGGGGTTATGCAGCAGGGTAGGTTTTCAAAAATATATATTACAAGCCTGTAATCCCAGCACTTTGGGAGGCCGAGACGGGCGGATCACGAGGTCAGGAGATCGAGACCATCCTGGCTAACACAGTGAAACCCCGTCTCTACTAAAAATACAAGAAAATTAGCCGGGCGTGGTGGCAGGCGCCTGTGGTCCCAGCTACTCGGGAGGCTGAGGCAGGAGAATGGCGTAAACCCGGGAGGCGGAGCTTGCAGTGAGCAGTGAGCCGAGATCGCGCCACTGCACTCCAGCCTGGGGCACAGAGCAAGACTCCGTCTCAAAAAAAAAAAAAAAAAAAAAAAAAAAAAAAAAATATATATATATATATATATATATATATATATATATATATTAATTGGCATTTTATAAAATACAGGTTTACATGAAGATTCACTCTGGCCCACATGAGATGGCTCATTCTGGACCATGTTCCAAATGATTTTTTATTGACTCCAGCCTATAAACAGTGTGAGAAATCTTCACCAATGACTAAGGTCATACTTCTTGCAAGCTTGGAAAGATGGGACCCCAAATTAAAATTAATTTGTTTTAGAAAATTAAGCTGTAGTTCCTGCTCCTCTAAAAAATATTGCTTACTAAAATAAAACATTATTATTTGGTTTATATTTTCCAGTTAATTCACTCTTCTATTTTGTTCTGTAGGCTTTCTGTTTTCTATGTTTACTCCATAATATCACTTTTAAGAGAACTTGGACGGAATGCAAGAAAAATTGAATGTCTGTCATATTTTCAATGGTATCGTCAAGTTTCTCATTATTCATATTACTCTACTGAAAAATTTAAACATTTTCTAAACTACTTTCAGTGACAGAAATATTTTTTATGGCTGCCATTACTTATCCTAATACAGATTGATAGCAATATTTGTATTAATTTTCATGTTTTTTTATGAGCATTTTATTTTCTATACTTTGCAGTGTATGAACCTTAACTGGCAGCTTGAAAATATTAATGTTAATTAATGGTGGCTGATTTGCACTTTCTAGCGCTCAGCTGAATGTCAGACAGATATACGTTAGGAAATTATGTAACTTAAGCATACATTTAAAATAATGTTTAAAATTTTGATTTCAAACAAAATAATATAAACCGAGGCTATTGGTTGAAGAGGCATTTTCATTTATGTGAAATATTTTGTTTTCATATATTAAAAAATCCTGAAGCAAACAGGATAAAATGCTAAAAGTTATTAATTATGGTGTTGGGAACATAAAGCTTTAGTTATTTTTCTTTGAAATGTTCTGCATTTTTAAAAATATCTCAAAATTGAAGAGGGCACAATAAACTAACGAGGAAACATATTTGGCTGTTGTGTGGCATGTATTTTCTAAAGGATACAACTATTTCTTCTACTATCAGGTCATGCACCCCCAGTTAGTTTTTTTGTTTGGTCTTTTCCCCCAGTTAGTTTGTTTGTTTGTTTGTTTGTTTGTTTTGGTTTTGGTTTTTTGGTTTTATTTATTTATTTTTTTGAGACAGAGTTTGGCTCTTGTTGCCCAGGCTTGAGTGTAATAGCATGATCTCAGCTCACTGCAACCTCTGCCTCCCGAGTTCAAGCAATTCTCCAGCCTCAAATTCCCGACTAGCCAGGATTACAGGCATGCACTACCATGCCTGATTAATTTTGTATTTTTAGTAGAGATGGGGATTCACCATGTTGGCCAGGCTGGTCTCGAACTCCTGACCTTGTAATCCACCCTCCTCAGCCTCCCAAAGTGCTGGGATTACAGACGTGAGCCACTGCACCTGGCCTCTTTCTCCCAGTTTTTAATAATGACTTTTTTGGAGATATAATTTATATACTCTAAAATTCACCCTTTTAAATCCAGTGGTTTAAAAATATATATTCACAGAGTTATGCAAACATCACCTCCATTTAATTTTGAAAGTTTTAAAAATTACTCCCTTCTCCAGGGAACCACTAATTTACTTGTGGTCTACATACAATTTGTGGCCTTCTGTGATTGGTTTTTTTAAAATTGGCATAATGTTTTCCAGATAATTCATGTTATAGCAGGTACCAATACTTCGCCCTACTTCCTGTTGATTTAGGATTATGGCCCGAGTGTAGGCACTCAAATTAGGCACAGTCAATTGTATTGAGCACGTTTATATTCAGCATCTGAAGCAAAGGACCATGAAAATGTAGTCATAAGGACCACTATTTACTTAGATGTGGTTATTCCTCCCACAGATTGACACTCGTTTTTACTTTAGTCTTCTCATTTTTGGGAAACTGTTGTGGTTTCTTGAATTTCCTTCATTTATATTATGTTAATAGTATTCATCTGTTAACCCTATCTCTTCTCTGGATATTATGGAATGTGTATTCAAATGTGTACAAATCCATGTTCTCTAGTCTACCAACGTTATAGTTTCATTAATCACTTGCTCATCTTCACTTTAGTCTTCTCTATTTGTAGTATTACTTTGTATAATGAATCTACTCATATCAGACCTTGCTCTTATTCCAAAATAAAATGGAGTTTGCATTCATTCTTTAAACTTGTACAATAAGTCCTCACTTAATGTCACATACAGATTCTTGTAAACTTCAACTTTAAATATAAGGTTGTATAATAAACTGATTTTACTACAGGTGGATTGATATAAACAAGATTTCAGTTCTAATGACCTATTTCTGGTCACAAAACTATCACCAAACTTCTAAATAAAAATCCAATATTAAACATCGAAATAAATTTTAACTATACATACATTTAAGACAGATTAATAAAAATAAGTAAGATTATTATTTATCTAATATTTGGTAATCAAAGAGTGACAGTGGTCCTAGTAGTGATGAGTTAATAAATTTTTACAGAGGGGCGGAGCAAGATGGCCGAATAGGAACAGCTCCAGTCTCCAGCTACCAGCGCTAGTGACACAGAAGACAGGTGATTTCTGCATTTTCAACTGAGGTACTGGGTTCTTCTCACTAGGGAGTGCCGGACAATCGGTGCTGGTCAGCTGCTGCAGCCCAACCAGCGAGAGCTGAAGCAGGGCGAGGCATTGCCTCACCTGGGAAGCGCAAGGGGGAAGGGAATCCCTTTTCCTAGCCAGGGGAACTGAGACACACAACACCTGGAAAATCAGGTAACTCCCACCCCAATACTGCGCTCTACCAAGGGTCTTAGCAAATGGGCACAACAGGAGATTATATCCCACACCAGGCCAGGAGGGTCTCATACCCACGGAGGCTCCCTCATTGCTAGCACAGCAGTCTGTGATCTAGGCAAGGCAGCAGGGAGGCTGGGGGAGGGGTGCCCACCATTGCTGAGGCTTAAGTAGGTAAACAAAGCCACTGGGAAGCTTGAACTGGGTGGAGCTCACAGCAGCTCAAGGAGGCCTGCCTGTCTCTGTAGACTCCATCTCTGGGGACAGGGCACAGCTAAACAGCAACAACAACAACAATAACAAAAGCAGCAGAAACCTCTGCAGACGGAAATGACTCTGTCTGACAGCTTTGAAGAGAGCAGTGGATCTCCCAACACGGAGGTTGAGATCTGAGAACGGACAGACTGCCTGCTCAAGTGGGTCCCTGACCCCTGAGTAGCCTAACTGGGAGACATCCCCAACTACGGGCAGACCAACACCCCACACCTCACAGGGTGGAGTACACCCCTGAGAGGAAGCTTCCAAAGCAATAATCAGACAGGTACACTCGCTGTTCAGCAATATTCTATCTTCTGCAGCCTCTGCAGCTGACACCCAGGCAAACAGGGTCTGGAGTGGACCTCAAGCAATCTCCAACAGACCTACAGCTGAGTGTCCTAACTGTTAGAAGGAAAACTAACAAACAGAAAGGACACCCACACCAAAACCCCATCAGTACATCACCATCACCAAAGATCAGAGGCAGATAAAACCACAAAGATGGGGAAAAAGCAGGGCAGAAAAGCTGGAAATTCAAAAAATAAGAGTTCATCTCCCCCTGCAAAGGAACGCAGCTCATCGCCAGCAACATATCAAAGCTGAACGGAGAATGACTTTGACGAGATGAGAGAAGGCTTCAGTCCATCAAAATTCTCAGAGCTAAAGAAGGAATTACGTACCCAGCGCAAAGAAACTAAAAATCTTGAAAAAAGAGTAGAATTGATAACTAGAATATTAATGCAGAGAAGGTCATAAATGAACTGATAGAGATGAAAACCATGACATGAGAAATACGTGACAAATCCACAAGCTTCAGTAACTGGCTCGATCAACTGGAAGAAAGAGTATCGGCGATTGAGGATCAAATGAATGCAATGAAGCGAGAAGAGAAATCTAAAGAAAAAAGAAGAAAAAGAAATGAACAAAGCCTGCAATAAGTATGGGATTATGTAAAACGACCAAATCTACGTCTGATTGGGGTGCTTGAAAGTGACGGGGAAAATGGAACCAAGTTGGAAAACACTCTTCAGGATATCATCCAGGAGAACTTCTCCAACCTAATAGGACAGGCCAACATTCAAATTCAGGAAATACAGAGAATGCCACAAAGATACTCCTTGAGAAGAGCAACTCCAAGACACATAATTGCCAGATTCACCAAAGTTGAAATGAAGGAAAAAATCTTGAGGGCAGCCAGAGAGAAAGGTTGGGTTACCCACAAAGGGAAGCCCATCAGACTAACAGCAGATCTCTCGGCAGAAACTCTACAAGCCAGAAGAGAGTGGCGGCCAATATTCAACATTCCTAAAGAATCATATCCGGCCAAACTAAGTTTCATAAGTGAAGGAGAAATAAAATCCTTTACAGATAAGCAAATGCTTAGAGATTTTGTCACTACCAGGCCTGCCTTACAAGAGACCCTGAAGGAAGCACTAAACATAGAAAGGAACAACCGGTACCAGCCATTGCAAAAACATGCCAAAATGTAAAGACCATGGAGACTAGGAAGAAACTGCATCAACTAACGAGTAAAATAACCAGTTAATATCATAATAGCAGGATCAAGTTCACACATAACAATATCAACCTTAAATGTAAATGGACTAAATGCTCCAATTAAAAGACACAGACTGGAAAACTGGATAAAGAGTCAAGAGCCATCAGTCTGCTGTATTCAGGAGACCCATCTCACATGCAGAGACATACATAGGCTAAAAATAAAGGGATGGAGGAAGATCTACCAAGGAAATGGAGAACAAAAAAAGCAGGGGTTGCAATACTAGTCTCTGATAAAACAGACTTTAAACCATCAAAGATCAAAAGAGACAAAGAAGGCCATTACATAATGATAAAGGGATCAATTCAACAGAAAGAGCTAATGATCCTAAATGTATATGCACCCAATACAGGAGCACCCAGATTCATAAAGCAAGTCCTTAGAGACTTACAAAGAGACTTAGACTCCCATACAATAATAATGAGAGACTTCAACACCCCACTGTCAACATTAGACAGATCAATGAGAGAGAAAGTTAACAAGGATATCCAGGAATTGAACTCATCTCTGCAGCAAGCAGACCTAATAGACATCTACAGAACTCTCCACCCCAAATCAACAGAATATACATTCTTCTCAGCACCACATCGCACTTATTCCAAAATTGACCACATAATTGGAAATAAAGCACTCCTCAGCAAATGTACAAGAACAGAAATTATAACAAACTGTCTCTCAGACCACAGTGCAATCAAACTAGAACTCAGGACTAAGAAACTCAATAAAAACTGCTCAACTACATGGAAACTGAATAACCTGTTCCTGGATGACTACTGGGTACATAACGAAATGAAGGCAGAAATAAAGATGTTCTTTGAAACCAATGAGAACAAAGATACAACATACCAGAATCTCTGGGACACATTTAAAGCAGTGTGTAGAGGGAAATTTATAGCACTAAATGCCCATAAGAGAAAGCTGGAAAGATCTAAAATTGATACTCTAACATCACAATTAAAAGAACCAGAGAAGCAAGAGCAAACACATTCAAAAGCTAGCAGAAGGCAAGAAATAACTCAGATCAGAGCAGAACTGAAGGAAATAGAGATACAAAAAACCCTCCAGAAAATCAATGAATCCAGGAGCTGGTTTTTCGAAAAGATCAACAAAATTGATAGACCACTAGCAAGACTAATAAAGAAGAAAAGAGAGAAGAATCAAATAGATGCAATAAAAAATGGCAAAGGGGATATCACCACCAACCCCACAGAAACACAAACTACCATCAGAGACTACTATAAACACCTCTACACAAATAAAGTAGAAAATCTAGAAGAAATGGATAATTTCCTGGACACTTACACTTTCTCAAGACTAAACCAGGAAGAAGTTGAATCCCTGAATAGACCAATAGCAGGCTCTGAAATTGAGGCAATGTTTAATAGCCTACCAACCAAAAAAGTCCAGGACTAGATGGATTCACAGCTGAATTCTACCAGGTATACAAGGAGGAGCTTGTACCATTCCTTCTGAATCTATTCCAATCAATAGAAAAAGAGGGAATCCTCCCTAATTCATTTTATGAGGCCAACATCATCCTGATGCCAAAGCCTGGCAGAGACAAAACAAAAAAAAGAGAATTTTAGACCAATATCCCTGATGAACAATGATGCAGAAATCTTCAATAAAATACTGGCAAACCGGATCCAGCAGCACATCAAAAAGCTTATCCACCATGATCAAGTGGGCTTCATCCATGGGATGCAAGGCTGGTTCAACATACACAAATCAATAAACGTAATCCAGCATATAAACAGAACCAAAGACAAAAACCACATGATTATCTCAATAGATGCAGAAAAGGCCTTTGAAAAAATTCAACAGCCCTTCATGCTAAAAACGCTCAATCAATTTGGTATTGATGGAACGTATCTCAAAATAATAAGAGCTATTTATGACAAACCCACAGCCAATAGCATGCTGAATGAGCAAAAACTGGAAAAATTCCCTTTGAAAACTGTCACAAGACAGGAATGACCTCTCTCACCACTCCTATTCAACATAGTGTTGGAAGTTCTGGCTAGGGCAATCAGGCAAGAGAAAGAAATCAAGAGTATTTAGTCAGGAAAAGAAGAAGTCAAATTGTCCCTGTTTGCAGATGACATGATCGTATATTTAGAAAACCCCATTGTCTCAGCCCAAAATCTCCTTAAGCTGATAAGCAACTTCAGCAAAGTCTCAGGATACAAAATTAATGTGCAAAAATCACAAGCATTCTTATACACCAGTAACAGACAAACAGAGCCAAATCATGAATGAACTTCCATTCACAATTCCTTCAAAGAGAATAAAATACCTAGGAATCCAACTTAAGGGATGTAAAGGACCTCTTCAAGAAGAACTACAAACCCACTGCTCAGTGAAATAAAAGAGGACACAAACAAATGGAAGAACATACCATGCTCATGGATAGGAAGAATCAATATCGTGAAAACGGCCATACTACCCAAGGTAATTTATAGATTCAATGCCATCCCCATCAAGCTATCAATGAGTTTCTTCACAGAACTGGAAAAAATTGCTTTAAAGTTCATATGGAACCAAAAAAGAGCCCGCATTGCCAAGACAATCCTAAGTCAAAAGAACAAAGCTGGAGGCATCATGCTACCTGACTTCAAACTATACTACAAGGCTACAGTAACCAAAACAGCATGGTACTGGTACCAAAACAGATATATAGAGCAATGGAACAGAACAGAGTCCTCAGAAATAATACCACACATCTACAGCCATATGATCTTTGACAAACCTGACAAAAACAAGAAATGAGGAAAGGATTTCCTATTTAATAAATGGTGCTGGAAAAATTGGCTAGCCATAATTTTCCAGTAGAAAGTTGAAACTGGATCCTTTCCTTACTCCTTATAAGAAAATTAATTCAAGATGGATTAGAGACTTAAATGTTAGACCTAATACCATAAAAACCCTAGAAGAAAACCTAGGTAATACCATTCAGGACATAGGCACGGGCAAGGACTTCATGTCTAAAACACCAAAAGCAACGGCAACAAAAGCCAAAATTGACAAATGGGATCTCATTAAACTAAAGAGTTTCTGCACAGCAAAAGAAACTACCATCAGAGTGAACAGGCAACCTACAGAATGGGAGAAAACTTTTGCAATCATCTGACAAAGGGCTAATATCTAGAACGTACAAAGAACTCAAACAAATTTACAAGGAAAAAATAACCCCATCAAAAAGTGGGCAAAGGATATGAACAGACATTTCTCAAAAGAAGACATTCATACAGCCAACAGACACATGAAAAAATGCTCATCATCACTGGCCATCAGAGAAATGCAAATCAAAACCACAATGAGATACTATCTCACACCAGTTAGAATGGCAATCATTAAAAAGTCAGGAAACAATAGGTGCTGGAGAGGATGTGGAGAAATAGGAACACTTTTACACTGTTGGTGGGATTGTAAACTAGTTCAACCATTATGGAAAACAGTATGGTGATTCCTCAAGGATGTAGAACTAGAAGTACCATATGACCCAGCCATCCCATTACTGGGTATATACTCAAAGGATTATAAATCATGCTGCTATAAAGACACATGCACACGTATGTTTATTGCGGCACTATTCACAATAGCAAAGACTTGGAATCAACCCAAATGTCCATCAGTGACAGACTGGATTAAGAAAATGTGGCACATATACAACATGGAATACTGTGCAGCCATAAAAAAGGATGAGTTTGTGTCCTTTGTAGGGACATGGATGCAGCTGGAAACCATCATTCTCAGCAAACTATCACAAGAACAGAAAACCAAACACCGCATGTTCTCACTCATAGGTGGGAACTGAACAATGAGATCACTTGGACTCGGGAAGGGGGACATCACACACTAGGGCCTATCATGGGGAGGGGGGAGGGAGGAGGGATTGCATTGGGAGTTATACCTGATGTAAATGATGAATTGATGGGTGCTGACGAGTTGATGGGTGCAGCACACCAACATGGCACAAGTATACATATGTAACAAACCTGCACGTTATGCACATGTACCCTAGAACTTAAAGTATAATAAAAAATAAAATAAAATAAAATAAATGTTTACAAAGCAAATATTTTTAAGGAGCACTTCCTACCATCACATGGTGCAAAACCAAACAATCACAAATACAGCCTGCTTGCTGACCACTTTGATACCACATTATTTAATTTTATGCATTGTAATGGTTACTCTAGATTTTATGAGTTTTTCTTTGACAATGTTTTGTATTCATTTCTTTATTCATTTTCTAACTGGCTTTCTCCAGTTCAGGGTCATGAGTGACTGAAACTTATTCCCTGCAGCTCAGCGCACAGGGCAGGAACCCACTCTATACAGGATGTCATTCCCTCCCAAGGCACACTCATACATACACTTGTACTCACTCATTAGACCTGGGACTATTTAGACACATCACCAATTCACCTAATGTGCACAGCTTTGGGACGTGGGAGGAAAAATTGATTACCTGCAGAAAACCCCACTGACATTGGGAGAACATGCAAAATGCACACAGAGAGTCGCTCTGGACAAAAATTTGTTTTGTGTTGTTTTCATCACATTGTAAGAAAACAGTCATTAAACAAAACGACATTATTCAAAGGCCTGCTTTATTATATGTCCACTATGTGACAAATACTGAGGGAAATTCTGGAGATAGCATGGTGAGTGAAACATAGTGTGTGATCTTCTCAAAACCATAGTTTGCTGAAGGAGATGGATATGTTAACTAATCATTTTTACATTGAGATTCCCATAATAAATGATTGACCATGACATTATTGGAGATCATTGTCAAGGAATATATTGAATTGCATCTTGAAGCATATGTATTATTTTACTAAACAAATCCGTGCGATAGGAATAAAGTCAATTTTTAGAGAAAGAAGAAAGCACCTAGATGCAATGAGAAAATGTATTCTAAGAACTTGAATTCTCTATGTCCAAATTACGACCCAAACTCCTAGCAGAGAGACACTGTACTCGGGAGAGAATGTTGGAGAAAGAAGACAATCCTATTAAATTTGTGCTAAAACACACTCAGGGTCATATTCATTAAATTGGCTCCTTTGCTTTTTCAGCCTTGATTAAAGTAGAAGCAACTATAGTTCTTTTCTTCTAGCATCCCTGGCCCCCTAACATAGTCATTTGTGAACTTTTTCTTTACATCTGTCTTTGGCATTTTTTACAGGCTGCTCTCCACTGTTTCAACATGTTTCTTTTGTTAAGTACTAAATGCACACTGTGCCTGGCACTATAATAATTATTTTACAGTCATTATTTTAGTCACCTCTTGGTCTGTTGCTGACCTGACTACATCAGATCAGTATGAAATTAGGAAAACAGAACTGGTTTTTTTTTTCCTTCATTGCATAGATTCTTTCATCGATGTTCTTAATTCAATTCACTCTTTTGGAATTTTCTACTCATACTTCAGGTGTGAGTAGTCTAAAACCTTGAAGTATATTATCATCAACCCTCAGTAACACTGGGCTGAAATTAAAGGTGTCAATGGGGCCACTACCTCTGGATGCTGCAGAGAATAATCAATTCCCTGACTCTTTCAGCTTCTGGTAGCTGTGGTCATTCCTTGAGTTTTGGTTACATCACTCCAATCTTCAAGGCCAACATTTTACAATCTCTTTCTGCTCCATCTTAACATTTTTTTCCTCCTCTGTTTATGTAAATATCCCCTTGACTTTCTATTACAAGGATACATCTGATTGTGATTGCATTTAGGGACCATTTGGATATCTCTCCATCTCAGGATCCTGAATATAATCACATCTACAAATACATGTTTTTGTTTTGTTTTGTTTTGTTTTGTTTGCCATGTAAGGTAACTCACAGCTCCCCTCAAATCAGGATACAGTATCTTTTGCGGTTGCTTTTCAGTCTACCACACATGACATTGATATCTTTTAATGTGATGTGTAATGTATAAACTATTTCTAATTATGTGATGCACAAAACGTTTCATTTATTAAACATGTTCAAAGCATGAGATTTTATATTGAGAAATATTTGAAGCTACAAATAACCTACAGAGTCCTATATATTGACTTAATTTTACAATAACTAAATACAGAATCCTATACAGAGTCCTATATATTGACTTAGTTTTACAATAAGCACTTATTGCATTGTGTCTCATTAAAATACAATTTAAAATGGCTAATATTTCCCTCTATACCTTTCAATCTCAATACTTTCTTACAGTCCTCTCTTGAAAAGGTAGTGAAACTATTAGCTTGCAGTAAAGATTAAATAATGCAATAACCATATCTGATACCTGGCATGTCATTTCAATATATAGTACCTCTTATTAATAATTATTCAATTATCATATAATTACTACAATATAATTATTGTTATGATGGTGGTAGTTTACATCCTAAGTCCAGTGTTCTTCAAGAACAAATTTCTCCATTATTGTTATTTTCTAGGGCATCTCTATCAGTCTTCATCCTAATAATTACTGACAGACAGCCTAAGATGACAGAATTGACAAAAAAATGAGAAAAATAAAATAGTTTACAATATTGATACATGTTCTTATACAAGAGGAGACATTTGTTACTGTGAGTGACTGAAAAAGTAATTGAAAGTTGTCACTTCCTGTTATTGGTGGCTCTGCTTCTTTTTTTCCTTTCCAAAACATCCAAAGATGAAAACACTTGACATTGGAATCTGCAGACTATAACATAGACACTGATCACATGTTCCTTTCACTTCTGTTAGAAGCTCTGTACCAGTATATCCTGATAAAAAAAATTATTGAAAACTACACTATGGGATATGTAAAGATAGGTGAGAAAAAATTGTAAATATTTAAGAACTTCATAAACAAGGGCATGTGAGTCTCTGTGTATAAGTCTCTTTTCTAATATATTGTCCATACTGGAGTCAGCATGATCAAATATTAGTAAAGCTGGAACACAGTGAGTAGCTTAAACTGAAGGACCTCATTCATTTGCTGCTCTTTAAAAACGAGCATGTTTTTGGTATACGTTAAGTGATATTTAAGATTACAGTTTTTCTCCTACTGCCTTTGTTATTCTTTCCTCGTTGGCTCATGTCATTATGGTCATCCTAGCCACTCCATTAATTACAAATGTTTTATATAGATATAGCCAACTTAATTATGAGGAACTACTTTTGTCTTAGCCAGTTCATGTATTCAGCACCTAGTATAATGTCATATTGTACTGACATTCAATAAAAGATTTGTCATTTTGGCATCTCAGAAAATAAATAAGTAACCATGAGAACAGGAAACATTATATTTCTGGAATACTTTTTATTATATCCATGTCCACAACAAAAGTTAATTTAAAATATCCAACTCAATAACGGCAGCACTATTGACACCCAGACCTTTGGAAATGTGGGTTTGAGCAAGCTAGTCAGCTAAAGACTTCTAAAAAGAAAAAGCGCAAGTTGAGAAAAAGGAGACACGAAATGGGTAATGGAAGAAAGCAGTGATAACTTAATCTACTCCTTTTGGAAAGCTGTATTAGACCATTATTTGTTTTTACCTTCTACACTTGTCCTAACATTTTATTTACAGAACAGTGATCGTTAACTTTTAAACTTACTTTAAGTTTACAGAATTTCCAGATATGAATGTGACTACAACAGATGAGGAATTAAGATTTCTGTGTGATTTTAATATTTACTGTGTTTCTACTTTCTGTAAACTTGATGCTTTAACATCTGTACTACAAGCAGATGCCAGACACACCTTCTTCTGAACAACCTGATAATATGCCTATATCACTGTGCCTTGGCCTCTGGTGTCCTTCATACCTTTCTCTCCTTTCCTCAGGAAGTGTGCTCCACCTGGGGCATACTTTTCAAATACAGACCAACAAATCTGAAGTCCACACTCTCACCCATCTGCCTTACTGGGATTTTACTCTGTCAGCCACTGCACATCTCTCCTAGTCACCCTAGAGTCAGGTACCAGACAACTAGTGACAGCTACTATGCTGCAGAGCCTGAAACTAGCCAATTGTAACCTTGCTTACAATGTGTCACCCTTTGCCTCCTATGAAAATCATGATAAAGGCTCTGTCCCACAGTTTCCTTCTCTCTAACTGCTTTGTGATCAGCCCTTGTGCTTCCTTGTCTGATGCCAGTGGCACAGCATGCCCTTCGTTTGGAACTGTGAGTAATAAGCTATGAGTTCAATGGCAATTGTCTCCTTAGCTCTTGGGCTTGATATACCTCACATTTTCTATTAATACACTATACTTGAAAACATATATGTTGGAGGATAGTCAAATATCTGTAGGATATATCATATGATGAAGAAGATGATGCTATTGTCATTAATGTTTAAATATGGGAATACAAGAGAGAAGGGATACTGAGAAGCCAAAGCAGTAACCCATCATTTTTCTGTTTGTTTTTGGATTACACTTGTATTCTTCTAGGCTAATTTGTTTGTAGACTATCCTTATAAATTAAGAAAAAAAAAGAAAAGAAAAGTACAAGTTGAAAAAAACATAGTTGTTTATGATCTATTTGGCGTCTTTTGGAGCGCTGGAGATAACAGATAAAAGTATAATTTATGTTTTGGATTACTTCCTTTTTAAATCAAAAGTTGAAGCAACATGACAATTAAAGTCACACAAACTGCAAATATTAAAATATAGTTTTCAAAACTGATAGCAAAAATTGGCTGCATAAAATAAAACTTTCTTTTTTTTGTAAATTATTCATTTCTTTCATGATGATATAGAGGAACGATCTTCAAACCATTACAAATATTTCATAAATAATTCCTTTTCAACAGCACCCATATCCTTGGTGTCTACAATATCATCTTTCTTATAGATTCGCATATACATGAACAAAGGAGCAATTCCATGTTTACTAAAAGGCCTAGGGAACATATATCACATGCCTTTTCTCTTTCCCTTTGTGGTGGTCATTTTGGTGAATTACTGGAAGATGGTGATTCCAGCCAAAAGTTAAATAAAAATTTCTTAAAATACTTTTAGATAGTTAACATGAAAGTAATATAAATATTAACTAATTTACAAATATTAACTCAGTAATTCTCATAATAAACCTATTATTCCTGTAGCGAGGAAGCCAAGGCAGAGAGATGTTAAATAATTTGCCCTAAATTAATGGTCTACAATATGTTACATCTTACATCCTTTAAAAGGTATTTATTTCCTAAAATATTTATGAAAAATATCTAATTGCATTATTTTTCATCAGGTCATCACTCCATTTAATGGTAATTGTGAAAACTGCCAAAGGTACGGTGTATTAGTCTGTTCTCAAACTGCTATAGAGACATACCTGAAACTGGATAATTTATAAAGAAAAGAGGTTTAATCAGCTCACGGTTCTGTGGCTATACAGACTTCTGCTTCTGGAAAGATCTCAGGAAATTTACAATCATGGCAGAAGGCAAAGGAGAAGCAGGCACATTTTCACATGGTTGACAGGAAAGAGAAAGATTAGGGGGAGGTGTTGCACACTTTCAAACAACTAGATCTCCTGAGAACTCCCTGTTATGAGAACAGCAAGGGGGAAGCCCACTCCTACGATTCAGTCACCTCCTACCAACCTCCTCCTCCAACACTGAGAATTACAATTCGACATGAGATTTGGGTGGGGTACAGAACCAAAGCATATCCTACAATACAAAGCACAATTTCACATATTATAACATCAACATTGTCTTCTTGTATCCTAATAATTTATGTGGCACTACTGTTTTTTTCCACAAATTAACAAGATTTTATTATTTAATGGTCCTAATGGTTTCATTAATGATATGGTAACTATTTAAATTTTTTTGACCCTTTCATGGAATACAGTATTTGTATCATTTCTATCATAAAAATACTGTATTCATTGTAACTACTCATATCCCTTTAATATAATTTAAGTAATTCTTTTTTAGTCATTTCCCCCCTTAATATGGACCTGATAGGCTAGTTTACATTTTTGATACTAGAATGTACCTGCTATGCATGACTTTTACTCCCTATATGAAAATGTTCTTACAATTGTTGCAATAAATCATCAAATATTTAAAGTAATATTTTTGAATCACCCTGTTAGAAAGGTTGTAGCTGCATCCAAATATACACATTTTCTGAAATATAAAACAAATTGCTTGAATGTATACAGGTGTTTTAAAATAAGAAATTATTGACTCAAGACAGATTGATTTAAAGGAAAATTACATGCTTTTTTGAGTCTATGAGTATAGATATTTCTTTTTCTTTTTCTCTGATTTTTTTTTTTTTTCTTGAGATAAGGTCTCATTCTGTTGCCCAGACTGGAGTGCTGTGGTGCAATCATTGCGGCTTCAACTTCCCAAGCTCAGGTGATACTCCCATCTCAATCTCCCAGGTAGCTAGCTGGGACTACAGGCACATGCCACCTTGCCCAGATAATTTTTTGCACTTTTAGTAGAGATGGGTTCTCCCTATGTTGCCCAGTCTGGTCTCAAATTCCTGGGCTCAAGCAAGTCCATCTGCCTCATCCTCCTAAACTGCTGGAATTGCAGGCATGAGCTACCAAACCTGGCCTTTCTCTGATTTTCACTAGAAGAAGAATCCCAGAAAAAAAATAACAACAGGAAAACAGGTCAACAGGGAAATAGAATACCATGCATGTGTCATAAACATACAGGAATTTTTGTTACAATCAGATTATATCAGACTGAAAGGCATTTCAGAATAACATGTATTCAGGATTTAGGAAAAGTATTACTTCTGAAAAAATGACATAGATCCAGAAAAAAAGTCTCCATCAACAACTTTTTATTCAGAGACCGGAAGATAGACTAGAAGCATGTAAGTAAAGATAAATTGTTTCCCTGATATGGGACTTCCCTCTGGAATGAGCAGTGAAATTGTCTGAAGCTAATGTAGCAAGGATTTCTCTAGGGCTACTTTAGTAGGAAAAGTCCAGAGGCAGAGTTTCAAAAGGGATGAAAGAAGCCTGGAACACCAGGTTACAAGACTTGCCTCTGACAGAAATTAGAGGCAATGGCATAGCTGGGAAAACATACTCGGGTCACAAGAGAAGAACTATCCTGAAAATATCAATGCAAAGCTTCTTTTTTCTGATATATATTTATTGTAATTTATCTTTCCTGACCTTCTGAATTTTAGGCTCTCTCTTTTCTTTTTCTTCAAATACTGTGTTATTCCTTGAAACTAACCTGTGTATTCTTAACTGCAGGCATACCATAAAATGAATATGGAAACTAGAAAAAGCATTTTCAAATGTTTAAAGCAAATGGACACTTCTATGACATTATTGTAATGATTGTTATGAGTAGAATTGTGTGTCCATAAACTCATAAGTCTTAACCCCCAGTAACTCATAATGTGACCTTATCTGGAAATTGTTTTTTTTTTTTTTTTTTTTTTGCAGATGTAATTAGTTAAGGTAAGGTTATTAGGGTGAGCCTCTCAAACCTACATGACTGGTGTCCTTATTCAAAAGGGGAAATTTGGGCAGAGAGGCAAACACACAGGGAGAATGCCATGTGAAGAGGAAGGCAGATACCTGGCTGTGCTTCTCTACACCAAGAAACACGAAAGACTGCCAGGAAGCTACATAAAGCTAGGGGAGAGATATGGAACAGATTCTTCCTCACAGCCCTCATAGAAGGAACCAACCGTGTTGACACTTTCCTCTTGGATTTCTAGAATTTCAGAAATGTGAAACAATAAATTTATGCTGTTTAAGCTACTCAATGCATGGTACCTTGTTATGACAGACCTAGAAAACAAATTCACTTATGTAAGTGTCAAGCCTCATCGTGTTGTTTTAAATATACATATTTTAATTATTATATGTTTTATTATATACAATAGATCACATATTACTTATACATATATTTTATTTGCATATATATTTATTTAATATACATTAATTTATATATAGTTTATTATATGCAATATGTTACATATTATTTATTTATTTAAATATATATTTACTTAAATGTATATTTAAATCAACACTTTGAGAGATATATATATATATAAAACAAAATAAACAAAATATATATATATAACAAATCCATAACCAAAATATATATCTATATATATAAAACAGAAAATAAAGCCTGGTCCTTCACCACAAATATTTTGATACGGATTATTGTAAAGTGTACTGAATTCACAAATCAAATGAATTTGAGTTCCCCAAAGCCAAATCCTAAGCTTACCTATTGTTTTGGATCTTTTATGAGGGTTGAAAGCTGAAATGACTTCAGGAGACATGCAGGTAATATAATTGAGTGAGGGCACTAGTGATAAAATACAGTAAGTAGGGTGAAACCTGCCTAAATGGGGAATATACATCTTATCTAAAATCACACATGCTGATTTTTAAAATACTACTTTGGCCAAATAAAATACTGCTCCTACTTTTGAGGTCACTACTCTCTCTCTCTTTTTATGTGTGTGTGTGTGTGTGTTTTGTTTTTGAGACAGTCTCACTATGTTGCCAGGCTGGGTGCCATGGCATGATCTTAGCTCACTGGAACTTCCACGTCCCAGGTTCAAGCGATTCTCCTGCCTCAGCTTCCCGAGTAGCTGGGACAACAGGCATGCGCCAGCTACCACCCCTGGCTAATTTTTGTACTTTTAGTAGAGACGAAGTTTCACCATGTTGGCCAGGATGGTCTCGATCACTCGACCCTGTGATCTACCTGCCTTGGCCTCCCAAAGTGCTGGGATTACAGGCGTGAGCCACCGCGTCCAACCACTCTCTCTTTTTATTCGGTTACCTCAACCAAAGCCATTGTTTAATTTACTTTCTATTGTTCTCAAATATTTACCAAAGTAGAGTTATTTTCTGAATTACAGTCCTACATCTCCACTAGTGTATTCAACATGACCCAAAGGAAATTGTTGTTCAACTTCATAAATTCAATTGATTCTTACTTCTACCAGTGACTAATACTCAATGTGGAAGCCATGAAGTTAATCATCATATTTGATAACCCTCTTTCTCTTGGTAGGTAATATCAAATTTAGTATTAATACTAATACTAATGTGTTTGATATACATATATGTGTATATATATGTATATAGAGTAGGTCATTGGTTAAGAGTAGTGTTTATTTCATTGGTTAAGAGTAGTATTTATTTCTGTGTGAAAGATGAATACCAATTTTGTTCTGTCTAATCTTTCTAACTTAAAAGACATCCGATTTATGTAGTTATAGATTACTTATTGCGTTCAGGCTATTAGATATTTATAGTTAATTCTATCTTTAGTAAATATGAAATTACCTTATTTTTGCATGTAATGCTTACTGCCATAGTGTCATATTTTCTCCTGTTTAACATTCCTACTCCTCATTTTATTGTGTGAATGTGTTTAATACAGCTTTGCTGATTACTTTGCTTATAGAATTTCCCTGGTATGTTACTTTATGGTACATTATAAAGAAGCAGTGCAGTATAATTTAGTGATAAAAGTTCCCAGTCTCTGGAGCTAGAGTTGTTGCATCCCTGCAGAAAGTTGCAACAAAAATAACAAAATAACCAAAGATTGTTAAATAATAAATACATATTTAAGAAATGTAGAACATAAATTGCAATCAATGTTACAACATTTAATATAATTCAAATCCTGACATATTAAGTTACAAATGGAAAAAAAAAAAGGCCCCTGGTGCTCATAAGAATTATTTTAAAAATTTGCCCTTGTAATTACTAGGGCAAGTATTAAACTTTTCTTGATGCTGATTTATCAACATATGTCAACTTCTCATATGCTTTGACAGATAATTATTTTGACATTTTCTCTACTTTGAAAATAATTAGGAATTCCCAGGAAGGCTTAGATTCTAATATTCTTATTGTGATTTTATTTATAAAACAAGATACATAAAATATTTTAGTCATTAAATTATCCCATATTATGGAAAAACAGTGCTTACTTTAAATATTTTACTTAGCCTATTAAATGCTTTAAAAACTTATGAGACATTGTGTTTCCTATATCAAAATCACAATTCTAAGTCCCCAACCTATGTTTTTATAGAATTCCCTATTTTCCTGGAGGGTTTCCTTTAGCAAATGCTTATAAGAATCCTGAGGGAATGATTTAGTCTTGGTTATTCTTGGCCATGCCAGTACTAGGGGCAAGAAAAGAAATACCAATATGATAATGCGTATTTTCGGTGGGTTTTAAATTTACTGGAGCTTATTATTTAGCTTATATTATTTTGCATATTTCATAATCACTTAAATTGACTATAATTTCTAATATCAGAATTAAACTCATGCTATTAAAAAGTATGATTAAATATATGTACCAGACAAATTTCATTTTTGTATATGCATCTATTTCATAAAACTGGTTATATTTACATAGATGTTTGTCAATTTATTGTTTTGTGCAACTTTTCCCTTTACATTCTATTAGATGACCTGAAATTAATGGTGCAAGAAAGGACAATCATTGTGTGACAGATACTTGGTTTCTGCAAGATTCTTGTTTGAATGGATCTGCCCTTATTATAAGGAAAAAGCTTAACTCTGACATTAATGAGAACTAATCACATTAAATTTTTCAGCCTACTGAAGCTTAACACTGACTTGTTTTATCAAAGGGATGGCTGTAAACAGACATCAAAGCATGAATAACATACTGGAATTCCATGCACTATTATCTCCCATTGAATGAGAAACTGGAAGATACTTATGTAGGTTTTTAATCTTAACAAAAAATCATTTAAAACAACAGATATGAAATGTGTTTGCTTATTTAATAAGACTATAATAATAGTTCAATGATCAATAACCACTTGTATTCAGGGGAAGGTCTATTTATTTATAGAATTATAATTTAACAAAATAACATCAGAAGTTTTATAATACATTGTGCTTGTGAATATGTGTTTTCTTTCATGGACAGAATAATACAACTTTTGACCTTGACAAGTGCCAAAATTATTGAAGATGTGTATGGCAAAAATAAAGTGAAAATGAGCATAGTGACTGTCACAACATATATTTTATGATAATACCATATTGATTTGTTAATTTAACTCAACAAAAATGTATTCAGTGATTACTGTGTATGTGGCTATGCTAGGGGTTATGGGACATATCCAGAGGAGAAAGACAAAAATTGTCCTAGCTCTATAGAAGCTACTATTCTGGGGAGGAACATTGCAAGATAAAATGAATTCAGAATATATACATTACCTATACACTCTTATAAGTTATTAGAAATGAACAGAGTGCATAAGCAGGAAATGAAGTGTGGCCTACTCCCAATAATCTGACCAGTCACAGCTTGTTTGAACAGGTAATAAGTGAGCTAAAAATCCTAGAGAAGGACAGAAACAAGTGGGGGAAAGAACACACTAGGTCAAGTGAACACTGGATATTGCAAATCTGATGGAGAAAATAGCTTTGTCTTCACATAAACCAGAGATTTGAGTCTATGGCTCACATGTATTTCTAACAGTCGTCAAAGGAGATGCAAGGTGACAGCTTTAGCAACACATGCTCTCCACAAGTCAGTTTCATAATTACTGGAAAATATTTCAAGACCATTCAAAGTCTATTTTCATTATTGCTAGAAATATTAGCATGATATATTTGCCCATAAAAAAGCAATAGCTCTGAAGTTTTAAAAATAAAGCATCAAGCTCTGCCCTTTAGAACTTCCTAGCCAAGCTTCACACTCTCTCTGTCCTGAAAGTTCAAAGACAAATATGAAGAGACACAAACCATGTGCCTGAATTCAGCCACTTCCGTTCAGCAGGACTTTGTTTCTTAAGCCTAGTGGATTGCAGAGCATTTCAGTCTGCATTTCAGAACATTTTTCTTAACTCCTCAGATTCCCACATAGTCCCAGAGCTTGGAAAGCACCCTTTAGAGAGAATTGGTCAAGCATTTAAGGCCTCACAGCTTTCTGTCTTGTTATTCTAGCATTGCATGTCAACTAAAAGCTTTACGGGTTCTCTTTCTGCCAGCAGAATCTCTCCGCTTGAGCTAAACCAGATCCACAGCCTGTGCCCAGAGGCAGCAAATGTCCTCAGGGGTCTAAAAAAAGACTACAGTTTATCAGCTCACTCAGGAAAAGTTATCCTCTCACTGTAATTTTTGTTTATCTAAATTTCATTTCTTCCATAGTATCCCATGCCTTTGAAAATATGTTTTTCGTAGTTTATACAAATTTCCCTGATTTTTTTGCAGTAGGAATATTGGCCTGCTTCTACCTACTAGAACCTACCTGAAAGCAGTCTTTAGTACTGTTTTAATTTACTATTTTGGTATGGGAGGGTGACATTCCATTGTCTGGCTCTTGATCATCCTTCAATACCTCCTAAAATCGTTTGATAGCCAATGTAGGTACTTTGTTTTTGTCACATATTTCTGTTCCAACTAATCTCCTTAGAACTGGGAAAAGAACCAAAGTGTGTGTTTTGAAACATTCTCTTAGATTGAAATAGACCAGAAGAACTATACTACCTTTTTGACTTAACAGGGATTTCTGATAGATCAGGCCTAGCATTCTATAATCCATGAATGACTAGGCATTTTCCTTTCTCTACTGCACCATTATTCTGTTTAATGTGTATGAGCTCCTTTTGGGGTGATAAAGAGAAAAATATACACTGTATTTCTGCATGTTATGATAGATCTCCCTGAATGTATTAGCCCTATACTCAATGAAGAGACTTAAGCTCTTTTAACTGACCCATGTCTGGGAATTTATCAAAGATCTATAACTGCAGGTGACTCAGTTTTGCCTCTATTGGGCATATTGGATATGTTGTATTTGTAATTATTGTTGATCATGATAATGTTGTTTCAGGGGTATAGTCCAAGCAAAGCCTTAGTTTGTGATCTGTTGTGAAATGGTTGTTTCTGTTCCCCCCTCAAGTTCATATGCTGAATCTCTAACTCCCAATGTGATGTTTTTGGGAGATGAGGTCTTTAGGAGGCGGTTAGATTTAGATGAGGTTATCAGGGTAGAACTCTCATGAAGGGATTAGTTACTTTACAGAAAGTAGAAGAGACACCAGAGCTTTCTCTCTTTGCCATGTGAGGACACAGTGAGAAGGGGACTATCTGCCAGCCAAGAAGAGGGCCATCACCAGAATCCAACCATGATCGTACCTTGATTTCAGATTTTGAGCCAAAAAGCGTAGAAATACACTTCTATTGTTTAAGCCACACAGGCTATAGTGTTTTGTATAGCAGTCCAGGTTGACTAAGGCATGTCCTGTTCATTTTATTCCTGGAGACCTCACAATTAATTAGATACAGTTATAAGCAAGATCTGTGCTGGGCAAACCATTTAGATTACCAGGATTGACAGAATGTTGCTGTAAAAGGGCGATCAGCGTGTTGTGTCAGTAGAAGAGAAAGATCAAGAGCAATGGTCATTAAACAGAGTGAATGCTGTGCCAGCTACAGATGTGGGGGTGTAAACACATACGGAGAAAGAACAATCTGTATACTTTTCTAACTTGTAAGTGGGAAGATAATTTAAAATTTTATTGTCTGTGGGAATTGTAAGATCAGTTACATTTCATGAGTACTCCCAGACTCTGTCATCTACCCTTGGAAAGGCAAGAGGGTCTAACCCAAAGGTAATATAGAAGACCAAGGTCAGGTCTATTTCAGATTATCTCTATTATGCTTTCCAGAATCTGGGTACCAGTCTGTCTTTGGAAATTTAGAGAAGGAAGATGGATAAAGACAATTTGCCCTGACTCTGCCTTTAAGGGAAAGTAGAATGATTTGTTGAGGTAAGTGGTAGAAGATTAAAGAAATAATTAAGCAAGAGTAAGCAAATAATTATAAAAAATGTGAATGGGAAAGAGACTATTAGCAAAAATGAGACAATCTATGTCATCACTGACCTTCCTCAAAAGAGTGCCCAAGGGAAAAACTGGTTCTAAACTAAGGTTTATAACTGTGAGTAAATCTGGTTTAAAATCTGTGCTGTATTTTGTCTCTTTGCAGGCAGAATTAACCTTGAGGTTCCTCTATTTGTGTATATGTATTAAGAACACATTGCATTAAAATTAGTGTTCAAAGGTTAAAGAGTTTATGGAAGTGATAACAGAATATTTCCATTGGTGAATTGGTAAGCAATTTATTCATACTTCAAATTATAACAGGTTTATAAGTTTGAAGCCTGGCTTATATATTTTTTTAAAAGGTAAGTTTGATTATTATGAAAACTTTATACTTTTTTAGTGAACTAAATTAAAATCAATTTATGGCAATTCATGTAAAAAATTACTAGAAATTTAGTGATATTATTGTGATAGAATGCAATATGGTTCCCACTATTTTATGCCTCTGTGCATTCATGTTCTTTATCACATGAATTATTGTTCTGAAGGGGATTTTATGAGAAGTGATAGAAAAGGAGAATCTGAGTGTGTCTGAGTAGACAGACTTGCCTCCTAGCATTTCTGTCTGAGCCCAATTCATAGTGAAGAGCTAAGCCCCTCCAGATCCACAGTTTGAAATACAGCCTCCAACCAAGTTCAGCCTAGATTTGTTGATTCACAACAGAGCTGGAGACCTATGAAAATGAAAATAAATAATTATTGTTACTTTGTGTTACTAAGGTTTGGAGTATATAGTTACTAAGCATTATTGAGTTAATAGCTAACAAATCAAGATATTGGCACCTAGAAGTGGAGTGCTGACATAACAATAATGTAAAATACGTGGCATGGGCTTTCAGATTGTGTATTAGGAGTTGAGAAAACCATTATAGGGATTTAGGGTGAAAAAAAAGACAGGCAAAATTAAAAAAGAATTATGGAGAGCTTAGAAATGCTGGGACATGCTAGATTTGAAAATACAATTGATCCTTAAATGATGCAGAGATTAAGGGAACCAATCTGAAGCCTTACCAATAACAAACAGTCAATTAACAAACACTTTGTATGTTATGTGTATTATATGCTGTATTTTTTTTTTTTTTCCAATGGAGTTTTACTCTTGTTGCCTAGGCTGGAGTGCAGTGGCGTGATCTCTGCTCACTGGAACCTCCTCCTCCCGGGTTCAAGCAATTCTCCCACCTCAGCCTCCCAAGTAGCTGGGATTACAGACACCCATCGCCATGCCTGGTTTATCGGGGGAAACCCTGCCCCCGATATTTATCGTGGGTTTTCTATTTCCTAGGTGTCTGGGCTGATATGAGAAGTAAAGGGAAAGAGCACAAGAGAGAGAAATTTAAAGCTGGGTGTCCAGGGGAGACATCACATGTCGGCAGGTTCTGTGATGTTCCCTGAGCCATAAAACCAGCAAGTTCTTATTAGGGATTTTCAAAAGGGGAGGGAGTGCCCGAATAGGGTGTGAGTCACAGAGGTCACATACTTCACAAGGTAATAAAATATCACAAAACAAATGGAGGCCGGGTGAGATCACAGGACCACCGGATGGGGCAAAATTAAAATTGCTAATGAAGTACCGGGCACCCATTGTCATTGATAACATCTTACCAGAAAATAGGGTTTGAGAGCAGAAAACCTGTCTGACCAAAATTTATTAGGTAGGAATTTCCTCATCCTAATAAGCCTGGGAGCACTACAGGAGACCAAGGCTTATTTCATCCCTTCAGCTTCGACCCTAAAAGGCGGCTGCCTTAAGGGGGCCATCTATAGACCTACCCTCAGGGCGCATTCTCTTTCTCAGGAATGTTCCTTGCTGAGAAAAAGAATTCAGTGATATTTCTCCTATTTGCATTTGAAAAAACAGAAATATGGCTCTGTTCTGCCTGGCTCACCGGCAGTCAGGCTCCAAGTCTTATCTCCCTTGTTCCCTGAAGATTGCTATTATCCTGTTCTTTTTTCAAGGTGCCCAGATTTCATATTGTTCAAACACATATGCTCTACAAACAATTTGTGCAGTTAATGTAATCATCATAGGGTCCTGAGGTGACATTCATCCTCTTCAGTTTATGAAGATGACGGGATTAAGAGATTAAAGTAAAGACAGGCATAGGAAATCACAAAGGTATTGATTGGGGAAGTGTAAGTGTCCATGAAATCTTCACGATTTATGTTCTTCTGCCATGGCTTCAGCTGGTCCCTCTGTTCGGGGTCCCTGACTTCCCTCAACACTGGTTAATATTTTTTTTCTTTTTTTTTTTTCTTGATTCTTTCCCACACAAAATTCATCTGCCTCTTCCCAATGATTTACCAACTGGTACCCAGGATCTGATGATCTACATTGGGTCGGGAATCAGTTATTTTTATATATGGACCTAGTAGCCAAAAATACAAATTATTCTCTATCCATATGCCTACACATGATTGTAGAATAGGAGTAGAATAAGTGCAATAAACACTCTGATTTGAAAACAGAAACAATGGGAAATATACTGAAGCCACTGATCCCCAGGAGTTCCTAACTTGCTCTGCCATGCAGGCTGGAGTGCAGTGGCACCATCTCGGCTCACTGCAAACTCTGCCTCCTGGGTTCACGCCATTCTCCCGCTGCAGCCTCCCAAGTAGCTAGGACTACAGGCACCTGCCACCACGCCCGGCTAATTTTTTGTATTTTTAGTAGAGACGGGATTTCGACATGTTGGCCAGGCTGGTCTGGAATGCCTGACCTCTGGTGATCCACCCTCCTTGGCCTCCCAAAGTGCTATGATTACAGAAGTGAGCTGTTGCACCTGGGCTATATACTATACTCTTACAATAAAGTAAGCTAGAGAAAAAATGTTATTAAGAAAATCATAAGGAAGAGAAAACATATTTAGGATTCATTAGATGGAAGTGAATCATCATAAAGGTCTTCATCTTCATCATCTTCGTATTGAGTAGGCTGAGGAGAAAGCAGAAGAGGAGCGGTTGATATTGATGTCTCAAGGCGTGACAGAAGCAGAAGAAAGTTCAAGTGTAAGTGGACCCACACAGATCCAACCTATGTTGTTCAAGGGTCAACTGCAATATTGTCTTTAATCTTCATCCTCTCCAATCAGTAAACATTCCCAAGCCAAAAACAAAAATGAAGCAAAAAATCCTTGGGGCAAAGCTCAAAAAAACTACCAGACCCTTAAAATATTTTCTTATAGATAAAAATAAACAAAACCAAGGTCTTGACAGCTATGCCATTTTTAAGTCTTCTGAGATAAGTAAAGTGACACTTACTAGATTCTTGTACCTCAATAAACAGACTCCTAATATGATGAAGTAATTGGTCTCTCAAAAGCTTGATAAGAATAATGTCTCCAAAAGATTTAATGAGGCTACAGGTACCTGTAGTTGACTGTAATTGAATACATTAAAACAAAAATTGAGAGTTCTGTATTTGTAAGAATGTTGCTAGTTTTTCAAGATGTTAAAAAAGACTTTAAGTCCACCACTTACTATAGGCAGGGAACAAATTAAATGTGCCAATGAGGCAAATGAAAAGGTCTGTAGAGTAGAACCTCTCTCAGAAAGTCGAAACCAGTGTCTGGCTAAGAAAATTTTCTACCTTAAGATAAGGAGGATATGATGTTTGCCCAGAAGGAGTTAAGAACTCCTGGGGATCAGTGGCTTCAGTATATTTCCCATTTTTTCTGTTTTCAAATCAAAGTGTTTATTGCACTTATTCTACTCCTATTCTACAATCATGTGTAGGCATATGGATAGAGAATAATTTGTATTTTTGGCTACTAGGTCCGTATATAAAAATAACTGATTCTCGACCCAATGTAGATCATCAGATCCTGGGTACCAGTTGGTAAATCTTTGGGAAGAGGCAGATGAATTTTGTGTGGGAAAGAATCATGTATAACTGTAACTAAGAGAGTGGACAAGTGATATATTTAATTACATTTTTGTAATTCTTAACCTCTACCTGAATAGATATCCTGTGCCATGTGACTTGCTTTGGCCAAATAGATATTAACAGGCATGATAGAATGAGGGGTTAAAATATGCTTATGTGAGTGGCCTTTCTTTCTTGCTTTACTGGTTCTTCTTCAGCTGATATCAACACATGCAAAGTAGATTTAATTAAACGTGTAGTAAAAGCCAAGCACCATTGATCTGTGTCTGTAGAGGAGATTCACAACTGACCCTTGCCTAAATGTGATGACTTATAACTCCATTTAGAACTATAAACATGCAACTATATGAATGTTGATGTATTATTCTGAGTTTTGGAGTGTATTTTATGCAACATTGTTACGGCAGTAGCTGACTGATACAATTATAAGCCATAAATTTTGTACTGGAGGGAATAACTGCTTTTAGAGAAAGATAAACTTTCTTGGCTTAAACTAATAAAGGAGGATACTTCTTCCTGTTAATAAAACCAACCATGGTAATCAAAAGGTTTTCCATCAAAAATCATCATTTAAAAAAAAAAAGTTATTCGTCTTATTTCAGAAAAATAGCTTTAGGCTATGAAAGAGAAGGAGAGCTCAGAGAATCTATCTTTCCATTAAAACTTCATAAAGTAAAGTTTAACTATGGAACTGCATGCTATTTATAAAATTGAAGACCTTAACAATAACTTAGTTCTTTGATTTTTCTTACCGGACACTAATTTGAAATGAAGAAAAACAAATTTATATAACAGGATATTATGATAATTTCAAATTTTTTAAGTTGGCTTAGTATTCTAAATTTCATGTATTTGAAATTACCTCAGAAAGGAAAACTCATCATAATCATCATATCATTATCATCGTATATTCCTCTTAAAACTCTGTATTTTTTCTGTATTCATGTCGTCCATACAAAAGACATAAGACTATTAATTTTTTGTACTTTGAGGAGGTGTTATCTAAATGCAATGTGGAATGAGAGTGGAAATGTTATATGTTGTAATCCAATTGTGCTCTTCTGTTTCAAGGGTTTGATATTTTAAACACTATCAATATTGTATATGTTTTATTAAATTATTCTCTAAATGCTCTCTTGTTATAATTTTTAAGTTTGGATTATCCCATATATTTCTCTCATAATTTTATATATGATTTTGGTGTAATTTCCTGGTATCTCTGATTGGTTTAATAGACTTAAAAGTATATAAGCCAGGTGTAGTGGCTCACACCTGTAATTTGAGCACTCTGGAAGGCCAAGTTGGGCCAACAGCTTGAGCTCAGGAGTTCCAGACCAACCAGGGCAACATGGTGAAACCCTGCCTCTGCAAAAAAAAAAATAAAAAAATAAAAAATAAAAAATAAAAAAATTAGCTGGTTTTGGTGTTGCACACCTATAGTCTTAACTACTCAGGAGACTGTGGTGAAAAGATTGCTTGAGTCCAGGAGGACTCAAGGCTGAGTCAAGGCTGCAGTGAGTAATGATCTCACCACTGCACTCCAGCCTGGGCAACAAAGTGAAACCCTGTCTAAAAGAGAAAGAAAGAAAAAAAAAACTATACAACATATACAACATACATTTTTATAGACATATTAATAGGGCTTCAAAATTGCCTAAAAAATTATAAACAATGATATTAGCAAAGATAAAACATAAACCTTAAAATATATTGTATATTTAGGTCTAGAAAAAGAATGCTCAAAAATGATCTTTTAACAGTCTCTCATTTTTTAAATGTATTTTTAAAGCATACTATAATTTTATTCATTGCATTTTTCATAATTATTGTTGTTGAAGAAACTGGGTTAAATTTAATATTGTTTTCAATAGTCTGACTTTTCCATATTACATTCTCACAATGTATAGTAACATGTTTTTATGTCCTCTGTATTTTCTATAAATTGGTAGTAGCATATACAGAATATTAGATTCAGGTTATATAATATATTTTTTAAAAGAGTACTTTATAGGGGGACTTATGAGCTTATATTCGGAGGGACATAATGGCTGATTCTGTTTTTTATTTTGTAATATTAGACACTGATTGATGATGCCTAAATTCATTCATATATGAGTGGTTTCAAAATGGTGGTATTTTTGATCACACAGATTCTTTGTATCTTAAACCAAAATATTACTCCAAAATGAAAATTTATCTTATTAAATATTTAGTAATAACTATTAAGAAACAAAGGATAAATGGTTAAGACTTTTATTCCTCACTTTTTTACTTCTTTGTTTTTATTTATTTATTTTTTATTTCAAAAGGTTTTTGAAGAACAGGTGGTGTTTGGTTACATGAATAACTTTTTTTTTTTTTTTTTTTTTTTTTTTTTTTGCTATGTCACCCAGGCTGGAGTGCAGTGGCATGATCTTGGCTCACTGCAAGCTCCGCCTCCTGGGTTCACGCCATTCTCCCTTCCTAGCCTCCTGAGTAGCTGGGACTACAGGCTCCCACCACCATGCCCGGCTTTGTTTTGTATTTTTAGTAGAGACAGGGTTTCACTGTGTTAGCCAGGATGGTCTCGATCTCCTGACCTTGTGATCCACCCACCTCAGCCTCCCAAAGTGCTAGGATTACAGGCATGAGCCACTGCACTCGGCTCATGAATAATTTCTTTACTATTGATTTCTGAGATTTTGGCGCACCTATCACCAAAGCACTATTCACTGTACCCAATGTCTAGTGTTTTATCCCTCACCAACCCTGCACCCTTTCCCTTGAATCCCTAAAGTCCATTGTACCATTCTTGTGCATTTGCATCCTCATAGCTTAGCTCCGACTTATGAGTGAGAAGACATGATGTTTGGTTTTCCATTCCTGAGTTACATCACTTAGAATAATGTTCTCCAATTCCATCCAGGTTGCTATGAGTGTCATTATTTCATTCCTCTTTATGATTGAGTATTCCATGTTTTATGTATATATACTACAATTTCTTTATCCACTTGTTGATTGATGGGTATTTGCGCTGGTTCCATATTTTTGCAATTTCAAATTGTGGTACTATAAATATGCATGTGCAAGTATCTTTTTCATATAATGATTTATTTTCCTCTGGGTAGATACCCAGAAGTGGGATTGCTGGATCAAATGGTAGTTCTACTTTTAGTTCTTTAACAAATCTCCACACTGTTTTCTATCATGGTTGTACTAGTTTACATACCCCCAACCGTGTAAAAGTATTCCCTTTGTACCACATCTATGCCAACATCTATTATTTTTCAATTTTTTGATTATGGTCATTCTTGCAGGAGTAAGGTGGTATCGCACTGTGGTTTTGATTTTTCATTTCTCTGATCATTAGTGATATTGAGTATCTTTTCATATATTTGTTGGCCTTTTGTATATCTTCTTTTGAGAATTGTCTATTCATGTTCTTAGCCCACTTTTTAATGGTCTTGTTTTTTCTTGCAGATTTGTTTGACCTCCTTATAGATTCTGGATGCCATTTGTCGAATGTATACATTGCAAACATTTTCTCCTATACTATGGGTTGTCTGTTTGCTCTGCTGATGGTTTCTTTTGCTGTGCAGAAGGTTTTTAGTTTAATTAAGTACCATCTATTTATCTTTGTCTTTGTTGCATTTGCTTTTGGGTTCTTGGTCATGAAGTCTTTGCCTAAGTCAATGTCTAGAAGGGTTTTATTCTAATACTGTCTTCTAGAATTTTTATGGTTTTGGGGCTTAGATTTATTTCCTTGATCCAACTTGAGTTGATTTTTGTATAAGGTGAGAAGTGAGGATCCAATTTCATTCTTCTACATGTGGCTTTCCAATTATTACAGCACCATATGTTGAATAGGGTGTACTTTCCCCAAATAATGAATTCATTCACTGTGAGTAGTTTTTATATATTTTATCTTTAGAAATTCATAAATGTAAATGAGTTTTAAATGTGCTAATCAAGTGCAATAATAATTCTTACTAACACTCATTTAACTTATCTTTTATTTGTGATAGACTCTTCAAGTTGGATTCTTAAGTGTTTACTCATATCCTAGTAGTATGATTAGTTTACTCTCTATCTCATATGAAAATATATCATTGATTTTTCTTCAAAATTTTTAAATAAATAAATCATAAATCTTCATAATTTTTAAGACTATTGATGATTTTAGGGAATTATGGTACAATTCTATTTGCATATTTTTAATTAATGAAATGCTAAAAGGAATTGAACATGAAGTGAAAACTGGATAGAATATCAGGAGACAGCTATGAGAAGAGGTTTGACTTTTAAAAGTAATAGAGAAACTTTTGGTTTAAGATCCAACATGTGAAGAGTTTAGAAGTTGGCCCTCCCTTCTGTAGGAGCAAGAAAAAGATGAACAGGCCAGGTGCAGTGGCTCATGCCTGTAATCCCAGCACTTCGAGAGATGGAGGAGGGCAGATCACTTGAGCCCAGGAGTTTGAGACCAGCCTGCACAATATGGTGAAACTTGATCTCTATAAAAAATACAATAATATGCTGGGAGTGGTGGTGTGTGCTTGTAGTCCCTATGGCTTGGGAGGCTGAGCTGGGGATTGATCATAGCACTGCAGTCCAGCCTGGTCAACAGAGCCAGACCCTGTCTCAAAAGAAAAGAAAAAGGTAAATGAGGTGGATTGGCTCTGTGTCCCCACCCAAATCTCATCTCAAATAGTAATCCCCACATGTTGAGGGAGGGACCTGGTGGGAGGTAATTGGATCATGGGGGCAGTTTCCCTCATGCTGTTCTCATGATTGTGAGGGAGTTCTCATGAGATCTGAGGGTTTAAAAGTGGCAGTTTTCCTGCTTTCCTTTCTCTTTCCTGCCACTTTGTGAAGAAGATGCTTGCTTCCCCTTCACCTTTCATTACAATAGCAAGATTCCTGAGGCCTTTGCAACCATGCAGAACTGAGTCAACTAAACCTCTTTCCTTTGCAAATTACCCAGTATCAGGTAGTATCTTTATGGCAGTGTGAAAATGGGAAATGGTACCAGCAGAGTCTGCTGCTGCTTATAAATATAACCTGAAAAACTGGAAACAACTTTGGAATTGGGTAATAGGCAGAGGTTGGAACAGTTTGGAGGGTTCAGAGGAAGAGAGGAAGATGTTGGAAAGTTTGGGACTTCCCAGAGACTTGTTGAATGGTTTAAACTAAAATGTTGATAGTGATATGGACAATGAAGTCCAGGCTGGGTGGTCTCAGATGGAGATGTGGAACTTACTGGGGACTGAAGCAAAGGTCATTCTTTCTATGTTTAGCAAAGAGATTGACAACATTCTGCTCCTGCCCTAGACATCTTCGAAGCTGTGAGAGATAATTTAGAGTATCTGACAGAAGAAATTTCAAAGCAGCAAAGCATTTGAGATGTGACCTCGCTTGTTCTTAAAGCATTCAGTTACATGTGTTCACAAAGAGATGGTTTAAAATCGGAACTTATATTTAAAAGGGAAGACAAATGTAAATGTTTGGAAAATGTGCAATGTGATCATGTGGTAGAAATACCCATTTTTCTAGGGAGAAATTCAAGCTGCAGAAATTTGCATGAATAATGAGAAACTGCATGTTAATAGCCAAGACAATGGGGAAATGTCTCCAGGGCATGTCAGGGCAAGAGACCTTCAGGGCAGCTCCTCCCATCACAAGCCCTGAGGCCTAGGAGAGAAAAATTATTTCATGGGCTGAGCCCAGGCTCTGCTGCTCTGTGCAGCCTCAGAACAATAGTGCCCTCCACCCCAGCCACTCCAGCTCCAGTTGTGGCTAAAATGGGCCAAGCTATAGCTCAAACCATTGCTTCAGATGGCTCAAGCCCTAAGCCTTGGCAGTTTTCATATGGTGTTGGGCCTGCATGTGCACAGAAGTTAGGAGTTGAGCTTTGGGAATCTCCACCTAGATTTCAGATGATGTATGGAAACATCTGGATGTCCAGGCAGAAGTCTGCTAGAGGAGTGGAGCCCTCATGGAGAGCCTCTGTGAGAGCAGTACAAAAGGGAAATGTGAGGTTGGAGCTCCCACATAGAGTCCGCAAGGGGACACTGCCTAGTGGAGCTGTGAGAAGAAGACCACAGTCCCCCAGAACCCGGAAAAGTATATTCACCAACAGCTTACACCATGCACCTGGAAAAGTCATAGGCACTCAATGCCTCCCTGTGAAAGCAACCACAGTAGCTGTACCCTGCAGAGCCACAGGGATGGAGATGCTCAAGGCTGTAGGGGCCCGTTCCTTGCATCAGCATGCCCTGGATGTGAGATGCAGTGTTAAAAAAAGATTTGGGAGCTTAAAGATTTAATAACTGTCTGGCAAAGTTTCAGACTTGCATAGGGCCTGTGACCCCGTGTTTTGGCCAATTCCTTTCATTTGGAGTGGAAACATTAATGCAATGTTTGTACCCCTATGTATCTTGGAAGTAACTAACTTGCTTTTGATATTACAGGCTCATAGGCAGAAAGGACTTGTCTCAGATGAGACTTTGGACTTGAACTTGTAAGTTAGTGCTGAAATTAATTAATGCTTTGGGGGACTGTTGGGAAGACATGATTGGTTTTGAAATGTGAAACGGATATGAGATTTGAGAGGGGCCTGCGGTAGAATGATATGGTTAGGCTTTGTGTCTCCACACAAATCTTATCTCGAATTATGATCAATCCCCACATCTTAAGGGAGGAACCTGGTGGGAGGTAACTGGATTATGGGGATGGTTTCCTCCATGCTGTTCTCCTGATAGTGAAAGAGTTCTCAGGAGATTTGACGGTTTTATAAGGGGCTCTTCCCCATTCACTCTCTCTCCTGCTACCTTGTGAAGAAGCTTTCTGCTTCCCCCTCACCTTCTGCCATGATTGTAAGTTTCTTGAGGCCTCCCCAGCCATGTGGTGCTGAGTCAATTAAACCTCTTTTAAAAATAAAATTACCCAATCTCAGCAAGTATCTATATAGCATTGTGAAAACAGAGTAATACAGTGAACAATCTGAAAACTAATGACATCTGATTACCTGAAGCAAACCCACTGGAGCCATAAACTTGTAGGTACTTTTAAATGGTCATTTTGATGAACTTTTAGAGATGAGTGTACGTACACTAGCTTGAGAGTGAGAAATTCCTGAGGGCCACAGTCTTAGAAGAGGGTAGCTTTCATGGGTGTTACCTCCAGAAACCCATCCAAGTTCACATAGTGAAAAACAAAGAAAGATCCCATTAAGGGTTTGACAAGAGTAGAGAAAGAAAACAAAAAACACTTTGAAATAAACACAGAGTGTTCTTCTAATTAAAAGCATACTCTACAGGGGAAAAGACTACCAGAATCTTAGCCTACTAAACAAAAGCACATTTCTCTTACTCCAGATCCCATTAGACTTTCTATATCACTTACGGAGTACAAAAAAAAAAAAAAAATTGCTTAAGACACACTCATGAAGATTTGAAGATTAAAGCCCAAAGGCAAAGGCCTACTGAAAAAAAAATCAAGAATTAATTGCAAGATAAGGAAACTGTTTTCTTTCTCCACACCAAATGATCACACCAGTAGGACTCTAGTATAACAATAATGATTACAACTGAAACAGCATTAAGACTCACACTCTATCTGATGTGGCACTTATGAACCCCAAAGACAACAGGGGAAACAGAAACATGGACACAAGAGGAATGGAACTCCTCTGGCATCTTTCACTACAACATTAATGGCAGTCCATCCCCTAGCCAGATTAACACAAAACTTCACATAAAAGGTCTGATTAACTCAGTTGGTATTACCTGACACATCAAGTCCTGTTTTCAAAAAAAGTCAAGCTATGCTCAAAGAAAAGAAATAATAATTTGAAGGGAAATAGTTAGACCCAGATATCTAGGTGCACCATATCTAAACACATATATGGTAGGAATATTGGAATTATCAGGCTGGTAATTTAAAACAACTATAATGAATATGCCATTGACTCAAAAGAAAAAATAAGATAACATGCAAGAACAGTCTTAGATCATTCTGTCCTTCTAAAACAGAATACATAAGACTGGGTTATTTATAAATGAAAGATGTTTATTCTATTATGGTTCTGGAAACTAAAAACATCCAAGATCAGGGTGCCAGCATCTGGTATTGACCTTCTTTCTGGGTCCACACATGACAGAAGAGAAGTGAAACCACACTTATAAGCCTTTTTTTTTTTTTTTTTTGAAAAGGAGTTTCGTTCTTGTCTCCCCATCTGAAGTGCAATGGCCTGATCTCAGCTCACAGCAACCTCCACTTCCTAGATTTAAGCAATTCTTCTGTGTCAGCCTCACAAGTAGCTGAGATTACAGGTGCCTGCCACCACACCTGGCTAATTTTTGTATTTTTTAGTAGAGATGGTGTTTCACCACATTGCCCAGGCTGGTCCTGAACTCCTGACCTCAGGTAATCTACCCATCTCAGCCTCCCAAAGTGCTAGGATTACAGGTGTGAGCCACCACGCCTGGCCACAAGCCTTTTTTTAAATAGTGGCATTAATCCAACAATGAGGGAGGATCCCTCATGAGTTAAATACCTGTCATTAGGTCCCAACTCTCAACACTGTCGCACTGGTAATTAAGTTTCCAACACATGGATTTTGGTGGGTGCAAAGACATTTAAACCATAGGAAACACATAGGTAATTTAAGGAGAAAGATGGCAGTTCAAAGGAAGAATTAAAAGGAAATGGTAGAAATAAAAAACATATAACAGAAATGAAAATTTCTAATGGCGTCATACTGGGTATGGACAAACAAATAATCAATGAGTTTAAATATGGGTTGGTACTAACTTTTAACACTGAAGGACAAAAAGTATAATAAAAACATCCAAAGTTGAAAGGACAATATCAAAGGATATAATACACACATAATTATTAGAATATAAAAAGAATAAGACAGAGAGAAGAAAGAACTGAAGTTATAATGGCTCAGAACTTTCAAAAATTACTGAAATACATCAAGTCAGGGATCCAGGAACCCCAGAGAACAAAATACTAATTAGAGAGCAAAAAAGTAAAACTGAAAAATCTGTAAAAACCTATACCAAAATATGTCATATACAAACTGCAGAAAACCAAACACAATGAGATGTTCTTGAAATAAGTCAAAATGAAAACTAACAAACTTTACTTCTAATGGAATGAAGATAAAAATTAGAAGAAGCTGCTTGATAGAAATTGTAAAAACAGAAAAAGTATAGAGTAAAATATTTCAAGTGCTAAAATTTTTACAGAATTTTAAATACTCACCAATGTAAAATTCTTTATCCAAGAAAATTATACTTCAAAAGAAAAAGATAAAGACTATTTCAAACAAATAAAAAAAAGACATAATTTATTACCAACAGAATGACCTTGAAAAAATGTTCAAACTACAAAGTTTGTCAGTCAAGAAGGAACATAATGTTGGCCAGTAGAATGAGTTGAGTAGTTGCTCCAAATATTAACCCCTAGTACCTGTCAATGTGACCTTATTGGGAAATGTGATCTTTGCTGATATAATTAAGAATGTCCCCGATTAAAGATGAGGAGTATAGCCAATGATCCCTGTACTTAAATGGAAAAGGAGAAGAAAACTTGAAATACAGAGACACAGTGGAGAGTCATGTAAAGGCAGAGTCAGAGATTGGATTGATGTATCGACAAGGCAAGGTACACCAAGACATGATATCAGCCACTGGAATGTGAGAGAGACAGACACGGGAAAGATGGTCCCTCAGAATCTCCAGAAGGGACCAGCCCTCCTGACACCTTGATTTGGGATTTCTGATCTCCAAAATTGTTAGAGAATATTTTTTTTTCCACCAAGCTTGTGTTAATTCATTACAGCTTCGCTAGGAAACTAAGACAGATTCTGGCACTATTAAGTAAGGTAACAAATATATACTTCTAAATTTGGAAATTGTGTTAGAATTGAATAATGGGGAGAGACTGTAAGAACTTAGATGCACATGATAGCATGACAGAAAAGCCTAAATTAACTTGAAGAGATTGTTGGTAGATATATGAATGTTAAAAGTCACTCTCATGAGAATTCAGGACAAAATCAGAAAGCTGTTATTGGAGACTGGAGGAATGGTAGTCCTTGTCATAACGTGGCATAAACTGGACTGAATTTTTTTTTTTTTTTTAACCGTTGGCTGTAAAGCAGAATTTGTAAGAGACTAAGCTGGATATTTAGTTGAGGATATTTCTAAGCGGTTGTTGAAGCTGCAGCTTGTTTTTCTTTTTCTGCTGCTTTTAATGAAACTTGAGGGGAAATAAACAAATTACAAGATGAATTCCTAAGCAAAAAGGAGCAAACATTCAATAATTTGGGAAGTTCCTGGTCGAACCAGATTGCAAAGGAATCTAAAATTTTAAAACTTTACTTTTGGAAAAGCATGTTCTGGAGAGTAGGCTAAGGGTTCGGCTAGAACAATTTTGACTGATGAGAATAAGTCTGAAATGCAGCAATTTAATTAACCATCTTAGCAAGTGCCAGGAATACAGATGAATGTAACCAGGAAGGATTTCTGGAGAACTTTATTCTAAAATCCTTATGAATTGCACAAGAGACCAACATGTTTTCTTGGAATGTTATACCAGCAGAAACACTGCCAGAAAGGGACATAGGCTGTAAAACAAAGCAGGTGGTCAGGCAAAACTATGGAGACATAAAGTTACAGTGATCCTTTTACCATTATAAGTCAGTTTCAATCATTTTCCTGCTCAAAATCATCAAATACTATAACTTTATAACACTTGGCTTCTGATAGTATAATTACATCTTTTTCTTCTTCGATATTTCCCTATTTTTATCTATTTGCTTTTCAATATTAATTTTAGAAAGATCACGTCAATTTTTACTATATACAAATGTGTATATGATTATCAGAAGGATGGCACTTTCAGCAACTTTGAAAAAATTGTTTAGGAGAATTTTATGAAAATTGGGAAGATTTTATATACTTCAGACTTGGTTTTAAAGAAAATCATTATGCAGTTCCATTCTGTATGACTGAGAAAATATGTGATAGACTGAGTAAGTTTACTGGTCACAATAAATAAGTAATATGACTTTTCCATATACTTTCTATTCTCTATAGAAGATAATTTATATCAAATATAAATTAAAATAATCAGGATAAGTGTTCATTTTACATACCTGTTCATTTTCCATCATTATAGTACAAGTAAGGGATTATATGAAGATTCATTTTTATTTTAATTTAAATGGGTTTTACTTGTAAAGTGAATTTTGTTATGGTTCATGGGATATATTTCATAGCAAACTGAATTGTCTACCTTCACAAATTGATGTGGATCAGGAGGGAAACTTTATTTCCTGCAAAAATTCTAATATCTAGAAAGAAATATGAAATTTACTCTTGTAATCATCTGTGGTTTTACTGCATTAAGAATTCTATTTATTTAAGGAAATGAAATAGCTTGCATTTAGGAATATCCCTCTGTGCTTCTCTACAGTATTACATGTTAATATGTTTAATATATTCAATATCTTCAGATGTTTTATACATAATCACAAGCATTTATGCTAGGATTTGGGTTTAATAACTGTAATGAATTTGATCTATCAGCAAAGACTCTATGAGCTTTCACCTAGTAACACACACAGAATCAAAACCATAAACATTGTAATCTTGGGAAATTTTCATTTTCAGCTCTAAATAATTAATATATTTTCTTCATGTTAAATGCATACCACATTTTAAGAACTTTTAATTTTTTTGAATTTTAAGTTACTATTCTGTTGTAAAATCTCTAGCCCTTTTTTCATTCAAAATGATATTTCGCTGTTAGAAATTACACTTCCACATTGATTAAAATTAATATGACATTAACATTAGCTAGATTTAAAAGAATACAAATGATAATATACAAACACAAATTACATTTACTCAAAATATTTTTGAGTGAATGTTGATACTACATTTACTCAGAAATTAGCAGTCAACTCTTCTGCAGTAATTTATATTACTATCTGCTCATTACAAAAACGCAAATTATTTCTTTCCCTACTCCCTGACAAAGTGCTAGTTAATTGAAAGCAGTCTGAGGCACTATTTGTTGGCTAACAATTTGTCTTCCTCAGTTTATTAAACCAAATTTTGTTCAAGCAGCAATATGCTTAATTAACATAAGCCTCTTCACCACCCCCCAGGGATGGATTATTATTTGTCTAAAACAATCTTAGTCATGTTATATCCTCTATAAGTTCCTACTACGGAGTGAAAGTGTGACCTGATTCTGATCTGTGAGTCAAAAATATCTGATAGGTGGGATATTGAGAAGGCTTCTCACTCCTGATTAAAAATAAATAAAGTAAACATTCCCTTTTCTTCTTCTTGCTTAAATGCAGTTTTTGTGAAGACGTGATAATTGAAGTTTTAGCAGCCATCTTTAGGCTATGAAATGACAAACCTAAAAACAAAAAGCTAGCATCATTTATTAGAAGCACAGTAAAAGCCTGATTACTAACCAAAGAGTTATCGCATACTCATTGGAAATATTTATATCTAGATTACTTGTTACATAAAGTAACAAAATGTTTCTATTTAAGGTTTTGTTCCAGGGCTATGCAGTCATCTTAATTGATATAGGTTCTTCTATTATTTCAAAGTTTAAATTCCAAATAAATAAACATAGTTAACAATGACAACAACAACAACAACGACGACGACTATTCTGGGTAATAAACATAACAACTAACATTAATTATACAGCAAGTAGTACAAGATACAGTGGGAACTTTACACTTTGTTATAAATTTATATTACTGTCATCACTTACAATGTATATACTAGATATTTCACTTCAATGAAAGTAGTGCTGGCATGGACTTATAAAAAATATTTATTTTTCTTTTTTCTTTCTTTTTTTTTTTTTTTTTGAGATGCAGTCTCGCTCTGTCCCCAGGCTGGAGTGTAATGGCAACTTCTCAGCTTACTGCAACCTCTGCCTCCTGGGTTCTAACCAGTCTCCTGCCTCAGCCTCCCAAGTAGCTGGACTACAGGCGTGCGCCCCCATGCTCTGCTAATTTTTGTATTTTTAGTAGAGATGGGATTTCACCATGTTGACCAGGATAGTCTCGATCTCCTGACCTCATGATCTGCCCATCTCAGCCTCCCAAAGTGCTGGGATTACAGGCGTGAGTCACCATGCCTGGCCTTCTTTTGTGTGTGTGTGTGTGTGTGTGTGTGTGTGTGTGTGTGTGTTCATGTAACTTTTGTTTTTAATCCAGTATTACTTTTCCAAACAGGTGATACATCATCTTTACTCTTTATTCTTTTTATAACATATATTAACAGGTATTATAAAAATATTAGAATAGCTACTCATCAAACTACTTAAATAACGTTGAACCTGTGGTTCAACACAACTCCAGACCCCAGTTTTCCAAGAGTCATGCCATAGTAATAACAAATTTTATTCACATTTTGGAATCATAAGAAATATTGGTCATGGTTTAGGTTCCATAGCCTACATCCCAAACCACATTTCATATTAAACTTCACAATGGTTGGGTGAGATTAGAATTTATTTATTTTTCTTAACATCCTATTTCTCAGGATATCATATCATAGAAAAAAATATGTGAGTCATGTTCCTTATCCTTCAGAATGTACAGAGGTATCAAAGACAGCTCATTCTTAAAACCCTGGAATTATTTTTTGTATAATCTCCCTAGATCATTCTGCTGTGATATATAACCCTGAAATTTTGATTTGGGGATCTTATATCTATAATATCATAAACAACCCTCATCCCCTTTTTTTCAAATCCCTTAATTTGGGCATCTTACTTTTTTTTTTTTTTTAGAGTTCTGTCCCCTGATCCGTTGGGTAATTACACATTGATATGATCATTCCATATAGACAGAAGTCATGAAATGTAATAAATTATGAAACATACAAAATACTATAACTTAAGTCCATTTTACTTAGTAATATGCAGTATCTTCTAATTTTTGAACAAATTAAAGAATAGTATAATTCCTACATTATCCTTGTCATGTGACTGAGTTTTCTCATGAATATTTCTGATTGTTTTCCACATATATTAAAAATAAGTGTTTTTACCACCTCCATCAAAATTAATTACATATTTTTATTTTTAACTATAATTGTGTGGCCACAATAGTTTTGATTTGAAAGAAGTTTTAAATTATCTGTGTTTGCATATAATACATAGAATTTTCATTTATACAGAACATTGTTATTTTAAGAGCATTGTTTGCATAATGTGATAAGATAGCTCAAAAATGATGGGGTAAATGCCTATGCTTTTTAGACTGCACAGCATTGTATCTATGGTCAACATAAACATTTCAGGCCTGTTGCTTAGCAACCAGCATGCAAGAAAACATATTTGCATCAGTCCTTGCAGAAGAAGGACTTATGATGTTTGTTATTCGGTATTACATGTATTAGTCTTCAGCAAGTTAACCAACAATATTGACTTGATTGACTTTCCAATTTCCTTCGTCACTTTAAGTTTACTTAAGAGCTTTTACATGAAAGCACAATGAGAAAAAATACGCCTAAAACCTGAGAGAGAGAAGAAAGAAGGAAGGAATGAAAAAGGAAGGAAGGAAGGGAGGAAGGGAGGGAGGAAGGGAGGAAGGGAGGGAGGGAAAAAGACAAAGAATTTTATATTCAGATGTAAACAGCCATTTATTACCCTTTAGGGAAAACAAACTCTGGTCCTAATAACTGTGAAGATACTATTTCTCCCTCATATTCTGGGACAAATATTACTATACTTTTGTAAATTTTGTCTTTAGTGAGTTTGATATAGGATAATTCAAATGAAAAAGACAAAAATAGAAACCTACAACCACATTTTGTGAATATTGGTTCTTTTATCACACACATTATATTAAAATACCTTTGACAAGTGTTTTAGTCCGTTCTCACACTTCTATGTAGAAACACCTGAGATTGGGTAATTTACAAGGAAAAGAGATTTAATTGACTCACAGTTCCACATGGGTGTGAGGCCTCAGGAAACTTACAATGATGGCTGAAGGGGAAGGGGTTCAGAAAGGCACCTTCTTCACAGGGTGGAAGGAAGGAGAAGTGCTGAGCAAAGGGAGAAAAGTCCCTTATAAAATCATCAGATCACATGAGAACTCACTCACTGTCATGAAAACAGCATGGAGGTAACTGCACCCATGATTCAGTTACCTCACAGTGGGTCCCTCCCATGTCATGTGGGGATTATGGGAACTACAATTCAAGATGCAATTTCAGTGGGGATATAGTCAAACTATATCAACAAGTTATACATTTCTACTTAAATTTCATGATGACATCAGTAGCATTCTTAGACTCTCACAATGAATTATTTTCATTTTTATTTTATCTGTAAAGGCTTAAAAAATCATGGGAGCCTAACAAGCTACAACGATCAATATTAAGCAACATTATGAAATTATGATGATTGTTGCTTATTCATTACTACTAACAGATAACTTCTTTACATAAAGTTAAGATTTGTATATTCTACTTTGTTTTGTTTTGTCTTTTGCTGATAACGGCAGAATTGTGATGTTGACTGTCTAGACTAGAAATAGGTTGTTATCCATAATTATATGTTATTGTTCCCCATATGTAATAGGCAATTATGTCTGGCCTAATTCAATTACCTATTTTTTCTCAGATTGAAACTATTTTCATATTCACTGCATTTACTTCAGTTAATTCCACCTTCATCCTTAGAATTCCTTCTAAATTGTTCTTTCTATTCTAGTCTTTGCTCGCCAAAGTGTAGAAATTTTTTATAGAGTGCTCTTTCTGCATCATTGATTATATCACTCCCTTACTTAAAATTTAGGAAAGATCTTCTATGATCTGCACAGAAAAGTCAGAAACTCTTAGTATAACATAACACATGATTCCAAGGGTATCCTCTGCTTGCCTTATCTTCACATTCATTCCCAAATTTCTCCTCCATTACATGCTATACTCAAACAGTGTTGAGAGACACATAATGTTCTAAATGTGCTGAGGTTTTTTTCTCTCCATTAATTTAAACATATGCTCCCCATGCACATAATCTCTTTCTTTTACCTCTTTGAAAACAATTAATTCTTAACTATCAAATTCACCATTGCTCCCTATCAAAACTTCTGTTTAACTCTCCTTCCCAGTAGAGTTGATTATTCCTTCATCCATATTAACACTGGAGCCAATATAAACTTCTGTTACTATATCATATTATATTCATTTACTACTCAGCATCATTTATGTGAATAGCAAGTTTTTATATATAACTTTCTTTTGCCTTAGGGCTATACTAGTATCTTTCAGGCTTCAGAATCCATGTTTAATATATATTCAGTTGCTTAATAATGTAATATTGAAAAAATAACCCATCTATTAAAATAACGATTAAAACAGTAACATGAATTTTAAAAGGTAAGATTTATGGAGAAATTTGATTTCTTAAACACTTGACAGTTGTTTTTCAGTGAAAAGAACAGTTAAATGAGATTCCTTGAATTAGAGCCAAGATTTGTCAATTACCTTCTTTACTCAACAAATATTTATTGGCCACAAATTATATATCCTACACAAAATTAAAATGACTTCTACCACTAACATATTTATAGTACCTTAGATAATGGCTTATGATAGAAGTTGGGTTGATATTAGCCATTATAAATCTGTTTATAAGATTGCAAAGAGAGATGCTTAACCTAGTCTTGCAGAATCTAAGCATGAATCAAGGAAAAGTTGTAACCTAAACTATGTTTAAAGAATAAACGAGATTGAATTAAATAAGAAAGGAGAGGAAGAACATTTCATGGAGAGGAAACATTAGGAGCAAATGCTTGGAGGTAAAAAATAATAATAATATTTGTTGGGAATTGCAAATATCTAATATGTAGTTAGGTTTTTCCCTATTGCAAGGAAGTCACAGATGCGGGTTAATTTAGGTGACAAGAGTTGTTGTAAGAACATATACAGAAGCTAAAATTTATTAACTCATTCATTAAATGTTTACTGAGAACTGTGCTAAGTTTTAGAAATATAATGTTGATCACAACAGCAATTAACCTCTATGTATGGGCTTATATTCTAGTGGTTATATATTTTATAGTCCCACAAATAGCTAACACTGTTGTGACAGAACAGAACAGGGTAGGATTAACATATAAATGAAGGAAACTGATGCCTGAGAAACTCTTCTAGAAGTTAAAAAGTGAGACTTCTTGGAGACCTGAAATTCATAGAATTTAACAATACATTATGTTGAAATTCTAGAATATGAGGAAAGACAAAGAATAAGTAACTGAGTTTAGAGCCAAAGATAATGAATTCAAATTGCTTATAGGGTCATCCAAGATGACAATCTAATGTGAGAATTTAGCTGACGTTATTTTTTCACCAAGATTTTGATGGCACAAGAGAATGTAGGTATGGATGAAGAAAGAAGTAAAACACCTTAAATATATTTTAGCAAATAATATCCAATGACTGGCTTCCATTGCTTCTGTTGAGAATCATTTATCAGTATTTTTGTTATTCTTGTTAAGATAAATATTCTCTTCCCTTATTTTGTTACTTTTAGAATTGTCTCATTCCAATGTCCCTCTTCACAGGTTTACTATAATGCGCTACTGTATGTGGTTCTTTATAATTTCCATTGCCAGAGGTCAAAATCTTCCTTGAATCTATAGATTTATATTTTTAATAATTTTTAACAATATGGCTACTAACTTTTTTAACATTACTATTGCCACACTTTTATAGGACTTTACATTTTATGGAGCATCAATTATACATGGGGAAGACCTTTCATTTATATTTATTCTGTATGTTTCTCTTTTCTTCTCTGTGTACCTCTATTTGAATATTGTCTATTAACATAACTTATAATTTTATAACCTTATCTTACTTTGTTTTTTCTCCTCTTAAAACCAAATATTAATTTCTTATTTTTAGTTTTTATGGTTTTCAGATGTAGAATATCCATTTTTCTCTTATGTATTTTGTCCATTTTCCCCTATTTTTTTCAACAGTTAATAACTCTTATTTTAAATTTTTTGGCAGGAGGCTTCAATGAATAGATACTGGGGTATCTATTGCTGTTGTATATCTGTCTTCAAGTTGTGTCACTTTCAGTAATGTTTAAAACTGGTTTATACCCATTTGAAAGACAGTAATGATCATCTCTTCCTAATTTTGCATTAAGTGAACTCATGTTCATAACATTAAATCAGATAAAGTAAAATTACTTACACTACAGAATTTAGCAAACTTCACAAATCAGGACTCTCTGTCTCTCAAAACCATTGTATATGGTGCAGTATTTTAGCAAGGCTAGTAATTTTTTTCTTTTTTATTGAATGCAAAACATGGTCTATAAGATAATTACAGAAACTCCAGATAACGTTACTGTTATTTTCCTTCAGAGCACCTCAGTCTTTCCTCTGCTAGGCCAGTAGAATGTTGGCTGGTAACTTTAGTATAACTGGGCTCCCAGCTGAGCGGTGGGTGCATTCAACTTTTTAGCAATCTATCTACTCAACGACCAACACTTCGAACTCACAGTTACTCCCCTGAACTCTCAGCCTTCTTGCCTCAGCAAACTCAGAGAGACAAAACTCCTTTCTGCTTTATAATGGCTGTTTAAGCTCACCCCTTTTAGCCTCTGACTCCTGGCAGCTTCACACTTCATACATGTTGATGGGAGAATTGTCTGTATGTCAGTCCAAGTTCTGTGCCCTTCACTTCTCACTGGAATCTTGACCCTCAATTTTCCAACTCTGTTTTCTTCTATTCCATGATACTTGTTTTGGCTCCATGGTTTCTCTCCTCCAGTAGTGTCCATCTGCCTAAATAACATACAGAATTTTCTTTTTTTCACATGTTTCTTCTGTGCCTCAAAGTGACAAGGATCGTAAAAAAAATTATAGCAGAAATTGTGAGCTCACATCTCTGTAGTTTTCTCTCCCCTTCAAAATCTAGATGCCTTCACTCTTTGTTGATTCAGCATCTCTCTAATAACCTTAGATTTTAAAAATATTTATATTTTGTTGTTAATCAAGATTTTCTAATTGTCTTTTATAGGTACATGGGTCTATCATAAGTCACTTCCTCTTATGCAGAAGACCTGCCCTACTAGGCTAAGAATTGCTTTAAATTAATTTAATGTTTCAGTCTCTTCGTATCTTTGAGATTTAAAATGTGTCTGACACATAAAAAGTGACAGACAATTAAGATATTTTGCATTTGTGTACAAAATACTCTTTCACAGTGATGCAAATTATATTACCTAATGTCTTCTAATCTTCCTGGTGTTCCTTTTCTCATGTATGCATCTATAGTACATACCCAGATCTTTCACTTTTATTTATTTTAACAATTGTTAATTTCTGTTCTTGACTTAATAAAAATTTATTTATGTTATATTTATTCTTGACATTACTGTAATATATGTATAGATAGATATCTATCATAACTTTAAAAAATAGAATTCAATATTTTAAATAAATATATGTATGCTATTTTAAAAATAAAACAATGTGGAGTAAACAAGAAAAATAAGAAAATAAAAATTAGTCCTATGCCACAAGATTATTAAATTAAATAAATTAAAATTTTGGAACTGAAATTAAAATTTAATTTAAAAAATTAATTGAAAATTTATTTTAATTTTAAATTTTAGTGCTATACCACAGAATGAGGTGGGGGCAGCTTGTTATGCTTTTCAGAAAGGGGTCCTGATGCAGCCTCTAACAGAGGTTTCTTGGATCTCGCACAAGAAAGAATTTGCAGCAAGTTCATACAGTAAAGTGAAAACAAGTTTATTAAAAAGGTAAAGGAATAAAAGAATTTCTATTCCATAGGTAGAGCAGCCTCTAGGGCTGCTGCTTGCCCATTTTTATAGTTATTTCTTGATGATATGCTAAACAAGGGGTAAACTATTCATATATCCCCTTTTTAGAACATACAGGGTAACTTTCTGATGTTGCCATGACATTTGTAAACTGTCATGGTACTGGTGGGAGTGTAGTAGTGAGGATGACCAGCGGTCACTCTCGTCGCCGTCTTAGTTTCTGTGGGTTTGGACCTGCTTCTTTACTATAATGTGTTTTATCACAAAGTGTTTCTGAACTGTATCTTGTGCCAACCTCCCCTCTTATTCTATGACTTACAATGTCTAATCTTTTAGGAATGCCACCCAGCATGTCTCAGCCTTATTTTACCAAGCCCATATTCAAGATGGAATTGCTCTGGGTCAAAAACCTCTGACATTATCACTCAGTAAATTCTATATATAATATCTTCCTACTCATTATTTTGTTTTTCTAAAAACAATTCACTCTATATAATTATTAAATTAAAATATTTATTTAATTTTATGTAAAATTTATGGAGGAAAAAGCATTATGAAATGGAAGGAATAACTGAATTTAGAATCTATCTTCTTTAATAAATATTAACATGTGAATGAATCCTGTAATTTTAGGAATATATAAAACATTAATAGTTAAAACAATTTTTAAAACTTTATCCTTTAATTTTAGACAGAGTATACAGACATTTTCTAATGACACATTATTCCATTTACTCTTTTTTCTAATTTTGTTCTAATTCCCTCCTCATTCCTGTTATATATGTACATATATATGTATACTATATATTTAAATTTCTGCATTTATGACAACTAAATATACATTTACTTAGTAAAGACTAAAAGCATGTCTTTCATTTACAGGAAATGATATCTGTTCATTTATTCTCAAACAATTTTAAACCAAATGCAATTAATAATAAAATTTTATTTTTAATTTTTTTCACCAGGACATAATTGGGGTAGATTTCAGGCAGAAATAAACCTTAATGTATCATGACATTTGATATGGTTTGGCTCTGTGTCACCATCCAAATCTCATCTTGAATTGTAATCTCCACGTGTCAAGGGAGAGACCTGGAGGGAGGTGATTAAATCATGAGGGCAGTTGTCCCCACGCTATTCTCGAGATAGTGAGGGATTTCTCATGATTTCTGATGATTTAAAAGTGACAGTTTCCCCTGTGCTCCCTCTCTCTCTTTCTCTTGCGACCACAAGAGGTACTTGTTTCTTCTTTACCTTCCACCATGTGTGTAAGTTTCCTGAGACCTCCCGGCCGTAAGGAACTGTGAGTCAACTAAACCTCTTTCCTTTGTAAATTACCCAGCCTCAGTTTTTTGATAGCAGTGTGAAAACAAACTCATAGAGTATTTATACAGTAATTTTATTACTAAGACCTTAACATGTTTGGTGAAAGAGATGTGCTTACATTTCAATCATTTACTAATCTTTTCAGTGCAATTTTAAAGGAGTTTCAATGAAGCAGAATCTGTATCTCATTATTAGATACTAGTTATTAATACTTTTTGACAAAATTCTCTGAAATATTCCAAATTTGCTGCTTAGGACATTATGCCATAATTACATAATAATATATTATAAATTTCAGATTTCTGAGAGAAAGTGTTAGAATTTCTCCCTCACTGTTATATTATCAAAGATAAACAACCCATCACATATGTCATTATTAATCAACATTTAAATGCACATATTACAAATGTCCTTAAAATATTTTGATCTTATGTACTCATGTAATTTTAATAAAATCAGTATTTACAGAGAGCCTTTAGAATATATTTTAGTCAGTCTGAGAGTAACATATTTTCTCTGTGCTTAGTAGACTTCTTATGTTAATACAAAAATAGCAGATAAAACTAGTTCACATAAATGACAATTGGAATGTAAAATGACTCATTAAACATGAGAGTTGCTTTTTCCTTGAAGAACACAATGTCAACTTAATAATGGATCAAATACTTTCTTCCCTTTAGCTGATCACAAAGCAAAAATATATTTAGTTACAAAGAAGCAGAGCTGCATATTTCTAAACATATAATTTGCCCGTTGTAGAAAATAATCAGTTTTAAATTTATAACCAAACATTGCAAATGGATTAAGAAATTCATCAAGATACTGAAATAAAAATAAACTGCTCCTCTCTTTAAGAACAAAGTGTGACTTATTTATGTGTATAACCTTTTAAATGCCTACTTACCTGTGTTCCTTGCACATAGTAGGTGATGGCTATTGATGTGATAATAATCGTTTCTAGGATTTGTATACAAAAAAAAATTGTAACACTTTGTTTTGGGAGAGACATTATTCTCATAATGTTATTTTATTATTTTAAATAAATAATTTTATTATTTTTATTAACTAGTCTTGTAAAACAGTGTTAGATCAGTTATAATGAACCATAATGAGTATACAGAAAAGACAGAACAGTTATAATAATTCAACTTTTGTAGATATAAATTGACTCCATAAATTAATGTATTCATCATTGCTCTTTACAAACTTGTATTTCAACAGTTTTGTATGATTGTATGTGACAAATGCCTATTATGTGTTCTTGACTTAGAATACCTTATAGTTAATGAAGTACTTATTATTCTCCAGACGAAGCTAAGTATTATACTTTTCAAAATTTTTTTAAAACTTCGACTTTCAAAATAACTGAAAGAACGACACATTAAATTTTGAGTAATCTTCATCTAGATTCAATAGTTACTAACTTTTGCCATATTTATTTCCTCTCTCTCTCTATATATATATACACACACACACACACATATGTATATATGTACATATATTGTAGATATACATTTATTTTTCTTTGTTAGGATTATTTGAAGTGAGTTCCACAGATCATATTTACTTCTATTTATTTTAGTTAGTATTTAATAACAACAAAGCCAGTCTTCTGCATAACTAACAAATGATTTAATATACAGGAAAATTCAAATTGATATAATACACAATAAAAATATCTACACGTAAATTTCCTTAGTTAACCCTATAATTCATACAGAACTGGATTTTTTAAAAGACAATCTTGCATAATCATATATTATGCAAGGATATAATGGGTGCATCTCTGTGGAAACCTACAATCATTGCAGGAAAGGCAGAACATTATCTCCCTTTCAAGATGAACCACAAATATAAGGTAATATATTCTTTTCATAGTACGAGAAGCAGAAATGCTGAGAAAGATCAACTTTTAAGGCTCAGGGGCACAGACTTTATTCCACATGAAGTTGGGACCAATGTAACCAAAAAACCTTCCTATGTGCATCAAGAGATTGATGCCAAATAACAAACAACAGCAACCTTCTGCAGGAGGAGCAAGAGCACAGACACTTCTCACCTGGGGACTCACCTGGGGAAGGTTTGTAGGTTCTGCTGAAAGCTGAAGATGGAACAGAAACCCTGGGGAAAAAAAAAAAAAAAAAGCCTTTTGATGTTCCTTGAATCACTTTACACTCAAGATAACAGGAGCCTCCCACCCAAGAAATTTAAAACTATGTATTCCGATATAGGTAATAATAAAATGCTATACAATTCCATCTATGGAATAGATTGATATAAACCCTATCACTATCACTACATGCCAGAAATAAATACATACATACATACATACATACATAAATAAAGTGGCATACTTATTTCTTAGCTCAAATCCTATTTACCTTATTTTCTGTGATTCTTTTTCACACTCAGCATAAAACATTATAAAAATACCAAAGAAAAAAAATAACAAGAAGGAAAAGTAAATGAATAAACAATCTAAGAAATAAACAGCTATGAGAAAACAAAACCTAGAATGATAGAGACATCAGAACTCTAAATTAGGAATGAAAATAACAACAAATAACATCTTGGAAAATCTAGTAGGAAATGTGGAGAATGTGCCTGAACAAATGAGGAATTTAGTAAACATTTAAAAGTATAAAAATAAAAGCGTTAGGAAATGATACAAGTGAAAACACACATCAGGGGTTAAAAATTCCTTTGACGGGTCAGCACAAGATAAGACATAGCAGTTAAATTAAATGTAAATTATTTCAAATTATTCCAATTGATATGTAAAGAGCAGAAAAGGAGGGAAAAATAGGAGAGAATTTGAGCTTTTGGCCAAGATTCATAACATGTACTATATTTACCAACCTTTCTGATGCAACTAAAAAAAAATATATGGAACAAGGGTTTTCAGATATCAAAGTCAGTCCATGACAATATGGCTGAAAAAGGGAAAACAAATGAGCTTAGCCCCATAATGTACCCACTGTACTCCCTGAAAAATCCCCATGCCACAGAGCAGTGGTCCCCAACCTTTTTGGCACCAGGAACTGGTTTCATGAAAGACAATTTTTCCATGGACAAGGCTGTGATGGGGGATGGTTTCAGGATGAAACTCTTCCACCTTAGATCATCAGGCATTAATTTCATTCTCATAAGGAGCACTGCAACCTAGATCCCTCGCATGTGCAGTTCACAGTAGGGTTCCTGCTCCTATGAGAAACTAATGACACAGCTGATCTGACAGGAGGCAGAGTTTAAGCAGTAATGCTCACTTGCCCACCGCTCGCCTCCTGTTGTGAAGCCAGTTCCCAACAGGCCGCAGGTAGGTATTGTGTCCGCAGCCTGGAGTTTAGGGACTCCTGCATCGAAGCATGAAGGTGTGAACAAAGCAGAGCCCAGTGGTTTTCCTGAGTGGGGAGACAGAACTCAGATTCTAGCGAAGTTAAGGCAGCTAGAGAGTGCAAGACAGAGTACCAAAGAGGAGAGAATTGCAAGGAAAGAGAGCTCTCTCCAATTGCACAAGCTTTCTCATGTATCTTCAGTTGAGCAAAACCACAGCAATGTGTATAAAGAATTACCCAAGGCTTGGGGGAAAAAAAAGGAGGCAGAAGGAACTATCGGTTGAACTTTCAAAATGCCAGGAATGGTTTGTGTTTTTATATGCCACAATGAAAAAAAATCTCTTAATTTATAGGGCATGAGGTATTGTATTCAGAAGATGTTAAATAATAGGACAAAAGTAGTTTTAAAATAGAGAATACTCTGGTTCTGTCTGAAACAGTTTAAAGGAAAACTCGAATAGGCAAAACTGATTTGATTCCAAATAACAATAAAAATTAGTGCACAGATCAAGGCTATTTAAAAGAATAAAAAATACACAAGATAAAACTTGTCATGTTTAGCATATGATCAAAAATTGGCACATATACAAGTTAGGGAAAAAAGCAATATGTAGGAGATGATTGAAACAGATCACAAAATGATGTTGTTACCAGCAGCAAATTTATATGGGAATCTGCAACAACCTCAATTCTTGCTTCCTCAGACGAAAAAAATGCGACCAAGGGGGCATAAGGCAGAGTAAGAGACTCAGACAAGTTTTAGAACAGAATTGAATATTTATTAACAAGTTTTAGACAAAGAACCAAAGGAAGTAAAGTACACTTGGAAGAAGGCCAAGTCAGTAATTTGAAAGACTCACATGTGTGGTTTGACTTTTGAATGAGGGTTGTATGTGTTGGCATGCTCCAGAGGGTTGCATCTCTTCTCCCCTGATTCTTCTGTTGGGGTGGGCTGTCTGTCTGCACAGTGGCCTGCCAGCACTTGGGAGGGGCAGCATGTACAGTGTGTTTACTGAAGTTGTATGTGTTCTCACTTGAGGCGTTTTTCCCTTACCAGTTGAGTGTTCCTAGAGGAAGCTCATATAGCAGTTAAACTCCACCATTTAGCCTGATAGTGCTCATGCTTAAGCCCACTCGCCCAACTCCTGAGATCTTATTGGGAAACTGCTGATCACTAGGTTCTGGTGTGTCTTTCTATTGGGAGGCTGCTTTTTCATAGCAAGAGTTGCAACCAATTATTGTTCTAGAAAGGCAGTTTAACAACCAGCTGACCATCACCTGATAGTCTCCTGACTTTCCCGATGGGGGAGCCCTTGCCTGCCCTGCTCATGTCTTGTTACTGCTTATTAGTGTAACAATATCAATGATAAACTTAATAGACAAGGACAATATCACAGTCATTGTAACCATATCCTATACATCAAAAAAACTAAAGAACAGCTTGGGCATATTAACTACAGAATAGGGAGTTCTAAAAAAGTCCCCCGTTGAATTTCTAGAGGAGAAAAATAAACAACTTCTAAGATGGAACATGCATTGAATGGGATTAATAGCAGAGCAGATACTATAGAAGAGAAAATTTCTGAACTTGATTAAAATTATAGATAGCCCACGACATGCAATTTACCCATGTAACAAACCTGAACATGTACCCCTTGAACCAAAAGAAAAACTGGAAAAAATTATAAATGAATATATCCAAAGAGCTCAACTCCAAGCACTATGAACACACAGAAATCTACCCTATGACTCATCATCATAATAATCTACTTTACATAGTGTGCTGATTCAAATATTAATCTCACCCAGAAACACACTCACAGATATTCAGAATACTGCTTAACCAAATAGTTGGGTACCTCCGGACTGAAAGAAGAAAAAAAAATAAAACCAAAACCTAAAATTCATTAGCCCAAAAATGTCTTTTAAAATGAAGAAAAAATCAGAACTCTCTTAGATATATCAAACCTCTAAAAAAACTATTACCTATATATATGCACTGCAAAATATGTTAAAAGAGGTATTTCAAGAATATGGAAAATGAAACTAGATGGAAATCTATACAAAGAAATGAAGAACACCAGAAATGGTAAATATATGTATTTATACATATATTTATAAAGTCTCTGTAAATAACAATTGAATAGCTAAAAGAAAAATGATAATAATGTCATATAGAGTTTAAACCATATAGAAGTAAGTTGTATGAATAATAAAAAAGGGTGAGAGGGAAAATGGTACTGTACTGCAGTAAATGTCTTATAGGTAAAATAGCAAAATGCTGAACTCAGAAATGGAAAATAGAGAAATAGAAATACAACATTTGAAAGCTAAGAACTGGACTGGGATTCACAGTCAGGCCTGAAAACACACACAATAAACATAAACATTGTCCAAACAACAAAAATGATTTAACATCTTAGTCTAGTTAATATAAATAACTACTGTTTCTTTAATAATTTACATCTTTAAACTTAATTTCTTATTCCTTAAATATGAAGTTAAGATACCCAAGCATAGAATTCCCCCATATTGATTTTGGGAAGGATTTACTAAAGCTGGGATTTGCTATGGATTGAAGCTTTCATAGCTTTATGGAATTGCAATCCATAGCAAATCCCAGCTTTAGTAAATCCTTCCCAAAATCAATTAATACAAGCTCAAATTATGTGATGAATTCTTTCTAATACCCTCTTGGGATGCTCCATTGTTCCCCATGATGTGTTTTGTTTGTTTGTTTGCTTGTTTGTTTTTCCATTGGTGAGATAAGGAGTTCCACTATGTTGGTTAGTGTTCTCCAGAGAAACATTTACTCACACAATTATGAAGGCTAAGAACCCACAGTCTGATATCTTTAAGAGCCAGTAGTGTAGTTACAGTCTAAGACTTAAGGTCTCAGAACCAGGACAGCTGATGGTATATGTCAATCCAAGTTCAGAGAAGACTAATATTTCAGCTCAAAGACATTCAGCAGAAAGCAAATTCTTCTTTCCTTACTCTTCTTCTCTTCAGACCTTCAAAAGATTGGATGAGGCTTATCTATATTGGTGAGGGGTATCTGCTTCACTCAGTCTGCCAATTCAAATGTTAGTATCACCCAGAAGCACTAGGTGATATTACTGGTTGAATCACAGAAGAAAAATATTGTTTCTTTCTCTATACCTTGTGTCCCAGTCAAGTTGACATATAAAATTAACCATCACAGGTGTGTTTCTGGTGGTCTTTAGCTGGAGAACATTAATATAAATGTGAGTCACAAACACACACAATAATAAAGCAATATGTTATACTAATACAAATGATAACATGGAATCATAAAATTGCCTAAATAATCCAAAGTGAGGCAGCAAAAGATTTAAAAAAGAAAACAAATAAGAGACAAATAGAAAACTAGTAGCAAGATAGTAGGTTTAAAAATAGTTAAAACATACCAATAATATATATTTTCAGATTGGGGGACAAAAAGGCAAGGTTCAAACACATGTTATCTACACAGGACCAATTTAAATATAAAGACAATTAGGTTAAAATAAAAGTTTATGCATAGATAAGCCATATTTATACTAATCAAAATAAATTCATATTGACTGTATTAATAACAGAAGAAGAATATTTCCAATCAAAAATATTATCAGGGTTAAAGAAGATAAATTTATGCTGATAAATGTGACAATCACCAAAAAGACATTACAATTTTAAACTTTTATGCACATAATAAACACTTCAAAAACCAGGAAACCTGAGAAGGGAAATAGAAAAATTCACAGTTATACTCAGAGATATCAATAACACCTTCTCAATAATTGGCAGAGTAAGTAGAAAGAAACAGTGTAAGATATGGAAGACATAATCAACATCGTCAACCAACTTGACCTGGTTGATATCTATAAAACACTACCTGACAGCAGCAGAATATGCATCTTTTTTTCTGGTACACATGGAACATTTACAAATGTAAGTGTTACTCTAGGACTTATAACTAGTATAAATAAATTTTAAAAGTTTTAAATCATATAAAAGAAGGAAGCATGGTTTCAGATAACAAGTGAATTATATGATAATCAGTAACAAATATATTTTTAGAAATTCCCCAAATATTTGGAAATTACATAATTTCTTAATAATTCCTTTGTCTAAAAGGAAATCAAGAAAGGGATAGAAACTGTATTTAATTTAGTGAAAATAAAAACAATGCATCAAATTTTGTAGCAAACAGATAAAGTAGTGCTTTGAAAAATACAGATGGCACTATACATTTACTTAAGAAAAAACGAGAGGTCTCAAATAAATGAGCTTATCTTCCCTTTAAAAAACATGAAAAAGATCAGATGGCTGTAGATGTGTGGTATCATTTCTGAGGACTCTGTTCTGTTCCATTGGTCTACATCTCTGTTTTGGTACCAGTACCATGCTGTTTTGGTTATTGTAGCCTTGTAGTATAGTTTGAAGTCAGGTAGCGTGATGCCTCCAGCTTTGTTCTTTTGACTTAGGATTCTATTGGAGATGCGGGCTCTTTTTTGGTTCCATATGAACTTTAAAGCAGTTTTTTCCAATTCTGTGACGAAACTCATTAGTAGCTTGATGGAGATGGCATTGAATCTATAAATAACCTTGGGCAGTATGGCCATTTTCACGATATTGATTCTTCCTATCCATGAGCATGGTATGTTCTTCCATTTGTTTGTGTCCTCTTTTATTTCACTGAGCAGTGGGTTTGCAGTTCTCCTTAAATAGGTCCTTTACATCCCTAGTAAGTTGGATTCCTAGGTATTTTATTCTCTTTGAAGCAATTGTGAATGGAAGTTCATTCATGATTTGGCTCTCTGTTTGTCTGTTACTGGTGTATAAGAATGCTTGTGATTTTTGCACATTAATTTTGTATCCTGAGACTTTGCTGAAGTTGCTTATCAGCTTAAGGAGATTTTAGGCTGAGACAATGGGGTTTTCTAAATATACAATCATGTCATCTGCAAACAGGGACAATTTGACTTCTTCTTTTCCTAACTGAATCCCCCTGATTTCTTTCTCTTGCCTGATTGCCCTAGCCAGAACTTCCAACACTATGTTGAATAGGAGTGGTGAGAGAGGGCATCCCTCTCTTGTGCCAGTTTTCAAAGGGAATTTTTCCAGTTTTTGCCCATTCAGTATGATATTGGCTGTGGGTTTGTCATAAATAGCTCTTATTATTTTGAGGTATGTTCCATCAATACCGAATTTATTGAGCGTTTTTAGCATGAAGGGCTGTTGAATTTTGTCAAAAGCCTTTTCTGCATCTATTGAGATAATCATGTGGTTCTTGTCTTTGGTTCTGTTTATATGCTGGATTATGTTTATTATTTGCCAATGTTGAACCAGCCTTGCATCCCAGGGATGAAGCCCACTTGATCATGGTGGATAAGCTTTTTGATGTGCTGCTGAATCCGGTTTGCCAGTATTTTATTGAGGATTTTTGCATCGATGTTCATCAGGGATATTGGTCTAAAATTCTCTTTTTTTGTTGTGTCTCTGCCAGACTTTGGTATCAGGATGATGTTGGCCTCATAAAATGAGTTAGGGAGGATTCCCTCTTTTTCTATTGATTGGAATAGTTTCAGAAGGAATGGTACCAGCTCCTCCTTGTACCTCTGGTAGAATTCAGCTGTGAATCCATCTGGTCCTGGACTTTTTTTGGTTGGTAGGGTATTAATTATTGCCTCAATTTCAGAGCCTGCTATTGGTCTATTCAGGGATTCAACTTCTTCCTGGTTTAGTCTTGGGAGAGTGTAAGTGTCCAGGAAATTATCCACTTCTTCTAGATTTTCTAGTTTATTTGCGTAGAGGTGTTTATAGTATTATCTCATGGTCGTTTGTATTTCTGTGGGGTTGGTGGTGATATCCCCTTTATCATTTTTTATTGCATCTATTTGATTCTTCCCTCTTTTCTTCTTTATTAGTCTTGCTAGCAGTCTGTCAATTTTGTTGATATTTTCAAAAAACCAACTCCTGAATTCATTGATTTTTTGGAGGGTTTTTGTGTCTCTACTCCTTCAGTTCTGCTCTGATCTTAGTTATTTCTTGCCTTCTGCTAGCTTTTGAATGCGTTTGCTCTTGCTTCTCTAGTTCTTTTAATTGTGATGTTAGAGTGTCAATTTTAGATCTTTCCAGCTTTCTCTTGTGGGCATTTAGTGCTATAAATTTCCCTCTACACACTGCTTTAAATGTGTCCCAGAGATTCTGGTATGTTGTATCTTTGTTCTCATTGGTTTCAAAGAACATCTTTATTTCTGCCTTCATTTCGTTATGTACCCAGTAGTCATTCAGGAGCAGGTTGTTCAGTTTCCATGTAGTTGAGTGGTTTTGATTGAGTTTCTTAGTCCTGAGTTCTAGTTTGATTGCACTGGGGTCTGAGAGACAGTGACAGTTTGTTACAATTTATGTTCTTGTACATTTGCTGAGGAGTACTTTACTTCCAATTATGTGTTCAATTTTGGAATAAGTGCAATGTGGTGCTGAGAAGAATGTATATTCTGTTGATTTGGGGTGGAGAGTTCTGTAGATGTCTATTAGGTCTGCTTGCTGCAGAGATGAGTTCAATTCCTGGATATCCTTGTTAACTTTCTGTCTCATTGATCTGTCTAATGTTGACAGTGGAGTGCTGAAGTCTCCCATTATTATTGTATGGGAGTCTAAGTCTCTTTGTAAGTCTCTAAGGACTTGCTTTATGAATCTGGGTGCTCCTGTATTGGGTGCATATATATTTAGGATAGTTAGCTCTTCCTGTTGAATTGATCCTTTTACCATTATGTAATGGCCTTCTTTGTCTCTTTTGATCTTTGATGGTTTAAAGTCTGTTTTATCAGAGACTAGTATTGCAACCCCTGCTTTTTTTTGTTCTCCATTTGCTTGGTAAATCTTCCTCCTTCCCTTTATTTTGAGCCTATATATGTCTCTGCGTGTGAGATGGGTCTCCTGAATGCAGCAGACTGATGGGTCTTAACTCTTTATCCAGTTTGCCAGTCTGTGTCTTTTAATTGGAGCATTTAGTCCATTTACATTTAAGGTTAATATTGTTATGTGTGAACTTGATCCTGCCATTATGATATTAACTGGTTATTTTGCTCGTTAGTTGATGCAGTTTCTTCCTAGCCTAAATGGTCTTTACATTTTGGCATGTTTTTGCAATGGCTGGTACCGGTTGTTCCTTTCCATGTTTAGTGCTTCCTTCAGGGTCTCTTGTAAGGCAGGCCTAGTGGTGACAAAATCTCTAAGCATTTGCATATCTGTAAAGGATTTTATTTCTCCTTCACTTATGAAACTTAGTTTGGCTGGATATGAAATTCTGGGTTTAAAATTCTTTTCTTTAGGAATGTTGAATATCGGCCCCCACTCTCTTCTGGCTTGTAGAGTTTCTGCCGAGAGATGTGCTGTTAGTCTGATGGGCTTCCCTTTGTGGGTAACCCGACCTTTCTCTCTGGCTGCCCTTAAGATTTTTTCCTTCATTTCAACTTTGGTGAATCTGGCAATTATGTGTCTTGGAGTTGCTCTTCTCGAGGAGTATCTTTGTGGCGTTTTCTGTATTTCCTGAATTTGAATGCTGGCCTGCCCTACTAGGTTGGGGAAGTTCTCCTGGATGATATCCTGAAGAGTGTTTTCCAACTTCGTCCCATTTTCCCCCTCACTTTCAGGCACCCCAATCAGACGTAGATTTGGTCTTTTTACATAATCCCATACTTCTTGCAGGCTTTGTTCATTTCTTTTTCTTCTTTTTTCTTTTGGTTTCTCTTCTCGCTTCATTTCATTCATTTGATCCTCAATCGCTGATACTCTTTCTTCCAGTTGATCGAGTCGGTTACTGAAGCTTGTGCATTTGTCATGTATTTCTCGTGTCATGGTTTTAATCTCTTTCATTTCGTTTATGACCTTCTCTGCATTAATTACTCTAGCCATCAATTCTTCCACTTTTTTTTTAAGATTTTTAATTTCTTTGCGCTGGGTACGTAATTCCTCCTTTAGCTCTGAGAAGTTTGATGGACTGAAGCCTTCTTCTCTCATCTCGTCAAAGTCATTTTCTGTCAAGCTTTGATCCGTTGCTGGCGATGAGCTGCGCTCCTTTGCCGGGGGAGATGCGCTCTTATTTTTTGAATTTCCAGCTTTTCTGCCATGCTTTTTCCCCATCTTTGTGGTTTTATCTGCCTCTGGTCTTTGATGATGATGGTGACGTACTGATGGTGTTTTGGTGTAGGTGTCCTTCCTGTTTGATGGTTTTCCTTCTAACAGTCACGACCCTCAGCTGTAGGTCTGTTGGAGATTGCTTGAGGTCCACTCCAGACCCTGTTTGCCTGGGTGTCAGCAGCAGAGACTGCAGAAGATAGAATATTGCTGAACCGCGAGTGTACCTGTCTGATTCTTGCTTTGGAGGCTTCCTCTCAGGGATGTACTCCACCCTGTGAGGTGTGGGGTGTCAGACTGCACCTAGTGGGGGATGTCTCCCAGTTAGGCTACTCAGGGGTCAGGGACCCACTTGAGCAGGCAGTCTGTCCATTCTCAGATCTCAACCTCCGTGTTGGGAGATCCACCGCCCTCTTCAAAGCTGTCAGACAGAGTCATTTGCATCTGCAGAGGTTTCTGCTCCTTTTGTTTACTGTGCCCTGTCCCCAGAGGTGGAGTCTACAGAGACAGGCAGGTTTCCTTGAGCTGCTGTGATCTCCACCCAGTTCAAGCTTCCCAGTGGCTTTGTTTACCTATGTAAGCCTCAGCAATGGCAGGCACCCCTCCCCCAGCCTCGCCGCTGCCTCGCCTAGATCACAGACTGCTGTGCTAGCAATGAGGGAGGCTCCGTGGGCGTGGGACCCTCCCGGCCAGGTGTGGGATATAATCTCCTGGTGTGCCCATTTGCTTAAAGCGCAGTATTGGGGTGGGAGTTACCCGATTTTCCAGGTGTTGTGTGTCTCAGTTCCCCTGGCTAGGAAAAGGGATTCCCTTTCCCCTTGCGCTTCCCAGGTGATGCGATGCCTTGCCCTGCTTCAGCTCTAGCTGGCCCGGCTGCAGCAGCTGATCAGCACAGATTGTCCGGCACTCCCTAGTGAGATTAACCCAGTACCTCAGTTGAAAATGCGGAAATCACCTGTCTTCTGTGTCGCTCGCGCTGGGAGTTGGAGACTGGAGCTGTTCCTATTCGGCCATCTTGCTACAAGAAATGGGGAAAGGATTCCCTATTTAATAATTGGTGCTGGGAAAATTGGCTAGTCATAAGTAGAAAGCTGAAACTGGATCCTTTCCTTACTCCTTATATGAAAATTAATTCAAGATGGATTAGAGACTTAAATGTTAGACCTAATACCATAAAAACCCTAGAGGAAAACCTAGGTAGTATTATTCAGGACATAGGCATGGGCAAAGACTTCATGTCTAAAACACCAAAAGCAACGGCAGCAAAAGCCAAAATTGACAAATGGGATCTCATTAAACTAAAGAGCTTCTGCACAGCAAAAGAAACTACCATCAGAGTGAACAGGCAACCTACAGAATGGGAGAAAATTTTTGCAATCTACTCATCTGACAAAGGGCTAATATCCAGAACCTACAAAGAACTCAAAGAAATTTACAAGAAAAAAACAAACAACCCCATCAAAAAGTGGGCAAAGGATATGAACAGACATTTCTCAAAAGAAGACATTCATACAGCCAACAGACACATGAAAAAATGCTCATCATCACTGGCCATCAGAGAAATGCAAATCAAAACCACAATGAGATACCATCTCACACCAGTTAGAATGGCGATCATTAAAAAGTCAGGAAACAACAGGTGCTGGAGAGGATGTGGAGAAATAGGAACACTTTTACACTGTTGGTAGGATTGTAAACTAGTTCAACCATTATGTAAAACAGTATGACGATTCCTCAAGGATCTAGAACTAGATGTACCATATGACCCAGCCATCCCATTACTGGGTATATACTCAAAGGATTATAAATCATGCTGCTATAAAGACACATGCACACGTATGTTTATTGCGGCACTATTCACAATAGCAAAGACTTGGAATCAACCCAAATGTCCATCAGTGACAGACTAGATTAAGAAAATGTGGCACATATACACCATGGAATACTATGCAGCCATAAACAAGGATGAGTTTGTGTCCTTTGTAGGGACATGGATGCAGCTGGAAACCATCATTCTTAGCAAACTATCACAAGAACAGAAAACCAAACACCGCATGTTCTCACTCATAGGTGGGAACTGAACAATGAGATACTTGGACTCTGGAAGGGGGACATCACACACCGGGGCCTATCATGGGGAGGGGGTAGGGGGCAGGGATTGCATTGGGAGTTATACCTGATGTAAATGACGAGTTGATGGGTGCAGCACAGCAACATGGCACAAGTATACATATGTAACAAGCCTGCACGTTATGCACATGTACCCTAGAACTTAAAGTATAATAATAATAATAATAAAACATGAAAAAGAGCAAATTAATCTTTAAGACAACAAAAAGGTAATTTTATAACAACAAAAATTACTGAAATAAAAACAATAAATGAATAGAGAAAATCAATGAACCCCAAAATGTATTATTTTAAATCATCAGTAAAGTTGATAACTATCTAGCTAGAGTAATCAGGAAAAATACTCAGTATCAGAAAAGAGATCAGAAATAATTATTTATGTTACACATAATAAAAATGTTATAAAGGCTACTATTGAAAAAATTGTACCAATACATTATACAACTTACATGAAATTGACAAACTCCATGAAAGAAATACCTATTGGTGACCACTCAGGAAGATATAGATGACCATAATACTAATTACCAAATACTTTTTATGAGAATAGCATTGTCTTGATACCAAAAACACTCACATTACAAGAAAAGGAAGAACAAAATACATTAAGAAATAGGTGTAAAAACTCTACTTACATTTTAAATAATTGGATGCAACAATGTATAAAAGGGATACTTTATAACAAGGTGATATATCAATTCAACATCTGAAAAATATCAATGTTAATCACCATAATTTTGGAGTTTAAAAGAATTTTATCATTTTATCAACTAGTGCATTTTTTTGTTTTGTTTGCTAGTTTGCTTTACAAAACCCAGAATCTGTAGTAATCTCAGTAAACAAATATAAAAATATTTTCTTAAACTGGTAAAGGGCATCCATGAAAAATCTACATATATAATTGTACTAATAGTGAAAGACTATCTGCTTTCCTTTTAAGATTAGGGAAAACGAAAGCATATCAATTGTTACAATTTTTATTCAACAATTTATTGCAGATTATGTCCAAGGAAAAATTAAAATAAATAAGCTTCAAACAAATTAAAAAGAAAAAAACTAAAACTTTTTTATTTGAAAATAATATCATCATCTATGTAAAAACCCCTTAAAACTTATAAAAAGCTACTATGTAAGTAATAAAATAATTCAGAAAATTTGCAGAATACATTGCCAATATACAAATATCAATTAAATGTCTATATAGTAGCAATATAAAATCAGAACTAGACATTTTTAAAATAACATGTTCAAGACCATAAAAAATATAACACTAACAAAATACGTACAATATTTGGACAGTTAACAGTTCAAAACATGACTGGAAAAAGTAAATATTATAAATAAAGAAGAATACTATCTTCATTGATTAGAAGACAATATTTTATTCAAATACTAATTCATATATTGAATGCATCCAAACAAATATCTCAAGAGCCTTATTTTTACAGAAATAGACAAGCTTATTCTAAAATTTATATGAAAATATAAATTAGAATTACTAAAATAATATTGCAAAAGTAATTAGAGCAGTGTTTTATTGAAATAAAGGCATACAGATCAATGAAACAGAGCAGAAAAACAAAAAAAAAATAGATGCAGACATACATCATCAATTTATTTTTTCAAAATTACAAGTAGGCAATTTAATAGTGAAAGAATGATTTTTTTCTACAAATGGTGCTGAAAAAAATGGGTATACACAAAAAAGGAAAGGAAGGATGGAAGGAGACAGGGAGAGAGGGAGGAAAAGAAGAAAACAAATACCAAACAAAATTTATCTCACAACAAAATTAACTTGCAATGGATCATTCCTAAAAATGTAAATGTTAACAATCTTAGTTACCTTAACTGTGCAAATATTTCTTGGTGAAAACACAAAAAGAAGACCCTTTTACATAATCAGTAAATTGGACATTATAAAATTTTAAAACTTGCTTTTTAATGACACTGCTATGAAAGTGAAAATGTAGACAACAGGTTTGGAAAAATATCATGAGTAGACAACCAACTCAATAAAAATTGAGAAAATATTTTGAACAAATGACTTACGAAGAGTATGTGGGTGGCAAATGGGCATTTTAAAGAATGTTCAACGTTGCTGATCAAGGTGGGATGCAAAAGCTCTCTAGAATGGCTATTTTTTGAAAAAGTTGAAAATACAAAATGTTGGTTATTATGTGGATCAAGTGAAACTTTCCTACACCAAAGGATGGCAAATCTTCCAAACAGAAACAGATTGGCATTATTTTAAGCAAAACTTACCATAAAAACAGGCATTCCAATCCTTGAGATTTAACTAAGAAACCTAAAATGTGTGTTTACAAAATGACATGCATATAAATATTCATAGCAGCTTTATTAGTAATAGCTCTAAATTTGAAACAACCCTAATGACCATCAACATTAATAATGAAACAAATTAACAACTAAACAAATTATACTGTATCTATATAATGGAATGATATATAGCACTAAATATACACAGCCATATGGATAAATAGTAAAATAATTACAGAGTGAAAGAGAGCTAGAAAAGATAATATTGTGCATGAATCCATTTATATAACATTCTAGAAAATACAAACTAATCTATAGTGAACAAAAGCAGATAAGTTGTTGCTTGGAAAGGGAGAATGATGAATTCGCAGAGGAGGAAGAGGAATTAAATAGCAGCATGGTAAAAGTCTTGGGAGTGACAGATGTTTATTATCTTGATTTTAGTGATGTTTCCATGAGTTCATACATATGTCAAAATCACCAATTGTACATTTTAAATATATACATATATTTAAATACATATTTAATACATTACATATACATTATTGGTCATATATATTTACATATAAGACATACATGGAAAAATTGTATGTATGATCAAGTATAAAAATACCTGGAAACTGGAGTGGCTATATTCATATTAGACACTTCAGAATTTAGAGCAAGTAAGTACCTCAGGGATAAAAAGGAACCTTGAATAAGAAAATGGAGCAATTAAGCAAGAAGATATAGCCATCCTAATTTTATATGGACTTAAAGACAGTCTGTCAAAATACATAAAGCAAAAGCTGGTAGAACTGAATCAGATATTTCAACACCACTGTCTCAGAAAATGAAATAACTTACATACAGACCAGAAAACTTTACATATAATAAAAGAAACAGATACACACTTTCTAACTACTTCCTTAATTGATATAGAACACTCCAATAAACAAGATAAAATTGAACTTTCTTTTCAAATGCATGAGGAATATTTATGAAGATGTATAATGTACCAGACCACAAAAAAAATGTTGATTCATTTAAGGAAATTGAAATATTACAAGGTATTTTCTCTGCACATTCATGTTTATAGCAGCACAATTTCCAATTGCAAAAATGTGAAATCAGCCTAAATGCCCATTGATCAACTAGAACACAGTATTATACACACACACACACACACACACACACACACACACACTATGGAATACTACTCAGCCATAAAAAGAAACCAAATAATGACATTTGCCGCAACCTGAATGGAATTGGAGAATATTATCCTGTTAAGTGATGTAAGTCCAGAATGGAAATTCTGTTAAGTGATGTAAGCCAGGAATGGAAAACCAAACATCATGTGTTCTCACACATTAGTGGGAGCTAAGTTATGAGGACATAAAGGTGTAAGAATGATACAAAGGGCTTTGGGGACTTGGGGGAAAGGGTGGGAGTTGGGTGAGGGATAAAAGTACAGTGTACACTGCTGGGGTGATGGATGCACCAGACTCTTAGAAATCACCACTTAAGAACTTGTTTACATACAAAAATAAATACATACATACATGTATATTAAAAAAGGAAACAACCTGAAATACCTGGAAGTAAATTAAGCACAACAGTAAACTCTCCAAAAGTTGATCCTCATTATTTGCAGATTTCGTACTTGCAAATTTGCCTTCTTGCTAAAATTTATTTGCACATCTCAAATCAATACTGCCAGCATTTGACCAGGCATCTGTTAACACAGAGCTCTGAAAATTTGAGTCCCTGATGCACACATTCCTAGCTGAGACTGATGAGGTAATATTCTGTCTTTTTGTTTGGGCTCTTTGAAGAAATGCTAGATTTGTCTCTGGGGCCATTTGGACAAGGTTTGAATCCCAGCTCTAGCACCTGTCTCAACCTGATTGACTCTTTGAAAAAAAAAAAAAAAAATACAGAAGCAAGCATTTGGATGCTCTCCAAGATGGCCGAATAGGAACAGCTGCAGTCTGCAGCTCCCAACGCGAGTGATGCAGAAGATGGGTGATTTCTGCATTTCCAGCTGAGGTACTGGGTTCATCTCACAGGGGCTTGTCAGACAGTGGGTGCAACCCGAGGAGCAGGGTCGGGTATCGCCTCACCTAGGAAGCGCAAGGGATCGGGAATTCCCTTTCCTAGCAAACGGAAGCCTTGACAGAGGGTACCTGGAAAATTGGGACACTCCCACCCTAATACTATGCCTTTCCAATGGCCTTAGCAAAGGGCACACCAGGAGATTATATCCCATGCCTGGCTTGGGGGTCTGACTCCCAGGGAACCTCCCTCATTGCTAGCACAGCCGTCTGAGATCAAACTGTGAGGCGGCAGCGAGGCTGGGGGAGGAGTGTCCGCATTTGTGGAGACTGGAGTAGGTAAACAAAGCTGCCTGAAAGCTCTAACTGGGTGGAGCCCACCACAGCTCAAGGTGGCCTGCCTGCCTCTATAGACTCCACTTCTGGGGACAGGACATAGCTGAACAAAAGGAAGGAGAAACTTCTGCAGACTTAAACATCCCTGTCTGACAGCTTTGAAGAGAGTAATGGTTCTTCCAGCATGGAGTTTGAGATCTGAAAACGGATGGACTGCCTCCTCAAGTGGGTCCCTGACCCTGGAGTAGCTGAACTGGGAGACAACTCCCAGTAGGGGGCGACTGACATCTCATAGGGCCAGGTGCCCCTCTGAGATGAAGCTTCCAGAGAAAGGATCAGGCAGCAACATCTGCCGTTCTGCAGCCTCAGCTGGTGATACCCAGGCAAACAGAGTCTGGAGTGAAACACCAGCAAACTCCAACAGACTTGCAGCTGAGGGTCCTGACTGTTAGAAGGAAAACTAACAAACGGAAAAGACATCTACACCCAAACCCCATCGTCATCAAAGACCAAAGGTAGATAAAACCACAAAGATGGGGAGAAGCCAGAGCAGAAAAGCTGAAAATTCTACAAAGCAGAGCACCTCTTCTCCTCTGAAGGAATGCAGCTCCTCACCAGCAACAAAACAAAGCTGGATGGAGAATGACTCTGACAGTTGAGAGAAGAAGGTTTTAGACGATCAGTAATAACAAACGTCTCCCAGCTAAAGGAGGACGTTCAAACCCATCGCAAATAAGCTAAAAACCTTGAAAAAATGATTAGACAAATGGCTAACTAGAATACCAGTGTAGAGAAGTCCTTAAATGACCTGATGGAGCTGAAAACCATGGCACGAGAACTATGTGATCCATGCACAAGCTTCAGTAGCTGATTTGACCAAGTGGAAGAAAGGGTGTCAGTGACTGAAGATCAAATGAATGAAATGAAGTGAGAAGAGAAGTTTAGAGAAAAAGGAGTAAAAATAAATGAACAAAGCCTCCAAGAAATATGGGACTATGTGAAAAGACCAAATTGAAGTCTGATTGGTGTACCTGAAAGTAACAGGGAGAATGGAACCAAATTGGAAAACACTCTGCAGGATATTACCCAGGAGAACTTCCCCAACCTAGCAAGGCAGACCAACATTCAAATTCAGGAAATACAGAGAATGCCACAAAGATACTCCTCGAGAAGAGCACCTCCAAGACACGTAATTGTCAGATTTACCAAAGTTGAAATGAAGGAAAAAATGTTAAGGGCAGCCACAGAGAAAGGTCGGGTTATCCAGGAAGGGAAATCCATCAGACTAACAGTGGGTCTCTCGGCAGAAACTCTACAAGCCAGAAGAGAGTGGAGGCCAATACTCAACGTTATTAAAGAAAATAATTTTCAACCCAGAATTTCATATCCAGCCAAAGTAAGCTTCATAAGGGAAGGAGAAATAAAATCCTTCACAGACAAACAAATGCTGAGAGATTTTGTCACCACCAAGTCTGCCTTACAACAGCTTCTGAAGGAAGCACTAAGCATGGAAAGGGACAACTGGTACCAGCCACTGCAAAAACATCCCAAATTGTAAAGACTACCGATGCTAGGAAGAAACTGCATCAACTAATGAGCAAAATAAGCAGCTAACATTATAATAACAGGATCAAATTCACACATAACAATATTCCCACTAGTACTCTTAAACATTGCCCTAGCCAATACAAGAAGACAATAAAGGAAATAAAAGTTCTTCAAATTGAAAAGAAACAAAACTCTCTTTATTTGCAGAAAGGATGAAAATCTACATAGAATGTACCAAATTACCAACAATGGGAAAAGCTACTAGCACTAAATAAGTGAGTTTAGCAATGTGGCAGGATACTTGGTTAATATGCCTGGGCAAAAGATTTGAAGAGATGTTCACCAAAAGAAATATGGCAAATGATCACATTAAGGTATGCTCAAATCATAGTCAATAAGGTAACCTAAATTAGAATCATAGTGAGATACTACCAGATTCTTAACACAGTGGTTCAAGTTTAAAATGTATAGTACTATTGGTGATAATGTGGGACAACTGAAACTGTTGTGAATGCTCGGTAATATATTAAAATATTTTGAAAATGAGTTTTCCCTTTTCTTATGTATTCAACATGCTTTTTGCTATATAACCCAATACTCGAATTGCTAGTTATCAGTTAAGAGAAATGGAAACATGTACGCAAGAAACTGTGAATGTGTATAGTAACATTATTAATAATATTTCAAATATAGGAATAATATCAACTTTAAGTTTGGATGGATACATAGGAACACAAGGATGAGTAAAATAGAATACTCTACTCTGTACTAAAAAAAGAATGAATATTGCTACCTGCAAACTCCTGGTTAAATTTCAAAAACATTTTATTATGTGAGAAAAACCAGGCACCAAAAGCTAGGTACTATATTATTCTATTTATATGATATCATGAAAAAGGTTTAACTATAGGGTCAAATATCAAATCAGTCATGGCCAGAGGCTTTTGCCTGGGATGAGGGAAGTGATAGTAAAGGGCATGAGGGGACTTTATTATGACAATGGAATTGTTTTGTATTTTCATTTTGATGATGGTTATATGACTTCATACATTTGCCATAAGTCATTGAGCAATATAGTTTTAAATACTGTTATTTTATTCAGTTTATACCTCAATAAGCCTGATTTTATTGTTTTGGGAAATTAAAAAATTACACTCTGTTTCTCCAAGACAAGCAACTAGCCTGCACGGGACATATATTATCTAAAGATAGTCTCCCATTTTTATTAAGTAAATGACTTTACATTTATATTGTTTTTCTGTAATTTATTTTCCTTTTAATATTTCTTTTATAGAAGTTTATTTCTTTCTCACATTTATAGTTATTTCCAAATCATTTGCGTGTTCCTGTCAATCAAAAATAAATGGGTTAATTTATAAATTATACAGTTACTAAGATTTAGTCAAAAGTGATTTCTGTGCAGTCACAAAAACTAAAACATTAGTTTAAGAGTATGAAATTGAAAATATCTTGATTCTTAATTGCACAAAATATTTTATACACACACATCTCTTGTTCAGAAATAATTTACTATTATATTAAAAGATTCATTAGAGCAGCATAAAGTACATTAAATTATACAAGAAAATTTAAATAAAAATATAAAGACTTAGGGAATAAGGTTAGTATATCCTTAAATTCTAGTTTTTTATGTAGAGGCCAAACACTTCCCTCCAAACTTTGTAGCAAAGACAAAATTCACACTGTGAATGAGGTGAATAGAAATCTGATGTTCTAGAAAAGCACAAATAATATAAGTAAAGAGACAACAAGTGTTATTTGCTTTTGCTGCCATAAAGAATATATTCTGAGCAATATTTTAACCACAAGCTAAGAATAAACATAGATTGTTATATCCCTCAACAGAGATTAAGGTACTCACATCAAAGAACTTTTTTTTAAGTAATTACATGAAAAGGAGTGATTCAAATACCTGATTCTCAGGTAGCCTATCTTAATCTAAGGGACGTTTGATATTATGCAGAGAAATGAATAAGTCTATACCCATTTGATAATTTTAATAAATATATTTTATCTCTGAACACTTATTTTTAACTACTAAATCTTCTGCCCCAAACCCTAGGAATAAAAATGTTCTTTTTCCTCTTGAGGAGGCTTCTTTCTTCATCTTCCTTTGTCTTTAAAATTGTAAGATCTAGAGGTCCAAATTGGGGTGAAGACCTACAGGAAATGGGTCAAAGAAGCCACTCAACTTGATTTTATTTTCTGCCAGGGATTGGAGATCCAAATTAGACTCTGTGATTCACATACAGTCACCATTTCAGGCAACTAAATGGAGTTTGGGCCAGAGCTCAGCTTGTGATAAAGTTAATACATTTGACAGGTGCAGATGCATCTGCCTTCCTCAGGGACATAAAAGAGTGCCTACTGGAAGCAGATGAGTTTTATTTTACTTTGTATCCATTATTCTTTTTCTAGCAGACATGGCTGGAAAAAAAATTTTAGCCGCATTAAACTATAGTTTAATTTCTGGCCAATACTTTGTTTTACCTGAAAACTAATAGCTTAGGTTCTCACCTCTTTTACTCACAGTTTCACTCATGACTCTTCCACAGGAGTGGCATAGTTATTTTACTGTTGCTAACATTCAAGGGTTTTTCTTAAAATGAAAGTGAGCTTTTATAAAGCAATTAGCTCATTTCAAAATAAGCCATCTGAGTTATTTGATCCTTTCTATCAGGACACTAAAATGAAAGATTCAAACTCAGAAGTTTTACCCTGAATGCATTTTGATCATTGCTATTTCCTGAACAATATTCTAAAGCCATACTCATTTCAGTGAGGATATCATGTAACTAAGTCCAGAGAAGATGACTTTCTTTCAAAGCAATCTACTTCAAAATTACATCATCATAACTGTACTCTAAATGGCCCTACTAGTCTTTGAAATGTTTTAAAAATAAAGTTTTCCAACACCAGTTCTAATTTTACATACAAGTCTTTTAAAATAGGGTGAAAAACATGCTACCTATTTTTTACAGTGAGAAAAGGAGGTGACATAAAAACTAAATAAATTGCACATTTCTTTGTGGTGCAACATTTATCCATGTTCCATCTTAACCTCGAGCAGGCAAATTTACTTTCCTTCTCCACTTTAACCTCGAGACCAAGAACATCAAATTGAATTATCTTATTATTCAATAAGATTGTTTATGAAACTGAGCAATTATGGTAAGTTGGTTCATCCCTATTCTTCTCAGTTCTGCATATATAACACTGATTGAGTTAAAAACTCCAATTTACATATTACAATTAGTAGTTGACTAAATTGTCATATTTTTCAATTTTGAGGTAACAATAATTAAGAGAAATGAAAAATTCATCTAAGAGATGAGCCTAGAAAAGCCTTACTTTTTAATATATTTATATGCAGAAAAAGTAAATATAATTGTACTCTTCTTAGGAGTAGTTGAGTTGTTAAAGTAATGACGAGAACACTTGTGCTTTACCCATGCTGGATTTGGAAGGGTTTGAAGTACACCACTGGTGAATACTTGCAATCAGCAAATCTTATACAACAAAATACAAATTAGCTATCTATATTTTAATCTTGATAGTTGCTCTTACCTCTAAAACAATAATCCTCCTCCCAAAATGAAAAATGTTGTAGTTCTGATTATAATATTAATACATCTGAGACAATAGTATCCTTTGGAATACATCTGTAACAATTTTCTGAACAAGTTTCTCCTTGTTTTGAGTCACAACATTTTTTTCCAGCTTTTAATATATTTTTATAAACAAACAATTTCCTATGTTTTGCTATTAAAAACATTGACCACAAGATATTATAAATAATTTAGCTTAAATTGGAAATATTTTATGTTCTATGCACCATGGCACATACTGGGGACTTAGAGAGGAATCAGGCATAGTCTCTGTACTAGGAGAACTTGTCATTCAGTAAGGGAGTCAGAGACATAAGTAAACATCGAGAGTTCAGCATGATAAATGCAAAGCAGGAAAAGCATACAGATATTGTACAGAGAGTGAGTGATTATTGCAACTTAAGGGAGTCAGGGAAGACTTCTCAAAGAAAGTGATATGTGATTTGGGACTTGAGAATGAATAAAATATTCATCAGGTGGATAAAAAGGCATTTTCAATAATGAAACTTAGATGTCCAAAGAAATAAAAATAGGAATTTATTATTCTTTTATAAACAAAATTCAACCACTTTTCATAACAGAATCCATGCTAATGTCACTAGTGAGATATTCACATCCTCATTCAGGTTTATTTTACCACTATTCAAAGCTCCCATATCAGCCATGTTTTATGGTACTTCTTAGGTATTTCATTAAGCACTCAGATTCTCCTTCTGGTTACATAGTAGGATTGTATTTTCCCTCCTAATTTAATGGTAGTTCTGAAGAAGTGACTTTATTTGATCAATGAAATAAGGGTGGAAGTAGTGTCTGCTATATCTAGGTAAATGGTTTAAGATCTGATGTATTATTTGACACATTTTATTCCATCTATCATGGTGACCACGAATACTCACATTGAGAATGAGCCTTTATGAGCCTGCATTCCTGAGTGACAATAAGGAGATTCCAACCTGCTCCTTGATGGACACTTAATGTGAAGAAATAGTAAATATTTAGTCTCATATATCAATAAGATATTGATTTGTTTACTACCATAGCATAGTATAGCTCATTCTGACTGCTGATGGTTTTAAACATTTGAATATTAATCCTTTGGTACCAAAAGGGAGTGGTTAAATGAAAGAGATGTTGCCTCTATACATAAAATGTATATTATTTTATAGTATATCTAAGTATTATAGTGATTTTCCTTAGAACTGGCACTGCACAGCTTATAGAGTGGACATACATAGCCATAATTATTCCTCCAGCTTTAAAGTGCTCTTCTAACACTAAACTTTGTTCTCATAGCATTTATTAACTTACGATTGTGAAATTACTGCTGTGATTATTTCATTACTGTTGCCACCTCCATATATTGTGATTTCCAAGTAGAGAGTTTCATCTCCATATACCCCAGTGAATAGCAAAGATACTGAATCAGAGTGAATATTTAATAAGTAAGTGAAGATTAAAAAATAAGTGAACGGATATGTGAGCATATAAATGTATGGTAAATTGAGAGCACTAAATGCATATTCATTAATTTGACTATTCCTTAAAGACTTAGATAAGGAGAAAAGATAACTAATACAAGTTGTTGTAAGTAGGTTTTACTAATCAGGATTTAAAATGATAAACAAAATCTAAAATCATTGACATAAGAGTTAAGGGATTATTTACAATGATTTAATGCCTTTTGGTTTTGTTTTGTTTGGGTTTTTTTTTTTTTTTTTTTTTTTTTGGCATTTTATAGCTTAGAAAACTGAAATCTAGACAGATTTGTGATTTACCAGTAGTGACACTGTGGGTCAATAGCATTGCTTTCAATTTCATGATAATAATGACGCTTTTCCTTCTTAGAATGATGTTTCCACAAATTAATAAAGGCTCAAAACTAATAACTGCCATTTGACAGCTGCATTATCTTGAACAAATATTTCAACCTTTGGGACTTCAGTGTTCTCATCTCTAAAACATGAATATCAATGTTATCTACCACAATGGTTTGTTATGAGGACTAAAAAAGTTAATGCATTCTTAATACATAAGATGAATTTCTGCATACTATATATGTATGTATATATATGTACAGATATATACATAAGCTATAACACTTTACACACATACGCTTGGTATGACGATGACGATGATGGTGATAAGCATATGTCACAAATTGTGGAATCTTTAAAACTTTCAGAACTTTAATTTTTCTTACCACATACTTTAAGTCTTTGAAAATAGCCATGAAATTTGATAAAATTTCTAACTCTAAGGAATTTTATCATATAGGGTGAGAAAATTACAAGCGTGTTTAAAAGGAAAGTAAGACTACATGAAGATCAACAAGTTGTCAAAATAGTAAGCCAGATAACTGCTAAGTTTAGAAGGAAAGTAGATTAACAAAATTTAAATGCTAAAAGAAAATTAGGCTTCATAACCAATGCAATTAAAACTTTTTAGAACAGATTAACTACAATATCCAGTTGTACAGAGATCAACTGTTTAACTATTTTGTTTGTGATGTGGACTTCAATCTCAAGGTTTCCAAGGGGCTTGCCTAAGTTGGCATAGTGTCTCAGTGGTGATAATAATTCTGAATCTGCACTCTCCAATCCTTGGTCTAATTACAAGATATTTATATTAGTATGTATTTTACAGTATTTGTAATACAGGCTTATTAATTCAGACTTCCACGAGAAAATGAATGTGTGGTATTCTCGCAGATGATCATCTACCCCCACTAGGTGAGAGTATGCTAGATTTTTCCCATTTATTTTAGAGTCCATTTTTATTCCATACTTTCACCTTTCTCAGAGTAGTGTTTATGCCACAGTCAATCTAAGATATAATTAAAATCTATCATAAGATTCTAAAAAACTTTAAGGTTACTGTTAGAAAGGTTGCAGATAACTTGAAAAAATGTAGATACTAAAGATGGTTTATGCCCCAGTGAGATAAATTATTGCATCCATGCAGATGAGTGAATATGCATGTTAATATCTAACGCACCTAGGCAGAACAAAATTAGTTAAAGTAGAATCCTGTAAAGGAAACCAGTTTCTGATAATTTTATATAAAAATGAAAATTGAGAATCTTTTAAGTCAGGACTTTATGAAAGTTTGTAAAGGAATTGTTGAGAATTATTAAATACATATTCTTCAATAAACGCATTATGTATAATATATATGTATATGTACACACATGCACACATTTATACTTCTATGTATCTCTATGCATATGTACTACATATATATGCTATGCAACTTTCTATTTTTGTGTGTAAGTATGTGTATATATGTGTATGTATATCCTATTGTAGTTAATTTTGACATACTATATAAAACTATAGTGTTGAAATTGTGAAAACATAGAATTCTAATATGTAAATGTAATATTCTTTATAAAGAAGGCACTGGTAAAACAAAGCTAGGTTACAAAAATAAACCAACCCTTAACATTGTCTTAAAGTATAGTCTCTGTTCTTAGTACTTTCTGTTTCCTTGTAGTCCTTTATGATTATTCTTGCAAGACTGTTTTTTACCATAGGATTCTTAGAAATCATAATCCTTGTGTGAGGAAAATTATTTATTTTGCAGAAAAGTTTAAGCCTTTGTACATGACCTTAACTTTCACTTGAAGCAGACGTTTGTCAATATTTTGACTGAAGATTCTTTATGTCTCTCTAAAAGTATTGCACAAGGAGTCCTGAATCCAATTACTGTTACATAGAAAGAGCAATTCTACTTGCATCCTAGTTCTGAAGAGTCCCTAGTGTCTCAAAAATTTAAGACAATATATGGCAAATGTTCTTATAACTAGACCCTTGTGATAACCACAGATTAGAGGTGGGATGTCAGCATTCATTTTTCAAACCTGAAAGTATTGAACCAAGCGATGTTATCTTTGTGTAATTTGATATTGTCTCTTTCCCAGCTAACTTTTAGAGGGAAATGTTCAATGCTTGAGAAAACATAAAATCTGTTTTCAATTTAAAAGTTTCTAATTATCAGAATTTTTATTTAAAAATATATTCACTATGGTTTGATTTATAAACCTTGATTAGCATTTTTAACATCTGTATCTTTAAACACAGCATTTTAATTTTCCAAAAATAACACTTAATAAAATAAAGTTAGAATGCTCATTACATGTTTTAAAATTGGCATAATTCAAGATTAATGCATCCAAAGGAATGAAAATAAATTTAGGGTAATGCATTTTTAGAGATTATAAATCTATAATGAATGCAGTTGACTTTATTCTATAATACTGTTCTTTAACTTTTCATCATCATTAATAGTATTTTATTGAAAGGCCCTTTGTAAATAATCTATATACCTTATGGTAGTTATGAGGTTTTTTAATAAGTTATGTTCACATATTTTTTTTGCCTTTTAGGTGCATTATTTTCCTTTATCTCTAGCAGCAGTGGCACCATCATCACATAATGAGTGCTTGGATAATATTCATTTTCCTCTGCCTTGGTTTCCTTGTTTTCCTATCCTATTTTTTGTATGCTAATAATAGAATCTGCTGAAATAATGAGGTGACATCTCCTTTGAAAATATATATGTGTATATATAGCATTGTTACCTTATTCCATTTTGTGCTGCTATAACAAAATATCAAAAGCTGGGAAATTCATAAAGAACAGAAATGTATTCTCTCACAGTCTTGGAAGCTTAGAGTTCCAAGATAAAGGCTATTGAACATTTGTTGTCTGGTGAGGGCTGTTCACTGATTCCAAGATGTTTATTTGTCCATTTTCACGCTACTGATAACCTTATCGAGACTGGGCAATTTACAAAAGAAAGAGGTTTAATGGACTTACAGTTTCACGTAGCTGGAGAGACCTCACAATCATGGCAGAAGACAATGAGGAACAAGTCTATAGAAAGCTTCTGTTGACGTGAACCCCATTAAATAATTTTAATGGCACAAAGGTGCCACTCACTCCTTTTGGGGTGTTCTGTTTTCTTGTGGAGTTTCAAGAGTCATAGGCAAATTCCTCTTAGGTCTAAAGCTCTGTTTTCCTGTTTTGCATGACCTGACCTTTTTGGCTGTGGAGGTACCAGAGATTACCTCATACTGTGACAGGATTTGACCTTGGTATGTGTAATGGCAGATAAGAGCTACAAACTAGGGGTGACTGGACACAGTTTACAAGAAGAAGTCTTGGCTGTTTTATTATTAGTAGTAGTAGTAGTAGTAGCAGCAGCAGTAGTCCTCTCCTAGGAAGTTGTTTAAGGATCCTAATTCTAATTCAGAGATGCATTCTAAGGGGTATTCAGTATTGCTTTTTCTCCCAAAATTAATCTCAATTTGGGTTGTCTGTGAACATTTGCATTTCAAACGGAATGAACTGTTGTTTTCATAGGTAAAAGACTGAGTTTTCTCAGCTCCAGAGAGAAAGGACATTTGTTCCTCCCAGCTGAAAGGTGCCTCTGGGTGACTGGGGGCCTCATGGGAGTGTCTGCAAGGTTGATCCCCCAAAACGAGTGTGGCCGCACAGGGAAATTTCCAAAAAAAATTATTTTTAAAAAAAGACTCATCCAGGAAATGCATATAAGGGCTGATCACCCAGCGTTTTGAGCCCTTTCAGAGGTTATAGACCTTTGAAGAGATAAACTGAGACACATAAGAGGACGGATACAACACAGTGGTGACACACTGTGGAGTCATGCCCACAAGCAGCACACATCAATCCACCACACAAAAACCCTAGGCAACAGCTCTGTTTCTCCTTAAAAAAAAAAAAGGGGGGGAGGGGAACAAGTAATATAGGTATGAGGAGAAAACAATGAGAATTACCTTTATCAAGCACCTGTTAGATTATATGACACCTCTACTTACCAGAGTTTATGTAAAATGGAAGTAATGTGGTCTTTGTGTACATTTACATTAAGGAAAAAGAGCCCTAAGGTCGACCTGCAAACTATAGAGTTCTAAGTTTTCTTTCTTTCTCTTGTTCTTTTTTGTCTGCTTTAAATCTGCTGTTAGTTTTCTATTAAGATAAAAAACACTGTTTGGATCCAACAGGTTCTTTTTACAAGCCAGTGAATTTGTGTATATCTCATGGTTAAGGTTCTGAAATAAAAGCTATAGGATCTTTGTGTGTGTGTGTGCATTTAAAAGGCCAAGGTCTTTATAATTTCTATAATTTAATGTTTAATTGGTAATTAAGTCCATTTTAATTCCTTTCTAGCACACTAGATATACTTTTTTTTCTCTGTACCTTATGATGTAGATTTTGCTATTTGATTTTCACCTGAGTTGTTTCCTTTAATATGCAAATTTAAGGCTATTTAGCTGACAATTGCGTAGGGTAGCAAAACAGGTTATCAAAAATTTTAAAGTGTAAGGTAGGAAAAAATGGTTTTTATGAATCTATAAGATGTATTTTTATCATCATACTTAATATGTCTATGTATGTATGTGTTGTGTACAGAATGTTTCACTATTGAAAATATATAAAAGAGCTCCAATTAATTGACTTAAGAAAATAAAAGTACTGGAGTCAAATACTTCATCAGGAAGAAAGAAGACTAGTCAAATGCTCTTTCAAGTTTATGTAAATTAAGTAAAATCTTTAATAAATAAGCTACCTTTAAAATTACTGGTTAACTAATTTTAGAAATGTCTTAAAACTGTCAGCATTCATTTTAGTTTCCATTTATTAATCAAGCAATTTCATACTTGTCCCTGCCAAATACTATAAGGTATCAAAATGTGGCATAGGGGTTACAAAATCATAAGCCCAGCCGAAAACAGAATGATCTTTGCTTATGTAATCTTTAGTAAATAAGACATTGATATTGGTTTAATAAAAATGCTACATCTTTAAATTAGTAAGGTTACCATAACTTCCAATCTTGTAGCTTTAGATAGTCTAGTCCACAGGCTATAAGATTTGTTTTGGAAAGGGACTCATCATCTTTGATTTAAAGGTAAACTCTAAACTAAGTTCCTCCCAATTAGTTCAGAATATGCCCAGAACTGAACAAGGACAGCTTGGAGGTTAGAAGAGAGATGAAATCATTTAGGTCAGATCTTTTTCACTGTCTGTTATAATTTTGCCATGATGGTTCCATAACTTTAAATGACAACTGTATTAGTCTGTTTTCATGCTGCTGATAAAGACATACCCAACACTGGGCAATTTACAAAAGAAAAGAGGTTTAATTGGACTTACAGTTCCATGTGGCTGGGGAAGCCTCACAATCATGGTGGAAGGCAAGGAGAAGCAAGTCATGTATTACATGGATGGCAGTAGGCAAAGAGAGAGCCTGTGCAGAAACCCCGCCACCCTTATAATAACCATCAGATCTCATGAGACTTACTATCACGAGAACGGCACAGAAAGGTCCACCCCCATGATTCCATGATTCAATTACCTTCCACTGGGTCCCTCCCACAACACATGAGAGTTTAAGATGAGTATGGATGAGGACACAGCCAAACCACATCATTCCACCCCTGGCCTCTCCCAAATCTCATGTCCTCACATTTAAAAACCAATCATGCCTTCCAATCAGTCACCCAAAGTCTTAACTCATTTCAGCATTAACTCAAAATTCCACAGTCCCAAGTCTCATCTGAGACAAGGCCAGTCCTGCCTATGAACCTGTAAAATCAAAAGCAAGATAGTTACTTCCTAAATACAACGGGGGTACAGGCATTAGGCAAATACAGTCATTCCAAATGGGAGAAATTGTACAAAACAAAGGAGCTACAGGCCCCATGCAAGTCTGAAATCTAGGAGGTCAAACCTTAAAGCTCCAAAATAATCTCCTTGGACTCTTTGTTTGACATGCAGGTCGTTCTGATGCAAAAGGTTGGGTTCACATGGTCTTGGGCAGCTCTGCCCCTCTGGCTTTGCAGGGTACAGCCTCCTTCCCAGCTGCTTTCATAGGCTTGATTGTGTGTCTGTGGCTTTTCCAGGAACAGGGTGCAAGCTGTTGGTGGATCTATCATTCTGGGGTCTGGAGACCAGTGGCCCTCTTCTCATATCTCCACTAGGCGATACCCCAGTAGGGACTCTGTGTGAGGGCTTTCACCCCACATTTCCCTTTTGCATGCCCTAGCAGAGGTTTTCCATGAGTTCCCCATTGCTAGAGAAAACTTCTGCCTGGGCATCCAGTCATTTCCATACATCTTCTGAAATCTCAGCAAAGGTTCCCAAACCACGATTCTAGACTTCTGTGCACTCGTAGGCTCATCAACACATGGAGGCTGCCAAGGCTTGAAGCTTGCACTGTCTCAAGCTACAGACCAAAATCTACATTGGCCTCTTTCAAAAAGGGCTGGGGTGGCTGGGATGCATGTTCCAAGTCCCTAGACTGCACATAGCACAGGGACCTGCACCTAGCCGAGGAAACCACTTTTTTCTTCTAAGCCTCTGGGTCTGTGATGAGAGGGGCTGCCATAAAGACCTGTGACATGCCCTGGAGACATTTTCCCCATTGTCTTGGGAATTAACATTTGGCTCCCCATTACTTATGCAAATTTAGGCAGTTGGCTTGAATTTCTCCTCAGAAAAATTGGATTTTCTTTTCTGTCACATTGTCAGGCTGTAAATTTTCCAAACGTGTATGCTCTGTTTCCCTTTTAAAACTGAATGCCTTTAACAGTGCCCAAGTTAACTCTTGAATGCTTTGCTGCTTAGAAATTTATTCTGCCAAACACCCTAAGTCATCTCTCTCAAGTTCAAAATTCCACAAATTTCTAGGGCAGGGGCAAAATGCCACCAGTCTCATCACTGAAACGTGACAAGACTCACCTTACTCCAGTTCCCAATAAGTTCATCATTTCCATCTGAGACCACTTCTGACCAGATTTCATTGTCCATATCATTATCAGAATTTTGGTCAAAGTCATTCAGCAAATCTCTAGGGAGTTCCAGATTCTCCCACATTTGAGGGGTTCTTCTGAGCCTTCAAAATTGTTCCAACCTTTGCCTGTTACCCAGTTACAAAGGAGCTTCCACATTTTCACATATCTTTTCAGCAGCTTTCCATTCCACTGGTGTCAATTAACTGTATTAGTCTGTTTTCATACTGCTGATAAAGACATACCCAAGACTGGGCACTTTACAAAAGAATGAGGTTTAATAGTAGTTACAGTTCCACATGGCTGGGGAAGCATCACAATCATGGCGGAAGGCAAGGAGGAGCAAGTTACATCTTACATGGATGGCAGCAGGCAGTAAGAGATCTTGTGCAGGAAAATTTCCCCTTGTAACAATCATCACCTCTCATGAGATTTACTCATTATCATGAGAAGCACATGGAAAAGACCCACCCACATGTCTCAATTACCTTCTTCTTGGTCCCTCCCACAACAAGTGGGAATTCAAGATGAAATCTGGATAGGGACACAGACAAATCATATCAATGTCTCTTGCAGTTTTCATAAATCATCTACATAAACAATTAAATAAAATAATTAGGTAAACATAATGGGATTAATACATATAGACAATCATCATAATTTAGAATCTATTGTTAAATAATAAATATTTCCTTATTAGTTTTTTCCAGTAAGAAGATATTTATAGGAAAACATCTTTTCTATTAAAAAACACTGTGCCTTTTTTAAAAAGGTGAATAATTTCTGTCTAATTTAAAGTTTATATAAAGGTTATGCGTAAAACAAGGTAAAAAGAACCAGGAAATAAGAGAGATGTAAAGAAAGTTATAAAAATAAAGAGGTTCCTTTATTTGGAAAGAGAGCTTAAAGATAACTAATTTTATATGAGAAAGAATATTGTATGGTAGATTTAGTCCTAGAATAAAATGACTGATTGTTTAAGAAAGACTGATGTTCAGGATGAAGCAGAGAGTCCAAGCATGTCATAAATGGTCTCTCTAAGTCACAACAAAAGGATTTATTAAAACAAATCTTTTATATGATCGAGTTGTCTATTACTTAAAGAGAAATTGTAATGGTCTTTCTAGAGATTGGGCTTGATGTAAAACAAAAACAAATCAAAACACTTATACATTAAATATTTGGTTAAAATGATGAAATTTTTAAGGGATTGATTTATTATTTAAAAATTATAAAATATTTTAAAATTTTTAACCCAAAATTCAACTTTTATTGCTTCTGGCCATTTTCAATTTTCTCTCTCCTTTTAAAAGGGCATGAAACAGTAATGCTCTCTTTTAACTCATTTTCACGTCAAATAAGTTTTTCTTCCTTGAGTTTCTTTGTTGTCGCTTGATGCTAACAATTATTTTTTTAAATGTTTAAAGGAAACATTTTATTCAAACACAATATTCTGTGCAGCGCAAAGCATCTTTTCTTTTGCCTTTTAGTAACCAGCCTAACAGATTTTATGTTTTATTGAAGCAATTCCTATGCCATTATCAGTAAGTTTTCATTTGCTTAGGAAAAATACTGTGATTTAAAAAAAAATAAATTAAGGATATTACATGCACTTATCTTTCTGCATGTGCTCTTAAACTAATTGTGACATTGAGTTACAGGGCTCTGACTCAGGCCTAAGAAGGACACCAAGTCCTGCTAAATCTCAAACACTGACAGCAATTAAATCCTCATCTTCAGGCCTGGTAGATGTCAATCAAACTAAACTGCACTCTTGAGACATACACAGGACCAGAAATTAAAACTATACAACTACTCAAGGCCCACGTACTATTGTGGGAGAGGTGTGCATATGAGATTGTAAGGGCCAATTTTGGGAGATAAAATTTCAGTTTCTCTATAAATTAATCTTCAATGTTAAAGGCACACTAATGCAAGACCAGCATATGCCACATCATTATTAGAGAGAAGCTTCAGGTCAATAGTCAAAAGAGCCAGAATTATAGCACAGAAAGAAGAGAATCCAGCATTGAGCTACTAATTTAGTATAGCCCAATAGCATCTTATCTTTGGATATCTTGTAATATGAGGTAACAAATATCCTCTTTTACTTACAATATTTTATCTTACACATTGAATCAATCTATACTTATACGTTTCCAAAATGATATATAGACATTTTTAACAAAGGCAGATAATTTTAACATGAATATGAACATGCAAAATAGTTGATAAAAGTCTCAAAATTAAGGTTAATTAGGTAGAATTGAATGCCAATACAGGATTTTTTAAAAGTTTGTAAGATGCTAACACAACATTTTTCTTTTAAACTTTCATTTTAAATACAGGGAATACATAAACATATATTTTATATATATATATAGACTGGCACCTTTACCACCTCCCTTGCTACTGTAGTAGTCCATGTTGTCTATTATCATTATCTTAATGTTCACACTCACCATTGATGAGCACCTAGGTTGATTCCATGTCTTTGCTATTGTGAATATCACTAAAATGAACATACACGTGCACGTGTCTTTTTGGTATAACAATTTATTTCCTTTGGGTACATACCCAGTAATATGATTTGCTGTGTTGAACTGTAGTTCTGTTTCAATTTCTTTGAGAAATCTCCAAACTACTTTTCACAGTGGCCGAAATGATTTACATTTCCACCAACCCAATGCTGTATAAGCATTCCCTTTTCTCTACAGCCTTACCAGCATCTGTTATTATTTAACTTTTTTATAACAACCACTCTGACTGGTGTGAGATGGTATTTCATTTGGTTTTGATTTGCATTTCTCTCATAATTAGTGATAATGAGAATACTTTTATATCTTTGTTAGCTGATTGTATGTCTTCTTTTGAGAAGTGTCTGTTCATGTCCTTTGTCCACTTTTTATGGGGTAAAGTTTTCAAATGTTTAAGTTTCTCAGAGATTCTGGATATTATACCCTTTTTGGATACATAGTTTACAGGTATTTTCTCCCATTGGGTAGACTGTCTATTTATTCTGTTGATAGTTTCTTTTTCTATGCAGAAGTACTTTAGTTTAATGAAGTCTACTTATCAATTTTTCTTTCTGCTGTGATTGCTTTTGGAGTCCAGGCCAAAAATTCACTGCCAAAGCCAGTATCAGGAAGGCTGCTTTTGTAAATTTTCTTTCAGAATGTTTATAGTGTTAGGTTTTACATTTAAATCTTCAATGCACCTTGAGCTAATTTTTGTATATGATGAAACACAGGAGCCTAGTTTCATTCTTTTGCATATTCCAGTTTTCCCAGCAGCAATTATTGAATAAATAGTCCTTTCTCCACTGCTTATTTTTGTCAGCTTTGTTAATGATCAGATGGGTATATGTGTGTGGCTTTATTTCTGGGTTATCTCTTCTGTACCACTGGCCTGTGTTTCTGTTCTTGTACCCGTTCCATGCTACCATGATCTTTTGTTTACTGCAGACTTGCAATATAGTTTGAAGTCAGGTAACATGGCTCTTTTGGTTTTATTTGGTTTGCTTATGATTGTTTTGGATATTCAGGATCTTTTTTGATTCTATATGAATTTAAAAATAGTTTTTCTAGTTCTGTGGAAAAATATTGGTAGTTGGATAGGGAAAACATTGAATCAGCAAATTACTTTCTGAAGCATAGCCATTTTAATGATATTGGTTTATCCAATTTAGGAGCTTGGAATGTTTTTCCATTTATTTGTATCACTTCTACTTTATTTCAGCAGTGTTTTATAGTTATCATGATAGAATGATAGGAAAAGCACTGTATCAGCAAATTACTTTGTGCAGTATAGCCATTTTAATGATACTGGTTGATCCAATGTATTAGCTTGGAATGTTTTACCATTTATTTGTACCACTTCTACTTTATTTCAGAGTGTTTTATGGTTTCATAGCAGAGATCTTTCACTTCCTTAGCTGTAGTCCTAGATATTCCTCTTTTTTTTGTGACTAATGTAAATGATAGTGTGCTCTTAATTTGACTCTCAGCTTGTACATTACTGATGTACAGAAATGCTTTTTTTTTTTTACATTGATTTTGAATACTGAAAATTTACTAAAGTCATTTATCAGTTCTAGGAGCCATTTGGTAGAATCTTTAGGCTTTTCTAGACATATAATTATATTATCAGTGAAGAGAGATAATTTGACATCTCCTATTTGGATGCTTTATATTTTTTTCTCTTGCCTTATTGCTCGAGCTAGGACTTTCAGTACTATGCTAAACAGGAGTGGTGAATGGGCATTCTTGTCTTGTTCCAGTTCTCAAGCAGCATGTTTGCTGTTTTTGTACTTTGAGTATGATATTGGCTGTATTTTTGTCTTACACGGATTTTATTATTTTCAGTATATTGCTTCAATGTCTGGTCTGTTGAGGGTTTTTATCATAAAGCGATGTTGGATCTTACCCAAAGCATTTTCTGTATTCATTGATATAATTTTGGATTTTGCTTTTAATTCTGTTTATGTGGTGCATCACATTTATTGATTTGCATATGTTGAACAAAGTTTGCCTCCAAAGAATAAAGCCTACAAGATCATGGTGTATTAACTTTTTGATGTGCTGCTGGTTTCCGTTTGCTGGCATTTTCTTGAGGATTTTTCTGTCTTGCTCATCAAGGATATTGACCTGTAGTGCCTGTTTTGTTGATGTGTCTCTGCCAGATTTTGGTATTATGCTGATGCTGTCTTTGTGAAATGAGTTTGGGAGGATTCCCTCTCCCTCAAGTTTTTGGAATAGTTTCAGTAAAATTGGTACCAATTCTTGGCTTTTTGTTACTCATTCAATTTCAGACCCTGTTGTTTGTTTGTTCTAGTTTTCATTTCCTTCCTAGTTCATTATTGGGAACTGTGTATTTCCAGGAAATTATCAATTTCATCCAGTTTTTCTAATTTGTGTGCATAAAGTTGTTCATAATAGTCTCTGAAGAATTTGTCTATTTTGGGGGCTTAGTTGTAATGTCATCTTTGTCATTTCTGATTGTATTTCTTAGATCTTTTTTTGTTTTTAATCTAACTAGCGGTTTATTAACCCTATTTATTATTTTAAATAACTAATTTTTGGTTTATTGATCTTTTGTATAGATATGTTACAACTTAATTTCATTCATTTTTTCTAAGGTTAGTTATTTCCTTTATTCCTGCTAGTGTTACAACTGTTTTGCTCTTCTCCCTCTCTTTCATTTTCTCTAAGTGCAACATTATATTGCTAATTGATCTAAATAATCACTCTAACTTATTTATGAAGGAGCACTATAAACTACTTTTGCTGCATCTCAAAAGTTTTGGTAGGTTTTGTCCCAATTTTCATTAATTTCAATTTTTTTTTTTTTTTTTTTTTTGAGACAGAGTCTCACTCTGTCATCCAGGCTGGAATGCACTAGTGTGATCTTGCTCACTGCCACCTCCACCTCCCAAGTTCAAGTGATTCTCATGCCCAGCTTCCTGAGTAGTTGGATTACAGGCACAGGTTATTCAGGAGCAAGATATGTATTTTCATATATCTGTGTAGTTTTGAGAGATCTTCTTGATACGGATTTCTATTTTTAATGCACTGTGGTCCAAGAGTGTGGTGGGTAGTATTTCAGTTTTTTTTTAATTTATTGAGACTTACCTTATTATTGAGCCTATAGTCCATCTTAGATTATGTTCCATGCGCAGATAATAAGATTGTATATTCTGTAGATGTCTGTAGATTGAATATGCTGTAGATGTCAATTAAATTTGTCAAGTGTCAAGTTTATCTGCAAAATTTCTTTGTTAGTTTTCTATGTCAATGGTCTATCTAATGGCGGGGGAGGTTAAAATCTCCCGCTATTGGGTGCCTGTAATCCCAGCTGCAGGGGAAGCTGAGGGAGGAGAATCGCTGGAACCGAGGATGTGGAGGTTGCAGTGAGCCAAGATCAAGCCACTGCACTCCAGCCTGGGCGACAGAGGAACACTCAAAAAACAAACAAACAAACAAACAAAAAACTCCCACTACTATTGTGTGGCTAAGTGTGTTTTGGAGGTAAACAAGGACTTGTTTTATAAATTTGGGTACTCCAATGATGGGTATGTATATATTTAGCATAGCTAATTTTTCTTGTTGAATTGAATCCTTTATTATAATGTGGTTCCCATCTTTGCAGTTCTTGATTTTAAAGTCTTTTACCTGACATAAGAAAACAAGTTCTGATTTCTTTTTTTTTTTTTTTTTCCTGCTTACATGGTAGACCTTTCTCCATCCGTTAACTCTGAGCCTGTGGGTGTCATTACATATGAGATGGGTTTCTTGAAGATAGCAGACAGTTTGACTTTTTTTTTTTTTTTTTCCAAATTGTCACTCTGTGCCTTTTAAAGATGTGTTTAGAACATTTATATTCAGTGTTAGTGTTGATATATGAAATTGTGATGCTGTCATTGTGTTGTTAGCTGATTGTTTTTTATACCTGATCATGTAGTTGCTTTATCGGGTTGGTGGGGTAACTGTTTTATTTCTCTGGTAGCAGGTGTCATTCATTCTTTTCCACGTTTACTACTCCCTTAAGAACCTCTTGTAAAGCTTGTCTAGTTGTAACAAATACTATCAGCATTTGGTGTCTGAACAGGATCTTATTTCTCCTTCACTTACGAAGCTTAGTGATATGGTTTGTCCCCACCCAAATCTCATCTTGAACTGTAGTTCCCATAATCCCCATGTGTTGTGTAAGGGACCCAGTGGGAGGTAACTGAATCATGGGGGCAGTTACCCCCACAGTGCTGTTCTTATTATACTGTGTTTCTATGAGATCTGATGGTTTTATAAGGATTATAAGGGACATTTATGTCTTTGATGGGCATTTCTCTTCCTGCCACCATGTCAAGAAGGATGTGTTTGCTTCCCCTTCTGCCATGACTGTAAGTTTCCTGAGGTCTTCCCAGCCATGTTGCACTGTAGGTCAATTAAACCTCTTTTCTCTATAAATTAGTCAGTCTCAGATATGCCTTTATTAGCAGCGTGAGAATGGGCTAATACACGTAGTTTGAAAGGAAATGAAATTCTTGATTGGAATTTCTTTTCTTAAATTATGCTGAAAATAGGCCCCCAATCTCTCCCAGCTTGTAATATTTCTGCTGAGAGGTGCACTGCCAGCCTGATCAGGGTCCCTTTTGAATGTGGTCTGATGGTTCTCTCTAGTTGAATTTAATATTTTTTTCTTTCACATTGGCCTTGGTGAATATGATGACTATGTGCCTTGGTGATTATCATCTTGAAGAGTATCTAGACAGGGTTCTCTGTATTTCTTAAATTTGCATGTCAACCTCTAAAGAGATTAGGGAAATTTTATGGAGTATATCATGATATATAATTTCCAAGTTGTTTATTTTGTCTGCTTCTCTCAGGAATACCAGTGAAATGTAAGTGTGGCCTCTTTACATAATCCTATATTTCCAGAAGTTTGTTCATTTCATAATTGTTTTTTATCTGACTGAGTTGATTCAAAGAACCAGTCTTTGAACTCTTATATTCTTTCCTCAGCTTGGTCTCTTCTGTTAGAATTAACATAATCTTTAAGTGTGAGACTGATGAATGAGTATACACGTCTTAAAACCAGAATACATATTTTAGAAATGAACTCAATACATATGAAAATTTAGTATATAATAAACATGGCATAACAAATTTTGGAGAAAACATATTATTTGTTCAAGGGTGATGAGAACAATTTCTATAAAAATAAATTTTATATAGTCAATGATTAAAAGTAAAATAAGTAAATATAAAAAGTAAAATATAAACATAAGAAAACAAAACTTTTAATAAGTTATATGGGAAGGAACAGAATAAGTAGAATGTTACATGCTATTTGAACAAACTAGTAAAACAATTACTGGGTAAAATATCTTAAAGATTAAAATAATACATGGAATATTGCAAAGTAACATGTAGTTGTTAAACGGAGATTAAAAACATCCTGTCTTTTGTTACTGTAAATGTAATTAGTACAATTTGGAATGTCATTTGGCCACATCTGTCAAAACTTTAAATGTCTATACCTGTTCAATCAGCTCTGACTTCCAGGAATTTTTCTTTCAAATACATTTGCAAGTGTGCTCAATGACAAACTGAATAAATAATGTTGTGTTGAGATGTCACTACATATTATATAACCTAAAAGATGTTTTGTTGTATTAGAGAAACAAGACCTAGCTAATAGTAGGGGGATATTGGTGGCCATAGTCAACAAGAGGCCATCAAATTTGTGTCAGACAAAAAAGAGAAAAAATAAATAGAACTTTATGTTAAAATAATAGAAAAAAATTACAAAGTCTTACTAATAATCCCATGAGTTTGAAGGGCATATCAAGACAAACATAGGAAAGATTTTTTCTTACTACCTTTGATTTCCATACCTTTTAATTTTTAGGCTGAAATCTGTAGACCGAAAAGCTACTGAAAGTGACTACTTATATTTAGGGAAGAAAATTTAGTTTTAACTTTAATTTGATGTAATGTGTGTGTGCATGTATGTGTGTGTGGGGGGCGGGGGGGTCAAAGAACTATAGATTGAGATTCTCGCAAGAAGTCAGAAGTCTATTACAAATAAAATAAAGGCACTGGTATGGAAAAAAAAAAAAGAATGGAAAAATGTTTATGCTTCTCTGTGCCAAAAAGAAAAAAATTAGAAGAAAATATTTAAGTTTTTCCTTGTCCTCACATTCTACTTTCATTTGTCTTTTTTACAAAAAGTCTAAGGAAGGGAATCTTTTAAAATTCCGTTATCTAGCCTCAGTCCCCAGATGAGAATTTTTGACTGAATATCTATTGAACATTGGTATAGCAATCTTGTTTGAAAACTTCAGAGCAAAAGGCACTTTATTTACCAGGCATCAAGAATAAACACTTTGAACTCTTTAGCAATATAATACTTATCTGCAAAAGTCAAAGTCTTATTTCCAAACTCTCTTTGCTCCTAAAATGATGAGAAGTTACAATATGCACAAATGACCTTCTCCCTGAGTCACATTAGTAGCTTATTCAGCATAGTGACCTTCCTCTCCACAGATGTTACTGTAAATCAGTGATGAAGATGTCAGATCCCAATTCAGGGTGCAGTATCATCATTTTCTTTTTTTAATGAAAGAGCCTAAACACTGTGTTATGAAGCTTTCCATCAAATTGAGTATCCCTGCTATCTTCTGCAATAAAACGTATTTTTGTTCCTTTCTAAATTTATTGTTACAGCTGATACTTGCCCTCTCTTAAACACTGAGAAAGGACTGTGATTCTCTTTCCTTTCCATGTCTCTCTACTTCACATTAACACATGTTTTAAAACATAGATTGTATTTTAAATTAATACATCCTGGATAGGGGGAGGAGGTGAAAAAAGATGAGGGCTTCTGAGTATATTAAGATATTTGAGAATAAGGTAACTTAGTCATGGTGGATTTAATTTAATGTAGTCACTTTTTATCCATCACTGACTAATAAATGCTGAAATTTAGGGATGACTTTTACCTTTGTAAGGAAGAACTTGACCCTCAAGGCAAATAAAAGGTCTTAATAATTAATAGATGAGGGAAAAATTTCACGTTTGCATCTGATCCTCTTACAATGATTATAAAATGGGATCCAATAAATGATTAGCTCATTAATGACTTTCTAAATATTTCCCGTCTTTGTAAGGAGGAAGGTGTGCTAGTGTAATTCAACAGCCTTAATTTGCATGGGATTAGAAGTTGGCAGGCAAAGTGCTCAAACATATATAGTTCCTGCAAAATTATTGTTTGAATTTTTTAGCTCCTTAATTATTTCAAAGCCTTCTAGTGTTATACTGTAAATGTAAAATAATGTTATTTTTAATATTTTGATGGTCACTAGATAAGACTAAATGAATAAACAGTAGATAAGTAGAGGAAGGATGTTATATGAAAGATGCACTTACAGACACTGTGATGAATAGATACGTATAACTATCAATGGAACAAACATTTTCTTAAATATTTTCCCTAAATGTCATTATCCTCATGCGATTTATTACCATGCAGTCATGTACTGTAAAATACCCTTTCAGCCAACAATGGACTGCATATAAGACAGTGGTCCCATAGGATTATAGTGAAGCTAAAAATGTAATATTGCCAGTGACTTCATAGCTATTGATTGACTTAGTCATTGTAGTGCAACACTATCCACTATCTTTTCTATGTTTACATATATTTAGATATGTAAATATTTACCACTGCCTATAGTATTCAATGCAATAACATGTTGTACAGATTTGAAGCTTTGGAGAGCAATAGGCTACACCATATATTTTATGTGTGTAGTTGGGTATACTACCTACGTATATTCATGTACATTCTGATATTAATATTTGCACAACAGAATTGGCTATGAGAGTTTCAGAAGGTATCATCATTGTTAAGTGATGAATAATTGTACTTTATTATTGTCAGTTTTAAAAGCTATTATCTTCTGGTATAATAATTATCCTTTTATTTTTAATTTCTTTAAATTTTCTATATCTCTTAAAATATAATTTATTTTCTCTTTTTAAACTTTGAAAGTAATATATCATCATTATAAACAGTTTTTAAAATATAGAGTGGTGCATATGAAAAAAATGCACTCATAATCCCAATGCCTTGAGGAAATGACTATCCACATGATAAATATCTCTTTCTAATATTTGTTACTACACAAATATCCATACACTTACCTTTTGCAATGAAATGGGATCTAACAATTTTTTAACATTAACATCTTACATGATCATTTTACTGAAATATATAGTCTAATGTTATAAATCAATATGTCAATCAATTATGACTCTAGTAAAACCTTAAAAGACAAAACTATTAAATCAACTATGGCCATAATAGTTTGCTAATGGATATAAATTATAAAAGATGCATATAATATATTATATAAAGATGTATGTGAGGAATACATATAGTCTGAAAGTGAAGGAATAAAAAGGTATTCTATGTAAATGATAGCCAAAGAAAGCACAAGTGATTATGATTCCACAAAATGGATTTAAATCGAAAACTATCTTTAGGGATGAAGTTCATTATCCAATGATGAGACAGTCAATTTAACTAGAAGATATAATAATTATAAATAAAATATAATTATATAAAATATATATATATATATATATATTCGAGAGAGCAAAGACTTATAAAGATGGGGCTGACAGTCAGAATGATGTGGAACAAAGCACTGGGCTGAGCCAAGATGGAATTTATATTGTAAGAAGTGAACTTTTAATTTTCTTAGCCATTGAAATTTTAAGGTGTTATGCTATTGTAGCATAAGCAAGGCAATCTTGACTTACATAAATATTATATTTTGCTATGCTGAAAATCAGTTAATATTGCATGAAGGGTATTTATATCACAGATTAATAATGATAATTACTTAGCATGCATGGAAAGTTGCATTACCCATCATTTATACTTAAAATTTTAATGGTCCTATTTTATTAGTACATAATATAGGCTACTGCATGGTTTTTGTTTTTTTCTTACAAAAAATATTGAGAGCCTTGACAAGTTATTACAAAGAATATAAAGTAAATCAAAATATTCAATAACTTATGAGAAAATATTTTCATAAACTTTTCTGAGAGTTGATTATATGTGTAAGAATCATCATTTGAGAATATTTTTGAAATTAGGGGTTGGTAGATATTAAAAATCAGTTACTGAATAAAAAGATGATGTGATTAAAATGGCATGAGTGGATGGCCTTTCCCTCCACTTTTTATTAACATTGGACTATGTGTTGATTACATACTACAGGACACGACTTATTGCTAAGCTTAGCAACAGAAGTGTCAGAACAAACCTGAAGTTGGATGCAGCTCGACATGACAAGCTAATATCATTTACTCAAAGTAATAAAAATATCCAAGAAATTAAAGAAATATTCAAATGTCTCAAAAATGTACTTTATTGCAGAGGAAATTTATGGATCCAAGTTAACTGTATCTTTTTTCTTAGAGATTTTCAATTGGAATGTGGATATCTTTGCTGTTATGGTCATAGAACAAAAATGAGAGATAAATATCTTAATAATTTTTATTTTCTAATCTTTTTTAAAAATATTTTCCCTTAAAATCTTAAGATATTATGATAAAGCTTAATTTTGCAGTGAAATCTTAGAAAGTCAAGGCCTAAATATTGAAGCTATTTCCTGATATTATAGCTATTATGAATTTTAAAAAATACAATAAGCTGAAATATGCTGTATAAATTTTCTTTTGGTTTTGCCAATGACTAAACCTATTTTCTACCACTAATTTTTACCACTAATTTATATTCTGTTTTAAAGTGTAATAAATAAAATAAAAACTATTTATATAAATATTTTCAAATTTTTATATTAATGCTGGTTCCTAGGATATGTTTGAATATGATTGTATAGTTGATAAACACAGCCTTTCCTAATTGCTACTTATGTGACTTGCTGTTTTTATGTTTTCTGATTTGGTGGGAAAATCTGTTGAATGTCAGGGTCTTTGCATTCTATAGTTTCCTATATAGGCTTAATTTAAAATTAACATAATTAACTATAATACCTTCTTTCTATTTTGTATCTTAGCTAGATCATAGTTTTGTTAATGCTAGAGTTATAGGGAAATGTATTTAATGAACTTAGTATTTTCAAAATAAATTTTATTTTAGAACCTAAGTTTTAGATTTACAGAAAATTGTTGAAGATAGAATAGAAAGAATGCTGCCTATATACATCCAATTTCCTCTATTACTGACATCTAACATTAGCATGGTACATTTGGTATAATTAATGAACTGATATTAATACATTATTATTAACTAAAATGTCTACAATATATTCAATTTTCTTAATTTTTATCTAATATTCTTCTTCTGTGCCCGGATCCCATTAAAGGTATCATATCACTTTTTTTAGTCTCAGGATTCTTAAGCAGTGACAGTAGCTCTGAATTTCTTTATGTAAATGACCTTTACAGTCTAGAGGACTTTCTGGTCAGGTGTTTCATAAAATGTCAGTAAATCTTTAATGAGTTTTACATTATTAGACTGGGTTTATATTTTGTTTAGTTTTGTAATTTACGGAGTGGGTGGAGAAGACCATAAAGGTAAAGTATCATTTTCATCACATATATGGGCATATATATGAACATAACTTAACATTGCTGATGTTAACAGTTGGCTAAGGTTGTGTTTCATCAGGTTTCTCTACTGGAAAGTTATGCCTTTTATCCCTATGCCTACTCTATCTACCCTTTAGAATGACATCACAGGGTAGCCACACTTGAGTGTGGATATATGCTTCACTTTCTTGATGTCAGAATAACTGCACAAACGATTAAATGATGTTTTAGGTGCTCTATAGTACTTCTGAAAAAGTGCCTTGGAAAACATTGTTTGTAGCCATCACATACTGAAATGATTTCTGTAAATAAATCATGAAAGTAAGAGTCTGCGAGTAACTGTACACATTCTTATTGTTGAAAATGTTTTTCCACTAACTGAAATCAAACCCAGAGTTTACTATACCAGATCTTATAAAATTTATGTACATAAAAATCATGAGTTCAGATGTGGTCTCCTAAATATGATAAAATATTTTGATGCATCATACATTTAGAAACAATGTACAAGATACCACATATCCAACTATGTATCTACTGCCTTATGTATTTCATGCTAATCAGATTCCCAAATTTTATAGATTAAATATTTTTCTTATATAATTCTCACAGGAAGAGGAGTATGCTATAAAACCTATGTTCCCTCATTCCCCAAGCAGTTATTTCTTTAGTGTCTCATATGAAAACTTGTTTTGCTTTGTTGAGTATCAACTTGATTATGAAATATGGTAATTAATTCAAAACCTCCCGGTATTAGTTAGCGTTCTCCAGAGGAACATAACCAATAGGATGGAGCTACACACACACACACACACAGGCATATATATATATATTCTTCTACACATATATGTTTGCATTCTTGAGTCTCCCTAGATCAAAGAAAGTAAAGAGGTAGAAATATAACAAGCCTACTTCCAGCAGCTGTCTCCTCATGATCACAGGGTGCAGTATGAATGAAAGTACACTCATTTGTCTCAGGGTTTCTCTTAGTCTTAGTGCAGAGAGTGTGAAAGTTGAACATCCACTCACAGCTTCAACATGAGTATAGAAAGACCTGGAATAAATATCTGACAACTGACCTTTCCAGCAACATCTAAAGGATATGTATTCTACCTTACCTATTTTGGGGAACCAGCACAGTGTAGTACATTCTAATCTGGGACCAACAAAAATAGAAGTAGGGGTTTAAACATTCACAAATATTTGAGGAGTATGTCAAACTCTCTGACTGGACAAATTGGTGAGATCCTTCTCCCACATGAGGCCAGTCTGACAAACCTGGGAGAGGCTATTGTCTTCCATAATGTGCAGGAAGCAACAGACATTCACGAGAAATGAAGAAGCAGGAAATACATTAGAAATAAAAGAATAAGATGAATTATCAGAAATTGACCCTAGTGAAATAAAGATATGTGATTCACCCAGCAGAGGATTAAAAATAATGGTCATAAGGATATCTATCAAGATCAAGAGAGAAATACAAGAGCAAATTGAAAATTTCAATAAAAAAAGAAGGTATAAAAAAGCACCAAACATAAACCATAGAGCTAAAGAATTATAACTGAGCTAAAATTAAACAGAAGATATCAGCAGTGAACTAGATAAGAAGAAAAAGAATCTGTGAATTCAAATACAGGTCACTGGAAACAATCGAATCTGAGGAGAAAATGAAATTAAAAAGGAACAAAAGTAGTTTAAGGGATTTATAGAATACTATCAATCACAACAATATGCATTATCAGAATTGAAGGAAGCAAAGAGAGAAAGAAAGAAAATGTAAACATATTTATGCAAATAAAAGCACAAAACTTTCTAAGGCTGGGGAAGAAAACAGAAATCTAGAATCACGAATCTCAGAACAGCAGATAAGATATCCAGAGAGACACAACATAATTAAGTGGTCAGAAGTAAAGACAAAGAAAGAATTTTGGAAAACAGCAAGGGAAATGCTACTTGTCATATACAAGAAGAATCCATAAAACTATCAGCAAAGAAACCTTGCACATTAGAATGGAGATAATATATTCGATATCCTGAAATAAGAAAACTGCCAACAAAAATAGGATGTCGGCAATCCTGTTTTCCAAATATAAATGGGAAATAAAGACTTTCTCAGACAAAAGTTGAAGAAGTTTATCACGACGAGACCTGCCTTTCAAAACAGTCTAATGTTATAAATCAATATGTAAATCAATTATGACTCTAGTAAAACCTTAAAAGACAAAACTATTAAATCAACTATGGCTATAATAGTTTGCTAATGGATATAAATTATAAAAGATGCATATAATATATTATATAAAGATGTATGTGAGGAATACATATAGTCTGAAAGTGAAGGAATAAAAAGGTATTCTATGTAAATGATAGCCAAAGAAAGCACAAGTGATTATGATTCCACAAAATGAATTTAAATCAAAAACTATCTTTAGGGATGAAGTTCATTATCCAATGATGAGACAGTCAATTTAACTAGAAGATATAATAATTATAAGCATATATGTACCCAGTATCAAAGCACCTGAATATATAAACAAATATTAGCAGATATAAAGAGAGAAATTGATAGCAGTATATTAATAGTAGGATACTACAATATTCCACCTTCAATAATCAATGGAATATTCATACAGCTGACTTGAACACTGTTACAGATCAAAAGGAACTAATAGATATATTTATACCTTTCCAGCCAACAGCAGATTACACATTCTTTTCAAGAACACACAGACAATTCACCTGAACAGATTACATGTTAACTACAAAACAAGTCTTGAGAAACTGAAGAAGATAAAAATCATTCCAAGTACCTTTTCAGAACACAGTGAAATGAAACTAGAAATCAGTAACAGTGAGAAAATTGGAAAATTAACACGTTCGTAAAAACTAAAGCACACATCTTTGGGTAATCATTGGATCAATGAATAAAATCAAAAGGTAATTTTAAAAATATATTCAGACAAAACTAAATGAAAATACAACATAATGAAACTTATTTTGTGCATGAAAAGCAGTACTAAGACAAAAGTTTATAGTAATAAATGCCTACATTAAAAATTCAAATAAAGAACCAAACTTTAAACCTCAAGGAACAATATACAGTACAAATTAAGCAAAAAGTTATCAGTAGGAAGAAAATAATAAAAATTAGAAGTAAAATAAAGCAAATAGAGAACAGAAAAAAGTTTTTAAAAAACTGACAGTTGTGTAGTTTTTGGAAAAGAAGCTCTTATCTAAACTAAGAAAAAAAGAGAACACTCAAACAAAATTAAAAATGAAAAAGGAGACATTACAGTGAACATCTCAGAAAAAAAAAAGGATCATTAGGGACTTTAATAACTAATTATATGCCAACAAATGGATGTTTGGGAAAAATGGATATCCACCTGCAAAAAAATAAAAAAGAAAGAAAAAAGAAAGAAAATTGGACACCCAAAGGATACATAAAAATCAACTCAAAATTCATTAAACACTAAAATGTAAGCCATGAAACTATAAAACTAGTAGAAGCAAAAATAAACAAATGAGACTATATTAAACTAAAATGTTAATGCAATACAAAAGAAACAGTCAACCAAATAAAATGGCCACAAAAAATTGGGGATACAACATGTGAAAATTATATATTTTATAAGAGGCTAATATCTAAAATATGTGGGGAACTTCTCCAACAACTTAAAAGCAAAAACACTACAAATAACCTGAATATAAAATGGGCAAATGACCTGAGTAGACATTTTTCCAAAGAAAACATACAAATTCCCAGCAGATATAAAGGAACAAATGTTATAGATATAGATACATGTATCTATATCTACATTCAGATATAGATATATACATATAATGGGATATTATATGTATATATCTCTCCTTAAAGAGAAAGGAAATCTTTCCATTTATGAAAACATGGATGAACCTAGAGGACAATATGCTAAATGAAATAAGTCAGACACAGGAAGATGAATACTCTGTGGTCTCGCTTATATGTGCCATCTAAAAAACTCAAGTTAACTGAAACAGGTAATAAAATGATGGTTACCAGGGGCAAGGTAAAGGAGAGGTGTTGGTTAAAGGTGCAAAGTTTCAATTATGTAGAAAGAATAAGTTATAGTGATCTAATATATAGCACGGTGATTATAGTTAATAATACTGTATTGTATACCTGAAATTTGCTAATAGTGTACGTTTTTAGTGTTCTCACCATGCATGCACAAAAAGATAAAAATGTGAGGTTATGAATATGCTAATTAGCTTGATTTGGGTAACTTTTTCACAATGTCTGTGTGTATATATCTGTGCATATACATGTTATGTACCTTAAATATATACAATTTTTATTTTAAAAATAAAGAACAATAGAGCTTTAAAGATAGACAGGAAATATAAAATATAAAACAAGCTTCTTTTTTTATTCCAAGATGCTTTTAGCATACCTCAGCCATTTGGAAAGAGCAACATAGTCCATAAGATTAACTCTGTGAGCTTTAATTCAAGAAGGTAAACGAGAATCAACCAGAATCATGAAGGACATCTCAGATCTCAGGAAGAACACAGGCAAACAGCTCCCCTGACAGCATCCAGCTGATAAAAGTGAGTGAACCCTGAATATGTGAGAGAGGCAGATCTTCTTTCTGTGACTCATCTTTCCACTGGGGATCCAGGTAGCCAAGTCCAAGGGAGGGTACTTTGTTGCTCCCAAGCCCTGGAGCTAACTTGGGGAGAGGTTTGAGATACTGTGAGGAAAAGACACCAGGAAAAACTGCAAGCATTTTCCCAGAAGTGGGACACCATTTTTAATCCGGGCACATACAAAGTTAACCAATCTTTGGCAACCCAAATGTGTGCCCATTCAGGCATTTCAGTCTTGGGCCAAAGAATGGAGTGCTTGCTCTGAAGTTGGGTAGGAGCCTCCACAGTCAGAACTATGGAAAGCATTTCAGCAGTAGGCACTGGAATTGTGCTCTTCCCCATTGCAGGCCTGGAGCAGGAGTAGAGCTGCTACAGCTTTAGTTTATCCTGGACAATGAGACTTACAGCCAGGGCCTGCTTGGAAACATGCAATCAGTCTGCATGTATCATTCCTGGGTGCCCCAGACTTCTCCCTCAGATTGTGGTGCAGCAGGGCCCTCTTTGCTCTATCTAGGCATTTGGAACACCTGCTTACCTGAACCAACAGCCTGAGCCATCACACATTCATGAATATAGATCATTGTGCAATGTATCCACACTCAGGCAAATGTCCAGGTATTCAGAACACTCCCTCACCTGGATCAGCAGCCTGAATTGCATCACTCTTTCTGTGCAGAGATTCGGTGCAACAAAGACCTCTTAACTCCATACTCAGGCGGATCTCTAGGTATTCAAAACACCTGCTTGCCTGGATTGGCAGGCTTGAGCTGCCCCACTCTTTCTGTACACAGATCCATGTACAAGGGCCCCTCCCCATTTCACGTTCAGGCAGATCTGCAGGCATTCAGAGGACCTGTCTGTATGGTCCAGCAGCCTGAGTCTTTCATCATTCCTGTGCAGTGGTTCTGATGTAGGGAACTCTCTTCTCTTCATGCCCAGGCAAATCTTCAGGCATCTGGATCACCTACTCTTCTAGGTAAGGAATTTAGGCCACCCACCACCCACACTATCCCCATGCATAGAACTTGGGGCTGAGAAAGATTCCAAGCTCCATGCCTAGGCACACCTCTGTGCACTTGTTAGCAACTCAGTGGGTTCTCCATTGGCATTGATGCCTGTGCCTGCCATCAAGGGACTTGTAGGTGAGCTTGCCTGGTCTGACCCTGCCCATGTTGCCCCCTAACCATCCTGGGGCTGAGAAAGGAGCTCAGACGACTGTGTATGGCATGCATCAACCCATTGGCAGAGAAAACAAAGATTTTTTTTCCCACTAAATAGGTATCAAGTATATACTCAGTTGTGTTGACCATAGCTGGCTTTTACATATAAGTGCCATCTACTGGCTTCTAGGTCAGACTGAATAGTTTATTATAAAGCTAGCCTCAGCAGTGCATAGGGCTATAAAAGCAAAGCCAAAAGACCCTACCTATAATTTTTTGCAGACGCAGTATCTAGAGAGGGTGGAAAAAAAGAAAGGGAAATGAGAAGAAAATCCAATAATATTACAGAGAAAGAAAGTAAAAGAAAAAATTCTACCTGGATAAAAATACTTACAAAAATTAGAAGCACCAGTATCTCCAGATAAGAAAGAATACGTGCAAGAGTTCTGACACCATGAAAAATTTGAATTTAATGACACCACCAAAGGATGACACCAGCTCTCCAGCAATAGTCCCTAACCAAAATAGACACTCAGAAATGACAGAAAATGTATTTAAAGCATGGAGTCAAGGAAGCTCAATGAGATGCATGCAAAGTTAAAAATCAACACAAAGAAACTTCTAAAGCAATCCAGGAAAGATGAAAGAGATAAATATTTTATTTTATTTTATTTTATTTATTTTTTTATTTTATTTTATTTTATTTTATTTTTTGAGACGGAGTCTCGCTCTGTCGCCCGGGCTGGAGTGCAATGGCCGGATCTCAGCTCACTGCAAGCTCCGCCTCCCGGGTTTACGCCATTCTCCTGCCTCAGCCTCCTGAGTAGCTGGGACTACAGGCGCCCACCACCTCGCCAGGCTAGTTTTTGTGTGTGTGTGTGTGTGTGTTGTTTTTTTTTTTTTTTTTTTTTTAGTAGAGACGGGGTTTCACCGTGTTAGCCAGGATGGTCTCGATCTCCTGACCTCGTGATCCGCCCGTCTCGGCCTCCCGAACTGCTGGGATTACAGGCTTGAGCCACAGCGCCTGGCCGAGATAAACATTTTCAAAAAAAAAAAAAAAAAAATGATTAGAGTTAAAAGAATTGAAGAACTCAGTTAAGCATTTGAAAGCACAATTAAAAACTTTACCAATACACTGGTCCAATCAGAAAAAAAGAATTTTAGATCCTGAAGAACAGTATCTCCAATTAACCAAGTAAAACAAAAATAAAGAAAAAAAAATTGTAAAAAATGACCATTCTTCAAGAACTGTAGGATTATATAAAGCGACCAAATCTACAAAATGTTGGCATTTCTAAGAGAGACAATAAAAGTAAACAACCTGGAAAACATACTTGAGGAAATAATTGAAGAAAATTTTCCTAATCTTGATAAAGAGGTAGACATCCAGGTGGAAGAAACACAGAGAACACCTGTAAGATACTATAGAAAATGAACATAACAACAGTGTATAGTCACCAGACTTCCCAAGGTCAATGCTAAAGAAAAAATCTTAAATGAAGCTAGAGAAAAAAGATCAGATTATATACAAAGTGAACCTCATCATACTAACAGACTTTTCAGCAGAATACTTATAAGACAAGAGACATTAGTGGCCTATTCTCAGCATTCTTAAAGAAAATAGTTTCCACCCTGGAATTTATATCTCATCAAGATGAACTACATAAAGGAGAAATAAAAGTTTTTCAGGCAAACAAGTGTTAAGAGAATTTTTTACCCCTTGACTAACCTTACAAGAGACACTTAAGAGATTTCTAAATATGGAAATGAAAGACCAGTACCTGCTGCAACAGAAACACACTTAAAATCATGGATCACAGGCCCTACAAAGTAACCACTACATATAAACTACAAAACTAATCAGCTAACAACTTCATGATAACATCAAAACCTCACATATCAATATTAACCTGAAATGTAAATAGTCTAAGCATCCATTTAAAAGTCACAGAGTGGCAACTTGGATTAAAAAACAACAACAACAACAACAACAACAACAACAAGGCCCACCTATCTGCCATCTTGAAGAGACCCATCTTACATGTAATGAAACCCATAGACTCAAAGTAAAGTGCTGGAGATAAATCTGCCATGCAAATGGAAAATGAAGAAGAGCATGAGTTATTATTCTTACATTAGATAAAACAGACTTTGAACCAACAACCGTTAAAAGGACAAAGGATAGCCATAAGCAGAAAGCTGAAACTGGATCCTTTCCTTACTCCTTATACGAAAATTAATTCAAGATGGATTAGAGACTTAAATGTTAGACCTAATACCATAAAAATCCTAGAGGAAAACCTAGGTAGTACCATTCAGGACATAGGCATGGGCAAAGACTTCATGTCTAAAACACCAAAAGCAATGGCAGCAAAAGCCAAAATTGACAAATGGGATCTCATTAAACTAAAGAGCTTCTGCACAGCAAAAGAAACTACCATCAGAGTGAACAGGCAACCTACAGAATGGGAGAAAATTTTTGCAATCTACTCATCTGACAAAGGGCTAATATCCAGAATCTACAAAGAACTCAAACAAATTTACAAGAAAAAAACAAACAACCCCATCCAAAAGTGGGCAAAGGATATGAACAGACATTTCTCAAAAGAAGACATTCATACAGCCAACAGACACATGAAAAAATGCTCATCATCACTGGCCATCAGAGAAATGCAAATCAAAACCACAATGAGATACCATCTCACACCAGTTAGAATGGCGATCATTCAAAAGTCAGGAAACAACAGGTGCTGGAGAGGATGTGGAGAAATAGGAACACTTTTACACTGTTGGTGGGATTGTAAACTAGTTCAACCATTATGGAAAACAGTATGGCGATTCCTCAAGGATCTAGAACTAGATGTACCATATGACCCAGCCATCCCATTACTGGGTATATACCCAAAGGATTATAAATTATGCTGCTATAAAGACACATGCACACGTATGTTTATTGCAGCACTATTCACAATAGCAAAGACTTGGAATCAACCCAAATGTCCATCAGTGACAGATTGGATTAAGAAAATGTGGCACATATACACCATGGAATACTATGCATCCATAAAAAAGGATGAGTTTGTGTCCTTTGTAGGGACATGGATGCAGCTGGAAACCATCATTCTTAGCAAACTATCACAAGAACAGAAAACCAAACACCGCATGTTCTCACTCATAGGCGGGAACTGAACAATGAGATCACTTGGACTCGGGAAGGGGAACATCACACACCGGGGCCTATCATGGGGAGGGGGGAGGGGGGAGGGATTGCATTGGGAGTTATACCTGATGTAAATGACGAGTTGATGGGTGCAGCACACCAACATGGCACAAGTATACATATGTAGCAAACCTGCACGGTGTGCACATGTACCCTACAACTTGAAGTTTAATAATAATAAATAAATTTTTTTTAAAAAAAAAAAAGGACAAAGGAGGGTGTAGCATAATGACAGAGGGTTCAGTTCAACAAGACTTAAGTGTGCTAGATATATATGCACGTAACATTGGAGCACTCCAGTTCATAAAACAAATACTTCTAAATCTATAAAAAGACATAGGCAGTCACACAATAACAGTGGGAGAACTTCAACACCCCACTGACAGTGTTAGACAGATTGCCTAGGTAGAAAATTAAGAAGGAAATTTTTGACTTAAATTTGGCACTTAACCATTTGGACCTGATACACATCTACAGAATACTACACCCATCTACCGCAGAATATACATTCTTCTCATCTGCACATGAAACACACTTTGAGATTGACCATATGCTTGGCCATACAAGTCTCAATAAATTTTAAAAAATCAAAATCATACCAGTTATCTCTTGTACCAAATTAGAAAAAAAATAGAAATTTCTACCAAGAAGATCTCGCAAAACCATAAAAATAAAAGGAAAATAAACAACTTTCTCCTGAATGACTTTGGGGCAAATAATGAAATTAAGCCAAAAATCAAAACAACACTTGAAATAAATGAAAACAGAGACACAACATGCCAAAATTTCTGGGATGAAGGAAAATCAATGCTAAGAGGAAAGTTTATAGCCCTAAATGCCTACTTCAAAAAATTGGAATGATCTCAAATTAATGACCTAACATTACGTCTACAGGAGCTAGAAAAACAGTAACACTTGGGGTTAGAAAAACGAACCCCAAAGCTGGAAGAAAAAAAATAAATAACTAAACCAAAGCAGAACTGAATGAAATTGAGACCCCCAAATTCATACAAAGTGTCAACAAAACCAAAATTTGCTATTTTAATAAATAGGATAGACCACTAGATAGACTAACAAAGAAAAAAGAGAGAAGGTTGAAAGATGCATAATCAGAAATGGCAAAGGTAGCATTAAAACTGATCCCATAGATACACAAAAGATACTTATGGATCATTATAAACAACTCTATGCACAAAAATTAGAAAATGTAGAGGAAATGGTGAGATTCCGGGTAACATAATCTCCTAAAATTGAGTAATAAAGAAATTTAAACCTTGAACAGACCAATATCAAGTTCTGAAATTGAATCAGAAATTTAAAAAAAAAATCTATCAGCCAAAAAATAAGCCCTGGACCAAATGAATTCACATCTAAATTCTCTCAGATGTACAAAGAAAAGTTGGTACTGATTCTAAAGAAACTATTCCAAAAAATTGAGGCGGAGAGAATCCTCCCTAATTCACTCTACAAATCCCACGTCACTGTGATACCAAAATCTGTCAAAAACACACCACCACCACCAACAAAGAAAATTTCAAGCCAATATTTCTAATAAACATAGATGTAAAAATCCCCAACAAAATGCTATCAAACTGAATGTAGCAGCACCTCAAAAAGTTAATTCATCATGATCAACTAGACTTCATTCCTGGGATACAAGGCTTGTTCAACACATGCAAATCAATAAAGGTGATTTACTACATGAAGATAATTAGAAACCAAAACCATATGATCATCTCAATAGATGCAGAAAAAGCTTTGGATAAAAATCCAACATTCATGCATAGTAAAGTAAAACTTTCAAGCATTCCCCTTGAGAACTGAAATAAAACAAGGATGCCTACTTTCACAACTACTATGCAACACAGTAATGGAAGTTCTTGCCAGTGTAATCAGGCAAGACAAAGAAATAAAAGACATCCAAATAGGAAAAAATGTTGAACTGTTTCTCTTTTTTTGACAATATGCTTCTGTACCTGGAAAACTCAACACTCCACCAAAAGGCTCCTGGAACTGATTAACAATGGTAGTAAGGTAGTAAGGTTTTAGGGTAGAAAATCAATGTACAAAATCAGTACCATTTCTATTAATCAATAATACTCAAATAAAAACTGAAAGCCAAATAAAAACTGCAATACTATTATAATAGCTAGACCATTGTATACTATTTACAATAGCCAGACCAAAATAAAATACCTAAGCAAAACCTAAGCAAACGTGTAACCAAGGAGTTGTTTAAAATACCTAAGCAAACGTTTAACCAAGGAGTTGAAAATCTCTACAAGAAGAACTATAAAACACTGCTGAAAGAAATCACAGATGACACAAACAAATAGGAAAATATTTCATGTTCATGGATTAAAAGAATCAATATCACTAAAATGGCCATAGTGCCCAAAGCAATCTGTGAATTCAATGCTATTTCTAGCAAGCTACCCATATCATTTTTCACATAACTGGAAAAAACTATTCTGAAATTTATATGGAACTAAAAAAAGCTCAAATAACCAAAGTAATTCTAAGTGGAAAGAACAAAGCCATCACATTACCTAACTGCAAATTATACTATCAGGCTGTAGTAACCAAAACAGCATGGTACTTGAACAAAAACAAACAAATAGACCACTGGAACAAAATAGAAAAAAAAAAAAAAAAACTTAAAATAAAGCCACACATGTACAGCTATCTGATCTTAAGCAAAGTTCACAAACATAAGCAATGGAGAAAGGACTCTCTATTCAGTAAGTGGTGCTGGGATAGCTGGCTAGCTATATGCAGAAGAATGAAACTGGATGCCTACCTTTCACCATATACAAAAATTAACTCAAGATGGATTAAAAACTTAAACGTAAAACCTGAAAATACAAGAATAATAGAAGAAAAGCTAGGAAACACCATTCTGGACATCAGCCTTGGAAAGGAATTTCTGACTAAAGTCCTCAAAAGCAAGAGAAAGAAAAATAATAACTGACACATAAGGTCTAATTAAACCAAAGAGGCCTAATTAAACCAAAGAGCTTCTGTACAACACAGGAAACTATAAACAGAGTAAAGAGAAAACTTACAGAGTCAGAGAAAAAATTCATAAACTATGCATCTGACAAAGGTCTAATATCCAGAATGTATGAGGACCTTAATTGAACAAGAAGAAAAAAATAACCTTATTAAAAATGGGCAAAAGATATAAACAACCATTTCTAAAAAGAAGACATACTGGCCTTCAACAAATGTTTCAAGAAAAATGCTTATCATCACTAATCATCGAGAAATGCAAATGCAAATCGAAACCACAATGAGATAACATCTCACAACTGCAGGAATGACTATTAGCATCTCACAACAGTAGGAACAGCTATTAGTAAAATATCGAGGCTGTAGAGAAAAGGGAACACTTATACACTCTTGGTGGGAATTTAAATTAGTTCAGCCGCTGTGGAAGGCGATCTGGAGATTTCCCAAAGAGCTTAAAATAGAAATAACATTTGACCCAGCAATCTCATTACTGAACATATATTCAAAATATATAAATTATTCTACCCAAAAGACAGACACATGCACTCATATATCCATCACAGCACTATCCACAATAACAAATGGAATCCAAAAGAATGAGATCGTGTTCTTTGCAGCAACATAGATGTATCAGGGGGTCATTATCCTAAGTGAACTAACGCAGGAACAGAAAACCAAATACCACAAAAGTTCTCACTTCTAAGTGGGAGCTGAACATTGGGTACACGTGGAAATAAAAAAGGGAAAAAAAGTCACTAGGGACTCTAGAAGGGAGTTAAAAGGGGAAAGGCTTGAAAAGCAAACTATTGGATACTATGCTCAGTACTTGAGTGATGAGATCAATTATACCCCAAACCTCACCATCATGCAAGATACTCATCTAACAAAAGTGCACCTGTACCCCTGAATCTAACATAAAGGTTGAAATTATTAAAATAAATAGAAGAAAAACAAAAGCACAGAAAAATAGATTCCTGTCCCATCATGCAAGATACTCATCTAACAAAAGTGCACCTGTACCCCTGAATCTAACATAAAGGTTGAAATTATTAAAATAAATAGAAGAAAAACAAAAGCACAGAAAAATAGATTCCTGTCCCTCAGAAAAGACCTAATAAATCAGAAACTCTGAGGACAAGGCCTAAGAATCTATATTTTGGCTAGGTCCCTGAAGTCATTTTTAGATACCCTAATATTTGACTTACAAATATACATCAATATGGCAAGTGTAATTTGCTTTGTGACCATGGTGGTTGCCTTCTTAATACTTATTTTCCATATACATAAAATAAATATGTGAAAGTCAATTTACAAAAGTAAGCAAACAAATCAATCAATACATGAACAAGCAAGGAAATTGTGCATGCCTGCATGTGTGTGTGTGTACCTATCCAGTCACTATCATCTCCTCCTAAAAGTTACTATCTCTATAAAATGGTTTCAGCTGTTTCAGTTAATGAACATATCATATAGCATAAAGTATTTGTGTCTCATTTCTTTCATAGTAATGTGCTTGTAATATTTGCATTGTATTATTTCTTTAACAAGGTGGTGTTACATGAGTATGCTTAATTCCAGATATTTTCCAAACTGTACAACTAGGATTACACATTTTTTAAATTTAGAAAATACTTCCACAATATATTTCTGTCCTAAACAATAACAAACTGTTTGTAACACAGAGTTACAACAGTAACTGTATTACATGGAAGACTGAAAATAAATCTAGAATCATAGAGTATATTCATATTATCGGATGTCTAAATGTCAAAGCAAGGAGGGTTTGCTTAGGCAGTCAAAAGGCACTAATTACATTTGATAAGGAAGTACTCAACAAAAATCACCACATGAATTATAAATATGTGTAAGTTTCAGCAACTTATATGAATAGTAAATGTCTACAGAATAAATGAATGAAAATATAAAAATAAATAAATAATAGTGCAATGTTATAGAAATCCTATATTAAGGAAAAAATGTTTTCAGAAAAAATAGTACAAAACCTTAACAGCATATATCAGACATAAGGTAGATAAATATAATTTTTTATAAAAGTGAGACTGTTTTCTATTGCATTTGTGCATGTGACAAACATCACTTTGTAAAAGGGGTGTAGTACTCCGTTATCATACTGCTATGATGAAATGCTCAAGACTGGGTAATTTATAAAGAGAAAGATGTTTAATGGACTCACAGTTCCACATGGCTGGGGAGACTTCACAATCATGGCAGAAAACAAAAGAGGAGCAGAGGCATGTCTTAGATGGTGGCAAGCACGAGGGCATGTCCAGGGAACTGCTTTTTTAAAACCATCAGATCTCATGAGACTTATTAACTGTCAGAACAGCACAGGAAATACCGCTCCCATGATTCAATTACCTCCCACTGGGCCCCTCCCATGGAGGATGAGATGAGATTTGGGTGGGGACAGAGCCAAACCATATCAAGGGGAGACAGCTTTTATTGCAAGTGGAAAATTTTAGTTTTTATTACTTGAATCTATGATCTATTCAGAATGAAGAGCCTAGAGACATTCATAGAAAAAAGGCCCATAATTGAAAATTTATTTCCTTTTTTTTAAAAAAAGCACCACAAAATTAAGTAAATTTCCTTGTGATCAAAATTATAGAAAGCAGAATGGCATGACCACTTTTACTTCTCTATTAATTCTTATAATTTATTGATTTATGCAATAGAAATTAGGACCCAACTTTCAAGAGTAATAAAAAAAGTAAAAACATTATGGAATTCTATATTAAAAGTTTAAAATATAGGCATTTCTCACTAGGAGGAGTTATCAGTATTTAAGTGAGTAGTGATTGGGAGCTGTGATAGAGTGCAAAAATAAAACACAATTGCTTCCAATACCATCCATCATCATGTGAAATTGTTTTAACTCCTTGAATAACATGTACATCTGATAAAACTAAACTGCCAATGTAAAAATAAAATGATATTTTACTTATTTTTAAGAGACAAGTTGTCTATTACATATTTTTACTGAGTAATATGACCTAAAAGCAAAGCTCTCAATGATACAGAAGAAAAAAGTCACGCTTGGATTGATTTTATTGGTCTGGTAGCATAATGAAATATTGACTCTAAATCAGCTTTCAACTGATTCTCTTTGCATCTCTGTATTAGTTTGTTTTCATGCTGCTGATAAAGACATACACAAGACTGGGCAATTTAAGTCCATTAAACCTCTTTAAAGAGGCTCCACATGGCTGGGGAGGCCTTAAAATTATGGTGGAAGGCAAGGAGGAGTAAGTCACATCTTATGTGGATGATGGAAGGCAAAGAGAAAGATCTTATGCAGGGAAGTTCCTTTTAATAAAACTATCAGATCTCATGAGATTTATCCCCTATCACAAGAACAGTATGATTGAATTCAATTACCCCCCACTGGGTCGCTTCCATGACATATGAGAATTGTGGGAGTTACAATTCAAAATGAGATTTTGGTGGGGACACAGCCAAACCATAACATTCCATCCCTGGCCCATCCCAAATTTCATGTCCTCACATTTCAAAACTAATCCCAACAGTCCCCCAAAGTCTTAACTCACTTCAGCATTAACTCAAAAGACCACAGTCCAAAGTCTTACCTGAGACAAGGCAAGTCCCTTCCACTTATGAGCCTGTAAAATCACAAGCAAGCTAGTTACTTCCTAGATACAACAGAGGTACAAGTATTGGGTAAATACAGCCATTCGAAATGGGAGACATTGGCCAAAATAAAGAGTTTACAGGGCCTATGCAAGTCCGAAATCCAAGAGTCACTTGTGGCACTTGTGATTTGTGGCAGTCAAATCTTAAAGACCAAAAATGATCTCCTTTGACTCCATGTTTCACATCCAGGTCACATTAAGGCAAAATGTGGGTTCCCATCATCTTGGGCAGCTCCACCCCTGTGGCTTTGCATTTCATGGGCTGGCATTGAGTGTCCTCAGCTTTTCCAGGTGCATGGTGCAACCTGTCCATGAATCTACCATTCTGGGGTCTGAATGACAGCTGTCCTCTTCTCACAGCTCCACCAGGCAGTGCCCCTGTAGAGACTCTGTGTGGGGGCTCCGACCCCACATTTCCATTTTACACTGCCCTAGCAGAAGTTCTCCATGAGGGCCTCTCTCCTGCAGCAAACATCTGCCTGGGCATCCAGGCATTTCCATACATCCTTTGAAATCTAGGAGGAAGTTCCCAAACCCAAATACATGACTACTGTGCACATGCAGGCTCAACACCACATGGAAGCTGCCAAGGCTTGGGGCTTGCAACCTCTGAAGCCATGACCTGAGTTCTATGTTGGTCCCTTTCAGCCACAGTTAGAGAGGATGGGATGCAGGGCACAAAGTCCCTAGGGTGCACAGAGCAGGGGAGCCCTGGACAAGACCCATGAAACCACCTTTTCCTCCTAGGCCTCCTGGCCGATAATGAGAGAGGCTGCCGGGAAGACCTCTCACATGCCCTGGAGACATTTTCCCCATGCTGTTGGGGATTAACATTAGGCTCCTTTCTACTTATGCAAATCTCTGCAGTCAGGTTGAATTTCTCCTCAGAAAATGGGATTTTTTTTTTCTGTTGCACTGTCAAGCTGCAAATTTTTCAAACTTTTAAGTTCTGCTTCCCTTATACAGCTGAATGCCATTAGCAGCACCCGAGTCACACCTTGAATGCTTTGCTCCTTAGAAATTACTTCTGCCAGATACCCTAAATAATCTCTCTCAAGTTTGAAGTTCCACAAATCTCTAGGGCAGGGTCAAAATGCCCCCAGTCTCTTTGCTAAAACATCACAAGAGTCACTTTTGCTCCAGTTTCAAACAAGTTCCTCATTTCCACCTGAGACCACCTCAGCCTGGATTTTTTTGTCCATATCCCTATAAGCATTTTGGGCAAAGCCATTCAACAAGACTCTAAGAAGTTCCAAATTTTTCCACATCTTCATATCTTCTTCTGAGCCCTCCAAACTGTTCCAATCTCTGCCTGTTACCCAGTTCCAAAGTCGCTTCCACACTTTCAGGTATCTTTTCAGCAATGCCCCTCTCTACTAGTACAAATATACTATATTAGTCCCTTTTCACGTTGCTGATAAAGACATGCCCAAAACTGGGCAATTTACAAGAGAAAGAGGTTTAATGGACTTACAGTTCCCCATGGCTGGAGAGGCCTTACAATCATGGCAGAAAGCAAGGAAGAGCAAGTCACAGCTTACGTGGATGATGGCAGGCAAAGAGAGACAGCTTGTGCAAGGAAACTCCTGTTTTTAAAACCATCAGATCTCAGTAGACTTATCCACTATCATGAGAATAGCATGAGAAAGATCCACACTCATGATTTAATTATCTCCCACTAGGTCCCTCCCACAACACCTGGAAATTGTGGTAGTTATAATTCAAGATGAGATTTGGGTGGGGACATAGCCAAACCATATCAATCTCCATTTCTCAAAAGTCTTACTATGTATGTTGAGCGAACATTTTTTTTTGTTGTTTCCATATCAAGCTTAAAATAGTTACAGTTAACTAGAATTAACTGTTAGCTTAACTTTATCTCAACATTAAGCTTTTGTGAATGGCTAAATTTCTTCTTCTCCTGCATCTGTTTGGATCTTACAAGCAGCAGAAACCAAGACAGAACAAGATGCCAAAAGAGGACATGATTTGGAGAAGGGAGGGTGGAAGTGACTGTAAATTAAAAAAGGGAAAAACAAAACAAAAAAACAAAAGTAGTCAAGTAGACCTTTCAGTCTGTGAAAGGAGATAAAGAAATAACTCAGATTGGAAGCACCTCAAGACAAAAGTATAGTTCAAAGTTTTTTTTCAGGCAGATGGGGAATCCTCATGCAAAATTTTCATATGGGAATCTGTTTTAGCCAGGAACAGACTGGTCTACGTAATCTACCAAGCTCAGTCGTTAATAGGGAGCAATTCAGGGAAACATTTCCTTGGCTGGAAATTGGTAGTAGAACCAAAAGGGAATTAGCGGGGGCTATTATTCATTTCTACTCCCCATAGAAAGAACTCTTGATGAGATCTGAGGAACACATCTACAATACTGCCAAAGTCCACTGTTTACCCCACACAAATCCACTTCTTTATGCAAGTTCTTTATGCAGATTCAGGGAGCAGCTCCTCCATGGTTCCTGTGGGACTCACTTGTTATGGAAAAAGGTAAAAATGGGAGGTTAGTGGAAAAAAGTACACCCCCACATTGCTACAGGTGGACTTCAGTCCTGAGTATATCCATCGTGGGTATCATTTTTGAGTGTAAGTATCCAATTGATACTCATCTTCTCTCTTTCACTATCCTTTTAAAATAGCCCTCACCCTTTGCTATCACCTCAGCACCCAGTGATGTGATGCAAATCTTCAGTTCTGAGGGGACTGAGCTCTTTTCGACCTGGGGTTGCTGCACATATACTTCACAGTTATGGTTAATCAAGGGATTACACCAAAAGGTACCCACATAGATTACGTAGGTTTTATACATATTTCTGCATGCCTTTCTGCTGTTCAGGCTTAATTTCTCTTGCAAAGATGGTTATTCTCCTTTTGTCTGTTGGTCCCTCTGCACAAGGAGGTCAAACTGCCTTGGCAGCAGCCATAGTTTTAGTTTCACGTCAGGCTGTATCTTTTGACAATAATGGGCCTCTTATGAGGGGCAGTAGTTGTAGGGACAGGTAGCAAAATTTCCTCCAATAGACCATTGAAAGTGACAGTAATTGGGGTAATACTTGATTCTAATGGTTGGTTCTTGGACCTACACTTTTTTCTTATTAGGAAGACATGTTTGATTAAATGTATACACCATATCCAAAAAAAGTCAACTCACTCATTCACAGTATTTGCTCTGAACTGTTGCTTCAGCTTTTCTTTCCATAGGTTTTTCCAGTGACCTATGATGTAGGGTGTTTCTGGATAGTGCAGTGTGTGATATAATGAAGGGATTTTATCATGGGTCTCATACCCATAATTATTTGCTATAAGGCTGGCCCTCTGGCCAGATGCCATGCTGCACAGTATCACATGGCTGTGAATCAGATATGCCATAAGTCCCTAGATAAGAGTGTTGACTGATGCTCTGCAGGAAGAAAATGTAAACCCATATCCAGAATAAGCATATATCTCAGTGAAGATAAACTACTATTTTAGGATTAAAGGAGCTCAATTAGTCAACTTGCTAACAAGTGGAATTTGTCCTCGAGGGTAGTGTCATATGAGTGTTTCAAGATTGTTCTATATTAATGGCAGGTTGGACATACAGAGGTAAAAAAAAAGATAGAACTACTTTGATAAGTAGAAGTCAAAGCTGATGGACCTATGCATAACAACTGTGCCCAAATGTAGTCTACTCAATTCATGTGCCACCATCAAATGCACAAGTAATTTTGTTTACTCTGTTTTTCATTGCCACTTCTGCAGTTGAATCTTTCTAGTTGGTGTTAATGTGATAGGCCTAGTTTTTCAACAGTACCTCAGATATCCCTGTCCCCAGACTTCAAATTTCCCATTTCAGAATTCTAACTAAAAACCCCACCCATTTTTAACTTTCATGGATGTAAATATTCTAACCTAAAATCACATTTCCTTCCACATGAGGTAAGTGATCAGCTCCACCCACTGGGAAGATTTTCTCTTCCTATGTGCTTTTCCTGTTAACCCTGGATGGGTGTGTAATACAATCACTAGCAATTTTAAAAATTGCACTTATATATTGAGCTGGCCCATCCCCAAATCAAGTTCTTGCATTTTCTTCCTTCTGATCACATGGGACCCCTAGGGTCAGAGGTAGGATCTGGAAGACAGATGTTGATGCAGACCTTAGTAAGTGATGCAGAGTTCTGGGCTACCTGCTCATGTAGCTTATTCATGCCCTCTAGTCCTCTTGGACCAAATTCTAAATCTACTATTTTCATCTGATGGTGGAGTACTGCTGGGTCCATCTGACTTTATGATTTGGAAGTTCCCAAGAAGCCATGCTCCTAATGAACAATTCTACCATGGTATGGTTTGGATATGGTTTGTTGGTCCCCATCAAAACTTATGTTGAAACTTTATCCTCAATATGGTGACTTTGGGAGGTGGGAACTAGTGGGAGGTGTTTTGGTCACGGAGATAGATCCCTCATGAATGGCTGGGTAGTAAGGGAGTTGTCACTCTCACAGATTAGATTAGTTCTCTGGGAATAGATTAGTTCCCATGAGAGCAGGCTGTTATAAGACAAGTTTTCTCCTCATATTTGGTCCCCATTTGCATGTGTCTGCTTCTGCTTTGACTTTCTCCACAATGTCACGACACACTACTAAAGCCCTTCTATGTCTCAGCCTGCAAAAGAATGAACTAAATAAATCTTTTTCTTTATAAAAATTACACTGTTTCAGGTATTATTTTACAGCAATACAAAACAGACTAAGACACAGAGTTATGGTTGCTTATTGCCTAGTGGTCAAACATTTCATTTCAGTATCACATTAGGACCTGCTTCTCAAAAAGTATAGAATTCTCTACCACACATGGCGTGGCCACGTTTTAAAATTTCAAGGGCCTTTATTCTGATTCTCATATGATGGCTTGCCATAAACTCCATACTGCATCCTTTCCAGCCCTTTCACCTCCAATACAATAGAATCAGTCAGATTATGTGGTTCAGGTCGCAGAACTGCTTCCACAACAGCCTGAACCTGCTGCAAAACACTTTCGTGCTCTAGGCCCCAATCAAAACAAGCAGCTTTTCGTTTCCCCAGTATATGGGGCAAATCGGTATATTCACAGGTGTGAAACATGTTAGTAATATAACCACAAAAATCCTACTAGCATAGGGGATAACATTTGTCTTTCTTTGAAACAAATATCCTATCATACCCTGACCATAGAAACCCTAAAAACACTTCAATTATGGGAAATGTTTCTGAATCTTCATGGAGTATCTGGCACCCCCTGAATTGTACTTGTTTATCCAAGTCTCCAGTGTCCTTACGCCTTCTTACTGCCATTATGTTCTGTCTAATCAGCATGATACCACCGATTTGATGAGACAACATGTTGTTCTGTGGTATGTCTAGGCAACACAGATACCTTTGGACTATGTTACACAGTATAGGAAATTAGCTCTGAGGTCAAGCTGTAAATTAAAATTGTTGTCTACTCTACATGAATGCAAACTCCTTATTATCCTCTCTTCTAATCAAAATAGAAAACAAATCACTTTCCATATCAATGACTCCACAACATGCACATAATCCCTTATTAATCTGTTCTTGTAATGATTCCATGAATACCACAGCATCTGCAGGTTGGGCTATTCGCTTCAGTTTAATAAAACTGCTCAGCTGCAAACTTTTCATGAAAAAGGAAGGATCACTCAGAGAACAGAGTCAAGATCCCAGAGGGGAACCACTGCTATGAAAATAAATGAAATATTTTTTGTCAAAGTTTCCAGACCAAAATAAAGAAAACTTATAGCTATAACTACTTAAAATTGCTTAAATATGTATTAATATCTTGATAGGGGAAATAAAGGGATTGGGGAGGGTGATAGATCATAATTATGTATCCATATGTAATTTTCAAGAAAAATAATTGTCAAAGATCAATCAAAGAGGGACCAGAAGAGAAGATGGTAAAAACATGAATTAAGTGGTTGCTCTGTGGGCTGTTATCAGGATCTCTATCCTACAGACTTTTGTTACACGTTGTTTGTTAATACTCAATACCTTCTCACTCATTTGAAGCACTTTTTAACAGCATAAAGGATCAAAAAACTTGAAAACTACATTTCTCATACTTCCTTTCCAGCAGAGTGCTGGATAGTGTCATATAATTAGAACAAGTGTCTTTGGACATGAAGACATGAAAGTGAAGTTTTTCTAAACCTTCTGGGTACCCTCCTATGAATCAGAATTTTAGATTGGTAGGAACAGATTCTAGCCCTTCCAATGTGTATGAAGGCCTCATTTACTGTACTCAATGTCCTTTATTTAAAACATTTACACCAGTGTTTGCTTTCTTAAATTGATAACTGATACAATATTTTGTTAAGAAATGGGACTCTTGATAGAAATCTGAGATTATTTATTTGGTTAAAATTAAAAACATAAAAAAGTTGCCAATGGACAACAAGATGCTGGTAATTCATGACAGGTAGTTTCAGTTATAAAACCAATTATTTGACTCGTCATCTTTCCAATAAACATTTTTAGAGACAAACTGGATTTTGTATTAGAATATTATGAAGAAAATAATTATTATAAATACAGTTAGGATAGCCCAGTCTTACTGCACTAGGGAGCTTATGAAAAGAAAATGACAGACTCAAGATGTGAAATTCACAAGTCAGAGATCAGACAATTTCTTTACTGCCTGGGTAAGATTTCTTATCTATTGCAACCACAGGATCAGTGATCTGAAAACTGACCTGAAGTTTGATCTTAGAGTTTGCAGAATTATAGCCCATGAATTCAAAGTATCCCTAGGTCTCTTACTGAAAATTAGAACCTCTTATTTTCAGAGAAAGTGGGAGCCTTAAAATTGGATTGAATGTAGTTGGGAAGATTCTAATAATTATATAACACTTAAACTCTTAACAAACGTGATCTTTCCTCCTGTTTGTGGTGCTTTGCCTCTCTGTTCTTGAACACCCTGAAAAGACTTGACTTGTGAAAGTTACATTGGAGGAGGGTGATAAATCCTGGGGATTATGTACGAGAATGGACACTAAAAGTGTTAGAAGAGGGGGAAATAGCACAACACTTGATCAAGCTGAATTTATAATGATGGCTTAAATTAAATTAAGATACAAGGCCATAAGATAAAAGAATTTACTGAATCTTAGGTGGGTAGGAATTTGAGTGTTTGTCACATGTGACAGGCTCAACTGTAGCCCAACAATATAAATTTGAGCACTTGTAATACGGCCTTATCAAGCATATATATATATATATATATATATATAGAGAGAGAGAGAGAGAGAGAGAGAGAGAGAGAGAGAGTCCTTGCATTTGTAGAAAATGCAAAAAAAAAAACCCTGCTATATTATAAAAACCAAACATTATGGTGGAGATGTCAGCATTGAAGTGAATTTTCTGGGTTTTAGGGTTTGGGGTGATGAGATCCTGGAATCATAGAGTACAAGTGACAATACTCAAAAAAATAATAGGGAACAGGGCAAATTATGTTATTCAATGATATGATCTATTGACACTATTATCAGTAGATCATCTAGTAAAATATTGCCCAATCTGTATACTAAAAAAAAAAACCTAGATCTGGTGGAAGATTTCTAACGTAAGTCATCATAACAGAGAAGCAATGTCCCACGTTAAATTTCCAGACTTGAGCTTGCTCATACAAGCAGTCTCTTGAATGATATAAAGGTTGAATCACTTTTAGGAAGAATCTTGATGTCCTGAAACAAATATGTACTTTATTTCTCCTCAACTTTCCTAAAGTATTCTGCAGCATTTAAGGTGACAACTGTGCTGGGAAAAATCCCAGACAAAACAGGATTCCTGGTCACAGCTAAGAATTTACAATAATCCGTGGATACCTCAACTGCCATTTTGATCTACAGTCACAGATCAAATGTATGAAGGCCAAGTGATTGACAAAGTCATGGGATGAACTTGTTTTATGATGGATATGGTTAATTTATAAATATGCCCTTTGATTTTCTCCTAGTTCCTGAATACATAGTTGAAGGTAGCCTTACTCAGCAACTGGTTAAATGGATAACTGGTCCTGAGACACACAGAATAAGGGCTATGTGGTAGGATGATTTAAGTGGAAACCACTGGATCTGCCACTGCAGAGCAAAATAGTAAACTAAAAGTGAATATTGCATTCCTGGGGTAATTGTTGAGAATAATACAATCATGGTGGAATTACAAAATGCCAATCATAAAATCAAATTTTTAAAACAGCGCAAGAAAAAAATCCCGATTACGTACAAAGCAATGACAATTAGATCTATATAGACTTCTCATTAGCAATATGCCGAAGACTATCTAATAATACCTTTAAAATGCTTAATTGAAATAAATGTCTATCTAGAATGAGGTATGTGGCTAAACATTCATGAATGGAAATGAAATACAGATGTTTTAAGCAAAAAAAAGTAAGTAAATGAGTTTATTACCTAAATGCCTTAACAAATAATACTTCTAAACAACGCCATTTAGGCAGAAAGAAAACATAATACAAGAAAGGTTTAGAAACAGAAGGGAATTTTGAACAACTTATTTTGTGGAGGGCAATTTTATGTGATCTCCTAAAGCTGAGAACTGAGACTACTTTTCCTAGAATGCTAAAAGCTCTTCTCTTTTAATGTGAGCAATTGATGTGAAATGAGCACATAAATGTAAAGAGGAGGAGACAGTCTCTCTTTTCCAACGGAATATCCAAAACACGGAAATCTGTTTTGCAATTTAATTTTACACAGTTTAATTTTCTATACTTTTCTTCACTTACCATGGAACCCTGTGGTTTTCATTTCTATGTGTTATCATTAATGACAGATTACTTCTTAGCATTTTCACCTCATCTTAAGTTTTATAAATCTGTATGTGGCACCTTGCTTCACAGTGGTGCTAGTTGTAATACTTCCTTTGGCAAGTGTTTGGGTTAGAATCACTGTATCTGAATCACTTAGTTTTCACTGTGTATATCTCTAAACCACAGTAACACAAGAAAGCCAGCATGCAAATAGCCAGTGTTTTCCCCAAAAATTTGTCTTTTCATAGGTTTTGGCTTATTCATGTTCATGTTAATTTTTTTGCCTCAAATGACTAGCAAACATCATTTTTGACAGTTCTTTCCTAGATGATTATGGTCTAATTTTTGTTCCCTTTCTTTTGATTATTTCAGGCATGTTATATATAATAACTTTCACCTAAGTATAGAAAAATGGAACTTACAATAGGTGAATATAAGGGAAACAGTATATCATGTTGCATTATAAGCTAATACTTTTTTTTTTATTTCTTCAAACAAAAGAAAACATACAGTCCTGTAAAACACTTCGTACATTTAAACACATATTTTACAACACGCATTTCAAGTTGACCGTAATTATGTTTTTCCAAGTCTAACTCTATTTGCAAGCTATTCATTTCTTGGCCAGGACTGGTATTCAGATGAAAACAAAATATGCACATTTTTGTCCCAGGGCAGTGTGAAATATATCATCGTCTGACAGAATACCCACTAATTGTTAGGATAGCTTGGGTTAGAGATAATGGCAAAGTGAATATTTTTTTAAAAGGCTATCTGACCTGGGACATATTATCTTCGAAAAAATGTTAGCTCTGTCATTCCAAAGATTACAAATAAGCAGTGCAAATTGGTCATGATCTCAAGGGGGGAAATATGTATATTCTACTGTTAGAAGGTCAATGTTATCATCTTTTTAACAGAAAGATAGCAAAATTATAAAATGAAGGAGGCCTTATTACATAAAGTTTTGTTTGGTTTCCCAAACTATAAGTTTTCAGTAATTTGATGTTACAGTTGCATAATTATAATAGTGTCTTAAGTTGATTGCTTTGGAAGATGGATTATGATGTATCCGAGCTGAATTCTTTAGATAAATTCCATTAATTTGACTTGCTGAACACCAAAGGCCAGGTAACTTGAGATTAAGAAGGCATTATAATACCAGTTATTATAGTTTCTTCTAAGATATATACCACTTCATTTACTGGAAAGTCAAATGCTAACCAGGAAAAAGGTCAAAAAGTAACAGAAGTAATTATTTTCACTTGCACAAGCACTAGTGAGAGGATGAACTTAAATACCGTATCTCATTCTCTAGCCACACTGTGTTGCAGGGCCATAGTCATATATCTGAAGTGAAGCATTGCCAGATATTTCACACGGTAAGGTCTTGCACTACCAGCTAAGTTATTAAGTCACCTCATAAACTTCTTACATGAAAGAAATATTGAGCAGTCCATCTTTGATATAGAGTATTTGAGATTGAAATATCAGCATGCATCCTGATCCCTGATCTTTCGACTAGCTATTAATTATATTATACAGATAATATTTTTTCCCACATGCTCATAGTGCAAGTGTGTTTTTCTTTACATTGGAGATGTATTATTGAATGACAGGATTTGAATAGCATGTAAAATTATAGAACTCTTTGTGTAATCACACCCTAGAAAGGGCAGTTCTTTTTTTAATGCCAATTTCATACAGACATGAGAACAGATTTAATCTTGAAAGTTTTAATCAAACCTGTGGGATGTCCTTTAACTAGCTTTCCTTACTTGTCAAATTATAGTTCTTCTTTACTATCCTTGGAGAGTAAGATACTTGATTCCTGTGGTTCTTAATTGTCTCGTTCCAAACTACTAAGGAAAATTAAAGACTCTTCATGTCACTAGAAAAATATAAGATGTAGGCTCGCTTAACTAATACATATGAACACAGTGTGAAAAGAAAACAGAGCAACAAAAGTAAAACATCCATTTAGACTGTGCACAATTTAAATGCTACGTTTAATATGTGTGCTTTAATAGATTGCAAAAAGTCATATCATCTGTATAATGTATTATGTTAAGAATCATAGGAATTTTTACAAATGTCCTAACATATTATTATGTATTAGGGCATCACTTTCCTAACTATTGTATTAGAATAATTTGTACAAATTTATATTCCAAATGTGTGTCATTCTGAATATTATAAATCCCAATATTCTCTATGGTCAATGAGAATTATTAATAAAAAAGACAAAAGGGTATTATCATGATTACATAATTAGCTTTTAAGAGTTTGATTCAGATTACTTCCAATATTATAATAAAAAATCACTTTTGCTCTTTTAGTCAGAACAAATGGTATATGGTTTTGCCAAATTAGCTATCTCTTCCTTTATGCATCTTTATTGTTTTATATTTAGCTATATAAATTTATTCATCCATACAATATTTATTTCATAAGCAATGAACAAAACAGATACTGCTCCTTATTTATAGAGTCTATATTTGGGTGAAAATAAACAAATAATAAGCAAATAAACAAGATATATAAAATGACCGATCATGAGAGATTCGTTTAAATAAATGAAATGAGGGCAGATGGAGAACTCCAAGGATACAAACCCCTGATAAATTGACATTTGCACAGAAATTTTTAAAAGGAAGTGAGTGGATCACACTACACTTTACTCTAGGCAAAGAAATTGACAAATGAAATGCTGCAAACTGGAAATGTACACTGGGTGATCAACGAAAAGCAAAAAAGCAACATGGATGGAAAGTGAGTGAACGAAGAAGAAAACGAAATCAGATGTGGGAGTAACAAAAGACCCAGACTGCAGAATGGCATATTAAGGAATTTGAATGTGATTCTGAATGAGAAAATAAGTTACTGGAAGTTTCCAAGAAAATAAATGACATTAGCTGACAAATATTCTAAGGCATATTTGCTGCCCAAGGTAGGGGTGGAGGTCAAGAGAAGTGTCTGAAGGTCTTTGACATAACCTAAACCAAACTGTATGGTGGTTTAGAACATAGAAATAGTGATGGAAACAATGGGCATGGTTCGATTAAGAATATATTTTGAGTTAATAATAGTGAGCTTTATTGATATATTTAATTGAGGATATGGATGTGGGATGAGAAAACAGAGGATAGCATAGAAAAAGAACTTTCAAATTTACAAATCCAGTTAAATGCATAGTCAGTCTGGAACACAGGTGGCCTGGCTTTGGGCCAGTTGAGTAAATCATGCTAATGCAGACGGGACATCATCACAAAGAGGGCAGCTGAAGATAATAAGCATACATATCTATCAGAGTTAATGCATACAAAAAATTCTTTCAGCTATTTTAAGTGAAAAGTGTCATTTAAGTCTAAACATATCCAATGTCTACCAATATATGTCTGAGTAGTGCATAATTTTCTTTTCTCCATGCATTCAGTTATTAAACACTTATCACATGCAAGAGACTCTATTAAAACTTTAATAGATTTTTTTTTAATCTAAAGAAGGAAACTCTTACTAAAAGAGATAAAATACATCCTTGATTGATTATTGACATTAAATTGAACACTTAATCTGAGAAATCATAGAATATGCCAGGTTATTTGAATAACTCAATCTTGATAGATAACTACATGACCTAAGAGGGGCTAAAATTATTTTGTATACTTCTGGAAAGCTAAGGATTTGTAGTAGACAGACTGCTAAAATTGTCATGACTTATCTTTGTGTCCTGGTATATTTCCCTTGTGTAATTCCATACCCTTGAGTGTGGACTGGAACTAGTAGTATGGTTCTAATGACTAGAATAGAGTAAAGGTGATGGGATGACACTACTGATATTAGGTTACAGGTGACTAAGACTTGCATATTTTTGGAACCCTCTTTCTTGAACTCTTTCTTGCCTACTCTCTTGCTGGCTCCAATGAAGCCAGTGTGAGCTGCCTGATTTGGAAGATGTCCATTTGGTGAAAAATCAAGGAAAACATTGTGCCGTAAGTTCAGGAGGAACTGAGCCCCCAGTTCAGCAATCAGCAAGGAATTATTTCTGGCGAACAACTTGTAAGGCAAATTTAAAATGTATCTACCACTAGTTAAGTAGTCAAGTTTTAAACCGATTTCAGCCACAGCCAACACCTAGACTGTAGCCTTCAGAAGACCCAGTCCTGGGACCCATGCAAACCTCATCTGGACTCCTAATCCATAGACACCATGAGACAACACTGTTTTTTTAAGTTGCTAAGTTGAGCGGTAGTATGTTATGCAGCAATAGATTACTAATTTAGGCTTTGTGTATTTCCTCAGCAACTTCTGGAGAAAAAAATAAGAGAAGCATTTTTAGTTACTCGCTGCTGTACATGAAACTTCCCCTAAAACCTAATGACTTAAAACAACAATCATTTTATTATAGCTCACAATTTTGCAGGCCAAGCATTCTGGAAATTCTCACTGGATGATTTTTCTGCTTCATGTAGCACCGACCAGTGTCACTTGGTGACATTCATGTGTGGTGTGGTCTGGAGAGTCTAATATAACTTCTCTCACATGCCTAGTTCTCTGCTGATGATGACAGAAAAGCTGGACTTACCTGTGGGCTCTCTTCCTCTCTGTGTGCTCACCAAGATTCATATCTGCAGGAAGGTACCTGGGCTACTCACAGGGAGACACAGGGCTCTAATAACAGGAAGAGAGAGCTTCTGGTCCAAGCCAGAAACTAAGAGCATTATTTCTGCTGTATGCCATTCTGTCCCATTGTTCAAAGAAGATACAGGGAATACCTCAGCATCACACTCTCAATGGAAATATATTAAAGAATTACTAGACAACTTCAATTACCTACAAATATTTAGGAATTCTAAATTTCTCCAGAAACAATGTGAACTATTTTTTTTTCCTCAAAAAAAGTGGCTTTTTTTTTTGTGGAGTCCATATAGGTCTGGAGATGACAAAAATGGAAGAACTATAATAATTTAAAAACTTTTGATCACCTCTGTGACTAAAATTTAACACTCACTTTGGAATCTTTTTCAAAATTTCTTTATAGTTTGACTTTTTCCATATTCCTTTTGTAGGGCTATTTCTACATAAAGAGATATTTGTAAATGAGATAGAATACACAAAGTTTACATACATGTGATCTTGCCAAATATAGAAAATAAAAATTCAAATTATCAATATTAGTCTGAAAACCTGCTTTAAAGTACTACTTGATCCAGCCATCTATCAGTGATTAATGGAAATATTAATAGTGTAAGTAATTATTTATTGCATGTAGCCAATTCTAGGTGCAAAGAGACAGTTATGGTCTATGGTATTGGTGTACAAAACTCCCTATATAACTTCATACTTCATCAAAAGTATTATGTAACAGGTAAATTCAGCTCCACTAATGCAAAATAATCCATCAGTTGTTCTTGCTTGGAGGCAGCTTTCCTAATTCCTCTGACTGATTTTTACAAAACTTAGAATATCATGTAAATATTTTTATTTTCACCGTAAATTGTGGGACTTTATTTAAAACTATTTAGGCAGAGGACTCCAAATATCATCCCTATACTGAACACAGACCCTAAAATAAGGAAAGACAGTTCTAAACTTGTTATAAATAGAGATCATGAATGCTACAACATCATTTTCACAGATTAGTAACAGAGCAACTTTAATTTCTTGTTTATTGACCCTTGCTAATATGGTTTTGAAATCATTCAGAAAACCCTCCTTAGTAAGGAACTTGGGAAGCTATACTGCAGCTGTCAGATGACCAATTGCATGGAAAATTGAAATAGATGGGGAAAAGTGTTGCCACTGAATGATTTTCACCAGAGTGTGGTAATCACCTTGGTAATGTTTGGCTAATGCCCTTCTTTTCTCCATTACCTTCCATCAACTTCCATCATGCTTCACTTCCTTTCCAAAGCTCAGGGTGGCTCTCACTCCTCCCTATACCAATTTCATTTGGTACCAGTCTATTTCACATCATTCCAACACTTTGTGCTCATCAACTTAGGCTATATTTCCAAATATCTTACATTATAAGAAAGCTAGAGCACTATTTCATTTCCTCATTCAGGCTTTGAATACATCCTCAAAATTAACAAGGGAAGAACATATAATAAGAAAAAAAAATACCTAAAACCAAATACAAAAATTAGAAATGCTCATTAAAACAATGGCTCAAATAAAATATACAAAGCAAAGAAAAAAATCACCAATTCTAGTTAACTGAACACATCAGAGCAAGGTTATATGAGAGAGTAGATGGCAACCTGTTGATCATTTAGACTTGACTTCAAACTGCCCAGTTTATCTTTTAAAGTCCATAGGAGCCTTAGGGAGTATTCAAATCTTTGATCCAAATGCTGTAATATAAAAAATCTCTTCAACCCTAAAAGAGTTGTTTGAAGATTGTGTTAAATTTAAGTTACCAATAGAGAAGTCTTATTCACTACAAAATTTACTCATTGATCAAACATCTAATGAGTACATAAATAAAAGTGCCAGAGAAATATATTTGGCTTGAGAATACAAAAATGAACAAAACATAACCATCATACCCTTAAATCTTACAGTCTACTGTGAGATTTAAATTATATTAGAAATATGCTATATCTGCATTTGCTGATGTTTTATAATTATTAAATGTAATTATTTCTTGTTTTCTAAATCAGATTTTAAACCTCAAGAGTAATTATTTTAAATTGTATGCATATTATATATCATGACACTTGTCTACTTCTTCAAACTATCAGGATACATTATCTATTACAGTATAGAAGAGAATGAGAATTTGCAGTTCCTTTAATCTCTCTTCCAATATTTATCTGAATTGGAGTTTTCCAGGAAGAGGAAATCTCTAGAGATTTGAAAGATATTAAGAAAAAAGGATCCATATTTTCCCCAGTGGCAGTAGCAAGCTTACTTTTGGACAGGATTAAGATTCACAAGAGCTTTCTGGTTAAGACTTAAGAAACAGCTACTCTGCCGCTGCCCTTTGAGAGAGTTAATATGAGCATTTTAGAGATTCTGTAGACTTTCAGAAGCATTTTATGAGATACAGGAAAGCACCAACTTTGGTGCTACAAGCTGATTTGAGTGCCTGATTGCTTCCTCTGCTCTTCCAAAGACCATGAAAACAGCAACTTTCTTACACTAAAATATTTAATATGTAGAATACATAGAGTGAATTTTGTTTTCCTGAAGGAAGATTGATTTTTACACTTCCTCAACCTAGTGTAATTCTGTAACAATAATAATTAGAACATGCCAAGTGATAATTAGAGCAACCCTAAAAACAAAAGCAGGAATGGTCAGACCTGCTGAAGACTCAACTATATATTGTCTACAAGGAACCACTTTAAATAATAATATATAATATATATCATAGAATATATACTTTAAATATTATGTATCATTTATATATAATAATAGTATATATTTTATATAAGTATTTATATTCATATAACCTACTCAGGTAAAACATAAAAGGATGAAAAAACTATACTATACTAACAGTAATTAATCAAAAGAAAGCTAGAAACTGGGCCTGATGGCCTGTGCCTATAGTTTGAGTTACTCCGGAGGCTGAGGCGGCAGGATTTCTTGAGCTCAGGAGTTCAAGGCTGTATACAACACAGCCAAGTGAGATTTATCCTACTTATGTAAGATTTGTTCAAAATTCCACATTTAATTAATAAAATTCACAATATCAACAGACTATAAAGGAAGAAAAAAATCATATAATCATGCCAATGTAATCAGAAAAAGCATTTGCCAAAACCCAATACCAATTTAAAACAAAAACTCTCAGAAACTATAAATAGAAGAGGAATTTACTAGAAATAAAGAAGTTCTACAGAAATGGTGGAAAACTGAACCCTCTCCCTTAAAGATCTAAAACAGGCCAGGGAAGCTTTCTTTTTCTATTGTTCTGGGTATCTTAGCTGCTGCAATCAGAAGATAGAAGTCTATCTATTCCTTCTATTCCTTCTATTCTTCCTTCTATTGGGAAGGAAGAAACAAAACTGTCTAGTTTTATAACATGATATCTAGGTAGATCATTTCAAGGAATATACTTGAAAACAAAAACAAAAACAAAACTTCTGAACCTAAAAGCTTGTAAAATTTTTAAACAAAATTCAATTGCTTTCTATATACCATTCATAAATAATTATAAATTGAAACTTTAATAACATTAATACCATTTATAATAGTACCAAAATTTGAAATACTTAGATATAAATCTTAAAAAAAGAACATTGTTGTATATGAAAAACTATAAGACTCTTATGAAATAAATTTTTAAAGCTCTAAATAAATGGAAAGATACTCCGTGATTGAAGTTTGGAAGAATCAATATTTTAAAAATGTCAGTTCTTTCCAATTTTATTGACATGTTCAATGAAATTCCAATCAAAATTCTAGCAAGTTATTATGAAGGTATCAAGAAACTGATTCTTAAGTTTATCTGGAATTATAACAACTAGAATAGCCAGCACAATACTGAGAACAGATTTGGGAGTTCTCATACAATCTGATTTCAAAACTTACTACAAAGCTACAATAATCAAGACAGAAGGGCATTGGCAAAAGAATACACAATGAAACAGAGTGAAGACCTACACAAATAGAGTCAACTCATTGTTGACAGAAAAACAGAGGTAATTCAACAAAGCAAGAATAGTCTCTTCAACAAATGATGTTGGAATCTTATTATATATACATAGAAAAAAATCCAATTTAACTTAATACCTTCCACAAAAATTAATAGCTATTGATCATAGGCTAACAGGTTAAAAAAAAAAACTGTAAAAGTTTTAAAGTAAAGCATAGGGGAAAAATGAGGTAGTCTTCTGTTTAGTGATGAGTTTTAGATATAATACCAAAAGCACAGTTTATGAAAGAAACAATGATAGTCTGGATCTTATTAAAATTAAAATGTATTCTGTGTGACATACACTGGCAAGCAAATAAAAAGTCAAGCCACAGATGGAGAGAAAATATTTGCAAAACACATATATGATAAAGGACTTGCACATAAAGATGGGAACAATAGACATTGAGACTCCAAAAGGAGGGAAGGAGAGGGAAAATAAGAGTTGAAAAACTATCTATGGGATACCATATTTACTATCTGGGTGATGGATTTCATTAAAGCCCAAACCTCAGCATCTCACAATATATCCATGTAACAAACCTGCACATGTACCTCCGAATCTAATTTTTTTTTAAACAGTAAAAGAGCATTTAACAAACTATACAAAAAATGTTTAAACTCACCAATAAGAAAATCAACATCTCAGTTATTTTAAATGGGCAAATCTATGAACATTTAATCAAAGAAGATATACAGATGGCACATAAACATTTAAAATGTTCAACATCATTATCATTTAGAAATTGTGCATTACAACAACAGTGACATACTACTACACAACTATTAGAATAGTTAAAATCCAAAAATGAAGAACAAAAAATATATTGCCAGCTGGGATGCAAAATGGTGCAATCACATTGAGAGACAGTTTGGCAGTTTATTATCAAGTTAAACATAGTCTTACCACACAACCAGAAATAGAACGTGTACATATTTATCCCACTGATTTGAAATGTATGTCTACATTAAACTGCACATGAATGCTCCTAGCAGCTTTGTGATGGCCAAGAACTGGAAGCAAGAAAGATGTTTGTCAGTAGGTGAATAGATAAACAAACTGTACTACATTCATACAATGGATTACAATTCAGAGTCAAAAAAATGATCTATCAAGATCATGCAAAAAGGCATGGAAAAATCTTAAATGCACATTGCTAAGTGAAAGAAGTAAGTCTGAAAAGGCTACTACCATATGATTGGAACTATATGACACTATGGAAAAAGCAAAACTATATAGATGGTACAAAAACAGTAGTTGTCAGGAGTTTGAGGTAAAATAGGAAGATTTGAATAGGTGAAGTGCAAGAGGATTTTTTAGGGTGGTGAAATTATTCCATATGATACTATACTGGTGGCTATGTGACAGTATGTATTTGCTTATAGTCACAGAACTTTACAACATAAAGAGTGAACATTAATGAACACAAATTTTAAAAAATTCCTTTCAAGACTGGAGGATTCCAACATGGAGTGAAGAATGTAACTTACCAATCTGACTTACATGTGAATGAAATAACTTTTCTGAAGTGGTTAGGGGAAATAAGTACTAGCCTGGTTTTCTTTAGAAGTGTGTAGAATTTGTAAGTATAAAAGCAAAACAAACAAAAAAGCTACAAAGGCTACACATAATCTCTATACGAGTTTTTCCCATGGTGTATGGGGTTAACAATCCTGATACTAATATGCATCTATACTAAATAATTAAGTAAATGGATGATGGATGGTAGGAATTTATAGAAAACGAAGGGCAGTAGGCTAGAATTTTCCATGTGGTAGTGGATTCGAGTGGAAGATATTGTATTAAATCAGGTTTAGTTAATATAAATACAGATGATTACATATAGAAATATTTAAGAATATGTGTACATAGACTCAATAGTATACACATATATTTTCTTGCTCTATCAGCTAAAAGGGCCTCAAAGCAAAGAGGCTGTAGTGGCAATAAGCACTCTGATCTAGCTTTCTAGATTTATTCTAAAATAAAAGGAACAAGAATCCTCGGAGAAATGGCCAATTCTAAGCCTGGAGGAAGAGGAAGAAAATCCACAATGGTGTAGTATAGTCAAAGAGACATAGGAATCAACAGAAAGATCTCAGAATGGCCAACAGTTTGAGAAACAAATGAATAACATAATATTGACTATAACTGAAAATATTAAACAATTAATAGTTTGTATTGATACTAATTAACTAAAATAAGTAGAGGAGAAGACATAAATCTCCCATGCAGAAGAATTCCAAATAATTTATGCAGCTGTTCTGCTCTCAAGAGAGAACAGCATAATTTCCCATTCATTAAGTATGTGCTGTGCAATAGTGACCTCCACTCAAATATTATAGTAGAAAATGGGTTTAAGAAGAGTAACTTTATAATAGAGAAATGTAGCAAGCACTACCTCAGTTAAATCATCAAGTTCAACATCAACATTGATAGGTCATTTTGATAGTATGTACCCTTAATACATGAGATGATGAAAATGGTACTTTAATCCCACTCTCATCATGAGAAAAATATAAAATACCTGACCAGTATTCCTCAAAATTCTCAAGGTCATAAAAAAAAAACATAAGAAAAGTCAGAAATTGCCACAGACAAGTGGTGTCTAAAGAGATATGACAAACAAATGGGATGTGATATCCTGGATGAAATCCTGAAAGAAATAAAGAACAATAGCTAAAAACTAAGAATATCTGAGTGAAGAATGGACTTAATCATAATGTATTAATACTGGTTCCATAATTGTAATAAAAGTAGCATATAAATGTCAAATATTAATAATAGGGGGAAACTGGGTGTGGAATATGTAATAATTCTCTGTATTATCTTTGTAATTTTTATGGAAGTCTAACACTATTCTAAAATAAAAAGGTTTATTTCCAAAACACAAATATTAAATTTAGTCAATGTATAATCTAGAAAAATAACTAATTGAACCATAGCCCCTTTTCATAAACGTCTTTGCTCTCCGAATAGCATGCAACTAACCTTACACATATTCAACAATCCATATAGTCTATTATTTCAGGATACACAAAAGTTTATAACGTAACTTAAGGATGGGAAATTCACGACATTTTCCTAAAAACAAACTCTCTCTCTTTCTATATATATATGTGTGTGTATACATACATATATGTTGAATACATATGTAGACATACATACGTGTGTGTGTGTGTGTGTATATATATATGTATCTCCAGTGGAAAATAACACAAAGCAGATTAGATTATAACATAAAAATCAGGTTTAAAATCCTTGACATCCTGGATAACAATGCAATTTAGCATAAAATTACTTACTATTTAGAATAACTGTCATATACAGCACATGATTTCTCAAAGGTGTTCCAAAAAAATCCAAACCCCATGTAATGTCACATGATTAAATAACTTATGGAGATTAAATTGCTACATCCTATAGTCTATTTTTGAAGTTTCACATATATTAACTACCTGATAAAGATTTAAATCGCTTAATAAAGATTTTTATCAATGTGCCAATAAAGAACTTCATTGTTCAACTATGTCTGGATTTTATCCAGCACTTCCTAGAAATATTTGATTATGCAAATCTTTTTTTTTTGCATATACTCTAGATATTTCTTTAAAAAGTAATATATCCACAAACACATTTAGCAAAATAAAAACAAACAAAAATTCCTGCAATTATGTGCATGAGTAAAAGGACATGATTATTTAAAAAGAAAATTCAGATACAAAATATCTTGGCATATCATATTATTACATGTATTTTCAAGTTATAAAAGGAAGAGTTTTTAAAAATGAAGATGTGTAATGAATTTGACTAACATTTTTAAACCATTATGTAGTCCCATATTGAATGAAGACAACATGTTATTTATGAAACTATCTGTTAATTTTATAGTTTGTTTCCACTTTAATGTTCTATGAAATTGTTTCACTGTACTTTTGAAACATGTCAGTGATTTCTGAAATAAATGATACATGAACAAGACTTCATGTTCTATAATTATTCTTATTATAACAGACCCTTAGTATTAAGAAAATCAAGTATTCTCAATTCATAGTAAAGTAGCTTAGGGCTATGAGAAAAAAAGTAAACTGGGCAGCAAATTAATGTGCTTTTTATAAGACAATACATTTCACAACGTCTCTAAGGAACTATTTATCTATTACTGAAAAAGCAGAGAGAATAAACCCCCTTAAACTCTCATACTAATATGCAAATGCAGATTTATGTGGAACAAAAATAAAATTTTCTTCAGGCTAGACTTAACATTTCTGTGATAAAAAATATATTTAAAATAAAAAGCGGGTATATATATCTTTCATAATATCCAGTCTCCATCATTGTTGTTTCCTGTAAGATTGTTTGAAATATTTAGTGAGTTTATACACTTTCAAGTTTTACTCAAACATTTCGAAAGAGCTTTTTAAATTTTATATTATGTAAGTTAAAATAAATTCCTACTTAATAAGTGACTTTCTGTGATTGGCCATTACTGAATAGTTGATGAGTAGCTCTAGTATTTAAACAAAATAGCCCTGCAAGCCAAAGAGCTCAAGGTACCATTTTGGTGAGTCAAACAGTGAAAACAAACTCTTATTGAGAAACTTATATCATTTGGGGATGCTTCAAAGGTCAAGGAAAGGATTACATTGTAAAATGCCAAAGAAGCTTCACATTGGCCATATGTGAGATCAGATTTTTCTGCAACAAACTAATTTTATGTCCTTGGACAAGTTATTAAAATATTGTGATCAATCTGGTCCCTCATTATTGCTCTTGGACAAACAAAGTGTTAGGAAATCTAGTAAAGATGGTCATTAATATGATTCATAAAATTTTAGTTAAATAATTCATTCCATGTTGCCCACTGGACTCATTTAATAAACAATGTGAAATATCTAACTATGCTCAAGGGAGTAAATTTTATTATACATTTTAATATAAAAACACTAAAGTTATCATGTGTGAGACCAGTCCTATGTATGAATCCTTGATATAATTCTTATTGAAGGACATAATCCTTAATGAAAAGAGAATGATAGGAAATCATTGAGTTTAAAAATATTTTAGTTAATGTGGATATTGTAAACAAAAGCCATAGTAAACAAGCACTTTAAACACATTATTGAATAAATTTTAATGGCAAAATTATATATTTGTACCATGCTAGATGTTAGTGAGGCTGTGTTTAAAGTCCTCTATTATATATTACAGGTTACATGTCTATGAATTAAAATACTCTCTTTAGGAAATAATTTGGAATTATCCTGCAAAGCCAAACACTCACATAGCGAATACACCAACAATTCAACTCTTAAGTATGTAACAGGAGAAATTATTGCATATCTGCAAATGAGGTAGACATAAATTGGTTCATAATAGCACTATTTATAATAGTTAAATAAAAAGAAAAGAATCCAAAGTCCATTGGCATAACAATATTTTGTGTTAAATAAGCAAATCTGAAAAGATTGCATAAAACATTTCTTTTAATAAAGATCAAAAACAATAGGTAAACAACATAATATTTAAGCAAACCGTATCTGTGGTCAAACTATTTTTAAAGTCCACTATTTTAAAAAATATATTAAAAGTATCCTATTAAATGTCCAGGACATAAAAATGAGAGTGAAGTAGGATAGCCTAGGGAAAACTCAAATAGGTAAATGTAAGATATTGTCAACATTCCAGTACACAAGCATACCACAGACAGTGAACAAGTAAACAGAAAAATAAAAAATAGGTTATCCATTGCATTATACAAAATATATGACATTCTGGAAAAGCAAAACTATGGAAACAATTACAAGATCAGTGGTTGCCAAGGTGGGAAAACAGAGGAAGGGACTAATAGGCAGAACACAGAGATCTTTTAGGGCAATGAAACTACTCTGGATGATGCTATTAAAGATGCATACCTGCCATAATACATTTATCAAAACCCATAGAATGTATAACATCAAGAATAAACCCTAATACAAACTATGGACTGTGGGTGATAATGTGTCAACGTAAATTAATCACTTATAACAGATGTGGCTCTCTGATAGGGAATGTTGAAAGTGAAGGGTGCGTGTGGGGCAATGGGGTGGTAGGAAGTGTATGGGAATTGTTTGTGCTTTCTTCAGTTTTGCTCTGAAACTGCAATTGATCTAAAAGGCAAAGTCCATTAGAAAGAATATACAATATGTCATCCTATGTCAACGACGATAGCACATCTTGAACAACAAATTCACTTCTCAAGAACTAATTTCTACTTTAAAACTCACCAGACTAATTTATGAAATTATAAAGTAAAAAAGAAATTCAAATGATTATCTTAAAAATGCAGAAAATTAATAAAAAATAAATTATCATTTATTATTTAAAAATCTGAAGAAACCAGGAATGGATGGGAATGTTCTTTATATTACATTTGATATGATAATATACATACAGTATAATTCACACTTAATTTTGAAATATTCATAACACTCTCCTTAAACTCAAAAAGCAACGTATTTTTTACTAATATTATAAATATTCAACATTATATGGTCAAACCAGTAATTTCACAGAAGCAAAAAAATTCAAATATATAAGAATAGGAAAAAATTAAAGAAGCCAATCATAATTTTCTTCATGTAAAATATTAATTTGTCTCAAAATTACTACTAGTGATAAACTTTATTGGGTCAGAAGCTGAATCAAACAACATGCATACAATGTATGAATAAAACTATATTTATAAAGAAATAAATATCTGTTCCATGGACCGGGATCAATTCTAGTTAGATTTGATTACCTAAATTTGAAAAGCACAATTTTAAAATTTTGGAAGAAAGGATATCAGTAAAGACCTCAGGAGATATCTTAAAGAGGGTGAAAATAGGACAAGTCAAAAAAACAAAAAAATAATAATAAATACAATTACATCTTAATAACCTTTTGCATAAAATATTTTTGTCTATATAGAAGCTAAAGACTTAGCAAAGATATTTTGAAATGAGTACAAACAACAGAAAACTGGTCTCCAAAACAGATAATCACCAGCATTAATAAAAGGCAAAATGGTCACCCCAAAAAGACAGCAAAGAATATAAAAAAAGCAATGTATGAAGTTTAAGAAAGGATTATAAAGATAGTAACCAAGGAAATGCAAACGTAACCACAGTTAGACACTACGTCAAATCTAGCAAACTGACTAAATATTAAGAGCTGACAATTTCTGCTACTGCCAAGAATGTTGAGTAATTGGAACTGTTTTCCATGGATTTAAAGAATACACCAGTCTAGAGAACAATTTGGCAAGATCCAGTAAATTTTAACAATGTGATAAAGAAATTCTTGGAAGATGACAACGTGACATAGTTTTTAAAATCTCCTCCAATCCCTTAAAAGAACAGACAGAGCAAAAGGAAAACATAACCAAAAAAATCTATGCATAACTTAACAAAGCCAACTGCAATTGTACCCACATAAACTCCAAAATATAATAGGTAGAGAAAAATTACCTACAGCTTGAGGGAATACATTATATGAGCAGGGAAAGAAGAAAGATGCTGCCAGAGCTGAGAAAAAAACAGTATGAAAAGTAGTTAAAGACACTCAACTAGAGAGTGCAAAAGGGCAATTATTGAATAATAGCTGAAACTGCAAGGGTTTTTACACATCCACAGGTAATTGATAGGGTTCCAAAGCAAGACCAGAAGCAGCTTGTATTTGTTTTCTACTGCTGTGTAATAAATTACTAGAAACTTAGTGACTTAAAATGACACAAGTATTATCTCACATTTTCTGTATGTCAGGATTCTGGATATGGCTTACTGTGTTCCTCTACTTAAAGCCTCAGAAGACAGCTATCAAGATGTCAACCAATCTGCATTCTCATCTGGAGGCTCTACTGGGAAGAATTCTCTCTCTGCTTACTCTGGTTGTTACAGAACCCATTTCTTTGTAGGTGTATAACTACATACCCTGGCTTTTTGCTGGTGGTCTCATGGAGGTCACTCTAAGTTCCTTGTCATATGGGCTCCTAATGATGGCCTCTCATTTTATACCAGGTAGGGTAGAAAGTCTCTAGAGCAAGCCTGTTACCAAGATGGAGTTCTGAATAATGTAACAATCATAGGGATGGCATCACACTATTTTTTTTTTTTTTTTTTGGTGATAGTTTATTGGTTGAAAACAAGTCAAAGTTAACATCCACACTTAACGAGAGAGGATTTCCCAAAGTATGTATGATCACCCTGTGCTAGGGGTTATGACAGGCCACGTGCCCTCTTCGTCCATGACAGGCTGAAACAAAATTTAAAAACTGAAGCTGTCTTCCAGAACAAAGTCATACACTGAGAAAAACTAAGATATATTGCTTTTAAATTTCAGATAAATAAAATAGAAATGGAAGAGAGAGAAAATAGTCAGATGTAGGAGTGGGAAAAAAGAGGCCATCTCAGAGAGTAGATAGCCATATCTTTCAACTTTAATGAAGACTAAATACTATTCCTGCTTCTTTCTTCTAATAATTCAGACAAGTTAATTTCACATAGAACGAGCAGGGAAGGAATCACTGCCAAGTTTCCTCCAAAGTATTTATAAGCCAAAAGACCATAAGAAGCTGAATAATATCCTTTAAAAATATTTTAAAATTCCTGAAAAGCCTACTCACAAGCAGATGAAAACTATAAATTAGCATTTCAAAATAATACAAATTTAATAAGGAAATAATAAAATATATGGAAGAAAAACATTGAATTATAATTAGAGAAAGTATTAAAAACAATATAGAACTGAGGAAAAAAGATGTAAAATGGTTAAAAGATAATTTAGAGTGAAGACAATACTAGAAATTAAAATTAATAAACACAATAGATGGCTCTTTAAAAAGCAAAACGTGAAAAGGAGTACTTTTTAAAAGAAACATAACTGAAGATAGTAAAGTACTTTGAGAAAGATGAGTACAGAAACAGTATATATCTTAATAAAAACAAAAACATTCAGAAGAAATGCAGTATGAGTCTAAATATGTATATGCCCAGTAACATTATTTCAAAGTATAAAAACCAATGATTGACAAAATTAAGAAGAGAGAAATTTAAACATCCACAATAAGATCCTAATATACCTATCATAATAGCATGTACTCTAATAAGACAAAACATAATTAGAATATAGACTTATAATGAATGATGGCAATAATGAATATATATTTTAACTAGAAACTCAATTTATATAGCTGAATAACATAAAATAATGTATATTTGGAAGACGTAATTGATATTATTTTAATCGTGTTTTGACTATTTAACAAAATATACTATACCATAAATTATTAATAAAAAGTCCTCAATAATTTAAAATTATATTAATTATCCACAGAATGTTTCACAGTACAATTGAATTCAGCATATTCACATTTATTTTGAAATTAAAGAATTTCTAAATAATTTATAAGTGAGAAAAACTAATACCCAAATTAGAATATTTTAAGTGAACAAAAATAAAAATACAACATTTTAAAACTTGTGGGATGCTGAGATAAATATGGTTAAAGAAAAATCTGTAGCTTTAGTTTCATGTTTAAAAAAATAAGAAAGACTAAAAATTATTGATGTGAAGCTTCATTATGGGAACAGAATTTTAAACCTAATAAATGTAGACAGATAAAATGAATATTAAAAGAGTAAAAATAAATAAAATAAGAGAAAGGGTCATGATTTAAAAAATAGAAAAAAAATCAAATATCCTTAGCAAGATTTATCAAAATAAAATAAGAAAATATACAAATTGTCAATAACAATAATGAAAAAAAGATCTCACTACAGACTCTACAGACATCAATAATATAATAAGAAGTTACTAAAAAAACAACTTTATGCCAATACATTTGACAATTAGGATGACATGGACAAATCCCCCTAAAAATACAAGAGAAACAGCATTAGAATTCTTACTAGTTATATGTATATTAAAAAAATTGAAGCCTGGGCGCTGTGGCTCACACCTGTAAGCCCAGCACTTTGGGAGACCAAGGTGGGCGGATCGCCTGAGGGCAGGAGTTTGACACCAGCCTGACCAACAGGGAGAAACCCCATCGCTACTAAAAATACAAAATTAGTCGTGTATGGTGGCACATGACTGTAATCCCAGCTACTCGGGAGGCTGAGGCAGGAGAATCGCTTGAACCCGAGAAGCAAAGGTTGCGGTGAGCCGAGATCTCGCCACTACACTATAGCCGGGGGAACGAGAGCAAAACTCTGTCTCAAAAGTAAAATAAAATAAATAAATTGCAATGATTATTCAAATTCTTCCCACAGAGAAATTTCCAGATTCAGTTTCACCAGAGAATGTCTCCAAATATCTACAGGAGAAATAACATCAATCTTACACAAACCCTTACGAATGCATAGAAATAAAAGAGAGATGTTCTCAGTTTATTAGGAAAGCACAAACTTGATTTCAAAACCATCAAATGATCTTATAAGGAAATGAAATCAGAAACAGTATCTTTCACAGATATAGATGCAAGGATCTTTTAAAAAGTTAATAAATTAAATCCAATAATACAGTCTATATAAATAAAATATATTACATGAGTATGAAAGTGCTTACTATCTATAATACATAAATAAGTTCCTTTTAAAAACAAATGATAGAAGAAAAGTTGGTAGAAATACAGGCAAAAGACTAAAAATATTCCAGAAAAGGGGACATGTGATGGGTCAATGAAAATATGAATGTATGTGTACACCAAATCAAATGGTTAAAATGGAAAAAAAAATGCCGAGTGTTGGTGCAGATGAAGAACAGCTGGAACTCTCATAACTTGAGAGTGCAATATTGGCAAAACCATTTAGAAAACTCTATAACATTATTGACTAAAGCTGAATATAAATATATCCTGTCACCTAGCAATTACCATTTTCAATGTATATTGAAACACATACATGTGTTTACCCAAAGATATGAATTTTCAGAAAAGCGTTGTTTATAATTGGCACCAAATGCAGACTACGCAAATAGTAAATGCCTATTCACCATGGAGTGGATAAATTACTTAAAGCATGTTCACACAACAGAATACCATAACACAGAAAAGAACAATCTATAATTTAGCACACAACAATGTGACTAAATGTAAAAAATGTAATATTTAATGTAGGAAGACAGGTAGAAAATAATTCATGCTATATAAATCCATTTATGTATCAGTAATCCAGGCTATTACAAATCAGGATAGTGATTATATCACAGGGGTTGTGACTGGAAAGGGAACATGAGAGGGACTTCTGTGTTCCTTGTATTGTTCTGTTTCTTGAATTAGAATGTTAACTTTGTAAATATGCAGTGCATCATATACCTATATTAACTTCCCTTTTCCATATTACACTTGGAAAAAAAAGCTGAAGAAATGGCCTACATTTGCAGAATGGATTTAGTTTTCTGGTCACCTGGCATGGGCAAACAAATCAAAGAACAAAAGTACTGTCATGCACTTCATAATGACATTTCAGGATGTCAAAAATGAAAAACAAACCACACATAAGATGATGGTCCTATAAGATTACAACACTGTGTGTATAATACGCCTTTTCTATGTTTAGATAGGTTTAGATGCACAATTACTTACCTTTGTAGTACAATTGCCTAGTATTCAGCATAACATGTTGTGCAGGTTTGTAGCCTATGAACAATAGGCTATCTTACATAGCTTAGATGTGTATTAGACTCTACCATCTAAGTTTGTGTAAATATATTCTATGATGTTTACACAATGACAAAAGACATTTTTCAGAATGTTTATCTGTTGTAAAGTGATGCATAACTTAAGTATCTGCTGATTTTTAAATATCTGCTGAATTCAGAATTCTCTCAGTTAACTGAGTTCACATTACAAGTTACCTCAATTCTGCTTTAATATTCTTTATAGACTCCAATATAAAACTCACTTTTCTCATTATTAAAATACGACAATAATTGTTGTAATGAGTACATGAGAAAATATATACATCCCTTAATTCAGTGCCTGGAACACATAAAATATAGTCTCAGGCCCATATAATTTATTTTATTTTCTTGACAACTTAAAGAAGCTTGCAATCATTTTGATAATCTGAAAATACACGATAATAGACAATTCTGACATACACACAATTATTTGAACATTCATGGAAGACATCACAGGGCTTTGGTGGCAGCTTTCTGGATACTTCCCAAATACTCCAGCTTGCTTGATTCATTTTGCCCTTTAAGATTTAATGAGATTTGGCTTGAATTCTCATCTTATATATAGCCAGCATTTCTGAATTCCCGTATTTGCTGAGTTTTCCATGCCCACTCAGCACATGTTTTAATTTTCCTGCATATTGTAACATACTAAATACTTCACTGTTTTCTTTCTTTCAGTGTACCACTGACTCAAAGATGTCAGTATAGTGGACTTTGTTGAAGGTAAGAAAGCAAGAACTAAGAGTTAATTTTCAAAATAACATGGTAACAACTTAAAACGTGATAGTAATCCTCTGAATTTTTTAAAGATTTTCATTCAATTACAACATTAAAGAATTTTTATTTGGTTTGTCTTTTACCTCATCTTTCCATCAGGTAACTATTACTCTAGAATTTTTATCCTTTGAAATGCTTTCCTCTACTCCTAGATTGTTATTATTAATCATACAATTCATGGTATATATACATTTTTTCTTTTATACAAAGCGATGAATTTTTTCTTAGTCTCAATTCTAGCCCCTTATAGGGACTCTCATTATATAATCAAAATGCAATCATAGCAATGTGCTATAATTTTAGAGACTTTCACATACCATTTTAAGTAGGAACATAGTAAGCCTCATAACAAAGTCAAAACAGCATGCATGAATTTTTATTAAATTTATCATAATTTTTAAATAATACTAGGAATTCAGTTTATTTTTCTCCTATTTTTAAATTAGTTAACCATATAAAACTAGTTTTATTTAAATAAATATTTTAGACCCAAAAATATAGGGATAAAGAAGAAAAATAGGGAAAAATGTCAAAATTAAGTCCATGTCATTAAATAATTTGAGTGAAACATAAAAAAGAAATCCTAAATGGCACATAACATATAACAAAATCACTGAAGTATAAAATACCTAATTTGTAAATAGTGGCATAAATATGACAATGCAATATAATAAAGATGTTTCAAATAGAATTGATTCACTAGGTGCTGAACAATCAATGAATTATTAAAAACTTTATTATACTTAGGTATAAGAAATCTAAAATGTAGCATTTACTATAAACTAGTTCTGAGGTTTAAACAGTTTTAAGACTAGAGTTGAAAAGGACAGGATACTGACAAGTAGCCACATCAACGTCCTATTAAATGACCAGAAATATTGATTTATTAAAAAGTCCCGCATAGGAGCAACAAAATATATGAAGGCTTAAGGTTAAACTTTACTTAAGATTAAGGAAGATATAAACAGTAAAAACAGATAAGGATAAATCTTTCAGGCAGTGAAATTATACTTAGAGAGATTCTGATCTCAAAAATACTGTAAAAAGAAACTTGTTTTTAGGATGCTGAGTTTCTCCACGTCCAGACTATTTCCCTTTGGTGACACCATTTTGTCAGTGCCATCTCTGCTGTCTGCCAGTCTAATATTTTAAATATTCTCAAACTCTTAACAACATCATTTATACAAGATTTAATTCCCACTGAGAAAAAAGAAATTTTAGAGCATTATTTTCTTCCCAAGATCATTTGCATTTTATAATGTATTAATTTTAAGATAAAAATATCCACTACAGTCAATGGTAGAAGCAAGCTTTCACACCTGAAAAAGTTGACACATTTACCTGTGTAACAAACCTGCACATGTACCCCTGAACTTAAAATAAAAGTTAAAACAAAAAAAAACCTCATTTCTATCTACACACAAAAAATGGGTAATTCTATCTACACACAAAAAAACTTGTTTTGTGATGTGATCACAGAATACTACAGACTTGTAATTTATAATCCACAGATATGCATTGACTCGCAGTTCTGGAGGCTGCTAAGTCCAAAATCAAAGTGCTGGCTTCTGGTAAGGGTCTTCTTACTGTGTTACATTACATGGCAGAAGGAAGGCAAGAGGACAAGAGAGCAAGAGGTGACTGAACTTGCTCTTTTATAATGGCATTAATTCCATCTTTGAGGGCAGAATTATAATGGCGTAATCACCTCTTACTATTTAATAATTACAATGAAAATTAAATTTCGACATGAATTTTGGAAGAGACAAACACTCAAATCATAGCAATAAATTGATTACATATTCTAAATTCAAAGCTTAGACTGGCCCTCATTGGAAAATTTGTATCAGAACCTATGTATTAGAAATTAGTTATAAAATGTTAATAAATGAAGCAAAGTAGTATTTGTTACAAGTTGAATTGTATTCCTCCAAATTCATAGGTTGAAGTCCTAATTTCCAAAATCTCAGAATGTGACTTTATTTGAAAATAGGGTATTTGCAGATGTAACTAATTATGTTATGATAACATCAATAGGGTGAATCCTAACCTAATATGACTGGTGTCCTTATAGAAAGGGGAAATTTGAGACAGAGATGGACACACACTCAGGGAAAACACTGTGAAAATTGGAATTATGCTACCAGAAGCCAAGGAACAGATCTTTCCCTAGCACCTTCAGAGGGAGCATGGGCCTGCTGACACCTCGGTTGTGGACTTCTTTTCTCCAGAAGTGTAACAAGACACATCGTTGTTTAAGGGATTCAGTTGGTGGTACTTAGTTATAGCTGACTTAGCAAATGAATATAGTTTTCTGATTTAAAATTAACTTTCATATAAATTGTAATATTCAAAGCGCAGAGATGGGAGTTGATGTCTGTAGGGTTAAGAGGTTATCCTCATGTATAATAGATGTTATAAGACAATAGATTCTCTCTTAAGAAAGAATTAATTGTGATATTGTCATTTCTCACCTTTTGATGTAGTTTAACACATGGATCCCAAAAATTGAAAACAATCAAGGGCTAATGTATCTCTTATGCAAACAAATAGTAAATATTAGTAATTAAATGTAAAAAGGATTACATATCATCTAATAAGCCGACAAAGGCTATCATATCAAAAGATTCATAAGTCCTACAGCAGATGGAAACTTTAGTTCTGAAAAAAGTCTAGACGATTAACACAGATAGGTCTACATCTAACAAAAAACTCATCAGATTACATAATATGATTATTAATAATGGCAATACTTACCATGACTATTTGTCATGTATCTACACAGAATGTGTGAGTACATATTGAAGATAATACAATGCCATTATGTGATATGACAAGTACAGTAGCAGATTTTTACTTTCAGATTAATATAAGTAAATATTTTTTATTTATTTAAATCCTTCTCTAAATTTTCTAATTTCACCAAATTCCATGCTACTATTGCTTATGTGACACAATTCTAGAAATGGGCAGAAGCCAGTTACACACCATAAATAGATCTTCTTAGAGGATTTTATTGGGAAGTGTAATGTTTCTAAAGGAGAAAAAACTAAAGGAAGAGACCAAAAAATAAAAGTGGTTGCAAGGTAATATTGAGATTGTTACTTTAAATAAAATAAGATTCTAAATTCAGTGACACATTGTGATATTTAGGATTTAGCACACTCATATTAGGGTATATTAATTATTTGGTCCATACACAGCTGAAGTAATCAACTACTATAATGTTAAATATAGATCACAGATGAATACAACATGAGCCTCAAAGAATCATACCAAGAGATCACAAATGGAAAGGTTTCTCATATATTTAGTCCACATAAGATGTGATTTATAAAGATAAGATAAAAACTTCTTTGGTGGAGGGAAGTATGGATAAATGGGATTTTGCTAGCTTCATATGCCATGCTAACAAATTATATATTTTTATATATTTGTACATATAGATAAGAGGTTGAGTTCTTTTTCAGCACAATTTTTCTCACAATTACTTAGCAATAGGAAAACATAGGGTGTAAGATGCTAAGATGAGAAGATACTATGAAACTAGAAATGTTGAACAATTTGAGTATGAAATTTTTTTTCTTTTAATTTCTGACTCTTCTTTTAACCTTTATTTTAGTTTCACGGGTACATTTCCAGGCATGTTATATAGATAAATTGTGTGACACCAGGATTTTGTATACAGATCATTTCACCACTCAGGTAATATGGATGGCACCTAATGGGTACTTTTTGTCCTCACTCTCCTCCCACCCTCCACCTTCAAGTAGTACCCATTGTCTGTTATTCCCTTCTTTGCATTCATATGTACTCAATGTTTATATTGCAATTATACATGAGAACATGCAGTATTTGGTTTTCTGTTTCTATGTTAGTTCACTTAGGATAATGGCCCCCAGTTCTATCCATGTTGCTGCAGAAGACATGATCTCAATCTGTTTTATAGCTGTGTAGTATTCCATGGTATATAACTACCATATTTTCTTTATCTAGTCTACCACTGATGGATGTTTAGGTTTACTCCATATGTTTGCTATTGTGAATAGTACCACAATGAGCAAACACTTGCATGTGTCTTTATGGTAGAACAGTTTGTATTCTTTGGAGTATATAATCAATAATGGAATTGCTGGGTGGAATGGCAATTCTGCTTTTAGCTCTTTAAGAAATTGACAAACTGTTGCTTTTGACTTTCTGATAACACCCTTTCTGATTGGTGTGAGATGGTATCCCATAATGGTTTTGTTTTGCATTTCTCTAATAATTAAAGATGTTGTGAATTTTTCCTTATACTTGTGGGCTGCATGTATGTCTTCTTTTGGAAAGTATCTGTTCATGTACTTTGCCCACTTTTTAATGGAGTTGTTTGTTTTTTTGCTTGTTGATCCATTTAAGTTCCTTATAGACTTTGGGTATTAGACCTTTGTTAGATGCATAGTTTGCAAATATTTTCTCCCGTTCTGTAGGTTCCTTGTTTACTCTGTTGATAGTTTGTTGTTGTTGTTGTTGTTGTTGTTGTTGTTGTTGTTGTTTCCCTGTGCAGGATCTCTTTAATTTAATTAGGTCTTATTTGCCAATTTTTATTTTTATTGCAATAGCTTTTGGCATCTTTATCATGAAGTCTTTGACAGGTCCTATGCCCAAAATGTTATTTCCTAGGTTATCTTCCAGTATTTGTATAGTTTTAGGTTTAGCATTTAAGTCTTTAATCCATCCTGACTTGATTTTTGTATATGGTTTAAGTAAGGGATTCAGTTTCAACCTTCTGCATATGACTAGCCAGTTATCCCAGCATCATTTATTGAATAGGGACCACTTTCTTTATTGTTTATTTTTGTAGACTTTGTCCCAGATCAGATAACTGTAGGTGTGTCACATTATTTCTGAGCTCTCTATTTTGTTCCATTGGTCTTTGTGTCTACGTATCTGCTTTTGTACCAGTATCATGCTGCTTTGGTTACTGTAGGATTACAGTAGAGTTTGAAGTTTGATAACATGATGCCTCCAGCTTTGTTCTTTTTGCTTAGGATTGTGTTGACTATTCACGCTCTTTCCTTTTGATTTTTAAAACAGTTTTTTTTTCTAACTCTGTGAAAAATGTCATTGGTAGTTTGATAGAAATAACATTAAATCTGTAAATTGCTTTGGGCAGTATGGCCATTTTAACAGTATTAATTCTTCCTATCCAAGAGCATGGAATATTTCCAGTATCATCCTCATACTAAAACCTGACAGAGACTTAACAAAAAAAGAAAACTTCAGGCAAATATCCATAATGAACGTAGATGCAAAAATCCTCAACAAAATACTAGCAAATCAAACCCAGCAGCAGATCAAAAACTTAATCCACTGCAATTAAGTAAGCTTTATCCCTGCGATGCAAGGTTGCTTTAGCATATTCAAATCAATAAATTTGATTAATAACATAAAACTAAAAACAAAAACAAGATGGTTATCTCAATAAATGCAGAAAAAAACTTTTGATAAAATTTAACACCTCTTCATGCTAAAAAAAACAAAACACTTCAATAAACTAGGCATTGAAGAAACATACTTCACAATAATGAATGCCATCTATGAAAAACCCACAGCCAATATTATACTAAATGGGTAAAAGCTGGAAGCATTGCCTTTGAAAACTGGAAAAAGATAAGGCAAAAACCACTTTTCAAAACTCTGCACAAGAAATTGCAGCATATAACCAATTTGCACACCCTATCCTGTCTTATCAAAGCAAATGCCAGCCCACCTTATTTCAATCACTATATATTGGATAATCTTTTTCATAGCAGATTGGTCTCTACCCTAAATCTTACAATATCACTTGTAAATTGGTTAAAAACAAAGTGAAAAATAATATTTCATTTTAGGAAAACAGGGCTAATTATACAAACCAAACATGCACATGACATTAAGCTGGGCTGTATTATTTAGGCAATAACCTTACCTGTTTTGTCTCTGTTAAAGTCTGATAAAATATAAAGTGTGAGACATTAGTATTGCTAATCTACTAGAGAAGAAATAAAATCTCCAATGTGCTGAACCTGACAATAAAAAACAGTAATGTGTCAGTAAACATCTTAAATGTTTTAATATCCTATGCACTTTTCAAAACTGGTCCTCAGGTCAGTATTCGAATGTGTTAATATCATTATTGAACTTAAAAGTCGCTATGAGGTGCCTCTTTTGTCTTCCTAGTTTTCAGTATATAACTGACTAAGCTGTGTGCAGATTTCCTAGTTTATGCCAGATAACCAAAGAAAATTTTTAAATATATTTGACAATTGTAATCTGTAACTTCTTTAGTAAATCTGCTAGTACACATATGGTGTCTCTCACTTATGTCTAGAAGTAGTTGTATTACATTAAGTATGCTTCATTAATGATTCACTCAACATTAAGCATTGATTAAGCACCTAATAAATTAATATTAATAGAGAAAAAAGTGTTGTGATAATGATGACAAGCTCCTCTCCAAGTACTCCAAGCTTCATCTCCAATATTTTCTTATGTGCCAAATATATAATTTATAACCATTCCAGAAATAGAACTCTGAGTCTTGTTGATCTCCTTGTTTACATGCTATCATTGTATCTGAAAATATATCAAAACATAGATTGCTTTTTCCGCACAGAAAGACTAAGTACAGATGAATTATTGCCCATTTCAAATGTTATGTTCCCCCTCCCAATTTGCTCATTTACTCTAAGCTGAGTTCCTACGGATGCCTTTGCATAGATGACATTATTTCAGATGATGTATTTATATAATGCTTCTCCCTCTACTGTCACCACATTCAAATGCATTTGTGGAATCCAGCCATGCATATAAACAATAATTTTTTAAATCCCTAATTCCAAAGCAAGCCATTTTTCGGGCTATTCCACAGCATGATGTGCAACTAAAGTGTTAGTATAATCATTTCATTAAATGATAACCAAAGCAAAGAAGAAAATTGTTGTCCACTGACAATAAGACACAAACACACAAAAAAAAACATAAATAAAAGGGAACGGCTGCAGAATATGTGTAAATACATTTATTTTTTAAGACTGAAACTGCAAGTCATACATAGAGAATCTAAATTTTGAAATAGTTGCTTACTCCTTCATGAAATACTTTAATTATCCTGGCTAGGACAGCCAATTCTCCCCATTTTCCTTCCTTTTCATTGCTACTCCCTCTTCTTCTCCTTTCCTGGCTTCTTTTCCTCTTTCTAGCTTCCAAATGTTGGCATGTCCCAGGATTAATTTATCAGATCTTTTCTCTTTTCTCTTTTTGTTTGTTCTCTAAGTGAGTAGTGGCTTAAAATGTCATCTGTATACTAATGTCTTTTAAGTTAACATCTCTATTAATGATTTCTCCCTTAAGGGTAGAATCTAATATTCAACTACCTAGCTGATATGAGAATTAGTTGATTGATAAGTAAATGTTTCAAATTTAACATGTTGCAAACTAAATTAATGATTTTTATCATTGCCTTTCACTTGTTCTTTTCCTATGTTTTCTAAGTCAGTAAATGGAAATTCTATTAGACAATTTGTTCAAACCTAAAGCTTAAGGCATTATTTTCTTCATTTATTCTTCCTTTACCATATTCAGTAAGCAAGATCTATGAGTGCTGTCTTAAAAAGACTTACCAGATACAACTACTCATCATTGCCTTTCCTGTTAACACCTTCAGTGCAGTGTATCCTATACCTAAGTAACGCAGTAATTTCCAAATCATTTTCTCTCTGCTTCTAACCCTACAGTTATAAGTCTAAAAGATAACCAGTGTGATATCTTACAAATGAAAATCAGACCTATCACTATCCTGCCAAGCCATTTGTTTCTACTTCAGAATAAAACTCAAATATTTACTTTAAAGATAAAATCCAAATGGATTACAAGACTTTACATGATGTGGAAGTAGCCTACTCCTGCTAACTTTCTCTCCAGCCACTCTCCAGCTTGCGTTTCTTTCTGTGCCTCTAAAATATTAAGCTCCTTTCTGTTTCATGCCCTTAGTACTTAGTATTCCTGTTTCCGAAATACTCTTTCCTATGATCTTGGCATGGCAATTCCCTGACTTGATAAAAGTCCTTAAATTTCATTTCCTAAGAATATGACCAATTTATGAAAGTCTATCTAACATGACTCTTCAACCACCAAGCATAGCATTCTTGCTTATATATTCAACTTTACTTACTAGTCCTCAATATTTATCTCAAATATATATATCAATATCAACGTAAATATCTATATATCATATATGGTACCTATCTATGTATATCTATATATGATATCAATTATATATGCTGATAAACAAATACATATATACCATATATGATATATATAACATATATATCTACTTACTGAATTATTTATCTGTCTCTTTTCCAGTAAAATTTAAATGCCATAAAGACAGAAACATTTGTTAATCCACTACTCTATTCCCAAAGCCTAAAACAGATCGATAAGGACCGTAAAATATCTCTACAAAAATAAATATAATTGTTGTCATTTTAAGGATTAGTTTTTACAACTTTGCATATACAAAATAAGATTATTTGCAAACCTTGTTTTAAAGCACAGTTTTATCAATGATTCATTAATAATTTCATTTTCTTATTTTTAATAATGTATTAGGAAAATGAAAATGCATCAGATGCCAACATTAAAGCCAAAATGTGACAATAACATCTATTTGTTCAGTGTTCCTCATTTAATCACCCATTTTCCTTCACCTGAAGTAACTACCTATTTTGAATATTTCTGTGTTATGGTTCATTTTCTTAAATTTAGAATATCCTATTTAGAGTCAGTACCATTTTATAATTGTGGTAAAATTCTCAATTTACACCAAAACTCCTCATAAAAGCAGACAGACTATAAGTAGTCAAAGAAAAACTCACAAAGAACAACTTCAACAAAACTAGGTGGCGAGTTATACTGAGAGTGTTAGATTAAGAGTGCTTGAGACAAAACACTTTAAAAATCAGGATCCATACAAGATTAATAGGTGTGCAAAGTGGTGGAGGGAAAATAAAGAAATGTTTGGATGATCCTAAAAGCCCAGGGTGAGAGAAATCAACTGCCAATACTCACACCAAGAGAATCTCCGGTAAGCTGTACAGTTTAACAATGAAATTAGAGAGGGAGGAGAGGGAGAAAGAGAGGGAGAGAGAGATGGGAAGCAGGAGGTGGGACAAATAAAACGAGGACCCACTAATGGCTCAATAGGACAGAGATGCTTTAAAGAAAAATGTGACATATAAACAAATTCAATAGGGTAGATTCAGTGTAGGTAAAGTTTCAATTATTTGTCAGCAAGGATCCCAGAGAAGGCAGATTACAAAACTATGAAGGCTGCTATTTCAGACAAACCATATTTTAAAATTTTGAGGTAACAACATCAGAGAATGTCTTCGAGTAATATACCCACAACCCCTATACAGAATCTTCTTCCTAAAAGTATAGGAACACCCATCCAATGTCTTCATTTATATACTTCTGTCTATCTCTAGCATCTAGCATCTCTCTATCATCCATGTTAAATATCTTGAGTTCATGCTGATATTGACATAATAATTTGGAGTATATTCTACTCTAACTTATTTCTATGTTTATAACTCCCCTCTCAAAAAGTTATAAACCTAGGTGCCACTATCAGACCTAGAATGCTGGAAAGTATTCTTAGAATTTCCAACCTATTTTAGAGGTTTAAAAATTGTAACTAACTGGAATGTAATAGTTGTGTATCTTCTTCATTTAGGTAAAAATAACATAAAGAAAAGGTATAATTCTTAAACAATCTGCTGGTATTTGAAAAATACATACATGCATGTAGCCCACAGTCCTATTGAGATAAAGAGTATTCATAGCACTCAGAAAGTGTCCTGGTGCCGCTAATCAATAAAACCTCCCCAAAGGTAACCACATATTTTTTATTTATTTCTTATCACAAATTATTTTTGTCTGTGCTAGAATTTCACATACATAGAATAACACAGCTACACTCTTTTATGTTTGCTTTTCTTCACTCAGCATAGTATCTATGAGGTACATTCATTATTTAAGTATATCAGTAGTTAGTTCTATTTTATTACTGAGTAATAATCCACTGAATGAATATAACATGCATTGTGCACAGTTTATTCCATTGACAGTCTTTAGGATTGTTTACAGCTATTCAGTATTAAAAGTTAAGTTGTTACAATTATTTTTGCATAAGTCATTTAGTGGAGGTATGTTTCACTGCAGTTAGAAAAATACATACAAGTAGACCTGGTTGTTAACAGTATATACAATTTTATAAGAAATTGATAACCTTTTCCTAAAATGATATCATTCAATGTTGTCATTCTTGTCATTCTTGTATTAACCATTCTAGTAGATGTCTAGTGACATCTCATCATGTGTGTTTATATTGAAATTATTCTTGAAATTATAAGTTGAACATTTTTTCAAGTGTATATTGGTGATTTGTCTCCCTTGTGAAAGATCATTCAGGACTGTTGCCCATATTTATTGTGTTTTTTAAAAAATTGTTGAATTCCAAAACTGAGATATAGACCAAAGGAACAGAATAGAGCCCTCGGAAATAATACCACACATCTACAACCATCTGATCTTTGACAAACCTGACAAAACAAGAAATCGGGAAAGGATTCCCTATTTAATAAATGGTGCTGGGACAACTGGCTAGCCAAATGTAGAAAGTTGAAACTGGATCCCTTCCTTATACCTTATACAAAAATCAATTCAAAATTGATTAAAGACTTAAATGTTAGACCTAATACCATAAAAACTCTAGAAGAAAACCTAAGCAATACCATTCATGACATAGGCATGGGCAAGGACTTCATGACTAAAACACCAAAAGCAATGACAACAAAAGCCAAAATTGACAAATGGGATCTAATTAAACTAAAGAGTTTCTGCACAGCAAAAGAAACTACCATCAGGGTGAACAGGCAACCTACAGAATGGGAGAAAATTTTTACAATCTTCCCATTTGATCAAGGGCTAATATCCAGAATCTACAAAGAACTTAAACAAATTTACAAGAAAAAAGCAAACAACCCCATCAAAAAGTGGGCAAAGGGTATGAACAGACACTTCTCAAAAGATGACATCTATGCAGCCAACAGACACATGAAAAAATGGTTATCATCACTGGCCATCAGAGAAATGCAAATCAAAACCACAATGAAATACCATCTCACACCAATTAGAATTTGACTTTTTCCTTAAAAAGTCAGGAAACAACAGGTGCTGGAGAGGATGTAGAGAAATAGGAACACTTTTACACTGTTGGTGGGACTGTAAACTAGTTCAACCATTGTGGAAGACAGTGTGGCAATTCCTCAAGGATCAAGAACTAGAAATACCACTTGACCCAGCCATCCCATTACTGGGCATATACCCAAAGGATTATAAATCATGCTGCTATAAAGACACATGCACAAGTATTCACAAATGCACAGCACTATTCACAATAGCAAAGACTTGGAATCAACCCAAATGTCCATCAATGATAGACTGGATTAAGAAAATGTGGCAAATATACACCATGGAATACTATGCAGCCACAAAAAAGGATGAGTTCATGTCCTTTATAGGGATATGGATGAAGCTGGAAACCATCATTCTGAGCAAACTATCGCAAGGACAGAAAACCAAACACCGCATGTTCTCACTCATAGTTGGGAATTGAACAATGAGAACACACGGACACAGGGTGGGGAACATCACCCACTGGGGCCTGCCAGAGGGTGGGGGGATGAGGGAGGGATAGCGTTAGGAGATATACCTAACGTAAATGACGAGTTAACGGGTCCAGCACGCCAACATGGCACATGTCTACATGTATAACAAACACGCACGTTGTGCACATGTACCCTAGAACTTAAATTATATATATATATATATGAGTATCTTACCTCATAATCACATGGGCCTTGAATTCTAAGCAACTGGTTAAGTAAGTAGACTCCAATTTTCTTTAATCATTCCTGATAATAGATACAACTGGGCAGATCATTAGATTTGTTTTTGATTATACATTTTGAAAGCAATATTCTTTTAATGACTATCACATGGGAAAAAAAGTATAAAACATATCTACCCTATAATAGACAGATTTCTCTATTCAACTAAAAAAAAATTGTTTAATTTCACAAGTTTTTAGGTTCCTAAATGGAAACCTAAAAACGTGTTCAATAAAACAGTTTAGGTTCCAAGATAAAAGTCCACTGTGTGTGTGTATATATGTGTGTGTGTGTGTATACATATACATATATACACACACACACAGAGTATATATATACACACACACACATATGTATGTATTCCAGGTACCAGATCTAAACATATATATAAAAGTATGTATATAAATGTGTGTATATGTACACATATGTATAAAATATATGTATATTCATGTATGTGTGTATACATATGTATATACACACACATATATAATGGACTTTTATCTTGGAACATGGAATACTATATATTTTAGGAAAGTGTATATACATATATGTATATATTTCCATTCATATATGTGTGTATATCTACAGGTACCAGATCTAAATATGTATACAAAATATGCATATATATATTATATATACACACATATGTATATAAAATATATATATGCATGTGTATACACACACACACAGACTTTTATCTTGGAAAAATATATATATAGAGAGAGAGAGAGAGAGAGCGCGAGAGAGAGAGATCTGGAACCTGGAATACATATACATATATGTTTGTGTTTGTGTGTTTGGTATTTGTGTATGTGTTTATTTTTTTTCTTCATTTTTTTGCACTTTTGTGGTAGGCTTTTAGCTTTTACTTTCATGGCTAGGATTTATCTCAATTTTTTTGTTTTACAATGTGAGTTAGGAGTCGATTCATTTTTTCCCCAAGTGGACATCCGGTTATTTGAGCAGCATTTATTTCTTAGAAAGATGTTTATTTCCTCTATTGAATTTCTTTGTTAACTTTGTCAAAAATTAAGTAATCATGTGTCAATGTATTAGTAAATAAGCTCTGTCCAGCAGAATTTTCTCTGAGAGTGGAATTCATGTGTATCTTTGCTGTCTAGTAATGTAGCTACTAGCCACCTGTGGCAATTGAGTACTTGAAATGTGGCCAGTGCAAATAAGAAAATGAGTCTTCGTTTTAATGATGATAAATTTGAATATAAATTTAAATAACCACAAGTGGCTGGTGGGTACTACATTGGAAAGCAAAATTCTAGATTCTAGTATATTTTATTAAACTGTGTTTCTAATATACAACAATGCTAAAAATTTTTCATTACCATGTTTCTATAGTACTTTTCTCCTACAGTATTATAAGTAAATCTTCCAACTTTAAATTTTTTTGTCTCAATTACCCTGGCCATTCAAAGCCTTTGCCTTTTCATGTAAAATTCTATTTAATAGCCATTTCATTTATAATACCACACATCTACAGCCATCTGATCTTTGACAAACCTGAGAGAAACAAGAAATGGAGAAAGGATTCCCTATTTAATAAATGGTGCTGGGAAAATTGGCTAGCCATAAGTAGAAAGCTGAAACTGGATCCTTTCCTTACTCCTCATACAAAAATTAATTCAAGATGGATTAGAGACTTAAATGTTAGACCTAATACCATAAAAATCCTAGAGGAAAACCTAGGTAGTACCATTCAGGACATAGGCATGGGCAAAGACTTCATGTCTAAAACACCAAAAGCAACGGCAGCAAAAGCCAAAATTGACAAATGGGATCTCATTAAACTAAAGAGCTTCTGCACAGCAAAAGAAACTACCATCAGAGTGAACAGGCAACCTACAGAATGGGAGAAAATTTTTGCAATCTACTCATCTGACAAAGGGCTAATATCCAGAACCTACAAAGAACTCAAACAAATTTACAAGAAAAAAACAACCCCATCAAAAAGTGGGCAAAGGATATGAACAGACATTTCTCAAAAGAAGACATTCATACAGCCAACAGACACATGAAAAAATGCTCATCATCACTAGCCATCAGAGAAATGCAAATCAAAACCACAATGAGATACCATCTCACACCAGTTAGAATGGCGATCATTAAAAAGTCAGGAAACAACAAGTGCTGGAGAGGATGTGGAGAAATAGGAACACTTTTACACTGTTGGTGGGATTGTAAACTAGTTCAACCATTATGGAAAACCATATGGCGATTCCTCAAGGATCTAGAACTAGATGTACCATATGACCCAGTCATCCCATTACTGGGTATATACCCAAAGGATTATAAATCATGCTGCTATAAAGACACATGCACACGTATGTTTATTGTGGCACTATTCACAATAGCAAAGACTTGGAATCAACCCAAATGTCCATCAGTGACAGACTAGATTAAGAAAATGTGGCACATATACACCATGGAATACTATGCAGCCATAAAAAAGGATGAGTTTGTGTCCTTTGTAGGGACATGGATACAGCTGGAAACCATCATTCTTAGCAAACTATCACAAGAACAGAAAACCAAACACTGCATGTTCTCACTCATAGGTGGGAACTGAACAATGAGATCACTTGGACTTGGGAAGGGGAACATCATACACCGGGGCCTATCATGGGGAGGGGGGAGGGGGGAAAGAGTGCATTAGGAGTTATACCTGATGTAAATGACGAGTTGATGGGTGCTGACGAGTTGATGGCTGCAGCACACCAACATGGCACAAGTATACATATGTAACAAACCTGCACGTTATGCACATGTACCCTAGAACTCAAAGTATAATAAGAAATTAAAAAAAAAAAAAGAAGTGGAGATTAAGACACATGCGCATATGTGCGTGCACACACACACAGACTGAGAGGCAACCATGTGAGATCACAGTGAGAAGATGGTCATGTATAAGCCAAGGAGAGAGGCTTCAGAAGAAACCAAATTTGCTGAACCCTTTATCTTGGATTTCTAGTCTCCAGAATTGTGAGAAAATAAATATCTTTTGTTTAAGCAAAAAAAAAAAAAAAAAAAAATGTAACCAGTACTGGATTGAATCTGCAGAACAGTAATTGTTGGAAGACACTATAAAAATAGTGTCTTTCAATACAGTATATTATTTATTTAAGTATTATTTAAATTATTCAAGAAATATTTTGCAGTTTTCAATTCCTAGCATGCTGTAGGAAAATTATAATTTGACAAAATGTTTTCCTTTTTACATATAACTTGATTCAATATATAATATTGAAAATGCTTTATTAAAGATCTTTTACATCTGTGTTAATGAGCGACATTGTTTTGTAGATTATTTTTCTTGAAATACTTTTCTCTGGATTTGGTATGAGTGTAATGCAGGTTTCATTTCACAAGTCAGCAGCTCTTTTGGTATGGCTTTAGCTGCATCCCATACATTTTTATTCACTAAATATTAATTTTCACTTAGTTCAAAATGTTTCAGTTTCCTTGACTGTTCCTCTTTGATTCAGGTACTGTTTATTGTCAAAATACTTGGGAATGTATTACATATCTTTCTGTTATTAATTGCTAGTTTAATTCTATTAAGTTCTGAGAACATACTTTATGTGATTTATATTAATTTTTTAAGGTTAGTTTTACAGCCCAGAATATGATACATCTTGGTGATTATCCCATGTACCCTTGAGTGCTATATCAGTCATATATCGCTGCCTATAAATTACCATGAACTTCAAACAACACATATTTGTTTTCTTATTGCTTCTGTGGATTTGGTACTTAGGAAAAGCTCAGCAGGATCCTCCGATTCAGAGTCTCTCATAGACTGCAATCAAGATGTCATTTGGCTGAGGACATTCGAAGTCTCAACTGTAGAAAAATTCATGTCCAAACTCATGGAGTTGTTGGCAGGATTCAGTTCCTCTCAGGCTGTTGAACTGAGAGTCTCAGTTCTTTGCTGGTTGTTGGCCAGAGGGCTGTTGCCATCACATCCTTGGTCTATGGGTCTTTCCAGCATGGCAGATTGCTGCATCAAAATGTGCAAGTCAAGAAGGTTACAGAGAAAGTCAGCTAGGTGGATCAAGCCATTATGTTTACCCTGATCAGAAAAGCAACATTATCACATTTACTGCTTTCAATAAGATCAATTAATGAAGTCCAGCTAAAGAGGAGAGACTTAAAAGAGGGCAAACCAGAAGGTGGAATCTCCATCCCCTTGCTGAAAGTCCTCTGATATTTGCAGTTCAATGCCTGGAAATTGCTACCTCATATATTTTGTCCAGTGTTATAATTGTTTTCAACAGTAGGCAAGTTGGGTGCCAGTTACTTTGTCATTACCAGGAGAGTCATTTGCGGGTATTTTGATTATGATTGTGCTGAACCTGTAGTTCAGGTTGAAAATAATTGATATCTTAATAGTACTGAAACATCTGATTCATAAACATGGTACTTCTCTCCATTTCTTTAGATATATTTTAATTTCTCAGCAGTGTTTCGTAGTTGTCAGTTTAAATTATTTTAAATTTATTTCTTCCAATTATTTATTTCTAACAGACACACATTATTTTCTCATTCCATAGTTTGCTAAATTTACTTATTAGTTCTCTAATAATCCTTTGTAGGCTTATTTAAATTTTCGAAGTCTAAGATTTCCCCAGTGTACTACATATAAATACAGTGTTTTACTACTTCTTTTTTTTTTTTTTTGAGATGGAGTCTCGCTGTGTCACCCAGGCTAGAGTGCAGTGGCCGGATCTCAGCTCACTGCAAGCTCCGCCTCCCGGGTTCCCGCCATTCTCCTGCCTCAGTCTCCCGAGTAGCTGGGACTACAGGCACCCGCCACCTTGCCCGGCTAGTTTTTTTGTATTTTTTTAGTAGAGACGGGGTTTCACCATGTTAGCCAAGATGGTCTCGATCTCCTGACCTCGTGATCCGCCCGTCTCGGCCTCCAAAAGTGCTGGGATTACAGGCTTGAGCCACCGTGCCCGGCCGTTTTACTACTTCTTATCGAAGCTTTATTATTTCTTTCTTTTTTTTTTAATTTATTGCTTATTGTACAGGCTAAGTTCTTCAAAATTATATTAAATATGAGTAAAAAATATTTTGTTGTTCATGTTTATAAACCATACATTTGTTCTGATGTTGTAGTAGATTTCTTATAGATACCTTATCACTTTGATAAATTTTATTTTGTTATTTTCTTACAGTTTTTATTATGAAGTTCTGTTGAATTATCTTGCATAAGTTGTTCTGCCTCTATTGAAATGATCTTATGCTTTTTTCCTTCTGTTATACCTATACTTTTGCATAAAATCAAAGGAGGTTTTTCTAGATTGAAGGACTCCTAAATAGCATTACAGCCAAATGGAATCTGTAGAATGTGGATGCTGACTGGAAAAAATAAAAGTATAAAATACATTTTCAGACAAGTATAAAAATTTAAAAATATATTAAATGTTAATTTATACCAAAGCATTACTATTAGTTTTATAAATAATTATAAGGCACTGTGATTATATAAGGATGGAATGTGTGCTTAGTTTTGTAGTATGTGCATGTACTATAAAAGGTGAAATAACATGATAACTGGAATTTTCTTTAAGTTACTTCTTAAAAAATCTAATATACTAAAAGAGAAAAAAAAAAACCGAGATAAATTCTTGAGAGTTGGTAACTTGGGAAATAGATATATGTGAAGCTGTTGGAGGTCAAAAGATTGAGGGCTGTGATCAGCATAGCATACCACTGGAGGTTATATGAATAAGCAGCAAACTGTTTCTCACAAATGCAGAATGTTGGCAGACTGACAAACTGCATTTGCCACCCAGAAGGAATGATGAGGCAGTCACACTACAAGTGCAATGTGTCTTGTGATTAGGTACATCTGAAGCCTGTTGGTAATTATATGAACCCGTGATCAATTAATCACCTGACCAATCATTAACTCGTCCTCCCTGCTCTTGCTACCCAATAAATACCAAGGGTTGTGGAAACTCGGCAGCTGCCTTTGCTCACTGGAAGCAGGGAGCTCTCTTCTTCTTCTCCTTGCCCCTTCCTTTAAAATAATTTCTTTTGTCTTAACTTTTCATTTCTACATTCGTCCCTTTGTTCAGTCTTGTAATGACTGTCTCAAGCAGTAACAGTAGTAACTGCTCTAATGATGGTCTCAAGTAGTAACCATGGCAGTCTGTCACAAGTGGCGCCTAAACAGGGACAATCAGGGAGAAACAGAGACCTGAAGAGACCAGAATGGACCTGAAGAGGCCTGCAGGGACAAATAGAGATAAGTATGGATAAATAGAAATAAGTAAGGATAAATAGAGTCAAATAGAGATAGGTCGGGAAAGACAAGGACTTGCAGGAACTAACAGGGACCATAGTGACAGACAGGAAAAGATAGGGACAAATAAGGTCCTATAGGGACTTGAACGAGGAAGGTCTGCTGGAGCAGAAAAATCTAAAGCCCAGAAAAAACTGAAACCAACCAGACGAACAAGAAACCCTGTTACAAGTCAACATACACTAGCAAATACTAGCAAAGACTAGCAGAAACTTGCAGGGACAGACAAGAACAGATAGGGACAGATAGGGTCCTATAGGAACTTGAACAAGGCAGGTCTGCTGGAGCAGAAAAAACTAAAACCAACCAGACAAATGAGAAACCCTGTTACAAGTCTGCCAACATTCTGCATTTATGAGAAACAGCTTGCTGCTTACTCATACAGCCTCCAGTGGTATACTGAGTTGATCACGACCCTCAGTCTTTTGGCCTCCAACATGAAGCCATTAATTTTCTTTAGAATACACGAAACTTCTTTGAGATAGACTTAAAAGAATTAGAATGAATAACAAGGGTGTCAGTTTTAGTAGCTGTATTTTTATGGTTTTGAATACAGGCTCTACTTCCTCCAGTTAGGTCTGGATCATTTTTCAGGATACAGTAAACAGATACTATGTCTGCATATCAATTAATAAAAGTAAAAAACAAAGTATTAAAATGCACAAAAGGAGTATTATATTTGCTGAAGGAGTATTTATTTTATTTGCTAAATTTTCATATATTTTAATTCATTTTGAATGATGTGTTAAGTGAATGCATACCTTTTAACAATTATTTTAAATTATTATCTTGTTTTCGAATGCTTGATTTTTTTTCTCAGAATTTGCTTTTAAGAGTACTGAGCTATGAACATAATGCACATATCTCATGGAGCGCATGTAAATCATATCCTTTGAGTATATACCTAGAAGTTAAATTGCTAAAAAGTTGGACATGTATAAGTTCATAATTATGAGATTATTCTAAACTGTAGTACCATTTTTCAAATCGAATATATAATTTTCACTCACACATAGAATGAATCCAGGTAGACTGGCATCTTCCCAAACATTTCTTATTATCAGATTTGTTATTCATGATACATGTTTTGTTCATTAAAATGGGTATAAAATATTATTCCATTGTGGCTATAATTTTATTTATTTGAACACTAATAAGGACAAACATTTCTTCATATATTCTTGGCTACATTTCCTCCTTTTTAAGATACATATTTATGCCATTTTTCCTGAGCTATTTAAACTTTTCTTGATTTATATAATTTCTTAATATATTCTAAATACTACCCTATATTGACCATATATATTTCAAATATTTTTCCAAGATCATACTCAGTATGTGTTTAATTAATTTATGAGTAATGAATGAAGTCATTTGTTCAATACAAGATTTTGCATTCAGCTGATATATAGCTTTCAGAAAGCCATTAAATTCCTTTGAATTTTAATCTTCTCTGTTTAATACTTACAATACATACTTCATCAATTTTGACTTCACTGTTTAGTTTAATGAGAAGTTGATACAGTGCAGAAATTGAAAAGCATTCTATACAAGTGTATTTATTGTTATTTCTCTTTTGAATGTTAAATATAGAAAGATTGATGCATGCATACATACATATAAATTACATATATACATAGATGATTAAACAATAGAGACAGATGATAGATTAGACTGCTACATAATAAATAGACAGAGCTATATTTTATGAGTAAAAGAAATACTATACTATAGTGTTTCTAACTTTCCATCAATAAACATAGCACATACACTTTTTTCTGACATTGTAACCAAATAATATTTCTTTGAAAACTCATTTATTTAATTTTAATCATAAAATAAACTGTTTAATTTTACTTTACATTTTTATTGAAGTCAAATTTTAAGAACCAATACAATATTCCAGATTCATCATACTTTAAATAAGGATAAGAATCGATTTTCTCTGTTGTTCTCAGTATGAACCTGTTCAAGTTTTGCTGGATTATTCCTCTAAAGAAAAATGTACCTATGTCCAGGTATTGAGGTACAGTATATCTGAAGTTGCTTCACCAAGTTTCAGCTAGTAACACATAACTGACCAAAGGAAAATTAACTCTGGAGCACACTGCATAAAATTATATTTCCATAAATCATCTAACTTGAACTCTTCATTTAATATGGCCAATTATTCAAAGCATAAAAAGTTGATATTTAATAATTTAAAAGGTGAGTAATATTTTATCTAATGAAATCTATAAATATGTCTTAGAGATTTACAAAAATAAGTCTTAATATAACCATGGAGGTACACAGAAAATAAAATGTCCTATTTAGCATATAATTTTGAGCTCAATTTGAACAGCTTGTTTAATAAAAGTGGCATTTATATTGCTGACTGAATTATGTTACATTAATTTTGGGTTTTAGTTTGCATTTTTTTTTAAACTATATAGTTGGACTATATACTAAGGTAAGAAAAGAAAATTGATAAATCCTAATCTGACCTAATCCAGAAAAAAATGCATATCTTAATAAATGCATTATCTCATTAGATACATGCTATTATTTTAGCTATGTTAATGTCATGTTCAGGTTCAAATGATTTAAACAAAAGTATTTTATATATTAGTGCTACTGTTAACTACATTCTAATAAATTTGAAAAATTCTACTAGTTTGTAAAAAAACATAAAGGAAGAATTTAAACATGCATGGTTGATACTTCTCCATACAATGTTCATGAAAAGGAGAAAGCAGATGTTCAGATATATTATAAACAAATATTGCCACATGTAAATACAACCTTAGCTAAGCTAAAGAATCTTTGGTAGTAAGGTCTTTTACCTCAATGATCTTAAGAGATGGTTTAATTGGAGTGAAAAATTTGGTGTTATTTTGGTATTTGTAAAAAGTTGGTATTATTTGCCACACACATACAACTTCTTGCAAGACTACCAATCAATTTCTGAAGAGCACCAACTCAGTTATTATGGCTATATAATAAAGCCAATTACTTAGTGACTTCGAACAACAACATTTATTTTTCATGTAGCAGTTCATCTCTGCTGTACTCAGCATCACCTAGGGTGGCTGGGAGAATAGGGCTGGAATACTCTGAAGTCATGCTGAGACTATGTGAGAACACCTGGAGGATAGAACACCTGAATTTCCTCAGCTAACTCTCTCTATATCTGTTTGTCTCTTCCTGTGGTCTCTCCAGCATGGTGGTTTCAGTACAGCCAGATTTCCTACATGTCAGTTCAGGACTCCTCAAACACTTGTCCAAAAAAGAGGCAGATAGAAGCTTCAGAAATCACATGCCATCGCTTTCACCACAATATATTGATCAAGGTTGTTACAAAGTCCACTCATTGCAAGAATTTAAAATAGTACTCTTTACCTCTCAATAGAAGAGGGTCAACATGAAATTTCATGAAAAGAAGGGTTATATATACAGATATTCCTTGATTTATGGTAGAGTTGTCTCAATAAACCCATCCTAAACTGAAAATATTGTACCTGGATTACTTATAATAGGACAGGTTAATTTCAACATAAGCCCATTGTACTGAATGAATATCACTTTGTCACCATTGTAAGGTCGAAAATTTATTAAGTTGAACTGTAAGTCAGGAACTGTCTCTCTCTGTGTGTATGTGTGTGTGTGTACACACATATATGTACATATGTGTAGTGTATTTGGAAAATATCTCTCTAAAGCTCTGATGTGGAAAATAGATGCTAATAGAAAACATGTAAATGCAACCTAGCCTAAATGAGAAAAACAGAACATCCGCATCAGTAATAGGTAACTGAAGAAAGTCACTGACTGAAAGTATGATGAATCCAGTAAGATTTTGATAGTGCCACTATTGTGAAAAAAAATCACCCAGAATCAGCTGAAAACCCCAGCATCAAATGCTGCTTCTGCTTTTACTACAACGTAAGTGCCTAAAGGAGGAGCTGGCAATAAAGAACATGGGATCACGATTTACAGTTAAATAAATCTTCCTATCTGAAAAGTATTTTATCCTCTTTTTACTGCTACATATTGTCTTTTGTATGAGGGAATCAATGTGAGGGAACAGTAGTTACTTCATCTAAAACTCTAAACAGAACAATTAATGTCTACCTGGGACATCGCTGGGTGGGGGACACTATTTAATACCTATAACTTGTACTTAGATGGTGCTTTACAGTGTGCTGGCTGACTCCTTTTAGTACATTAAGCATTCTCTTTCTATTCATGGACTTCTCTTTCTCAGGCTCTCCTACTTATTAAAACCTGTACGTTTCACCTTGCCTGCCCTTTGCAGACCCATCTTTTGTAATCATGTCCTTTTTTCTCCACCTCCCTGTCCTGTATATGTGACTTCAGCTTATCCTGATATCTGTTTGGGCTTTTTGTCCTAAGGCTAACCATAAGGTACCCCTGCTCACTCTCATATCCAGCCGTAGTTTCCGGAATTTCCTTGCAGAAACTGAACCCTGGTCCCTCACTTTGTGGGTGAATGACCATGAATTTATATTAAAAAATTCTGTTTAAATTACTCCATTACATTTTTTAAATCCTATGATTTAGGCTCAACATGACTGTCTTTGTTTTAGAGTAAAGAAGAGCTATGATTTATTAAAATCATATAACATATAAACAATAGGGTAATTAGAATTTAGGTATTCTGACTCTAATCTAGATCTTTCTATATATCACAAGAATCATTCAAGTATTTTGGTATCAGTCAAGCCTTTAGTATTTCTGAAGGTAAACTTTAATGCCTCTATTTCTCAAGCATATCTGTATTTCAAACATCTTTTTTGTCAAAATTAAGATTTAGCTAGTACATATATATTATTTGATATGCACTGAGTATTTCTGTAAGTGCATTTGATGCATTATTTATTTAATTATGAAAGCAATACCATGAGGAAGTTAAATACAGATATAGTAGAGAGTTGAGTAAGTTTGGAGCTGGTGTTTAATACTAGACAGTGTGCCTCCAGATTTAATGTTCTTGCCCATGATACAATGCGGCTCCTATCAAACCAATGGTCTCCTTACAACTTTAGCAAACAGCTTTGTACAAGTTAACACAAAAGGAGAATCAAACAAGAAATGTTTAAAGAACAGTTTGTAAAAAATTAAATTTAGAAATTCTTGATTGTTGATGTATTTCTTGCAAGACTATTCATTTTAAAATCATTTATTATTAGTTGAAACCATTCATCAGATATATATTTAAAACACATCTAATAACTTTCAAATGAGCACACTGATATTTTTTGACACTAGAAAAATGGTACTTCCAATAGTTCTTAAAGAAAATGCCTAAGGCAGTAATTCATTAATCTCAAATATAGCCAGATGAATATACCTTCAAAATTGTTTTTCTAGATTAAATGGGTATCTATTAACTTAAAAATAATAAAAATGTTATTGCTTTATGAATTCAAATAATGGAAGACATTAAATCAATATAATGTTATGAATCATTCAATGTTCACACCATTATAATTTCTAAAACTACCTATGTAATTTAAGACAATTTAATTTCATCTATTACTGATTAAATATGTGGTGCCCATTCTAGTAACTATTTCAGTTTACCTCAGTGGGACCTGGATGTGAGACATGGAATCAAAAGAGATCATGTTGGAGCTTTAAGATTTGATTTTGGACTTGCATGGGACCTGTAGCCCCTTTGTTTTGGCCAGACAAAACAAAAGGAGGTAATTGAATCATGGGGCAAGTCTTTCCCATGCTGTTCTCATAATAGTGAATAAGTCTCATAAGATCTGATGGCTTTAAAAAGAGGTGTTATCCTGCACAAGCTCGCCCTCTCTCATTTGTTGCCTACCGCCATCCACGTAAGACGTGACTTGCTCCTCCTTGCCTTCCGCCATGATTGTGAGGCTTCCCTAGCCATGTGGAACTGTAAGTCCAATTAAACCTCTTCTTTTGTAAACTGCCCAGTCTCAGGTATGTCTTTATCAGCATCATGAAAGCGGAATAATACAGGGTCCCATCCATTTTCCATTAATGCTATAAATTTAATGATACTAGATGACATAAGATACTAGATGACATTGTGAATTTGACTAATATTATAACTTGTAATCTTACAGAATCAAACTTTGTTTTTGTTTTTGACTATGGTGGTGCTCTGGCTTTGTTTAAAAGGGAACATCTAATATAATAAGAAAAAGTATATGCCATGAAATGAAAATTTGAAATTAGAAACTTAAAGAGTTTTCATTCTTTCTTTCAGATTGTACAGTGCAGCTACCAGTAACCACCCCACCACACAGATGCTGAGTTATTCTTATGTTCATTTTGTTCTGTGGCCCAGCCACAAATTCTTGCTAAGATTTGTCTTGGGTGGTCATTTCATTTTAGGTCACAATAACTCATAATTTAACCAATTATAATTTTGAAAGCCCTGAGATTCCAGAGACAAATTTCTGTTTGTTAGTGTTTTACCACCCTTGTTTTTAACTAACCAATGTAATATTTTCAAGGAAAACTATAGTATGAGATTTGGAAAATGGATGGAAGCTAGCAAAGATGTGTCATACAACCAGTTGGATCAACACGTTGATGCTTACATCACTTAACAATGCACAACTCAGATTATATTGCTGACTGGGACAACCTTGGTCTCTACAAGCAACTGTTGTACTTCAATACCTTGGGTACCTGGAAACTCAGTGTTCTACCTGTGGCCTCTGCTGCCATTCTCAGCCAGAATGGATTCTTTTTGAACCCTAAGTCTTTAGGTTTCAAATTTTATATTCAATTTCATTAACAGATACACCTAACATAAAATACTAGTGTTTTAGCTGCAAGATAACATGAAAGTGAGGAAAGTGAGGGTCTCATTTATCTACAGTAGGTCATGAATCTCCCCAATGTTCTCATAAATCAGAGGATAATCCAAGCAGACAGATCTTAAAGCAAGAGCAACAAAAATAAATGGCATTTATCTGTTTCGTATACTTGTGACTACTCATACATAGAAAGGTTATTTGAAGTAGATACTAAGAATATTAACAATGCAGGTTCTGGTAGCTAGGATAAGAACTTTATTTTACAGATTAAACAAAATTATGGCTTGTTTTTATAGATAAATGTTCACTGGAACCGAACTATAACTGTCATTACCTATTATCTCTGAATGTTGTTGCTCTACTGCAGCAGAATTGAGTAGTTGAGACAGACCATATGGCACAAAAAGTCTGAAATACTTAATTTCTGACCTTTACAGTAAGAGTTTGCCAAACTCTTCTATAGATTATTAATATTCTCTGAAACTACGGAGACAAAGCATTAACTACTGTGGTAGTCTTGCAGATAATTCTAATTTTCATTATAATTTTAATTTAAAAAATTGTGCAATAAAAAATTGACTTACATTTCTCTTGGAGAAAACTGACATTCCAAAATTGAGTAAAATAAAAAAGGAAAAATGTTTTTGAGGAAAAGTACACATGACATTGCTAATGAAATTTCTATTAAAAATGTTAGAATAAATATGTATCACACAGTTCAAATTAAAATATGTGCTCAGAAATGAGTTCCTTATACAATTGAGTTTGTTTTTAAAATACATTGATGTTTTTCACTTTCAGTAACTTGAGAAAATAGACATCTAGATGAAAAGGTTCTGGAGGCAGTTTATAAACTAAAGTACTTTATAGACATAAAAATACATTGTTTTGTCTTTAAGTAGACATCTTATGTTGTAAAGATTTACCTATCTACAAACCCATTATTTTTCCCACACTATTTTTTCTTTATACATTAATGTTGTATATTTTCCTATGTTTTTGAAGTCACCAGTTTGAGACAAACATAATTTATATTTTCTAAAGTGCTAATTCTGCTTCACAAAAGGAAATGAAACCCAAAAGCAACTCTCTGTCATTAAGCAACCGTGTTTTCTCTTGAGCTGTGAACTGCAAAATGATATAGAAACAGCAGAAGCAATAAATTTAGAGCATCTGCAATTTTCAAGCAGTTTCCATAATAACTAGCCAGAATGTTTGCTTTGTTTTCTGGCTAACCACCAGTTTCCACATAAAGATTATATCTGTTTATTGATCTGTGTGGTGAAATGAATCATAAAAGTTTCTTTTTTTTTTTCCTCTCTCTCAAGAATGGTTTTTAATACTATGGTTTGGCGGGAACAAACTAGCAAATTATATGTATATTATATATATAATATTTTATATATATATATATATATATTTTTTTCTTCTTCTTTTTTGTAACGGAGTGTTGCCATGTCGCCCAGCCTGGAGTGCAGTGGTGTGATGGTCGGCTTACTGCAAGTTCCACCCACTGGGTTCATGCCATTCTCCTGCCTCAGCCTCCCGAATAGCTGGGACTACAGGAGCCTGCCACCATGCCGACCCTTTTTTTTTTTTTTTTTTTTTTTGTATTTTAGGTAGAGACGGGATTTCACCATGTTAGCCAGGATAGTCTCGATCTCCTGACCTCATGATCTGCCTGCCTCCGCCTCCCAAAGTGCTGGGATTACAGGAGTGAGCCACTGTGCCCGGCCGCAAATTATATATTAATCCAAATTTTATTTTGTGGGGAATGTGCCTGATAGAAACATATAAATGTTTCTTTTTAACTAATTAATCAATTATTTAGAGACAGGCTCTCACTTTGACACTCAGGCTGGAGTGCAGTGGCACAATCATAGCTAACTGGTTCACTTGTAGCCTCGAACTTCTGTACTGAAGCAGTCCTCCCAAACTGGCCTCCCGAAGTGCTAGGAGTACAGGGGGTGAGTCACCTTGCCCAGTCATTAATGTTTTAAGCATGTACGGACCCACAGCTCTACATAACATAACCTCTACAGTGTCATTTTTCCATGACTCTGGTAAAATTAAACTGTAATAAAAACTCCCTGATGCTTCATTTAAACAAAGAAACAAGAAGGCACAAATAACATAACTTATTATTGGAGTTAAAATAAAATCCTAACAGGTTATGTGTTTGGCAAATGTTTAGACATTGGCTATTAATATTGCAGGAAAATATTTTTTGTTGTCAATCTTCTTTCCTCTAATATATAAAGTTAAGCCTATTATGCTAACATAAACATTCATTTAAATGTATTATTTGAAAAAGAAGAGGAAAAATCAAATGTTATTTGGACAGATAAGCAAATTGTATTTAAATTGCTCATAAAGCTAGCACAGAGCTTGGCATATCTAAAATGAAGAGGCCTGTAAAGAAGTGTTGTTATACAAATTAAGTCTGATTACAGATATAAATTACATGGAATGGAATAGTTGGTTATGTGACTTAATCACAATAAATAATATTTAATTAGTTTTTTCTGGGAACTATGCTAAACACTTTATAAGCACTTATATAAATCTCTTAAAAGCATTAAGCAGTGTGTCCCCATTTTACAGATTAATAATATATTTTATAGAGAGAAAATAATTACCAATGGTAACACATTACTATGTATCAGAACAAAAATTTTAACATGAAGGCATTTCTAAAAGTTGAAAGCATCACAAAGTCAACTGCCTTTTTGGCTCTGGTTTTAACAATGTAAAGAATAACGAGGCGGGCGGATGACGAGGTCAGGAGTTCAAGAAAATCCTGGCTAACACCGTGAAACCCCATCTCTACTCAAAATTCAAAAAATTAGCCTGGCGTGGCGGCGGGCGCCTGTAGTCCCAGCTACTACTACGGAGGCTGAGGCAGGAGAATGGCGTGAACCCGGGAGGCGGAGCTTGCAGTGAGCAGAGATGGCGTCACTGCACTCCAGCCTGGGAGACAGCAAGTCTCCGTATCACCAAAAAAAAAAAAAAAAGAATAAACTAATAGACTCATAAATGGTAAATCCAAACCCATCTTCTAATAATAACCCAGAATCTGCTTATCCCATTAGGAAGGCCCAGACATACACTGCTTTATGTAGCGTCTATAAATGGACTCAAGTAGATTAGAGCATCAGGTTGTTTCTTTTGTTTCCAAACCTCCGTTACCCTTTATTCTTCCCTGTTTTCTCCCTTTGCTCTCCGTTTATAAAACGGGTGGACTTTATTTCACAATGTTCTTATTTCTGGAAGTCCATCTATGAGAATCCATATTGTGGGGAAAGATTCTAGTACCTAGTACAAAATTCTTGAACATTTCAATACCTTCCAATATGGTAAAAATAAAAAATTTACATAATTTCAACAATGATAAAAGAAAACAATGAATAAAATATTTATGATGCTGTATTAAGAAATTAACACTGTTCATAAGACATCCCTTTTAGTAGCCTACTAAAAATAATACTTAGATATTTAAATGAAATCTTCCTCACTGATAGAGAAACTAGATTTATAGCCAGTTAACTTGTGACATTTAATCTCAAAATTTTTCTAAGTGTGCCTTTTATTTTTTTTATTCTGTTCCTTCATTTCCTTCCTTAGGAAGCCCCCAGTCTTCTGTCTAAAGCAAAGTTGATGTGATAATTATTTAGATACGACATTAGTACCAGTTACAAATGCAGGTCTAAAAAGATGACCACCATAGTAACATCAAAGCTATTTGCATGGCACACATCAGGAAAATATTAAGTTCTCAATGAGCATTAATTCTCAATTTCTAGAAAGACAAATCATGCAATTCTGGACTGAAGTTGTGTGTCATACTGATAATCTAATCTTCATCATATTCTCAAGTTGTATCTAATATTTTCTTCTCTACTCCATATTGGTATATGAGAAACACTGTAAAAAAATATTTTCCCCTTTTTGGAGGGAAATTTCTTTTTATAACATGTTTAATTATTTTAAGAATTCTCTTTATTGTACTAACTTGGCTATTTAACTGTTTCACTCATTTTTTTTGTTGTTTTACTTTCTCTAATAACAGATGGGTCTTCCTGATATGGGCTTTCTAAATGCATTTCTACTCTAACCTTCATTGTTAAATGAAGTATAGATCATGTTATTAGCATTTGTATCTACAATCCCACTCAATCATTCCCATTAGAGGCAGTTGTTCCAGTTTGTCCAAATTGAGCTTAATAAAAAATATCAATTCTTTTCAAGAATTTTTAGGTGAATTTTGATTTCATAGAAAAAAACAAATGAAGTCTAATTACAGACAGGAAACTATTATTATTGAAGTATCCAAAACTTGTTTCATTTAATTGGCGTTAAATTATTTCTATTACTCTATTGCTATTGAGATTTATGCTACTAATTCTAAAGTAAAAAGTAATTAAAACTGTTATGTAGCATCAATACATTATCATTTGTGATAAAGAATGTCAAATATATTAGGTAAAATTTCAAGCTAGGAAAAATTAAGAGATATGTATTTATAATACTATCTTCTCCCATAAAGTTATATAATAGAAATATATACTATATTAATATCTTAAGTATATTAATAATACTATAATACATTTAGTATAGAATTAGATATATATATATTTAGAAAATATATGTATACACACACGTGTACACACACACACACACCCCCCCTGACAATCATAGATTAAAAACAATCCTGCCATTAGAATCCCCTGTGAATTAATATTCACTTCATAATTTTGTAGTTTCAAAATTAGATAGTGTTTTAGTCCATTCAGGCTGCTACAACAACTTATAAAACATAGAAATTTATTTTTCACAGTTTTGGAGACTGAGAAGTCCAAAATCAAAACATCAGTGGTAACTAGTCAGAACAGGGCCTACTTCTTCATAGATTTTACCTTCTAGTTGTATCCTCACATGGTGGAAGGATGAACAAGCTCCCTCAGAACTCTTATAAGGGCACTAATCCCATTCACGAAGACTCTACCCTCATGACCTAACCACTTTTCAAAAGGCCCAACCTCGTAATACCATCACCTTGGGGGTTAGGACTTCCACATATGAATTTCAGAGGGACACGAACATTCAGACCATACCACAGAAGTATGGAATATTACATATACAAATATGCAGTTTTTATTTTTAAAAATATCTTTTTGAGTTATTGTCTTTCCCGATGTCCAAACAGCTACTCTTCCTATGGCAAGAAAATGCCTTTTCTTTTTTAACCATTGCCAACTCTATTGTTAATCCTACTTTCTATTGCATTTGACTATACTGTGGAAATATAAGGAGGTTCACAGTCAATAGCTAATAAATAGTAGTTATTTATCAACATTTGAATGCAAAGGCAGATATATTGACTGACAAATATCCAAGGAATTGCTTAAACTTTTTAAAAAGACTAACCATTAAAGTATATATATGTACATATCACACATACATATATATAAACATATATATACTTTATACTATATAATATAGATACTTTATAGTATATATTTATTTACAGGATATATGTATTTTATTACAAGATATATATATACATATAAATTACAAGGTATATATGTATACACACAATGTATACACATATATACCTTGTAATTAGAATCAACATTAATCTAGACAATGCAATAATTTAGTTTTAATGACTCTTGACAGGGAAGACTAAGATCATTCTATGAAGTCTGATTCTCAAGTCCTCAGGTCTCTTTAAAACCTTTGAACAAGATTTATTTCTCATAAGGAATCTAATTTGGTGCCTTAAGGTTACCAAAGATGAGGAGAATAAATTGTTTTAGTGCCTACACATTTTTCCTTTAACATTGTTAATATCCTGGTCAGAAACCAAGCCTAATCATGTGTTCTCTACAGCACTTAGGCCTCAATAAATGTTAACTGACAATAGCAACAGGAAGCATTCCTAATTCCTAGTTTTCCTGTTGACCGTTCCAATACTTTCTTACCAGGTGTTGTGAATATGCCAATATTTTCCCACCAATCAAAAGGGAAATCATCCAAAAACAATACAATTGTCTTTGATTTGAGGTGTCCATTTGCTATAAGTATAGCAGGTATTTCTTTAATGATTATTTGTCTTCAAAATTCAGGATTAGAATCTTATTTGTATTTGATAGTTAATCTCTCATGAACAGCTCACTGCAGCTCTAACTAGAAACCATTAGAAAGTAAGTTATCTAATTATCTTTGAACTTGTCATTATTGCAGTGGCAGAATTCTAAGCTTTGCAATTTTTGTATTACACATTATAATTATGTTAAAGATAAAATTTATTTTCTAATTTTACCTTGTACTTAATACAAAAAAATATGCGACTCCTCATAAAATTTGGAATTATGTGAAAATATCATATTTACTTTCTTTTTTAAAAGCCAGGGATCAATGAGACTTCATTATAAATATACACCTTTCCATAAATGCAAATATGAGGAAAAATTGTTAAAAAAGAGTTTTCTCCACATGCACTTACATGAATCTATGAATCTACAAAATACTATTTAAACCATCAGTCTCATGAATATGTCAGAATTCTTAATGGTTTGTAGTAAAATACAATCAAACTCTAAGAGCAATAAAATAGCATAAAGCGAGAGTAATTTTCAGTGAAATAGGTATGTTAAAAGCCTGGAAAGTGGTAAGTTAAAAGGCTGAAAAATTGTAACTCATTGTAGAAGTAAGTTTGAACCCTGAAAGACTATGTCAGTGTAATTATGCCTCTGAAGAACAGCACACTTTTAATAATTAATGGGGACAATTGGACATTTTCAAACTACAGTAATTGATCTTTATCTATGAAGATAAACTAATGGGTTAAGTAAGAAACACTTGTAAAATGCAATCTGTAAGTAAATCAGTTTAAAATTCCATTTTCTGAGGGCGGAGCAAGATGGCCGAATAGGAACAGCTCCAGTCTCCAACTCCCAGCGCGAGCGACACAGAAGACCGGTGATTTCTGCATTTTCAACTGAGGTACTGGGTTCATCTCACTGGGGAGTGCCAGACGATCGGTGCTGGTCAGCTGCTGCAGCCCGACCAGCGAGAGCTGAAGCAGGGCGAGGCATTGCCTCACCTGGAAAGTGCAAGGGGGAAGGGAATCCCTTTTCCTAGCCAGGGGAACTGAGACACACAACACCTGGAAAATCGGGTAACTCCCACCCCAAAACTGCGCTTTAAGCAAACAGGCACACCAGGAGATCATATCCCACACCTGGCCAGGAGGGTCCCACACCCACGGAGCCTCCCTCATTGCTAGCACAGCAGTCTGTGATCTACCGGCAAGGCAGCAGTGAGGCTGGGGGAGGGGCGCCCGCCATTGCTGAGGCTTAAGTAGGTAAACAAAGCTGCTGGGAAGCTCGAACTGGGTGGAGCTCACAGCAGCTCAAGGAAACCTGCCTGTCTCTGTAGACTCCACCTCTGGGGACAGGACACAGTAAACAATAACAAACACAGCAGCTCTGCAGATGCAAACGACTCTGTCTGACAGCTTTGAAGAGAGCAGTGGATCTCCCAACACGGAGGTTGAGATCTGAGAAGGGACAGACTCCCTGCTCAAGTGGGTCCCTGACCCCTGAGTAGCCTAACTGGGAGACATCCCCCACTAGGGGCAGTCTGACACCCCACACCTCACAGGGTGGAGTACACCCCTGAGAGGAAGCTTCCAAAGCAAGAATCAGACAGGTACACTCGCTGTTCAGAAATATTCTATCTTCTGCAGCCTCTGCTGCTGATACCCAGGCAAACAGGGTCTGGAGTGGACCTCAAGCAATCTCCTACAGCTACAACCTACAGCTGAGGATCCTGACTGTTAGAAGGAAAGCTATCAAACAGGAAGGACACCTACACCAAAACCCCATCAGTACATCACCATCATCAAAGACCAGAGGCAGATAAAACCACAAAGATGGGGAAAAAGCAGGGCAGAAAAGCTGGAAATTCAAAAAATAAGAGCACATCTCCCCCGGCAAAGGAGCGCAGCTCATCGCCAGCAACGGATCAAAGCTGGACGGAGAATGACTTCGACGAGATGAGAGAAGAAGGCTTCAGTCCATCAAATTTCTCAGAGCTAAAGGAGGAATTACGTACCCAGTGCAAAGAAACTAAAAATCTTGAAAAAAAAGTGGAAGAATTGATGGCTAGAGTAATTAATGCAGAGAAGCTCACAAACGAAATGAAAGAGACGAAAACCATGGCACGAGAAATACGTGACAAATGCACAAGCTTCAGTAACCGACTCGATCAACTGGAAGAAAGAATGTCAGCGATGGAGGATCAAATGAATGAAATGAAGCGAGAAGAGAAACCAAAAGAAAAAAGAAGAAAAAGAAATGAACAAAGCCTGCAAGAAGTATGGGATTATGTAAAAAGACCAAATCTACGTCTGATTGGGGTGCCTGAAAGTGAGGGGGAAAATGGAACCAAGTTGGAAAACACTTTTCAGGATATCATCCAGGAGAACTTCCCCAACCTAGTAGGGCAGGCCAACATTCAAATCCAGGAAATACAGAGAACGCCACAAAGATACTCCTCGAGAAGAGCAACTCCAAGACACATAATTGCCAGATTCACCAAAGTTGAAATGAAGGAAAAAATCTTAAGGGCAGCCAGAGAGAAAGGTCGGGTTACCCACAAAGGGAAGCCCATCAGACTAACAGCAGATCTCTCGGCAGAAACTCTTCAAGCCAGAAGAGAGTGGGGGCCAATATTCAACATTCTTAAAGAAAAGAATTTTAAACCCAGAATTTTATATCCAGCCAAACTAAGTTTCATAAGTGAAGGAGAAATAAAATCCTTTACAGATAAGCAAATGCTTAGAGATTTTGTCACCACTAGGCCTGCCTTACAAGAGACCCTGAAGGAAGCACTAAACATGGAAAGGAACAACCGGTACCAGCCATTGCAAAAACATGCCAAAATGTAAAGACCATCAAGGCTAGGAAGAAACTGCATCAACTAACGAGCAAAATAACCAGTTAATATCATCATGGCAGGATCAAGTTCACACATAACAATATTAACCTTAAATGTAAATGGACTAAATGCTCCAATTAAAAGACACAGACTGGCAAACTGGATAAAGAGTCAAGACCCATCAGTCTGCTGTATTCAGGAGACCCATCTCACACGCAGAGACATACATAGGCTCAAAATAAAGGGATGGAGGAAGATTTACCAAGCAAATGGAGAACACAAAAAAGCGGGGGTTGCAATACTAGTCTCTGATAAAACAGACTTTAAACCATCAAAGATCAAAAGAGACAAAGAAGGCCATTACATAATGGTAAAGGGATCAATTCAACAGGAAGAGCTAACTATCCTAAATATATATGCACCCAATACAGGAGCACCCAGATTCATAAAGCAAGTCCTTAGAGACTTACAAAGAGACTTAGACTCCCATACAATAATCATGGGAGACTTCAACACTCCACTGTCAACATTAGATAGATCAACGACACAGAAAGTTAACAAGGATATCCAGGAATTGAACTCATCTCTGCAGCAAGCAGACCTAATAGACATCTATAGAACTCTCCACCCCAAATCAACAGAATATACATTCTTCTCAGCACCACATCGTACTTACTCCAAAATTGACCACGTAATTGGAAGTAAAGCACTCCTCAGCAAATGTACAAGAACAGAAATTATAACAAACTGTCTCTCAGACCACAGTGCAATCAAATTAGAACTCAGGACTAAGAAACTCAAAACCGCTCAATTACATGGAAACTGAACAACCTGCTCCTGAATGACTACTGGGTACATAACGAAATGAAGGCAGAAATAAAGATGTTCTTTGAAACCAATGAGAACAAAGATACAACATACCAGAATCTCTGGGACACATTTAAAGCAGTGTGTAGAGGGAAATTTATAGCACTAAATGCCCACAAGAGAAAGCAGGAAAGATCTAAAATTGACACTCTAACATCACAATTAAAAGAACTAGAGAAGCAAGAGCAAACACATTCGAAAGCTAGCAGAAGGCAAGAAATAACTAAGATCAGAGCAGAACTGAAGGAGATAGAGACACAAAAAACCCTCCAAAAAATCAATGAATCCAGGAGTTGGTTTTTTGAAAAGATCAACAAAATTGACAGACCACTAGCAAGACTAATAAAGAAGAAAAGAGAGAAGAATCAAATCGACGCAATTAAAAATGATAAAGGGGATATCACCACCAACCCCACAGAAATACAAACTACCATCAGAGAATACTATAAACACCTCTACGCAAATAAACTGGAAAATCTAGAAGAAATGGATAATTTCCTGGACACTTACACTCTTCCAAGACTAAACCAGGAAGAAGTTGAATCCCTGAATAGACCAATAGTAGGCTCTGAAATTGAGGCAATAATTAATAGCCTACCAACCAAAAAAAGTCCAGGACCAGATGGATTCACAGCTGAATTCTACCAGAGGTACAAGGAGGAGCTGGTACCATTCCTTCTGAAACTATTCCAATCAATAGAAAAAGAGGGAATCCTCCCTAACTCATTTTATGAGGCCAACATCATCCTGATACCAAAGCCTGGCAGAGACACAACAAAAAAAGAGAATTTTAGACCAATATCCCTGATGAACATCGATGCAAAAATCCTCAATAAAATACTGGCAAACCGGATTCAGCAGCACATCAAAAAGCTTATCCACCATGATCAAGTGGGCTTCATCCCTGGGATGCAAGGCTGGTTCAACATTCGCAAATCAATAAACATAATCCAGCATATAAACAGAACCAAAGACAAGAACCACATCATTATCTCAATAGATGCAGAAAAGGCTTTTGACAAAATTCAACAGCCCTTCATGCTAAAAACGCTCAATAAATTCGGTATTGATGGAACGTACCTCAAAATAATAAGAGCTATTTATGACAAACACAGCCAATATCATACTGAATGGGCAAAAACTGGACAAATTCCCTTTAAAAACTGGCACAAGACAGGGATGCCCTCTCTCACCACTCCTATTCAACATAGTGTTGGAAGTTCTGGCTAGGGCAATCAGGCAAGAGAAAGAAATCAAGGGTATTCAGTTAGGAAAAGAAGAAGTCAAATTGTCCCTGTTTGCAGATGACATGATTGTATATTTAGAAAACCTCGTCGTCTCAGCCCAAAATCTCCTTAAGCTGATAAGCAACTTCAGCAAAGTCTCAGGATACAAAATTAATGTGCAAAAATCACAAGCATTCTTATACACCAGTGACAGTCAAACAGAGAGCCAAATCAGGAATGAACTTCCATTCCCAATTGCTTCAAAGAGAATAAAATACCTAGGAATCCAACTTACAAGGGATGTAAAGGACCTCTTCAAGGAGAACTACAAACCCACTGCTCAGTGAAATAAAAGAGGACACAAACAAATGGAAGAACATACCATGCTCATGGATAGGAAGAATCAATATCGTGAAAATGGCCATACTGCCCAAGGTAATTTATAGATTCAATGCCATCCCCATCAAGCTACCAATGAGCTTCTTCACAGAATTGGAAAAAGCTGCTTTAAAGTTCATATGGAACCAAAAAAGAGCCCGCATCTCCAAGACAATCCTAAGTCAAAAGAACAAAGCTGGAGGCATCACGCTACCTGACTTCAAACTATACTACAAGGCCACAGTAACCAAAACAGCATAGTACTGGTCCCAAAACAGAGATATAGACCAATGGAACAGAACAGAGTCCTCGGAAATAATACCACACATCTACAGCCATCTGATCTTTGACAAACCTGAGAGAAACAAGAAATGGGGAAAGGATTCCCTATTTAATAAATGGTGCTGGGAAAATTGGCTAGCCATAAGTAGAAAGCTGAAACTGGATCCTTTCCTTACTCCTTATACAAAAATTAATTCAAGATGGATTAGAGACTTAAATGTTAGACCTAATACCATAAAAATCCTAGAGGAAAACCTAGGTAGTACCATTCAGGACATAGGCATGGGCAAAGACTTCATGTCTAAAACACCAAAAGCAACGGCAACAAAAGCCAAAATTGACAAATGGGATCTCATTAAACTAAAGAGCTTCTGCACAGCAAAAGAAACTACCATCAGAGTGAACAGGCAACCTACAGAATGGGAGAAAATTTTTGCAATCTACTCATCTGACAAAGGGCTAATATCCAGAACCTACAAAGAACTCAAACAAATTTACAAGAAAAAAACAAACAACCCCATCCAAAAGTGGGCAAAGGATATGAACAGACATTTCTCAAAAGAAGACATTCATACAGCCAACAGACACATGAAAAAATGCTCATCATCACTGGCCATCAGAGAAATGCAAATCAAAACCACAATGAGATACCATCTCACACCAGTTAGAATGGCGATCATTAAAAAGTCAGGAAACAACAGGTGCTGGAGAGGATGTGGAGAAATAGGAACACTTTTACACTGTTGGTGGGATTGTAAACTAGTTCAACCATTATGGAAAACAGTATGGCGATTCCTCAAGGATCTAGAACTAGATGTACCATATGACCCAGCCATCCCATTACTAGGTATATACCCAAAGGATTATAAATTATGCTGCTATAAAGACACATGCACACGTATGTTTATTGCAGCACTATTCACAATAGCAAAGACTTGGAATCAACCCAAATGTCCATCAGTGACAGACTGGATTAAGAAAATGTGGCACATATACACCATGGAATACTATGCAGCCATAAAAAAGGATGAGTTTGTGTCCTTTGTAGGGACATGGATGCAGCTGGAAACCATCATTCTCAGCAAACTATCACAAGAACAGAAAACCAAACACCGCATGTTCTCACTCATAGGCGGGAACTGAACAATGAGATCACTTGGACTTGGGAAGGGGAACATCACACACCGGGGCCTATCATGGGGAGGGGGGAGGGGGGGAGGGATTGCATTGGGAGTTATACCTGATGTAAATGACGAGTTGATGGGTGCAGCACACCAACATGGCACAAGTATACATATGTAGCAAACCTGCACGTGGTGCACATGTACCCTACAACTTGAAGTTTAATAATAATAAATAAATTTAAAAAAAAAAAATAAAAAATAAAATTCCATTTTCTTAAAACATGATCTTACCTGAATAGTATTATGCAGAATTTCATTTATGTTTGAATATCTGGGTCACTGTAAATTTACACAATTTTCCTAGCACCCTTGAAAGAAAGATAATTATTTCTAGAGGAAGTTAAATCATGCATTATTGATCCATCCATTCATTTATCAACAGAAATTTGAGTTATACTCCATGCAAAATATTTTTCAAGGTGGTAGGGGTAAAACAAAATGGATAATCCCTGCCTTAATGGAGCATATTATTGCTTATGTTTTTTTTTCCCCTGGAACTTAAATGCTTCAGATGTCTATTCACATATCTTCAAAATAACTGAAAAAAGTATTTGGAGAAAAAGCTATTGAATTAGAGATGGAAATATTGAGACTAAGAAACTTGATTAACAGACAACTCCTAACATAGGATTCCTGATTTCCAGGAAAATACTCTATTTGCTCAAACATACAGGTTTTCTTCACAACATATAAATTTCCAATTATTCTAGAAATCGTTTTCTTGGTATATTTACTTAATTTCATATTTAATTGATGTGGTACTCAGTAAAGTGGAATTCTACTGGAAATAGATCTTAATCAGAAATTTACTCTAAGATTTACTAAAGAAACCTATATTTATTGTGTTCTTTCTTTTTGACAGTAGATGAGATACCAAACAAAAGTTATAGAAATGAGAGTAAATGTTGGCATTTTTCCTCTTATTGTATATATTGTTAGGTTTGTGCCTATACAAGAGGACTCACTTTAATATAAAACCCACATTAACAAGATTTCAAAACAGAAAATAAAGAAGTTAAAGCTTCTCATCAGTTTCATATAATCATGATACATCATAGTCTGTTCTTCTCAAGTTTAACAATGTAAGCCAAGGAACACTAACCTAACATGATGATATTTACTCAGCTAATACATATGCAAATTTCCTCAACCTTCCTCTGAGGAAGCTTTAAACTGTCAATGTTCATCATGGGTATATTTTTTTCTGTAAATGATGCATTTGCAAACTGCTGAAAACACAAAGCTGAAAGGATAAACTACCAACCTAATCCCACCACAGAGAAGTGTTGAAAATATACAATGTGAATTACTCTCCTTTACCCCAGCCCCAGCCATTTCCTGCTGATCCTCACCAAACACAATGCATTGTTGTACAGAAGTTCCTATCTGTACATCCTGGCATTCTTGGTCTCATATACACATAATACTCTGTGTTGGCTTTCTAGGGCTGCCATAACAAAGTGCAATTAATTGGGGGCTTAAAGCAACAGACATTTATACTGTCACGTTTCTGGAGGCTGGAAGTTTGAAATCTAGATGTCTGCAGAGTCATGCTTCCTTGGAGGGCTCTGGGAAGGCATCTTTTCCTTTCCTCTCTTAGGTCCTGGTATTTGCTCTTGGGTACCTCTTTGACTTGTAGATGCACCACTTCAATTTCTGCTATTATAACTGCATGTCATTCTTCTTCGTATGTCTGTGTCAGCTCTTCTTATAAAGACATCATCATTTAGGATCTAAGGCCCACCCTGATTGAGTATGATTTCATCTCAATTTAATACATCTGAAAAGATGCTATTTCCAATTAAAGTCATATTTTGGGGTTCTAGATAGGCATGGCTTTGGGGGGCAGGGCACTATTCAATCCAGTACATATTGCATATCTGTACGTACATGCCCATGTTTACTATTGTTGCATAATTCAGTTTAATTCCATCTCCTTTTAAAGAAATTCAAAGAAATTGGTCCCTCAATATTATTTAAGTCTTCATGGGACTCCTCAATGAAGAAAATCACATTAGGCAAAACAGTGCAAAAAAAGAAGCCATTAAACCTGCAAATTAGATTATAGGACAGTTAGTCATTAGTTTCCATTGACAAAGATTTTCTCCTTGACCAAACTCTAGTCAGGGTCCTCCGAGTCCTTCTTTATAACAAGGCCTTAACATTGGCCTCTAAAGACTTGAATAAAACACTAGCATAGTCTCTAACAGCTCAAGGCCACATCCTTAGGATGACCCTATCCTCCCTTAAAATATGCCTCCCAAAGGAACTCAGGGCCGCCAAAATAATTTGCCACTTGTCTAGCCAACATGTGAAGAGAGTCTCTGTCTTCCAGCCTCTGTGGGAGGGGAAATGCCTAATTTCAATAAGAGCCAGTTAACAAACAGGTGAATTTCACTTTTCTGACTACTGAGCCCTCACTCACCTGGTCTCCTTATTACCCCAATCTTCCTTTAAAACTCTCAGTTACCTCTGTACAAGGTTCAGTTCATACTGGGCTCTCTTCCCAGTTACAAAAGTATTACTGATTAAAATCTGTCCTTACTACTAAAACTGTGGGGTTTGGCTTTATTTATCTTTTTTTATTATTATGGTTATGTAATAGTTATACTGTGTGCCTACACAGCACATAGTATCTTTATAGTGATTTTCACATTGTATTGAAATTATACGCCTGACTATATCTACAGCTGGATTATGAGCTACTTATGGATAGTAGCTACATCACATATTTCTGAACTGTCAAGGTTTGATACGGTGGTCAAGATATAGCAGGTATTTAGTGAAAGTCACAGGTTGAGCTCAAACTGGAATTCAAACATATCTGGAACACTGATGAGTTAATCTCAGGTTTATCTGCATAATCAAATATCTCGTTTACTTGCAAGATCAAAGGTTTCTTTTTTAAGGAAATCAGAAATCAATGAGACAAACTACCCAGAAAAAGAATTCACCAGAGTGGCAAGGGATTCTGAACATAAGACTAGATATTTCACTTGGATATGTTCTGTATGCTAGCCCCTTTTTGACAAATAATTCCTACAGAATGTAGAAAAACTGTGTTTGATTTAAAAGAGGTATTTCACTAAAAACTGTAAGTTGTGGGAGCATAAACAGCACAATTTGGCTAATATTTGACACAACATGCCAAAAAGAAAGGATGCATCTTCTCCTTACTTCATGCGCCTGTGGCTCCAGATTTCTGCCACATTGAGAAATACCTATACTTAAGAGTGATAAGAGTGATGAACTTATTGATAAACATGAGTGAGATGCCCTCAGCTAAGTTCCAGGCATACTTAGAAGGCCATTTAAATGATCTACACAAAATTCCAGCTGACATTGACTTTCTATAAGTCCATTAGTATTGATGGGTGAGTGGGAGTTAGAGAAATGTGGGTTACACAGACTAAAATGGAATGTGTTACACTACAAACTATTGATTTAAAAGAGGAGAATGGAGAAATTTTTTAAAATGGATCACGTTATAAATTTTAGATGGAATTCTAAGGTTTAAAAACTTAGCTAAGTAACCTTACGAGGACTTTTCAAACTTGTATTTGAAAAGAGTTACTGTAAACACATACAAGTTCATAAAGAGCTTGGAAAGTGTCATAATTTCCAACCTGTTAATGCAAAGCAAATCTCTGGTGACTGATAAACATAGAAATAGATTTTTTTTAATGAAAAGGCTTTACTGATATAAATTATTCCTTATGTTCTCCCAAATGACAAATCTGAATTCATGAGCATTATTTAACAACAACAAAATAAATGTGTTTTGTTAGATTTTTTGGGTCTAGTTACAAACCTACACTATCTTTAGACTTCATGAAACTAACATTTAGGATCAAATGTAAATAGCTACAGAAACTCATAAAATTTATTGAAATTATATTCTTAACTTACTAGATTCAAAAATTTAATGCAAAAACCAGTTAAGAAAGTTCTAAAGAATTTTTTTTTCTGAAGATTTAGTTAATTATAATCTCCCGTCAGAGAAAATTGCTTTCATTTATGCCTTACAAAAGTTTGACTCTTTGTGTGTGTTGTTCTATATTCCTGTATGGTTAAGAGTTTAGCGGCACAATGTGAAGCTAAATCTTCTGAGGAAAGCATTTCAAAGTTTAATATTATTACCTGCAGATTTAAATCACAATCATTTCCTAAGAGCTTCACATTTATTTCCATACTCTTTTAGGCAAATTACCTAACCCAATGTTTGAATGAGGGAAAACAAGATATGGAAAAGACAAGGAAGGACAAACTTAGCAAAGATCTTCCTCATACAGGAGAAAAATCTCCCTTTTTCCATGGATGGCCATCCCCGAAATGGTGTTTCTCCAAGGAAGTAGTAAAATGGGGTTACCAAAATGTAGGCATATGTGTCCTGCCATTTAGTTAACTACTATTTTTCTTCAACTCAGCTGTTACTTTCTTAGGAAATACTTGCCTATTCTGTGTGACTATATTATGTTCTTGAATATTATTCTCTTATAGCACCATGTTGTCTTTAGAAACACTGATCACAGTGATAAAAACAATATAAAGCTGAACTTCAGAAAGACAGATGTGGGTATATGCTTGCTTACATTGTAGTTGCACCTCTTAGTTGAATAAACAAAAGAATAAATGATTCAGTCCTTGTCAAATTTTGTATCCAGTACACAGTTCCCAAATTACTCAGTGTAGACAAAAATAGACATCAGGCCGTACACAATTAGTAAATTAAAATAGTTGACACACACACACGGTCCCCACATTTATCAGCTCACCTGTAGAGACAGCCTGACCATGCTTATGTATACGTATCAATATGTCAGTACTTAGCCAAAAATACTGGCTTGGCACATGTCTCTTTTGCAATTATAAGGAAAGATAAAGAAGGCTTATGCTTACGGAAAATAGTCTGCACCATAGCACTGAATCATGAGCCTGATCAATATCTTTACTTTTGCAGAGGGAGGAAAAGAGCAGTACATTTTTGCTTTTAACACCATGCCTTTGGTGCACAGTTCATTGAAACCCCATTAGAGTGATGTGTCTTTAGAATAAATTAGAGCTCAAGCTCTAAGAAATAATTAAACCACAAGCTTCTTTATCCCATTTTCTTGTGGACATGCCAACTGTATTTGCACACATGCTGTTAGGGTAAAGTACCCATGTGAGCATTCATGGAAGTGAACCATCCACCCCTAAAACACTGTAAATTTGAGTGTGGCTTTATTGTTACACTGCAGTACCAGACAGAACCTTGTCTGAGGTGGAGAACAAAATAAGTTCAAATGGCACCTTTGCGAACTTTTTGAATTGCTCAAAGCATAATAAAGTACAGTTATTGACTCCAGTTTTGGAGAAAAAAATGTTTAGCTCAATGTATAACTAATTTTTAAAGTACTTTAAAGTATAGGTTGATTTTTAAAACCATTTATGAAGATGTATTCTAAAACGCGTATGAATTTCATTGAGGTGAATAAGAATATTTTAATACGAAAGTAAGCAACCCCCCCCCATCCACCTCAATAGGCAACCTCGAAGTTTATGGCCATGTAGTACGGTTTCCAAAAATCACCAATTTTGCAATTTTGAGTGAGAAATATAGGGATTTCCCCACATATGGGTTTGGTACCTTGCCTGTGAATTTGTAGTCCCACTCGGTACCCAGAGGTAAAGCAGAGTGGTTATAGAGCGAGGCCAATAAAATTCAGCTTGCTTTAGTTAAAAAAAGAAAAGAAAAGAAAATTTGAACGATTTTTTTTCCTGTAGTAACTTTGCATTCCATTGGAATCAGTGTGTGAAGAATTTGATATCAATGAACAATTATGATAGGATTCGTTTTTTGCATTTTTATCATATGCTAGGACTTTTTGTACAATAACCATATTACTCAATATAATACACTCATTCTAATGTTGAAAAGATTTAAATTTACAGACATACATTTATCTGCACAGTATCACACAGCCAATTGACCTTTGATTCAAATGCAGATTGGGCTTATTCAAAACTTGGCTTTTTCCTTTTTCTTCATTATTTATCAAATATCCAGATAACTAATGCTACCTTCCAATTGTCAAAATTATTGCAAGTCTGGATTTTTAAATATGGAACTCTATCTAAAATATATTAAGTAATTCCTTTTATTCTTGAACAGTTGCTATCAAAATAAATTCTACCTTTATGGCTTAATGGTCCACTTTAGGAACAAAATGGTCCTCATTAGGGAATTCTGTGTTGCATATTATAACACAGTGATGCACTGATGGGCTATTTGTGACAGTGGAAATGCTTGCTCATATGTCAAAGAGTCTATGGCTACTCTATTTTTGAATTCTCTTTTCTGATTTGCTAAATTGTTTTTCGTTTTTCGTCCTTCTTATCAGGCTGCTGGTTGTTAATTTGGGTTCTTGTCTATTTGTCTAACTCTAGGTCGGATGGCATTTTCTAAATACATCTCCCGAGAGATCTTCTAATTTATAAAAGTAATTAAGCTTTTAGTGGAGCGCTACTGGACTCCACCTTCTAAAAAGAAGGTGGGTGTTCTAACACAGATTTTATGATGTGTGTGTGTATTTATGTGTTCATGTGGTTGTGTGTTTGATGAGCCTTTGCTAAGTAGACTCAGTTTCTCAGCTATGGTCTCAATAATTAAATTTTCCAGACCAGTGATCCACAGATAAAAGAGGTATTACTCTAGTTAAATATAAAAATTATTTGAGTGAAATGTATATATCCAACACAAAGTTATTGTTTTAAAAATCATGAAACAGCCATATGCTGAAATACTATGTAGCAATTATAATAATTTTTAACAAGACTACTAAGATGGGAACAATTTCAAACATTTTATACTACAAATTCAGTGCCACTGTTTTATAACACCAATTATGTAAATATAATATGAACATAAGATACAGTAAGATACATTGTTATAAAAATGACACAGGTTATTATTGGTTATTAGGGTTAAGAATCAGAGGTCAATATTTATCCAGAATAAATAAGCTAAAAAATAGTTGTAGAACTATTACAGAAATACAAAGACAAATGACATATAAAATAAAAATAAGCACTAAAAATGATTGTTTCTTGGAATATAACTGGGGAGTAGAGAAGGGTGTTTTCTGTTGTTTTATTGCCATTGTCTTATCTCCTTGACTTTAAAACGATGTGAATATATTGTATGACACTGATGAAACTAAACTAAATAGACTAGAATAAAATAAACTATCTGAAGAGATAGCCTTACACTGCAATTTTATCAAAGAGCATCAATCACTAACACAATGATCCTTGCTTAGAATTTCTCAGAGGGAATGATTCCTACCACAAAACATTGGCATCAAAATGAAAATGCACCTTTCATAAAGCTGTAAGAACAAATGCATCTTTGGGCTTTGTTACAAAACCTCATACAAATTACACATTTAACTAAATAGCACACTTTTTCATCCTAATATCAATGGGTCAATACTTTCTAATAATATCAAATGATATATAGAAACAGCTTTCTTTTCAAAAGGGATGTGAAAGCTACACTGATATTTGTGAAATATTTCTTCTGTCAACATCTTTTAATGATTTTCATTAAGGTAGAGTTTCTATTTCAATGGATCATCATTTTCAAACAGGTTTTCCATTAAGGCAGATGTTCTAGTTCAGATGCATTCCAGCTCCATTTTATTACTGATTTTCTGTGCTAATGTTTTATGAGACCAAAGAAATGAAAACCCATATTTCTACAATTGAATGACAAATAGCTTAGGATATGGTGAATAAAGGAAAATGTGCTTAAATGTTTAACTTATTATGAACAATAATATTCTACTGTCTTAGTCACTTTGGGTTGTTACAACAAGTACCATAGACCAAGTGGCTTATAAACAACACATTTATTTCTCATAGTTCTGAAGGCTGAAGTCTGAGACCAGGGTACCAATATGTTTGGGTTCTGGTGAGGAGACTCTTCTGGCTTGTAGCCTGCCATCTTCTCCTTGGCAGAAAAACAGCTAGAGAGCTCTTTGGGGTCTCTTTTACGAGGTCACTAATTATATTCATGAGGGCTTCACCTTCAGGATCTAAATTATCTCCCCAAATCTCCACCTTCTAATAACATCACAATGGAGATTATGATTTCAACATACGAATTTTGAGGGGCCACAAGCATTCAGTTCATACATCTACAGATGACAGCATCTCTATTAAGCCTTTATATTGTCACAAATAACACAAGCAACTTAATATATGCAGACTGGTCACTTCTTTTCTCCTTTTATTCTGACGTAAACTTTGTCTTTAAGACAGAGAAAGAATGAACATGAAGAAGTATGTTCAGACCTTTGACAAGACATAAAATGGTTCTTCCTTTTAGATTATGGGACATATTTATCAAAGAAAGCATTTCTGATATTTTATTATACTATAGTAATGGTAAACTAATTTGCCAGAATTGTATTCAAAAATTACAAAAGAACATTTTACTGAGATATTAGGAAATGTTGTGAAAGTATGAAAATTACAAATAACAAAAATGTATAAACTTTTGAATTATGTATTAATGAAACTATCTGGTTTGAAATGAAGCTGTTAGATTGATAACTATATAAGGTACATTTAATGTTAGGAAGATCAAGAAGCAAGAAATGTTTTTGTTGTAAAACATAAATAACCAAAACTGATCCAAGTAGAAATTGATTAGAAATACCATAAAATGGGTTAGAAAAGTAAATAAAGCTAACTTTAAAAAAGTAAATAGATCTAGGATATCTTAATACTGAGTTTTAGTAAAAGAGTGACAAATAATTCAAATGCTAATACATTGTTTTAACAAATATTTAGTGAGCCTTTCTCTATATCACATAGTGAATTGCCGAGACTGCTGCAGTGAAAAAAACAAAAATCAAGAAGCCTCTGTTGATAAAAGCTTACAATTGACAGTAGTCTGCAGTACGGAAAGAACAGTCAATTTGAGAGCTGTTAAATTAATTTAATTTTATGATTTTCATTTAATTTTACAAATTTTTACATTTAATTTTACAAATTCCAGCATCAGTTTTATACCAAAATGGAATTCAGCAATAACCCAAAGCAGAATATATTATTAGAAAGGTTATTCCACAGATGAAATAATACAATATAAAAGATGATTATATATTGGAAATTGTATATTCATAATTTATTGCATCAAAAAACTTAAGAATAATCCAATAAGATCATGACAATTGCTTGCAAGTCATTCCAAAAATTTTGCAGCCATTTTAAAAGTAAACTATGAATGGAAGGAATTGAAGAAACCAATTTAAACATGAGACATTATTCTTAATATTAGAAACTGATAGAGATTCACTTTTTAGCCATTGTATTTCAACATTTTCCTAGAGTTTCCAGTAAATGGGCTAAGTCAAGAAACACTGAAAAATAAGCATTTAAAACATAATTCCACACCTGTAAATAAAAAGGCCAGTAAAAATATAAACAAAACTATTAGAATAAGAGAATTTGAGTAAGTGTGTCAATGCCAAATAAATATACCAAAGTTTTCTCTTCAAATACCATCAATAAACAGTGAGAAATAAAGATAATAAAATATTCCATTCAAATAGACACAAATGCATGCTATATTCTATAATCACAAAAATTATTGAGAAATACTATATGCCCCTAAGTACTTTAACCTTAATAAATTATTTTATCTCCATTTTAAACATGATGAATGTTTCATTCTAATCTTATTTTTTTTAGATTGTGAGAAATACATTTCAGTGAGGTTAAATTGTGTATCCAAGAACAAATAGCTAATTAGGGGCAGAAATGAGTTTCAAATCCTCTACACTCATAATTAGTACATTTTTCTGGCTTTCTAGTTTGTCTTTGGGTCTAAATTGAACACAAAAATATAGAAACTCTTTGCAATTTGTTTGAATATTGAATGTTAACATTTTTTCAGAATTAGTTACATAAACTATCATGAGGTTCATGTGAAAAAATGTTACCCCAAAATATCCATTAAAATTAAATGATAATAAGTGAAGATGTCCTTTTATACCACATATTAGAGTTTATGATGAAACATTTTCATCACATGAAATAGTGTTTAAATATTTATAGACATATTTATCACACCAAATTTATTGGTGAACTAGAAACAAAAATTCATTCTGATACCAACCTTGATGCATTTTTTCAAAAACAATCTCCTTCCCTTATATTATTTATAATACCATCTTGGAAAATGATTTTGATTGGCAATCAATCAGTTACCAAGGAGCCACTTCAATAGTTTGGCCTAGGCAGCTATAAATTATTTCTATTTATAGCAAAACCAAAAATTCTCTCTTTTCTTTATTTTTACTTTTTTGTCCTTAGGAAAATCAACAGTTTTCCATGAATATAATTATGACTCTTACAACGCCCATGCTCCCTTTTTCCTTGTGAAAAGAAGAGTTTTCATATAAGAAGATATGAATGGACATTTACATGTCAACTATAATAAGCTGGCATAGGCTTCCGTATTTCAAGTGGCTTCAAATCAAAATACTGATTTAAGTTATTATTATTGTCATTTTACAAAGGAGAGTTTGAGTAGTTTTGCCAAGGCCACATAGCAAGTAACTGATAATTCTAAAATTTAATCTGTTGTCTGCTTGACACAAAAGACTTTCTATTGCACTCTCAGGAATAGGAAGATTTTTATCTCAATTTAATTGGTGTGTAATTCATCTCATTGAATAATTTGTAAAATTAAGATATTTAAATTTTTAAATTTAATATCTTGGTGAGAAAAAAAGTATTTCTTATATACAGGACAGTGATAAATATTAAATATTAATTTGTGATCATTAGTGAGAGTGATAATTTAACTATTTTAAGCATTGAAGAGTCACTGAAAACTAATAGAAGGTTATATAGTTTCTTAAATAATTAATCAGAGTGCAGACAGTATGACAAAAGTTTTTTTCTTCTTAACATATTGCTTTTTGTAATCATAAAAATAATTTAAAATTACTGCTGATGTTAATTACATGAAATTTAGAGAAATATTTAGAAAATATGAGGAGCAAAATCCAGAATTAGCAGAAATTCTACTATTCAATGTTAACTATAAAATGTATATTTTCAGATCTTTTTTTTTAATTATTATTATTATTATACTTTAAGTTCTCGGGTACATGTGCATAGCGTGCAGGTTTGTATTTAGAGATTTTAAGATTGCTATACAAAGTTTATTTTTGATTAATTTTTGTTATATCCTAGTATATGAATATATGATTTTAAGTAAGGCTATACTATATAAAGTTTTTCCTTTTTTTTTTTTTTTTCAGTTAAACACTCTTTTTTTTTTTTTTTTTTAGCAATTTTGTATAATTTCATGAAACATTTTTAAACTGGTCTCAAGTCACCACATTGATTATTTAATTTTACAAATTCCCAAACATTAGATATTTAATTTTTTTTGAATTATTGCAACAACAAAACAGCTATTTTTTATATTTAGGAAAACTTTGCTCCATCTCAAGGTGTTTTCTTAGAATAATTTTTTAAAACAAAATGTGAAGCTGAATTAATACATATGATACTATCAAGATTCTTGATTCATATTACTAAACTGTGGTCCTGAAAATATGAAATAATTTATAATCACACCAATAATATATACATGAGAATATAAATTTTTATGACATAAGATACAGCAATTGGAGTAACATTTTAAAATATTAAATAGAGAAATTTCACTTTATAATAAGGTATGTATTAAGATTCTCCAGAGAAACTGAACGCATAGGATATATATAGCTGTATATAAGAGGAGGTTTATTGGAGGAGTTGGCTTATGTAAATTATGGAGGCCAGGAAGTTCCACGATATGCTGCCTGCAAGCTGGAAGACCAGGAAAGCTAGTGGTATAATTAATTCAGTTTAGTCTCATTCTCATTTCATTCCTGAGAATGAGACTGGGTGTCCCTGGTGCAAGTCCTTGAGTCTGAAGACATGAACAAAGAGAGGAGCTCTGATGTCCAATGGCAGGAGAATCGTCACTTTTTGTTCTATTCAAGCCCTTAATAGATTGAAAGATGCCTATCCACGATGCTGAAGGCAGATCTTCCTTACTCAGTCTACAGGTTCAAATGGTAATTTCTTCAAATGAATTCAAATGCTAATTCGAATTTTATCTTTGATTGGCTCTCATTCTTATTGGGAGGGGGGAAGGAATCAATAGTTGGAGTATCACAGGTATATGCTACTATGATGGAAGATACATGCCATTATCCATTTATGACAGAACTATATAAATGAACTGGAATATAGACTATGGTCTCTAGCTAATAAATAATGTATTAATATTGGTTCATTGATTGTAAGAAATATACCACACCAATGCATCAGTGCAAGATGATAAAAACAGGCAAAATTATATGACAGGGAGGTTTTTCAGGGGAGAGCAAGTATACGGTAATTTTTTGTACTTTTTACTGAATATGTCTGTAAACGTAAAACTGTTCTTTTGAAAGAAAAGATCAAAAAATGTATTTATTTTTGTTTCACATACACACCAAGAACAAGAGTCACATTTTTGCACTTTTTTTGTATTTGGCTAGGAGTGACACAAACATGAACTCTAAAAACAAATGAAAATATGATACTGATTAAAGAAGTAAAAAATGGTTTTACTATTAAAATATAGAGAATATGTGTTTGGGGCCAGGTGCAGTGGCTCACGCCTATAATCCCAGCACTTTGGGAGGCCGAGGCGGGCGGATCACCTGAGGTCGGGAGTTCCAGAACAGCCTGACCAACGTGGAGAAACCCCGTCTCTACTAAAAATACAAAATTAGCCAGGTGTGGTGGTGCATGCCTGTAATCCCAGCTACTCAGGAGACTGAGGCAGGATAATTGCTGGAACTCAGGGGGTGGAGCCGAGATTATACCATTGCACTTCAGCCTGGGCGACAGGAGTGAGACTCTGTCTCAAAAAAAAAAAAAAAAGATAAAAAAAAGAAAACATGTTTTTGGAGGAATTTCATTGGCCAGCAGTTCTTGAGTAAGAGAACACTATTATCCACTCATCAGTTGTGAAACAGAGGTGGAAATTATAACCAGTGCCTAAAGATTGTGTATAACTTGAAAGCTACCTTAAATCATCCACTTCTCTGTAATGAAAATACGTATTATGTGAATAAGTTCATTCCTGAGGTAGAGAAAAGGGAACGTTGAAAACAACTTGAGCAAAAGTGAAAAACTGGAGATGATTATTTTGTGAAATTAAAGCATAATACCTTTTTTATTAGACAAGTTTATTTCTGGGTGGGAAGTTTTAAACAAACATCAAAATGTCTTCTAAGAAATATAAAATACAACATAGTGGCAGCCGAGATATCTTGGCTAAAAGTACTCTGTCTCCTCAAATGACACTAAGACTTTATTTCATCTGATTCTTTTGTTCCCTCATGCTCCTTGGAAGTGGTACTAGAGTTGAACTTTTGTCCCCAAACATGTACAGCCTTCTGTCTTCTGGGTATATGGTAGAACTTCTTTTTTTATTTATACCATTTAAAGCTGGCAATGGCAAAAATTCTTCCTTTGGCCAATGGAATCTGATTGGAAATAATATGTATTATTTCCCAGAAGAGACTCTAAAAGCAGATATGTGATTTGTTCATTTTCTGCTTCCTGCTTCAGCAATCATGGAGGCATTGGAGACAGAGCTTCCCTCAGTTTGCATCCTTGAATCAGGATAAGGTAGAAATGTGGCCACAGCTGACCAATAATAGATGCACAGATTAAGCCATGAATCAATCTATATTATTACTATTGCTATGAACTATAAAACCTAGAGAGTTTTTATTTACATAGCATGAGCTACCTATTCTGACTTAAACCATGCTATTTATAGGACTTTAGCATTATTTGGACTGTTTTGACTCTGTCTCTATACTAACCCACTTGAAGAAAAACCCAATTTCTCTTTTTGTTTTATCTGATATAAAATTTGGAAACATCAATATAAAATTGTAATAAAAAATGAAAACATTCCATTTCATTCCCCCCAAATTATTTGGTTAATTTGACCTTTGATTATGCCACATTTTTCTACTCAACTTAAAGTGGGAATGCTTTATTGAATCCTTCTTTTCCAATCTAGAAAAATTTGGCCTCCAATTAATTACTATTGTGGGCTCCCTTCTGAAGGAAAAAGTTAGAAGAGGTTAGTTAACAGAAAAGCACTGGCCTATTAACCAATTAATCAGCCACACTGTAAATTCTGTTAATTGACAATTTATAAGCAGTTAGAGAGCAAAACTAGGATGCGTATATATATACAAATGAGTATTTCCAAAATTTCTAGGGATGCAAGTACTTGCCTAACTGTGACTATTAACATCTTGGAATCTGTATTTAGGACTGGTTGTGGTGGCTCATGCCTGTAATCCCAACACTTTGGGAGGCCGAGGTGGGCAGATCACTTGATGTCAGGAGTTCGAGACCAGCCTGGCCAACATGACAAAACGCCATCTTTACTAAAAATACAAAAATTAGCCAGTGTGGTGATGCACACCTGTAATCCCAGCTACTCAGGTGGCTGAGAGAGGAGAATCACTTACACTCGGGAAGTGGAGGTTGCAGTGAGCTAAGATCATGCAACTGCACTCCAGCCTGAGAGACTCCATCTCAAAAAAAAAAAAGAATCTGTATTTATACCACCACTTTTTCCAATCCTAATATCATCACATATTGTATGAATTACTTAAGTCCTCTGGCCCTCCGTTTCTTTATCTGTAATTATCTCATCAAGGCATCTGGTCCAGAAAATATTATTAATATGTTTAAATTATTCACCACGGAAATTTGTATATAAGTAATCAACACATAATTGTTCGGTTTGCTTGCTCAATACATAATTATTATTATTTATACTGCTTCTTGCTTTTAACTTTTTGGAAATCATGGTATCATTTCCTCAAAGCTGTTTTTCAATCAGTATTCAGCATTAGATGTAAAACCACTTATTAAAAATTTGCCTTTTAAAACAGTGGGGGAAAACCAGACGTCAGAATTAATGGTATGCATGACTGATACCATTGGGCTGATATTTGGCACTTGATAAATGTCTTCTGAATGAATGGATGAATGGTGAATTAATTAGTTCAAGTCAGAAAATCTTTATTGAGTATCAACCCTTTGCTCATGCCAGAAATAGAAGTAGAGGTCAAGAACTGGAACAGAACAGGCAAAGCTAGCCAGGGCCTGCCTGGAGAGCCCTGGCTTGAGATTGCTGATGAAAACATACAATGACTTAAAGCTTATTAGCAAACCTAATGTTTTTGTTGAATGTAAATAACCTAAGAGGGTTTACTCTGTAAACTTTTAATTTGTGAATCCATAGATAATTTTGTCCTACACATCTGACATATAGAATAAATTTAAGTGCAGAGAAGTTAAATGACTGACCTGGAGCTATGAGATGATTTGATAACTCAACTAGAAATGTAAAACCCTAGGCTTTCCAAATCCAACTAACTTTGTGAAGATGTTCTTAACTAAATTCAGTGCTAACCAGATAAAATGAAGCCTTCTAGGAAAAAATATTTAAGACCCATATATACTGCATAAAGAGATTAGATTGACACAATATAGTGAACACTTTGGTAGGTCATCAGACCACAAGAACAGTTATAATATTAATTTAGTAAATGAGCTCCCAGAGACCTACAGGCGTTAAAACACCTTAAAGAAAGACATACATATACTCACAAAATAACGTATGCATTTGACAGACTTCTCTGGTAAGTTTATACCAATGAGTCTCACACAGATGGCTATGTGCTATGTAAGTTACAGTTTTAACTACAGTTTTATTTTGAGTTTAAAATCTATGATCTTAGAACCATAAAATGCATGAACCTGTATATTGAATTCTCTTCATTAACTTGGAGAAAGTGTCAAGTCTGATATTTTAAAGTGCTTGTTGGGCAATAAAGGACTGTGAAGCATCTAAGAAAGCCAGATCAAGGAATTCTATTTGCAGTCCCAGTCAATTGGCTCACATAGACAACATCCACAAATAGACAGGTAAGAGCCACTATCCAGCAACAGAAACTGGTGTGGCTTGTCAGTAACTACTTTAACAACCTTTCTAGGTCACAGCATGATCATTCATTCTGACCTCAAATCTGGGATTTCATGACTTTCTTGACTGACTGTGTATTCATTCATTCAGCAAATATGTATTCGGTAACTGTGGTGTATCAGGTTATATGATTTGTGCTAGGGATACAAAATATGTCAACATTAGACCTTCTCTCAATAAATAGAAAGTCTCATGGAGAGACAAATACCTAAGGAAATAATTATAATACCTTGTGAAATGTGTTATAATAGAGGTTAAGTACAAGGTCTTATAGAAGCAGAGGAACAGGGCAATTAATTCCAGAGAAGAAAATCACAGAAAGACTAATGTAAATGCTGGTAGTTGAGGGGGCCTCGAGGATAAGATTACCTGGGAGAGAACACTGGCTGAAAAAGATAATAAATGGGCACCAACTCAGAAAAGTGTGTGGCATATCTGAGAAACCAAGCAGTTTATTGCATTATCTCCCTCTTACTGATATGAGATATGAATATCATTTGTCGAATGTGGGTTTAATATTAATATTTGACATAATTAATTTTGAAATACCTTTGAGATTTAAAAGGGTGGAACCTGAATCTAAAGTAATATTTTCTTTCTCATTCATGTAATTAGAATAGTCCAGAAAGACTAGCAGTCTGGTTTTCATTTTATGATTCAGGCTTTAAGCAGCACATTTAAATTTGAAAAGTAAAGTAGAAAGATGTCTGCCATACCAAAATAAACACAAATATTCTTAGCATTGTTTAAAAGTTATCACAAAAATATAACAATTATCAGTCAAACATCTTATTCCATCAGAAGTAATTGCTTCAAGGAATGCCACTATTTTGAATTATTACTACCAGAATATAATTTTAACTTTGAGACATTGTATAGTTTTAATTAAATTTCATCAAGCCACCATATAAATTTGACTTCAAAACTCCTCACAAATCTATGTCCCTATAAGTGTATTAAAGCTAATTAGAAAAAGATAGATAACACTAATTTCCTCAGTAATCAATGATAAAAATTGGTCAATAGAAACCACATTAATGCTGAAAACATGAAGCAACATAGACACTTTTTTGGTGTTTGTGATAAGGAAGGAGACCATTATTACTCCTGCTGCCCTCCTCCCCCCCGCCTTGCCTAGTTCACAAGACAGGAGAAAAGAGAGAGAGAAACAAAAGTAAGATAAATAGCCAGATAACCTTGGCACCACCACCCAGTCCTAGGAGTTAAACAAAGTAATAATAATATCATCAACCCCTGGCCTAAACTACTTGTGTTATCTGTAAATTCCGGACACTGTATGAAAAAAGCATTGTAAAATTTTTGTTCTGTTAGCTGATGCATGTAGCCCCCAGTCACGTTTCCCACGCTTGCTCGATTTATCACGACCCTTTCACGTGGACCCCTTAAAGTTGTAAAACTTTAAAAAGGCCAAGTATTTCTTTCTCGGGGAGCTCGGCTCTTAAGAGACGAGTCTGCCGACGCTCCTGGCCAAATAAAAAACCTCTTCCTTCTTTAATCTGGTGTCTGAGGAGTTTTGTCTGTGGCTCATCCTGCTACAGTATTAGTCCATTCTCACACTGCTGTAAAGAACTGCCCAAGTCTGAGTAATACAGAAAGGAAAGAGGTTTAATTGACTCACAGTTCTGCATGGCTGGGGAGGTCTCAGGAAACTTACAATTATGGCAGAAAGCAAAGGTGAAGGAAGCAAGACACCTTGTTCACAAAGCAGCAGAAGGGAGAATGAACTCCGGAAGAACTACCAAACACTTATAAAACCATCAGATCTCGTGAGATCTCACTCAGGATCATGAGAACAGCACAGAGAAAACTGCCCCCATGATTCAATTACCACCACCTGGTCTCTACCTTAACATGTGGGAATAATGGGGATAACAATTCAAAATGAGATTTTGGGTAGGGTCACAGACACACCATAGCCGTGTTCTTATTAAAAAAAAAAAAAAAAAAAAGCTAATTTATAAAACAGAATTAAATTGAATACCTTCTATTTGGAGGAAGAAATAATAGACTATTTTCTATTTGAAATGAGTTGTATTATAGAATTCTCAGTCTGCATGAAAACAGGCTGATTAGTGGTGTATTTCTTTGTTCTTTACTTAGATTAAATTAAGCAATTGTTTAAATTATTAAAATATTTGGTCTGTTATTTTAATACTGAAATTTATATCATTATGATAATATGGAAAAAATAGATCCAAGCCCACAAACAGAACTTTTCCAAATTAATAAGAAAAAATCATCTTTAGCTAAAGATGCGTGGAAAAAAGAAAAATGTATATATACACACACACACACATAGATATATATATTTTTCTATTTAAATCTCAGTAAATTTTAAAAGCACTGCACTTAAGAAATAAAACAAAAGCAACAACAATATGTAGCTCAGAACTATGTTGAATTCTCAGATTTCTTGATATAAGGTATGCCTTTTATTTAGAGTATATCTTCCAGTTAACAGGACCTGTTTCATCACTTAAATGGTTCTCATCACCTTTAAGAGTGATGAATTTGAACATTAAGGATGTGTTGTTAAACATCACATTATTACCTTCATAACTATTATTAGTCAACATTTGTGAAGTGCCTATTATGTATTAAGTATATAGATGTATTTATTCAGCCATTTATATGTACACAACCAGTTTATGTTGAACCATGTCCTTTTGGGTTTTTATCAGTTTTATTTTTTATTGGACTTTTGACCTTATTTTATAAAATATCCGGGGCAACACCATATAAAATAGTAACTATTGAAATTTTCACGCTGAAAACAATATGTAAAGGAAAATGAAGAGTAAAATGTAGCATTTATTTCAAAAATTATATATAATGCCAATTAAGACTAATTATGGTAAAAACTTAGATGGTAAATTTCTTCATTTAAACATATATTTAAGTTCTTCTTTGTGCTATCATTACTATGAAAATGTACAGCTTATGAGAAAAAATATTAAATTCTAGAGACAATGTATCTACCATTACTCCATTTAGAAATGATAATATTTTATGCCTATATACAAAAAATAAATTCAATATGCAAGAAGCATGTCTTTTCTGGAGAATCCTTACCAGCTTTCAGTTTCAAATATTGTATATTGCCTCTCATAAGATGCATAATAATATAAGATTAAACTTAAACTGGAAAAAATTTCATATTTTTTAAATAAAGATCACTATGCACATTTGAGATTTACAACATAATGTTATGGGATATATATAGAGAGAGAAATAGTGAAATGGTTACTATGGTGAAGAAAATTAACATATCTGTTATCTCACATAGTTACTCTATTTTGACCAGAGTGGCTAAGAATCTACTTAATTAATGAAAATCCCTAAACCAATACAATTTTATCAAATACATTCTTCATATTGTACATTAAATCACTCAACTTGTTGGTTTTATATGTCTGCAATCTCTTTTAAATAAAATTATTTTCCCATGCCTTGAGAAAACTTTATGAAACAACAGATTTTGGTATTTTCTATTGCATTTTGAAAAAAATGCAAAAAATAAATGCAAGATATTTAAAGGTAGAGAAATGAAATAGGTAAACATATTTTAAAATGAGAAAAGCCTGTGGATTTAAAGAGAACAGAGGCACTCAATTGATTTTAAATAGGTAAAAAATAAAAAGGAAGGATTTTTTTAAAAAGAGCAGTAAACAACTGCTATCCAAATGTTGCAGTCACTTTTCAGGGAGAAAAGCAGGCTGCCCTGTCACTCTGAGCCCCAGCTCTCCCATCTTTTGTCTGTTCACCAAATATCTTTCTGACTAGCTTTTCTGTATTTTCTGTAGGCAAAATAATGTTAGAAGAGTAGTCGTTGGCTTACCTTTATTTAGGATAGTTAAACAGTCCCTAGACATTTTTTATTTCCTCTTCTATTCTACAGCCCTTCTCCCCTGTTCTGTATTTCTTCAGGACTGTTTTGTTAACTTAATGAGATTCCCACTTTCCTGGAAAGAATGATGCTTATGCTTTATAGTACCATAACCCTAAAATGCTATTGTCTGTCTTATTAAGTAGAGTATTCTAGTACTAAATACCTTTATAACCCATTATTAAGTAACAACATATAAATAACCAAATAACAACATGTATTGTATGTTTATAAAAATGTTTGTAATATGATACATATATTAAAAAACAATATCCACAAATCCTATGAAGCAATATTCACTAATGTTTATATCATCTGTCTCTTGTCTGTCTTCCATATTAGGTACTCATTTGTTTTTCTTTTTTGTAAGAGGATGAAACTAATTCAGGGCACAGCAGTCTTCCAACATTCACGGAACACCCACCAAGAATCATGACTTCCTACTGAGAGAGTTATAAATGGCAATAGGGTGTCTGTTTGGTATTGGCAGGCTACTGCAGGAACATGGTGACTAAAGATTTTTGCTATGATCCTTGGCTGTAACCCTTTCTCCTGCTCACTTTGGTCGACATCTTTGTCTCTTCAGGAACTCTCTTTTTCTTACAACTAGTATAGAAAAATACTTTATCCTATGTCCTTACTAGATATCGAACTTCTACAATTTAAATGATTGTGTGATCATTCAGTCATTAACTTTAAGTTTCATGAACCTTAAAAGACATGCAAACTAATAGCAATCATGGAGAGGCTGGACAAGAATAAAGTGATTTTAAAAGCATCGTTTCTGAATGGTCAAACTGCCTAAAATGTTGCTTGTACAACCACTTACGAGATTGTACATAGATATGTCTGTATAAGGCCTGATTAAATGTGGAATGAATATTTACTTACATCATATTAAATTATTTTAATTCTTAATCTTACATTATATTCATTAAAAGGGATTTGGACAGTTTACATGAGTAAGTTGCAGAAGTTCTAATCTGAAAATATATAGTTTTTATAGTTGAATCAGTTTAATTAGTAACAGTTAACACAGTAAAATCAAATAGAGATACAAAATTGGAAGTTTTCTTCATTGTGAAGTGTTATGTGGAAATTTCCATAAAAGACTATCTCAAGGGCTCTAGTTACTGACAAGCAGAAATGGTATGTAGCCATCACCTACTCAGCTTGCTTACTGTTACCAGGATTCAATAGAAATATGAAGGGAGATAAGATCTTGGAGGGAAAATTTGTTTTTTGGTTGTTTATTTTAAACTAAGGTTTTGTTTCTTTGTTTTATTTTGTTTTCACCAAGTCAGAGAGTATGTCGCTATCCCAAGCTAAAGAAGATAAGAGGTTTTTAAGTGAAGTCCATTGAATTTTCTGAAGTCAAAAGGGATTTTGACACTAAAATAATGATCAGTTCAAATAAATTAAAGTTTTTTTCTTTTGTCTACAAAAGAATAAGAAATACATCAAATGAGAGTGAATATTATTATGGAAAAATAAGCCCCTTATAATTGCATTTCTTTAGGTCTTACTGTAATATTATGCATCAACTTTAAATATGTCAATTAACTTTTTCAATAGACATATTTTTAATCTACATAGAGTAATAAAATAGAAATACTAGAATCATAATGTGCTTATGATATAAATTAAGTATAAGTCAAATACCCATAAGAAAATATTCGGCCTTAGGAACAGTAACCTTTCAAATACAAAACTGTAAAAGCAAGTTATGGACAGAATACGTACTAGGTTGTATTGTCTTTGTGTGGAGGTATAGTGTGTGTGTGTGTGTGTGTGTCTCTGTTTGTCTGTGAACTTACAAGTGCTTGAGGTTTTTTGAAGCTAAAGACACTGTTCCTGAATGAAGAATAATTAGGGAGTTTATGTTCTCAAGAGCTTTTAACCATTTATTCCTTGAGTAAATTTCCTAATATAAATTGTATTCTTTTACTAATCACGTATCTTATATAAAAGAAACTTTAAGTAGCACATTCTCATACATACTTTTATAATAAAATTTACAAACAGGTTTTTTTTTTTTTTTTTTTTCTTTTTGAGATAGAGTCTCACTCTGTCACCCCGGCTGGAGTGCAGCGGAGCAATCTCGGCTCACCGCGACCTCCACCTCCCGGGTTCAAGCAATTCTCCTGTCTCAGCCTCCTGAGTAGCTGGGACTACAGGTGCCTGCCGCCCACCACACCTGGTAAATTTTTGTATTTTTACTAGAGACAGGGTTTCACGTTGTTGGTCAGGCTGATGTCAAACTCCTGACCTCATGATCTGCCTGCCTCGGGATCCCAAAGTGCTGGGATTATACCGCCTCATTTTTAATGTAAGTGTTATCTTGGTGTATTCAGTTCTAATCAATATCTCTCCCTGTAGTAGCTTTAACCATAAATGTCTGCAGAGTAAATTAATTTCATATTTCCATGAATAGCCATAATACTCATCATTCTGTTTGAGACATTCAGACAGTAATACTGACGTACATCCTAAAATTAATATTAATTCACCCGGTGGTGAGACATAAATTAAACTAAAATAAAATAATAAAGACAAATATGATAATTTTCTTTCCTTTTCTTTTTTCTTGAGATGGAGTCTCGCTTTGTCACCCAGGTTGGAGTGCAAAACCTTGGCTCACCAAAACCTCTGCCCCCGGTTTCAAGTGATATTCCCACCCCAGCCTACCAGGTAGTTGGGACTACAGGCACCTGCCATCATGCCCAGCTAATTTTTGTATTTTTAGTTCAGACAAGGTTTCACCATGTTGGCCAGGCTGGCCTCCAACTCCTGACCTCAGGTGATCGGCCTGCCTTGGCCTCTTAAAGTGCTGGAATTACAGGCACGAGCCACCGCGCCTGGCCTTAAATGTGACAATTTCCTAGATAAGTTATTAAAATATTTAGAAAGTTGAGAAAAATTGCCTTGATTTGCTGAAAGTATTCATATAATTAATTTCTAATTCCATTTGAGCTTACTATTTCCTATGTGGCTTGAGTGAATAGTATATATACAGTTGAATATAGTATAAATACTTTTGTATTCCCTAATTTAATATCATTCATTCAAAAATATTTAGTCATTTTTCCAATGAATAAAATATAAATTCATTAGAATATAACCTGAATTTTATTAATTTTACATTTATTTTCTGAAGAGTAAAATACTCTGAAAATATTCAGATGTCAGAAAGTATTTTCTTTTCTATGAAGATAAGGCAGCGTATGAAAAAAAACATCAATTGCTACCATAAAAAACAAGTTCTTTCTACACTGCCTGTTTATATCTATCACAAATTTTAATGGGTAAGTAACTGTCTCTATGAACTACATTTCTGGCCAGCTCCATCTGCTTTCATTTTCCAAGCAGCCTGGTGAAGCAAACAGAGATAAGGAGGTAATAAAATGTTTGACTGAATCACTACCTCTAGGGTACCACCAAATTGAAAGGCATGATGCTGATATTTAACACCAGAGATTAAAATCTAGAATTGTTTATTTGCAGGAGTTGAAGTTTCAGCATTCTCTACCAAAGTGAGAGCATTAACTAATGTACCTCAATAAGAGATGTGCTTCTGACATCACAATGCAAGTAATAAAATTGAAGTCATAAGAATCTTTAGCTGAAATTACACATTGAAAGACAGAGTACAGGTCCAGATGGTTCTGAAGAGTCAAGTTACAGTCTGAAGCACATATGATTTAAACAGTATATAATAACCTACAGGTATTGGCAAAAATTAATATTCGTGAAATTCAAACAATCATATAAGCTAAAATCATGGCAGCTGCTTAAGCAGGAAAAGATCCTGGCCTCATATTTATTTACTCGTCATAGATACAGGGCATTTCTAACAATGAACCATTTCCTAGAGATTATTTTGCTTAATACATGAAATGTACATTATGGAAGATTGCTTGCAGAAATGGATGCTATTTTTCCCTTCTCCACATCCATGCCTCTTTGCATTGTGATTCTGCAACTCTGTACCTTATCAGATCTCTCTCTCTTTATTAGTTAAGTGTGGGATGGCCTTATGACGTCCTTTGACCAGTGGAAAGTGGCCTAGAGAAGCCTTGTTTGCTTATACTCTCTTTCCCGGAATATTGCCAAGCCTCCACATGGATATTCCCAGTCTAGCCTGTTGGATGATGAAGGATACTTGGCCCGGTTATTCATGTTGCCTGAGCCAACAGCCAAGCATCAGATATGTGAATAAAGTGGATTAGACAGTCAGCTCAGTCAATTGGCCAGCTGACCTCAGGCACGTTAGAGAACCTAACTGAGCTCAAACAAGCCAGACGTAGATCAGCAAAGCCATACACCTGATCCAGAGATTCATGAATTATATTAATGACTTTTGCTTTAAGCCTTGAATAATTAGGGCCCACAAGTTGTCTCCTGGTTTGTGTAAAAAAAGTTTTATTAGAACACAGCATCATCCACTGGAATATGTATATACAGTATGTGGCTGCTTTCATGCTACAACAGTAGAGTCAACTAGTTGCAATAGAAACCTTATGATGTGAAAAGACTTAAATAATTACCATATAGACATTTAGAGAAAAATTTATTGACTCCTATTCTAAACCACTACATTTTGAGGTAGATTGTAACTCAGTAATAGGAAAACATGTACATCTAGCAAAATATTTCTAGTAATGTTTGCTTTCATTAAATACAGTATCACACTATATTGTTGTTTGTAATTTATAATAATTTTTAGACCTTTAATTTTTAAACAAATATTTTATTACTTAGTATCTAAAACAAGACATCATTGCACTAAAAGTACCATATAAAAGCGCACAATCAGACAAAAATCCCTCCATTCATACAGTCTCCCTTCCAGAATGTAGTGGAACACTGAATACACACACATGCATTCCATATACACACACATATGACACCTGCAAATATATATAATTTAAACCATATAAAATCACTATTTTGCAGAAATAATGATTAAATGTTAATAATTTTATACAGTGGAAAGTAATTTTACTCCAGGTGGTGATAGGTGCAAATGAAGTGATACAATGAAAAATAGGAAGGTAAGAGAATTACTGTTATTTGACCAAAATATAGGAAAAAAATATAGGGAACATTTAGGTATCTAGGTGAAGACAATCCCAGGAAGAAGAATGACAAGTACAGTGGTCTTGAAGTGGGAAAAGGTCTGATTTGTTTAAACAGGAAAAAGATAAACAAAGTCACAGTGAGTAAGGAGATTTGTAGTAGATGCTGAGATTAGAGAGGTAATAAGTGGGTAACAGACTCAATACATTTGTGATGTTCAGTACATTAGCTACTACTGAGCATCTGAAATGCAGCTAGCTCAGTATGAGATGTTATGTACATGTAAAATACACACCAAATTTCGACAAAGGTATGAATGAAAGTGTTACATTTTTAAATAATTTTTGTGCTGATTACATGTGGAAATAATATTTTGCATTGAATGGGTTAGATAAAGTGTATTACAATTAATTTCATCATTTTCTGTTTACTTTTTAAAAATATGGCTATTAACATGACTCACATGTTTCCATCATATTACTCTGCAATGGAGTTTAATAGTCTAATGTCAGAACTGTTACTACTCTGAGTGAGATAACTCACCATTGAGAAAAGTTTGTAATGAGGTAGTTGCTGAAGCAGGAAGGCCAGTTTGAGGAAGATTTCATTAATCTGAGCAGTAAAGGGGGATGGGGACTCAGAACAGAACAAAGGTAACAAATAGAAGTGAAGACAAGTTTTCAGATTTTGGATACATTTTGAAGACAGAGCCAATATTTGCTGATATACTCAATGTGGATTGTGAATTAACAAAAAGACGCTAAGAATATATCTGTAGTTTGGGTCCAGAGAACTAAAAGAATATGAGTTAAAAATTGAGAGGAAGAGGATGTGAAGTGGAACATGTTTGGAGTAAGAAAGATTCATTTGGGGATATGGTAAGAATGAAAATGTTGAGTAAAAATTTGGATAAATAAATCTGTATTTTAGAAGTGAGATCCAGGCTGGGGATTTTCCTTTGTGACTCATCGGCATATAGGTACAATGTTAAGCTCCTGAAGTGAATGAGTGAATATGGAGATAAGGAAAGAGATGTATAGTCAGGCCTGCAGGACACTTATAATATTTAGAGTTCAAACAAATGAGGACACACCAGCAAAAGGTACTGAAATGAACAGCCTATTGAGGAAGGAGAAAAAGTGTAAATTAGTGGAAGGCAACTAAAGAAACTGTTTCAATGAATTCAGAGTAATGGTCTGTGTCAAATACTGCATATGAGAACTACAAATTCATTAATGAATTTTGCAACGTGTACATCATATGCAATTATTTAGGTAAGAACAGCTTTGGTTGAGTGTGAGGAATGAAATAGGTTAAAGAGAGGAAAAGAGGAAGCATTGAGATAGTGAATATTGATAACTCTCTCCAAGGGCTTTATTATTAAGATAAACAGGGGCTTTCGGGGATACATGAAACAAGATATGGAGAGTCAAAAGAGACTTTGTAAAATTTTCAATTCACTAAATTTATTCCCAAATTTTAAAATAAATTTCTAAGTTTTTCCTGTATTTTTTAATTGGAGACTTTATTTTTAAATAAGTTTTATGTTCACAGAGAAATTGAGCAGAAAGTATGGAGTTTCCACATACCCTCCGACTTCTCACTCCCCAACCATGGTTTCCCATACTGTCTTTCCATTACTATCTGTCTTTGCATGTGGATATCTACTTGTTCTAGCACCATTTGTTTAAGAGTTTATCCTTTTCCCATTTGATTCTGTTTACTGGTTTGTCAGAGATAATTGACTATGTTTGTATCTCTCCCTTTCATGGCTCTTTATTCTGATTCATTGCACTTTTTGTCTTTTCTTTTGCCGATACAAATCCAACACATTACCATAGATGAGCCAATATTTATATATTATTATTACATAAAGTCTACAGTTCACATTAGGGTTCAATCTATGTTGTACATTTTGTGAGTTTTGATAAATGTGTAACGAAATGTATACAACATGAGAATAACATACAGAATAGTTTCATTGCTCTAAAAATTCTTCTCTGCTCCAACTATCCATCCCTCTATTTATTCTGCTAATGTCATAGAAACCACTGATCTTTTTACTGTTTTCACAATTTTGGCTTTTTCACAGTGCCATATAGTTGAAACCATATGTATGTAGCCTTACATTGGCTTCTTTCACTTAGCATCAAAAGTTCCTCCACATCTTTTTGTGGCTTGATATATCACTTCCTCTTTCCACTGAATAATATTCCATTGTATGGATGTACCTCAGTTTACCTTTGCATTCACACATTGAAGAAGATCTTGGTTGCTTCCAACTTTTGGCATTTGTCAGTAAAGATACTATAAACATTTGCGTACAGGTTTTTGTGTAACCATGTTTTCAATTCATTTAGGTAAACACCAGTGGGTTCAATTGCCGGATCATATGATAGAATATGTTAAACTGCCAAACTGTCTTTCAATATGGCTGTACCATTTGCCATTTCAATGAGCAATAAATGAGTTTCAGTTGCTATATATCATCACCAACATTTGCTGCTGTCAATATTTTAGATGTTAGCCATTCTAATCAGTGTGCAGTCATATCTCATTGATGTTTTAATTTGAAATTTTCTGATGAGTATTATGTTGAGCATATTTTCATATGTATATTAGCCATCTGTATATGACAGCAACAGGAGACAGACAAATTCCTAGGCAGACAGGGATGGGTCCCTGGTGAAACTTGACCTTCAAGCCAAGGACAGTTTAAAGCCTGAAAACTGAGCTGCCAGTTCTGGATCATGTCCACGATGGAATGAGAACTTCCATCTCCATCTTACACACTCTCTCGATTGATTCCTTCCGAATGATGCCTTTGAAGCAATTGAATTGTTCCTTTTCCAAGCCCACTCATGGACCAGTAAGCTCTCATTTCCCCCTTTTAAGCCCATAAAAACCCCAGAATCAGCCTCACAGATGGCTACCTGCTTTTGGGTCCCCTCTCATTGCTGCGAGCTTTCTTTCTGTCGCTCAATAAAATTTTACTCTGCCTTACTCTCTCTCTGGTGTTGTCGTGCTTTATTATTCTTGGTAGTGGGACAAGAACCTGGAACTTCAAATAATGGGATCATAAGAGCTGTGTGCTTCCGCTCACTGAGCTGTGGGTGGTGAGAGTAAAAAAGCTGTAACACTGCCTCCCGCTCACCAAAAAATGGGAGAGAAGCCACTGGGCATCACTCCCTCCCACTCACCAAACTACAGGAGTGCAAAAGCTGCAACATATATATGTTGATTATTTACCCATTTTACTATTTGGTTGTGTATATTGTTATTGTTAAGCTTTAAGAGTTCTTTGTTTATTTTGAATTATATTACTTTATCATATATATATTTTGCAATTATTTTCTCACAGCCTGTGGCTTGTCTTCTCATTCTCTTTTTGACATATTTTGCAGAGCACACTTTTTCATTTAAAGATCAATTTTTTTTTTCTTCATAGATTATGACTTTGTTGTTGTATCTAAACAGTCATTGCCAAATCAAAGGTCAGCTAGATTTTCTCCTGTTATCTCTCAGGAGTTTTAAAGTTTTGTATTTACATTTTGGTTTTTGATCCATTTTAAGTTAATTTGCATGAAAGGTCCAAGACCTATGTCTTGATTCATGTCTTTGCGTGTGGATATCTACTTGTTCTAGCACCATTTGTTTAAGAGTTTATCCTTTTCCCATTGGATTGTGTTTACTGGTTTGTCAGAGATAATTGACTATGTTTGTATCTCTCCCTTTCATGGCTCTTTATTCTGATTCATTGCTCTTTTTGTCCTTTCTTTTGCCAATACAAATCTGTCTTGATTACTGTAGATTTATAGTTAGTCTTGTGGTTTTGTAGCATCAGTCTTCTGACTTAGTTCTTCAATATTGGGTTTGCTACTGTGGGATTTTTCATTTCCATATAAATTTTAGAATCAGTTGATCAATATTCACAAGATAAGTTGATGGAAGTTTCTCATAATTAATTATTGTGGTTAAAATAATTTATCTTTTCTCCTTCGGTTTTATGAAAATGAAAACTTTAAAACTAAATTTATAACAACATTTATTTTCATAAAGAATTTTGGAAATATACTCCTTTAAACTTACTCTGTTTAATATATACTGTAAAACAAAACAATATATGCAAGGTTCAGATAAAAAATATTTTATCCATTATATAGATAATTGTTAAAATTATTTACCTTATAGTTCTATAAAAATAGTATAAATTTTAAAAAGTTAAAAGGGATCAATATGTTTGACAAACTTAACTTCTGTGTGAGGAGGTTTTATATTTTGTGCCAAGAAAAACTTGCTTCATAAATTTATTTAAAATATTATTAAATTATTAATGATAAGGAAAAATCAAACCAAGTTTCAAAATATATTGAAATGAATATATCAGGTATTATCAAGTTTTTGCATAACTTTCTATATCCAATGGAAAACATTTAACCTCAGCATTTAAGCAGACTAAATTTTCTCTGGCAAAATGGTCAATCTAAGTTTTTATGAATTTCATTTTGAAAAAAAAATCATGCTTAGAATAACTTGCACTGAAAACTCAGTGGTTAAGGGGAAAATATTAAAAATCATTATAATAATCTACCTGCAGGAAAATTAGTAGAATCTCTTCTGTTTAATAAAAAGTAGTCAAATATGGGGCTATATACATAAAAATGAAATAAGCATATTATCTTAGTCATTCAACCTACTGTACAATTTTCAAACTCAAAATTAGGCATTTCATTTTATTCTTTCACTCTCTAAAACATATAACCTATTAGCTAATCTTGCTGATATTTAGCAGCCACTTTACTCATTTAGGCAGATCTGTAGGGAAGGAACATAGTATTCGGATTTGGAGGAACAGTATTATAGCCTTACTTTATTATTCACAGGCTACGTGGCCTTGGTTACTTCGTCCATCTTCTCAGAAAACTGTTGTCACAAATGAAAACTAAAAAATAAGATGCCTAATCTTACGAGAGTTGTGAAAATCAAATTAGATGAATATAAGAAAATGCTTAGTAAATGGTAAACAGAAGTATGATGTTTTACTCTTATTTTCAACTCAGGTTGGAACCATCATTGTGTTATATGTACATTGTTATGTTTTTACAAATAATTTTATCCCATCTTTCAATATATCTCACAAATAAAAATAGTTTTTTCTAAATAAATAGCATATAAAGTATGCCATAAATATTGAGAAACAGGCATAGAAAAAAATAAACTATTGCAGTAAGTTAACAATCATCTCTGTGTGAGAGAAATATATTTGATTTGCATTTTCTTCTTTGTTATTTTGATATGTTCTAAAAGTGTCTGAAATGCATGTACATCATCTTATAAACAGAAAAATACTCTACTTATACTCTACTTGTAATTTGTTTTAAAGGAATATTTACCCTTTTAAAATGACTATAGTTTTCCTAAAACAATATCCATGGCAAATCAAAATGCTTATTAAATAATCAATAGTCAACTATTAATTTATCCTTATATATACTTTTTTTTTTTTTTTTTTTTTTTTTTTTTTTTGAGGCAGAGTCTCGCTCTGTGGCCCAGGCTGGAGTGCAGTGGCCAGATCTCAGCTCACTGCAAGCTCTGCCTCCCAGATTTACGCCATTCTCCTGCCTCAGCCTCCCGAGTAGCTGGGACTACAGGCGCCCGCCACCTCGCCCGGCTAGTTTTTTGTATTTTTTAGTAGAGACGGGGTTTCACTGTGTTAGCCAGGATGGTCTCGATCTCCTGACCTCGTGATCCGCCCGTCTCGGCCTCCCAAAGTGCTGGGATTACAGGCTTGAGCCACCGCGCCCGGCCTATATATACTTTCTTAACTTGTTTGAGGTTACAATGAAATACAACAGAGCTTTTGCCTTCAAAAATGTACAATAAATATGTGTAATTGTTTTAAATTAGTTAACAGAAGTTAATATATTCCTACTCCACGTGGTTAACCTGTATCATATGCAGCCTCTCACTCTGTAGATACCTGCAGAAACCATTCTGCTCATTAAGCCATTTAGAATAAAATGTGTGTTTTGTACATGACCTTTGTTGCAGGTGTTATTCTACATGTTCAAAGGACTCCTTTGTTAAATAACATAGACTTGGAAACATGGAGATATAAAACAGATTGTTGAACACTCTAATTGTGCCAGTCTATCTTGGCTATGATGGTTCTAATAGTGTCATCTGTCAGCAGCTCTTCCCTTTGCCTCTGCCTCTGAGTAAGCAGCACACAGAGTCAAGCCAAAAACTGAGATGCAATATTAGATACCATCTGTGTTGCTCATTTGATTTCAATCCAAATTGTTCTAAAGCCAATCATGGAACCAAGTGAAAAATTTGATTGTGATTAGGGTGAGAGGTGAAAAAACTTGAAGTAAAAGACCAGTAACAACTTTCCAGGCACGAAGGGGTGCTCTGCCCATTTTACAAATTCCCATGTGGAGAAAGAGACTTTAGGCCTAGAAAATTATAACATGCACAGAAGTAAAAAAAAAAAAAAAAAAAAAAAAACCCAAATAAATGCACATGCCTGCATATGTGGAGAATCAAACATACACTCTGTAGAAGTGATTTTGCTTTCAGAATTTTAAAATTACAAAGGAGAGTTTGTTATAATGTACTTAGCAAACTCTCTACCAATTTTGAAATACAGATAATGAAAATTGAGTGTATGTGCATGTGAACACTTAAGTATAAAATACTTATTTGTCTAAATAGTTGCAAAAAGCATGCAAACAATAATCAGTGTGTATATCTGTATCTCAGTGATAGATGTCTGCTTTGTACATGAGCCATTATTAATTCATCTATAAGTCACTGAAACTAAGCACTAGTTCAAGAATAGGTTCTAAAGAAGACTAGTTCAATCCTAATTTATTTTGGTCTTTGTTATTTTGAGGTTTTTCTTGTTTGTTTGTTTCTTTTTTTTGTTTTTTGTTTTGTTTTTTGCGGGGGTGGGGGTGTTGTTGTTTTAGCTGATCATCCTCATTTCTTATCTTTGTGTTTTTCTGTTTTTCTTCCTCTTTTTTTTTCTTTCCAACATATTTTGACCAATACTCTTGATTAATGTTAAATGGTTAAATGATCGGAGGCGACATCATGGTGCACAGTGAGAAAAATTTTATCAATTACAAATATTACTGCATTTAAGTGTTTGTAAAGGAAATACTAAAAGACCAAGAAACATTCACTTTTGAGTAGCAAAGAACCATGTAAGTGTGGAGTTTGGAAAATTATTTTCATAGGCATATATTACCCTATGAAGTACACTGAACACTTTATACTATTATACCAAAATTTGGCATCATGTACATATGTTCCATAGTGTGTTTAAACATTAATGCATAAAGAAGACAGGTGTAGAAATATTTCTATTATTTCCCTTCCCCCATGACTGTCAACTGCCATGGATATAGATATTTTGTCAACAAAATACATCTGATTTGAGTTAAATATACACTTTTTAAATTGACAGTGAATTTAAATATCATTTTTGTTAAAATTATCTTAATGTCTTACCAAAGTATATGTTATTTATAAAACACCATTTAACAATATGTAATAATTTATTCAAAAGGAATTTAAAAGCAACATTCTAGAAAATGTTTGTTGTTGTTTACTTGATTCTATTTTTTCCATACTGCTATTTTTCAGTTACTCACATAGCAGTTTACAGAAAAGTGTATTGTGTTTGAGGTAAAAGATTGATTCTATTTATCTTCTAAGTAACATATTTGTCTTGCTAGGAAAATGTTTTTCAATAAGAAAATGGCATGGTAAATGAATTACCATAAGCTAAATATCAAGATTTTCATGTTGAACAAAACTTTAATTTATTTAAAACAAGCTTAATACGTTCAGAAAAACAATGTACAATTCTTTCCATAATAGGTTTCCTCCTTTATCCTTGAATATAAAAGTATGCTGTTTATATTATAATAATTTTAAAATGGGTTAAAATTAAGTTCTTAAACTGTAACCTCAGATATGTACACTACCAAATTGCTTTTGTTTAGTCTACTAATACAAAACTTCAGAGAAAGCACTCACCATAGTCCTGGTTCAAAATATTACTCGCTAAATAGTAATTGCTGTCATTATTTTTCAATGAATATATATTGTATCCAAATTCTTTTTTCTGGGGTTTTACATATATAGTTTCATTCTTGAGTGTATATATACACGCACACTCAATAATGAATTAAAAGTGTATTCAGGAATATGTATGAATTTCTTAGCATGAATTCCAAATTCCCACTGATCTTTCTCATTTTCTCAAAACAAACAAAAAATCATTTTTTCCCAATAATGCATTTTTACCACACATATGAGAACCTCAAAACCTTCTGTCAATGTCTAAAGTCTAAACAAGGCCCTTATTGTGCATGTTGAATTTTTACTCAATACAAACTGTCACAAAATGCCAAAGTGCAATTCAGGGAAAGCAATTTTATGGAACACCAAAATAATATTTTTCTTAATTTTTTTTAGCATAATCATCATCTAAAAAATCATCTGTTTTACGGTTTCTATGTTCTCTGGATTCAGATAAATGTACATTGCAGAAAGAAAAAATACATTTTAGGTCATATCATAAGACCCTATTTTAAAATAGTTTTCTTTATTGCAGTATTGAGCATTTAATTTTATAGCAATGAAGGTACATTAGATGGTTAAGAAGAAGAGAGGAGGAATAAGAACCATTTTATTTCTTATTGAAAACACAAGCCCCGGCCTGCTTGTGTTAAAAATAAAATACCTTGTATTTTAAAATACTTATATTTAAAAGGAAATACCTTGGCTTATTCTCCAAGTAAAATAAAACACACTAAGGGAAACAAGAAAAAAAGAGTTTGACAATATAAAGTTCAGGAAAATGTGAATTTAATTATAATCTTCTTAAAAAACCATAAAAATATTTCTCCTGTATTTTTTCCAGTAATGAACACCCCTTTTATTTTATGTTTCTAATATATATGATAATTGTCTTATTTTAATTATGTACAATTTTTAATAGCCAAATAATTACTTCCCCACCACACACACACACACACACACACACACACACACACACACTTGTTTATAAAATGCTTAGGTGGGCTTCAGGTAAAGATATCTGAATAAAATTGTTTCTAAAATGAATGTGCCCACGTACACACATAATAAAAAGTAATAGAACATTTTTATTAAATAGAACATACTAGAGTTGATTAATGTGCACCCTAATACCAATGTCCATGGCAAAAGCCCTGATACAAGTTTCCCAGTTAGGAAATAAAACAAAAGATAAAGAAAAAAATGAAAATCTTAGAGTACTGAAGGAAGAAAAGAAGCTAGAAAATTCATCTTTGTTTTATTCTGGAAAAAATACAAGAGACATATTATTTTTTAATATGTAAAACAACCTTTATTGCTATAAAACTAAAGGCCCAATACTGCAAATTAAAGTGGTGTGATTGTCACCATAGGATCCATTTGTAATCCTTAAATTGATTGGTTTCACTCTCTAGAACTTTTCTTCAAATGCCTGCTATATAGTCTGAGCATTGCATTGCTGTAATAATACTGAAATGATCACATGATCATAATACATTATCTGACCTCAGAGGACCAGCCAAAAGAAAAGGTGAGTTATCTTAATGACATGGCAAATATTATGTTTGCAATATGATTGTAGTATGAATGAAGTGTTGGAAGAGTGCCGAAAAAAGCTGCTTAGTTCAGCCTGTGAGAATGTGAAAAGAACCAATAATAAAGTGACACATGTTGGGGCTTGAAATTTGAAAAGGAATTTCTTACAGGTGAAATGAAAATGAAATATATTTAGGTTTTATTCATTTTGTAGGTAACGAAAAGAAGAATAACTATCACAGAGAGTAAAAGGTAAATTGCAAAGAAACAGAGACAACCAAAAACACCCAATAAGGAATAGACAGCAGGTAACACTGGCTACCACAGTGTACATCAGTAAAATGTTGCAGTATGTAGAGAACTTAAAAAACAAGTAATTGCTGAAATCAGTGCTACATAATTGCTGCAGTTATGGTTGAGTTTCACAATATATGTAGCTTTCAAATTAGCTGTATATTAATTACTTATACTTTAATAAACTCTGTATTCTACCTGGAAGAATACACACACTCATTCAAGATTAAATTCACAGCAGTTCAGAATCATTCAGTCTTGCTTCAAACACAGTTTGTGTCTCCAGCTCCCATGGTATTTCATATTCTTGTGTTTAAATAATAGATTAGACATCACACAGGGATTGTAAAGACAAGAAACAAAACTTGTGCTACTTTACTCTTATTTTTATGACCACATGGAGGTTTTACTTGTATTTAAAATTTAAAGCAGTAAGTGAAAACTATGGGTCTAATATTTTGCTTTGCTAAAAATATTTTAACAATATATTTTAAATTAAAATGTAATCTATAAAATAATATTTAATTGTATTTGTTAAAACCAGGAAAGAAAACTGTATCATTGGTATAATTTGCTCTTTGTCTAAAACATATCTTTCACAATCATTCCATGTTTATTAACATTCACTTTTGAGTTACTGTAAAATTATGGTTGACTTTGATGAACTGTTATAGGTATATATTTTCTCATGTAAAAATAAATTGAATTTAAAAGAATTAAGGGGATGTTTTTTCTTTTTTGGTACTACAATATATTATTCCATTATTTACTTTTTTTTTTACTAAATTATTTTTCTACTTGTACAAATGTAAAAATAAAGTTAACAACAGAAAATTTTCCCATGCTGCATATCTTTTCATTATTTTTAATTCATTTTACAGTTATTATTGAATATTAATTTGCCATAGTAGGAAAAAATAGAAATTGATCCACTCCATTTGGCCTATATGCTAGGTATATTCCACAGGAATTGGCAAACTTTCTCTATAAAGGGCCAAATTGTAAATATGTTAGGGCTTACAGGCCACACTGTTTCTGTGACAACAACTCAATTCCACAGTTTTAGTATGAAACCGGCCATGAATAATATGTAATCAAATGGTGGTTATTGCTTTATTTACAAAAATAGAGAGCAAGCTGTCTTTGGGCATTTGGTCATTGTTATTATATCTTGCTCTGGAATACAAGTGAGAGACATGTAGTAATAAGAAGACACTTTGTAGGTCATTTTCTTAAAGTAGTTTACCAAAGGAGGAAAAATAACCAAATATGTCAGTACTTATTCAAAAAGCAATTAGATTTCTTTTTCTCAGAATGAGGAAAGTAGGCTGATCAGATTCTCTTATAAATATATTTCTTGATTTGACTTTTAATCCTAATAATATAAAATATATATTGGGGATTAACTTATACATGATGATATGAAAATGAATTTATACATAATCTAATCACTTAAATAAAATATTTGATTCATCAAAATCAAGTCACTGCAGTATAAGAGCTAAATTTATTCTTCTAAATGTATCTATTTAAAGTGTACTCTGTATTTGCACACACAAAAGAATAAAAAGATTAAAATTGACATAGAATTATTTTGCAATAATCATTAGTTTTGAAACTACTTCTCTATTGTGGCTACAAAAATCACTAGATTGTATTTTGGAAAGGCAAACAGAAGATGGGCAAGACACCTAAAATTTGGCAATAACATTTCATTAGGTTTTCTTTCTGTTTTTGTTTTGCTTAAAGAAAGATCATATTTTCATGAAATTTGCATTCATTTAGAGGGCTACTGGATTTCAACTCCAAACATACTGTTTTCATCATTATCAGTTTTACTTCTTGGCAATGTAAGTTTGATATAAACTTTGCTTACTCTCTGTATTACACTCTGGATGACCAAAGTTACATCACCATTTTTTGTCTTAGCAGCACAAGTACTGAAATTTAAAGAGTAAAGTATCATTCAGAGTGCTGTTTAAATGCAGTTTTGGACTCTACATCCATAGAGTCTACTATGATATGTTTGAGCCAAGGATCAGAAATATATATTTTTTAGTAAGTACAGTGGTTCATGAATCAAATCTGGGGAATATTTAAGTGTGAAAGAGATGGTAAAAAGTATAATAAGTAAGGGACAGTAATACTACAAAATTACTTTAGTTCAGTGAATGAATAATTTTCAATTATGAATAGTATATTTTTATTTGCTTAGAGAAAATTGAAAAACAGTTGTGTAAAAAATGAGTTGCTTTTGCTTGTTTGTTTTCTTTTTTTAATTCTAGTTAATCCTGAAACATGGAAGAGATATCATCTTGGTTTTTTATGCATTATGAATCTGTAGACTAATTAATGTGGGTATAAAATATCTAAATTTTCTATGTTGACATTCAAAAATAACTGTTTTAAAACTTAGACTTCAGTAAGCAACATATGCTAATATGTCTCAGTGTTTCCTTTACCTTATGCTTTAAAAACTACATCTGTAGGAAGATAAAGATTGACTTTACCATGGGATCTCAGAAGTGAATACCTAAAAGGGGGCAGGTTGTCCTTGCCCAGGGAGTTTTCTCTTTAACACTTTATCACTGAAATCTAAAGATTAGGAAAATATCTAATACCTTTGTACTATTTACTTCACTTACAAATATCATAGAGGAAGAATAAAACCTTTTTAATAAATAATAAGCATATTCAGTCATTTCTCATCTCACACCAAATAAAGTTTATTACTCTGATTTCATACTACGGACTTACAGAATTGTATCATCTCAATGGTCTTCTTGATTGAGAATAAATGCTTCATTAAATTTAAATATAGCAAGCTAATAACAATAGTAAAACCAGAGAGAATAATGACTGATGTTAAAGGAGCACACATATCACTCTTTGGAAGACATTCAGCTTCTAGAGAAAATGCAAAGTTTGATATTCACAATTATAAAATAAATACAAAAGATTATGACATGACATGAGGTTATAAATGAATAAATATTAATTTGAGAGTATGTAAAATGAGCTTGTAGATTGTTTTTGAAATAGGCAATATAGAAGAAAGAAAAAAAATGATGATCCATAGATTAATGACTATGGCAACCAGGTGAATAGTAATAAATTTCATTGAGATGAACAACAAAGGAAGAGGAACAGATATGTTTTTTGAGGGTGGTGCAGAGTTTGGCTTTTATACGTATGATGTCTGAGGTGCCTTGGAGGCCTACAAGTAGACATGCTAAGTAGGAAGTTGGCTGTGTGAGTCTGGAGCTCACAATAGTCAGTGCTGGAGATAACCCTCAAAACTGTTTCCCAGGCCTCAGACACAAATAGCCAATGCCTATTGGTTAACTCTTCTTTGATGTCACAAAATTATTAATAATGTAATGAGTTCTTAAATATCCCCTTACCTAACTCAAAATATGCCCTTACCTAAGTCTAATTGTCATTCATTATCCCTTAGTTCATCATGAAGTAGCATTTCCAAACAACCAATTCTACAAGCCAGAAATTTAAGTAACAGTTTTCTCCAAGCCATCTCTGACATTAAAGACTTTCAAGAAACCCAAGGCCATCCTGAAGAAGCTATCTTCCTCCTGCTGCCATGAGTGACAAAACTGTCGGTTTTGCTTTCTCAATTTTTCTAACATCCATCTGCTTTCTCTATTTCAACTTTCACTTTTCTAGTGCAATTGCTTCCTAAATGGTCCCATATATATGCTTTCCGCTTGCATTGTATTTTCCTAACTAAATCCAGAGCCATGTTTTAAAAATATAAATCTGATCATATAACTCCTCTCTTTGAACATTTTGTAATAATGTCTCCCCTGTGATTTTAGGATGGAGGCCTAATCCTTAAACTAAATTGAAAATTGATAGATATCTCTTTCTAGGCCCTAATTTTATCTTGTTTTATTCCTCTTTTCTTTCCTTTCTTCCATAATGACCAATTTTTCATTCAAAAACCCCATGCTAATATGCAAGATTCCTAGTCATAGGAATAAATGCAAAATTAAATTAAAACTTTTGAATGAAAAGTTGGTCAGTGGAGATGAAAGAAAAGAAGAGAGGAATAAAACAAGATTAAATTAGGTCATAGAAAGAGATATCTATCAATTTTCAATCTGGTGAGGAATTGAAACTGAATTGGGTTAACTTTAGCAGAAAGGAAAATTATAAGGAATTATATGAGAATGTCCACATAACTGACAATAAGGCTAGATAAACAGGCCCAGAGGAAAAAAAATAATAAAATAAAAGATTTATCTGGGATCCAGATATCAGGCTTAAACAGTTTAATATCAGTAGCCATACAGCAATGAATGAACTCCAATTTTGTTTCCAATTCTTTTATTCTGTTAAAAAATTACATTTCAGTAAGAAAATATGTGACTGACTTAATTTAGATTACATACTCATTCCTTGGCAAGGGAAAAGCAGGGAATCTTGATTAACTATACACCTAACACATTCCAGTGGAGGAGAGGTTATCAGGCAAAAGTAAATTGAGGTACTAGTACAAAAGAATTTGCAATTTATGATAGTCAAATTATTGAAGTCTTATATAAGGCCTCAGAGTCTTTATTTTGCTGCTGCCACAACCTGTGGTAGGTTTAACAGTTTAATAAGTTCACTGAATTTCTACTTGTATAACTTAGCTAAAATACAATGCCTTCAGGAAAACCCTTCCCATATCAGTTCCAGTTTTTGTACATTCACTGAGTATAGCGTATTTTTTCCTAGATGATCATGTTCATCTCTTGTAGTTAGCAGTTTACTTGTATGATTATTTGATTAAAGGTTAAAAAGCATATCACTTTTGCTCAAATATTATCCCCAGTATTAAGCACAGTGCCACTCATAAAGTGAGTGTTCAACATGCAATGACTGAATAAATGAGTAAGCATAGGAATGCTATTTGATACGAGGATGAATGAGTTTATTAAATAACTTTAATAGAATAAGCCTAGTACAGGAACATTTCAGGGCTCAACAGGGGATCAGGAACCCAAAGGAATGCTCGGTTCAGTAGTTAAACACACACACACACACACACACAGGATTTTGCAGAGTCACAGAAACCATGAGGAGAGTGTTTAAAGGAAGAAGTAGTCAAGCCACAGGTCTTAGTCTGTTTAGTGTTCCTATTGAAGAATACCTGAGGCTGGGTAATTTATAAAGAAAAAATATTGAGTTGGCTTACAATTGTGGTGGCTGGAGGGTTTCAGATTGGGCAGTTACATCTGGTACAGACCTCATGCTGCTTCCACTCCTGAAGGAAAGTGGAAGGGGAACTGGTGTATGCAGGGAGATCACACTGTGAGAGGGGAAAAAAAAACTTGCTTACCCAAACTCATCCATTTCTGACAGAGTTCACTCATTCTTGAGGGAGGGCATTAACCTATTCATGAGGGATCTGCTCCTATAACCCAAACAACTGCCACTGGGCTCTGCCTTCCAACACTGCCACACTGGAAATCAAATTTCAGCATGATCTTAGGAGTAAGTTTCAGAAGCTAAATCAAGGAGGTGAGAACTCAGAAACATAAATTGTTCATCACCTTTGAGATGCTTAGTTTGGAAATCTCCATCACAGGATGGGCAGTAGCTGGATAAGAATGGGAATTCCAAGGAACTTTTGTTTGTCTATTGTGATTGTGTCTGGCTTCTGTAGTATTTGAGAAGAGAAAAACACAAATAAGCCAATATATTTACATTAATAAATTAAAATTTTGAACATGTAGATGAAAAAAGAGTGAGTTGATTGAGGGAAAAACGGAAGTTGAAAAATCCAAGTTATTACCTTTAGAAATAGAAAGAAAGGGGCTTCTCCAATTTTAAGGAAGGGGAATAGAAAATCATTTTAAGAACAAACAAGACTATAGACATAGAACTAGATATTTGAGGGAGATTTTGCCTATTTGACATAGGAAAGCAAGATCATTTCACTATCAAAGTAATACAGATGAAAAGATAAGAAACTGGAATTGTTCTACCAGCGCTAGACAGAAATAAAAAGGTAGGACAAAGAATCTGAAAATTAAAATGCCAGGCAGCACTAGATATCAATCAGCTTCATGGACCCTGAAGTTTAATCCTATCTCTTTTAAAGAAATGAACAGAAAATCATAAATGCACAAATAAGCACAAAGCCTTGGGAGGGGTTTGTGCAGGTGTGGGACACTTAAACTTTTTTAGCTTCGTGATAAGTTTGCCTCTCACCATAATGTGCTGATGAATTTGGCATGAAGGGCAAAAAGTACTGCTCTAGCTGTGCCATAGAGAATGGATTAGAGAAGAGGCATGGAAGTCAGGAGGTAAACAAAATAAAATATAGCAATGAAGACGAGACAAAAACAGTTTAAAGACAATATCTACTTTTAATTATTATTAAGGCTTTGTTTTCTTAGAACAATATTAAGTTCACAGAAAAATTGGAGGAAGGTACAGAGATTTTCCATATCCCCTTTTCTCAAACATGCATAGCCTCCATTATTATCAGAATCCCCCTTGGTACAGTTGATGAGCCTCACTGTTGCATAATAATCACCCAAAGACTATATTTTACCTTAGGGTTTATGCCTGATGTTGTACAGACTATGGGTTTGGACAGACATATAATGACAAGTATCTATTATTATAGTATGATGCAGAGCATTTACCACTGCCTTAAAAATCCTGTGGTCTACCTCTTCCCTTTTCATGCCTCCAAGTACACAAACCCCTGGCAAATAACGACCTTTTACTGTCCTCCTAGTTTTACCTTTTCCAGAGTGTCATCTGGTTGGAATTATATAGTATATAATACTTTTAGATTGGCTTTTCTCACTTAGCAGTAAGCATTTAAAATTTTTCCTTATTATTTTATAGCTTGATAGCTCTTTTTGTTGTTGCTGTTTGTTGTTTGCACTAAATGACATTCCATTGTTTGGATATACTACAGTTTATTTATTCATTTACCTACTGAAGAACATCTTGATTATACACAGTTTTGGGCAATTGTAAGTAAAGGTTCTATAAGCATTTATGTGAAGATTTTGGTGGTCATAAGTTTTCAGCCTTTGGATGAATATCAAGGTGCTGTGATGCTGGATCATATGGTAAGAATATGTTTAGTTTTATAAGAAATAACCAAACTATCTTCCAAAGTGGCAGTACCATTTTTGATTCCCACTATAACAAATAAGAAATCCTGTTGCTGCATGTCCTCATCAGCATTTGGCAGTGTCAGTGTTCCAAATTTTATCCATTCTAATGTGTATATAGTTATATCTCATTTTGCTTTTTACTTCCCTAATGATATGTGTTGTGAAACATCTTTTTATATGCTTATTTGACATCTGTGTGTCTTCTTGGGCGAGATGATTCTTAAGGTCTTTGACCCATTTTTAATCAGGTGGTTGATTTTCTTATTGTTTAGTTTTTTTTTTAATTTATTTATTATTATTAAACTTCAAGTTGTAGGGTACATGTGCACAACGTGCAGGTTTGCTACATATGTATACTTGTGCCATGTTTATTATTAAGATTTCTCCCCACAAAAAGTAGCCCAATTCGCCACATAATGAGTTCCTTACTAGTAAAGGCAAATGAACATTTTTGGTCTTTTTCAGAATGTAATAAATAACAGTCATCCTTCATTTTAAATAATCAGATATTAAATATAATTATTTTTTGATATTCATTTGCTTAGAGTCTCACCACAAACAAGTTTAACAAAATTCCTTTAGAAAAACTTCAAAATAATGCAGAATGAATATGCATGTTATATTTTTTCTTAGTTAAGAGGGATAAGATTGTTTAAAAGTTACATGAAAATTTTTCTTTCATTGAAATTTTTATTGGGATAATTATAGATTCACATACAGTTATAAGAAAAAAATATAGAAATATATCTTGCATCATTTACTATTTCCCCAAATGGTAATATTTTATAATAGTGTCGTATAATATCTCTACCAAGATACTGACATTCATACAATATTCTTATCTCATTCAGATTTAGTCAGTTTTCAGTGTACTTATTTGTGTGTGTATCTTTGTATGCATTTATTAGGTTCTGTACAATTTTGTCACCTGTGTATTCATCATCACAGTCAAGATACTGAATAGTTTCAACACCATGTATCTGAGTATTTTCAAAGTTAAATATACAAAATATCTTATTTCTCTGCCTAATAAAATGGATAAAAATTGATGAATTTAAGTTTTTAGAACTCAAAAATTAAGAACATTTGAAGAAGCATCACATCGGACACCTTCATTTTACTGGATGCGAATCCAGTATATGCATCAGTTAGTTGCATATAAATCAGAAGTGAGAAGGCCAGTTTCTGAGATATTCCAAGTCAGATATTAAAATGAGGTCAAGAGGTTGAGATGATAAGCACAATAGACATTGTAAATGAACTGATTTCTGATTATAATTATTTCCGTAGTGCTCTTTCTGTGCCTTAAAAACAAACAAAACAAAAACTTAGGTATAATTTTATGTACTTCATTTAATGTAATTCATTAAATGCACAGGAAAGATATAGTTGCCAGTGGAAAACATTTATGTCAAGTACATGCTTAAAATATAGTTATTCAAGTTACATGGTGTTTAAAATATATCCTGTGTAAACATGAATAGTTGCATCATGTTTAAGTAGAAAAAGATGCATTTTACTCTTGAAGAATATACTTACAAAGTATATGCTTAAAGTACAATTATTTATGTAGCTATGTGCTGTGTAAATATGTAATTATATTTTACATGTGAATTTTTAACAAAATTTCTTTAAAAGAGAATTACAGCTTTCATTGGCAGTATTTTTTGGCTTTTTTCTGACAAATTTCTGAAACAGAAAGAGCATTTACCATAGTCTCTTCCTCCAGAAACTTTTTCCCATGGTAGAACTTGGACTTGCACTGACTAAATTATATTTCTTATTTCCCTTTTCTAAACTCAATGCATAGATAGGCTTTTGCACAGTTCAACTTCATGGGCATTGCTATGGGAAGTGATTTTCTTCCTGAGGCTAACCAGTTCCATGGAGACAGAAGCCTCATTTCTTGCTAGGTGATGACTGGCTCCATTTCACAATCTTGGATGGAGAACTCGAGGCCTCTACTTGACAGGGTAGATTTTTCTGTGGAATGTATTAGGTGTGGCCATGTTTTCATTTAGAGCCAGGAATCACTAGAAATTAGCTAAAGGATTGTACATGAAAATCCAAATTTTTGAAACAGATAGATAAGTGAGTAAAACATGATGAAAAACAGAGGTTATCCTGAGTATAACAGTGGAGTGGCTAAAGAGTAAATTGGAGACATTGAAACAACTCAGGGTTTTTGATAATTGTACAGTAGTTTTGTAGGATAAAGTCTTAGTTTTAAGGGAATGCACACAGAAGTATTCAGGGCTAAAGGGACACATGTCTACAACTTACTCTCAAAGAGTTCAGGAAAAAAATATATATATATGTATGCACACACATATATGTGCGTGTGCATTTGTGTGTTTATGTGTGTATTCATATGTTTGAAAAGGTTAATGCAAATGTGATAAAATAGAAGTATTTGGGAAACTGATTTCTTTGTTTTATTATTGCAACTTTAATATGTCTGGAATTGTCAAAACTAAAAAATAAGAATAAAATACAAAACTAAACAGGAATTAACCAATGTATTTTTCCTTCATGTCTAGAAGTTATTGTTTGATTATATAGGAGCAGAACAAAAGGGAAGAAACAAAAACAAACAGGTTAACTGAAAACAAATGAAAGCAATTAAAATTTGTCTAAAATGAACCTTAATATAATCTTTCTTTTTCCATCACACTGCCACTACAATACTCTCAGTCCTGCTATCTTATCTGGACTGGTGCAGCAGTCTCCTAATTGGTATTCCTGCTGCCAATTTCACTGCACTCTCCATTAATTTTCCTAAGTCATTGCATTACAAGAATATTTCAATGTTTCCTATCACTTGCACAAGATTTAGGTGCCTAAAAGTTAGGAATTGAGTCTTACTAACTGCCACTTGCATCAAAACTTAGGCCCTAAATGATGGGCAGTATTCAAAAGATGGTGATTTAACCAGAAGCCAAACAAAGCAAGCAATCATTACTTTATAGACATTTTATATATTTTTATTACAAATATAAGAACAAAGCAACAGAGAAACTATACGTTCATATTCAGCTAAGGTAATATAAAAATCAAAGTTAAAGAGCTTTGGAAATTAACTTCCTAGAAAAATGACATACTTTTCAGCTGGTTGCTTCTTAGTGTTATTGCCAAATTCAGAATCCTGGACTGGATAAAACATCAGTGAGAGCTTATTTTAAAAACTTTATCTTTTTGTTAGAGAAACAAACTAGTAAATTTCTTATGAATTTTGTTTTGGCTGAAATTTCAAAATAGCTGAAAAATATCAAGAAAAGTGGATAGAGCATAGAGAGTAATCACTAATGTTATATAAAAAAAGGGAGATGAACACTTTTCTTACGCTCTAAAGTATAACAATAATAACATATAAGAATAGTAATGACAAATCAATGCTAGCTAAGGGGACTTGCAGTACAATTCCTTAGAAGCACATCCACATTCACATACACACACACACACACACACACAGACACACACGCAAACACACACACAGGCAACAATATGCAATGGAAAGTACATTACAGTGGAATTAAAACTATTTGCATTATAACTATGGCTCTGCCCCTAATTCACTGTGGTTTCTTATATGGTCATTTAGCTCTTCTGAAATTTAATTATCTTAAAAGTGAGGATAATAGGTACTTACGAGAGAAATCAAATCTGTAAAATGGGACTAGCCTTTCTCAAATGAATCACATGTTGGAACAGAGATAATAATTTTCTGGAAAATGAAATAACATAATAATTTTACTTAAAATCATAAATTTCTGTGTTTATGTAAACTAATTTAATTGTAAAAAGAAACACATTGATACATTTCTAAATAAAAGGTGAGATAGTTGAAGCAAATGTTGTAGACCATCAGCTATTGCAAGTGAGAGAATGTTGCAATCTAGCTCCCCTGTCTTGTTTATCTTGGCACTAAATAGGGGGTTTCAGCTTTCCTAAAACACTGACAACAGTCTTTTCACCTTTGTTTCTCTTCCATAACCTCAATGCAGAATGTCATAGGAGGAAGGAATGAGAGAGGAAAACAAAGCCATTGAAAGACTATCTGTAGACAAAGGACTGGTGCCAATGCACACGTGAGTTTCCAATGTTCTGATTTTAATAAATTTATTTCAAAGCCATAAAAATGTATTTTTGACTTATTCAATTCCATAGGCTTGGACATTGGTGGATAGCAATGTTCAAACTATGTTTTATAGGTAGGGAGACTTACAAATCTCAGAAGAAGAAACATCTTCACACAGATGAATGTTATGAATTAAAACACATTCTTACCATTTAAATCTTCTGTATATTGGAAATGCAGCTCAATATGTCCAATGCAACTCTACTGAAAATGCCCTATTTTCATAATACACTTGGAACAGAAAAATATGTTTACTAACCCAAATATGGTTGATGTATGTTTAATTTCTCTAATTCTTTTGAATTTTCATTGAACGCTATTTATAAAATTTGAAATTACATCAGTTATAGGCATAATTTTTAAAAATTCCTAGAAACATTTTTTCCTAATCTGTATTTAGTATTAATCTATATTTAGTATTATATTTACACATAATTTTATGTCTCTCAAATCCTGACAAAGGCAATGATGACAATAATAATATCTAGCATCATTTGCAAAAAATGATGTCAAGCATCATTTATCATGTTCTAGGCTGTGTGCTAAATATTTAATGTGAATTCTCTCAGTTTTCACAGAAGCCATATTAGGTACCTTGAGGAAACTGAATTTAAAGAGGGTTTAAAAACTTGCCCAATTTCAGAAGGATAATAAATGGTAGGAACACGATTTGGACAAGGGAGTTCTACTACAGGACATTTGCTTTTAACTGTTTCACTATGCTCTTGCTCCTGGACAGAAAAATAAATTTTATGGCAGACTTGAGATTATTTTATACTAACTAATTGCTGGTGGCAGGGGGAGACGTTCCGGCTGAAGTTTATTTATTTATTTTTTTAATGGACAAAGAACTTTAATTGACATTTTTCCAAAGATAATACACCAATGGCCAATAAACACAAGAAAAGAGGCCCAACATCACCAATAATCAGGGAAATTCAAACCAAAACCACAATGAGACACTATCTCACACCCATTAGAATAGCTACTATAAAAAATCAGAAATAACGAGTGTTGACAAGGATGTGGAGAAATTAGAATGCTTGTGTACTGTTTGTGGGATTGCAAAATGATGCACCCACTATGGAACAAAGTATGCAAGTTCTTCAAAAAGTTAAAAATAGGACTACTACATGATCCAGCTATTCCACCTTTGGGTATATACCTAAAATAATTAAAATAAGAGTCTCAAAGAAATATTTGTACTCCCATGTTCAAAGCAGCAATATTTACAATAATCAAAAGGAGGAAGCGACGCAAGTTTGCATTGATGGTTGAACGGATTAACAAAACATCGTATCTAACATGCAATGCAATACTATCCGGCCCCGAAAAGCAAGGACATTATGACACATGCTACAACATGGATGCACTTCAGACATTATACTTAGTGAAATAAGTCAGACACAAAAAGAGAAATCCTGTATGTTTCCATTTTTATGAGGTACCTGGAATAGTTAAATTTACAGAGACAGGAAGTAGAATGGTGATTGCCAGGGGACAGGAGGAAAGGGGAATGGGGATTTGTGGTTTAATGGACATAGACTTTTAGTTTTGCGAGACTGGAGGAGTTCTGGAGATTGGATGCACAACGTAAATGCACTTAACACTATTGAACTGTACACTTGAAACTGAGTAAGATCGTAAATTTTATGTTACCACAGTGAAAACAACGACAACAAAATAACTGAATGAAGAAGCAAGATTCAAAGTAGGGAATTTGAGATGAAGCCTGGATGAGATTAGTACACAAATAATACATGTTAAGCTCCTAAAGGTTTGGTTGAGATGGACTACACATCTAAATTTGCTGGTAGCTAATGGAAAGAGGGTCAAATAGCCAGTATTAAACAAGCCAGTTGCTCAATTCAAGTATTTCTTGGGCTACAGTCATAAAGATCAGCTTGTCCAAAGATGTCCTATAATGTAATAATCTCTTTTTTCAGTAACAGATTTACAGAAAAAATCAGCAAGGCTTCCATATTGTTGCTTCTTAGAGCTTCTTAGAGCTTCTTTCAACATGGGCTATTGGCAGAGTACTGAATCTCAATCTGGTAACTTAAATTCTGGGGTCGGTTAAAAATGAGAATAGAAAGAAAACGTATGCAACAGTACTGTTGCTATACAGAGATTCAGCGAAATCTTAGTGGTTTTATCTTATTTGATCACTTGATTTGCTACAAAGGATTGATCATTAGAATTAAAAGCTAAAATAAAGTATAATAGTCCTCTGCTTATTGAAAGAATTAAAAAGTTGTAGTCAGTTGAGATATTTTCAATAGACAATCAAGATAGAAAAATGGAATAACCCAAATTAAATTTACATTGGAGAAAAACAACTACTTTATAAAGTATTAGAGCATAAAATTAGAAATAAAGGCGTTGGTTTTTGAAATAAGAAAATTAGTAGATTATTGTCAAAGAAAGCATATAGCTCTGCCAAAATACTAGCAAAGTTTGTTTTTACAAAAGCAAGAAAGTGAAACCTAACTTCAGGGAAATAACGACAAGAAATCATTCTCAAATATTACTTGAGATCTCAGCATGTATGTGGCACAAGAGAATACAATGAGTTTTAGTGAAGTCAAACAGAAAACAATTCACATGTTATCTGTCATGTTTTGCCCCCCAAGTTACAATTAATTATGCAACTAATTAAATGTGAGAAATACTAAATTACAGAATTATCTCAAGTAAACAACAAACACCTATTTCTTGATATGACCAATAATTTATGAAATAATTACTTAAATATATTTGCTATATTTCACAACACTGAAAATCATATAGTCAGAAAGAAATGTTATACTGTCTGTCTTCTTTATAGAGCTAGTAATAAAAACACATTAAGAATGATCAGGATTTATCTTTAAGTATATTAAACTTTAGAATTTGAATATGAGATTACTTTATTTAGAAAGGCAAAATTTATAATAATACATTAGGAGATTCAAAAAATACATTTAATGGATCATCCATAACAAAAAATAAGACTCTTTAGAAGGTGATCTCCTAGGGCTTCAAGTCTTCCATGTTCTTCAACCAAATGAGTATTATCAGTTAACATGCATCAAACAACCATCAAAATTAAGTAGGATTACTGTATCTACAGAAGCATGCAGTGAAATGTCTTCTTGAGTAATGGAGAACATTTTTTTTCTACATTTCTTTGACGTTTTTACTCAGTTAACTATTCTTTATCCACCACAGAATTCTCCATAATTAGAAGTAATACCACTACCATTCACCTTTACATTTTTAAAAAAATTTTTATTTTTCTATAAGCTATTGGGGTATAGGTGGTATTTGGTTACATGAATAAGTTCCTTAGTGGTGATTTATGAGATTTTGGTGCACCTATCACCTGAGACGTATACACTGCACCATGTTTGTAGTATTTTATCCCTTGCCCCAACAACTCTTGCCCCCAAGTCCCTAAACTCCATCATTATCATTCTTATGTCTTTGTGTCCTCATAGCTTAGCTTCCACATATCAGTGAGAACATACGATGCTTGATTTTCCATTCCTGAGTTACTGCATTTAGAATAATAGTCTCCAATCTCATCCAGGTCACTGCAAATGCTGTTAATTCATTCCTTTTTATGGCTGAGCAGTATTCCATCACATATATATATATACACACATATGTGTGTGTGTGTGTGTATATATATATATATATATTTCTTTATCCACTTGTTGACTGATGGGCATTTGGGTTGCTTCTGTGAGTTTGCAATTTTGAGTTGTGCTGCCATAAGCATGCATGTGCAAGTATCTTTTTCAAATAACGACTTCATTTCCTCTGGGTAGATACCCAGCAAAAGGATCACTGGATGAAATGGCATTTCTACTTTTAGTTCTCTAAGGAATCTCCACACTATTTTCCATAGCGGCTGTACCAGTCTACACTCACACCAGCAGTGTAGAAGTGTTCCCTGATCAGTGCATCCACACCAACATCTACTGTTTTTGATGTTTGGATTATGGCCATTCTTGCAGGTGTAAGGTGCTACTGCATTGTGGTTTTGATTTGCACTTCACCCACCATTAGTGATGCTGAGCCTCCTTTCATATGTTTGTTGGTCATTTGCATATCTTCCTTTGAAAATTGTCCATTCATGTCCTTAGCCCACTAGGATGGGATTGTTTTTTACTTACTGATTTGTTTGGGTTCGTTGTAGATTCTGGATATTAGTCATTTGTCCGATGTGTAGCTTGTGAAGATTTTCTCCCACTCTGTGAGTTGTCTGTGTACTCTGATGACTGTTCCTTTTGCCTTGCAAAAGCTCTTTAATTTAATTAGGTCCCAGCTATTTATCTTTTTTTAATTGCATTTGCTGTTGGGCTCTTGGTCATGAAATCCTTGCCTAAGCTCATGACTAGAAGGGTTTTCCCAATATTATCTTCTAGAGTTTTTATAGTTTCAGGTCTTAGGTTTAAGTCTTTAACCCATCTTCAGTTGATTTTTGTATAAGATGAGAGGTGAGGATCCAGTTTCATTCTCCTGCATGTGGCTAGCCAATTATCCCAGCACCATTTGTTAACAGGAGTGTCCTTTCTTCACTTTATGTTTTTGTTTGCTTTGTCAAAGATCAGTTGGTTGTTAAGTATTTGCGTTTATTTCTGGGTTCTATATACTGTTCCATTGGTCTATGTGCCTATTTTTATTCCAGTACCATGCTGTTTTGGTGACTATGGTCTTAGAGCATAGTTTGAAATAAGGTAATATGATGCCTCCAGATTTGTTCTTTTTGCTTAGTCTTGTGGCTCTTTTAAGGTTCCATATAAATTTTAGGATTGTTATTTCTAATTCTGTGAAGAATGACGGTGATATTTTGATGGGAATTGCATACGTTGTATGTTGCTCTTGGCAGTATTGTCATTTTTGCAATATTGATTCTACCCATCCATGAGCATGGGATGTGTTTCCATTTGTTTGTGTCATCTATGATTTCTTTCAGCAAGGTTTTCAGTTTTCCTTGTAAAGGCCTTTTGACTCCTTTTTAGGTACATACCTAAATACATTTTTTTTTTTTTTTTTTTTTTTTTTTTTTTGCAGCTATTGTAAAAGGGGTTGAGTTCTTGATTTAATTCTCTGCTTCGTTGCTGCTGGTGTTTAGAAGAGGTACTGATTTGTGTACATTGAACTTGTATCTGAAAACTTTGCTGAATTATTTTATCAGTTTTAGGAACTTTCTGGATGAGTCTTAGGGTTTTTCAGGTAAAGGATCCTATCATCAGCAAACAGGGACAGTTTGACTTCCTCTTTACCAGTTTGGATGCCTTTCTTTCTTTCTCTTGTCTGATTGCTCTGGCTAGGACTTCCAGTACTATGTTGAAGAGGAGTGGTGAGAGTGGGCATCCTTGTCTCGTTTCTATTCTCAGAGGGAATGCTTTCAACTTTTCCCCATTCACTATTATGTTGGCTGTGGGTTTGTCATAGATGGCTTCTATTATATTAAGGCATGTCCCTTTTATGCTGATTTTGCTGAGGGTTTTAATCATAAAGTGATGCTGGATTTTGTCAAATGCTTTTTCTGCTTCTATTGAGATGCTCGTGTGATTTTTGTTTTTAATTCTGTTTATGTGGTGTATCACATTATTGAAATGTGTATGTTAAACCACCCCTGAATCTCTGGTATAAAATCCACTTGATTATAATGGATTTTCTTTTTAATATGTTGTTGGATTTGATTACCTAGTATTTTGTTAAGGATTTTAGCATCTATGTTCATCAAGGATATTGGTCTTTAGTTGTATTTTTAGGTTGTGTCCTTTCCTGGTTTTGGTATTAGGGTGATGCTGGCTTCATAAAATGAATCAGGGAGGGTTCCCTCTTTATCTGTCTTGTGGAATAGTATCAAAAGGATTGGCACCAATTCTTTGAACATCTGGTAGAATTTTGCTGTGAATGCATCTGGTCTTGGATTTTTTTGGTTGGTAATTTTTTAATTACTGTGTCAATCTTGGTGCTTGTTATTGGTCTGCTCAGGGTATCTAATTATTCTTGATTTAAGGTAGTAGGGTTGTATTTTTCCAGGAATTCATCTATCTCTTCCAGGTTTTCTAGTTTATGTGCATAAAGGTGTTCATAGTAGCCTTGAATGATCTTTTGTATTTGAGTGGTGTCAGTTGTAGTATCTCCTGTTTCATTTCTTAGTGAGGTTATTTGTATTTTCTGTCTTGTTTTCTTGGTTAATCTTGCTAAGAGTCAATCGGTTTTACTTATCTTTCAAAGAACCAGCTTTTTGTTTCATTTATCTTTTGTATCATTTTTGTTTGTTTGTTTAAATTTCATTTAGTTCTGCTCTGATCTTAGTTACGCCCTTTCTTTTGCAGGGTTTGGGTTTGGTTTGTTCTTGTTTCTCTAGTTCCTTGAGGTGTGACCTTAGATTGCCTGTTTGTGCTCTTTCAGATTTTTTGATGTACGTATTTAGGGCTATGAAATCTCCCCTTAGCATTGCCTTAGCTGTATCCCAGAGGTTTTGATAGGTTGTGTCATTATTGTCATTCAGTTTGAAGAAGATTTTAAATTTCCATTTGGATTTTGTTTTTGACCCAATACTCATTCAGGAGCAGGTTATTTAATTTCCATATATGTGAGTGGTTTTGAAGGTTCCTTTTTGAATTGATTTCCAGTTTTATTCCACTGTGGTCTGAGAGAGTGCTGGATATAACTTCAATTTTCTTAAATTAATGGAGGCTTGCTTTATGGCCTATCATATGGTCTATCTTGAAGAAAATTTCAGGCACCGTTGAATAGAATGTGTATTCTGTGGGTGTTGGATGAAATGTTCTGTATATATCTGCTAAGTCTATTTATTTCAAGGTATAGTTTAAATCCATTGTTTCTTTGTTGACTTTCTGCCTTGATGACCTTTCTAGTGCTATCAATAGAGTACTGAAGTCTCCCTCTATTATTATGTTGCTGTCTGTCTCATTTCTTATGCCTATTAATAATTGTTTTATAAATTTGGGATCTCCAATGTTAGGTGCATATTTGTTTAGGATTGTGATATTTTCCTGTTGGACAAGGCTTTTTACCATTATATAATGCCCCTCTTTGTGTCTTCTAACTGCTGTTGTTTTCAAATTTGTTTCATCTGATATAAGAATAGCTACCCCTGCTCGCTTTTGGTGTCCATTTGCATGAAACGCCTTTTTCCACCTCATTACCTTAAGTTTATATGAGTCCTTATGTGTTAGGTGAGTCTCCTGAAGGCAGCAGATAGTTGGTTGGTGAGTTCATATCCATTATGCAGTCCTTTATCTTTTAAGTGGAGCATTTAGTCCATTTACATTCAATGTTAGCACTGAAATGTGGCATACTATTGCATTCATTATGCTCTTTGTTGCCTGAGTACTTTAGTTTGTTTTCTGTTTTTGCTTTTTAACTTGTGTTTTCGTTTTATGGGGCCTGTGTGATTTATGCTTTAAAGAGGTTCTGTTTTGATGTGTTTCTAGGATTTGTTTCATGATTTAGAGCTCCCTTTAACAGTTCTTATAGTGATGGCTTGGTAATGGTGAATTCTCTCAGCATTTGTTTTCTGAAAATGACTGTATCTTTCCTTCACATATGATGCTTAGTTTCACTGAATACAAAATTCTTGGCTAATACTTGTTTTGTTTGAGGAGGCTGAACATAGGGCCCCAATCCTTTCTAGTTTGTAGGGATTCTGCTGAGAAATAGGTTTTCCTTTATAGGTTACCTGGTGCTTCTATCTCACAGCTTTTAAGATTCTTTCCTTTGTCTTAACTTTGGATAACCTGATGACAATGTGCCTAGCTAAAGATCTTTTTGTGATGAATTTCCCAGGTGTTCTTTGTGCTTCTTGTATTTGCATGTCTAAGTCTCTAGCAAGTCCAGGGAAATTTTCCTAGATTATTCCCCCCAATATGCTTTCCAAGCTTTTAGAATTCTCTTCTTCCACAGGAACATGGATTATTCTTAAGTTTGATCATTTAACATAATCCCAGACTTCTTAAAAGCTTTGTTCATATTTTCTTCTTTTTATTTTGTCTTTGTTGGACTGTGCTAATTCAAAGACCTTGTCTTCAAGCTGTGAATTTCATTCTTCTGCTTGTTCAAGTCTATTGCTGAAGCTTTCCAGAGCATTTCACATTTCTAAAAGTGTGTCCAAAGTTTCCTGAAATTTTTATTGTTTTTTCTTTAAACTATCTATTTCCTTGAATACTTCTCCCTTTACTTCTTATATCATTTTTTGGATTTCCTTGTATTGGGTTTTACCTTTTGCTGGTCCCTTCCTGATTAGTTTAATAACTAACCTCCTTAATTCTTTTTCAGGTAAATCAGGAATTTCCTCTTGGTTTGGATCCATTGCTGGTGAACTAGTGTGATTTTTGGCAGGTGTTGATGAGCTTTGCTTTGTCATATTACTAAGATTGTTTTTCCGGTTCCTTCTCATTTGGGTAGGCTCTGTCAGAGGGAAGGTCTAGGGCCGAAGGCTGCTGTTCAGATTTTTTTGTTTCACAGGGTGTTCCCTTGATATAGTACTTTCCCCCTTTTCCTGTGGATGTGGCTTCCTGTGAGCCAAACTGCAGTGATTGTTGTCTCTCTTCTGGGGCTAGCCACCCAGCGAGTCTACCCAGCTCCAGGCTGGTACTGCACAGAGTCCTGTATGCACAGAGTCCTGTGATGTGAATCATCTATGGGTCTCTTAGCCATGGATACCAGTGCCTGTTCTGATGGAGGTGGCGGAGGGTGCAATGGACTCTGTGAGGGTCCTTAGCTTTGGTGGTTTAATGCTCTATTTTTTTGTTGGTTAGCCGCCTGCCAGGAGGTGGCACTTTCCAGAAAGCATCAGCTGTAGTAGTGTGGAAAGGGACTGGCGGGGTCAGTGTCCTAGAATTCCCAAGATCATATGGCCTCTGTCTTCCACTACCAGGATGGGTACGGAAGGACCATCAGGTGCGGGAGGGGCTAGGTGTGTCTGAGCTCAGACTCTCCTTGGGCAGGTTTTGCTGTGGCTACTGTGGGGGATGGGGGTGAGAGCCCGAGGTCACTGAGGATTATGGCTGCCTCTGCTGAGTCATGCAAGTTGTCAGGGAAGTGGGGGAAACCAGCAGTCACCAACCTCACCCAGTTCCCATGCAAACTGAAGGGCCAGTCTCACTCCCACCATGTCCCCCACAAGGGTCCCTAGTCTGTTTCCAGGCAGTGGGTGAGACAAGCTTGAAAACTTGCTGGAGGCTTTCTGCTTCCCAGCTGTGAAAGAAAAGGGCTTGAATTCTTCCCCTGCCTGTGAAGTCTGCAAGCCAGATTTGCACCCTCCCCAGAGTTCTGGCCAGGAGGCTTCTCACCCTGTTCAAATTGTTACGAAGCTCAGCTAGAGATTTCCTTCAGCCTGTGGAGTTTTACCCCCTGCTCCTCTGGCCACCCTCCTGATGGATCCCTGTGGTATCAGGCAGGAATGGGCTGCCTGGGGACCCAGTGAGCTCCCAGGGCCTTTCTGCTACTTCCTCTACCCCTGTGTTTCACTCGGCTTGGCTCTCTAACTTGATTCAGCTCCACGTAAAGTCGGAAACTTCTCCTGCAAACAGACCTTCAACTTCTCCAGTGGGGTGTGTGTTCAAGAGAGGAGGCTCTCCCTTTCCCACTTCCGAGGTTGGGGCGCTCACAGAATTTGGGGTGTCTCCCGGGTCCTGAAGGGGCAGTCTGCTTCCTTCAGAGGGTCTGTTGGTCCTCTCAGGATTGCTGGTTTGTTTTTGCAGTTGATCTGGAGCTAAAATTCACAATGCATGCCTCTGCATGTTGCTCTGTCCAGAGTTGCAATCTATTCCTGCCTCTCGTCTGCCATGATCCCAAAATCCTCCTGCAGTTTATCTTAACACTCACAATAGAAACTGATTTGGCTGATTTTAGAAAGGAAGGTCCTTTACATTTTTACATCTTTCTGAGAGCACGGAGTACTTGACTACGCTTCCTCACCCAGCCGTGGCCTGTGAACGAACTCTCAGAGCATAACTGCCTTCCTCTGTTTTAACTTTGTGCCTCTTAGTTATCCATAGGGAGTCCATTTTGCTATTAGCCAGGGGCATATTTTAACAGTATCATTTCTAATTCTGGCAGTAGTTTAAAAATATGTGCACTCCAGTTGGATAAAAATGTTTCTTTGTATAGAATATCACTATCATCTGTTCATGAATCTAAACATAGTTATTTCCTAGCATACCTTCCAAAGATAATGTTTATTTACTTTCCTCTAATTTTCAATGTTTTATTCAAGGTGATCAAGTTAGACTCAATTTTCCCATCTGTTAACTCTACCCATGGATAATTTGTTTACTTCCATAGAGGTTCCCTTTGTATTACCATATTTTAGTGAATTCAATGAATCACGTAAAAATACTACCAGTTTTCATTTGTTGTGTGCCCACTAATTCTTGAGTTCAGTTAAAACTTGAAATTATTCTTTTAAAATGCCACAGTGCATTTAATTACTGACTTGCTGCTATACAGTTTTTTATTATACTAGAGCTAATCATAGTTTTATTGTTTATAAAAAGTTCATTACTAAAGGGTGTTTAATGGTTATCTTCTAGCATTTTAAAATGGCATAGTAGTAATCAGCCCTCAAAGGACTGTGTCTACCTAAGGTTAGCTGAAAAACACAGCAGCCTAATTAGCATCCCAAATCACCACCCTGCCATCTGTTATCTCTAGGAGAAGCAGAAGAAAATGTAAATGTCTGGGAAATAAGGGCTTTGTGTGAGAAGTCCAGATTTTTTATTTTATTATTTTTTTTCATTTTCTCCACAGTATTTGTAGTGGTGCTAACAGTGCCATAATGAAAAGACTTTTTTCTTTCCTGTTATCTTTTTATTCTTGAGAAGCGTGTATAAGGAGAAGTGTCAGAGATACCAAAACCATGGAATCATAACATGCATATATCACTTCAGTCTGCTTTTGAAGACCAAAATAAAATGCAAAGTAGGTGAACAAACAGAACTTCACACTCTAGAGCTACTTGCCTGACACCTTGTACTGAGATGAACTCATTACAGAAACGACACGTTTTTCAAATAGTAACATATTTTGTAACCAAATTTGAAAACTGCACAGCTCTAATCTTACTGATAGCCACTATATTTATTTTTCACATACAATTCAGTTTCCATAAAAATAATCTATGTTATGATACAAAACAAATGAATGGTGTTGTAATGTTTTGGACTTTAAAGGAAATTAGTTGTTTTTTTTAAAAAAAAAAAAAAAACACTATATTACTCTTTATTCTACAGGAATTCCTTTATAACAAAAAGAAAGTTAAACTTTATTACATTTAAACTAATGAGGCAATGGGAATATAAATAAGGAAGCTGGTCAAGTACAGTGGCTCATGCCTGTAATCCCAATACTTTGGGAGGCTAAGGTAGGATTATCACTTGAGGTCCAGAGTTTAAGATCAGCCTAGGGAACATAGTAAGACCCCATCTCTGCAAAAAATGTAAAACAAAAACAAAACAAAACAAAACAAAACACCTCAGCTGGGTGTGAAAGGACACACCATAGTCCCAACTACTCAGGGGGCTGAGGAGAGAGGATCGCTTCAACCCAGGAGTTTAAGGCTACAGTAAGCCGTTATCATGGTACTGCACTCCAGCCTGGACAACAGCATGAGATCCTCACTCAAAATTAAAAAAAAAAAAAAAAAGGAAAGAGATACACAAATTGGTTTGTAATGAAAAGAAGACAATAAAACTTAAACTTTTCTCATAATTTCTATTTTTTCATCCCACCGAGGCAGCCACTTTGAAGACCAAAATCATTTCTGAAATTTCTGTGATTCATGTCAAGAAAGTACTCTGAATCCATATAAAAAGATAGTAATTTCAATTCTAACTACTTTTGGTACACTGTATATACAAACTGATCAATCAGTTAATAAAGTATTTCAAGGTAATATAAAAATTATTTTGTCTAAGAAATTATAGTCGCATACCCTGGAAATCATGCAATCATGATTTTTAACTTAAAAGGGATCTTGTTTATTGTGACTGTATAAAAATAATATATAACAGATTACAATAAGATGAAAGAATAAAATCGCAAAACTTTTTTTCAAATTTTAATAGTGAACTGATAAAATATTTTACATTTTATACTATTGCTTACTTTTATTTCTTTATTCCTGGATATAATTCACTACCAGAGAGAGCATAATAATAAACTTCTAAACATATATTCTTTGTGGTTTAATCACTTAAGAAAATATTATTGAATACTACTGTATGTTAAGCAACATCTTATAGACTGGAGTAGATTACTGTTTCATTCCCATAGAGTACTATCTACTGTTTGAAAAATATATTAATCATATAATGGCACAATGTAAGGAAAAGCATAACACACACATACAAAATCTGTGTAGACATATGATGAAATCTGACCTAGACTAGGGGGCAGGGGTTCAAATGAAAAACCTGAGGAAGCAACCCTTTACTTAAAGTCTCAAAGATGAAGAGGAGTTAACTGAGCAAAGAGGTCAGAGCTTTTAAGCCACACACAGAAATACTCTATATTATGAGGAAGTGTGACATTTTTAAGAAAAAGAAGGCCACAGAAAAAAAAAGTGAGCTATAAGACAAGAAGCTGAAATGTAAACAAAGGACAATCCATACGGGGCATTGTTCTCAGTCCTAAAATATTGGTAAACCACTAAATGGATTTATGCCACAATATTATATAGTCATATGTGAATTTGAAAAGAGTACTGTGACTGTGAAAGAGATACTGTGCTGTTCATCTGGTTTCCAGGCTGCTGGACTACCCTATAAAGAGGTTATATTTATTTAGAATTAAGAGCTGCAGATAATGAGCCAAGTGGATGAAGATGAGAAGTTATTTGATAGTATTTAATAAATTGTCACCTATTTTGTAACCTTTTTGATTACATAAGCTTGAATAGAATTAGTTTTTTCCATATGTAATACTATGTATATTAATCATTCATGTAACTTTGATAGATTGATTGATTGGTAAAATATGATAGATGAACATGAGTTTATCTCCTCTCTCTCACAAACCCATTGTGTTAGTCAGTCATACCCTTTTCTAATGTTTCTAATGCTCCACCTTCCAGGCATATGGAACATATGCCCTTCCCCATCCAACTGAAATTAGGCGGCTGGGTGTGGTGGCTCATGCCTGTAATCCCAGCACTTTGGGAGGCCAAGGTGGGTGGATCACAAGGTCAGGAGATCAAGACCATCCTGGCCAACATGGCGAAACACTGTCTCTACTAAAAATACAAAAATTAGCTGGGCATGGTGGTGTGTGCCTGTAATCCCAGATACTCAGGAGGTTGAGGCAGGAGAATCACTTGAACTAGGGAGTCAGAGGTCACAGTGAGTCAACATTGTGCCACTGCACTCCAGCCTGATGACAAAGCAAGACTCCATCTCCAAAAAAAAGAAAAAGAAAAAGAAAAGAAAAGAAAAGAAAAAGAAATTAGGCATGGACATGTGACTCACAGGGACTACTGACAAGACTAGAGAAATGGGTCAATGAAATCTTTGCATATGTGGCAACTAAGGTAGATTTTGCAACATTACCATAAACTACCTAGAGAATGTTGGAAAAAGAACCTGATAAAAACGTTAAACATTTCCAAAATTATGAATAAAATCTTGCCATAGAATTTACAAATGGGTTACAAAATATATATTTAAAAAATTTGTGAGAAATAGTTAAAGTTACTTTAAGCTAACAAAACTGCAACAGCATAATAATTTTGTAGCAATAAAAACAAATTATTAGAACAAATTAATATCTCAGAGACACATTGAAGGATGATGTTTTGGATTGTTACAGAACTTACTAGAACTGAATAAGGAAAGACTGAACTAAGTTAATGACATTGGGACGCTTGGTTTTCCACCAGAAGTCAGGTATACTTAGATGTCCTACTTATACCATTCATATGCCATGTAATATGAAATAAAGCCCTAAACTATAATAATTTTAGCTATTAAAACCAAACTATAAAAACAATAGGAAATCGTTTAACAGAGTATGTTTCTGTTCTTAGACAGGCAATATCTTCTAAATAAGATTTAAAAAGCAAAAGACAAAAATAATTTATGTTAGATACTTGATAGTATAAATTATGCAGGCAGACAGACACGCACACACACAGGACAAAAATCTCCATAGAAAAGGATCAAATCAAGAGAAATACTGTGGGAAAATACATATAACACAGAAAGAAAACAAAGAGTATTAGAATTTTTTTTAAATTTACAAACTAGTAATATATATAAATGATATAAACAAAATTGTTCCAAGAAATACACAAACACACACAGATACACAATCAATAGAAAATTTTAAAATGTTCAAACTTAGAGTATTTAGGCAAATTTTAATGAAAACAGTGAGATTCTATTCTGTCCTCACTTCAGAAATCAAGTTTCAGAATAATTAAAAGACATAATTAAAAAATTAATTATTTTAAAAATCTCTATTTTTATTACCACATACGTGTGTTTATAAACATGTAGAAAAATGTCTGGAAGGATCTACAACTAACTACTTTCTTCTGGTTTTGAAAAGAAGAAAGCTGTAATGAAGCAGTAGTCAAGTAAGATATTAACCTATTTATAATACTCAGTATATTAATATGAAGATTGTGTTCACATATTTGTAAAAGTATACATTAATTTTAGAAATATAGAGATCTTTATGATTTAAGAGGGAAATGTTTTGTAAGTATTAAGCCACAATTTATTATTTTTTTGGACAAAATTGTTAACATTTCTGTATTTAAACATCATTTTTTATACAACAGGAAAGTAAAATGTACATTTGTTTTATTGAGTCAGACAATGGAGGTGAAGCTGTTAAGAAAAAATAAACTCTGTATGAGGTAAGTTACAATACTTCTATAAATTTGCTTGAACTTTGAGGAAAAAGTGAGACTAAATTATGTATATATTTTCTATAATTATGGTATTTAGATAAGTATAAATGTTATCAATCAATGCTTTCTCTTTAGAATGTCTATCAGCAAATAAATAAATTACTTTACTGCTTCAAATATATTTTTATTTCTTTTTTTGACTGCCATCTCATTACTATTAAATTTTAATACATGAGAACTTTGTAAAGGAGTTTGTGTCATCATTCCTTTTAGTTAGTTCTATCATTGGAAATAGATTAAATAAAATTTGTCAATTAGAAATTATGAATATCACAAAATGTAATATTTTTGGAATAACTATTAAAATTATAAAGTTCATAGGAAATGTAAAATAGGATTATATTTTTAATTCTAAAAAGGAATTAAAATATTATTTTAAAATTAATACAACTACTTATGCATGTAATTAAGAAATAGTGTAGTTATATTAAAGAACCATAGTATTTCTAATATTTTGAAAGGCATAAGAGAGGTAAAGAAAAGAATTCATAGTCTTTAATAGACCTCTGAAATTCTTTTTTCATTGATTACACTGTACCACAGCTATAATTTCAACTATCTTCAAGAACAGAAAAAGTTAAGTAAAAGAGCAAAGCATGCTGATGTAAAAGCAAGTAACTCTGCAAGCATGCTGATGAACTAACTTGTAAAACTCCTCCTAATGTCAAGGAGAAAAGGGAGGAAGAGGTGACCTAACGCTGGCGAGCTGGAGGGCTGTCTTGGGCCAGTTGGATAGAATAGGCATTAGTCAGCTCCTAGTAATTGTTTTGCAAGTATGTTGACCATATTGCGAAACCTTCAGATAATTTACAAGAATACAGGCCATCTGGGCCGGGCGCAGCGACTCACGGCTGTAATCCCAGCACTTTGGGAGGCTGAGGCAAGCGGATCACCTGAGGTCAGGAGTTCAAGACCAGCCTGACCAACAAGGAGAAACCCTATCTCTACTAAAAATACAAAATTAGCTGGGCGTGATGGTGCATGTCTGTAATCTCAGCTACTCAGGAGGCTGAGGCAGGAGGATTGGTTGAATTCAGGAGGCAGAGGTTGCGACGAGCTGAGATCGCCATTGCACTCCAGCCTGGGAAACAAGAGGGAAAGTCTGTCTCAGGAAAAAAAAAAAAAAAAAAAAAAAGGATTCCGACATCTGTTTTTGTTTTGTTTTTAATTCGGAAAGTATTCGCAGTTAATGTTGTCTTGATATTTCTAATGTAATGTGGGTCAAAATAGCAACTTCTCATCCCATACATTTGACTTAAATATATGATTATGATTTTCTTTGGATCTTGTGATCTGTGGGTATGCTGATACGACCATTGCAGAGTTAATTTGGCACTGCTGGCACATAATATATAATTTAATGCATCCATGTATTTACTTACATTTTACTTTTACCCTGGAATTACCAGCTTCCTAGTACCCAGTAAATTCTCTAACAACAGTTAAAGAATGGCTTATTTTCCAGTTTCTCAGAGAAATGTCAACTTCTCTATGTTTTTTATTATCTTATATACTAATTCTCTTCCTCTACATGTATCTAGGTTTCTGTACTAAAAGCACTGAACTTTCACTTTTATGTTTTTAATAATTATGTATCTGTTTTATCCACTAAATTGTGAGTTTCCTAAAAGTAGATACATAAATTTTTCATTGTTGACCTTAGCCTATGGTCTAAGGGCCTTGTATGAACAGACATTCACAACTATTTGTTGAATTGCATTGGTTTGAATTACAATATGTATTAAAATTGATTTATTTTATATGTATGTATTTATCATATCCATAAATTTGCCCTGAACCTGTCTACATGTGAAGCCACATTCTTGGTGCAGATGATACAAAAACATAACAGGTTCTCTGACATCCAAGGAGATTAACATTTAAGGAAACTGACATTGAGAAACATCAACAATACATGTTTTAAATATACTAAAATATAGAAATTGCAATAAATTATGTGCAACTTGCTGTGGGAACATTTTAAACAAATGCTTAACATTTGTCAAGTATTATTTTGACCTATGCACTGTCCTAAATTTATATTTATGCAAATAATACTTGTAGCAACCCTATAAGGAAGATACTCTTAGGATATATTCCTGGTGAAACACTTAGGAAACTGAGTCACAGAGATGTTAAGCAATTAGCCCAACTGTCATATAGATCTCATGTGACAAAGCCAGAGTCTACATCTTAATTACTATACAGTTTCACTTTATTACTTGGAGATAGGGGTTAAGGATTAGGGAAGCCTCAAGAAAGATAGAAGGTGGTAGTGAGTCTTGAGTTGATTTTAGAACAATGAGATGGCACTTACATGATGAAATAAACAACACCAATGGCTCCTGGGTGAGTGTTGGGCGATTTCCAGGTGGGAGAAACTGTAAATTTAAAAATGTGTCTCCAATCTTGGGTATGAGGAGTATAAAAGTGAGAATGAGCTTGAAAATATAAAAACGATACACATCATAAGCTGAGAAATGAGGAGTCACTGAAATGCTGGATTTGGAATTAAGGCTCTCAAACTTGTTATATAAGCAAACATTTTTGGCTATAAAAGTAAAAACAACAAGCTAGAAAACTGGAAAAAATTGAATACTGAGTTAAAACAATGAAAGGAATCAAAAAGAAGGAAGAAAAACATTGACACTTCTAGGCAACAAAGCAAACTGTAAGATTATTTTTTGCTAAAAACATCTATATTCCCAATGAAGAAAATGATTTTGCCACAAGCAAAATAAAAAGAATATGAAATAGGGAGAAAAAAAATTGAAACCTTGAGAAAGCTATTGACACAATTTAACTTTGCTCAGGCTGATGGAGTAAGAAGAAAAGATGGAAAGCATCATCAAGAGACCAAGAAAAAGCTGTGGGAAATTACAAAGAGCTGAAAAAGCCTAGTGATTAATTTCCATCTAAAAGTCTATTTTCAAAAGACACTTCGTTTAGAAAAAGTTCTTTTTATAACCATAGTACTAAAATTTTCTATGGCCTTCACCATTCTGTGACTTAGAAAACATTTAAAATGCATTACTGGGGTCTGCTAGTGGTTTATGGGAGCCCAATAAATAATCTCCCTTTTTCTGAACTAAGTTCTGAACAAATTTAAAAATACAAGAATGAATAAAAGTAGAAGAAAGATTAAAATGTTACCAGGTTAATTTTTTTAAAAAGTTTTCACAAGTTAAAAAAATAAAACAAGAGACTGTTCTGCAGCCATGTCAACAAATAGCCAAGAACAGTTTCATCAAAAGTTTTATACCATTTTGATATTTCTGTGAATAATCATGTCAACTAGCTTTTGCAACCAACCAGTCAGTATTAGACACACCCTTCTGAAAATCCACCAGTCAGGAAAGCACCCTCTACAAATATACATCTGTGACTGCCAGCCTATCCACAACAGTCTCACCTGAGTAACCCCTCCAAAAAATGGCGTCAAACCTATAAGCTTTTCAAAATCCACTAATCCTAGCAGATTAGTATTTCATGCCACCCCAAACACTTGTAACATCAGTACTCTGCTCTGCCTTGGAGCTGTACCTGGCTAATATATCTTTTCCTTACTATACCAAGCAATATATTTAAATTTTCTTTTTTAAATTTCAGATATTGAATAGCAGTTTAATCACCTGCGACAAGTCTTTATTATTGAAATATACTATGTTGGAGGCTCTAAGACTGTGTTAGAGTCAATGTCCTGGTAACTGAACCCTATAAACAGGCACCTATCCCAACTTAAGCATACTAGATTGGGGCAAGTCCCACCACTCTGTAGGGCACAGGAACCTGTCCAGATCTGACTGACAGCAAAGTGGAGTAGAGAGAAGTACTCTTACAAGCAATTTGGTCCCAAAGAGAAAAAGGTAGAAGCTGAATTGAACATGCCCAGTTTATTTTTCCTAAATTTACAAGTCAGAAAAATGACTGTCCTTTGCCTGAGGCAGAATGATTAAAGAGGCAGAAAAATACCAAGAATGAGTAATGAAAGCAGCAGAAAAAACACTTAGAGGGCATAGGTAGAGCATTTGTCCTATAATAGGTTCTAGCAATTACTCATTGAATATAAAATACAAATAAAACTGCAATAAAAATATGTTAGGTTAAAGATAACTATATATTAAGTGGTATCCTAGACTATTCAGGCTGCCATAACAAAATACCACACACAGGCTAATGTTAACACTAAAAGTTTATTTTCTCACGGTTTGTGGAGGCTGGAAGTCCAAGATCAAGGTACCAGTGAGATAGGTTTCAGTCCGAGGCCTGTACTCTTGGCTAGAAGGCAGCTACTATTTCACGGTATTCTCACATAACCTTTTCTTTCTGAGACCTCTCTCTGTCTCTTTCTATCTCCCTTTTCACATGAAGTGACCAATCTTCCATGATTAGAGACCCAGCTTCATGATCTCACTTAACCTTAATTACTTCATAAGGACCCTATCTAAAATATAGTCACATTGAGGATTAAGGCTTTAATATGTGAATTTTGGAGGGACACAATTCTGTCACTGCCTCCACCAAAAAATTCATGCTCTTTTAACATGCAAGATACATCCCAAAAGCCTCAAAAGTTTTAACTCAACCTGGCATCAACTCTAAACTCTAAAGTCCAAAGTCTTATGTAAATATTCTTTTTTTTTTTTATTTTTATTTCACTAGTTTTAGGGGTACAGGTGGTCTTTGGTTTCATGGATAAGTTCTTTAATGGTAATTTCCAAGATTTTGGTGCACACATCACCTGGGCAGTATACACTGTACCCAATATGTACAATATGTATGTCTTTTGTCCCTCACTCCCCTCCCAAAATTCCCCCATGTTCCTAAAGTTCATTATATCATTCTTATGTCTTTGCATCCTCATAGCTTAGCTTCCAGTTATAAGTGAGAACATACAATATTTAATTTTCATTCCTGAATTACTTCACTTAGAATAATGGTCTCCAGCTCCATCCAAGTTGCTTCAAAAGACAGTATTTTATTCCTTTTTATAGCAGAGTAGTTATTCCATGGTGTATATATGCCACATTTTCTTTATTCATTCATTGGTTGATGGGCACTTATATATGCCCATCATATATAATTGCAAATATATGGTTGGTTCCATACATTCGCAATTGCAAATTGTGCTGCTATAAACATGTGATGTGCCTTTTTCATATAATGACTTATTTTCATTTGGGTAGATACTCAGTAGTGGGATTGCTGAATCCAGCGAAAGATAGTTCCACTTTTAGTTCTTTAAGGAATCTCCATACATTTTCCATAGTGGTTGTGCTAGTTTACATTCCCAGTGTAAACAGTGTAAAAGTGTTCCCTTTTCACCACATGCATTCCATCCCCTATTATTTTTTAATTTTTAATTACGGCCATTTTTATAGGGGTACAGTGATATCTAATTGTAGTTTTCATTTCCATTTCCATGATAATCAATGATGTTTAAGATTTTTTTCATCTATTTGTTGGTTGGTTGTATATCTTCTTTTGTTAAAGTCTCATATAAATATTTTAATCAAATAATGGGTGAGACGCAAGGCATAATTCTTCCCGTGGCAAAAATTATCCAGCTGTGAACCTGTAAAATCAGATAAGTTTTATGCTTCAAAAATACAATAGTGAGTTGGGCATAGAATAAACATTCCCATTCCAAAAGGGAGAAATTGAGAGGAAGATAGGGGTGATATGTCCCAAGCAAGTCCAAACTCTAGCAAGACAAATGCCATTAATCTTAAGGGAAAAGAATAACCTTCTTTGGTTTGATGATTTGCCCTTCAGCCCCATTGAGTTGGCAACATCAACCCTATAGCTCTTCAAGAAGTCCCTATCCCTTTGGCTTGGTGGGGCTACCCTTCCCCCACAGCTGTCTGCCCAGCTTTAACTGAGAGAGGGATCCCATCCTATGAAACTGGGGAGAAAGCAGCCTTGTCTTCTGAGCCTTTAATGGGAGTGGCAGCTCTGATGATGTCTGAATTGACTTGTGGGCCATTCTCTCCCTTTCTTGAAGTATTCCTCAAGCATGTTCACAGGCAAATAGCTCTATTGTACCATTGTATGGAATCTCAGAAGTCTAACAGCTTTTATTCCACCGTGCTTTCTCTGTACTATTTAGTTCAAACTACCAGTGTATTTGCTGGTATAATCCCTGATGTCTGCTGAGGTGACTGATCACATCTGTGAGTCATACCTATCATATTTTATCGAATGGTTGTCCAGCCACATGCTTAGTGTTCTCTTCAGAACACACTTTCTCCATATTTTATAAGATGGATAGGCTGAAATTTTTCTATATGTATGAGTTCTGGTTCATTTTTGCTTAGCAATTCTTTCTATTTATTTCTCTACTCTCACATTTTGCTATAAGCTGTAAAAAGAAAGCAAGTTACTCCTTCAACACTGTGCTTAGAAATATCCTCAGTTAAATATATAATTTCATTGCTCACAAATTCTACCTTCCAAAAAACCTAGAACACAAATCAGCCTTATTTTTTTTTAACAGTTTATAGCAAATATATTGTTTCCTCAATTTCTCAATAATCAATTAGCCAGGCTTACTGGCATGCTCCTGTAGTCCTAGCTACTTCCTAGGAACCTGACAGGAAGGTTGCTTGAGCCCAGGAGTTGGAGGCTGCAATGAGCTATGATCATGTCACTGCACTCCAATCTGTGTGACAGAGCAAAACCTTATCTCAAAAAAGAAAAATTTTCCAATAATCTATTCCCCATTTTCCATGTGAGATTTCACTTGAATGATTTCTGGCATTTCTATCAATATTCTGTTCATGATAATATATGTATTCTTCAAGACAATAGAAGCTTTTTCAATAGTTTTCTTCTTTTCTTCATGGGCTCTCTCCAGAACTGACTTTAACATCCATATTTCTACCAATAGTCCCTATGTGGGAAGGTAGGCTTTTTCTAGCATGCACCTCAAAACACTTTGAGCCTCTACTCTTTACTCATTTTAAAATCACTTCCACAATTTTAGGTAATTGTTACAGCAGCACCCATTTTACAATACCAAAATTTATTAGTCAGCTGGTACTGCCAAAACAAAACATAGACTGAGTGGCTTAAAAAACATACATTTATTTTCTTATGATTCTGGAGAAAAGAAGATTCTGGTCAGTTTGGTTTCTAGGGATAGCACTCTTCCTGGCTTGTAGACAGTTGCTTTCTTGTTGTGCCCTTCCTTGGTCTCTTTTTGGAATGCATAGAGAGAGAAAAAAACGAAAACAAAAAACAAAAAAACAAGCTCTTCTGTGTTTCTTATGAGATCAGGGTTTTACCCTTATTATTTCATTTAATTTTAATTACTCACTTAAATATTTCATCTCTAAATACAGCCACACTGAGGATTAGGCATCCAACATATGAAATTTGAAGAGATCAAGACATTCAATCCATAATATTTGGGTATCTTCTGCCTTTTGGCTGTTGTGAATACTGCTACTGTGAGCATCAGTGTACAAATACCTATCTATTTTTGTCCCTACTTTCATTTCTTTTAAATAGCCAAGATTGAATTGCTTCATAATATCATAGCATTTCTTGATTTTTTTCCATCAATTAACTACCTACTATGCAACAGTCATTATTCTGTGTCTTGTGAACAAGCAACAAACATGATCATGCCTTGGATTCTTTCTTTCTCACCACACTTTTCAACCTTAAATCTGTCTAACTCATCACTACTCATCTTTTCAAAATGCATCTTAAATAACTGCCTGTATTAGTTTGTTTTCATACTGCTATAAAGAACTACCTGAAACTGAATAATTTATTTTAAAAAAAGGTTTAGTTGACTCACAGGTCAACATTGCTGAAGAGGCCTCAGGAAACTTACAATCATGGTGGAAGGTGAAGGGGTAGCAAGGCATCTTCTTCACAAGGTGGCAGGAAGGAGAAGTGGTGAGCAAAGGGGGAAGAGTCCTTTATAAAATCATCAGATCTTGTAAGAACTCACTCACTATCAATCACAAGAACAGCATGGGGAAACCACCCCCATAATTTAGTTGCCTCCACGTGGTCTCTCCCTTGATACATGAGGATTATGGGGATTACAGGGATTACAATTCAAGATGAGATTTGAGTGGAGACACAAAGTCTAACCATATTATTCCACCCTTGGTGCCTCCCAAATCTCATGTTCCTTTCGTATTTCAAAACCAATCATCATATCAAACCTTCCCAGCATTCCAGCATTAACCCAAAAGTCCAAGTCCCAACTCATCTGAGTCAAGGCAAGTCCCTTCTACCTATGATCCTTTAAAATTAAAAGCAAGTTAGTTGCTTCCTAAATACAATGGGGGGAAAAGGCATTTAGTAAATACACCTATGCCAAATGGGGGAAATTGGCCAAAACAAAGGGGCTACAGCCCCCATGCCAGTCTGAAACCCAGTAAGGCAGTCAAATCTTAAAGCTCCAAAATGATCTTCTTTGTCTCCATGTCACACATGCAGGTCACGCTGATGCCAAAGGTGGTGTCCCATGGCCTTGGGCATCTCCACTCCTGTGACTTTGCAGGGTACAGCCCACTTCTTAGCTGCTTCCATGGGCTCCCATTGCAGCTTTTCCAGGTTAACAGTGCAAGTTGTCGATGGATCTACTATTATGGGATCTGGAGGATGGTGGCCTGGCCTTCTTTCCACTGTTCCACTAGGCCATACCCCAGCTGGGACTCTGTATGGGAAATCAGATCCCACATTTCCCTTCCGCATTACCCTAGCAGAAGTTCTTCATGAGGGCTCCACTCCTGTATCAAACTTCTGCCTGGACATCTAGGCATTTCCAAATATCCTCTGAAATCCAGGTGGAGGTTGCCAAACCTCAATTCTTGACTTCTCTGCACCTGCACATACAACACCATGTGGAAGCCACCAAGGCTTGGTGCTTGCACTCTCTGAAGCAAGGGCCTAGGCTGCACTTTGGCCCCCTTTAGCCATGACTGGGACACAGTGCAGTCCTGAGGCTTCACAAAGCAGCAAGTCTCTGGTACCAGCTCATGAAACCATTTTTTCCTCCTAGGCCTCCAGCTCCATGATGGAAGGGGTTGCTGTGAAGACCTCCAACATTCCCTGGAGACACTTTCCCTATTGTCTTTTCAATTAACATCAGGCTCATTATTGTTTATGCAAATTTCTTCAGTCAGCTTGAATTTCTCCTCAGAAAATTTATCCTCTTTTCTATTTCTCCTCTTTTCTATTGAGGAATTTCTCCTCTTTTCTATTGCATAGTCAGGCTGCAAATTTTCTGAACTTTTAAGCTCTGCTTCCTTTTTAAACATAAGTTCTGATTCCAAACCATATCTTTGTGAATGCATAAAACTGAATTCTTTTAAGAGTATCCAAGTCGCTTCTTGAACAGTTTGCTGCTTAGAAATTTCTTCCACCAGATACCCTAGATCACTTCTCTCAACTTCAATGTTCCACAGATCTCTAGGGCAGGGGCAAAATGCTGACTATCTCTTTCTTAAAACATAGCAAGAGTCACCTTTATTCCAGTTCCCAACAAGTTCCTCATCTTCATCTGAGACCACTTCAGCCTTGACTTTATTGTCCACACAACTATCAGCATTTTGGTCAAAGCCATTTGACAAGTCTCTAGGAAGCTCCAAACTTTCCCACAATTTCCTATCTTCTTCTGAGCCCTCCAACTCTTCCAACTTCTGCCTGTTACCCATTTCCAAAGTTGTTTCCACATTTTTGGGTATCTTTGTAGCAATTTACCATATTGGTCTGTTTTCATACTGCTATAAAGAACTGCCCAAGACTGGGTAGTTTATTTTTTTAAAAAAGTTGGGGGTTAGTTGACACAATTCATCATGGCTCAGGAGGCTTCAGGAAACTTACAAACATGGTGGAAGTCAATAGGGAAGCAAGGTATCTTCTTCACCTGGCAGCAGGGAGGAGAATTGCTGAGCAAAGAGGGAAACCACCCCCATAATTCAACTACCTCCATTTTGTCTCTCCCTTGATATGTGGGAATCATGGAGGTTATGGGGATTACAATCCAAGATGAGATTTGGGTGGAACAAAGAGCCTAAATATATCACTGCCTTTTAAATCAATCTCTGAGTCCTCTCAGCTTGCAAAGTCAAGGCCATCCCCTTAAGCAAGAGTGACCAAATATTTCCATTTCCCCAGTAGAACTACTGAGGTTTAAAATTACAAAATTTATAACATCTTTTACTCTCAAAATCATCCCTCTTTGGATGATAGATTTCACAGTCATGTTACCCACAGCCAATTCCTAAAGTGAGACACTTAAAAAATGTAATACTCTATACTTCTACATGACTATTTTTATTTGTTTAAAAATTTCATGGAATTTTTTTTCTCTTAATTAAAGGTCATTATTGCTAAAATGTAAAAAATGTAAAATATAAATAGAGTAGGTTAGAATCTAAAAATCTATGGAAACATTCACAGAAAGTCATATGCAAGAAAAGGAACAATAAATTTCATATGCTTAAGAAAACCAGTTAAATCATTTCTCCTTATCTGTCACTTCCTCTGTCTTTTACCTTACTATGATAAGATTTAAAGAGAATGGGTCAGTAAAGTGATTTTGGAAGTATCACCTCATTGTTTCATACTATCAGTTATGAAAACAAAATAAATGAGAACTTTAGTCCAGCAACAAAATAAATTTAAAAAATGGACTGAGGAATTTAAATTATATATATATATATATTTTATATATATATATATTATATTATATATATATATAATATATATAATATATATTTAAATATATAAATAAATATATATATAATTTAAATTCCTCAGTCCATTTTTTAAATTTTATATATATATATATATAAAGGAAATACTGTTAGTGTTATACTTTTGGTGAAAAATATCTCTGTAAACTGGGAATTAATTGAAAAAATAATACTAAAGAATCAATATATATGGTAACATAAAATTAGATAAGAAGGAACGAAGTGATGTTTATTTGTGATAACAGCAGTTATTGGAGGCTATTCTGTGCCAAGACATTTTCTCTAAGATACTAGAGAAAACAAGATACCTGGGCTCATAAGTAGGTAACAGACATGGAAATAGTCATATCCTATATCATGGGATGAGAAACAAAGAGCTACATGTTAGTGTCTGTCTACATTTCAGAAATGCTTCCTAATGCTTGTAGCTGCAAAGCACTAAATTGTTAGTCATATTTAACAAGCAAATTTTATAGCTCACATTCAAACTGCTACTTTTCAAGAAGAAAGAACATTTCCAATTATTTAAAATAAATTAATTTATCCTACCCACCATTTATAAATTAGATTCATGGTTCATATACACTCATATCTCTACACATAAAGCATCAGGTTTCTACTGGTAAAGATTTCCTTATTACAAGTTTCCTCTTCCTACTTCAGTAACTTAATGCAATTTTATCCTTGTTTTCACTATTCAATTTGATCTACTGTATTTAAGCCATCTTAATATTTTATTTGTATTATGTGTGTTTTTTTTTTTATTCTAGTAAGTATTCTTAAATATTCTATGGAAGTAAGAAAGGGCTCATTCATGTAAGGTAAACCTCAGGTAAGGTACAATTTAGATTATATTTTTTACTGAAATTCTTGATTATATATAATGGACCAATAAATAGTGATTACGTGATTTTGTTATTATTATTATTATTTTTTTAAAAATTTATTTATTATTATTAAACTTCAAGTTGTAGGGTACATGTGCACAACGTGCAGGTTTACTACATATGTATACTTGTGCCATGTTGGTGTGCTGCACCCATCAACTCGTCATTTACATAAGGTATAACTCCCAATGCAATCCCTCCCCCCTCCCCCCTCCCCATGATAGGCCCCGGTGTGTGATGTTCCCCTTCCCGAGTCCAAGTGATCTCATTGTTCAGTTCCCGCCTATGAGTGAGAACATGCGGTGTTTGGTTTTCTGTTCTTGTGATAGTTTGCTGAGAATGATGGTTTCCAGCTGCATCCATGTCCCTACAAAGGACACAAACTCATCCTTTTTTATGGCTGCATAGTATTCCATGGTGTATATGTGCCACATTTTCTTAATCCAATCTGTCACTGATGGACATTTGGGTTGATTCCAAGTCTTTGCTATTGTGAATAGTGCTGCAATAAACATACGTGTGCATGTGTCTTTATAGCAGCATAATTTATAATCCTTTGGGTATATACCTAGTAATGGGATGGCTGGGTCATATGGTACATCTAGTTCTAGATCCTTGAGGAATCGCCATACTGTTTTCCATAATGGTTGAACTAGTTTACAATCCCACCAACAGTGTAAAAGTGTTCCTATTTCTCCACATCCTCTCCAGCACCTGTTGTTTCCTGACTTTTTAATGATCGCCATTCTAACTGGTGTGAGATGGTATCTCATTGTGGTCAGGATACAAAATTAATGTGCAAAAATCACAAGCATTCTTATACACCAGTGACAGTCAAACAGAGAGCAAAATCAGGAATGAACTTCCATTCACAATTGCTTCAAAGAGAATAAAATACCTAGGAATCCAACTTACAAGGGATGTAAAGGACCTCTTCAAGGAGAACTACAAACCACTGCTCAGTGAAATCAAAGAGGACACAAACAAATGGAAGAACATACCATGCTCATGGATAGGAAGAATCAATATCGTGAAAATGGCCATACTGCCCAAGGTAATTTATAGATTCAATGCCATCCCCATCAAGCTACCAATGAGCTTCTTCACAGAATTGGAAAAAACTGCTTTAAAGTTCATATGGAACCAAAAAAGAGCCCGCATCTCCAAGACAATCCTAAGTCAAAAGAACAAAGCTGGAGGCATCACGCTACCTGACTTCAAACTATACTACAAGGCTACAGTAACCAAAACAGCATGATTTTGTTATTATTAATTATATTTTTGTTTCCATTGTGCCTTTATCATTTGGAGGCATTGGCTCTATTGTCATTGGGGGCAATATAGTTAAGAGAACTTCCTCAGTACATCAAGGTCACATTTGAGCTTTTACTTTATGACTCAGTTTCCCTACTTATCAGTGATATTAATCACAATTTTATAACAAAGATAAGAGAATATATATTACTATGTAGTTATATAGTCAATTCAGATGGATATGCCATATAAATTCAAATAAGTAACACTCTCATTATCATTTACATTTACTTGCTCATTTCATAAAAGTGACCCACACCTTTGCACTCCATGATATGATTTCTCTTGCTATTCTTCCAACTAATGGATGTAGTTGGTACAATATTATAATGTGTTTGTATATAAAAGATCCTATTACATATCATCCTTGAGGGAAATTTTCTGGCATTACTGTTTTCCAAACAATTCCCTCTCATGTAATCTGTTTCACATTATAATGTCCCAGACATATTAACGTGTATTTGTACAAGTTAATCTAATTTTCTTCAGTCTGTCCATATTTTTAGATTCCCATATTCCTTAGCAACAACTCTCAAATGAAATAGCATTGGCAGCATTTTTAAACAATTAATACAAAATTCCAAAATGTAAGTACCATCAAACTAAAAGAATTAACCTAGAATACTTCCAAATGTAGTACAGATACATTTGTAAATCCATTTAGCTTACTTCCTTTGATAATTATATTCCCGCATAACTTGATATATTCAAAGCAATATTGAATATTTATGAATATTAAGATATCTTAGCCTCTTTGCACTAGCGACTGAATCTATTTTATCTTCAAACCTTCTTCATATAAAGACTTAAGTAGAATTTTTATAGAAAGGTTTTCTAATTGCTTTTTGTTTTTTGTAGGACTTTCTTATTTTAAAGCAACATAAACCACTTCAACATAACTTTCAGAAAAAAATAAATTTTATTGAAACATATTAAAGAGAGTGGGAAAAAAATCTAAGAAAAATGAAAACAGAAAGACTTCAAAAATGAAGTAAGCCACCATCACATTAGCAATAGGGTATTGTAATCCTTAAATCTGAAGTGTCATTATTAATGTGTCTCAGGTTCTAACATCACATTTCTGTCTCACTGCAAATTCTCAAAAGAAATAAACTGTTTATCCCAGCCTGATTACATACCTTTGTCTAATCAAGCATGACCAAGTTGAAAGTGTCATTTGAAAGACAAATATATGGCCAACAGTTCTCCTATTTATGTTTTTAGTTTTCTGGTGAAAAGATATATATATATATATAATTAGCCAGCTGTATTCAATACAAATGATTCCAACAGTGTTGGCAATATCCAAAGCATTGTAATCAAGAGTCAGTCAAACATATGCCTCCTTCTGTCCATCAGGCCCAAACAGGGTGTTGACCTTGGCCACATCAGTGTCATAGAGCTTCTTCACAGCCTGCTTAATCTGGTGCTTTTCAGACTTAAAATCCACAATGAATACAAGTGCATTATCTTTTATTTTCTTTATGCTTGATTCAGTGGTCAGTAGCAACTTGATAACGACATAGTGGTCAAGTTTCTTTCTCTTGGGGATGATGTTCCAAGGATATTTGAGCTGCCTCTGGAGCTTCAGTATCTTGGGCCACTGGAAGGTGGGTGATGTGCAGATACTCTTTATTTTTGTGGCTGTGGATTCCTTTCAGCACTGCCTTCTTGAGCTTCAAAGCCTTTGCTTTCACTTTGACTTTAGGAGGCTTCAGGAGCTTCTTTCTTCATCATCTTGTGAAAAGGCTCTGTATTTTTTTGAGTAAGTGTGTGAAGAGTGAAGAGACTATGGCAGCACCACACTACCAGGCACCTAAAGCTCTCTTATCCCACCCCAAATGTAAATATGGAAACCTTGCTATCCCATCACAAACATACATATGGTGGGCTTGAATAATATCATGTAAATATGTTTTTTTCAGCAAATATGAGTTGAACATTTTCTTTGTGCCCACAGCTGAGCAAACAGCAATGAGCAAGTGTTGATAGCCTTTAAAGTCTACTGAGATTCACAGAGCATAAATGAGTTCCCTTATCATTAAACAAGAAGATTATTGATTACAGAAAGTGTTGTGAAAGATAGAGAATGGAGAGAAACCAAGATTAAGGCCTTAAATTCCCTTTAAAATTGGTAAAAGAGACCTTGGAGGAATCGACCTCCATTCTGAAATGTGAATGAGGAGAAGAAACCAGTTATAGGAGGGAGGAGCCTTTAGGGAAAAGGTTGAAAGGAGAAATAATACATAGTGTTTGCACACAGAAAAGAGGCACAGCAAGAGCTAAGGACCAGCTTGCCCAACATAGTGAGATCCTGTTTCTACAAAAATAAAAATAAAAAATTAAGAATTAACTGGGTTCAGTGGCACACTGGTAGTCCCAGCTACTTGAAAGGCTGAGGCAAGAGTATTACTTGAATCCAGGAAGTTAAGGTTGCAGTGAGCCAGGATTGCACCATGGCTGCACTCAGCCTGGATGACAGGGAGCCTGTCCCAAAAAACAAACGAAACAGAGAGAGATAAAAAAGGGAGGGAAGGGGAGGGGAAGGGAAGAAAAGGGTGGAGAGGGAAGAAGGAGAGGGAAGAAGGAAGGGAAGAAGGAAAGGAAGAAGGAAGGAAAGAAGGCAGGCAGGCAGGCACTGGCTACAGCAAAATGAAGGACAAAACTGCAGTAGAGTTTGGGAAAGTGAGTAGATGAAATATGGCCTAAGACTTATAAGCTTACTAAAAAAATAGTCGGGAATCGTTACAAGATGGCTGAATAGGAATAGCTCCAGTCTGCAGCCCCCAGAATGATCGATGCAGAATATGGGTGATTTCTGCATTTCCAACTGAGGTACCTGGGTCATCTCACTGGGACAGATTGGACAGTGGGTGCAGACCATGGAGGGTGAGCTGAAGCAGGGCGGGGCATCACCTCACCCAGGAAGTGTAAGAGGCCAGGGGATTTCCCTTTCCTAGCCATGGGAAGTCGTGTCAGATGGTACCTGGAAAATCTGGACACTCTCACCCTAATACTGTGCTTTTCAAAAGGTCTAAGCAAATGGCACACCAGGAGATTGTATCCCGCACCTTGCTCGGCAGGTCCCACATTCAAGGAGCCTTTCTCACTGCTACCGCAGCAGTGCAAGATCCAACTGTGAGGTGCCAGCCTGGCTGGGTGAGGGGCATCCGCAATTGCTGAGGCTTGAGTAGTTAAAAGGAGTGGCCGGGAAGCTCAAACTGGGTGGATCCCAACGCAGTGCAATGAGGCCTGCCTGCCTCTGTAGACTCTGCCTCTGGGGGCAGGGTATAGCTGAACAAAAGGCAACAGAAACTTCTGCAGACTTAAACGGCCCTGTCTGACAGCTCTGAAGAGAGCAGTGGTTCTTCCAGCATGGAGTTTGAGCTCTAAAAACAGACAGACTGCCTCCTGAAGTGGTTCCCTGACTCCTGTGTAGCCTAACTGGGAGACACTGCCCAGTAGGGGCTGACTGACACCTCATACATCCAGGTGCCCCTGTGAGATGAAGTTTCCAGAGGAAGGATCAGGCAGCAATATTTGCTCTTCTGCAATATTTGCCATTCTGCAGCCTCTGCTGGTGATACCCAGGTAAACAGGGTCTGGAGTGGACCTCCAGCAAACTCCAACAGACCTGCAGCTGAGGGTATTGACTGTTAGAAGGAAAACTAATAAACAGAAAAGAATAGCATCAACATGAACAAAAAGGACATCCACACCAAAACCCCATCTGTAGGTCACCATTATCAAAGACCAAAGGTAGATAAAACCACAAAGATGGCGAGAAACTAGAGCAGAAAAACTGAAAATTTTAATAACCAGAGTGCCTCTTCTCCTCCAAAGGATCACAGCTCCTTGCCAGCAACAGAACAAAGCTGGATGGAGAATGAATTTGACGAGATGACAGAAGTAGGCTTCAGAAGGTCAGTAATAACAAACTTCTCCAAGCTAAATGAGGATGTTTGAACCCATCGCAAGGAAGTTAAAAACCTTGAAAGAAGATTAGACAAATGGCTAACTAGAATAAACAGCATAGAGAAGTCCTTAAATGACCTGATGGAGCTGAAAACCATGGCATGAGAACTACGTGATGCATGCATAAGCTTCAGTAGCTGATTTGATGAAGTGGAAGAAAGGGTATCAGTTATTGAAGTCCAAATGAATGAAATGAAGCGAGAAGAGAAGTTTAGAGAAAAAAGAGTAAAAAGAAATGAACAAAGCCTCCAAGAAATATGGGAGTATGTGAAAAGACCAAATCTACGTTTGATTGGTGTACCTGAAAGTGACAAGGAGAATGGAACCAAGTTTGAAAACACTTTTCAGGATACTATCCAAGAGAACTTCCCCAACCTAGCAAGGCCAACATTCAAATTCAGGAAATACAGAGAACACCACAAAGATACTTCTCAAGAAGAGAAACCCCAAGACATATAATTGTCAGATTCATCAAGGTTGAAATGAAAAAAAAATGTTAAGGCAGCCATAGAGAAAGGTCTGGTTATCCACAAAGGGAAGTCCATCAGACTAACAGCAGATCTGTTGGTAGAAACTCTACAAGCCAGAAGAGAGTGGGGGCCAATATTCAACACTCTTTAAAAAAAAAAAAAAGAGAATTTTCAATCCAGAACTTCATATCCATCCAAACTAAGCTTCATAAGTGAAGGAGAAATAAAATCCTTTACCAACAAGCAAATGCTGAAAGATTTTGTCAACACTAGGCCTGCCTTACAAGAGCTCCTAAAGGCAGCACTAAACATGGAAAGGAACAACTGGTACCAGCCAGTGCAAAAACATGCCAAATTGTAAAGACCATCAATGCTAGAAAGAAACTACATCAACTAATGGGTAAAATAAGCAGCTAACATCATAATGACAGGATCAAGTTCACACATAACAATACTAACCTTAAATGTAAATGGGCTAAATGCCCCCAATTAAAAGACACAGACTGGTAAACTGGACAAAGAATCAAGACTCATCAGTGTGTTGTATTCAGGAGACCCATGCCACGTGCAGAGACACACATAGGCTCAAAATAAAAGGATGCAGGAAGATCTACCAAGCAAATGGAAAACAAAGAAAAGCAGGGGTTGCAATCCTAGTTTCTGAAAAAAAAAAAAACAAAAAACAGATTTTAAACAAACAAAGATCAAAAGTGACAAAGAAGGACATTACATAATGGTAAAGGGATCAATTCAACAAGAAGAGTTAACTATCCTAAATACATGTGCACCCAATACAGGAGCACCCAGATTCATAAAGCAAGTCCTTAGCAATCTTTAAAGAAACTTAGACTCCCACACAATAATAATGGGAGACTTTAACACCCCACTGTCAATGTTAGATAGATCAACAAGACAGAAAGTTAACAAGGATATCCAGGACTTCAACTCAGCTCTGCACCAAGCAGACCTAGTAGACATCTACAGAACTCTCCACCCCAAATCAACAAAATATACATTCTTCTCAGCACTACATCACACTTATTCCAAAACTGACCATATAGTTGGAAGTAAAGACTCCTCAGGAAATGTAAAAGAACAGAAATCACAAAACAACTGTCTCTCAGATCAGGAGGATCTCCATTGAGATGCACGGGACCCTGGAGGACCAGCTCAGCCACCTGCAGCAGTATGAGAAGAGCATCCTCAACTATAAGCCAAAGACTGATCAACTGGAGGGTGACCATCAGCTCATCCAGGAGGCACTCATCTTTGGCAACAAGCACACCAACTACACCATGGAGCACATCCATGTGGGCTGGAAGTAGCTGCTCACCACCATCGCCAGGACCATCAATGAGGTGGAGAACCAGATCTTGACCTGGGATGCCAAGGACATCAGCCAGGAGCAGATGAATGAGTTCCAGGCCTCCTTCAACCACGTTGACTGGGATCACTCTGCACACTGGGTCCTGAGGAGTTCAAAGCCTGCCTCATCAGCTTGGGTTATGATATTGGCAATGACCCCCAGGGATAAACAGAATTTGCCTGCATCATAAGCATTGTGAACCCCAAGTGGCTGGGGGTAGTGACATTCCAGGCCTTTATCAACTTCATGTCCCGCAAGACAGCCAATACAGATACAGCAGACCAAGTCATGGCTTCCTTCAAGATCCTGGCTGGGGACAAGGACTACATTACCGTGTACGAGCTGCGTCATGAGCTGCCACCTGACCAGGCAGAGTACTGCATCGCACAGATGGCCCCCAACACTGGCCCCAATTCCATGCCAGGTGCTCTGGACTACATATCCTTCCCCACAGTGCTGTGTGGCGAGAGTGACCTCTAATCCACCCCACCGAGCCGCCCTCATCCCATGCACCATGCCCTGCCTTGCACCTCCACCATCACCCATCTCCTGCCTAGGTTTGTTTTCAGCTCCCAGCCTCCATCGGGCGAGCTGGGGCCCACATGGTATCCAGCCTCCCTGCCTGGGAAGTGACAGTTTACAAAATTATTTTCTGAAAAAAAGAAAAAAACAGTTATGTTAAAAAACAAAAAACTATGTATTTTATTATAGAAAAAGTATTTTTTTTCTCCAGCAAATGGAAAAAAAGAGGAAAGATTAACTATTTGCACCGAAATGTCTTGTTTTGTTGTGACATAGGAAAATAACCAAGCACAAAGTTATATTCTATCCTTTTTACTGATTTTTTTTCTTCTTCTATCTGTCCCATCTGCTGTATTCTTTTCTCCAATCTCATGTCCACTTTGGTGTGGGAGTTGGGGTAGGGGGTACTCTTGTCAAAACGCACATTGGTGCATGTGTGTTTGCTAGCTCATTGTCCATGAAAATATTTTATGATATTAAAGAAAACCTTTTGAAATGGCTGTTTTTTAAGGAAGAGAATTTATGTGGCTTCTCATTTTTAAATCCCTGGAGGTGTGACTAGTCTCTTTCTAAACACATACTTTAAAAATTTTAATATTGTCTATAAAAAATATGACAAACTTGAAGAATATGGACAACTTTGATATTGCTTGGCAAGAATGGTATTGAAACAACTACACTCCAAAAAAAAAACAAAACAAAAAACAAACGAACAAAAAAAAAAGAAAACTGTCTCTCAGACCACAGTGCAATCAAATTAGAACTCAGGATTAAGAAATTCACTCAAAATCACATGACTACATGGAAACTGAGCAATCTGCTCCTGAATGACTATTGGGTACATAACGAAATGAAGGCAGAAATAAAGATGTGCTTTGAAACCAATGAGAACAAAGATACAACATACCAGAATCTCTGGGACACATTTAAAGCAATTTGTAGAGGGAAATTTATAGCACAAAATGCCCATAAGAGAAAGCAGGAAAGATCTAAAATCGACACCCTAACATCACAATTAAAAGAACTAGATAAGCAAGAGCAAGCAAATTCCAAAGCTAGCAGAAGGCAAAAATTAACTATGATCAGAGAGGAACTGAAGGAGATAGAAACACAAAAAAACCCTTCAAAAAATCAATGAACCCAGGAGCTGGTTTTTTGAAAAGATCAACAAAATATATAAACCACTAGCAAGACTAATAAAGGAGAAAAGAAAGAAGAATTAAATAGATGCAATAAAAAATGATAAAGGGGATATCACCACTGATCCCATAGATATACAAACTACCATCAGAGAATACTATAAACATCTCTATGCAAATAACCTAGAAAATCTAGAAGAAATGGATAAATTCCTGGACACATACATCCTCCCAAGACTAAACCAGGAAGAAGTTGAATCCCTGCAGAGACCAATAACAGGCTCTGAAATTGAGGCAATAATTAATAGCCTACCAACCAAAAAAAGTCCATGACCAGATGGATTCACAGCCGAATTCTACCAGACGTACAAAGAGGAGCTGGTACCATTCCTTCTGAAACTATTCCAATCAACAGAAAAAGAGGTACTCTTCTCTAACTCATTTTATGAGGCCAGCATCATCCTCATACCAAAGCCTGGCAGAGACACAACAACAAAAAAGAGAATTTTAGGCCAATATCCCTGATGAATATTGATGCAAAAATCCTGAATAAAATACTGGCAAACCAAATCCAGTAGAACCTCAAAAAGCTTATCCACCACGATGAAGTCAGCTTCATCCCTGGGATGCAAGGCTGGTTTAACATATGCAAATCAACAAAGGTAATTCATCACATAAACAGAACCAAAGACAAAGACCACATGATTATCTCAATAGGTGCAGAAAAGGCCTTTGACAAAATTCAACAGTCCTTCATGCTAAAAACTCTTAATAAACTAGGTATTGATGGGACGTATCTCAAAATAATAAGAGCTATTTATGACAAACCTACAGCCAGTATGATACTGAGTGGGCAAAAACTGGAAGCATTCCCTTTGAAAACTAGCACAAGACAGGGATGCCCTCTCTCACCACTCCTATTCAACATAGTGTTGGAAGTTCTGGCTAGGGCAATCAGGCAAGAGAAAGAAATCAAAGGGATTCAGTTAGGAAAAGAAGAAGTCAAATTGTCCCTCTTTGCAGATGACATGATTGTATATTTAGAAAACCCCATCGCCTCAACCCCAAATCTCAAGCTGATAAGCAACTTCAACAAAGTCTTAGGATACAAAATCAATATGCAAAAATCACAAGCATTCTTATACACCAATAAGGGACAGAGAGTCAAATCATGAGTGAACACCCATTCACAATTGCTTCAAAGAGAACAAATACCTAGGAAGCCAACTTACAAGGGATGTAAAGGACCTCTTCAAAGAGAACTACAAACTACTGCTCAACAAAATAAAAGAGGACACAAACGAATAGAAGAATATTCCATGCTCAAGGATAGGAAGAATCAATATCGTGAAAATGACCATACTGCCCAAGGTAATTTATAGATTCAATGCCATCCCCATTAAGCTACCAATGACTTTCTTCACAGAATTGGAAAAAACAAAAACAAACAAACAAAAAAAACACTTTAAAGTTCATATGGAACCAAAAAAGATCCCACATTGCCAAGACAATCCTAAGCAAAAAGAACAAAGCTGGCGGCATCACACTACCTGACTTCCAACTATACTACAAGGCTACAGTAACCAAAACAGCACAGTATTGGTACCAAAACAGAGATATAGACCAATGGAACAGAACAGAGGCCTCAGAAATAATACCACACATCTACAACCATCTGAACTTTGACAAACCTGATAAAAACAAGAAATGGGGAAAGGATTCCCTATTTAATAAATGGTGCTGGGAAAACTGGCTAGCCATATGTAGAAAGCTGAAACTGGATCCCTTCCTTACACCTTATACAAAAATTAATTCAAGATGGATTAAAGACGTAAATGTTAGACCTAAAACCATACAAATCCTAGAAGAAAACCAAGGCAATACCATTCAGGACATAGGCAAGGGCAAGGACGTCATGACTAAAACACCAAAAACAATGACAACAGAAGCCAAAATAGACAAATAGGATCTAATTAAAGAGCTTCTGCACAGCAAAAGAAACTATCATCAGAATGAATAGCCAACACACAGAATGGCAGAAAATGTTTGCAATCTACCCATCTGACTAAGGGCTAATAGCCAAAATCTACAAAGAACTTAAACTAATTAACAAGAAAAACATCAAACAACCCCATCAAAAAGTGGGTGAAGGATATGAACAGACAGTTCTCAAAAGTAGACCTTTATGCAGCCAACAGACACGTGAAAAAATGCTCATCATCACTGGTCATCAGAGAACTGCAAATCAAAACCACAATGAGATACCATCTCACACAAGTTAGAATGGTGATTTTTAAAATGTCAGGAAACAACAGGTGCTGGAGAGGATGTGGAGAAATAGGAACACTTTTACACTGTTGGTGGGACTGTAAACTAATTCAACAATTGTGGAAGACAGTGTGGTGATCCCTCAAGGATCTAGAACTAGAAACACCATTTGACCCAGCCATCCCATTACTGAGAATATACCCAAAGGATTATAAATCATGCTGCTCTAAAGACACATGCACACATATGTTTATTGTGGCACTATTCACAGCAGCAAATACTTGAAACCAACCCAAATGTCCATCAATGAGAGATTGGATAAAGAAAATGTGGCACATATACACCATGGAATACTATGCAGCCATAAAAAAAGATGAGGTCATGTCCTTTGTAGGGATATGGATGAAGCTGGAAACTATCACTCTCATCAAAGTATCACAAGGACAGAAAACCAAACACCACATGTTCTCACTCATAGGTGGGAATTGAACAATGAGAACCCTTGGACACAGGGTGGGGAATATCACACACTGTGGCCTGTCGTGGGGTTGGGGGAGGAGGGAGGGATAGCATTAGGATAAATACCTAATGTAAATGACGAGTTAATGGTTGCGGCACACCAACATGGCACATGTGTACATACGTAACAAACCTGCATGTTGTGCACATCACATGTACCCTAGAACTTAAAGTATAATAAATTAAAAAAAAAGAAAGACGGCTGGGTGTGGTGGCTCACGCCTGTAATCCCAGCACTTTGGGAGGCTGAGGCGGGTGGATCACAAGGTCAGGAGATCAAGACCATCCTGGCTAACACGGTGAAATCCCGTCTCTACTAAAAATACAAAAAACTTAGCCGGGCACGGTGGCGGGCGCCTGTAGTCCCAGCTACTCCGGAGGCTGAGGCAGGAGAACGGCATGAACCCGGGAGGCGGAGCTTGCAGTGAGCTGAGATCATGCCACTGCACTCCAGCCTGGGCAACAGACTGAGACTCCGTCTCATAAAAAGAAAAAAAAAAAAAAAAAAAAAAAATAGGGAACAGAGGACTCTCCCTGGAAAGGAAGAGAAGACTCTCATTTTTCTCAGGAAGTTCTGCAGAAATATTTACTCTTTGAATTATGTGCAATTGTAACTTCGAATAAAATAAAAACAAAAGCTTCAGTGAACATGCAAAAAAAGTCATATATTTAATGAAATAGATATCCAGGCAAGAGCTTGAAGCACGTGTGGGTGAGAATGGAAGGACAGAGTTTAACAGCACATACTTCAGTGTAGGGAATGGATTGTTGGCACAAAAGAGTTGGAATAAAGCACATGCTTCTATTGTCATTGTCTGGATGAGACATAATAATGGTTTTTTCTGGGGAAGTGACCATGAAGATCAAGAAAAACAAGAAAATGTAAAATATTTTTATCTATATTGAAATCTATATTGGATTATAACTGAAAAATGGTGAAAAGAGAAAAAAATCAAATTGACCCCCAGATTTTTGGTGAATTGTACCCTTTGCTGAGATGAGGAAGATTTCCAATTCAAATGATCATCTCTAAAGCGTTTATTTTTTCTTCAGAAAGGTCTCTACCCATTGTTTAAAGGAGGAGACCATTGATTTAAAGGAGAGTTCCCGTTTTCAAGTATTGGCTCAATTTCCTCATTGTTCACTATGTTCTCAGAAAGGTTAACCCTTCTGTTCCACAGATAAAAACTGCAGTTCATCAAAGTCACAGTTCATGAAAATGTATTGCCCTTTCAATCTGATTACAAAAAGTGACAAACGTCATTTTCCTAATAGATTATCAAAGTTCTGGAATTAAATTGTTAGTCTCTTTTTTTTCTGGTTTATCAGTATTTGGGAGTGTGTTCATTTCTGACCAATTACTATAGCTAGAAAGATTATCTACCGTGAATGGCTTTAGCTTTTGTCGGGTCTAAAGCAATGAATTCAATCAGCAAATATTACCAAATGCCCACTACGTGATAATAGAAATAGATCAATGAGAAAATAAAACAAACAACAAAAAGGACTACATTCTAATAAATTATCTTACTGTAAAACTTTGAAATTTGGGATGCTACATAGAAAAGAGAAAAGAGAATGGATGTTAAAGATATTCCACAAATGTTTTCCACACTCTCTTCTAATGACTCTATATATTTTATACTGTAATAAACCATCATAAAGAAAAAAATCTACCTGTATTATCAAACACATTTTAAAAACATTTCTCCGTGAGAAGAAAAACTAGAATAAAGTCTATGTCTTTTGAGGAGGGCATTTCCCCCACAATTTTATACAAATTTTTATGCTCTAATTCTATCTGAAATATTAACCAGCAGTGTTTAATTCAGCAAACTTTAATATTTACATGTATACATTTTAGTGTATGGGTTTTCTGATTTATAATCATTTTTGATCATCTGTTTCTACAAATTGATTTGCATGTCTACATTTTACTCTTTTTACATCACTTAGTATTTTATTTGTTTCTCAATAATTATTTAATCCTTTTTTGTGGTTAGTTAGCCCTTTTCTAAAAATTATTTTTCTTTTCTTAACAAGCAATTATTAAGAATACCACCAGAAGCACCCTCCAAAAAATATAAGCAAGTAAAAAGGAAAATCAAGAGATTTTTTTCCTTTTTCGTTTAATTTGTTGTCTTTTCCACTTATCAGCATCCCTTCCCACAATAGCCAAAAAAATTGCATGAATTTATTTTTATTTTTGTTTTTTATACTTTGTGGAATATATCAAGTGAATTACCATTTGCCATTTTACATACTGGTCATTTTTTGTGTTTGAGGAGAACATTTATTATCTACTGTTAAAAATCTCCAAGTCTACACAATACATTAACTGTAATTAACATGTTGAACAATATTTCTTCTGAGTTATTCTCTCTTTCTAACTGAAATAGACTTTTAAAAGCGATATGTTTTTGTGAAGTTGTGGAGCAACACCCTCATATATTTCTTGTGTGGTGATGGTGATAGTGGTGGAGTATGAGTGTCTCAGTAAAATTAAAACATTTCAGACAATATTTTTGAATAAAGTTAAACATATGCATACACCACTCTACTCCTAAGAATATACTGTGGAGAAAATCTTGCACATAACATGTCTCAGATCAAAAGATGAAGAAAAGAATTTTCTTAGAAATAACTCAGAATTGTAAGGAATACAGCTGTTCTTCAAGTTAAGAATGGGTAAATAAATGTTGTTATATTAATGCAGTAGAACAGTATAAAGTGAAGGACATAAATGAACTACATTTGCATGTAATGTAATTGAGCCTCAAAACATAACATTAAGGGAAAGAAGTAAACCATATAAAAATTTACACAGTATTATACCATTAAGTGGTGTTCATAGCAATGAAAAAAACATTACATTTATAATATATGCATTGAAAATTAATAAAGGTGAGGTTTGTTTTCTTTTATTTTTCATGAAAGGCTGCATACATATTACTCATCTACTCTTTCCAAACTTCCTTCTGTGGAGCTCCTCTTTTGCCTCCTAGTAGCGGGACTGACAGCTGCTGTAAGTAATAAATCTTTCTTTGACCATTTCAAAGGATAACCATCTTGAATTTTGACATGCAAACTTAACTTCTGAAGAAACATTTTCCACATGGTGTTTCTATAATTATATATATACATACATTTATATCCTTCTCTATGATGAAATAAGCTTCAAAATAGTTCATGGAAGAAAAGTAATCAGTAAATTATTACAAAATTAGAAATGAAAGATATTATCACCATTTATTTTATTTCAAGTGTGAAATGTAGCTAGAGTATGTAGAGGCAAAAGATAACTTTTATTAAGGTTAATTTTTAATGATATTCAGTTATAGAGTCATTATTTGCTGTAACAATTTCTGTCCAAAGTTTTCTTTTAATAACTTTCTTATAAGACCAGGACCAGTTTTTGGTGCCACTAATGATACTGTCTATACAAATTTCCCAAGTTGGGGACATTAAAATCCAAAAGTTGTGCTCTTCCATTCCTCCTGATTAATGTCTTCTTTTCTGCCTTCACACAGTAGAATAAATAAATAGTTCATCCTTCTCCATTTAATGTGTTTAACCTTCTGTATTTTATATGGGGACAAAATATAAAGGCAAAAAGATGAAATTGTAATGATTACTAGACACTGGGTGACCTCCAGTGAATATGTAAATTGGAGTCAGTACTCCTGATGGTATTCCTGATGCGGTATCACTGTCATTTCCTGTGCTATACTTTGACTGGCATATAGTAATGCCAAGGTCATGATAGCTGTGTGGAGTAAAATATGTTAATATTTCTTCTTTTTGCTGAATGGGTGCTTATCCCATTTTAATATGCATTTGTACATTTTCATTTTATTTTTATTACCTGTGAGTAATTAAAGCTCAAAGAAATTAATCCTAAGGTTATCTAAAGCCAAGTGCTAAATCCGCTATCTGGACCATAAAATCAACATGCATTTCACTGCAACATACTTACCTTCTTTATAAAACCCCACAGCAGCAATAGAAAAAAAAAAATCTCAAAAAGGCAAAACTATTCTACCTTACTTAGGTGATTTGACTTTAATACTTTCAGTACTTTACAGAACAAATCAAACGTTGGTATTAATATCTTCACATAATAATACAGAAATAAGCTTGAAAGTGCTTGTAAGTAAGTTCTTCCTCTAAGAGATTTAGGAAACCTAAAAGTCGATCATTTTTAAATGTCCAACTTTTTTGAAAGATATTTAGAATACCTTAACAGTTATAAAGTTGGAAACAATTACATTTTTATAAATAAAATCTCTCCTCATGCTTCAGTTAGTTTTAATAACTATAATTCATAATAAATGCAATACAGCGTGGTATTCTAATAATGTAGATTCATGCTCTCTTGCCTAAGAACATTAAAAGGCCATGAGGCAGTCAGAGGGGCATTTATTAAAATTGAACATAAGATGAGAAATGTATATCTGTTCATACATATATATACACACACACACACACTTATATGCATTACAATACTGCAGTTAGAAGATATAGCTACCCAAAATGTTTTCTCTGTAACTATGAAAGAAAAGTGTAATACAGTTGACCCTTGAACAAGTGTTTGAAATGTGGGGTCCACTTACATGTAGATTCTTTTAGTAAAAGTTACACTGAGTGTATCTGCCTCTCCTGCCTCCCCTTACGTCATCTTTACCTCTGCCACCAACGAGCAGCAAGACCAATCCCTTATTTTCCTCCTCCTCCTCAGCTTACAAAATGTGAGCACCACAAGGATAAAGACATTTATAAAGCTCCACTTCTATTTAATTAATAGTAAATATATTTTCTCCTCCTTATCATTTGCTTAATAACCGTTTTCTCTAGCTTACTTTATTGTAAGAATATACTACATAATACACTGATATGGTTTGGCTGTGCACCTGCCCAAATCTCAACTTGAATTGTATCTCCCAGAATTCCCATGTGTTGTGAGAGGGACCCACTGGGAGGTAATTGAATCATGGGGATCACTCTTTTCCATGCTATTCTCGTGATAGTGAATAAGTCTCACAAGGTCTGATGGGTTTATCAGGGGGTTCTGCTTTTGCTTCCTTCTCATTCTCCCTTGCCATCACCATGTAAGAAGTGCTTTTCAACCTCTACCATGCTTGTGAGACCTTCCCTAGCCACATGGAACTGTAAGTCCAATTAAACCTCTTTTGTAAATTACCCAGTCTTGGGTATGTCTTTATCAACAACATGAAAATAGATTGATACAGTAAATTGGTACCAGTAGAGTGGGCATTGCTGAAAAGATAACTGAAAATGTGGAAGTGACCTTGGAACTGGGTAACAGGCAGAGGCTGGAACAGTTTGGAGGGCTAGAAGGAGACAGGACAATGTGGAAAGTTTGGAACTTCCTAGAGACTATTGAATGGTTTTGCCCAAAATGCCGATAGCAATACGGACCATAAAGTCCAGTCTGAGGCAGTCTCAGATGGAAATGAGGAACTTGTTGGTAACTGGAGCAAAGGTGAATCTTGTTATGTTTTAGCAAAGAGATTGACAGCATCTTGCCCCCCTTGAGATTTCTGGAACTTTGAACTTAAGAGAGATGATTTCAGTTATCTTGTAGAAGAAATTTCTAAGCAGCAAAGCAATCGAGAGTTAACTTGGGTGTTGTCAAAGGCATTCAATTTTATAAGGGAAGCAGAGCATAAAAGTTTGGAAAATTTGCAGCCTGACAATGCCATAGAAAAGGAAATCCCATTTTCTGAGGAGAAATTTAAGCTGGCTGCAGAAATTTGCATAAGAAAGAGGAGCTGTATGTTAATCCCCAAGACAATGGGGAAAATGTCTCCAGGGCATGTCAGAGGTCTTCAAGGCAGCCCTACTCATCACATGCCTGGAGACATAGGAGGAAAAAAATGTTTTTGTGGACCAGGCCCAGGGTCCTGTGCTGTGTGCAGCCTAGGGACTTAGTGGCCTGCATTCCAGTTGCTCTAGCTGTGACTACAAGGGGCCAAGGTACAGCTCAGGTCATGGCTTGAGAGGGTGCAAGTCCCAAGCTTTGACAGCTTGCACGTGGTATTGATCATGCAGGTACAGAGAAGTCAAGAATTGAGGTTTGACAACCTCCACCTAGATTTCAGAAGATGTATGGAAACACCTGGATGACCAGGCAAAAGTTTGCTGCAGGGGCAGGGACCTCATGGAGAACCTCTACTAGGGCAGTGTCAAAGGGAAATGCAGGGTCAGAGCCTCCACACAGAGTTCCTACTGGAGTACGGCCTAGTGGAGCTGTGAGAAGAGGGCCATTGTCTTCCAGACTCCAGAATGGTAGATCCACAGACAGCTTGCCCTGTGTGCCTGGAAAAGCCGCAGACACTCAACACCAGCCCGGAAAACAGCCAGGAGGGAGGCGGTACCCTGAAAAGCCATAAAAGTGGAGCTGCCCAAGACCATGGGAACCCACCTTCTGCATCAGCGTGACCCGGATGTGAGACATGGAATCAAAAGAGATCGTTCCAGAGCTTTTAAGATTTGATTGCCCCGCTGAATTTTGTACTTGCATGGGGCCCCAGCCCATTTGTTTTGACTAATTTCTCCCTTTTAGAACAGCTGCATTTACCCAACGCGTGTACTTCCATTGTATCTAGGAAGTAACTACCTTGCTTTTCATTTTAAAGGCTCATAGGCAGAAGGGACTTGTCCCAGATGGAACTTTGGACTGTGGACTTTTGAGTTAATGCTAAAATGAGTTAAGACTTTGGATGACAGTTGGGAAGGCATGATTGGTTTTGAAATTTGAAGACATGAGATTTAGGAGGGGCCAGGGATGAAATTATATGGTTTGGTTGTGCCCCCACCCAAATCTCAAAATGAATTGTACTTCCCCAAATTCCCAATTGCTGTGGGAGGGACCCAGTGGGTTAGAATTAAATCACGGGGACTGGTCTTTCCCGTGCTATTCTCTTGATAGTGAATAAGCCTCATAAGATCTGATGGGTTTATCAGGGGTTTCTGCTTTTGCTTCCACCTCATTCTGTCTTGCTGCTGCCATGTAAGAAGTGCCTTTTGCTCTATGCTATGATTTTGAGACCTTCCCTAGCCACATGGAACAATAAGTCCAATTAAACCTCTTTCTTTTGTAAATTGCCCAGTCTCAGGTATGTCTTTATCAGCAGTGTGAAAACGGACTAATACATGCATACACACAACATACAAAATATTTTATTAATTGATTGTTTATGTTATCAGTAAGGTTTCCACTCAACAGTAGACTTTTAGTAGTTATGTTTTGGGGGAGTCAAAATTATATGTAGATTTTCAACTCTTCCAGGGTTGGTTCCCCTAACTCCCTCCTTGTACAATGGTCAACTGTACTTGAGCCACGTTGTTAATACATGAAATAAAAAAAGAATGATCCAAATTAAAAGTAATAATAATAACTGAGTTCAAGTCTTAGTTGACTCAGATGCATACTACTTCCCTTATCTTTCTGAATCCCAGGTTCCTTAACAATAAATTAATTTTACCTACCTTACCTATTGCATAATGCTCCAATAAAGATCAAATAGCCTAAATTAATTTTACCTGTATTACCTATTGTGTAATGCTCCAATAAAGATCAAATAGACTGTATGCCCTTTTGATTTGTTAGGTAAAAACATATATACATAGGTTATCACTATGATCTACTGTGTTCTCTAAAATAATATCTTTGAACTTGAAATACATGTAAAAGTGATCTATATTTGAAATCAACAAATATACACTTCAAGATAGTTCACTGAAGAAAACAAGAAATAATCAGAGAAATTATGACATGCTTTAAACTGAAATATATGAAAGTAAATTATTTCAATCTTGTGAAATATAGCTAAGTATTTAGAGGCAAATACATAGCTTGTAACAAAAAGTTTCAATACTAGAAAAACTGAAAATTACTAAGACATAATTCAAATCAACAAAATCAAAACTAAAAAATGAAATAATAAAGTAATCAAATAGTGAAATGTAAAACAAAGGAACAATCAAGTAGGACAATATAGAAAACTATATTCACAGAGTAATACTTTATTACACAGACAATTATAAATTTGAGAAGGGAAGATTTCTTTTGCAAGCATAGTTTAAAGGAAGTAATCATGGAAGAAACTATGATAGGCCAGAAACAAAAAGAAAGCATAATTCCTGGATTCAAATAACAAGCATTTATTGGACACCTAATATGTGCCAGGCAATATTCTAGTCACTTATTTAAAATAGTTTTTAAAAAGATAAATGTCTTAGAGATTTTATTCTATCAGGGAAGGTTGCGAAACAAAATTTTAAAGTAAATAAATAGTATATTAAAATGTGATGAATTTCATTAAAAAAATAGTAGTAAAGAGTGATAAAATTTGCTGGGGAACTGAGAGTGTAATTTTCAACACAACAATGAGGAAAGTCTCATTTTTCTGAAGTAAATCTTACTCTGAAAAACACAAAATCACTTATTAGTCAAAATTCAGACTGACATATCTAATTGCCTATTCAACATTTCCACTTGGGATTTTAGTTTATTTCCCAACTTTAAAATGTCCAAATCTACTCTGAATGATGATGTCAAAACCTACACAACCTTTCTGCCAAAACTGGTTCATCTGCAGTCTTCCTCATCATTCAGGGAAATTCCTCATCACTCATGCCAATGCAGACTTCCAGTTACTTGCAATGATAAATAATGAATAAATACATAAGTAAATAAAATCCTGCAGAAATTCTTGTTTTCATCTTTTCTAACAAACGACACCCGATTTGTCAAAAATAATTCTGTCAGAAACAAAATCAGAGATATAAAAACACATGTATGACTATTTAACAGATCAACAGATGTATATGAGAATGTGTATATTCATAGGAACAAATATATGGAAATACATAAATATCATTATTTAATGATTTATAAGACATATCTCTATGTATATATGATATACATAATTATCTCTGTATACAAACACTATACATAATGCTATATATATTTGTGTATTTTTGATGTAAGTGAAAATGGAGATTTGAACTCTTTAAATAAAAAGCTTTTGTAAACTTGTGTGAACAGCTATCCATAGGATGCTGCAACCAGCTCTGAAAATTCACATTCTTTTTTAGCATATATACAGTGCTTATACAAATCACAATGAAGCACATCTCAATATTTTTCAAATAACAGATAAGAAAAACATAACATAAAGTGACATGTATTTAAATTTTTTAACATTTTAAGTTCAGGGGTCCAAGTGCAGGTTTGTTACGTAGGTAAACTTGTGTTATGGAGGTTTGCTGTACAGTTTATCAGCCAAGCATTAAGCCTACTACCCATTAGTTGTTTTTCCTGATTCTCTCACTCCTCCCACCCTCCACTCTTTGAAAGGACCCATTGTGTGCTGTTCCCCTCTATGTGCCCATGTGTTCTCATTATTTAGCCCCCACTTATAAGTGAGAACATGTGGTATTTGGTTTTCTGTTCCTGCGTTATTTTGCTAAAGATAATGGCCTCCAACTCCAACAATGTAAATCAAATATTTAAACAGTGTTAAGTTGAAAAAACATGATGTCAATAGAATAGATAGCTGAATGACAGTCACTGTACAACAAGTCACTTATGCGATGCAACTGCAATACAGGAAATGTATGATTTTAAATGCTTATATATATTTTTAAAAACTCTAAGTCTTAAATTAGATATACCCCCAAATCTTAAGGAGTTAGCAGAAAAATAGAATAAATTCACAGATAATTCAAAGAATTTAAGTAGAAAACAAAAGTTCACTAACCATAACATACACATTTAACAGAAAAGAATTAAATTTGATTCTTTAAAAAATTGCTAAAAATGACAAATCTTGAACCTGACCTAAATGATACTAAACAGGCAAATTTCACACTCATAAATGTAAATGTCAATATCCTAAGCAAAACACCAGCAAAATATACTCAGAAATAATTAAGTAAATAATTCCTTATTGAAATTTATTTTAGGTATAAATATTTGCTTTAGGGTGAGGGATGTTTATTGTTCAAAATTAGAAAACAAATGTCATTCAGATTACTACCAGATTAAAATACAAAATCATAGTTGTCAAACACCCTGATATGATAAAATTTAAATCACTAATTATAAAAGTTTTCAACAAACTGTAATAAAAGTTTCCATTCTAACTTCATAAATGGAACCTGCTATAAGTCTCCAGCAAACATTTTCCGCTTCTAACATTAAACATCTTGCTTTAGGATGGAAAACTTCACAAGGGTACACCAAATAACTGATTCTATTTAAAATTAAAGTGAAGCTTCTAGCCAGCCCAAGAAAGCAAGAAGTAGAAATATACTACTTTAAAAATTGAAAAAGTACATCGACTTCAGGCCATGATAGAATAACAAAAAACAAACTTACCATTCCACTCTAGAAATGAGAAACCCAACAAAATATATGAAACAATGTTTTCCAAACACTGGACAAAACAGTGTGAGATAGTGATTCTTGAGAGAAGGAAAATAAGTACAGTGAGTCCTAGGGGTGTTCTAGCTTACTGTCTGAAAAGAATTTCCAGCATTAGCACGGAGAAAGGGAATCCAAGAGAAAATCAGGCGTTTCTATAAAGACTATAGACAGGAAGATGTCCATCCCCACGACTGCTATTCTATATTTAAATATCGGCCTTAGCGGATAGAATTTATAAAAATGAAAGATTTGGAAAAAAGAAACAAAACAATTAATAATAATAAATTTTTTAAATATAAATGATAATAAAATAGAGAAAAATACGACAACATTATTCCTTTAAGCCAGCTGTGACCCATTAGGAATAGTGATTTTAAATCAAACTGTACCATTCATCACAAGTACCTAGCAATAACTCTAAGACAATATATGCAAAGCTTTAATATAAAATTTAAACTTTATTGAAGGATATTAAAGAAAAACCCAAATAAATAAAATATTAATGAATATGAAGACTCGATATTATGAGTCAATTGATTATTAATGAATACTCAATCAATCAGTTCCAATAAGAATATCAAGATGATACTTAGATTTAAAAGGAGGAACATTTATAAGAAGGAAAATATTCATGGAAAATAAAAATAATTTTTTAGTTAAAAAGAGGAGATACATGAAAATAATACTTAAAATCCATAATAACTAAAGTCATATGGTATTTGTAATAGAATTGAAAAATAAATGTAGATGGAAGGGACAATATTAGGATTTCTCAAAGCAGACTTATGCACATATGGGATTTGATACATAATATAATGAGCATTTCAAATGAGAATAACAACATATACATTATTTTATAACTATTCTTGGACAATCTAGTTGGAAAAAAATCAGAACAAAATAGATAATTCCTTCTCACTGTACACAACAGCCACACACTCTCATACCTGATATACTAATTAATATATTCAGGTTAGATTAATAATTATATGTAAAAAACAAACTGTCAAAAATTTAGAAGAAAATATTTTCACGATGTTATGAGAGAAAAGTATTTTAAAATCATAAAAATTCAGAAACCTTTAAAAATTGATTGATACATATGACAGACATTTAAAATATCTCAACTTTGATATGGCTAAGAAAACTATAACCAAAGCATAAAAATAGCTATTTTTATTTTATGAATGTCTATATATATGTACATATGTCACAATGGATTAACGTTTGAGTTGTAGCTGAAAAGGAAAAGAAAAAGTAAGTTATCCAAAACGTATGCACAGATGATTCACAGAAAAGGAAATCTGGTAACAAACATAAGAACATTTACTCAACCACATTACCATTGAGGGAAATGCAAGTTAAAACAACGCCATTTTATTTCAAACCTATCTGACTGACATCATTAAAGGTTGAGGTGAGTATCAAAAGTGCCGGCAATGCTGAAGGAGCTCTAAAACTGAAACACAGTTTCACAAAACCTGAAATAGTTCACGATGTGTTTCATGTGATACAGCCATGCCACTTCTAAATATGCATTTTAGTAAAAAAGCTTAAATATGGGCTGGGCGCTGTGGCTCATGCCTGTAATTTCAGCACTTTGGGAGGCCGAGGTGGGTGGATTAACTGAGCTTGGTAGTTCGGGACCAGCCTGGCCAACATGGGGAAACCCTGTCCCTGTTAAAAAATACAAAATTAGCTAGCCGTGGAAGTGCATGCCTGTAATCCCAGGTACTAGGGAGGCTGAGGCAAGAGAATCGCTTGAACCTGGGAGGCAGAGGTTGCAGTGAGCCAAGATCGTGCCATTGCACTCCAGCCTGGGTAAAAAAGGCAAAATTCTGTCTCAAAAAAAAAAAAAAAAAAAAAAAAAACTTAAATATGTGCATAATGAGACATGCAAAATGATGTTCATTTGATCATTATTTTCAGTAATACAGATAGGGTATCTTAAGTGTTAATTATTAGACATGAAGATTAAAAAATATGGTATATATCATATTTTGATTCAGCAATTTAATGAACATAGTCTACATGTATTAACATGAATATATATATGTGTTTATATATATATATATATATTAAAAAAATGTTAAATGAAAAGCAACTTGCCCAAAACCCTGGGAGAGTAGGTACCTGTATGGAGAAAGTCGGGGGAATAGAATCAAGAAGACCACTAAGGGGGCTGAAAACTCTGTTGTTAAATAATTTTTCTTTAAAACAAAGGATTTGAGTTGGGTGTGGTGGCTCATGCCTGTAATCCCAGGACTTTGGAAAGCCAAAGTGGGCAGATCACTTGAGTTCAGGAGTTCGAGAGAAGTCTAGCCAAGATTGTGAAACCCCATCTCTATTAAAAATACAAAAATTAGCTGAGCGTAGTAGCATGTGCTTGTAGTCACAGTTACTTAGCACGCTGAGGCAGAAGGAATCCCGAGACCCCAGGAGGCAGAGGCCGTAGTGAGTAGAGAGCGCGCCACTGCACTCCAGCCTGGGAGATGGGAGAGAAACCCTGTCTCTAAATAAAGTAACATAAAGTAAAAATAAAAACAAAGGATGTGAGTTAACCCTATCAAGTTTGCTAAGTCTGAATGCCTATTTCATATATTTAAAATATGTCAAGATTTAAGAAATTAATCAGATAAATATCTGCAAAGCCTTCTCCAAAATGTGCAGGCAGTTATGCTTTAACCTGTGTAAAAACATTACACTATAATGTACTTGTTGCTGTTATAAAAACAGGTTAAGGTCTTAGAAGACCCAGGCTAGTTCTTATTCATCTTTGTACCATATCTAACTTAATTCTGGCACTAATTTGATGGTCAATGTAATTTGGATGATTGAATGATTAAATAAACAAATTTGAATACTTTAATGTACTAATGATAAAGTATCTTCACATTCAAGTGAATTAGAATCATGATATATTGTCAATAATGTACTATTGTCTGACATACACTTGCCAAGCCCTATCTGCGTGTGTGGGGGGGCAATATATGCATTACATATAATATATATTACAGTACATAAGTATTATATACATCACATGTACAAATACATACACATATACACATACATGCAAGGACTTATGATTAAATGTCTAAATAATCCAAAGAAGGAAGACAATTCTTATTTCTACTTTGGGGAATCATATTGAACAAGAAAGAACATTAATGAAAATAATTTTCTTATTTTCTATGTTTTGTAAGTTGAAGAAAACTATTATATGTCATTGTTCCCAGTCTTCTGATTATTAAGGAACTAGTACAAATTTTGACTGTATCATATGCCATGTATCTATATTAATTCCATCTGGCTCAATATTGTCTTTGGCTGTGGACAAATATTGTATTTTTATGATTATTTGTCTTCCCAGAAATAAGAAAATTTTGGAAAAAAATGACAAAGTAGTATGAAACTCAGCAATACGCATTCTCCTTTTTTTTAAAGGGTTAAGATCACTCAATAATAATTTCTTAGAATCTCCTAAAGATTTCCAATCTTTTTAAAAAATCAATTAACAAAGTTTAATGTTAATACAAATATGCAGAGGACAAATACCACTGATGGAAACAATAATCATTTGTGTTTTAAATTCATAAGCATTTCTACTGAGAACTCTTAAACTTCATTTTTAATTGATATTATATACTGATGGATTAGTTTACTATTTAATTAATGAAATGGTGTCTTTAGATACCATTGACTATTAATTGCCCAACTTGCGTATTCCACAATTCCTTTGTTTAGTTTTATATATTTCATGCTACATTAGTAAATCCAATTAGGCTATTAACTCCTTGAGGGCAGTATCTTACCTTTGGGAATGCCCAGCACAGTACCTGGTATGTGTGAATATTTTATAAAGTTTTGTTACATGAATGTGCCACTGTATAACAAATTGACTGTGTACCAGTGTAGTTTAACACAAACTGCTTACAAAAATTAATAGAAATCCATAATTGTTTTTCAATCTTATAAAATTTTGCTTTGCATTTAATAAGGTAAAATTAATATTGTTAAATTACTCTAAAATAAGCCTTTAATATTAATTTTGAATATAAGATTATAAATAATCATTTAAGAAATACTGTAATACATTATACAAAAATGAAAGCATTTTTATTCAATTTATTGATATTTCTTTTACGTTTTCTATACTATTAAAAAGTTATATACCATAGTTTCTTTTTTGTATATATTCAGACATATGCAAATGTTTTGAAGCCATATCCCTTTTGTTAAGTGGCTAAAAATTATTAAATTCAGTAGTTAATGGGAAATCTCTAACCCTAAGTTTTCAGTTTCTTTAGATAAAACTAGCTGGATAAATTATCATTTCCTATTTACATAGCAGCACTCAATTTCAATATTGGACTATTGGTCCGATTTGGAAAATTATTTTAAATTTATATACTTTGCATTGATGGGTCTAGTTTTCATGAGGCGAACCTTCATTATATAATCATTGTTTACTGCATTTGGTCATTTAAGCTTACATTACTATGTTTCATCTTAAATTAAGTGATTCTAATGTAGTTTATCTATTTCAGAATCCCATGAATCAAAATTCTGGCGTGTTTCACATAATATAGATAAAATTTACCAAACATAATCAATGTAAAAGACAAGTCGTCTGGTGAAATAGTACATTTCCAGTTTTATTCTAGAAATTCTAGAAAATATTTGGAATTTTTATCTAAACCAATATTTATTTTAAAGAAAGAGAAAATAACATTTGTGCAAACATCATCACTGAGACATCTCTACAGATACAAAAATTGGAGTTTAATTAATAAACTTATGATAATATAAAGTAGCATATACAAATAACTCTTAACTAAATTTTATTAATAAATCTTTCAAAGTAATTGTATTTAACTACCTAATTTAATCCCTAAAATCATGTATGGGGATAGATGAGAAGAAAATTTTAAAAAGGAAAAAGAAAAGCAAAGGTTCTGAACGGCCCTACAAGTGGCTTCTTCAGAAGTTGGAGCTAATGTTAAGTAAGGGTATTGGCAGGCTCCCGGCGTTACAAATGGCCTTCTAGAGACCATGAAGGATTTGTAATGGAGATAGCTGAAGTGTTGCTATTACTCTCCAGGATTCCATTCCTAACTGTGATGATTGTTGAATAATTTTTGCTTCTCACTGGGCCCACAGCAGTATGTGTTGGTCCATATCCAAGTCCTTAGGCTTAGGATACTAGAGAGAGGCATGAATTTATTCATACTTGGCATTTCACCATCTGTTCTCATGCTTCTTGGCTCTGTCTGTTCATAATGACAAACTTTTCAGTAAGGAATTATAGCATTTGCCAATGATTTCCTTGGTGGGCTTCTTAATCTTGGAATAATTTATAAGGAGTAGATCCTGAACATAGTTCATGCTATTTCTACTGCAAAAGAGCATTACTGTTTTCATTTCCCCATTGCCTACAATATTCTTACTAAATATTTGTTCAATGAATTTTTAAAATAGTTGTATAAGGAACAACAGTTTTGTAGCACTCATTCTGAAGTTTACATACTGAAGAGGATCCAGATGAAACCTGAATATCAATCTGTTACCCAAATATTTTCAAAATTGTGTGGCTCTGCATCCAGAATATATAACTAAATCAAAATTTTAAACACTCGTTGATTTACCCTTTCGAATGCATTTATTCATCTATTCCACAGATATATGCTGGGTATCTCTATATACTAAGCTCGCACTAGGACTAAAAAAAATTCTACATCAACATATTTCTAAGTACAATTTACTATAATTGTACTATAAATATAAGCAAAACAAAAGAATACAGTGCTTGCCACTATCATAAACTTTCTGACAGCTCCAAAATTCCTTGACATTCTTTTTTCAAATAATAGAGATTAAATGAACAGTCACTGATGCATTTTTTTTAGAAGAATTTTTCCCTTTAGGTAAAACAATATCTTGTAGCTTGGCCGCAGAAATCTTTCACTGTTTGTTCATGTTAGCATGTGCAAATAAGATCTCACCTTTAATTAAAGTTGCATTGATGTGCTTTTGTTCTGAATAAATTTAATCTTAGAAGCTGCTGCTCTTTTTGTTGACATTAAGTGATAAACAAGAATGGGTTTGGAAAATATAAGGTGAAAAGATTACATAAAACTGAATCCATTTTAGAAGTGGAATTTATTATTGATAGCATCTAATTCAAACTTCCTACCTGTTCTTCTTTTCCTTCTTTTCAAATATTAGAAAACTGAGATTTAGAAAATGAAGTAATATTCCAGTCAGTGGTAGAATGCAGTGTAGGACTCAAGCATCCTAAAATTAAATACAGTGTTTAATTAGACAAACTTGCCTTCTATGTCTTTTATCTGTCATATTTTTGGCTGGCCAAAACCCGTCCCCTTCCCCCACTCCCAACTTCTAAGTTCTCAGATCTTTATTTACAGATGATTCTTCTTTGTGTGATCTTCTCAGTAGAACAATTTCAGCCACCCATTTTTCATTGCTTTCCATAATGAAAGCTTGAAAACTCAGGAGATCCTACTGTACTTTTAACTACCCATGGATATTTTCAGAGAATAGAAGTATGATCAACTTTGTAAATCATATGTCTACTACAAGTGTTTGTAGTTTGAGTTCTGACACACAAAATAGAGGCAACTGTTGGTTATCAGATAAATGCGCCATAATCAATTGAGATACCATACAACACTAACAGTCAGCATTGAGCCATATGGTTCCTCTGAAAGGACCCATGCATGTGAAAGATTAAAAGTATGTAATTTATAATGCCAAACACTAGAACATCTCTTGGTTTCTGTTCATATTCCAAGCATAGACAACCTGCCTCCTGTAGAATCTCTACATCTTCCCCCTGATTTCCTTCTATTCCTCTTTCTCTTTGAAGTGCCTTAGTAAAAAATGTGTTTTAAAATATGTCTTTCATTAATGGTAAAATAAACACAAGCAAACAAGAAAAAAGGAGTTTGTGCTTAGCCAGAATCCCCTCAGCAGGAAGTCTCTGCACATTAGAAAAACAGGAATACTATTGACTCCAAGTAATATAACTAAATCCTTGCACTGAAATAATACATTCTTATTCTGATTTTTTGAACCCAAAGCATTATAAAAAAATCAGGCATCATAAACATTATATTATAAAAAAGACAACATTCTTTCATTATTTATGTTCAGTGTTTTTTAAATGTGTTCACAATATCATCAGTGAACATTTGCTGAGTTCTGAGTGTATGTTGACATTGTTCTAGATCTGCAGAAGTAAACTCAGAAATTTCTAATGCAATTCCAAGTTTGCTTTCTTCCAATAATAAGTGTAATAAGAAAAATGACCTTGATGCCTAACAAGGATATTATAATAAGATCCAATGTGACCCTTCCTAAGAAGAAAAATGTTCTTCAATGCCTAGAAACACATTAAATACAACTGAATTACTAGAATTTCAGCCTATCGTCAAACCAAAACCTAAACCAAACCAAACCAAACCAAAACAACAACAAAAAACAAATGCATGATTAAAGGTAGCTCAATTGAATTGTATGGTATACATAGTGGATAAAACTCACTCTGTCAATATATACAATTTAATTTTAAAAAATATTTCAAAGTTATTATGCTGCCAGTAATAATAGATTTCAGTGACTCTCCAAGGTGGTAACTGTTCATTGATAGACAGCTGATGATAACCAAAAATGCAAGTCTTATCCAGATTTTGCAGAAAAAAAAAGTAAATTATAATTCATTTTAGTATTATGTTAAATTTTTTATTGGGGATTCTGTAGTGTAAACACAGTATAACACATCCTCCAACCATATCTTATTCTCTTGAACGTTTTAAACTGCAATCACTTCACCCCTGGAACATAATCTCCAGTGGTAACTCCATCTTTTTACCACCATTAGTAGGTAGAATAAGAAAGAGGCCCAGAAGTTGAATCAAAAGAACAGCCCAATTTGCCAAAAGAATGTTTCTCACCCAGGAGAGCATGATGCTACCACATAGCAGAGAAGCAACAGATAAAATATATTGGAAGCGTCCACTGGCATTGTGAAGTGAATATCTTATAAACCATAGAGTCACAGCCACTCCAGAAGAGTACCTGACACATGGTGTGGATCCTGTAAAGGAGATGGGAAGAAAACCCTGGTGTCAGTGTCTGGAGGCACACAGGTTGAAAAACTTCCACCTGTTGGTGCTATACACCTAAGGTAACTTCAGAGGCACTGAGAGGCAAAAGAACAAGTATTATTGGTTATCAGTGGCAAAATATGGAAAGTAAGATTCATCTTTACTCATCCTGAGTCCAGTGAGAATGAGAGACCCTAAATCAAGTCATTGGCACCATTCTGAGAGTGAAAAAAAAAAAAAAAAAAAAAAAAAAAAAGGTTCCCTCTAGCAGGCATGATCCTCCCTAGGCTTGCTCCTGGAAAAGGGCTCAGCCTCAGGACTTGTGACATCTTTATGGGCACTAGACCTGGATCTCCCCAGTGTATCAGGTCAACAGAAGGCATGTGCAGGCTGGTTAGGAAAGAATGTAGAGAGTCAGAGTGCCCTGAAGGGGAGAAATAGGTTCACACAGAACTCAGTGCGGTTTAAAGCATTCTATCCAGGTGTCACAGATGAACCACAGAGTTTCCAGAAGTTAGCTGGGAAGTTAAATAATTTCTAGGTTGGTATTTTCATCAACCAGTAAGAATCCAGCACCCAGTAAGAATCAGGTTTGACCTTTGGGCACTCTTTTTAAGTGGTACTTGGGATCTGGTAGCCCGGATGAAAAATTTTTAAGAAGACACTCTGAATGAGGCAGAGAGGGCACAACTTCGCCTGGGCCTAAGATTAGTGCTGCTCTGTTAAAAGTATTACAGATTTCCATTTTAGTATTTCAGAATACACATTTACACATTTTGTTTATTTTTTACTATACTTTTTTCTCGTTTTGTTTCCCTTCCTTCCTTATTGTTTCCTTATTTTCTTATTTTTTTAATCTAGATAGGACCTAAGATTCAACTAATCTAACTCCTATCAATATACAGATTAGGAGAATGAAAGATGGTGCCCACTTAAGCAAAACTCTATGCAATAGTTGGCCTAAGAGTTCTGAGAAAACAGATGCTATAGAAAAACTTAAATTGCGTCTGCAACGCCAAAATGAACAGGCACAGCAAAAGACCAAGAAGCACTGACCCAGACAGGATAGAAGAAGGCAGATGCTAATTCATACCTAAAATAAGTAATTTGGCTCTGTAAAGATGCAGTAAAATGAACTATTTCACAGAGTTTTCACATGAAATATGTCACAGATGATTCCATGCTTCATTTAAAATTAGCACAAAAGAAGAAGAATGAATTGACAACCCAAAGGGGAGGGAAGAGCAGAAAGACAAAATAAGGCTGCCATTCAGAAATCAAAGTTGAACTGAATTACCTACCATTTGAGATTGATTATAGGTTGCAGGTTGTTTTAAAGATTAAATGTGTTTTCTTTTTTCAGAGAAATATATGAACATGATTAGATGACAGTCGGTGACACTGTGAAACTAAAAAAGGAAGTGTTTTTCAGTGTCTATCTTCCAGGAAGAATAAATTTAAGATTACATGTATAAGGATATATATAGCTTCAAAAAAAGGTGGGAACCAATTATTTGAACATGGAAACTCTGCCCTCCAATTTCTATAAAAGGAAAATAAAACCAAATTGTATTAATATTTTTTGTCATTTCCTTATATTTGGGGAGGTTTCCACAAATAGATAAGTGGGCTTTCAGCCAGTGTGTTCCAAGTAACTCTCAGTAATCAACACTCAGAAAGAGAACACTCACCGCTTGATGCCACGTAAGTGGGTTTTAATCTGCAAGCATTTAACTTCATACCATCTCAAAATATTCAGGTCTGAACATAGAAATAACTATGAAAACATCAAATTCCTTAGTGTGTATATGTGTATTGGAGTATTTACTAAAGAATAAAGAAGGTCATAACTAAAATTTTCTAAAGAAAAGCAGTTTTATATCTGTGTCATTAGGTATTTCAAAAGAAAAGCAGGAGGGGAGTGGGACAATACTGCTGAATAAAACAAACCAACAATTGTGCCCTTCACAGTAACACCGAATGGAGCAACTATCCATACAAATAGTGCCTTTATAAGAAGAGTAAGTCAGATGAGTGATCGCAGTGCCTAGTTTTAATATCATATTTAGAAAAGAGACACTGAAGTGGGTAGAAAAACAGTTTTGAATCACCTAAACTACCTCTCTCCCCTTCTCCCCATCCCTGAGAGCAGCCCTGTGGTTTGGAGAGAGAATCTGTATGCCTGGAGGTGGGATACTACAGTGATTGTGGGAATTTGCATACAAACTCAGTGCTGTCTTGTCACAGTAGAAAGGAATGTGGTAGCAGAACTCAGTCTCTGCCCATGGAGGCTACATTTAGAACAGCCCTAGCCAGAGGCAAATTGTTTGTTCCAGGGTCCAGAACCCAAATCCCAGCAAGCTCCACCACCACAAGCTAAAGGACTCTTGGGTCCTAAGTAAACTTGAAAGGCAGGCACAGGGATTGCAATTCCTGAGCAAGTCCTCATGTTGTGCTGGACTGAGAGCCACTGGACTTAGAGTGCATACGATCTAGTAACACACCATCCTCAGTGGCCGAGGTAGTGCTTGTGTCACACCTCTCCCAACACTGGACAGCGCAGCAACTTGGATACCAGCTCAGTCCCAGTAGAACAGGGCAGCAGGCACAGTCAGAGGCCCCCATTCCAGGTCCTAGCTCCCAGATGACATTTCTAGACACTTCCTGGGCCAGAAGGGAACCCACTACCTTGAAGAAAAGGACCCAGTCCTGGCAGGATTTATTGCCTCCTTACTTACTAAAGAGCTCTTGAGCCCTGAATAATGAACAGTCTTAGGCAATACTCCCTGTAGGCCTTTACTGAGGCTCAGAGTCTTGCTGGCTTCTGGTGTGACCTAGCATATTCCCACCTGTGGTAGCCACAGAGAGACTCCTGCTTGAGGAAAGAAGAGGGAAGAAAAAAAATGGGTATTTTTCTTGCAGCTTGGGTACCAGCTCTGCCACAGTGGGGTAGAGCACCAAGCAGGCTCCTGGGGTCCCTGATTCCAAGCCTTGGACCCTGATCCACAAGGAAGCCCACTGCCTTGAAGGGAGAGACCCAGGCCTGGCAGCATTCATCAAAAGCTGACTGAAGAGCCTTTGGCCCTAGCGTTAATATTGGTGGTTGCCAGGCAGTAGTTCCCATGGGCCCGGGGCAGTATGACTATAGGGAGAGACTCCCTTGCTTCAGTAAAAGGGAGGGAAGAGTGACAAGGACTTTTTTCTGTGGCTTGGGTACCAGCTCAGCCACAGTAGAATAGAGCACCAGGTAGATTCCTAGGGTTCTCAATTCCAGGTCCTGGCTACTGGATAGCATCTGTAGACCAGCTGAGAGCTGGGGGCAATGTGCTGCCCTATAGGGAAGGACATTCGCCTGGTTGGATTTACCACCTGCTAATTATAGAGTCCTTGAGCTTTGAGTGAACATAGGCAGTAGCCAGGTAGAGGTCACAATAGACCTTTGATGAGACCCAGTGCTGTGCTGGCTTTTGGTCTGACCCAGAACAGTCTCAGAGGTGATGGCCACAAAGGTGCTTATGTCAACTCTTCCTCAGTTCCATGTAGCTCAGCACAGAGGGAGAGAGTCAATTTGTTTGAGGTATAATAAGAGAAGAGAACATGAGTCTCTGCCTGGGCATCCAGGGAATTTTTCTGGATCTTATCCAAGACTATCAAGGTGGTAACTCTACAGGTCTGGAAAAGACACAGCATTAATTAATTTGGGGTTCTCCCTAATGCAGATATGGCTGCAGTGACCAACAAATTAGATTACAACACTCAATTCCCTTTCAATACTGGAAAGCCTTCTTGAGAAGAACAGGTGCAAACAAGCCCAGATTGCAAAGATTACAATAAATACCTAACTATTAAATTCCCAGACATCAATGAACAACAAGCAACAATACCATTTAGGAACGTATCCTCACCAAATTATTTAGTTTTTTTTTTTTTTTTTAACTTATTTAAGGCACCAGTGACCAAGCCCCAAAACAACAGATGTATGTAAACTTTCAGGGAGATAACCTCACAATCGCTGCCTTGAGGAAACTCATTAAAATTCAAGATAATACAGAGTAGAAATTCAGAATTCTATCAGATAAATTTAACTAATAACTTAAAATGATTAAAAAGAATCAAACAGATATCCTGGAGCTGAAAAATGCAATTGACATACTGAAGAATTCATCAGAGATGTAACAGCAGAATTGATCAAGCAGAAGAAAAAATAATGAGCTTGAAGATATTTGAAAATACACAGTCAGAGGAAACAAAAGAAAAAAAGAATGAAGAACACATACAAGATCTAGAAAGTATCCTCAAAGGGACAAATCTAAGAGTTATTGGCGTTTATTAAAGAGGAGGTAGAGAGATATTGGGGCATAAAGCTTATTCAATGGGATAATAACAGCAAACCTAGAGTAAGATATCAATATTCAAGTACAAGATTGTTCTAGAGCACCAAACAGATTTAACCCAGATAAGACTACCTCAAGATATATAATAATCAAATTCCCAACAATCAAAGATAACAAAAGGATCTTAACGTCAACAAGAGAAAAGAAACAAATAATATACAAAACAGCTCCAATGTATCTGACAGCAGACTTCTCAGTGGAAAATTTATAGGCGAGGAGAGAATGGCATGATATATTTAAAGTGCTGAAGGAAAAAATCCTTTAATCCTAGAATAGAATATCTAGTGAACATATTCTTCAAACATGAATGAGAAATAGAGACTTTTCCATACAAACAAATGTTAAGGATTTCATCAACACCATGCTTGTCCTATGAAAAACGTTAAAGGGAGTTCTTCATTCTGAAAGAAAATGATGTTAATAGGCAATAAGAAATAATCTGAAGGTAGAAAACTCATTGGTAATAGTAAGTACACAGAAAAACACAAAATATTAAAGTGCTGTGGTTATGGTATATAAACAACACATCTTAAGTAGAAGGAATATAAAATTAAACTATCAAAATAACAGCTACAACAACTTTTAAAGATATAGTTCAATAAAATATAAACGAAAATGACAAAAAGTTAAAAAGTGGGGAGATGAAGTTAAAATGTAGAGTTTTTATTACTTTGTTGCTTCTTTGTTAGTTTGTTTATAAGTTTATGCAATCAGAGCTGTCATGTGTTTTAAGTAATGTATTACATTATTTGCAAGACCCATGGCAACCTCAAATCAAAAAACTACAACAGATGCACAAAAAGCAAAAAGGAATAAATTAAAACATGCCACTAGAAAAGTCACTTTCACTAAAAGAGGGACAGAAAGTAAGCAAACACAGAAGAAATAACCAGAAAACAAATAACAAAATGGCAGGAGTGAGTCCTTACTTTTCAATATCAGCATCATATGTAAACTCTCCAATCAAAAGACAGAATAGCTTAATAGAAAAGCAAATCAGATCCAATGATCTTTTTCCTACAAGAAACACACTTCACCTACAAAGATAAATAGATTAAAATAAAGGGATGGAAAAAGATATGCAATGCAAATATAAATAAAATAAAGAAGAGGTAGCTATACCTTTTTCAGACACTATAGATTTCATAACAAAAACTACAAAAAGAGACAAAGATGGTCATCATATAATGATAAAGGTGTCAATTTGGCAAGAAGCTGTAACAATTGTAAATATATACGCACCCAAGGTTGGACCACTTAGATATATAAAGCAAATACTATTAGAGATAAAGAGACATAGACAACAATACAATTGTATATCAAGACTTTCAACCTCCTACTTCCAACTCTGCGAGAGGTGACAATGTGCTAGTAGCCTTTGCTCACTCTGGGCACCTCCTCGGCCTCAGGGTCCACTCTGCTGTGCTTGAGGAGCCCTTCAGCCCGCTGCTGCACTGTGAGAGCCCCTCTCTGGGCTGGCCGAGGCTGGAGCCAGCTCCCTCTGCTTGCAGGAAGGTGTGGAGAGAGAGGTTCCAGCGGAACCTGGGCTGTGCATGGTGCTTGCTGGCCGAATTCCCGGTGGGCACGGGCTTGGCCGGCCCCACACTCAGAGCTGCCTGCCCATGCTGCTGGCCCCGGGCAGTGAGGGGCTTAGCACCTGGACTGGCAGCTGCGGAGGGTGCACTGGGTTTCCTGGCACTGCCAGCCCGCCACTGCCACGCTCAAATTCTCACCAGGCCTCAGCCGCCTCCCGGTGGGGCAGGGCCCAGGACCTGCAGCCTGCCATACCCCCCATGGCACCCGGTCCCATCCACCACCCAAGGGCTGAGGAGTGCAGGCATGCGGCAGGAGACTGGCGGGCATCTCTGCCCACGGCCGGGGGATCCACTAGGCTAAGCCAGTTGGGCTCCTGAGTGGGGTGGGGACTTGGAGATCTTTTATGCCTGGCTGGAGTATTTTGCACCAATCAGCACTTTGTATCTAGCTAAAGGATTATAAATGTGCCAATCAGCACCCTGTGTCTAGCTCAAGGTTTGTAAATGCACCAATCAGTGCTCTGTGGCTAGCTAACCTAGTGGGGACTTGGAGAACTTTTGTGTCTAGCTAAAGGATTGTAAATGCACCAACTGGCACTCTGTGTCTAGTTCAAGTTTGTAAACGCACCAATCAGCACCCTGTCAAAATAGGCCTGTCAGCTCTCTGTAAAATGGGCCAATCAGTTCCCTGTAAAATGGACCAATCAGCAGGATGTGGGTGGGGTCAGATAAGGGAATAAAAGCAGGATGCTGAGCCAGCAGCAGCAGCTGCTGGGGTCCTCTTCCAGGCTGTGGAAGGTTTGTTCTTTTGCTCCTGGCAATAAATCTTAGTGCTGCTCACTCTTTGGGTCCCCGCCCGCCTTTATGAGTTGTAACACTCACCATGAAGGTTGTCAGTTTCACTCCTGAAGCTAGCCAGACCACAAACCCACCAGAAGGAAGAAACTCTGGATACATCTGAACATCTGAAGGAACAAACTCTGGACACACCATCTTTAAGAACTGTAACACTTACCACGAGGGTCTGTGGCTTCATTCTTGAAGTCAAGGAGACCAAGAACCCACCAATTCTGGACACAATTGGACAGATCATCAGACAGAAAATCAACAAGGGAACACTGAACTTAATCTGCATTATAGAACAGATGTACATAATAGATATTTTAAAGAACATTTCATCCAATGTCTGTAGCATATGCATTCTTCTCAGCACATGGATGTTTTCCAGGATAGACCATAGGTTAGGTCACAAAATACATCTTAAAAAATTTATAAACCATTTAAATTATATAAAGTATTTTCTCTGACTACAATGGAATGAAAGTAGAAATTAATAATGAGAGGAAATCTAAAAACTATGTAAACCCATGGAAATTAAACAATATCCTTCTGAATAACCAGTGGGTCAATGAAACATTTAAAAAGGAAATTTTGAAATTTCTTAAAACAAATAAAAGTGGAAACACAACATGTATAAACCCATAGGATACCGCAAAAGCAATACTAAGAGGAAAGTTATACCAGTATGCACCTACATCAAAAAATTAACAAAACTTCAAATAAACAAGCTAAAATGTGTCTTAAAAACTACAAAAGCAGGAGCAAACCAAACCCATAATTAGTATAAGAAAAGAAATAATGAAGATAGGAGAAGAAATAAAATTGAAATGAAAAGAATACTAAAGATCAATGAAATAAAAAGGTGAATTTTTGAAAAGATAAAATTGTCAAGTCATCAGCCACACTAACTCTGAAAGAGAGTAGACACAAAATCAGAGATTAAAAAAATTAAACATTATAATAAATATCAAATAAATGTAAAAGATCATTAGAGTCTACTATGAAGAGCTATATGCCAATATATTGGAAAACCTAGAAGAAATGTACAAATCCCTATAAACATGCAACATACCCAGATTAAACCATGAAAAAATTCAAAACATTAACAGATCAATAACAAATAGTGAGCTTGAAGCTGTAATGAACAAAAATCCTCCCAGAAAAGTCCACGACCTAATTTTTTCACTGCTGAATTTTAGCAAATATTAAAGAAGAACTAATAGCAACATACTCAAACTATTCCAATAAATAGAGGATTAGGAAATACTTCTAAACTCATTCTATGAAGTCAGTATTACCCTGATACCAAAACAATACAAAGACACATCAAAAAAGAAAAACAAACAAACAAATGATAAAACTACAAGCCAATGTCCCTGGTGAACACTGATGCAAAAACCCTCAAGAAAATACTAGCAAACCCAATTCAGCAACACATGAAAAAGATTATTCATCATGACCAAGTGAGATTTATCCCAGGGATGCAAGGATAGTTTAGCATACATAAATCAATCAATGTAATACATCATATCAGAATGAAAGCCAAAACCCTATGATCATTTCAGTTGATGCTGAAAAGGCAGTTGATAAAATTCATCATTTCATTATGATTAAAAACCCAGAAAAACAGGGTATAGAAGGAACATACTTCAACACAACAAAAGCTATACACAACAGACTCATAGTTAATATATTGAACAGGAGAAAATAAAGGAAAACCTTTCCTCTAACATCTGGAACAAGACAAACATCCCCACTTCCACTACTCTTATTTAACATAGTACTGGAAGTCCTAGCTGGAACAGTCAGACAAGAGAATGAAATAAAGGGCATCCAAATTGGAAAGGAAAAAGCCAAATTATCCTTGTTTGCAAATGATATGATTCTTATATTTGGAAAAACCTAAAGACTTGACCAAAAATCTACTAGAACTGATAAACATATTCAATAGATTTGACTTATACAAAATCAACATACAAATATTAGTAGCATTTTTGTATGCCAACAATGAACAATCTGGAAAAGAAATTAACAGAGTAATCCCAACTGCAATAGCTACAATTAAAATAAAATCCCAGAAATAAAGTTAATCAAAGAAGTGAAAGACCTTTACAATGAAAATTATAAAATGTTGATAAAATAAATTGAAGAGGACAGCAAAAAAGAAAATATATTTCATGTTCATGGATTAGAATAATCAATATTGTTCAAATGTCTATACTACCAAAAGCAATCTACAAGTTCAATGCAACTCCCATGAAAATACCAATGACGCTATTCACATAATTAGAAAAAAAAAAATCCTAGAATTTATAAGGAACCACAAAAGACCCAGAATGGCCATAGCTATGCTGAGCAAAAAGAACACAAATGGAGGAATCATATTACCAGACTTCGAATTATACTACAAAGCTACAGTAATCCAAACAGCATAGTGCTTGTATAAAAATAGATATTTAGACCAATGGAATAGAATAGATAACCCAGAAATAAATCCATATGTCTACAATGAACCCATTTTTGGCAGTGGTACCAAGAGCATACATTGAAGAAAGGACACTCTCTTCATTAAATGGTGCTGAGAAAACTACATATCCATATTCAGAAGAATAAAACTAGATCCCTATCTCTTGTCATATACAAAAATCATATAAAAAATGAATTAAAGACTTAAATCTAAGACCTCAAATTATGAAATTATTACAAGAAAATATTAAGAAAACTCTCCAGGACATTAGGCTGGGCAAAGATTTCTTGAGTAATATCCCACATGTACAGGCAACCAAAGTAAACATAGACATATGGGATCACATCAAATTGAAAAGCTTCTGCACAGCAAAGGAAACAATCAACAAAGAGACAACTCACCGAATGGGAGAAAATATTTGAAAACTATCCATCCAAAGGATTAATAATTGGAATACATAAAGAACTCAACAAACTCTATAGGAAAAAATAGAATAATTTGGTTGAAAAATGGACAAAACATCTGAATAGATGTTTCCTCAAAGAAGACATGCAACTCACAAAAAGGTGTATGAAAAGGTTCTCAACATCAATGACCATCAGAGAAATGCAAATCAAAACTATAATGAGATATCATCTCACCCCAGTTAAAATGGCTTTTATCCAAAAGACCAGCAATAACGAATGTTGACAAGGATGTGGAGAGGAGAGAACCCTCATGCATTGTTGGTGAGAATGTGAATTAGTACAGCCACTATGGAGAACAGTTTGGAGGTTCCTAAAAAAAAACTAAAAATAGAACTATTATATGATACAGCAATCCCACTGAAATCCCAATGAAAGGCAACAAGTATATCAGAGATATCTGCATTCTCGTGTTTATTGCAGCACCATTCACAATAGCCAAGATTTGGAAGCAACCTACGTGTCCATCAACAGAGGAACATGTAAGGAAAATGTGGTACATATACACAATGGAGTACTATTTAGCCATAAAAATAAAATCCTATCATTTAAAACAACATGATGGAACTAGAGAAGAGAACATTATGTCAAGTGAAATAAGCTAGGCAAAGAAAGACAAACTTCACATGTTCTCACTTATTTCTGGAAGCTAAAAATTCAAACAATTGAACTCATAGAGATAGAGAGTAGAATGACAGTTGTCAGAGACTGGGAAGGGTAGTGAGGATGCAAAAGTGAGCGAGGGAAATGGGGATGGTTAATGGGTATAAAAATATAGTTAGAATGAATAAGATCTACCATTTTAAAGCACAACAAGGTGACTACAGTCAACAATAATTTAGTATATATTTTTAAATAATCAAAAGTGTCTAAGAGGATTGTTGTAACACAATGAAAGGATACATGCTTGAGGTGATGGCTACCCCATTTATCCGGATATGATTATTGTGCATTATATAACTGTATCAAAATATCTCATATACTCCATAAATATATACACATACTATGTATCCACAAAATTAAAATTAAGGAAGAAAATCACTGAAGTTAATTTAATAAAGATTTTATTTTTCTCATCCAATTGATAGAAATAAATAATACTTTTCAAAGTCCAATATTTCAAAGGTAAAATTTTTGACATTAGGTCAATGTTCCAAATTCAATTGTATTGAAATAGATTTATGCATTATTAACACATATTTTGGTGGAGATTATTTTCATATAACTTTTTTTTTAACTAATTTAGATGAAAGTGGTTAAGAAATGTAGTTGGAATTGCCCATGGGTTATATATAATCTATGACTGCAACAATCGAACTTGGAATAGCCTATCAATCTAAATAGAAGATAAAATTAAAAAAAAAAAAAATTTTGTACATTTGACTTTTTTTCTTTATTTTTTTATTTCTGTAAATGTAAAGGGCACAAGGGTAGTTTTCTTACCTGGATATGTTGCACAGTCGTGAAGCCTGGATTTTTTTAAAAGTATAATTACAGAGTAATTAAACTAGAAAATTAAGTGTGAAAAACCTAACATTAAACTTTAAAAAGAATGACATGACAAGTGCTTTCTTTATTTGCTACTTATCACTGAGAGGTTTTAGAAATGTTTCAGCCTTTGAAGAACTGCTTTCTAAATCAGCAGTTCCATAACAATGGTACTAAATATTTAAAGAGTTCACTAGAGTTGATTACATCTTATTTATAATCAGTTGGAAATGCTTAATCAAAGTAATCAATGAAAAGAAGCCTCAACACTTCAGATTTTGAATCTTTTATTAAATTGTAATTATTTAAAACAAACTCTGCCAAGAAGTTACAGAAATTTATCCTTTTAAAACAAGGATGAAACTGAAAGAATTAATAATGAGAATGTATACAATGTACATGATTTAAATTGAAAGTCTGTAATTAAGTTTTAATATTTCAACCTACAGTAAGAAGGAACTCCTGTTTTTAATTGGATAAATTTGTAACTGGAACCTGATAGAAAAAAAAACTGAAAAAAAAATCTAATTTTACAGGATCTATATATAGCATTTAAAAATCCTACTAATAGAAATAATGTAAACCATTTTATTTGCAATAGATATTTTTTAAAACAATTGTGCTGAAATATTGATAAAATTTAGTAACACATGTATGATTAAAATATTTTCCATTTAGCTGAATTTCTTCAGCAATGATACAGAAAATGTTATCTCAAAATATTAGTCTTTCAAGAAAGATCAGTTGAAGGTGTTAGAAATTTCAAATTTTAAATCTATTAATCATAGAATAAAATTTTGAAAAGTGTTGCAGATATTTTTACCTGAAACAAAAATAATGTGCCCATATTTTTAAAAAAATACTTTTTTCAGAAAAATACCAGTGTTGTGGTGCTAGAGACAGATGTGACTAAGAAACTTATTAAGACTTGCTTATGTCCCAGGTATAATTATTCTGCCTATGTTTAGGAAAACAATATAAAAACTTTTTTTTTATTTTGCCTTAATGCATACAGATATGGGTTATTTTTATTTCTTTAGAAATAATTTAATTTTTCAAGAAATAATTTTTCGAAAGTGTTTTGAATACTTTGAAAAGTAATGAATACTACACATCTATAATTAATAACACTGTACTGTACACTTAGAAACGTGTTAAGAGAGTAGATACCATGTTTAGCATTCTTACTACAATTTTAAAAATCAGTATAATGAAAGCAATATGCCAGTCTCTCACTCTTTCTCTCTTATACATCTAGCATTTCAGTTTTTCTAACAAATAAATTCATACTGTAAACAAAATGCTTCACTCGAGTTACAAATAACTTTTCAGAGACTGAATATTTTTACTCCCAATCTTTAGTTTAAACCACTATTATAAAACAAACTGTAAGACTTCATGCCCTACAACAGGAACAAACACTTTAAGATCACGACGTGGATCACTGGCCTGAGTACTCTACAACTTGGTAAGATGTATTGAGTCACAGAGAAGCTGAGTAAATTGATCCAAGATCATCATACAGCCAGTAAGCAGATAAGCCAGAAGGTAAACCAAGGCAGTGAGCTTCCCTACTCCATCTGTATCCAGTTAACTACAGGATATTATCCTTCACATCAACTACAGTCTTAGAGTTCTTCTCCTAATTGTTTCATAATTACTTCAAAATTTTATCTCAATTAACTTGATTTTAAGGTTCATAAATATATAAATCAGGCTTTGCAACTTTGATCATTTTCCATTTCCCACTCATTATGCAGTACCTGGTTATGTTTGTTTCCAATTATACTCTGGCAAAGCTCAAGTAAGCAGATAGTGAATATTTGCAGAATGATTGATTGACTTTCAAAACAGAAATATAAGTAGACTCATAAAAGTTACAATAGGAAGGTTTTTAGAAATTTAATTATTTTAAACTATCTTTTCTGGTCAGCGTTCAAAGATCCAGTAGGAAATGGGGAAGAAATAATTTTTAAAAATCTTTCAGCAATTCACAATTTAATGTTTATGGTAATTATTTCAACTATCTAAGCTGTAGAAATAATCACAAATACTAACTTTAGTGGAAACATTAGAGGTCACTGATCCTAATCTCATGAATGCAAGATTACTTATAAACTGGCTTTTTTCATGTGCATATGTATTCGTGGTATAATTTTTTAATGTTTTAAATTTACAGAAGCACAAATTCTTCCTTGTTCATTAGTCTAACAACATTTCCTTTAAAAAATCTTCAGTGTCATATTGTTTTTTAAGGACTCTAAAGAAAGCTTATTATATAATTGTATTTTTTTTCTTTTTATCAGTCTTGTAGCATCAAAATTTATCCTTCTGTGTTTTTACAAAATTATTTTCCAGTTTCAGAATAGTAAGCTTAATAAAGTATTATCAAGCCTCTACTTCCTAATTTGTACACAAATTTTATTACCTTTCAATATATAAAGTGATTCTGGAATACTTCCAAGGTTGAGTGATTATATGTTAATGCAATGAAAGTTATTTGCAATATTATTTTTAAATACAGCTTTGGAATTAAGGCTGATTGTATCTGTTCTTTAAGTGCCTGAAACATCCTGTCAGTACATCTGCTTAGCTAAGTGAATAAGGGACAGTCTCAAATGCTGTTTCTGCATTAACTGAAAACGTATTGGTCGTAAACAAGAGACATCACACAATAAGAGGCATTAGAGTGAGATTGGGCTCTGTCCAACTTACATTTGTTTCATCTATTAGAGAAAATAACCTGGAAATATGAAATACAGGTGTTGACTCCACACTGTCATTAAAATAATTGATTAGAGGTCATTTTACTGCCATTCAGGTAGATGTTTGCTGTGAGAAATATATTCAGAGTTTGGGGATTGTAGAGCAGAAAGCTTATTCATTAAATTACTGACAACATTAATTTAGATGAGATTGGTGGCACCTTAGAGAATAGGATAAAATTTTAATAACCTGACATGGTAAAGTGTAGGAGGATGTCAACAAGATAAGTTTTAGTATTGAGGTCAAAGGAAACTAATTTACCTTAGAGGAAAAACAAACTACCTAAATACCTAAATAAAAGATAATATTTGCAGAGATATGGCAAAAATATATATACATATACAAATAATATTATGTGATGTTAATAAAATGTTTTTACAAGTAAATAGAAACCTTTTAATAATTATTTTAAAATCAATTATGGTTGATTTATTTCTATTTAACTTTAAGCCTAAATGGCTGAATCATCCATCCTTTTATTCATCCATTCACATTTTCATGCTTATATGCCTTTAATAGCCAGAAAATATTTAATGAGCCCTATTATTCTTCCTTTTGCAAGAGACCTGCAGTAAAAGAATAGGTAAACTCTAAACCATTCACTTTTCTAGCAGATATCCCATGTGACTTAGATTGTAAGAACAGATCAAACTGAAAATTCAGAATTCCTTTATTCATGTTGTGTCACTGAGTAAAACATCCTTTTGGTTATGAACTAAATGTTTCTCACAAATTCATATATTGAAGACCTACCCCTCAATGTGATGGTATTTGGTGGTGAGCTCTTTGGGAGATCAATAGGTTTAAATGTGGTCATGAGGGTAAGGCCTCTATGATGAGAATAACAACTGTGTAAGAGAAGGAGAGACTAAAACTGTATTTTTCTCCCCCTCCACCATGTTGAGGATACAGTGAGAAGCCAGCTACCTCTTTGGTAGGAAGAAAGCCGTCACCAGAAGTCAGATTCACAGGTGCCTTGATCTTGGATTTCCCAGCCTCCAGAACTGTAAGAAATAAATAGCTATTGCTTAAGCCACCTAGTCTATGGTATTTTGTTATAGTAGCATAGTAGCCCAAGCAAAGACATCTTCTACTAGTCTTTGTTTAAATGAATTAAACTCATCTATTATTTAGAACTCAATACCTTATTGAGTTACTCCTCAAAATATGCCAGGAGTTGAATTTTCTACTTTAAGAATAATGAAAGTCAGAAAGCTGACACTGAATTAAGGTAATATTATATAATAAACCATATCTTTATGATTTTACTTTCTTTTTAAGCATGGGTGAAATCTATCAGAAATATTTGTCTTTAAGAAACATAAGTGCTATTTTAGAATTTTTATATACAAATGAAATGATATTTATTGGTGACATACTAACAAAGCAAAAAGTATGTTATTTAAAATAAGATGCATGTTTTTATAATACCATACCACATTAAACAATAATTATCAGATCTTGAATTTATTAAGTGTTTTATCCTCAATAATATGAAATTCTACATGTGAGACCTTAGCCTCATCATTAAAATAATATATGTAAATAAAATAAGAGATGGAAGAGACAGTAATAGATCCGCTGGAATGGGCATATAAATGTTTGAGTGCAGTGGTTGAAAACAGCTTTTGAAAGTGTTCGTAAGAGGAGTAATAGTCTTAAACACATTCAAGTTTACAGACCACCAGGGAGGGGTCACACAACAGACATAACAACAGGACAGTAATCAGTTAAATAAAGTCTTTCAAAATCTTCCACTTTGATTTCTTCCAGACAGTCCTAGTTCTCATCTCTAACTCCCTCCCACCCTTATTTCACTTAGTTTTGTCAGACACTAATTTTGCAACCTGGAAAGAAAACGACTAGAAACAAATAGATGATAAAAAAAAAAAAAAAAAAAAAAAAAAAGCCCATAATTCCCAGCTTCTACCTAAGGCAAAACCAAGCTGAAGGGGAGGGATTTCAAAGTGAAACCGAGACCTACCTCAAGACTACTAAGAGAACTGGATATTTAATAGTGCCTGGAGAAATGCTACCATGAATTGACCATACAGTAATAGCATTTGCCTAGATATCAGCCAAAGTACGGTGAAGAACTAGTGTCAGAGAATAAACATCAAGGTGTAAGGGGAAGAAAATTGAAGTCCTTTTATGATTAAACAGTGCTTGTTTCAGTAAGAATTAGAACTCCTTTGTATCAAGTTATCACCCCAATTTTTTTTATATTATTTGAACCTGTGTGTATTTGCATGTTTACATGCACTCATCCTCATAACTTTTGTCTCACTTGATATTGATTGCCACTTTATTATAGATAAGATAAATCAGACTTAGAGATATTATGTAACTTGCCTAGGTCCAGATTTGCCAGATTTGGCAAATAAAAATATAAGATGTCTGGCTAAATTTGACTTTCAGATATGAATTTGTGTTTGTTTGTTTGTTTGTTTGTTTGAGACGGAGTCTCGCTCTGTCTCCCAGGCTGGAGTGCAGTGGCGCCATCTCCGCTCACTGCAAGCTCCGCCTCCCGGGTTCACACCATTCTCCTGCCTCAACCTTCGGAGTAGCTGGGTCCACAGCCGCCCGCCACCACACCTGGCTAATTTTTTGTATTTTTAGTAGAGATAGGGTTTTACCGTGTTAGCCAGGATGTTCTCAATTTACTGACCTCGTGATACGCCTGCCTTGGCCTCCCAAAGTAATGGGATTACAGGCGTCAGACACCGGGCCCGGCACATTTTTTTTAATATAAAAGTATTTGGGATATTCTTATATTAAATAATCTTCCATTTTTTACTGGAAATTCAAACTGAACTGGGTGTTCTATGTTTTACCTAATACTCCTATTTATATCATGCAGCTGCTAAATGGTTGTCGCAGAATTTGAAATCAGTTCTACAGGATCTGTATACACTTTTGTCCCTATAGGTCTATGGTCTCTTTCAGAGGAGAATAACTGGCAGCTTAGTTGTCTCTTCGTACTGTTGAATATCAGAATCTTCCCCTACAGCTTTTGGCCTGATTCATTTCCAGTGTCACGTGCTGAAATCCACTATCGCATCTCTCTATATGGTTCTTACTGACCCAGTGGCATAACTCATCTCAAAGATGTGAAGAGCGTAGTCGTCTCAGTTTCTGTGGTTGTGTTTATTATTTCCCTGATGTTAAGGGCCTCCAAATAATTTTGACATTTGTCCTAAATCAACACTATGCTTCCTAGTGCTTACCCAATTTGCATTTTACAAGCCTCTTAGCTTCCACTACCAATCAGATATTCTGGGCCAGTGGTTTTCCAAGCTGCTTTTGCAGACCAGAGCTTTTCTTGAAACAGAAAATATTTTATTTGTAAAAATATAAAAATGTAGTCTGGATAAAACTGCATAAAATATATTTGATGCATTCTATTTAATCATATGCTTTAGAATTAAATCAGATGTGATACACTGTTTAGTTGTTCCGTTGGTATTAATCTTGTCTTTTGTGAGGTGTTGTTTTCTTACTGTTTATGATCAAGGTAAAATACAAAATAAACAGGTATGAAAACAGAGTCAATTCAGAGTTTCAAGAAACTAAAATAAGAAAATCAGATATTTTCTTTGGAAATGTTATAATTTTCCTAGGGAACTTAAATAAATATTATAACATAGAACAAAATATACTCTAATGGGCTTATGAACAGGAATTAGATTTATGAACAGCATAGGTTATTCAGCTTGATAAAGAAAATGAAAAAATATACACTTAGAGAAAGTCAGAGAATTACTTAGAATCCTCTGGTGAACACAACATTAGACTATATTTTTGGAAATGTTTTAGCTGAGAAACACTTGCCTCTAGGAGTTTTAATCAAAGGAGGAACCCAAAAACAGATTAAAATAATACATATACAAGTATAAAGGTATAAGCATATATCATAAAAGCACGTAACATACTTTCTATACATATGTGCCCCAAACAAAATTATACTTTTATTACATGTTAATATAACAATGTGAAAAAGCTTTGAAAATAAACTAGTTGCACTGAGATTCAAAAGTGCTATGTATTTTAAAAGAATTTTTGAAAGGAGGAATGGAATTCCTGAAGTGACTTGGTAAGTACAACAAACGTAGCTATTTGGAACAATTTCAGGAAAGAAGTAAGCCTATAAATGAACTCTGAAAGTAGAGAAAGCCATGGATTAGAAAGGAATAATGGCAACTTGATATATCAGGAGAAAAAGCAAAGTGAAAATGGCACATATGTTTACTTTGACTAGTGCAAAAGTATATGAGAGACACTGTGTTATGTGAATTGTGGAGGGAAACATTAGATATTTGGTAAAGAGAAAGTGCTGCAGATTACTAGAGTAGTGAGAAAAATATTATTTTGCTCCTGAGAAATCAGTAAGGAGAATAAATTAATTTAAATGTAAACAAAAAAAAAATAGTTTGATTAGATAGTAGCCAGCAGTGGTGTGCTGAGCTGGCTTTTCAGTACAAAAGATTTAATCATTTAAATGTCAGTATTTTTAAATTTACATGATGGAAATCAGTCAATGCTACAAGTCAAGGTTTCATGTGCTTTTCTAGGGAGTGAGTTTACCAGCATGCAATACAAATGATTGTTATAACTTGAAATCAGTTTCCAAATAACCTAATGGAAAATATGTTTGGGAATGTTTTGAGAAAAAAATGCCATCACTATCTCCTTCTTAAATTATTTCTTATATTATGTAGTAGGTCAAAAGTCAGAACATAGTTTCCTCAGTAAAAATTATACTCATATACCTTTGCATTAATCAAAGTAAAAATTATACGTGTCCTAACTATTTCTGGAGGAAAATTTTTCTAATTTTTCTGGATTGATTTGTGACATATTCATAATATATCATTATTATTATGAATATATTATAATAATAATGAATATTAATATATTCATTATATTATTATGAATATATTAATCTATATGATAAGTCTTTTAAAATAACACTAAAAGACTTCAGTGTTTCTTAAAGAATGAGAAATAAAGCTAATTTGTGTTTAATAAAGAGAAAGCGTCATTAAATGAATAAAATAAAATGAATAAAATGTATAAATGAATATATGTATAAGAGTGAGATGGAACAAATCTATGTCTAAAAAGATAAATTCTAATTTTCAAAAAAGTATCACTTTTGTTACATGTTTACATGTCAGTTTATGAAAAACTTAGAGGCTCAAAATTTATGTTTGTCTTGATGCTTTGAATGTTAATTATGTAATGATGTTTTATTAGATTAGGAAGAATTGGGCCACAAATAGTGCCAGGACTTTAAAATGTATTTGCAATTGTATCCCTCAAGGTTAGTAATAAATAAAAATATAGGGCATAAAATGGCTTGTCACAGATAAAGCATTTACACACTGCTGCTTCCTCAGGATTCACTTGCTTGAATAAATATCCCAAATGAATATACCATATAAAGCAAAATATTGCATTTGCTAAAATAAATACACATTCAAATGTGCACAGCTACAGATGGCTACAGCTCTTAGAGAAATAAATAGGGCTCAGTCTAGAATGAATGTAAGACATTGAAAGAGGCATAAAACAGTTTTACAGAACATGATAAAATGAATACTACACCATTTAAAACTGATTGACAGGTAATGAACTATAAAATCTATATTGAAATGAAAATGACATAGAGAAAGAATAACACATGGTCTTATTCCTACAGTCTTAAGGTTGAAAAATGGGAAATTTTCTAAACCACCAGCTCACAGAAATTAACCAAATTAAACACTGATGATAAATCTATGTGCTGAGATTGAATTAGCTAGTTCCTGAGAAAAAGAAGTGCAATGCAATTTATGAGGTATTAGAATTATATTCCTACTCATATCAGATGGAATTAGTAGTTGAAAATAAAATGTTTCCTGAATATACGTGTGTTTATGTACACATCCTTATGTTTCTAAATAATTCTTCATTTACTAGAAGATTTAAACATATGTTAGAGAACTACAATTTGCATCTTAGCCTATCAGCATACCCATGCAGATCTTCTATTGCTAGTTTATAATTTGTTAGTCTAAATGTTGTATCCATAACTAGAAAACATTGAGTTTTCCTGCAAGTTTTGATATGATCATTCTACATTAAATTTTACCTGTGGTACTCACAAGAATGATGCCTTTATAGTTACCTTTATTTCTTTTTTCCTTGCTTAAAGGATCTGACAGGAAAAAATTGCAGGGTTTTCATGGTGAGCAGAATGGAAGTCTGCACTAAAGTTTTCATTGAAGCCTACCATTAAAAAATGAAACTAAAACTTATTTTATAAATGAAAAACAGTATGAAGTTACAATTATGTAAATATATTACAAGCCCATTTCAAGATACAAAAACACATGACTTAGCTATCATTTATTGATAACTAATTTGCCTGCATTATGGACTGAATATTTGTGTCACCCCCAAATTTATACGTTGAAATGCTCCTTCCAGTGTGATGGTTTAGGAGGTGGTCCCTTGGGAACTTACAGATTATAAGGGTGCATCTATCATTAATGGGATTGGTGCCCTTATAATGGACTGAAGAAGTCAGAGTTCTATCCATTATGTGAAGACACAGCTAGAAGGCACCATTTTTGAACCAAAGAGCAAACCCTCATCAGGCATAAACTCTGCCTTAGTATTGGACTTTCCCCCAGGATGGTGAAAAATAAATTTCTGTTCATCATAAGTCACCCAGTTCATGATATTTTGTTACAGCAGCCAAAATGGGTTAAGACAGCCAGGTTCTACTCTAGAAACTTTATGTAAATTAAAATGATTTATTTTCATACTGGACCCCTACATAATATGCAATGCTATCATTCCTGATTAACTAATGACAACCCTAGAGGTGTTAAGCAAATTTTCTAAATTTGCACAGGTAGTAAGTGGACACAGCCAAGATTCAAACCTGGTAGCCTTACTCACAAACATGGGGTTTAGTAACCATAACACAACTAAATATTTTTTTGAACACCTATATATGCTAATGGTATATCTAAATACCTTAGATGGAAGTTTATTACTTGAGTTCTACTGAATATCAATCTTTGACCCAAGGCCTAGATCAATAGATACATAATTAACACTGGATGCTAATTCTTTAATATAAAGAAGGAATTAGTGCTAGGAACATTACTAAAGGGCATACTTCAGATAAACTTGTTGAAATAAGAGAATGCAATCTATAATGATTACACAGATTGGAGAACCGTCTAATGTATCTTAATAAAGCTGAATTGATTTTTATCTTATTGCCACTTTACTTACAATAGCTCATCAATTTATTTATTTATGTTCATTAAAGTGTAAACTTACTTCTGTTACCTGTAGTCACTGAAAATGTTGAGGTCCACTTATAATGTACAGAAAAGACTCTAAAGTTTCTAAACACTTACCTTTAAATATGTTGGTTTCAAGGGGGTCTATAAATCCTCTGAAAAATCTGCACATATATATGTGTATATGGGTTTCGTCTACAGAGAAAACCTGTGGCTTTTTTTTTAGACCACTGAGCCATTTTTTTAGAGTATACAACTCAATTTTTCTTCTAAATTCTTACAATTCTATAGTTGTCAAGAAGATGACAGATAGTGGAAAAAGAGAAAAAGAGAGAGGTTGCCAACCAAGATTGTGTAATGGTTGAAAGAACATGTTTGAGAGAGAGGCTACAGTTTTGAATCTTGACCATGGCAACTAACTATCTGTGTGAACTTGGACAATTATGTCAATTTCTCTGTTCCCTAGGTTTGTCATCAGAGAATTGGGGAAAAATAGTAGCACATTGGGGTGCTATATGAAATTAAACAATTTTACTATGCATAAATCTTACAGAGTTATAAAACCTCAGTTTGAGTCCTATGTCTTTACTTAGTTACTCTGTGACCTAGGAAAACTTAATTAATTTATGTTTGTAAAATTCAGGTCACTGGAGTTTAAATTGTTAAAATAATGACTCTTCTAAATCTCTATGGCAATATAACAAACCACCTCAAACTTAGTAGCTTGAAACAATCAATATTAATTTTGCTATTTAGGCAGGGTTCAATGGAAACAGCTCTTGTCTCTTTCACAGAGCATGAACTGCTGGCTGTGACTCAATGACTTGGGCTGAAAGCATGTGAAGGCTCCCTGCCTCTTGTATCTGGTAGTTGATGTTGACTGTCACATGGCATCTGAATCGGACTCTCAATAGAAATATCTACATGTAGCCTCTCCATGTGACTTCTCGACTGCCTCATAGCATGGTGGTTGGGATCCAAGAATGAGAATCCAAAGAAAACTAGGGAGACACAATATTGTTTTTATGTCTAATCTCAGAAATCACATGATATCATATCTGCCATAATAATAAGCACATTCAAATTCAAGAGGAGGGAACATGGATCCCACTATATGAAAGAAATGTCAAAGTCACAGAGTAAGAAGAACATGTTGGGCGTACAATCAACCATGGCTATCTGTCACATGGGCTGTTGCCAGAATAAAATAAAATGATATATCTGAAAATGTGTTGTCATACTTTAATTTCAGTAATCAATTTAAGTCATAATTATATATGACTTACATTATAATTTTTTAAGAAATAAAAAGCATTACAGCTATATGTTATTATTATCCAGAATAAGGACAAAAATTATTATTTCAGCAACATTGATTAGTTTGAATACTTTGCTATAACTTTGAATTTCACTATAGCTTAGATATAAAACACAGCAAAGTTGTAAAAGGAGGCACAAGTGTGACGGATTTTAGAATATTAAAAACACTGCTGAGAATATGTAATTTATATATCCCCATACATATATCTGAGAATTAGGCTATTTTTAAAATTAGTTATTGTACACACTCTAGCTTTGTGCTTTTCATATTTTAAGAATCATAGAAAAGTAGCACTGATAGAAGAATTTTTAACAATTGATAGAAGCCCAGACGCAGAAGGAAAAATATTTCCTCATGCTGGGTGAAAATAACTTTATATCAGCAAAATTTTCCCTTAAGAATAAAGACAAAATAAAGGCTAACAAAATTTGAGTCCTATCAAAAGGAATTTTTAAATGTATTAGGTTGTGTATATTTGAGATTTACAGCATAATGTTATGGTATACATATCAATCTTTTCACAGTTACCTTTTTGTGACAAAAGCAGCTAAAATTGAAAATCTACTTATCTATCAAAAATTTACAGTACAATAAAATTGCATTAACTATATTCTTTCTGTTGTTCATTAGATCTCTATACCCGTTCATCCTACGTATCTGCAAACTCTTGTAAATGAAATTCTTATATCTGATACTTCATATCTTTAATATTTTTCTATCTATGTCTGGCTTACTTTACTTACCATAATTCCCTCCAAGCCTATCTACATTGTAGCAAATGACAAATCTCCTTTTTTTAAGGTTGAATATTATTCCATTCTAAATGTATAATACATTTTCTTTATCCATTCTTTCAGGAACAGACACTTATGTTATGTCCATATCTTGGATATTATGAATAATACTGCAATAAACATGGGAATGCAGGTATCTTTGTGAGGTGGTAGTTTTGTTTCCTTTATGTATATACCCAGAAGAGGGATTGCTGGGTCACATGGTAGTTCTATTTTTAATTTCTTTAGGAACCTCCATACTGATTTCCATAATGACCATACCAATCTATATTTCCACCAGCAGTGTAGCTAACTCATGTTCATGAACTCATGTTCATGAACCAAAATAATATTGCATTATATTATATATAATATATAATAGCAATATATGTTATATATAATACTACCCAAAGCAAAATACATATTTAATACAATACTTATCAAAATTGCAATACTATTCATCATAGAAATAGAAAAAACAATAATAAAATTTGCATAGAATCACAAATAAAAAAATAAAATAGGCCAGGTGGGATGACTTGTGCCTATAATTCTGGCATTTGTGATGCTGAAACAGGAGAGTTACTTTAGGCCAGGACTGTTAGGTTGGCTATTATCAAAAAGACAATAGATTAAAAATGCTGGACAAAAGGAACTTTCTAAAAGTTATACTTCAGGTAGAATGAAAAGTGTCTAGAATGGAAAGCCTGGCCTGAAGCTTTAGAAGGAATGATAGCAAAGACAATAGAAAGCATGAGGGTATGTGTACATTTTTAAAAGCATAAACCAATAATACAACTATACATATTCTGTGGGTTAAAAACAAATACAGGATTAAAATACTTGAATATAGTAATATAAAAGTGCTGAATTTGAAAAGGATAAGAAATGTTTATGTACTTTGAACAGGTATCAGCACATTTTTTCCTTAAAGGCTTTGTAGTCTAAGAGGCAAAAGAAAGTATAGGTACCTATAAAAGAAAAGAAATAATGCACTTCTATAATTGATGTAGTTCAAAATATAATAATGATTGAAGACTTTTTCTGTGATACAGATCTAATGAGAAGAATGAACATTTGGGGATGAGGATGACAATTTAATTACAGTTCAAAGTTAGTATTCTCTGTCATCAAAATTGATTGCAAACATGCTTCTGTTAACGGTGATTTATAATGAGATTTTACATATTTTATGTTTGAAAATGTTCACACAAATATGTGGTGCCAAATAATGATATCAACAAGTGAGCCACTTGGAAACTTACTTTGGTTGCGGCCTCATTTTTTTATTCTGCCTTGATAAGACATTCTGTTTTAAATTTTTAGATATTTATGATTGTTGCTTCCTTGGGATTGACGATATTTTGATGGGTGCCTACTGTTATAATGTTGATGTATATTTTACTGGTTTAGCACACCTATATTGTTATTTAATAATAAATACAATATACTGACTTCTGATATGATAAAAAAAATTCACTCTCTACTGTGACTAAATGTTAAGACATTTGAACTTGACTTTTCCTGTTTAGACATGATGGGCATGTACTAGTATTAAAAAATAAAAGTAAAATGCCCCAGTACAGAAATACATGTGGCACTCAAAAACCTTTGGACTTATGACTTCATCAATAAAGTCTGAATTTTGTATTAGTTTCTCATGTCATGAACTTTATTTTACTTTGACTTTTTCTATTTATTTAGAAATGTAAAACTCTTAAGTCTTAGGTAACAGTTTGTACATAAAAGATACGGCCAAAAAAGCAGAATAATAAAAAGCATAAAATCAGTGAGTAGAGATAAATAAAACTACCTTGATAATCAAAATTAATGAAAATCTACTAACCCTCTAGTTAAAAAGCAAAGACATTTAGGTTGTATTTTAAAATATCCAATAAAATTTTATTTTTACAAAAACCCCTAAAAATAATTAAAATCTTTTGCAAACTATTTTAGAATAGAAAAGAGGGAACACTGTCCAAAATGTTTTGTGAAATCTGTATAATTTGTACTCCAAAACCTCATGAGGACTATAAAATGAATATCTCAAAACTCTAAATGCAAATTAAAATAAAAGAAAGATACCACAGCCTGACGCGGTGGCTCATGCCTGTAATCCCAGCACTTTGGGAGGCTGATGCCAGCAGATCACAAGGTCAGGAGATGGAGACCATCCTGGCTAACACGGTGAAACCCTGTCTCTACTAAAAATACAAAAAATTAGCCGGGTGTGGTGGCGGGCGCCTGTAGTCCCAGCTACTCGGGAGACTGAGGCAGGAGAATGGCCTAAACCCGGGAGGCGGAGCTTGCAGTGAGCCGAGATCGCGCCACCGCACTCCAGCCTGGGCGACAGAGCGGGACTCCATCTCAATAAATAAATAAATAAATGAAAATTAATTAATTAATTAATTAATTAAAAAGAAACCACTACAGACTTAGTGCCTAACATCTAAAACATATAATACCAAATGCTGGCAAGGATATGTAACTACAGGAATCCTTTCATTCACTGATGGTAGAAATGAAAAATGGTAGAGCCACTTTGGAAGGTAGTTTGGCATCTTCTTCCAAAACTAAACATACTCATACCAAGCTATCCAGTAATCAAACTCTTTTGTATTTACCCAAATGAGCTGAAAACTGTGTCCACAAAACAAATCCTATACATGAATGGTTATAGCAACAGTATTAATAGTTGCCAAAACTTGGAAGCAACCAAGATGCCCTACAATGGATAAATAGATAAACTGTTATTACATGTACCCTAAAATATTATTCATCGCTAAAATTGAAAAATATTTACACTCAAATATTATTCAGCAGTATAAAAAAGAGCTATCAACTCATAAAAAGGCATGGAGAAACCTCTAATGCAAATTACAAAATGAAAGAAGTCAAACAGAAAAGACTACATAATGTGCGATTTCAACTACATGACATTCTGGAAATGGCAAAAATGTGGAAACAATAAAATTATAGGTGGTTACCAGAGAATTCAGAGGAGGAGGAATGTCTAGGTAGAGCACAGGAGAATTTTAGAGCAGTGAAACTATCCTATATGATGCTATAAATGTGAATACTTGTCACTATACATTTTTCAAAACTCCTAAAAGTACAAAACCAAGAATAAACCCTAATGTAAACTAAAAACTAGGGACTTTGGGTTCATCAATTGTAACACATGTAGTACTCTGACATGGGATGTTGATGGTGGGGGAGCTATCTATTTGTGTAGGGAAGACACATGTGGGAACTCTGTAATTTTGGCTCAAATTTTCTATGAAACTAAAACTGCTTTAAAAAATAAAATCTATAATTCTAAAAAATTATACATAAAGCTCAATAGTCATTGTGAGCACAATGAAAAATTTCTAAACAAAACAGTTACATTACATCAAGAAACAATAGTAATAATAAAGAAAATGTATTCTGATAAATAAATATTTATCCCAGAAATATAACTGGTTTAACATTAGAAAATAAACAAATGTAATTTGTAATGGTAAATAGATTGGTTACTGGATTTTCCTCTTTTAATGAAAATCAATTAATTACCTAATAAATTCAGAGAATAGATGCTTGTAGAATTCAATGTTTAATTATGATAAAAGGGTGGATGGGCTAGGGGTTGAACATATGTTGGTTAAAGGATACAAAATTTCGGTTAGATACAGGAGTAAGTTCAAGAGATCTTCTGTACAACATGATGACTATGGTTAATAATGTTCTTGAGAAATGTTGGGAGAGCAGATGTAAAGAATTTTCACCACAAAAATGATGACTATGTAAAGTGATTCTTACGTTGATTACCAAGATTTGGTCACTTTCCAATAGTATATGTGCTTCAAAACATCATGTTGTATGTGGTAAAAGCATACAATTTTGTCTGTCAACTAAACAAATGAAAATAAATAAAAATAAAAAACAATTACAATAATGATTATTATTATGAATAAAAGTGGAATAGATTATTTGAAGCAAAACTGCAATTAAGAATTTCTTTACCTCTTCCAAATAAGGAAGAGTTTCTAAAATTTCCTACTATTAGTTGTTGGCTGAATGCCAAACAATGGGACATTTTATAAACTCTTAGTAGGAAAATGCATTGGTTTATCACTCTTTTCTTTTCTTCAAATTGGAGGCATTCATATTTCTTATCTACTATATCCAGTCCTAGACACTTAGACATATATATTGGAGGCATATAGGCCAGGAGAAATAGACAACAAAATCTTACAATATCTACTCTTTTTTTCTGCCTTTCTTTAATACTTACCTTGATAGTCTTTTATATTGCTGTATATACCAGTAGTTTGTTCTTTGTAATTGCCAAATAGTATTTCATTTTATTATTATACAATGATTTGTAAAAAAAATTCTTTTAGGTGGCTCTTTTTCTTTTTGGCTATTATGAATTAAGCTGCTGCAAATATTTTAGAAGTGATTTTATGGACATATGCGCTTATTTCTCTTAGGCATGTACTTAGGAGTGGAATTGCTGGGTTATAAGATGAGAATACGTTAAACTTTATAGACATTGGCAAACAGTTTCTCAAATTAATATATTATTTTAAATACCCAGCAACAATATACGATGAGTATGTTTAGTTATGTTTAGTATTTTCATATGTGTCCCCTTCACCAGAACAAGTATCCTTCTTCAGAAGTGGCCGAGGATGTTGTCCGGTCAGGCTCTTCCAGAGAACAAAGCAACCAACTGTTTAGAATAATGGAATGGGGAGTTATTCCAGAAAACTGGCTTAATCAGTCAACTCTCCCTCTCTCATGTTAGGTTGTAACATTTGCCCAGAGGAATTCCAGAATTTCTATGAACCAGTGACTTATGGGTCTGGCATTGATAGGAGGCCTGCCCAAGGTTTTCTTTGGCTAATGGGAACTCTCTGTGCTTTTGGGTCATGTCACACCATTAGCAGGTTCTTGCTGAATGTTCTTGTACAGTTTGGATTGCCTTTTACACTCTGGTAATACTCAAGAGAAGAACATAACCCAGATAGCCCCCTCTCTCTCAACCTTAATCGTCATACATATTTAAAAGAAATCCAGAACACATCCAGGAGCCTGGAGCACCAAATTAGTGCCTGCATTTACACTGCCCAGCTAAGATTGTCATAAATAAACTAAAACACAACCAACCTACAACCCTGGGCAGGAGAATGAATGTTACTGAATTCTCCTGAGTTTAAGGATAGTTTTGTTTTTGATTTGTTTTTAATGGAGTCTCATTCGGTAGCCAGGCTGGAGTACAATGGCATGATCTTGGCTCACTGCAACATCCATCTCCTGGGTTAAAGCAATTCTTCTGCCTCAGCCTCCCAAGTAGCTGGGACAGCAGGTGTGCACCACCACACCCAGTTAATTTTTGTATTTTTAGTGGAGATGGGGTTTCACCATGTTGGCCAGGATGGTCTTGATCTCTTGACCTCGTGATCTGCCCGCCTCAGCCTCCCAAAGTCCTGGGATTACAGGTGTGAGCCACCACACCCGACTGGGGGATAGGTTTTTTTTTTTTTTTTTTTTTTTTTTTTTTAAGTCTTACTGTGATAATAGCTAACCTTAAAGATGTGATAGTTAGATGAAGGGGAGACAAGAATTAATGATATCAATAGCCCGTCTATTATATAATAGAGATATGTATGGAGCACTGCAGGAATACAAAGAAGGGGAATTAAACAAAAATGGCACAACGTAGGTATAAGAGCCAGAAAACGTGTTGTACAGGAGGTAAATCTTTATATCAGGCAGGAGATGTATCTAGTCTAATGTGTAGGAGTTGTTTTTGTTTGTTTGTTTGATTGATTCTGCCAGAACAAGGGAGCAGATCGAGTAAGTCATGAAGTAATAAAGGACATGTCACATTTGATGAGCTCCAAGCAGTTTAGTTCTGCAGGAATAAAAGGGTGTCTAAGGGAGAATGAGTGGAAATAAGATTAGATAGTAAAACAGTAAACAGATTATGAAGGGCCTTACATGACATGAATAGATTTTAACCTCAATCCATTTTAACAGCCTTGTTTTCCCTTTTGTGAGTTACCCATGAGAGGGCCAGCTCTAGAACTAAAAATCTAATAGATCAGGTATGACATAGACAGATGATGAGTCACTCTTGATAAATAAGTGATTGGTATTTCAATAGCTAGAGTCAATGATGTATATGTTTTCAGATACAGATGATTCTTCAAGTTTTTCATCACTCTGGGAAGACCACAAGCTTTTTTCCTCCTTAAAATATAGCTTGCTTGGTTCTGGAGTAATAAATGTTGCTCTAGAAAGTTGCTTTTGGAAAGCAAGGACTTTAACTTTTCCACAATTGAACTATTATAATTTCAATTATAATTGTTGCTTAATATGTGTTCACTGACTTATTTAAAGTAACTTTCTAATTGGACAGCACTTCAGATAAATGTGAGTTCAAATTCTGGCGTTTCCACCTAAATTTACCTCTGCAACTAATTTCCCTTTTTGCCATTGTTTCTTTACCTTTAAGAAAGAGGTATAATTCCTATTTTTAGGGGTGGTGAAAACCTTTCATGAAACAATGCTATAAAATGCCTAGTACAGTAACTGGCATCTAGGAGGCATTTAATTAATGGTTGTCATTATTATCATTGTTGTACAAACTCTCCACTCCATTACTCTTGCTGATGCCCAACCTTGTGGAAGTTAAAGTCTACACAACCACAAATGGAGGCACATTTGTCACCTCTTGTCGGTAAAGATTTAATAACATTCTAGCCAGAGACATAAGCTTAGTTTGCTTCTGACGATTTTTGATATGGTTCAGCTGTGCCACCTCTAAGGAGCTCATTAGCAATACCTATAGCCTCATCAGTTGCTATAGGCATCACACTAACAGAGATTATTTTTCATTCTTGCCTTTACTTCATCCTCCCTTTTGCTCTTTCATGACCTGCATAAAAGACAGCATTTGCTTTACTCTTAAACAATTTGATGAGAGTCCTCTCCCTCTTTGTTCTCACAGGGAAGTGAATTGGCGTTATCATATAGCAAGATAGTGCTACATTCCAAATGCTTAAGTTTAATTCACTCATTAGTGAAAAATGTTATACTTGGAAAAAGATAATGGAGATCTAATGTGTATGCTATGAAGTTTCCCAGTAGAGCATTCCTTTTTAAAAAGAAATAATTAGATGAATAAATTAGATTTTAAGCACTGATCTACCTGTATACTCCAAAGAAGATGTAATTAGAAATGTAAGGAGTGGGACAGATATCTTTGTCAGTGGAGACATTTCTGTTAGAAGCCAATAAGTTTTGGAAAAATGTTCATCATCTAAAACTATTTTAAAATCTATAATTGTTACAAAGTATATAAAAAGTTGATTGAGCAAGCTAATTTAAATAAATGCATCAGATAAATAATGCTATACTTTTGGAAAATATATGACATATTCTAGATTTTAAGTTAACTTGCTATTTTAAAACCATAGGCAGAACTTCCAACACTATGTTGAATAGGAGTGGTGAGAGAGGGCATCCCTGTCTTGTGCCAGTTTTCAAAGGGAATGCTTCCAGTTTTTGCCCATTCAGTATGATATTGGCTGTGGGTTTGTCATAAATAGCTTGTATTATTTTGAGATACGTACCATCAATACCTAATTTATTGCGAGTTTTTAGCATGAAGAACTATTGAATTTTGTCAAAGGTCTTTTCTGCATCTATTGAGATAATTATGTGTTTTTTGTCTTTGGTTCTTTTATGTGATGGATTACCTTTATTGATTTGCATATGTTAAACCAGCCTTGCATCCCAGGGATGAAACTGACTTGATCATGGTGGATAAGATTTTTGATGTGCTGCTGGATTTAGTTTGCCAGTATTTTATTCAGGATTTTTGCATCAATGTTCATCAGGATTATTGGCCTACAATTCTCTTTTTTTGTTGTGTCTCTGCCAGGCTTTGGTATGAGGATGATGCTGGCCTCATAAAATGAGTTAGGAAAGAGTCTATCAATGATAGATTGGATTTTTAAAAATGTGGCACATATACCCCATGGAATACTATGCAGCCATAAAAAATATGAGTTCATGTCCTTTGTAGGTACATGGATAAAGCTGGAAACCATCATTCTCAGCAAACTATTGCAAGGACATAAAACCAAACACGCATGTTCTCACTCATAGGTGGGAATTGAACAATGAGAACACTTGGTCACAGGAAGGGGAACATCACACACCAGGGCGTGTCATGGGGTCGGGGGAAGGGGGAGGGATAGCATTAGGATATACCTAATATAAATAACGAGTTAATAGGTGCAGCACTCCAACATGGTGCATGTATACATATGTAACAAAACTGCACGTTGTGCACATGTACCCTAGAACTTAAAGTATAATTATAAATACAATAAAAATAATAAATAAATAAATAAAACCATGGCAAAAGGATGGTGAAAATAATGTAGCAGTGAGTCATTTACATTCAAGAGTGTATTATTCTTTTAAATATTAATAGGTAATCACCTAATCGTCATCATATGATTACTAATAGGTAATCATCATCATTAGGTGATTATCTATTAGTATTTAAAAGAAGAATATACTCTTGATACCATTATATTTCAATGTTGTCCTAGGTGATACAGGGAAATAGGCTACATCTTTTGTCTAGGACATAATCGAAAACAGAGAGTAGTAAATGCTTGCCATGGTGTATTTGTCTGTCCAGACTCCCGTAACAGAATACCACGGACTTGGGTAGCTTAAACAACAAAAACCTACTTTTGCACATTTCTGAATGCTAGAATCTCAAGATCACATGCCAGTAGGGTTGGTTTCTGGTGAGGAGTCTTCTCCTCACTTGCAGACAGACTCTTCCTCACTGTGTCCTCGCATGATCTTTTCTCTGTGTGTGCATACTCCTGGAACCTCTTTCTTTTCTTATAAAGACACTAGTCCTATTGAATTAGGACACCACTCAGATGACCACATTTAAGTAATTACTCCCTGTCTCCAAATACAGTCACACTGGGAGTTAGGGCTTCAACATATAAATTGAGGGATGGGTACAATTTAGTCTATAAGACATGAATATTCAAAATAACCAAAAAAATATAAATAGTCTTATTTTTATTGTCTCAAGAAATTGACATAAAAGAAAAGCTGACTGGAGAAGCATGCATGTGAATAAGATCTAAATACATAGAAAAACAAAAATTAGCCACTTTTGGAATGAGACATTTTACTTACAGATGATTAACATTTGCTGGCAAACTGTTTATTTTCACTTTTGCTTATAAAAAAATGATATATTTTTAGTCCTAATAGAGTAATAAATCCTAGATTAATTCTTAGCTGTGTGAACCTCTGGGATGTCAACCTGTCTAGACATGTTCACCGATTGGTGGGATGAGTTCACAGGAATCCTATTTACATAAGGATCTAAGGAGTCTCTTGGGAGAAAACACATTCTAAGAGAAGTCATGGACCATAAGCTTAATCAGTGAAAAGAAAAGCTCTTATCTTTTTAGAGGAAGCATATTTCAATCAGAATTATCTATCCTACTAGCCATTTATGAACATATGTTTGCAGTATATGGCATATTTCACAAAAAAATCTGTAGGTACTGAAACAAAAGCAGCACTTATTTACTCTATCCAAGTGTTACAAATAATTGGAAAATAGGCACTTCCTTCCCATTTCTTAACACTCGGCTATATAGCTTTAGCTTCAAGAGGACTCCAGAATATCTGTAATGGGATGGCAATGCCCAGTATATGGTAGGAATCCGCGGTCATCCAGAGAAAATAGAGAAAACCATGATAACTTTGGAAAAGGTGAGTACCTGGTATAATTCCTAATAATATACGGTGGCAGTGGAAATTGTTCTCAGCACAAGGGCCAGCATATTTTAGCAAATTCTGATATCAGCAGTTGTGATCTCAGAGGAGAAGAAATAAAATCACAGATGCCAGTGGTAAATAATTTCAGACATCTGTAGTTGGCATAACCAAATGTCACACTTTGTCAGAGACAGTTCTCATTATACTTAATTGACAGGGTGCTTATTAATATACCCCATTGCAGTTTTCAGTCTCTCCCATTCTGCTTAAAATTATTTTTAACCAATCCTGTGAATAGAAAAGTTTGGAATCTGGAGCAGTGCCTTGAAAGGTAAGGATAGAGTGGGTTAAATTAAATTGTACTTTATTAAATTACTGCATGAAATATTGTATTGTACTGTAGTTTATGTACTAAAACATGTAAGGCACTCTCAGCCATGTAACTGGATGATTAGTAACTTTTGCTAAAAATGACAATGGTAAAACAGAAATTTCTGTAGTTGCATGATTACTTTATGTACATATCTGAGCTAATATGCTTTCCTACAGAAACTTCAGTTCTAGCATGTTTCTGTATTTGGATCTGTTAAGGAAGGCACCATATTTATCTGCCGGAGGGGGAGTGTGAAAATAATTGGAGTCAGTATTGTTCACTGGACAAAAATCAGTGTTGCTCACTGCTCATTTCCATGGGTTAGCTCTGGGAACATCAGTTAGAAATTGGACTCCAGAAAAAAGATGGAGAGGACATAGGACACTCTAGATAAAATGAGAATTAAAAGATTCCTTTATTACTTTAGATTCATGGCAGGAATGTAGGGTCCAGATTGATTTTATTTCTGAGAATATCTTCTTAGTAGATTAGGTTAAAGTATTAAAGGTACAAGTTATATCATATCTGAGAATTCTCCTGATTGCAAATGAAGTTTCACTAGAATCACATTTTTACCTGGCACCTACCACTATTATCTGGCACTAGACTTTTTCTGTAAATGCCAAAGAAATTGAGTGTTTATGCAGTATTAAGCCTTAGATTAGTCTTTTAACCTCAGCAATACTGACATTTAGAACTGATCATTCTTTTTATAAGGAGTTATCCTATACATTTCGGGATTTTTAGCAGCATCCTCAACCTGTATGCACAAGATACAATAGTACAACTTTCTACCCTTACAATATTTCTCGATAGTGTCACATCTACCTAAGGCGGATGGAAAGGAGAAAATTGTCCCATGTTGAGAAATACTGGCTTAGAATAACGTCATGAATTTCTTGAAATGGGACTCCTTGTACATGTTATCATGGAAGCAAAATTTCAAAGTCACATATAACCTCACTTGTATAGACACAGCCTCACTGTCTGGGCTTAAAGCCAGAATTAGAATTAAGTATCTCCCAATTCCCTAAGACAATCAGGAAACCCATTTTTCTACCTCCCTTCTCTCTAGTTTGACACCATTTCTTTTGGACAATTAAACTACAGTACTTTAGGCTCCTTAGAGGAAAGCTGCTGCGTAAATGCAAAGTAATAATGGATAGTGGCTGGCCAACTAAATGAAAGAAACTCTACTAAAAAGCTAACTGTCTAAATTAAGAAGTCCACGCTCACGAATGAATATTCATGGACATATTTTCATACTAATATACTGAAGTAATATCAGACTCCTGCTAGCAGATTAATTCGAAACCAAGAGAGACATCTATTTTTGAAACTAGAAACATTGATCTTGTGATGATGATCTGTAACAATAACTGCATTTCTCCCATAGAAGGTGAATGATATAATAATTTGAAAATGATGAATGCTGATCATGTGGAGATATGCATGCTTATTAGTTTGACTTGTTTTAATGGAATTTTCCCCTAAGGGTCCCGGTAGTAGACAACAAACTTATCATATATAAGAAATAGTTGTTCTTACTGTTACTTTTATCACAGAAAATACAATCACTGACTATACTTTAGCACCATCATAAATATTCAAATACTAATATCTTGCTGCCCAGTGGGAATTTGAGAGGTTGGTGATGAAATATACATTGTTGAATGGAAAGTTTCATTAATTCCAAGGAGAAAGAATAATAGTTACGTCTCCCCTGAAAAGAACAACCCTATTTAATTAATTTTTGAATTGTAGGCTTGATTTCACTAAGAAAGGTAAATGGGATAAGTAGTTAATTGTACTATAAATTTATCTAGTTAATTTATTTGATAATCTACCTGAGTTGAATAGCTGACTTAAGGCTAATATCTTAATTCTGATGAAATGTAATAATAAATAACATTAATTTGGAACAAAGGGCTAAGTGAGCTCATAAGTATTTCTTCTATGTCTGCCAGCCCTCTATCTCCTCATCACTCATATGTTCTTTTTTCCAATCATTGAGCCTGTCTGACTTGATCACATACCAGACTCTTCACCTTATTTACTCATTTACTCCTACTAATCATTTAGCTTGGAACACCACAATCCATTTTTAATAATCTTTTATTCATCCTTTAAAATTCAATGCCCTAGATTTTATTTCCTCTCTGAAATCTTACCTCTACTCTCTTGAGTAAATTGAGTCTCTCCTCCAGTGGCTTGCTACTACCTTTGTTCTCTCAGCCACCTCATTGTAAAGCAGTTTATCAGGTCATACACTAGCCCTCTGAGAATTTGAGCTCTTTAAGGGAAGGACACCTTCTTTTGCTGACATTTGCTTATTCAACACAGCAAATTCACAGGGCAGATGCCATACAGATATTTGTTGAATAAATGAGTGAATTAATTAAAAATACTATATAGTTTAAATTTGCTTTTGCAGAATATATTATTTGAAAGTAACATATATATTTATTTACTTGTTTCTTATCTGTATTCTTTGTCCTTTAGCTGCAACACTATCCCTTCTGTGTTTCTGGAGGGGCGAAAACCTTGTATTTTACTTTATCGATATTCTCATTCTCTACACCAAGCAGTTGCACGATACATATTTATTGAGGGGAAAATCACATAGTTTGATCTTGATAATACTGTGGAATGGGTCATTTACAATAACTGTGAATAATACTGTGGAGTGGCTCATTTACAAATAAACTAAACCTTTCCTCACAGAGGACATTCTGATAATACTTTCAATGCCTGTTATAATACTGGGACTCTGCAAGCGTTTTGTAAATAAACTAACAGAGTGATTTGGACCAAAGTCTACTCATGGATTTTTTTGATGTAATTATTACAAAAATGCCCTGTAGCAAAAGGTATGTTATTATTTGAAGGCATTAGATAATGTAGGGCAAAAGAATATGTATAGGTTGAAGCCAGGTGCGACCGGAGGTATTTAGGAGTAAAAAGTACTGATAGACAAGAAGGGTTGAAGGTAAGAGTGAAGGAGAAGGTGATAGATGATAAGCTGTTGGATGGAGGGGGAAGGAATTAGGACAAAAATACAGGTGAAGTTTTGAATCTGAAAAAGAAGAGAGTGAAGTCATCTAAAATGAAGTATACCCTCTTCCTGGGTGTTCTGTTTGTCTTATGTTAAAGTTCAGAGTCTTTAAACAAACCCTGCAGGGCCCTCCATTATCTAGTTCCAGCCTGGCTATACACTTCAGTCTATCATGTCCTGAACTTCATCTGTGTGATCTTTCTTGAGTTCTTAAATGTCCTCAGGGTCTTCACTCATGCTGTTCTCTTTGCTGGTAACCATCATCCTCATCTTTCTTTCCTCTTCTATCCAGTTCTTGCCTTACATGACACAACAAGAAAAATTTTTCTAACTTTTTACACTAGGTTAGAAGTTAGCAAATTATAGGTACCTTAAAAGTTTTATATATTAATATCTGCCTTTCCTGCTGAACTATAATTCCATGCTTTCAGACAAAGAATCTGTATGTTTTGCCATTATATCCCCAACTCCCAGAACAGTATTTGATGTAAATTTTTAGTTGAATTGATGTATAAACATTGTAGTTGGATGAGAAAAATGAAATATAAACTAATATAGAGATATTTATTGAGAGAAAGAAAAGCAGATGCATTACTTCTTAGATATGTTCTTTTTCTTCATGGTGAAATATCAGGGAAGAGTTAAAATTTTCAGGTAAATAAAATAATTTCAAAACAGGCAAAGGAGAATATTCAATAGGGAATAAAACAGACTCAATTTAGGTTTTTTCTTTCAAGGTGGCTGACTAGGGACATTGCATGCCAATTCCCCTGGAAAAAAAAATAGAGATTACTGATAAATAGTCATCTGAATGGCTGAGGGAGGAGACCCAGGACCTGTTGGAGTGCCCACAGGAAGAAGCTAGAGCACAGAAAAGAGAAGCAGTTGCTCTGGCAGAGATAGAACCGCAAGGAACTTGGAACCTTGCAGAAAGGGTAGATGGAAGTGCTTTCCTGCTCCCTTTATTGCTGTGACAATCTGCTCACTGTCAAACTGCTGAGTCCCTCTGCTCTCCTGATCCAGGACAAGGATGTTGGTAGAGATTTGGGAAAGTCCTGGGGACAGGGAATTAGGTGGCCAGCTCATGCAGGTGAACCCATACTCCCCTCAGGCCTGAACTGAGACAGCAGGTGCCATACTGGTCATGCACTTATGGTGGGCCACTGTCCTGCCAGGAGAACCTCAGTCCTTGAGTCACATCACCACTGAATCCCCCACAAACGTACGCTACAAACCATTCTGACTTTGGCAAGCACAGTGGACAGGCAGGTCCCTGGGGAGCTGCAGGAGCCCTGTATATATAATCCTTGGCGTGGGCTGTCCGTAATTGGGGTGCAGCATAACTCAACAGAGTCCCCTTAAGAGAAAGGAAATGTGGGTGTAGTGAATTGAAATTATATCCAGCTTCATGTCGGATCTCAGAGGAATAAAATTAGAAATCAAGACCAAGAGGAACAAACCCAAAGCTTTCAGAAGAAATAACAAAGATCAAAGCAGAACTAAATGAGGTTGAGACCAAAAACACTGTAGAAAGGATCAAAGCAATGAAAATCTGGTTATTTGAGAGTATTAACAAGACTAATAGACTATGAAAAAAGAGGTAAGACTCAAATACAGTCAGAAATGACAAAGATGATATAACAATGATACCACAGAAATACAAAATATCCTTAGAGATATTTTGACTATGAACATCTATATGCATACAAACTAGAACTAGAACATCTATAACAGTCATATTCATGAGTATGAGTATCTATATATGTACAAACCAGAAAACATAGAAGAAATTGATATGTTCCTGAAAACATACAAAATCCCAAGATTGAATGAAGAAGAAATTGAAATCCTAAACCGCTGAATAGTGAGTTATGAAATTGAATAAGTAATACAAAACCTACAAATCAAAAAAGCCCTAGATGAGACAGATTCCTACCTGTATTATACCAGACATACAAAGAAGAGCTTGTTCCAAACTTACTGAAACTATTTCAAGAACTCAAGGAGGCAAGACTACTCCCTAACTCATTCTATAAAACGAGTATTATCCTGATACCAAAATTTGGCAAGGAAACAGCAAAAAAAGAAAACTCTAGGGCAATAATCCTAATGATGGAAATGAAGATCTTAAAAAAAAAAAAAAAAAAAAAAAAAAATGATTAGCAAAGAGTAGCAAACCAAATCCAGGAGAACATCAAAAAGATAATTTATCACAATCAAGTGGGTTTTATCCCTGGGATGCAATGATGGTTCTACGTATGCAAATCAATAAATGTGAAAGAAAATTAAAAACAAAAACTTTACGATCTTTTTATTTGTATTTAAATCATCTTTATTTGCATAATACTATACTAAGAACTATAATTGCATTAAACTTCAATTTGAGAAAAGTGTAATCACTTAAGTAATAGCCGTTACTTAAACTGAAAATGAGATCAGTCTAAATTACTTTTGAAGAGAGCAAAAATATTGTCAGGTTTCTTGCTGTGGCTCTGGATGTTCAGTAGCAGGCTCCTTTGAAGGCAGAATCAACCCTGAAGGGAACTTGCTTCTACCTTCAGAATGTGGGGTTGGGGTAAAATCCCGGTCTTGGGTGAAGGTAAGGAGGAAAACCCCTAGGTGGATAGACGTTTCTCATTGCAAATGGAGCATGTGGTGGATCTGGGAAATTCCTTGGTGGATAGTAATAACCTCGAGAAGCTCCAAACATGGTTCCTGGAGGAGGTGGGGGGAAAGGAGGTCCTCTTCTTATGAACGGTCCCCTTGTATTCACTGGAAACAATGGGCCTCTGATTGAAGCTAGAGGGGGAGGAACAAAGTCAGTGTCAGTTGCTTCATTTGTAGCAGGGAGAGATGAATCAGGTACATTTAAATTACCAGGATCATCTTTGGCATCATTTCTCCTGGATTCCATTTCTGAAGGCATTGACCCATCCATTTTATCCAAGGAAGGCCTATTAAAACTTCTGAGTTCTGCTGGCCCAGACAGTTTATCAGAATTAGAATAAAATCTCTCTTCCCTTTGTGGAGGAAGAGCTGAATCAGGATATGATTGTCCTCGTGAAGGAAACATCATCCTACGGTCCTGTTCCCACGGAGATGACAGGGATCCAGTGTCAGAAGGAGCCCTGTGAGGATCGGTTACCGTATCACAGCCTGGTTCTCCTCTTTCATTGGTAATCTGATGGTCCAGAGGATTCCCTGGGCCTCTTGGGCCTCTTCCTCCTCCCCTCGGAAGCACAGGTGAGAGTCTGAGTGGACCCTCCAACAAAGTCTGAGGAGAGAGTAAAGCTCTCGTTTCAGATGAAGGCCGACCCAATGGTGAGGGACCATATGGGGAATGCTCTCTGTCAAATGCTGTATTTGAAACATCAGGTGCACAAGGATCTTTTTCTAAAAGTTCAAATTTAAACTCTGCTTCAGTTAATCTTTGTCTGTTGTGAGCATTTTCTTTCCTTAAATCATTGAGGTTTCTTTCAGCAGTCAGAGCTGCCAACCAATTATCATGTCCTTTTTTCTCGTAGAAAATAACCTGCCTTTGATAAAAACTAATAGTTCTCTCCAATTCTTCTTCAAGATCTTTGGCTAGCTTTCTACAGGTCTCTAGCCCTTCAGTCGTATGGCTGATCTTTTTTTCCACTTTAGAAAGTTTCTCTTCTTCCTCTATCCGGTAATTTTCCTCTACTGTCAATTTCCTGTGGAGTTTCATTTCATTTTCTTGATATAATTCCGTCATTATTTTAAGTTTCTGTTGAAGCTTCTGATTCTCACTTTCAAAATACATGTTTTCTGACTGCAAACATGCTTGTTCAGTCTGAAGATTTTTAATATGCTCTGTATGCTCTTCCTTTGTTTTATCAGCTTCAGATAACTGAATAATAATGTGGTTTCTTTCTCCTTCTAAGGTTTTTAAAGAAACATTTAACTCAGCAGCATGAATCAGTTTCTTCAAAGCTCCTTTTGGAGGATCATCTAAGTAAGCAGCATTTTCCGATTCACCATTCACTTCTAATTCCAAGTTATCATCATCCATTATGTCCTCTCCAAGCACAGCAGCCCGATCTTTCATCTTTAGCAAGCATCCAGTCAGAGTGTTGATGTGATTTTCTTTATCACTTAGAACTTGTTCTGCCTGTACTTTGGAGTCTTCAAATGTTATTTTCTGTTTATTAAGTTCACTCACTTGTTCTTTCCATACTTCAGCTTCTTGCAAAAGCTGCTTCTGGCTTTCCTGAAGTTGAGAATTTTCATTCAAAGCATCTTTTATTGCTATTTCCCGTCGTTCTTCATTCATGTTAAATATCTTGCAGATGATTTTGGCTTCAGCTATTTGTGATTTGAGGGATTTTGACACATCTTCTAGAGACCGTATCCTTTTTGAAATATCCCCCATCAATTCATCTTGTTGAGAATGTTTAGATTTCTCTTCTTTGAACTCTTTTTCTAGACAGAGGATTTCATCCTCAAGTTCAGAATTGGACCTGTTCAGCTTTTCACAGGTTGTCTCCAAACTTCGTGCTTCTGCTGCCGCCTTCTCAAAGCTGGCATTCTCTAAAGATGACTCTGCCTCATAGGCTTCATACTCTTTTTGAAAAAGGCTAAATTTTTCAAGTAGTTTACATTTTTCTTCAATTAGTCCAGAAAGCATTGCAGCAAGTATTTTTTCTCTTCCCACATAAAGCCGACTTCTAACTGATCTAAAACTTCTCCACAAAAAAAGGAGAACAGCAAAAAATCCAACAACAGCTGCACATACCACCAGTTCCCAAGGGAAACCATAAGGATTCGAATCTGGTCTCCTACTTTCGGGCAGTGCTGCTACAACCCTGCGTAGCTCCTCCAGGACCAGCCCCAAATAGGGCTGAGGGGTAGCGCCGGGCTCCTCCATAGCGCCCAGGCTGCTCTGGGGTCACCGCAGTAACACTGGCCACAACAAGCAGTAGAGAACACGCCGCCTGGGGTCTGGAACCCGAATTCGCACCGGGCAACCAAGCGGAGTGGACCACTGTGGAGCCGGCTGCAGGGGTAGCTGAGGAACGCGGGCACCCCCCAGGCCTCACAGCCCCATGCTGCTACCCCCCAATCCCCCCGGCCCCCTTACTACACTTTACATCCTGAGGCAGCACAGTTCCGCTGTGCTCTGACCCGCCTTAGTTCTGGCAGTTTTCACATCACATATTTTGAAGCTCTGTTGTTTGGTGAATACACTTTAAAAATTGCTGTCCTCTTCATGGATTAAACATTTGATCATTATATAATCTGTTTCTGGTAATTTTCTTTGCTTTACCTGATATACATACAGGCACTCTTGCTTTCCTTGCATTAATGTTTGTGCAATACACCTTTTTTCATCCTTTTAAATTGTCCATTTTAACAGATGCAGAAAAGCATTTGATAAAATCCCAAATCTTTCATAATAAAAATCCTTAACACACAACGCATTAAAGGAGCTGATACGGTTTGGCTCTATCTCCCCACCCAAATCCACCTCAAATTGTAATCATCACATGTCAGTGGAGGATCCTGGTAGGAGGTTATTGGAGCATAGGGGCTGATTTCCCCCTTGCTGTTCTCTTGTTAGTGAGTGAGTTCTCATGAGATCTGATTGTTTACAAGTGTGTGAAACCTCCCCCTTCTCTCTCTCTCTCTCTCCTGATCTGTAGTAAGACATAATTGCTTCCCCTTCATTTTTTGCCACGATTGTAGGTTTCCTGAGGCCTTCCAGTCATACTTTCCGTTAAGCCTGCAGAACTGTGAGTTAATTAAACTTGTTTCCTTTTTAAATTACCCAGTCTCAGGCAGTTCTTTATAGCAATGTGAGAATGGACTAATACAAATCCCTAAGAAAAACAATATGGAGATTTTTCAAGAACTAACTATAGAACTACCATTCAACCCAGCAATCTCACTACTGGGTATATAGTCAAAGGAAAAAGCAATCATTATATGAAAGAGACACCTGTCCTTATATCTTTATTTCAGCAGTATTTGCAATATCAAAGTCATGGAATCAACCTAGGTGTCCGTCAAGGTGGACTGGATTAAGAAAATGCACTGTATATACACCATGGAATGCTCACTGCAAAGAAAAAAAATGAAATAGTGTCCTTCATAGCAACATGGATGCAGCTAGAGGCCATTGTTCTTAGTTAATTAACATACAAACAGAAAACCAAATACAGCATGTTCTCACTTATAAGTGGGAGTTAATCAATGGGTACATGGTAAAGATAGAAATGATAGACATTGGGGACTGCTAGAGTGGGGAGGGATAGTGGGGGTGGGGGCAGTGAGGATTTAAAAACTACTTGTTGGGTACTGTATTTGCTATTTGGGTAATGAGTTCACTAGAAGCCCAAATCACAACATTACATAATATATCCATGTAACAAACCTGCATATGTATCCCGTAATCTTTTAAAAAAAAAATTTATGGTAAAAAAAGGTTCCATTAAAACTCTTGGATTATCAAACAAAACATTAAGAAATCTGAGAATGCCGGAAGGCGGAGCAAGATGGCCGAATAGGAACAGCTCCAGTCTCCAACTTCCAGCGCGAGCGACACAGAAGACCAGTGATTTCTGCATTTTCAACTGAGGTACTGGGTTCATCTCACTAGGGAGTGCCGGACAATTGGTGCTGGTCAGCTGCTGCAGTCCAACCAGCGAGAGCTGAAGCAGGGCGAGGCATCGCCTTATCTGGGAAGCGCAAGGGGGAAGGGAATCCCTTTTCCTAGCCAGGGGAACTGAGACACACAACACCTGGAAAATCAGGTAACTCCCACCCCAATACTACACTTAAAGCAAATGGGCACACCAGGTGATTATATCCCACACCTGGCCGGGAGGGTCCCACGCCCACAGAGCCTCCCTCATTGCTAGCACAGCAGTCTGGGATCTAACCGCAAGTAGGTAAACAAAGCCACTGGGAAGCTCGAACTGGTTGGAGCTCACAGCAGCTCAAGGAAACCCACCTGTTTCTGTAGACTCCACCTCTGGGGACAGGGCACAGCTAAACAACAACAAAAGCAGCAGAAACCTCTGCAGATGCAAACAACTCTGTCTGACAGCTTTGAAGAGAGCAGTGGATCTCCCAACACGAAGGTTGAGATCTGAGAAGGGACAGACTGCCTGCTCAAGTGGGTCCCTGACCCCTGAGTAGCCTAACTGGGAGACATCCCCAACTACGGGCAGACCAACACCCCACACCTCACAGGGTGGAGTACACTCCTGAGAGGAAGCTTCCAAAGCAAGAATCAGACAGGTACACTCGCTGTTCAGCAATATTCTATCTTCTGCAGCCTCTGCTGCTGATACCCAGGCAAACAGGGTCTGGAGTGGACCTCAGGCAATCTCCAACAGACCTACAGCTGAGGGTCCTGACTGTTAGAAGGAAAACTATCAAACAGGAAGGACACCTACACCAAAACCCCATCAGTACGTCACCATCATCAAAGACCAGAGGCAGATAAAACCACAAAAATGGGGAAACAGCAGGGTAGAAAAGCTGGAAATTCAAAAAATAAGAGCGCATCTCCCCCGGGCAAAGGAGCACAGCTCATCGCCAGCAACGGATCAAAGCTGGATGGAGAATGACTTTGACGAGATGAGAGAAGAAGGCTTCAGTCCATCAAATTTCTCAGAGCTAAAGGAGGAATTACGTACCCAGTGCAAAGAAACTAAAAATCTTGAAAAAAAAGTGGAAGAATTGATAGCTAGAGTAATTAATGCAGAGAAGGTCATAAATGAAATGAAAGAGATGAAAACCATGACACGAGAAATACGTGACAAATCCACAAGCTTCAGTAACCGACTCGATCAACTGGAAGAAAGAGTACCAGCGATTGAGGATCAAATGAACGAAATGAAGCGAGAAGAGAAACCAAAAGAAAAAAGAAGAAAAAGAAATGAACAAAGCCTGCAAGAAGTATGGGATTATGTAGAAAGACCAAATCTACGTCTGATTGGGGTGCCTGAAAGTGAGGGGGAAAATGGAACCAAGTTGGAAAACACTCTTCAGGATATCATCTAGGAGAACTTCTCCAACCTATTAGGGCAGGCCAACATTCAAATCCAGGAAATACAGAGAACGCCACAAAGATACTCCTCGAGAAGAGCAACTCCAAGACACATAATTGCCAGATTCACCAAAGTTGAAATGAAGGAAAAAATCTTAAGGGCAGCCAGAGAGAAAGGTCGGGTTACCCACAAAGGGAAGCCCATCAGACTAACAGCAGATCTCTCGGCAGAAACTCTACAAGCCAGAAGAGAGTGGGGGCCAATATTCAACATTCTTAAAGAAAAGAATTTTAAACCCAGAATTTCATATTCAGCCAAACTAAGTTTCATAAGTGAAGGAGAAATAAAATCCTTTACAGATAAGCAAATGCTTAGAGATTTTGTCACCACTAGGCCTACCTTACAAGAGACCCTGAAGGAAGCACTAAACATGGAAAGGAACAACCGGTACCAGCCATTGCAAAAACATGCCAAAATGTAAAGACCATCGAGGCTAGGAAGCAACTGCATCAACTAACGAGCAAAATAACCAGTTAATATCATAATGGCAGGATCAAGTTCACACATAACAATATTAACCTTAAATGTAAATGGACTAAATGCTCCAATTAAAAGACACAGACTGGCAAACTGGATAAAGAGTCAAGACCCATCACTCTGCTGTATTCAGGAGACTCATCTCACATGCAGAGACATACATAGGCTCAAAATAAAGAAATGGAGGAAGATTTACCAAGCAAATGGAGAACAAAAAAAAGCAGGGGTTGCAATACTAGTCTCTGATAAAACAGACTTTAAACCATCAAAGATCAAAAGAGACAAAGAAGGCCATTACATAATGGTAAAGGGATCAATTCAACAGGAAGAGCTAACTATCCTAAATATATATGCACCCAATACAGGAGCACCCAGATTCATAAAGCAAGTCCTTAGAGACTTACAAAGAGACTTAGACTCCCATACAATAATAATGGGAGACTTCAACACTCCACTGTCAACATTAGACAGATCAACGAGACAGAAAGTTAACAAGGATATCCAGGAATTGAACTCATCTCTGCAGCAAGCAGATCTAATAGACATCTATAGAACTCTCCACCCCAAATCAACAGAATATACATTCTTCTCAGCACCACATCGCACTTATTCCAAAATTGACCACATAATTGGAAGTAAAGCACTCCTCAGAAAATGTACAAGAACAGAAATTATAACAAACTATCTCTCAGACCATAGTGCAATCAAACTAGAACTCAGGACTAAGAAACTCAATCAAAACCACTCAACTACATGGAAACTGAACAACCTGCTCCTGAATGACTACTGGGTACATAATGAAATGAAGGCAGAAATAAAGATGTTCTTTGAAACCAATGAAAACAAAGATACAACATACCAGAATCTCTGGGACACATTTAAAGCAGTGTGTAGAGGGAAATTTATAGCACTAAACGCCCACAAGAGAAAGCAGGAAAGATCTAAAATTGACACTCTAACATCACAATTAAAAGAATTACAGAAGCAAGAGCAAACACATTTGAAAGCTAGCAGAAGGCAAGAAATAACTAAGATCAGAGCAGAACTGAAGGAGATAGAGACATAAAAAACCCTCCAAAAAATCAATGAATCCAGGAGTTGGTTTTTTGAAAAGATCAACAAAATTGACAGACCGCTAGCAAGACTAATAAAGAAGAAAAGGGAGAAGAATCAAATACACGCAATAAAAAATGATAAAGGGGATATCACCACCGACCCCACAGAAATACAAATGACCATCAGAGAATACTATAAACACCTCTATGCAAATAAACTAGAAAATCTAGAAGACATGGATAATTTCCTGGACACTTACACTCTTCCAAGACTAAACCAGGAAGAAGTTAAATTCCTGAATAGACCAATAGCAGGCTCTGAAATTGAGGCAATAATTAATAGCCTACCAACCAAAAAAAGTCCAGGACCAGATGGATTCACAGCTGAATTCTACCAGAGGTACAAGGAGGAGCTTGTACCATTCCTTCTGAAACTATTCCAATCAATAGAAAAAGAGGGAATCCTCCTTAACTCATTTTATGAGGCCAACATCATCCTGATACCAAAGTCTGGCAGAGACACAACAAAAAAAGAGAATTTTAGACCAATATCCCTGATGAACATCGATGCAAAAATCCTCAATAAAATACTGGCAAACCGTATTCAGCAGCACATCAAAAAGCTTATCCACCATGATCAAGTGGGCTTCACCCCTGGGATGCAAGGCTGGTTCAACATTCGCAAATCAATAAACATAATCCAGCATATAAACAGAACCAAAGACAAGAACCACATCATTATCTCAATAGATACAGAAAAGGCTTTTGACAAAATTCAACAGCCCTTCATGCTAAAAACGCTCAATAAATTCGGTATTGATGGAACGTACCTCAAAATAATAAGAGCTCTTTATGACAAACCCACAGCCAATATCATACTGAATGGGCAAAAACTGGAAAAATTCCCTTTGAAAACTGGCACGAGACAGGGATGCCCTCTCTCACCACTCCTATTCAACATAGTGTTGGAAGTTCTGGCTAGGGCAATCAGGCAAGAGAAAGAAATCAAAGGGATTCAGTTAGGAAAAGAAGAAGTCAAATTGTCCCTCTTTGCAGATGACATGATTGTATATTTAGAAAACCCCCATTGTCTCAGCCCAAAATCTCGTTAAGCTGATAAGCAACTTCAGCAAAGTCTCAGGATACAAAATTAATGTGCAAAAATCACAAGCATTCTTATACACCAGTAACAGACAAACAGAGAACCAAATCATGAATGAACTTCCATTCACAACAGCTTCAAAGAGAATAAAATACCTAGGAATCCAACTTGCAAGGGATGAAAAGGACCTCTTCAAGGAGAACTACAAACCACTGCTCAGTGAAATAAAAGAGGACACAAACAAATGGAAGAACATACCATGCTCATGGATAGGAAGAATCAATATTGTGAAAATGGCCATACTGCCCAAAGTTATTTATAGATTCAATGCCATCCCCATCAAGCTACCAATGAGTTTCTTCACAGAATTGGAAAAAACTGCTTTAAAGTTCATATGGAACCAAAAAAGAGCCCGCATCTCCAAGACAATCCTAAGTCAAAAGAACAAAGCTGGAGACATCACGCTACCTGACTTCAAACTATACTACAAGGCTACAGTAACCAAAACAGCATGGTACTGGTACCAAAACAGAGATATAGATCAATGGAACAGAACAGAGTCCTCAGAAATAATACCACTCATCTACAGCCATCTGATCTTTGACAAACCTGAGAGAAACAAGAAATGGGGAAAGGATTCCCTATTTAATAAATGGTGCTGGGAAAATTGGCTAGCCATAAGTAGAAAGCTGAAACTGGATCTTTTCCTTACTTCTTATATGAAAATCAATTCAAGATGGATTAGAGACTTAAATGTTAGACCTAATACCATAAAAACCCTAGAGGAAAACCTAGGTAGTACCATTCAGGACATAGGCATGGGCAAAGGCTTCATGTCTAAAACACCAAAAGCAACAGCAGCAAAAGCCAAAATTGACAAATGGGATCTAATTAAACTAAAGAGCTTCTGCACAGCAAAAGAAACTACCATCAGAGTGAACAGGCAACCTACAGAATGGGAGAAAATTTTTGCAATCTACTCATCTGACAAAGGACTAATATCCAGAACCTACAAAGAACTCAAAGAAATTTACAAGAAAAAAACAACCCCATCAAAAAGTGGGCAAAGGATATGAACAGACATTTCTCAAAAGAAGACACTCATACAGCCAACAGACACATGAAAAAATGCTCATCATCACTGGCCATCAGAGAAATGCAAATCAAAACCACAATGAGATACCATCTCACACCAGTTAGAATGGCGATCATTAAAAAGTCAGGAAACAACAGGTGCTGGAGAGGATGTGGAGAAATAGGAGCACTTTTACACTGTTGGTGGGATTGTAAACTATTTCAACCATTGTGGAAGACAGTGTGGTGATTCCTCAAGGATCTAGAACTAGATGTACCATATGACCCAGCCATCCCATTACTGGGTATATACCCAAAGGATTATAAATCATGCTGCTATAAAGACACATGCACACGTATGTTTATTGCGGCACTATTCACAATAGCAAAGACTTGGAATCAACCCAAATGTCCATCAGTGACAGACTGGATTAAGAAAATGTGGCACATATACACCATGGAATGCTATGCAGCCATAAAAAAGGATGAGTTTGTGTCCTTTGTAGGGACATGGATGCAGCTGGAAACCATCATTCTTAGCAAACTATCACAAGAACAGAAAACCAAACACCGCATGTTCTCACTCATAGGTGGGAACTGAACAGTGAGATCACCTGGACTCGGGAAGGGGGACATCACACACCGGGGCCTATCATGGGGAGGGTGGAGAGGGGAGGGATTGCACTGGGAGTTGTACTTGATGTAAATGACGAGTTGATGGGTGCTGACGAGTTGATGGGTGCAGCACACCAACATGGCACAAGTATACACATGTAACAAACCTGCACGTTATGCACATGTACCCTAGAACTTAAAGTATAATAAATAAATAAATAAATAAATAATTAAAAGAAATCTGAGAATGCCAGTGAAGCTCTTCAAGTTCTTCTTTGCCACATTAGGACACACTCTGGTGTAAATTTTACAGATGGACTCGCTAAGCAATATAAAGAGAAAATGAATCACTTCCACAGTAGTGATTATTATATTGTTATAATTAAAAAGCTGATGCTACATTTTTCAGTGGATCATGTGCCACTTAAAGTTCTAATTCGTTAACTATCAGCAGTAGTGACTGAAAATATGCATTCTACTAAAAGTATTCCGTAGATCAGGACTCCCCATTATCTTTCTATTGGTCAATTCTATATAATAGTTTAAATGGCCTGTTAGTAATGAGGTTGATACTTTTCCAACTATCTTACTTCTTTAATTAATTATCTGGTGGCCCCTGGTTAGGAAGGATGGATCACAAAACAACTGCTATTTTTTTTTTTATTACTCATCCCAAGTTTATTTAAATCAATTGACAGACAATCATGAGAAATCATGCACACAACCTTAATGTGGTAAAGTGCTAACGTCCAATTTATAAAGACATCTGAAACAAAACAATGTATCTACATTTACACTACCTAACCTTTTAGGACCTGAAATAAATCAAGTTTTAACTAAACCTAAATTGTAGGGGGTAGAAAATACATATAAACAAGATATCCTATTCACATCCTATTATAATCTTTCAATGTGTTTGCTTTGTTTCCCGCTGATGAGAAATAATTAAAATGTAAAGTTGCATGGTTTACTTATATTAGGGTGATTAGTATACTTTTATTTAATTGCATACAACACATACAGAACTTCTAGAAATTACCATTATAATTTTATCCAAATATTATAAATCCAGTTGTTGCTAAAGTTTTAGTTGTTGCTAATTTAAGATTGCATTAATTAAAGCTAATAAAATAGTAAACACTTTTTTCAGTCACTTCACTGGTGGCATGTTGATTTTTCTAATAGATTCTAAAGGTGCCACCAGTGACTTCTAGGATACATTTCTGCAACTTCATATTTCACCCTGATTTTGAGACAGAATTATGATGCAGGCAGGTTGGAGCCCTAAGTGCTATTTTTTTTATAAAATAGGGTCATATAAGTAGACAACAGTTTTGTGCCTTGTTAATCAATAGGAACATTTTATTACTAACATACATTTTCTTTCATAAGTATACATTTGTAAATGTTCAGAATATTATCTGATGAACAGAATCACCTGCATAGCCCCCATATCCCAAAGGTGATTATTCCATTAGTATCTTTTTCACTTTTGTCTTCTTTCCTTCTTCTCTCTCTCTCTCTCAAGTCCTGTTGTCCTACTACAGTCTTCAAAAAACAAAGTTTCAGTCTCTTATGCATATACTTTTTTGGAAACACATAAGAACAAGCAGAGTATACCCTAGTGGAAGATGAGAAAGCCAACTCCAACACATATCTACATGTCTTTATAAGAATACCAAATTAATTTTAACTAAGACTTTCTTCCTATAGAATGTTACTCAAAACTTGCCCCACAGACCACATGGAGAATTAGAATCACATGGAGTAATTCCTAAAATTGTTATTTTTTGGTCTCACTCCGAATTAGAATTACTTGGAAGACAGGCATTTGAATCTGATATTCCAGGTGAATTTTTGGCAACTAAGTTGGAAAAATCACCAAAGATATGCTTTTTAATAAAAGCATTTCTTCTAAATGCAAATGTGTTTCCGAGATGTAAAATATAAGACCAAGGACGTATTTTAAAAATATTCTTTTTCTAAAGTAGTGTATCTTTTTGCATTACAGATAGTAGATCTGTGACAGTACAAAGCAAATAAAAAAGCGCTACTACTTTAGGGTAATAAAGGGGATCACACTATGCCAATCCAAAACATGTTACTTTTGCATACAATCATTCTGAACTGAAGGCCTTTGAGAAACACCAGATACAGCAAAATCTCTCTACCTGCCCCTATTCTACCTAAAGGCAGGGTATTACTTTCGGTTTGTGAAGATTTCCATCCCAATCCACCTTTGCCCAGGAAGATCAGGAAGATAACAGCTATTCATCATTGAAGATCCTCTTATCATCCTGGCGACTACATGAGACTGAATCTGCATAACAAACTTTACTAAAATAACTTATTTTTCATTTGTTTCCCCCATGTATTTACCTTCCCATAATTTACCATCCCCAGAAGGCCAGTCAGTCCCTTTTGTCTTGTGACTGCTCCACAATTTATTGCTCTTTGTTAAATGATACTTAAGTCCCAATGTCTAACTTATTTTGTGGATGTTCACTTCTTTTTTATGAAGACTTCCATACAGATAGATAATAACTTTTTCTCCAGTTCATCAGTTTAATATGCAGGGTTTTGTTTACATAATTTAAGAGCATAAATGAAATTTTTTTTTTCCTTTCTACAGTAAAATGTCAGAATTGGGAAAACATTGGCAGAGTTACATGTGGCTTCCTATCAACAACTATAGTGATTTTATAGCTTGTTGAAGTTTTTACAAGTGCACACATTTTGATGTCTTAATAGACAAATAAGATTGTATATATTTATGGTGTAAAACTTGGTGTTTTAATATATGTATACATTGTTGAATGACTAAATCAAGCTATTCATTCATTTTTATTGTTATTAACTATAGTCACCACAATATGGTTTTATTTCTTGATTCAAAAAGTTCAAATACAATTTTAGGAGCTAGGTAATGTAAACATGTTTATCACTACTTTGCAGATAAGCCAATGATATTAAAGTTTAATTATATCCCCATCCCTCATCCTATATCCCCATACATCATACATACTCAATTTTATCATCATGATTGTTTGCTCCTGCATGCTTCTGTAACATTTAGATAGAGAGCTGCATAAGAAACTTTTTTTCCTACAAAATGTAGGTACTTTCGTCTATCCCCCAATGAGACTTCCACTTTCACAAAATTATCACAGGAGTACGATCAAGAAATGACCATAAACATTTCTATATTTAAAGATCTTTATAATTGTAAGGTGGAAAGATAAAAGACAAGGAATTAAAACAGAAAAGAAATTAGAAATCTTTTTCTTAAATTATGGACAAAATTTAGGAAAAAAGTTTCTCTATTCCTAAAACTACAACTCCTTTCACAACTGTATTTAATCACAACTGTATTTATCTTCCTGTGGACACACCCTATAAAATTGTTAGTTAAGGCAGCTACTTTTAATTGTTCCAGAAGAAGGTATATGAACTTCATAACTTTATAAGATTTGAGCTCTTATCTTTTTGGAGCTTTTGTAAGGCATCCTTTGCAACTACGGACTTTTTGGCAATGTAAAAATAACTAAAAGAATTAGGTGTTGTACTTGTCATCAATGTGTACTTTGGACATAAATTGTCAAAAGCTTTTGCCATTTTCCTTCACTGTCTGGTAGGGTTCATTCTGTAAGAAGGAATCACATTAGTAACATCTGCAGAACAGCTCAAACATATTTTGTTACAAACGTGATGGTGGGTAAACATAATTTTCAGACAGTACAAACTCATGTATGTTTTTTCTAGTTATACCAGTGAAGGTAGTTTTATTTATACAAATCTGCTACAGACTCCTACATGTCAATAATAATTAAGGGGACTAAATATATAGATACAGATTCATGCTGTGAGGGAAACTGAATCAGAACACTGAGTAAGTCAATGATCACATGGACACCAATAACTTTTTTGTCCCCTTTGTAGTCTCTTTGGCTTACAGCATTGAGTAGAGTCATAACTACACTTTCAAATGCATATTTTTACACCTATACACAGATTCACTGTTTTGTGATGGTGTTTTGTATCTTACTTCCAGATTAGCTATTATGGCCCCAAACATATACAAAGTCAATAACAAAATGATAGAACAAGACTATCTAGGTTACTGGCCACTCCCCAGAGATTAGAAGCCAAAATGTAGTTAATTAGAGAAGGTGAGATGAACAGTCATTCTGAAGTTAGTTTTGCAAAACCTGAGCCTAGAAGCTATTTGGTCACTAAGTCTTTGAATAGATATCTAACATGGCATGATGAAATCCCAAAGATGCCCATATTCAAATCCCCAGAACTTATGAATATTACCTTACATAGTAAAAAGGGCTTTGTACATGTATTTTAGTTGAAGGTATTGAGATGAAAAGATTGTACTGGATTATCCCGGTGGACCCAATGTAATCACAAGGGTTCTTATAAGAAGTAGACAAGAGGGTCAGAGTAAGAGAAAGAGATGTGACGTAGGAGCAGAGATTGGAATCACGCAATTCTGAAATGGGGCCAAGAGCCAAGGAAGGCAGGTAATCTCTAAAAACTGGAAAAGTTAATAAACTGACTTCCCTATGCAGTCTTCAGAAGAAACAGACTGCCAATATCTTGATATTAGCCTAATATGACTCATTCAGGAATTCTGAACTCCAGAACTTTAAGACAAATTAGTGTTGTTTTCAGCTGCTAAATTGGTAGTAATTTGTTACGGCAACAATTGAACACTAATGCAATGGCCACACAACCTGCAATTACTATTGGTTTAAGTGTTAAATGTTCAATCTCATATTTAATACGTGTTATTTCTCATTCTTTTAAATATTTTGTTCATCTGAAATTTTTGTATTATCATGAAAAAACAACATTTATTAATTTACCCATTTAACAGACTCTGTTTAAAGACCTACAGTTTGCCAATCTTTGTGTTGGTGCTAAAAGAAACAGCCATGAAGAAAATTATCTAGATTCTGTTTTTCTTCATAAAACCTAAGGTTAAATGTACTATACAAAATTGCAGTGTTCACTAAGCTTTCTATGTAAATTTGTTGTTCTCCACACTTGGCAAAATTTTGGTAAAGAATACCTCCAAAATACCTACATTTATTTTCAAACTCATTTTTAGTTTTAGTTATGAAGGCTAGAATAATTGGAGGCAACTTTAAAACTAAGTTAAGAGGCTATAGAAAATATCACGTTTCTTGCTTACAAAAATGTACTAAAACAGTGCTTAAGATGAGAAGTCTATCCTTTCCAGTTTGCTGACATGTACACCTGAATGTAAGAGGAACTCTGGAATACTCATTTGCTACATCTTTTTCATTTTATTTATAGAACAAGGTTCTTCACATCCCTCCATTGGGAGCATGGTCAACTCCTGAAGTTAAATCATCTGTGTATTGTTTCTTCTAGGCTGACATAACAATTACATAAAAATGGAGAACAACACATTGCCATGTCTTTCCCCAATTGAATTTCTTCAATCCATAATTTTCTCTTACCAAATTAGTGTAAATTAATAAATTCTCTAATACTTTAAAATAAGTTAAGAAAGTAAAATAAGAAGCAATATAATTAATCACCATGAGAACTAGGAAAATTATTATAAATGTGCTAATGATTACTTTTTAATAATTACAATAGTTGAAAGTGATTGAATATAATAAACAAAATAAAGTGACTAATGGCAATCTGTTATGCTTTAATACTGCAAGAATTCTTTTTTTCTATATTAAAGGTTTATAATAAAATTGAACTTATGTAATTTACACAGTGTGAAATTTAATATTATATAAAACATAACAGTGTGATCCCACAATATATTAACATTTATATTAAAATACAGAATGCTATATAATTATACAATTGACCCATTTGTTCTGCCTAATAAAAATGATCTAATTTTAAAAGTAAAAATGAAAGGCTAAGTTAAATAAAAAAGATTCTTCAGGGGGAATGCTTTTAAATATCAGAGCCATTTTTACACACACACTCACATATGCATGTATGTTTAGATCTAATACAGTAACCAAAAGGGAAAAAAAAATTAATAAAACTACAGAAATCACTCGACTTGGGAAAATTCCTATTTCTATTAAAACAATAGTGTATTATCGTGGAATTTAAATTTAAGTTCTTAATTTGTCGCACTTTAAATCCTATAACCTTTAGATTCAGGGGAAATAAATGCATGTTTGGGAGTGTCAGGGGAAAAAGTGTTGTTTTCAGATGAAAAACATGAGTGAAATAGTTTACAGTGACTTATTGTGGGCACAAAGAAATGACAGCTTTCTGAAGAAGTAGCAACATCAGCGAGCAGAGAAAAACTTGCAGAAGAGAGAACAGAAGTGATTCAAACAGTCTCTTCTCAAAAACCCTTCACAGATGTGCTGTTTAAAATGGTGCACGTTTTTATAGGCAGCCAGTTTCACAGCCAGGCATGATGTAAGAATTAACTGCCTTAAACTGACATGAGTTTTAGTCAATGTACAACACCAACTTAATTAGTCCCTTCTTTATTGATATCTCTAAGATTTACTGCCTCTTCTAGGTCCCCAAATATTCAGACTAAATTTTGCTAATCTTACTCATTGACATCTTGTAACTATTTCCTCCTCGGAAAAATTATTATTTTTTTCTGCTATTAATTCAAACTATTGTGCCCAAAATCATTAACTTTGTTGGGCGTTTCTATTATCTAAATTGTTAACTAAATTTCAGCCTTGCTCATAACACTCAATGGTTCATAGTAGTCTTTCCCTGCTTAGCGTAAGATGCCCTGGATAGCCCTTCTATAAAAACGTAATTTTTTAAAAAAATTTTAATCTCAGAATTCGGCCAGGTATGGTGGCTCACACCTGTAACCCCAGCACTTTGGGAGACCGCGGTCGGCAGATCACTTGAGGCCAGTTTGAGACCAACCTGGCAAAGGTGGGGAACCCCATCTCTACCAAAATAATTAGCCATGCATGGTGGTGCAGGCCTGTAATCCCAGCAATTTGGGAGACTGATGCACGAGCATCACTTGAAGGAGACGTTTCAGTCAGTCAGATTGCAGCCACTACACTCAAGCCTGGGTGACAAAGCCAGACTCTGTCTCAAATAAATAAAATAAATAACGAAAAAAAATCCAGAATTGACTGCCCACTACATTAGTTCTAATTAGGCACATCCTCTTTTAGAAAAATCGTTTTATATTTCTTGAAATTATGAGAAAACATTGGGAAATCCACAATATGTAATCTGATAATTCTGATCATTACACTTAATAAATTTTCCTCTCATGGGCAACAGATGGGATGAACTGACTGTGACGATAACGTATTGTTCTCAAGTGAAGCATGCCAAGATATCTGCCAGTTCTTGAATCTGTCATACATCTAAAGCACTATTTATAAATTCCTTCGTTAAATCCTTTTGTCAAAGAATCATACTGTCTTTTTGTTTGTTTCTCTTTTATTATTATAGGAAATGACTTATTCATCAACATAACAAGGGTAATAGAAGTTCACTACTGGGCCACTAAATCTACCACGAGAAAAGTTATAAAAAGAGTCTGAACAGCACTTCTTTACTCCCACCCAACCACCACGCTCCACACATGCACACACACACACTCACACAAACATGCTTTCAGGAAGATTTCATCCTGTCTACAGATGTTCTGTGACAAAGAACGTCTATTTTCTGTTTATCTTAGTGTTTCTCAGATTGCATATTATAGGACTTTGCATATACTTGATACTCAATAAATACTGTGTAATACCATTCAGGAACAAACATTAAGTATGACAATGAAATAATAAGAATGATTTTCAGATTTTCTTAAGTTTGCATTTGAATTACAGAAATAACTCACACCTGTTATCAACAAAAACATAAAAAGCATAAAATACAATAAAAATAACTCTTTTTTTAGGCAACAAAATATTTTCCAAGACAATTTCCCAGTCAGAAAATCCTTCAAAAGATTTTTCAAAATCATCATGGCAAAATTTAAATAGTATAAATCATGCATAAGAATATGACAATTAAATTTAATCAGCATCGGCCAGGTGCAGTGACTCATGCCTATAATACCAGCACTTAGGGAGGCCAAGGTGTGAGGATCACGAGGTCAGGAGTTCAAGACCAGCTTGGCCAACATGGTGAAACCCCACCTTTACTCAAAAAAAAAAAAAAAAAAATTAGCTGGGCGTGGTGGTGCACACCTTTAATTCAAGCTACTCTGGAGTCTGAGGAAGGAGAATCGCTTAAACCCGGGAGGTGATGGTTGCAGTGACCCGAGGTTGTACCACTGCCCTCCAGCCTGAGTGACAGAACAAGACTCCTTCTCGGGAAAAAAAGAAAAAATTAATCAGCATGAGCAAATTTTAATGTAATGACTACTATGCATCAGACAGTCTTCTTTTTAATAGGGATACAAAGAAGATTATGTTTGTTTGTAAATGTGAATTTCACGAGGTGATGAGAGTCAGACTCCATGATAAATGGTGTTATAGGCAGATATACAAACTGCTATGATAAGCTAAGTAAACCAATAAACACAGGTGTTTCACTGTTGTGTTTAGTGTGACATTTTTTATCATTAGTGGTTCTTTTTCAGAAACAGTCTCATATTCTACTTTGTGTTTCTCTAAATATTTATCTAAAATTGAAACTATAGCCCAAGGATAACAACTTTCTAATCTACCCTGCTTCATGGTCCAACCTTTGTCCTCAATCAGCACTTGTGAAAAAATAAATACTCTAACATGAAAATGAAACACAATCGCTTTGCTAAGAACTTAATGGATCCACGGGAAAAATACAATGACTGGGCTGTCAGAAGGACATCTTAACATGGCAATACCACTATCTTAGTAACAGATTTAATAACGTAAGGGATTTATGAGATAGCTAGCACAGAAGGGAATAAATTGTGCTACAGCAGAGTAAAAATATGCAAAAATAACAAAAATAATTAGCAAGTATAGAAATTACTACAGATTACAAATATAAAGGAATATGTCACACAATAGCAATATTGCCCCTTCAGGTTATTAGGTACCATTTAGCAATGACTAATTATAAATACTCATAGGTAAAGTATTTCATTAAAGTAATAGAATATCCTCAAAGTTTATCTTGTTTCAATGGATGCCATTTGTATTACCCAGAGTTAACCAAATTGAAAAGCTAATCAAAATGACTAAGAAAGTAATGACTACTTATTGATAATTAAACTTGGTTCAGTTATTCATTTGATAAATAGTTACTGAAAACCAACTATGTGCCAGGAACTATTAGCTAGGTGATTTTTGTGAAATGAACAAAATTAAGTACCTGCCATTATGGAGCATACATCCTAGTGGCAAGAGGATAATAGACAATATGTTATAGAGAAAAATATAGCACAAAAAGGTACGGAAAGTAGCTGGCAGGGAAGTGAAATGAGGCCATCATCTTGGAAGGAAATGATGATAGTTTAGATCATTGGGGAGCAGTGGAGATAAGGAAAAGTGATATAAATCTGCAACAATATTTAAGGTAGATCTAATAGGATGCTATAGCTATGTAGTAAAAACAGAGAGAGAAAAGCCAAAGATAATGCCCACATACTACACCAAGCTACCAAAATAGTGGACTTGCCCTTTACAAAGAAAATAAAGACTAGGAAGAGGATGAATGAGGTCAGAAGTTTGGGATTAGTCTTATTTTAGTTTTGAGATGCCTATTAGACATTCAGTTAAAAAATTGATTTCACATGTCTATATATGAGCTTAACACTGAGAGTGGATATAAATGTTAGCAGTTCTCAGCATATAGCTGCGAGACTACATGAAATCACTTAGTAAGTACTTATGAACTGAGTCCTGAGCCATAGTGATACTTTGAGATCTGAGAGATGAAAGGAACTGGAAAAAGAGACTAGTGAATTGCATTCCAAAATAGGTTCTAGAACACATTGTAGCACATATACAGGTTTTGGAAAGCCAGCTACGCTATTCTTAACCACTCAGCAACATCAAGATTATTAAAGAGCAAAGAGTTGACTCAGGGGAGAATCAGGGGGCCATATCTATCACTCTCTTCAATCCTAAGGACAATGTTTAATTTAATGAGCTCCTTAGAGAGTTTATGTGTATCCTCTGGACTGACATAAAAAGCTGAGGTTTTACTTCCATATGGTAGGACTAGTTAATACAAAGCAGTTGGACTAGCTGTTCTTACCATGGATCAAAAGAACAGTAGCTCTTTTGGGGGCCCTGAACTTGAAAATATTTTGCACGAGGGCTTATGAATGTTTCCCATGAATTTGAAGTGACCATTCATATTAGAGACAAGTATGTTTCTCAAGCCTTGCCAAAGGAGATTTTATGGGGAGGCATAAGACTTAATAGAAAAAGGCAGAGTTATCACCAAATACTAGGACAATAGAGGCAATAACAAATAAAATAGAAACTCAACTCTTATTTAGTGAATAGTGGATGAGACATCCTCCTTGATTGGGTAGTTGCAGGGGATTCCTTCAAAACTCTCTGTAAGGAAAATCATTCTTAGGATAATGAATTAATGCCAAACTCCTGTCAAGACAATGCTGGATCACTCTGTACCTGTCAAGTAAGTATTTGTCTTCTTTATTCTCTCCTTTCTCTCTTTCCTTCCCAAGTTTCCAGGCAAGAAGGGGTCACAAAGAGAAGTTACGAAGGTTGAGGTGTGAGAGTGCAGGACCACTTTAAATGAGGGAAAAAAGTAGAAGGTGATCAGCTCTCATCATTGAACTGCTGCTTCTTACCTACAGCAGGCTGAAGCCATGGGTTGCAAAAGACTCAGCTTTAAGTCAATTTTAGAATTTTGATTATGACGTAAGATTGAACATTTCAGTTTACTAGGTGAGATTAATGTTGTGGCTTGAAAGAATTATAGATTTGTTTTCTAAGAGAGAGATAAAAGAACTCATAGCACCAGCTTGAGGTTTCATCTGGCAATGGAAAAACTAGCTCCACTGTATGAATTAAGGGCAGAGTGAAACGCCATCATAGATTTCTTAAAAAAAGAAAAAAAAAATCTTTATTCAATGAGGAAACTTTTGGCCTTTATTCAACAAGTAAATATTTGAATTTGGATTTTTTTTACTTAGCGTATCTATGATCTCTGTGTCAGTATTATAAAAATTTAATGAGCTTTTACTTATCTTTAACATAGTCCTTAACAAACATTTTAAATAGGAAGAGACCAAAGATAAAACTTTGTAAGATGTCTGAATTGGCAATAAGTCATCAAGCTAACTACAAGCCCTTCAAATTTTACAACTTAACCTATTTTTCTAAATCTTCTCAACTGGACTGAGATGGACTAAGTGACTTTAGGAAAATCGTTTATTAAAGAAAGACAAACTACTTATCCCAAATCTCCTTACCTAATTTAACAAAAACATCAAATAAACATTTATGTGTCTATTATGAAATAAAAGTGTATGTATTTAATAATTATTATGTATAACATAAACGTAAATAATTATAATCAAGCTTAGTGTTAGGGTTCTCCAGAGAAACAGAAACAATATGATATATAGAAACATATGAAAATCAATTTATTATGAGAGATTGGTTCATGCAGTTACAGAGGATGAAAAGTCCCATGATTTGCCATCTGCAAGCTGGAGGTATAGTTTCAGTGCAACCATGAAAATCCGAGAACAAGCGGATACAAATGGTCTAAGTCCCAGTCAGAGTCTAAAGGTATGCAACTGGAGCACTGATGTCCAAGGACAAGAAAAGATGGATATCCCAGCTAAAGCAGACAGCAACTTCATCCTTTCTCCTCCTCTTTGTTTTATTGAGGCCTTCAGTGGGTTAGATGACGCCCATCCACTTTGGTGAGGGCAACTTTCTTTACTCAGCTTCCTGATTCAAATGATAATCTCTTCTGGAAACACCTTCACCCAGAAATTATATCTTACCAGCTATCTGAGTATCTCTTAGCCCAGACAAGACAATACATGAAATTAACCATCACAAGACTGTTTTTAGTAAACTCACTACATCCTTTTCTAAAAATTGTTCACCTATCAGTTACATTGCTATTTTTTATGTTCAAAAATCTATATTTAATATAAAGTCATTTGTACAGCAATGCCTCAAAGCCATTGATTACATATTAATCTCCGCACGTTCCAATATTAAAAAGTTAACTGGTTCTGAAGCAGCCTCATTGTCTGAAATGTTACCCAGAGATATTTGTCTCATGACCAAGAAAATGAAGAAGTATGACACCAAGGGTGATGCTGGACTGTAGGCAAAATAAGAAAAAGAGGGAAGCTCTCAACGACCTGAGAGGGGGCCTGAAAGAAGTTTGCCAGCTTTGAGGCTGAGTCCAGGGTTTTTATAGACTGGAGGGGGAAGAATGTGCTGACTGGTCTGTAGACCATTTTGGAGAAAGCACCAGTTAAAGGTATGATAGTGTAAGGAATCAACTGGAGGTAGAGGTGAAGTTGGCCTGGGACCAATCAAGAACTGAAGCGATGGCCCACCCTATGTAAATGAAGACTTAGCCCAGGGCCAATTACAGAAAGGCAGGCATATGTAAAATAAGTGAAAAGTGAGAGACCAATAGGTGAAACATAAGAGACTAAGGTGTGCCAAAGAGAGAGAAATGTGTCCAAAAAGGGATGGAATTTGCTCATTTGGGTACACAGAGTAGCGTTTCCATTCCATGACGTGGGCTCTTTCTTATCTGCGGCCTGCGGTTTGATTTTCAGGTTGTTCTTTGTTTGAAGGAGTTTTACTGAGGACCTATAATAACTGCCTACCTGACCTGTTTCTTCCTTTCTCCTCTCTCGGTTCAAATACTTTTATTTAGAATTTCGTTAGACAAATATTCCAGTGTCTCAATTTTCTAAGGCTATTGCTCTCAAAACCAACTCCACATTAAAATTATCTGAAGAGTTATAAAAATACCTACCGTAGACAATTGAATTCATATATTTCAGGTCCTGGTGTGTCAGCATTGTAGTTTGTCTAACAAACCATTTTAAAACTTGGGGGCTTAAAAATACAACAATTTATTTGCTAATTATCCTTTAATTTTGCCTGAACTCAGCTCAGTGGATATTCTGCTGAAAAGTTTGATATTACTATGCCATAGCATTGCTGAAAAAGACATTATTTCAATAAGAGCCGAAACCAGAGAGATAATCTAAGACTAGGAGAAGAATTATAGGAACGTGTGAACCAGGGGTTGGAGCAGAGAAGACTCGAGGTATTCAGAATAACTGCCAAATTAGCAACTGGAATTTACATTTAGGGTGTAACAGATAATTTAAATTCCATATAGAATCATAAAGAAATATAAAAACTTAGATTCTAATAATCTCAAAGTGTCTAATAGTTCATTTCTAATCATTCATTTCCACACAACGGAAGAAATACACACAAAATGAGTAAAATACAAAATTAAAAATATTTTAAACATCACCAAGGTTGTCTTTCCCAAGACCATGGAGAATGAAATTATTATAATTGTGAAATATTAATTCCAAAGCGTTGCAGCATGCTAGCCATTCTAGAAAAGTTCATATAATTGTATATATTTATAAACTATTGTATTTTGATTTTAGGTATTTTTCCATTTATTTATCTACATATTTTTCTCCATTGAATATCACAGCCAAATAGCTTGCTTCTGGAATCAATTACATCAGCAAAATATTTTGCAGTTCAGTTAATTAGGTTTTCAAGAGACAAAAATAAGTTATGTAACTGGAATCTCAGTGTAGAATGTCAATAGTACTTAGTAGGTAATCTTTGCTCTATGAGAGATAAACTGTACTTGTTATGAAATATATCATATTTTTAGGAAATAGCAAATTTCTTATATTAAAAATTTCATAATGCCACTTGAACATTATCTTCTATCAGACACATTTTTGTGATATAGCTTGGATGACTAGAGCATTAGCAATGAGCTAGTAATTTTAACTCAGCTTTTTGTTTTTTGGTACAGATGGCTTCATTAGAGAAGAATTCACAGATAGTATAGGCATTCTCTTGTGAGAATCTCTTAATAAAAACAAGTTATGTTTATTCTGTTTATCCATTAACTATACTTAAGGATCACTGATACACACAAAATGGATGTTTATGTGGGGTATGTGTATGTGTGTTTTATGAATTTTCAAAACTATAAAATGGCTTAGTGGATTATTTACTCTAAAACAAAATCTCTTGAGAAAATTATTAATATTCAAAATTGAAGAAAATAATGATACTCTTCTAATGTGACAGTGCCTGTTAGAGCTGGAAGGAAACTAAGGACAATGCATATATTTTCCTCTGTATTTGCTTTGGGAAAGTGACACAATTACATTTCATCAAGATAATTTTTTAAATGCCATGTTGGTGTATTCACAACTCTTTCTACATGGAGATTGCTGGTTCATGATGTTCCCTTGATCTCAAAATGCACTAAGCAAGATTCTTCCATTGATCAAGGAGACAGTAACATTCCAGTTTCAACGGACAATTCGTGTGATTCTGTGCTCATTTCCAATTTTCTGAATAATAAAAAGGAATATTATTTTAGAATTCCTCGTCTATATACATAAGAGACTTTGTGTCTCTGAGGCTACACCAGCATCTATAAAATAAGAAACAAATGAGAAATCTATGTTTAAAGCAAAAAGATGCTTTGGGAAAAAAATAAGTAGAAGTTTTCTGAGAAAGAGATAATACAGCAACAGATTACATTACGAATAAATATTGTACTGGACCATCTTATTTAGTAGAGTTTTAATATCGAACATATTTCAAGTTCCTTAAGTACTATTTTAATTTTCAAATGAGAGGTATTAAATAGTATGAAATTATGGAGAAAAATGATGCTGAAGAACAGTGTTGTGAATACAGCTAGGTAGTGAATAAAACACTGTTTCGATTGTTAAAAGGATGCAAATCAATACATGACTCTCCTGAATATTCTTATTCTTTGCAATCAAGGGAATATGGTAGGTTTCAATGAAATGCTTATTGTATTATAATAATCATTTTAATTTTGAAATACAAATTATCTCTCTAGTAAGTTTTGTTAGATGAATGTGTCTGATACGTTTGCAGCAGGCTTATCTATAAAGGAAGTAATAACACATCTTAAGAAGAAGCAGACAAAAATCTAAGTATAATTCTGTCTTTATCAAATGTAAACAAGTGTAAGGGAATTTGGAAAGTTTCATGAAAATATATCTTGGAAAAGAATGTAAAGGAAATTAATATTATAAAGGGAGTTTATCACATGATTATTATAAGTACTATGTAGACACACCAGAGTATAAAACACATTTTAGGGCTGGGCACAGTGGCTCCCACCTGTAATCCCAGCACTTTGGAAGGCCAAGACAGGTGGATCACGTGTGGTCAGTAGTTCGAGACCAGCCTGGTCAACATGGAGAACCCTCATCTCTACTAAAAGTACAAAAATTAGCCCCGTGTGGTGGCAGGCATAGGTAGTTGGCATATGTAGTTGACTAAATAAAAATGAGAGGGCTTAATTAAGTGGAAATATACTTTATATTTATATTGAGTCATTGGTTAATTGCACTGGTATATCCAAATAATGTGTTTATCATATCTAGCAACCTTTACTCTCTAAGGCTCTCCCTTTCAGCCCTCTCCCTCATTGGTTCTGGGCTGGCTTTATGGCTTGGTTTAGCCAACAGAATATGCTAGTGTGCTAGTGTGAAAGTAATGTCATGCTACTTTTGAGCTTGCACCCTTCCATTTAGTCTCTCTTTTTTTTTTGAAATGGAGCCTCACTCTGTCACCCAAGCTGGAGTGCAGTGGTGCAATCTCAGCTCACTGCAAGCTCTGCCTCCTGAGTTCATGCCATTCTCCTGCCTCAGCCTCTTGAGTAGCTGGGACTACAGGCACCTGTCACCATGCCCGGCTATTTTTTTGTATTTTTAGTCGAGATGGGGTTTCACCATGTTAGCCAGGATGGTCTTGATCTCCTGACCTCGTGATCTGCCCACCTCGACCTCCCAAAGTGTTGGGATTACAGGTGTGAGCCATCGCACCGGCCCATTTAGTCTCTTAAAACTCTGAATCTACCATGAGAACAAGCCCAGGGCTGGACTGCTGGAAGAATAAAGACCAAGTGGAACAGAGACAAGTCAATCTGAAGATATTCTATTAGGTTGGTGCAAAAGTAATTGCAATTTTAGACCATGAATATTAAATCATTATAACTAGACACAAGCAAACCTTTATCAAAACAGGAACCATTACAACTGAAACATTTTTGCCAGCAGGAAATAAGTTTGTTTATTTCTGTAGTATAAAAATTAATGCTTCAGGGTTCTAGGAATACTTGGAAAGCATTTTCTGTATCTTACTGGCTGTGGAAGTGTTTTCCCTGCAAAACGTTGTTGAGAAGTTTGAATAAGTGCTAGTTGGTTGGTGAGAGGTCAGGTGAATATGGCAGATGAGGCCAAATTTCATAGCCTAATTAATTCAACTTTGGAAGCACTGGTTGTGTGACATGTGGTCAAGCACTGTCTTAGAGAAGACTTGGGCCCTTTCTGATGACTAACGCCGACAGTAGATGTTGCAGTTTTTGGTACGTCTCATCAGTTTGCTGAACATACTTCTCAGATGTAATGGTTTTGCTGGGATTCAGAATGCTGCAGTGGATCAGACCTGCAGCAGACAACCCAACAGTGACCATGACCATTTTTATGATGCATGTTTGGCTTTGGAAATTACTTTGGAGCTTCTTTCAGTCTAACCACTGGGCTGAACGTCTCTGGTTGTCATATAAAATCTACTTTTCATCATGCGTCATGATCGGATCAAGAAATGGTTCATTGTTGGGTAGAATAAGAGAAAATGACACTTCAAAACTACGATTTTTAAATTTTTGCTCAGCTCATGAGGTACCCATTTATTGAGCTTTTTCACTTTTCCAGTTTGCTTCAAATGACCAATGACTATAGAAGGGTCAACACTGAGTTCTTCGGCAACTTCTTGTGTAGGTGTAAGAGATCAACTTCAATGATTGCTCTTAATTGGATGTTGTCAACTTCCAATGGCCAGACCCTATCTTCCTCATTCGCAAGGCTCTCATCTCCTTTGCAAAACTTGAAAGACCACTTTATATATGTTCATTAGCAGTTCCTGGGCCAAATGCATTGTTGACGTTGCAAGTTTTCTCCATTGCTTTACGACCTATTTTAAACTCGAATAAGAAAATCACTGGAATTTCCTTTTTGTCTAACATCATTTCCATAGTCTAAAATAAACATAAAATAAATGGCAGATAATAAATCATTAGCAAAAATAAGTGAAAAATGCCCATTAAAATGATGTATAACATAACCACATTTATTTAAGAATGTATTTCAATAAATGGTAAATTCCAACAATGCAAAAACTGCAATTACTTTTGAACTCACCTAATAGATCAGCCAGCTACAGACAACCTGCTAGTTGAACACAGAAGCATAAGAAAGTCTACCCAAGATCATTCAAATTGGTTCAATCAACAGATCAATTTAACTGATATCATATTCATAAAAGGTAAGAAATTGTTATTATAAATCATTAAGTTTGGATATAGTTTGTTTAAATAAATGGTTTGAGAATGAAATGTACCACTGTCAATAATTATGCTGGGAAAATAGGCATGAATTAGAATTGCCCAAGTAAACTCAGGCATATATTCATCTTATCTAAAGTAATTGTCTTTTTTCTTTATGACATTTATGTTTTCTTTAGGAGGGGTACGGAATATGAAGAATTTAGAAAACTTAAAGGCAAAAATATCACCACTTTTAGTGATATGTGCATTCAACTTTTAGCTGCAACTAGTAGAAACATACCTCAAAATGATTTACACAGTAAAGATACTTATAATGTTACACAAATAATATTGGTTTGTTTAGTGGATCGACATAGCACCCACCCCCTCCCCGGAAAAAAATCTGCATTCCAATCCAAGTTTATTCTTTGGATGCAGATTGAAGTTGTTCTTTTCCTTTTGAAATAAGATGCAAAATGTTTTAACACCATGAAAATGCATGATATTATTGCAAGTATAATTGAGAAGTCATAATCACTATTAGAACAGAGGTCTGTTATCTTTCTACGCTAAAATGGAAACATAGATGTATGCTTTCTCAAAGAAAGAAATGGAAATTATTTCAGTGAGCCAAATTTAGAATTCAAATATAAAACTAGAAAAATAAATTTTCTTTCATCTTTAAATTTGATGTAATTTCTCATTCTTTGTGAGGCAGTTCTATGTAAATATTGTATTATATCTTACCCATTTCTGAAGAAGCAAGGCCAATGCAAAGACTCTTTTGTGTATTATGTGGGGACTGGAGGACACATAAGACTAGTTTCTTCTTAATGTTCACTGCTTTAAAATGTGATTTCAAGACATTCTAGATTTGTAGGTGGGATATATTTCAAGGTTTTTAACTTGAATGCATTATGATTATTTTTATTTCCTTAATAAAATTCCAAGGATATTCTGCCTCTTAAAAAAACACTGCTATAGAACTGGCGTAGATTGGCTACAACTTTAGATACAGTTTGGCTTTCCCTGTGGGAGGTGAATAATAATTGTTTTGTTTCCAGAGCATCACAGAGTAATATGAAATTTGCAGAGAATATTAAATAGAACCTAGGCTTAGCTCCTGCCTCTGAATCATCATCCAGAGGAAATGAGCACTGGATGTCATAGAAAGCAAATGTAACATTAAGTCTCTGCAGTTGAAATGAAAATATTTCACCTACTAGCATATTTCAAAATGATCTTCCAAAGAGATGTCTTGCATTAGTTGATGATACTTTATTCACTATGAATTACAGGAATTGTTCTTTATTGACAGGATTTTTTGGTTGGTATTTTCTCTAAGGTTCAATCTTTGGCTAAAAGAACATGTTTGAATTTATATCTTACTGAGTTTCTATTGAAGCTTAAGTGGTTCATAGAATCTTAAAAATATATCTTATTGCTGACAGAGAAGTGCTTCAAAATTCCCACTTTGTGATATGAATATGTGTAATTGGTAAATTGCTGAATATATTTCATGTTTAGGGTTGCATTTCCATTCAGAGTTCTGGCTCTGAAATACTTAGGTTTGATATTAGGTTCAAGCTTTTATTCTTTCTGTGATCTTGTAAAATTACTATCTATTGATATGAAGATAACAATTGACCCTTTCTCTGTTGTAGAATTAAATTAGATAGCCCAAGTAAAACTCCTGACATAGTGCCAAATATATAGTGAATCATTAATAAACAACAGATGTTTTTATTAATGAAGGTACGTTTATAATATAGTGAAAACAAGCCTGGCCAAGAAATGCTGAGCTTTAGTAAAAATACTGTGATTTAATAGCTCTGTAACCTTGAGAAAACCACATAAACTTTCTCTGAATCCATTTTAATATCCATAAAATGAAGGCTTTCATATATGCCCTATATGTGTATATATATATGTTTATGGAATACTGTCAGATAGTATTTTGTTTAAAGCTCTATTTTTTCCCCTTTTCCCTTCACACACAAATTTCCTGTAAGAATGTGAAATTAGATGATGTTTTCTATATAGGTCCATATTTAAAATAAATGGAAACTCAGGTCAAATTGCTGGCAATTATGTGTTGTATTTTCATGTATTTAAATATTTTCCATGATTTGGCTTTCCTAGATATGTGCTTTTCAATACTATATGCCTTCATTTCTAATAGCTAGCTAACAGCCATTTATAATAGTTCAGTACTCAAACCACTTACTACTTAAGATATATTTCTTTTATCCCTTTGGAATACCCTGGTTATAAAATTTAGCACTGAAAAGGAATGAAATTGGTTATATGCCTCAAGTAAGCTATTTTGGTCACCATTTCTCCCAGGAAAAATTTACTATAGTTTTATAATCCATATTCAAAATTGATGAACCTTAAAGATGGAATGAAAATGAAATATTCAGGCACTCAACCTTCAACACGATTTAAATATTGAAGTAGAATTTAGGGGGGTAGCTTGGAGGAAATAAAGGAAAAAAGGTAGAGAAAGAAGAAGAAATAAAGAATTGTCTTTCTGTCTGATTCATATTGCTGCAAAGAAACTTAAACTTTTACATACAGGATTAAAATATATATTAACGATATGTCTATTTCCACTCAGTATTGCAGGGCCATTCGGTTGAATGAATCTTTTTGAATACTACCAAATGCTCCAAATTCTTTCACGAAGCCTACTGATCGTGTGCATATGTGTGTGTGTGTGTGTGTGTGTGTGTGTGTGTGTGTGTGTGTATGAATTTAAAAGCTGATTGGTAGCTTAGCTATTGCCATGGAGATTAACAGTATGTGATTTGCACAATGCTTTTAAAGCAGGATAAGGTGTCAGATTCAATGACACCTAATTATGAGCCAGTTTAGTTCTAAACCACAAATATTTGGGAATGAAATCTAGAGAAAACAAAAATTGTATTCTAAGAACATACTGCAATGGACTGAATGTTTGTGTCCCCTCAAAATTCATATGTTGAAATCCTAACCTCCCTGTAATGATATCAGGAGGTGGAATCCTTTTCTAAGAGCACTATCCCTTCTTGAGGGCTCCATCATCATGATTGAATGTGAAGCCCTCATGAAGGGATAGTGCCCTTATGAAAGGATTCCAGAGAGCACTCTCACCCTCTTTCACATATGTAAAGATACCACGAGAAGTTAGCAGTTTGTAACCCAGAAAAGGGCCCACACAAGAACCCAACCATGCCAGTACCTTGATCTCAGATTTCCAGGCTTCAGAAATGTGAGAAACAAATGTGAGAAATGTTGTTTATAAGCCACGTCATCAATGGTACTTTGTTACAGCCTCCTGAACTAAAACACATACCTATACTTTAAATATAAAAAATTCAAAATGGCATTCTGTTGAGTTTAGGAAATAGCTACTATTTTCCATTAGATCATTCTGTGGGGGGACAATCCTCTATGGTGACAGTTCTATCCTGGACTATCATTTAAGGATGTTTGTATAGTAAGCAGTCTGGGACGATGAAGATAGTATCTCCCTGCAAGTTAGTAGGCAGATTTCTTTCCTGACCAGGATTATATAGATAGTATCTTCCTGGGGCAAAAGTGGAGCAGGTTTGTTACAGCCTCCATAATAATATTGGAGAAAACCTCAATTCAGAATTGCACACCTGTGATTCAGACCACTACATCTACCTTGGTCATTCCAGATGACCCCCATGAGTTTTGGGGAGCAAAAGCAATTGACGCAAACAAGAAGCTCATGCCACCTTCTGTGTCATGAGCAGTAAGAGCCTTTGTCTCTGTCTCAGAGGTCTTGGGCCTCCTGCTTGAATCTATGAAACTGTGGTAGAGTAACTTCTTGGCACAGAAGTAGGGTAAAGTCTTGGACGCAAGTCTCTGTGACAAATGGTACATGGAGAGAAATACAAAGAGGTAATATGAACTGTACCCTAAAGATCTTAACAAAAGAGCATATAGTCAATATTTTCAAATGCAAAATATTAATTTCCCATGTAAAAATTAAAACATGGTAATGAGTAAGCATAAAGATATGCTGATTATTCTGTATATTTGTATAAGCAAAATCATTTTTTTCTAGAAACAACTTCCAACTATTTTTCTTAGGCAGTGGACTATGAAGATATAGAAAAGTATGGAAACAATTTGACATATTAGGAGAGAAAGCACTAAGGAAAAGTATTCAGAAATTCTTAGATAGCATAGAATCCTGAAATACTTGACTTTAGTGAACCTATAATGCTGAACTCAGTATTCTCAGAAAGTGAACATTTCCCCCAGTTTCTAGACCAGAAATTAATCATCCCTCATTTTATTATTTTGAGACTGAGCCTAATTTTAGAAATAAACAATCTCTGTATCATTGAATCTAGCTTTCCACAATCATATCTTTCCTGAAGAAACTTACTAGTAGTTATATGAAAAATATACTTTCCATTTAATTCAGCACTTGAATTACTACTAGTTCAAGTGCTGAATTAAATGAAAAGTATATTTTTCGTATAACTAGTAGTAAGTTTATTTTAGATACAACTAGTGGTAATTTGCATTAGTGTAAGAGTCCTGGAAATTACAATACCTGCTCTTACTTAATAGTAAGAAAGATCCAGGGCAGGTGGTCTTATTAGTTAGCCTGATTCAGGATGGTCACCCAGTCTGGACCATTCTCGTTCAGAACCAAAGTTGTATAGGACCATTTCACTGTTCTAAAGACAAGTTTTGGCTTAACACCAAATCATAAGGGAAATCTCCCAAAATGTAAAAAAGCATAAAAATGTCAAAAACCTTCAGAAGTTGTTTTTTTATTTCATAGTCTATTTTTAAATGATAGAGACTTCTTTTTGTGCCACAAAAAAATTGAGTGTAAAGACAGTATCACAAGTTTTACTGCATTTAATTCAGCTTTCCCTAAGCTTAAAATGGAGAAAGCATTAATAAATACTAAATTCCCTGTCTCAGACTTGCCTGGAAAAGATTTTAATAAATTACATTTTATGCTGCAATTCAAGCATTGAGCTGCCACAGTTATGATTAATAGAGCAGCATTCTTATACAAGAACAGCAGTTCTAAAAGAAAAGAATTTTGTTTTACATTGATATAACATCAATATTGAAAAGAAGTGCAGATATTGTTGTAGAAAAATAACTGAATAGAAAATGAATAAATTTACTTGATTATGCTTTAACTTAATTCTATATCAGATTGCATAGTATAACAGCAATAATTGCCACAATTTAAAAAATAATTTGTGAAAAATGGAGGTCCATCTTTTGATTTTATATAAGACTTTGAGAGAATATTTATAAAATTTATTTGAACAACATCTTTCTGGATTAAAAATCATACTCTTTATTTGAAGTTCACAACAAATGTACCTGAAAAACTAGCAAAGATATCAACAATTTAAAAATTCTTAATCAATGTTGTTGGCAAAATTTAAGTACCAATTCAAAACATTAAATTATTTTTAACAATCCAATTATTTTTGACAATCCAATTTTTATTTAAAAAATTATAAAATAATTATTTTATAGTTTTAAATCTTTTCAAATCAAAATTTATTTCTCTATATAGTGGATGTGACAATGTATTATCTTAATAGCTGATACCAGAATTTTTCATTGAGCAGGAACTGCATTTATATAGAAAATTACATTGAAGGGATGAAAGTTAGATATTTAGTTTTTAGTTCATGGGACTGGATGAGTCAAGCAGCAGGAAAATTATTCTGCATTACATTTGAACAGAAAGTGGAAGTAAGGAGAGCAAAGAGGTGAGGATGAAAAGAAAAGGAAAGGAAAGGAAAGAGAAAAAAAGGTCTAGAGAGAAGAGTCAAGTAATGCAGTGATGCACAATGCTTTAGTGGCAGAAATGGCTGAGGAACTTTTAGTTAGCTATCCAGTATTTATTTTGAAGTTGTTTAGTCACACAGAGAAAATGCCTTCATCTTTAATTTCATGGAAAGCTTGGTATACTCCTCCTCCTTTAAAAACAAAGAAACAAACAGGCAATTCTAGGAGTCAGTCATTTTGAATTATTTTCTAATGCCAACCTGATGGCTTGTCAACACTTTGTCTAACCAATGGCTTTCCAATTTTATCATTCATCAGAATTCACTGGGATACTTTTAAAAGCATGCTAGGGTACATCCCCAGCATTTTTAATACAATAATCTAGAGTATGACCCAAAGCTGCTGGTTTGGGGATCATGTTTTGAGAATGACTTCCCTAAAGAATAATCTAAATTGGTGGGTCTCATTATTTTCCTTGCCACCATCCTAGCCCAGGCCACCATCTCTCACCTAGGCAATCGCCTTCTAACTGATCTCTCTACTATTCCTTTGCCCCACCCCCATATAATACATTCTCTACTCAGCAGCCTGAATAATCTTTCAAAAAATGTGAGTCAAATTGTGTAAAGATCATTTCCTTGAAGAGGCCTCCTTTGACAACTTTACATAAAGTAAAATGGATTCCTTTTCCCCACCTCATACCCACCAATGCATACCACTTTATTTTTAAGTCTATGTACCACTACATTTTTTAAAATGTCTGTTGTTTGTGATGCATTAGATTTATGACATAAGATATCTTGTCTCTTGTTTGTATCCCTGCTCCAAGATAGGCACAGGGCCCGTATTGTAGCTTTCATTAATATTTGTTGAAAGAATAAATGCAATGCCCTGTGTGTGTTAGGCAGAGAAGTTGAATTACGTTTTGTAGAATTTAAAGGGAAGAATTCTATACCTACCTGCCTGGAGGAAACTAAAACAATTCTTGATATAATTTCTTGGAATAGGAACTGAGACACAAAGGCTATACGAATGTTGTCTCTCGTCCCTTACTCCTGGAAATTTTTTTTTTTTTTAAACTTTTAAGTTTAGAGGTACAAGTACAGGTTTGCTACATAGGTAAACTTGTGTCATGGTTGTCTGTTGAACAGATTATTTCATGACCCAGGTACTAAGCCTAGCATGCATTAGTTATTTCTCCTGATCCTTTCCTTTCTCCCACCCTCCACCCTCTGAAAGGCACTCCCAATAATTTTAATACCTTTGGAAGACTGAACTTTCCATTCATGATATAATGAGTATTAAACCAATCTTCACTAGAGCTAAAGGGAAAAGTGATCCCAGCTTTGGAAACAGATCAGATATAAGCAAATCCACCTCTTCTTTGACATCATTATTCAGATATAATGGTACTAGTAAGTAACTAATGACCATAACCAGAGGTATGTTTGCACTGTACTATGTGTTTTAGAACTTGATATGCTCAAATAATCCTTAATGATTTGTTTTTTAAATCCACAAAATGTCTGTCTGATTTCTATAATTTTAAAAGTATTTATTTCTAAACACATAGACATGTGCAAACAGGTGCGCGCGCGCACACACACACACACACACTCACCAGGATTTGACTTAACTATACTGGATGTTTACAAACAAGTTGAGGCATCTGCACATGAGGCAAGACAAAGGGGATGGTAATATAAGCTGAAGTTTAATTTCCCCAGTGTAGTGATTCCTTTTGATTATGATTATATCGTAAGTGCTTTATATGTGATTCTGGCTTTTAAGAATATTTTATTTAGCCAGGTGTGGTAGCTCATGCCTGTAATCCCAGAACTTTGGGAGACGGAGGTGGGCTGATCTCTTGATATCAGGAGTTTGAGACCAGCCTGGTCAACATGGTGAAACCCCATCTCTACCAAAAAATGTAAAAAATTATCCGGGTGTAGTGGTGTGCAACTGTAATCCCAAATACTCAGGAGGCTAAGGCAGGAGAATCACTTAAACCCAGAAGGTGGAGGCTGCAGTGAGTTGAGATTGCACCACTGAACTCCAGCTTGGGCAACAGAGCGAGACTCCATCTCAAAAAAAAAAAAAAATATTTAAAGTATCTATTTTTTAACTTTCCACAGAAATTCCCAAGGATTTTATTTACATTCTTACTCATTATTACTCATAATTATTTAAAATTATTATCATCATTACTAATCAGGATACTTCCCTATTAGATTGTTTATCCCCAACCAGAAGCCATTCTTGGGAAAAAAGAATAGGCAGATGGAAAGTAGACAAAAGTGAAGTGATAGTTAACTGGCTGGAACATAAGTGTTAACGAATATTGCCCAGTTGGCTCAGGTAGCAAGTGGTTTTGGGAAATGAAGTTATCTGGCTTCAAATCCTTGATTGTGAAGCTTGGGAAATAGAATAAAACTACAATTTATTCAGCACCTGTTACATGCAACATAATTTCATTTATGTTGTCTTATTTCTATTTCTTATTATGCTGTCAGTATTTCTGTTTTTACAGATTATAAAAGAAGAGAGACAGAAACAATAAGTAACTTACAAGATATCACACAATTTTCAGCCAGAGTCAGAATTCAATCCTAGCTGTCTCTAAATCCAAAAAGCTAAACCCTCTTCTTCCATATGCTTTCTTTATTGTGACAATAAGCAATGAATTTTCAAGTCCCTGACATATAAATTAAATCTATTGGAATGTGGAGACTGTCTTCATTTTATATCCAAACCAAAACCCTCCTCTTGGGAATGTAGCTTCCTAGAGGCAGGCATAACAAAATGGGAGGTAGGTGGCTAGGATCTTCAGGAGATGAAGTAAAGAAGGAAACATACTGGGGGCAAAGGAAAGCAATCCCTTGATTTAAAAAATGATACTGAAGACCTGACATCATCCCTATAGAGAAACGGCTTTGGCCCCTCTCTAAACTAAATATCTTTATGCTTAGCTAAGCTTTGGAAGGAAAATTCATACTGCAACCCTGATCAACTAAACTGTAAAAAAAAGGGTCTGCTGCAACCTAAAATCACTTGAAGGGGCATCATTCGGATCTACAATGTTTCTTACAGATAATCCAGTCTACCTGAGGACATGTTGACTAAAATATCCATTACTGTTCAGCTCCTACCTCCAGAACCTCTCCTTCATTAAGTCTCAGGTGATAACAGGGAATATGCATTTCTAACGAGTTCTGAGGTAATGCTCAGTGAGCTGATGTAAGCCATGCTTTGGGAATCACTACTGCAAGTCTAAACCACTCATATCATAAGGGAACAAACGAAGGCCTAGACAGGGGATTGTCCCACGTTGAACAGCAAATGATATTGGAAGGGAGGACCACTGAGATTTGTTTGAAGAAGTTATATAAAGTCAGTCTTGCTTTAATAGCATAGCTGTGGCCTAGTTCAGTGTTACAGCTAAAATGGCATCCAGCCATTTTTGGACAAAGTAAACCATCAGAAAAAGAAGTCAATGTATCATATTTGATGCCATTTTCTCATAATGCTTACTCACTTTTTACCTTATTACTCAAAATACTAGTTCTTTTTAAAGTTGTAATGAAAATGGGTGAAACAAATTTTGTCTAGTTAGTCTTCAATCACTGAAATGCATTACCAAAGTTGAGCTGTTTAAATCACGGAGTAAATGTTATTTTCTCAATGAAAAATTGATTTTATTTCTCAGGCCAAATCAGATGGATTGGAAATGGTTTCACAGAATGATGTTTTGAAAATTATTTTGATTCTAAACAGGGGTTTAGAGGAAAAGAGAATCTGCCAGCAGTAATAAAAAGAAAGGACATCAAGTATTATACATTGCCAGTTCTGGGTTGTTATTGACATTTGTGATGGTTTTTCACGTCGTCCACATGAAAAAAAGATTATGTGGCTCTAAATTGTCTGGAAGTTTGTGCTACTAATTATGACCATGAAAACATTCTTCATGACACATGGTTTAATTGAATATTGATTGATCCACTCCATAAATTTTTCCATTTATCTATGATAGTTGATAACCTGTTAATTCCAAGAGTCTACTATTCCAGTTAATTTTCTGTGTGGTTGTCTCTGTATCACAAACTTAAATTCAGTGACTCTCATTTGACAAATACCTGATGCCACATTGTCAGGTTGAAAGGTTGTAAGAATGGATGTGCACAATAATTCTAATCAACTGCATCAACAATGGTGGCATGATTTTGAATTATGTACTATTACTTGCAACAAATATCTAGAAAATCTGGGAAACGAAAAAGTGAAAGGAAATTGGCTTTAAAGGGCTATTAAGTTCATATTAACAAATGCATAACTGCCTAACAAATTACCACAAATTTAGCATCTTAAAATAAAATGCTCTATTATCTCACAGTTTCTGTGGGCCAGGAGTCAGTACAATTTAGCTGGCTAAAATCCAAACATCATCCAGTGCTGCAATCTCGTCTGCAACTTGGGGACACTGGTTGTTAGTAGAATCCCATTTCTTGCAGGTGTAGGACTAATGTCCTCATTTTCTTGTTCAGTGTGACAGGTGTATCACTCTGCTCCTAAGGATGTCCTCAGGTTCTAGCCACATGGATCTCTTACATTATGACCTCTTACTTGTTCAAATCAGCAGGGGAATCTCTCTCATGTGTTGTGTCACTTCCTCCAGATAGGGTTCAATCCCTTTTGAGGGCTAATCTAACTTGCTCAGACTTCACCAGAATAATTGCCCTTTTTATTGTAGATGGAATCTTACTCTCTCGCCCAGGCTGGAGTGCAGTGATGCAATCTAGGCTCACTGCAACCTCTGCCTCCTGAGTTCAAGCGATTCTCATGCCTCAGCTTCCCAAGCAGCTGGGACTACAGGCACTTGCCACCATGACCAGCTAATTTTTGTATTTTTAGTAGAGCCGTGGTTTCACCATGTTGGCCAGGCTGGTCTCAAACTCCTGACCTCAAGTAATCCACCCACCTCAGCCTCCCAAAGCGCTGGGAGGCACGAGCCAAGAAGCCCAGCTTATCCCTTTTGATTAACTCAAAGTCAACTAATTTGGGATCTTAATTACTAATTCAAAATCCCTCAAATTTTTAATGTAACAGTCTAATCACGATAATAAAATCTGTAATATTCACCGTCTTTCCTATGCTCAAGGGGAAGTGATTATACAGGGTATATCTACCAGGGACAGGGAATCTTGGAAGCCATATTAGGATCCTTCCTACTACAGGCTACTAGTTATACAATGTTTCTTTTAGATTATTTTCAGATTATAGAAAAATTACATATTGATTGTGAAATTTAGGAAATACAGTGTATTAGTTCTCACACTGCTATAAGATACTACCGGAGACTAGATAATTTATAAACAAAAGAGGTTAAGTTGACTCACAGTTCCACACAGTGGGGAGGCCTCAGGAAACTTACAATCGTTGTGGAAGAAGAATGGCGAAGTAAGGCACATCTTACCATGGCGAAGCAAGAGAGGGAGAGAATGTGAGGAAGTGCCATACTTTAAAGCTATCAGCTTTCAGGAGAACCCCTCACTATCATGAGAATGGCATGGGGAAAATGACCCTCATGATCTAATCACCTCCCACCAGGTCCTTTCCTCAACAAGTGGAGATTACAATTCGAGATGAGATTTGGGTGAGGACACAAAGCCAACCCGTATCAACAGAAAAGAACGAAATAAACATTTTATGTATTTCACCATCTAAAGGGAAGTATTACTAATATTTTGGCAAGGCTATTCTATAAATTTTATATTTTCATATGTATATTTGTGTTTTAACTATTAAATCTTATTATATATACAATTTTATATCTTAATTTTTCACTTAGAAGATTAGAAATATTTGCCTGTATTTATATTATTTTAAAACAATTTCCAATGACTGCATAATATTAATCAGATGAACCATCTTCATTTATCTAACTAATTTATTGGGTTTGTTTCTGTTATTTCCATATTTTAACAATACTTGCAGCTGAAGCTGGTCCAGATAAGCAGAATCATCTAGCTACCCCACAGACTCATGAGAAATAGTAATTGGCTGTTGCTTTAAACAAGTAAATGTTGGGGATGGTTTGTTAACCAACAAAAACTAACTTATACAAAGTTCTAGAAATGAACTATAAAGGATGAATTCAGAAATATTAAAAAATTACTAGCCAAATAATTATTTCACAAAAGTGTCATTTAAAGACCAGCTGGACAAAGTGAAATGAAATTTGCTTTCACAGAAAAAACAGGGAGCACCCTCCTTTATAAAAACATGAAGAATATTGTTGAGAAAAAAGGCAATCCAAAACATTGGCTTGAGACATGCAAACAACACAATGATATGAAATCGTATATTCATTGTGAGTTTTGGAATTTTTTTCTTGGACCTAACAAGACCCATGACTGCATTTCTTCAAGATACTAGTTGGGCAACATCCAACAAATATAACATCCTGTTTAAAACTTCTGAGGAATGAGATCTTTTGATGCTTGGCGGCATGAGTAATACCCCAGACAAATAAGCCTCACACTGACACAAACATTCCCCTCTCTTCATTCCATTTAATTCAGTGAAGCAAAAACTTGACTGCATTTTAATAGCAGTTAGCAGAGATCATTAACCACAAACACTCCTGTTTTCCTTTCTTTACATCTTTACGTTCTTCAGAAACAAAGTCCTCCAGAGTCTCTGAGGGAAACAGCCAATAGAATTGAAATGTGCACAAGTTAGGGGTCAAGTGATGGAATCTCATTCTTGGTAAAACTGTGTATTCCCATCATGCTGCTGACCAGCCAATCAAACACACTTATGTCAGGGATAAGCTATTATCCCTGCATAGGGGATTGAACAGCCTGGTTCAGAAGGGAGATTCATTCCCTAAGGCAAACTATCAAAGTCTATTGGAATTTATATATTAAAACCTACCGAGATTTAAGACTGATGTAAAACATGGTAAAGTAATCAAGTCCTCATATTACCCTAGGTTTTAGTGTTAGAAATAGTTAACAGTCGGTGAAACCCCGTCTCTACTAAAAAATACAAAAAACTAGCCGGGCGAGGTGGCGGGCGCCTGTAGTCCCAGCTACTCAGGAGGCTGAGGCAGGAGAATGGCATGAACCCGGGAGGCGGAGCTTGCAGTGAGCTGAGATCTGGCCACTGCACTCCAGCCTGGGGGACAGAGCGAGACTCCATCTCAAAAAAAAAAAAAAAAAAAAAAAATAGTTAACAGTCATGAATTAAAAACAAACTAGGAAATTTCATTTTTTATCATTGTTAGGAGACTTCATTCAGTTAAAACAATACCCTATTTTTCCCTTGAAGAATAGTTAGCCATTTTGGTTAATTAAAAAAACAAAAGTACAAAGCTAATAATATTTTTGGAAGAAGAGGCACTGTTAAGTTTGTAAAGGGGAAAAAATAAAAACAGATTATGTACCATCTTTTCCATGTATTATTGCATGTAAATATAAAATAAAGGCACTAAAGCATTTGACTTAGATATATTGGAATTGACAACAATCAGTGTAAGACTGTAATGGGTTTTAATTAAAATAATGCAAATGACTTCCTGTTTTATCTAGTACATTATTCTTTGTATTTTCTACCTCATCCCCATACACTGATTTCTTCCTTAAGGAACATATTTTTAATATAAAACAATAATTCAAGATGCATTAAATTATCAAAAAGGTTGATGCATTGTGTGAACATAGGATTTCTTTTAAAAACATGCTTGTTAGAATAATATTTAAAAATAAATAAAACATGAAAGAAAAAATACTTGAATAGATTAAAGGGAGCTACACATTATTTGCCCTTAATCCCGTTAAAAAGCAATTGATAATTGTATTTTCATTGCTTGGATATAATTTTGGTTTAAGGCAATTGGTCCTTAGAACTTCAATTCATATTTTCAAATTATGGTTACAAATTTTGGATGGTTATTTGAAAACAATGATAATGGGGAAAAGTTAATGCACATGAAATTACAAAAATGGAGAGTCGCTCAGGATTTGCTAGTGTATTCCTTCACGTATCAGCAGAAGGCAAGGAGCAACGGAATCAGAAAAATTACTTTACTAGGATAAACCAAAAACTAATATCGATTCTCAGAAGACTTTGTATATTTTTCCTTCTTACATCCTTCTGTATATTTAAAATGTTGTTTAGTCTCCAATTTTGATGTATTACTCAAAGCTATATGTTTTAATATTCAGAGTCAACATATATATTAGTCATCTCAAATATTATAATAATTATTATTCAGTTTATTTCTTCCCAGGATGATTTTCAGAAAATACCAATCCTTTAAGATATACACATATGCCAAAAAAAAAAAGATTTTTCTGTGGGGACAGGTAAGTGTGAGAAAATCTTTAAAATATAATCTTCCTCTTGAGGTATAATATATATTAACATAGTACAGAATCCAAGAAGTCCATTAATAGATAAAAACAAACTTAGCTGACTATGAAACCTATTGTCACTGTACAGAACTAGTGATATGTGAGCATAGTAAAAGGGTACATGTAAACATAGCTTCAGAAACTACAAATGAAATGAAAATGAGGAAAAAACAATTAAAACTTTGAGGATCCAATAGTAGGCCAAATACACGTACACATACACATCTACTTCTAAAGCTCTCCATGTTTTCAAAATCTGGAAAAAGAAATGTGATATTCTCTTGATCCTGGCAAAAGTTTCTGCCAACTGCTTTTGTAGAATTCCTTATGGCTTTAGAAGTCAGTTTAGGAACTGGGAGATTTAAAAACGAGTGATATTTTACAGTTTTACCACTTACATCTTTTTGTGTAACCCTGAACAAATTAATCTCTCTGCCTCAGTTTTCTCCTCTGTAAACAGTAACAGTGTCAAATGCATAGGACTGTAAGGATTAACTGAATTAATATATCTAATGGGTTTAGAGCAGTGATTCAAAAATGAGTGAGCACTTGTTACCCTTGCTATTACTTTTATTATTTACTATCTCTTTGGTAATTTGTTGGCATTCTTTGGAAATTGTTTGACTTTGAAGTATCACTGTAGTACAAATGTCTTAAATGAGGGATATTTAAATTTGGATTGAAATAGAAGAAAGAAACACCTTAAACTTCCACTTTTGGGCACAGATTAAGGGATTAAGGACATTTTAAATGCAGCAACAGTGTTTTGATTTTTGGAACAATTTCTGTTTTTGTTTTTTTTTTTGAGACGGAGTCTTGCTCTGTCACCAGGCTGGAGTGCAGTGGCACAATCTTGGCTCACTGGAACCTCTGCCTCCTGGGTTCAAGTGATTCTCCTGCCTCAGCTTCCCAAGTAGCTGGGACTACAGACTCCCGCCACCATGCCTGGCTAATTTTTTTTTTAGTAGAGATGGGGTTTCACCATGTTGGCCAGGACGGTCTCGATCGTTTGACCTTGTGATCCACACACCTCGGCCTCCCAAAGTGCTGGGATTACAGGCATGAGTCACCGCGCCCGGCTGGAACAATTTCTTAATAATAAAAGAATGCATTTAAACTACTTACAATGATAAAACATATGCCAAGTCTTCAGTTTAACTGAGTTACATGTGATTCTAAACTTCTCCAGCCTCCAAATAGCTACTCTCAGAGTAAGAAAGAAGATTTCACATTAAATGAAATTAACCCAATTAAATGGAACATTTCACATTTTTTTTCAAAATAGGCTACCTATGTGTCAAGTTCTCACAAATTGACAATTTGACCTGAAACATTTACCACACATTGCCTAACATTGTCTGTTAAGATCCCAAGATTTTATACATATCCAAAAATATATACATGAATTTACTTGAGAGGACAAATCAATCAACAACTAATCTATCAGCACTGTTGTCTATAAAGCTATTATTTTGGAAAGAAGAGAATGAAGTCAAGGAAACTAACTACTAGGCCAGGTGAATGTCAGAAGTGCATTGTGATGCCAAGTTTAAAAGAAGTGATCCAGGTAGTCTTTTGGGGTGGTGCGCAATAAAAATGAATATAAGGGAAAAGATAAGGGTGCCACAGGTTAAGTATCCTTTTCCTAATAGGAAAGCTTTTACATTGTATATGAATATCGTGACCATGTACAGATGGAGGTATACCTAGGCAAAATTTTAGTTTAAAGAAGGTACAGAGTAATAGAGTTTATCACATTGGAATTGATGGAATAATGATGTATAATATCAAATTCATGCCAAGTTGTGACCTTGCTGATCTTATACTCTATTATCTCCCATAAAGTTTTGTCAATTTATAGCTCATATCACTTCTACCATGAGATATAAGACAAAAAGCAGCTGATTTGCATATAGACGAGGTTAAGTTTTCTAGACTGAATATTTTTGTTTGGTCTGGAGGGTAAATATAGCAAGACCACTAGGGGGCTGGTTTGAAAATAGAAGTGATGATGGCTGAAATACCTTCCTAGGGAGAGAGGATCCACTGAATGTCGACAACTTTCAATAGGTGAAATGGAAATAAATACTAATGACCAAAAATGAAATCTCAGGAACAATAAGGGACCTGAGCAGCTATGCAGGACAAAAGATATGACTTGGTAGCTGCCAAGAGAAGAAACTTTCCAAAAATAAAAAGAAACTGTATGTATAAAGGGAATTATTCCTGTTTGGCATGTAATATGTGATGCATCCTTTCCCCTGCCTCACCTAGAAAAATATTTAAACATTTATTCCTTATTAATGTTTGTATGAGTAGTTTCTTTGAGGAGAGATAATTCCTGTAATTCCATGGGAAGGAGCAATCTTTCAAGATGTTTTGTGTCATAAGTGGCATTTAAAAAACATTTAATTCAACTACCTTAGAGGTGGATATTATTGTCCTTGAGTCCCAAATTTATAGATAAGAAAAACAAGCCTCAGAAAAGTGAAATGACTTAATTGGATGATACAAAGATTAAAAATTTGAATTCAATTCTTCTAATCCCATATTTAATATTCTTTTTTCTGACCATGAAGCCATATGTTATGCATATATATTAAATATAATATATATGACATATTATTTTTGGATATATGTTATTGAATGTCTTTGTTGGGCTGAAAAGAAAACTTATAAATTTGAAACTTATCTAACATAAATGTTCTAATGGGAGAGGAAAAAAAAATAATTTCAAGAAGAAATCATTTTTAAAACTCCATACAGGGATATATCAGCTGAAAAGCACTGAATATTTTAGAAAATAATCAGGCTGTCTATTTGACATTTGAAGGAGACAAAAGGACTCAGACAGAGATAATACCTATATAGTGCCTGACCTGTATAAAATATACATAGCACCAAGGGACAAGCTCAAAGAAACAACAAAAGAATGGAGAAGTCAGGGAAACCAGACTAACAGTGGGAGTAAAAATAAATCTTTCTTTAAACCCAGTAAGAGAGAAGGATCTTAGTGGAAAAAAGATATTGCTTATGAAATGAATGTGGCCATAGCCACAGAACACTTGAGAGAACAAAAATCACAGGTTAACAAGTAAGAGTCACACATTTCAAGATTTTAGGCATTAACTCTGACTATAGGCATATTTCAATTACTGCAGAAAAGTATTACACCTCACAGAATTTTTTTAATAAACAGACCCCAGGAAATATTTTCCAAAGGTAATGCCGGGGTATTTATTGAAAGGAGGCTACAACTTTGTGATAAAAAGGGTCACTCTGGCTTTTGTGCAAGTTTAAGACTTGGGGGCAAGGCTGGAAAGGGTCAGATTTAAGCATAGAAAATTTTCCAAATTGGGGTGACAGTGACTGAAAGCCTGAGACATGCCTTGAGCAACAAAGAACTGTAAACTAGATTCACTGAGTCTCAGTAATTTCCCAGATGAAAATGATGAGAGATGGGAGAGAGGAAAAGATGATCTCTTAACTTGTGAAGTGTAGTCAAAGACTCTAAGAAATTCAGCATACAATTGCCAAGACGACTGGACAGAAAAGGTCTGGTTGAGATTATGATAATGATATTGACTGAGCCAAATAAATAAGTGCATACATAGCAGTCAGGGAGATTTTCCTTTAAGTTTCGGTATGCCATATAGCATGCACTTTGTAAGCCGACTGACCTGTGCTATGCCTATGCCTTCCAGTCGTGGAAGAGAATGAAACTAATTGCTCCCCACTGGTAGGAGACTTGGAGCCAGTACAAATCTTACTCTCCATGAAGCCTTTCTTTAATTTCCTAAATATCTCATCTCAATCTTCTTTTGAGGTTTATCACTGTAGGCTTTATGGATTAGCATAAAAAGAGACAAGATACTTAAAGACTGATAGGATGCCATAATATATACCAGAGAGCAGCAAACTGGAGCTTGTTGGTCGTATCTGGCCGACTATCTTGCTTTCATTTTAGCCTGTGAGCCAAGAATGGTTTGTAATGTTTTTTTTAATGGTTGAGAAAAATTTAAAAATCATATTTTGTGTCATGAATAAACTATATAAAATTTGATTTCATATCATAAATAAGGTTTTATTAGAACACATCCACATACATTTGTTTATGTATTGTCTGGCAGTTTTCATGCCAGGATGAGAATCATCGCAACAGAAACTCTGTGGCTTGCAGAGCCTCAAATATTTTCTGTCCGACCCTTTACAGAAAAGTTTGTTGTGTGCACAAAACAAATGTGTGTATTTTGAATGCCATTAATTTATTGGGCGGCACTCATTTCACAAGCAATGCCCCTTTTCTGTTGGATTCCTCTTTCTCTTTGTGATTTATGTTTTTCACTAAACTGCAAGTTTACCAGAAAGAAGGTCTGTGTCTACCACAGTTCTTTGCAGATGAGAATGACTTAATAAATCTTTATTACATTAATAACTATTTCAAATAATTTGATGTGATTTTCAGTAAGTTACAATTATATATCTAATTCTTGATAAAGTACAGCATTGGATAGGGTGAGGTGACATAAAATAAATGATGACATTGTCACTACCTTTGAGTGATTCATACTTTAATTTAAAAAAACAATGCAAATTCAAGGGTATCATCCACATAATAATACAGGACAGTATGTTATTTAAGTGTCAAAATACCTGTTAGTGACAAAGATTGCATTATAACAATAGTAAACATTAATCACTATAATAATATAATTCCTAAATGTTTGTTACATGCCAGCCACTTGGATAAATCCTAGATATGAATTATTTAATCTTTACAATAAACCCTTGTGATAAATACTATTTCATTCTGATTTTTTAAATGGCAAAGCTATATTTTAAGTCACATGGACTGAGCTGGATGTTGAACCCAAATAACACATTCTTATTTTTAAAACATACTTGACAAATATTAGCTATTTGATAAATATTAGTCAATTTGGAACCTGAAAATGTGCTAAGGGCACTAAAAGGTGAAGTATTAAATAAATATGGACTTCACAAATCAAGAGAAGTTCCTTGATTAAGAATGAGAATAATTTGCATATGTTAAAATACGGGAGAAAGCCACTTAGGGATAGGGAGAAAGGAGGTAGAGTTAGTCACCGCGTGACGACATCACAGTCAATGACGAACCACATCTATGACTTTGATCCCATGGATTATGGATTATAATAATGTATTTTTACTGTGCCTTTTTCATATTTAGATATGTTTAGATACACAAATACCATTATGTTGCAATTGACTACAATATTCAGAACAATAAAACGTTATACCACTTTGCAGCCTAGGAGCAATGGGATACACCACATAGTCTAGGTGTAAAGTGGATTACACCATCTAGGTTTGTGTAAGTACATTCTATTATTTTCACACAATGATGAAATCACCTAACAACACATTTCTTAGGTATCACCGTTGTTATGTGATGCATAACTATAATTAAACGAGCAAAAGAAGGCTTGTTATAAGGAGTGTGATTTGACTTTGTAATAACGACTCATATCATGATAGGATTTTACTTTAATTAACTGAGGAATTAAGGAATAAATTTGTATATATAATTTCCAAACTGAATATTGCCTTTTTGAGTTAACAAAGTTTCATTTACCAAATTTCTGTTTCAATGATTTTCTTTCAGAGGGGAGAGTATCTTACAAATTTTTCTCCTCCAGAAATTATACCAACTATGGAAAAAAAAAAAAAAAAAAGGAAACAGCTTTTTCTTATACTCTACTGTATTTCAAATAAAGGATGTAAAAGTAGATAGTAAGTGGCATACTGACATCATTAAAATTAGCAGCAGGAGCTGCAAAATGAATTAGTGCAGTCATGGGACTGCTCAAGCATTACAGAACTAGAGCATCCTTGGAAGAAAAAAAATACAGCATCCACCCCTCAACTCTAGATGAAGCCAGTGTGTTCAGCTTACCTTAGTCTTCCTTCATATTAAAAAGAAAACCTACAGAGCTACTTTCTACTTCAAGTCTTTATCTCATTAAGATTTACACTTCAAGGGACAAGGTGAAGAGAAAAGCAGTTATGATAATTACATCTTCTCACCCATGGTGTATTACTTATTTTTTATTTCAGTGGGCAATCTAATTCCACAATATAAAAAGAATTCATTTCTTACTTAGTGAGAGACAAGATAATATTCCTATATGTAAGGTGTTCACAATGGCGTGATGCAGAACCTATTGACAACAGAAGCAATAAAAGTGACTACCTTGCTGGTATGATTTTAGATAATCAGAAACACTGAAACTATCACATGCCAATAAGACAAGTATCCATAACTACATGAGAAATCAAGTCTACCCACTGCATGCCACTGTAATGTACAATACTATTGCATTATTTCTGATTGCTCTAGAGCTATTCTTATTTCTGTCTCACTAGTTAGATTGTGCCACGTTGAGAGTACAGAGTATATAACACAATATAAAATGCTTTCCATAGGTTATTTCACTTAATACTCAAACAATTTAAGAGGTAAATATTAGTAACCCAATTTTAAGGCATAAGACAACAAAGGCTCTGGGAGATTAAGGTACTTTCCATTATAAAACAGAAAATAAAAGGCTGAACCAGAACTGCTACCCAGATCTCACTCCATAGATCTCGAGTGCTTTATGTATTTGATGTTATAGATACACGTCTCCTACACACATCTACTTAAATCTAGCATAATATTTTTGCACGTTGTAAATGTTTTTTATTAAGTAGTTGAAATAAACAATACATTAGAAATTGATTTTCATCACCCATACTTTAGATAAATAAATATCCAAAACTCACTTCTACATGAACTAAGATCTTGAGAACACCAAAAAGAGAGGAGAGTAATTCTACAAGCTTCAGCTACTTTATAATATTTTACAAAGGCTATAGGAATGTGGCAATTCTTGCAAATGTTATGCTAATTGATTATCTATTGTGTCCTATTAAAATCTTGCCTTCTATGAAATTTTAGAGGTTTTGAGGTAGTCCAAAATTATTCTTTAAATTTTTATTTTTAAGCAAACTTATGTTCAGTTTAGCTCATGTAGCCATATTTGAGTGGTCATATATAACAAAAAATGCATGCAGATAGTTTCCTTGATAGCACAACAACTTTTTGCAGTATAATATTACAAATGTTATTTTAATCTTGTTCTCTGGCTGCTGATTTTTAACTAAGTCATTTCGTTAACTTTTTTTTTTCTTACTAAAATAATAATTTATTTTTTTCCTACAGGGAAAGCACACCAGAGAATATGTATGCAATGATGTTCTTTGTCATGATTTTATGCATCAGCAATATTTTTACATAATAGCATGTGTAATGTAGGATGTCCCCATCTATGCAATTTGCATTGTTTTTGCAATAAACTATGCCAGTTTGATCATTCCCAGTTTCCCTGAACTTTTAGTAAATATAGTTGGTCTGCAACAATTAGAGGTAAAGGATTGCTATAGGTTACTCCGCAATGCCCACACTCATTACCAGGTGTTATGTTCTAACTGAAAGTCATTGTCAGACCCAATTCTGCCATATCAAACATAAATTAGCAAACAGACACAAAAAATTCTCTCTCTCTCTCTCTTTTTTTTTTTTTTTTTTTTTTTTTTTTGCTAAGTCTTGAACTCTGTCCTTTTAGGCAGTCTGAAAAATTTCATGTGTCAAAAGTTTATTCTGAGACTGTTGAATACATCAAATATCCTTGTAAAAAAATTAATAAACAAAATGAAACTAATTAGCAACCAGTTAAGGAAGTGAAACCACCACCTTGGGAGTGTCTTAGAAGGAACTTAGAAGAAGGAAGTTGGAAGTAAGAGGCTTATAGCGGCTTGTGGGGCTTATGGTCTGGTTTCAAGTTTTTTTGAGGCAGCTCTCTCAAGGTATAGAACTGATTGCAGCTGGGCAAAGTTTGGTTTGTGACATAATAGTTGAGGACTGGTGGATACTGAGAAGTGAAGATCTTAGAGCAAAATTTGATAAGTAACTTGTTTGTTAAGTGATACTTTTGCTCAAATGAACAGATTGTCAGTAATAAATTGATTTGTAGGAATGTTTTGAAGCAACTATTAATGTTATTTATTGATTTATAGTCTTATGTTACCAGGGAAAGATTTCTGAGATTTTTGGCAACAAAAAGGGGGGGGGGGGGGTTAAGCCATGTTGCCATAGCTGCTGTCATAGATGTTGGCTAAGATCATCTTGATTCTCAAGACAAGTTAACACTGTTCTCCTGGATAGATCAACTAATCTTTTCATCAGAACTTTCTATGCAAACCTCCCCTAAGTGAAATGACACATCACTGAATGGAGATGTAAATTCAGGGTACCTCACAAAAGTTTACAGACTGCTGGACTATTTAAATCCATTTTTTTCTATTCATGGTTCAAACAGAAACAACAACCCTTAGTCCTTATTTCTAGTCAACTACATAATTTGAATGCCACTCAATTCAAGAAATATTACTTTTGCTGTCTCTCAAGCTAGTTTCTGTTTATCTGGTAATATGTTGAAAGACTTGCTGTAGCCACCTTGGGAATGCGTATTCCTAGTAAATACTTAAGTTCTTTCAAAAGATGAGTGAATGACTAATGTCAATTACTCATTTGTACAATCACTTCTAGAGTGTACTTAAAGTTCATTGATTCCCACATGTATTGATATCACTGAGAATTTAAAATTATTTACAGTAACTATAACATTTGCAACTGCATACAAGTGGTGAACCAAGGTGGATGACATTACTAAAATTAGAACTATATTAGTATTACTAATGAAATTAGTAATTAGTATTAGTACTAATAAGATTAATAAGTCCTGTAGGTGGGTATCTTGCTGATGATGAGTAAATAGAATAGTCCTTCAGCTATCTTACTATGCTATTTTTGCAAGGATACTTAAGAAAATAAACACCCTCAAACCACAAAAATTTACACATGACAATCATGTAATTTATTTCTGATTTACAATTTTTAAAAATTGTCAACATTTTATTACTAAAATTTTCAAATATACAAGCTAGGAATTGTATGCTCAGAACTTTAGATTTAACAATTAACATTTTATCATATTTTCCACATCTATCTATTTTTCTATTATCTATGTAATGATTTGCTGAACACTTTCAAAGTAAGTTTCAGAAATCATAACTCTTCATTCTTAAAATGTTAGCTGTGTATCTGAAAAGAATTAGGACCCTCTCTAATTTAATCACAGTTATTATCCCATCTAGAAAAATTGCCAATTCAGTTGTATCTAATACCCAAGTCACTTTCAAATTTCAAATTAATTTTAAATGTTTTAGTAATTGAAATCCATAATTTAAGCCTATTCAAACTTAATTGTTCTACAGCAACATCTCAAATTGATACATATGCATCTGAAATTGATACCTGTGATAATGCAGGTTGAATATTTCTAATCAAATATCAAAAATCTGAAATACTCAAAAATCCAAAACTTGTTTATACTAACATGATGTCCAAAGAAACTGCTCATTGGAGCATTCTGAATTTGGGATATTCAGATTTGGAATGTTCAACTGGTATGCAAATATTCTAAAATCTGAAGGAATTCAAAATCCAAAACACTTCTAGTCCCAAGCATTTCAGATAAGAGATACTTAGCCTACAGATGGTTCTGGATAGGAGTTGTAAAGAAAGAATTTTTGAAATATTAAATCTTTAAGAAAATGTACTTGAAAAGTTAAATCAATGGAACACTTGCATGATAATAAGTTATAATTTGTACTATAATTTGCATCATACTTCATGGATAATGGAATTTTGTGACGTTTTAATGTGCACTCCATTAGAGTGTGTTCTAGATTCTCATTTCAAAATATTTTGTATGCCCTCCCATATTCTAATCAATCAATATCATTTCTTTTTTAAGTGAATTAAAAGGAAATATCTCATTTTAGTCTATGTAATTTTGTTAATTTAAATTCAAGCTAACAGTCAGATGTCGTAGGTGTCATATTCTTTAGTAATTGACTTTTAGTCTTCTTAACTCTATCTGAAAGGTTCATGAGGAGTAATTAAGTCTTTCAATTAATTTTTCAAGAGTACCTTATGTAATGTTGTAGCAAAACCATATAAACGGGATAGACCCCATCCAAAATTTGCTTGTATTGTTGAGACCAATGGCCCCTGCCCTACTATCACACACACACACCGAGAGTATGAAAAGGTTTCTTACTCAAATAATGGGGCGTTTTGGAAAGTGCAGGGCATGTTTCAAAACTGGTCTGAATATGCATTGCCAGGAGATTGCCTGTCTTACTTGAGCTGCTATAACAAAATACCATAGACTGGTTGGTTATCAACAACAGATATTTATTTCACACAGTTCTAGAGGCTGGGAAGTACAAGATTAAAGAACCTGCAGATTTATTCACTGTCTGCTGAAGGTCCAATCTCTCTTAGATGGAGCCTTCTCACTGTGTTGCCATTTGGTGAAAAGAGCAATGTTTCTATGACCTCTTTTATCAGGGCACAGATACCATACATGAAGACTGTTCTCACAATCTAATCACCTTCCAAAGGTCTCAGTTCTTAACACCATTATCTTGGGGGTTAGGTTTCAATACATGCATTTTGAGTGGACAAAAACATTTAGACCACAGCACAGGTTAAGGTTTTTATGTTGTTTAGGAGGGAGATCAGGACTGAGCATTTGCACACATGGGCAGGGCCTTGTGTTGTTCGGACCTCCTGCCAGTGCCTTTGGCGTGGCATCCAGGCCTTCTTATTAGCATACTCAGATGGGAGATAGAAGGGAAAGAGGGAGAAGTAAGCCTTAAAAGCTATCAGCAGTCAAACATCAAAAGATAGAGTCAGGCACTGTATTACACGTAAGTGAATTAATTAAAGGAAGCTGATTTTTGTTATTTTCCTCTGCTGTTTGCATTGTTACACAAGGTTTCACAGCTCCTAGGGAGAGGGAATACTACTGGCTTAACATTTCCAAACTGATTTTTTAAATTTGCATCTTATATTAAAGAAAAAAGGCAAGCGGTTCTTTCAAGCATGCACATTCTTTATTTTCACAAGGGACATATGGTAAAGAAAAAAAAAAAAAAACTATCACTCTATTAGTATGTACTTGCTTGTATTAAAGTCCAGTAACTTTAACCTTAGTGATTTAAATAGTATGCTTTAATTCATATGAACCCTCCAAACTTGTGGAAAATGTATGTGTAAACCCAACTGTTAATCTCAATTAGCCTCCTTGTTATTATCATAAACATATGATATTTTCAAAGAAAAAAAGTGTTAATCTGTGGTGTGACTTGTGTTTGTAAGTTTCATTAGGCAATATGTCAAGGAGACAATGTTAAATTAAAGGGAAAAAAGATCACAGTCAATTAAGTTGATTGAGAAATAGTGGAATGTTATCATACTGAAATTGACATTATCTAACCCTGTTTGTTTACATCTAAGAGGCAATTCTAAGCAAATGTAATTCCTTTTCAAAGTGCACTGACATTTTTCAGACTCTCAGGAAGAAGTCAAACACTGTGCTACATACAGTAAGGGAGTGAGAGCACGCCATACAAATGTGAACCAAGAGCCATGCTCTTCGGAAGCTCATTGAAAAGTGAAAACAATATCTGGAAATATCCATTAGGCAGAAGCCTGGCTTGGAAGAGCTGAGCTGAAAGAACAAGAATAGTTTGGTTGACAGCTGGGGCAGAGGAGCAGATAGCCAAGTTCTTAGGCAAAGAACTCTTTGACTTTCCAGATAATTACACAAAAATAACTTTTCGTCAGGTATGTGCTCCACTTCCTCTCCATTTCATACCCTTATCCTCAGTATTTTATTGAAGTATTTCATTGGAAACTTGTTCCCGGCTAAAGAAACTAGTATAGTTTTACATAGCTACCTCATACTTTTTCAAGTAGGTTTTGCAGGTATATACACATGGAAATAATAGGAAACTGAGATTGCACCCAGAATGCATTCGGATTGTCCCTTTTTCATTGTTGTGTTTTTTAAAAACTATTCTTTAAAGAATACACACGGCTTCTAGTTTTCCATATTTGGTGCCAACAGGAAATTATTCTGATTTTATTAGCTGTGATAGTTGAAAAATTAGATAAAGCAAAAATATATGCATTATTTTAAAATGCTATACTATAGAAGGAAATTATCTATAGTCTAGTGGTTAACAGCATAACAATAAAGTTAGAATACTTGGATTCAAATCAATATCATATTACAGTAGAATTTGAATAACAGTTTCTGTCTCAGTTTCTTTGACTAAACACTGAGTTCATTAGAAACCATCTCATGAATTATTGAGAGCTAAGTGGGGTAAAAGTCATAACAATATTAGAAAATGACATGATGCCTGTCATTATTTTTATTATACTTGTTATTAATTTAGCATATTAGTGTAACAAACACTGTTTGCAGTAACATTCCTATAAATTGTCAATAAACTTTACCTTTCTTTTACCTTCATTGTCACCTATAATGCAGGACCCAAAGTTGTGCACAATTATGTTTTTTCAGGTTGTCATTACCTCTCAAGTGTCTGAATTTAGAACATTCTTGATTTCAGTAAAATGGTATTACCCTTTCTTTCAGAGATGGTACTTTCTGATTATCAATTCTTCTTTCTCTCTTATCCTGCACCCACAGCTGGGCTACAATTTTTGGCATCCTAAGCAGGCAGGTATCATAATGTGACTGACATAGCTTATGGGGCAGAAATAATGCACTCTACATTCAGAAAAGACCCTAAAGCCCTCCGACAGGTCAGCCTCTTGGCTTTTCCCACTCTGTTGGCTTCATGCAGAAGAGTAAGGCAACACTGGAATTCACATTTGCAATATGAAAATAACACAAGATGGAAGGAGTTAGGGTCTTTAAATCACATCTCCAAAGAAGACTGCCTACCTATCACAACCACTGTTTGGACTAAAACGATTGAAAAATGAACTTCACTTTTGTTTAGTAACTGTTATAGCAGCTGTTATTACCTGAATTAAAATATCTCTCAAGGTAGAAAAATCTATCATATGTGTACAACATTTTAAAGCCAGGAAAAATACAGAAAGTATCTATAAATTGACAAAGCTTATTTTAAAAAGCTTTTATGAACTGTTATCAGTAACATAATACAAATTGCTACCCCTTTTTCATACATTCAAACTTTATTTTTATCTAGCTGGTGACTGGAATTTTTCCTCTATTACTTCTTAAGAGTTACCAGAAGCTGACATGTAAGTGACACCTAAAGTAGAAACCACATGCTGTGAAGCATGAGTCTTTCATTAAGTTTTATCTGTGTAGGCAAAATGGATATATGAAAATTATATGGGGCTTAGAATTAGCTAGATCTAGGTTTAAATCCTAGTGCTAATATGTTTTTCTATGCACCGTTGGGCAAGTTACTTACTGAAACTCAAGTATTTAGTTTATCAAATGGGAATAATGATAGTAACTATGCTAAAATAATCATAGAATTTAATATATGCTTATATAATATATACTTCTATACTCATAAAATATAGTACAGAAAAAAAGGAAAGAATAAATATTCACTGAGTATACATCTCCCAGTTCACCCTACTTTCTTTTTATGTTCTGACTGAGAAACCCAGAGTCACCTTGACTGCTCTGTGACCTGGCCAGCTGCCTTGTTTTCCCCAGCAGGCTTGAGCTCTAGTTGGGACCTTGGACATTCCCAGGCACTGAAGAAGCTGCTTATGTTGCTTCTAGAAAACACGGAGGGATTAACCCTGTCACTAAACATGTAGAAACTAGCCCCAGTCCTGAGCCAAGTTCCTTAACCTCCCATATAAACTGCATAACCCAACCCCTTTATCGAGGACCTACCTAGGTAGAACAACTCTTTCTTCCCCTATCTGTCATGAGAACTGCTACAGCATTCTGGTTGTAAATTCCCCTTATAGTTGCTTTGGAGTGCTTCTTTCTTTGGAATTCCAACCATCTCCGTCTCTGGACATTTGGGGTTTACCTTTTTTGCAGGGATTCCCTTGCCCCCAATTTTAGGGGCAATGGATTTTACTAGTCAAAACACTGAGCCTGTCCTACATGTCAGGCACTCTGCTAAGTGTCTTTAGTATCCTTATCTCATTTGGCATCTTTTGAGACAGAGTCTCTGTCTGTCACCCAGACTAGAGTACAGCAGTGTGATCTCAGCTCAATGCAACATCCACTGCCTGAGTTCAAGCAATTCCCCTGCCTTGGCCTCCTGAGTAGCTAGGACTACAGGTGCCCACCACCATGCCAGGCTAATTTTTGTATTTTTTGTACAGACAGGGCTTCACCATGTTGGCCAGGCTGGTCTCGAACTCCTGGCCTCAAGTGATCTGCTCACCTCGGCCTCCCAAAGTGCTGGGATTACAGGCATGAGCCACCACGCCCAGCCCTTGGTACTCCTTATAAATGCCTACTAGTTTATTTTGATTTTCTTTATAAAAGCAGATTTTTTTCATATATTACAGAAAAAGCAAGTTTAATATAATAACTAAGACATAATGATTGTGGAAAAAGCTAAAGCTGAAGCATAAAGATCAGGATGGCTATGGCTGAAAAACAGGATGAACAGTAACTAACCTCTTCAGCCTCCAGGGCAGGCACAGATGGAAAATCCAAATTTCAGAAGTGGGACCACAAAGTGAAAGCTCAAGGAAAGATCTGAAAAGCTGTCATGGTTGTCCAACCCACCCCATTGAATAAGGCCCCTCTGTCTGGCCTATATCTACTTATCTCAAATGAGTTTTCATTGGCAAACACTAACTCAGAAACATACAGCAAAGAGAATTCTAGAAAAGCAGTTCCAACCAGTCAGCACTGGCCATGCTGAGGCCGAACTGACAGCAGACGATCCAGCATGCACAGTTACCATTGTCTCCATAATACAGACAAATAGGAGGAGGAGAAGCTACGGTAAAAGCAACAAATGTGTGTCTGGCATTAACTATGTTCCAGGCACACTTGATAAAGCAGTTTACATTTACTATCTCAATTAATTTTCACAAGTTCTCTTTCTGTTTTACATTTGAGGATTTAAAAAAGGTGAATGCATTAGAGCAATAACTTACTACTAAATGGAAGGGCCAAATCTGAAATCTTCAGATTTCAGAGCTTGTATTTCAAAAGATGAAACCAGTAATAAAATTCTTTTGTGTTTATTTGTGTGTGTGCGTGTGTGTGTGCGTGCGCGCGTATGAGTCTTTTGTTTTATATTGTTTTAGACTCAAGCGGTACATATACAGGTTGGTTATGTGGATACATTGTGTAATGATAAAGTGTGGGCTTCTAATGAAATAATCACCCAAATAGTATACACTGTACCCAACAGGTAAATTTTCAATCCTACCCCTTCCCACCCTCCCTTGCTTTAGGAGGAACCAGTGTCTATTATATCCTTCTTTATACTCACGTGTACCCATTGTTCAGCTCTTACTTGTAAGTGAGAACATGTGGTATTTGATTTTCTGAGTTACAGAAATAACATTATTATCTTTTTAATTGCAAAGTCCTGCATCTATGGTACAAAAGTTGGAGCTTTGTAAAAAAGAAGATATTTGTCAACATAAAGATAGGTGATACAACAATATACATTGCAATAATAATGTAAAATTACTTTATATGTTTAAATATATAGTGTATGTGAGAGTTGGAAAAATAAGTTTTTAACAAATGCAACTAAGACATATAACTAGAACTTAATAAAATTATTAAAGACTGAATTGTCCTCCTCTTTTCACTTATATGTTGAATCCCTGACCCCTAATGTGACTGTATTTGGAGATAAGGCCTCAAGAAGGTAAATAAGGTTAAATGAGGTAATAAAGGCAGGGCTTTAATTCACTATTACTGATGTCTTTAAAAGGAAGAGACAGCAGAGGTGTAAACACACAGAGAGTCATGTGAAGACACAGTAAGAAGATGCTCACCTGCAAGTGAAGGAGAGAGACTGTAGGAGAAACCGAGCTAGCCAACACCTTAATCTTGGACTTCTGGCATCCAGAACTGTGAGAAATACGTTCTGTTGTTTAAGTCACCCAGTCTGTGACGTTTTCTTATGGCAGCCCTAACTGACTAATACAAAACCTTTACCTAATGGAGTGGAAAAGAGGATGAATATGTATATGCTTTGATGTGATGGGAAGCACTTTTGATGTCACGTGAAAATGAACTTGTTTAAGATAGTATCTGTATTAGTCAATATTCCACTGTAGTTATTAGAAATCACTCTATGTAATTTAAGCAGAAAATGATTTAACAGGAAAATCAGTTCCTTACAATATGTTAGCAGAGGCAGAAGAAGACGACTCAAGTCTAGGCATCAATGAATGGTTTAAAAAAAAATGCAAGTGAATTCTGTTTCAAACCTAGTTAGAGTAATAGGCACTATATTTATATTTCAGCCCTGAAGCACTAATATGAAGATCATTCTACAAAAGAATGATTTTCAAGATACTGGACAGAAGGTGAAAGACGGTGATTCCTGAAAAATAAGAACAAACCAAATGAGCCCTATGATTGTCCCAACTTACTGCCTAGAGAGAGTTTTCAAGCCACTCTCTGGGGCAGGGAGAGATGAATCCCAGATTGGAAGAGACAGAGCTGAGAATGCAGGGAAATCAAGACAGCCATAGTTCATGAGAAAGAATAACACAGCAAAAATTGCTGCACAGAGAGAACACTGTGCAGATCTGTGAAATGTCACCACAGGTATTTCTCATAGCACTTGTCAGCCCCTTCATGTGAGAACACCACCCAAAGTTAAGCTAGAAAAAAATATATGAAAAGGTTAGAGGAAAATGTTAACTCAAAATTAAGAATACTAACAGTTCCCATCAGCCAGAGTGGAAAAACAATATAATGTATTGGGTATTGGGTAAAGCACTCAGAGGCTCTTACTGAAGTAGTGGGGAAAGATTGTACTAGGCCAAAAATGACTGATTCTAAATAACAAATACTAAAGGAATGATTCAAATGAAGAAAATATAAATACATACACAAATATCTAGCAACCAACAAGGTAAATTTCACCATGTAAATGCATCTGAATCAAAATTACCAGTATGCAAAGAATCAGGAAAATATGGCCCATCATATTTTCATCATGAGGAGAAATATCAATCCATCAAAAGGATAAAGGCATAGATGTTAGAATTATCAAAAAATTGCATTAAAAACTGCTGTAACTGTATTCCATGTGCTCTTACAGAAAGAAGACACACAGAATATATAGAAAGAAACCTAATAGAAATTTACCAATGACAATTACACTGTGAGATTAAAAAAATGGACTTGATTAACAGCTATGTAAACATAGCAGAAAAGAAGATTAATAAACTTGAAGATGTCACAGTGGAAATGAAGTAAAATGAGGCACACAGATGAAATAAATTTAAAAATTAACATATCATTGAGTTGCAGGACAACTTCAAGCAGTCTACTATAGATGTAATAAGAGTTTCTGAAAAGAGCTGGAGAGGGTCAGTAAAATTAGTAGAAGAAACAATGGCTAAAATTCTTGAAGTTTATGAAAACTAAAAAGATCCAAAAAGTTCAACAGACCTTAAGTGAATAAACATAAGGAAAATTATAGCAAGATATACCATATTTAATTATTAAAACAAAGGATAAAGGGAAAATCTTCAAAATTTCAAAAGAAAATCTCAGAAAAAAAGGCATAGTATATACATAGAAACAATGCCAATGATAACAGATTTCTTATCAAAAACAATGTGAGAAAACAGTGAAGCAACATTATTTAAGTACTGAAGAAAAAAAATCAATTTAGAATGCTATAGCTAGTGAAAGTATCTTTCAGAAAATAAGGAAAAAATAAATGCTTTTTAGTAGTTGAAAGAATCTATCATCAACAACTCCATAGTATAAAAAATGTAAAAGAAAATTGCTTGGTCAAAAGAAAAATAGTATTAGATGGAAATACAAATGAACATAGAAAATTATAAGCATGAAAAATGGAAACTATGAGGTTAAATATGGAAAATATTTTTTATTTAAATCTTTTCAAATGATAATTGAGTAAAAAATAATAAGCATACATTGGAAGTTTTATTATAAATTTATAATTAAAGATAAAACAACAGCAAAAGTGTTGTAGAAAGAAATGGAAATACGCTATTTTTAGGTTCTTAAATAATATGTATAATCATTTAATATCATATAACAGTATAATGTAATAAGTCAAGGATATATACAATAAAGTGTAAAGCAACCACTAAAGTAACAAAAGTTATATATAAGCCAAAAAATGAGATTAAATATATTCATAAGAAAATACTTAGGCAATCCAAAAGAAGTAAAAAATAGTGGAAAAAGAAACAAACACACAGTTGAGAGAAATAGAAAAGAAATAGGGAGACAATAGGATTAAATTGAACCGTATCAATATTTACACAAAATGTATATGGTTCAAATACACCATGTAAGAGATAGAGATTGTCAGATTGAATAAAAAGTGAAACATGTCTATATTCTGCCCACAAGAAATGCATTTAAAATGTAGAAACAAAAACTAGTTAGTTTATGTAAAATGATATAAAAATATAACTTGCTAGCAAACATAATCAAAGGAAAGCTGGATTGTTATATTGTTGTCAGAGAAATTAGATATCAGAGTAATTGTACATAATATTACTAGGAATAAAGAGGTAATTTTATAATGATAAAGAAATCATTTCTAAAGAAAGACTTAATAATCCTAAACATGTGTGCACCTATTAACAGAGTTTCAAAATCTTTTTCTTAAATGGCAAACTGATTTTTAAACTCATGTGGAAATATAAAGGAACTAGAATAATCAAAGTAACAAGACCCAATTTTTATTTTTATTTATTTATTTTTTTTTTGAGACAGGTTCTTGCCCTGTTGCACAGACTGGAATGCAGAAGCATGATTCAGGCTCACTGAAACTTTCACCTCCCATTTTCAAGCAATTCTCCTGACCCAGCTGCCTGAGTAGTTGGGACTAGAGGCACCCACCATCACACCCAACTAATTTTAGCATTTTTAATAGAGACAGGGTTTCGCCATGTTGGCCAGGCTGGTCTCAAACTCCTGAGCTCAAGCAATGCACATGCCTGAGCCTACCAAAGTGCTGGGATTATAGGTGTCAGCCACCGCACCCGGCCGCCATTCATTCTTGATAATAACATTTAGAAATGTAGAAATGAAAGGTAATTCACCTAACCTGATAAAGAGTATCTGTGAAATCCCTGCAGCTAAAATCATATTTAATGGTGAAAGATTGAATGTCGATCTTGTTGCCAAGATCAGCAACAAGACAAAAAGATATCTGCTCCTATTATTTCTATTCAACATATTTCTGGATGCTATAATTAATGCAAACAGGCAAGAAAGAGAAATAAAAAGCATGCAGATTAGACAGAAATAAGAAAAGGGCAAATTTTATTTGTCCTTACTCACAAATCAAATGATCTGCCTTGTAGATATCTCATAGAATCAGCCAAAAACCTACAACAATCATTAAGTGAGTTTAGTAGGTTTTTATTATACACTATCAATACATAAAGATTGGTTTTATTTACTAGCAATGGAACAATTATTGCTAACAATTATGAAATTAACAAATAATGCAATTTATAGTAGCATCAAAATTATGAAATATTTAAGGATAAAGCAGAGTGATCTGTAAGACTTGTATATAAAAACTACAAAATACAGCTAAGAGAAGTTTAAGAAATACTAAATAAATTGAGAGATACTTCATGAACAAGATGGAAGGACAACATTTTTAAAATGTCAGTTCTCCTGAAAATGATCTATAGGTGAAACCCAACCTTTATCAAAACCTCTTATAGCATGCTTCTTTATTTTTGGCAGAAAATGACAAACATATTATTAAATTCACATGGATATGTAAAAGACCTAGAATAGCCAAAATAATGTAGACAAAGAAAAAAAATCAGAGGCACAAACTACTCAATTTCAAAACATACTATAAAGCTATAATAATCAAGACAATGTTCCTTGGGCAAAAGTTCCTAATTCTGGGTTGTACAAAGATTTCACAAATAAGACACCAAGTGCAAAATTAATTTTAAAAAAGTAATTGATAAATTTACCTTTATTAAACATTTCTACTTTTTGAAAGTTTCTGTCAAAAAAGAAATACAATCCACAAAGTGCTGCCAAAGAGATCTAATAAAGTACATTATTCAGAATATGTAAGAACTCACTAAACTGAGTAAGAAAAGAGTTAAACTGAGCAAAAACTTGGCACAATACTCTTTCAAGTAAAACATGTGGATTGCATATAACTACATAAAAAGATGTGTAATATCATCAGTCATTGGAGAAATTAGAACGGATAGTATATTGAGAGCTCACTACAACTATTAGAATGGTTAAACAGTAATAGCTTAGCCAATAAAATAATAAAATGGTTGTAAGGATATGGAGTAACTGGAAGTCTCACAAATTGTTGGTATGAATGTAAAGTGGTACAATCACTTGGAAAACAGTTTAGAAGTTTCTTTAAAAATTAAACATACAACTATCTTACGATTCAGCCATTCAATTCCTAAGTATTTACTCAAGACAAATGATAGCAAAATAGTTATGTAAAGACTGTTACATAAATGCTCATAACAGCTTAGCAATTGCCACAAGTTGAAAATGATGCAACTGTTCATCAACAAGTGACTGGATAAGCAACCCATGGTATATCTGCAGTATGGTGTACAACATAGTGATAAAAAGGGATGAACTAATATCATGCAGTAACATAAAAGAATCTCAGAATAATTGTTTAAAAAGCCAGACAAAACATCACAAATTGTGTATTAATAATGTATTCCATTAGTATACATTTTAAGATAATGAAAATTTATCTATTATGGAAAGCAGATAAATAGTTGCCTGGGGATGGGAGGTGGACAATAGTGGAGAGTAGCAGAAGGGAGGGATTACAAAGCAGCAATGATAAACTTTTTAGGATTTATCATTAATGAGATAATAGATGTGCTCATTATCTTGGTTGTGATTATGGCTTCATGGAGATATGCATGTGGATACATATATATGTATCTCAAATTATACACTGTATTATACATATGTCAGTTACACTTTGGTAATTCTATTAAATTCAATAGAACCAATCCTGCCAATGAAGCATTATATCTACAACTATTAGTAAAATTAGGTATCAGAAAGTCACAGTCCATGTAACAGTTTCTAGGAAAGTACCGTTCTTACCTGACTTCAGAAATCAGAACGTCTCTGACAAAGTGGATGGCTCTAGGAACACACCTAGTACAAACACAATCAGCAATGAACTATCTTCTCCACTACCTCTCTGATCTCTTAACTCGGTTCTAATGGCCTTGAACAAATGTATCTAACTGGAAGAGCTAATTGATATTCACAGTCCTAGCTGCAAACCACCATAAGGGATGTGATTTTTAACTTTCCACTTGCAGTACACAATAAACACATACACAAGAGTTTGAAGTGCATATTGAAGAAGCCAATCTAATATGTGATATAGCATCCAGCAGCGTTATTTGAATGTCTTTGTTTCTCTTTTTCTTCTTTTGGTCTCAGCCTTATAGTATGAAACTTTAAGTTATCTCACAGATACTTCATTTTTCTTTTTATCCCCGTTGTTTTGTTTGTTTGTTTTTGTTTTGGATAGATGGCATTTTTGTGTCTTCAGATTGGCTATTTTTTTTTCTCTGCAGTATCTAATCTACATTGAATCCCACCCCCCAGTATACTTTTTTTCACCTCAAACATGTACTTTTCCCTGTAGAAGTTTGATTTGGGTCTTTTATGAAATCTTTCATGTTCAGTATAAACTCTAGCTTTTTTTTAACATAAGGAATATGACAAAAACTGCTTAAATGTCTTTGTCTACTAATCCCATCATCTATGCCATTTGGGGCCTGTTTTAATTGATTATTGCCCTTATTATGAGACATATCTTCCTGTTTCTTTGTATACCTGATAAATGTTTTACCTTGTTGGGTGCTGAATATATTTTTATTTTTAAACATAATTGTGCTTTATTCTATGATATGATTTGGTCCTTTATCCCCACCCAAATCTCATCTCAAATTGTAATCCCCACATATCAAGGGAGGGACCTGGTGGGAGGTGATTGGATCATTAGGTGGCTTCCCTCATATTGTTCTCATGATAGTAAGGGAGTTCTCATGCAATCTGATGGTTTTAAAAGTGGCAGTTTTCCCTGTGAAGAAGGTGTTTGCTTTTCCTACACCTTCTGCCATAAAAGTAAGTTTCCTGAGGTCTTCCCAGCCATGTGGAACTGTGAGTCAATTAAACCTCTTTTATTTTTAAATTACCCAGTCTCAGGTAGTATTTTTATAGCAGCGTGAAAACTAATATAATACATTCTGGAAAATTGTTAATTATGAACAATGTTATCCTTTTGGCCCCAAATATTAACTTTTCTTAGGTAGAACCAGGCAGAATTTAGTCTAGGTCTAATTATTCCTTCATCCCTCTCACTCCTACTGAGGCAAAACCTTTCTCAGAATTCTATCCAATACTCCACACATTATAAAGTCTTCCATTCTGACTAATGGAAAAATGAAATATTTCTAGCCCTATATAAATTTAGGGATTATTTCTTCTCTCCTGTTGGTTCTTTCCCATCCTGTAGTAGCCTCCTCATATGCATGCACTGATCAATGTTTGGTTGGAGCCTGGAGGAGACCCACTGAAGATCTTCAGTGTACCCTGTAAACTCTAATCACCTTGACCTTCCAGACTCCGTCTCCTTGATTCAGGCTGATAGTTAAACTCTGTCTGGGTTTCTTGTGTTTGGGCAGCAGTATGGAAATTCTTTCAAGACAGTGAGCTGGGGAAATTGAAGAACTCATATTATCTGTTTTCTGTCTCTCAGGATTAACTACCCTTTGTAGCTTGATCTCTTAAAGATTGTTTTTATATATATTTGGTACAGTTTTTAATTTGTTTCAAGCAGGAGGTTAAATTGGTCTAGTTATACTGTCTTGGCTAGAAGTAAAAATGTCAAAGGCATTTTTTCATCTTATATACAATTTAAATAATTTATTCAACAAGATATATATAGCCAAGAGGGACAGAGCAAGACAAAATGAATCTGAACACATGGACTTATTCTATTTTTACCAATTAGAGGTTGTGGTCAAAGGCAAGTCATTTCATCTTTCTAAGCTTCAGCATTCTCCTCTGTGGAATTAAGGTGTTAATACCTGCCTTCTCTGCTTACGGTGTTATTGTGAGGCTTTAGCATGATTGACATATTTCAAAGAACATATTTAAATAATTCACCAATGAGAAGCATTTTTATAGCCAAGCGGATAAATATTGAAATGCATATTGAAAAGGAAATGAGCTTTGGCTTCAGGGTTACGGGCTCAAAAACTGTTTCTGCTATTTGTTAAGTATACGGTTAGTTGATGAAGCTTTCTGAATCTCAATTTACTCTTCTTTAAAATGAAAGTAACTGTACTTGTATTGAAGGCTTGTTTTAGACAATGTGAAAGAAAAATATATATAAGATTTCTAGGAAAGTAAACATAGTAGAACATCAATGTGTGCTAACTCTTAGATTACGTTATGAGAAGCAAAAGACAGTAAAGGAAGCAGACTGTGGGTAAAGACAGCTCTTCACACACCTGTTACATATTTGTATTGTCTGGACTGTTTCCAGAAAAGTGGGTATTAGAGCCACCACCAATCTACATAGCAATTTTGTATGAGTTATAAACAGAAGTCTCCTGTATGTGGACAAATGAGAAAAAGATGCCCCTTGCTTCAGGTGATACAGCCTTGTAGTGGTGAACATGGATTAATGAGCAAAGAGTAAGGTGGATTTTCGCCTCTCACTCCTAGGGATAGGCTTCTCTCTACAGTGCACAAACTGTGCAGCCTCATATGGAGGTGCTAGTAGGAACAGTACCCAGTGCATATTCTCAATACGCTCTCAGCTGCATAGCTTCTTGCTCAGAACCTGGGGCATCTGACAAAAATAAATAATCTGAGAATAAGCTGGAGTTGACAACATGGTCCTGAGATATTTAGAAATGTACTTGCCCTGAATCCCAAGAAGTTATGTCGGAGAGTGTAGTATTTGGGAGAAATTGGCAGTAGAAAATATTACTATGTGATCTATCCTACTATGAGTCAAATAATGCAGGAATTCTTGTAAATATTGAGAATATAAAATAGGCATCTTGTTTTTCTAAAAATACATATAGAAAGGTACCAAAGCCTCTTTTAGACTGTATTTTCCTTTTACTCAAAGAGATTTTTTTTTTTAAAAGATTGTGTGATTCATTTGAACTAAATTTCTTACTTTCAGGTTGTACCAAAATATAATGCTAAATATTGTATTTGGATTAAAATGTCAAGTAATTAAAACTCATGTTGAAGCTTATCTGTGAAAATCCTGTTTATTTGAAAGGAATAAGTGAGAAGACAGCAGTGGCATTCCACCAAGACAGATTTCTTAAGGTTGCCAGTATTCCAATCAAGAAAAATATTATTTATGAAAAAGTAACAACAGCCAACAAAGTCATAAATATTTCAGTGAGGTAAGGATGCAACACTATGAATGAATATTCTGTAGCAATTTCAAAAATATTCAAAATATTTACATTATATTTGTACCTTCCTTTATTCATTTACTATATTCATATCTATATACTTACTGAAAATTAATCAAGTCATCCTTCAACTTACTGAATCATTTCCTTACTCAACTTTATAGCAAAAATACTCAAAAGTCTTGTATATATTGACAATAGGCAAAATAGGCAAATCCTTTTATTTTTTTTTCCTCAGCCCACATCATTTGATGTTCTCAGTCACTCATTGGAACGAGTTTTGTTAATTTTCAAGATAATCTAGATCCTTCTAGTTTCAATAGTCTCTTTTCTACATTTCATTCAAATTCTCAACAGTATTTAAAGCAGTTTACCACATATTCCTTTATGAAACTTTTAAGGAAAAGAAGCACTCTTCTAGATTTATTTTTCATTATTTTGAAACAAGACTTTCTATTCTCCTGATTTCCTTTATTGGTTTCTTATGGCAAAGCACCCCAGAATTTCTGATCTTCCTTTCAAAACATAGTTTTTGCTTATAGTTAGTTGCCTACCACTGGAGATGGAGACTACACTTCCTACTTCAACTCCAGGTATGGCTGTGCCATTAGTTCTCACCCAAGGAATGTGAGAGAAACTGATTTGCCTCACTTTCAGGTCATATGTATGTATGCTATGATCCATGCTTTCCTTTCTATTCTGATGACACAACCCCAGAGAAGCTGAATCTATAAGCTAGAAGGAACCTTAGTCTTTGAATCATTAAATGAAGGAAAGCCTTTTATACATAAATAAAAGCCTTTTATATATAATCAGGAACTCTGGTCTTAAACTATTATGTGAAAGACTTTTGAACTCTTATTATGTGATTGTCTTTTGTATTTTGGCCTCTATTTTGCCAACAGCTGTTACTACTCTAAGAAAAATAGTGCTATAATAATATAAGCTTATTTGAGATGCATAGCACAAATGGAAAGATTGGTCTTACCCGGGACAAGGACACTTCTATTACACAAGAAGAGAGGATTATAATACATAAAAATGTGGAATAAGATTGTTGGCTTTGATTATCAGAGGTGTAGATGAATCTCAGCTGATTCACCATTTTTGCTAGGAACTACGAAGCAAAGCAACCAGAGAGTGGGAGGCCAGGAGAGTCAGACATGTTCATATAAGCAAACGATGTGACGCAGTTATCTCAGAGAATGAGAAAGCACAGGAGAATTGTCTGGCAGTATTGAAACACAATTTGAAATTAATAGATTCTACTAAATTTCTTAAAAAAACTATTCAGCTATCCAGTTGGATTTGTCCAGAAATAGAGTTTAACAGGTGAATCGGACGAAGGGACAGAGGAGCAAAGGACTATTGAAGATTATTTGCATGGAAAGAACTACAGCATCTAAACTGAGTTGTAAAGGTAGTGAGGACATAGAAAGAGTTCTGAATAGCTACAGAGACATAGGATCAGAGGAACCTGAGATTTTTTTTATTGTTGTTGTTTTTATGGGTGCCAAAAGAATGGTAGGATTAAAGTATTTGGATAAGTAGATGGAATGATAGAAGTTAGTGGTCAAAACCTGAGAGAAAAATGGATACTGCAATCTAGTAACATGTATTTAGAAATTTTAGTTGAAAAGTTTTAGTGAAACAGGAAAAATAATTTTCAGCTATTATCAGGAAAGTATAACAATATTCTGTCCATGTATGACTCCCTTCATCAGCTGGTCTTTGCCTTGCCTCCAAAGAGCCTTCTCCAAACAGCACAATAGACCTGCACAACACAGTATTGTGTAATTCTTCATAAAAAAATGAGCGTTAAAGTTTGGAATCTTTACTTGGTTTGCTCACTTTCTAGCTGAGTGAAGGTTGCTGAAATTTTCCAGGTTACAATTTCCTCAGCTCTACTGTTGAAATAATGGCAAATATCTCAAAGGATAAGTATACAGATGAAGGCATGTTTAAGAGTACTCAGAAGTCGCTAAAATATACGATCTAAAAAATAAAGTGTTAGAGGATGCGTCATTATAAAATTATTATTTTATTAATTATTATAATTCAAGAAGTAGAATTAAAGAGCAAGGATTAAAGGCTACAAGAAGGTAAATATCAACTCAGTCTACGGAAGAGTTCTTAAACAACTAGAACTATCCTCACTGAAAAGTTAGACCAATGTAATCTTTCTCCAGGCTATGGACCCATAGGAAAGAAAAAGAAAGGAAGTGGAATTTTATCTTACCTTCTCAAGGGGACAACAAGAACTTGGTTTCCTAGATAACTCAGTTTCCTTTTCCTCAATCTATTGTTAAAAGATTTTTTTCCTTTTAATTCTGAAATTGATGAGAAGTTAAGGTGCTAAATTTTATCTTTGAAGTGGTAAATTACTAATGGAGGTGGCCATGTGAATGCCAGAGGGTTAAATAATTAGAGGTACCATAGCAGCCTAAATTTAGCCCAGAAGGAGTTGACACTAAAAGCAGCGTGTGGGGATTCAGACAATGAGCATTTTGGTGATTAAAAATAAAAAAATTGTACTATCAAGGGTCACTCCTTGAGTTTCTTAGACTGTGTTAGCCATAGGGTTCTTGTGTCATCTCAAGAGAAGAAAAAAATATTTTGAAATTTGATGTCTCAATAGCTATGATATACAGGAGATGGGCTACATTAAATATTCATTATAACATTAATAATATATTATCTGATTCATGATATAAAACAATGAATATTCTTTCAAGCTAATTAAGTTTTCATCACTGAGAGTGGAATCCTATCTTGTTTTCTAGAGGCTTGGCAGCATTTGTCTGGCTTGCCAAAGAGAGAGGGAGGAGATATCTGTCTTGTAGTCATGCTTGGGGTAAAAATTCTCCAAATTCCTTTCTAAAATGAAGCTTCCATGATTCTAAAATCATAAACCTTTCTACATTATAAACTCATCTTTAAAACATCATATTCACAGTAGTATGAAACAGATCAAGAATTAAATATACCCCAACTACTAGAATGGGAATGCTATATTATTGTTTGCCATTATAGTCTATGAGACCAAAAATAATTTTGGTAACCAAAAGGAGAATTATTTATATGTATCCAGGCAGGGTAATCTGTCAGTTTTCTGAGAGACTTTATCAAAAATAGGTAGAGTTTGAGTGTCCATGCTATCTCATTAATAAAGGAAATAATGCCTCAATCAGAATTATAGAGCATGAGATAAATAGCCACTTCATCCTCTAAACACAAAGAACCAGAAGCAATGCTAATATTGGGATTCCCAAGCATCAACTTCATCCACAGAGGTGAATTATTGTTTAGTTTTAATTTAAATATAATGTCTCTGTGTACTGCTTCTAGATGGTAATAAGCTAGACAATTAATTCTATGTGTGCCATACCTACACAGGAGAGTGTGTACCAGCATCTTTGTGTATAACCAACACTGTAGAGAGGAGAGAAAACATTGCAAACACATTTATTAAGTACCTGTAGTTTATTAGGTATCATATTAGGTTCTGAGAATATAGTTAATAATTATGTTAACTATAATTATTCCAGAATTCCACAAGCCAACAGGGATGTGAATAAAATTTATCATTAAAATCTTGCATCACAATAATGACTGCAGGCCTATGTGTTTCTAAAACAGAAAGAATTAAATATCATACAATAGAGCAGAGAGTGAGTTGGGTAAGGATTCATAGCAAAAGGTAGTACTTGACACATGAATCTTTAAATAAGATACAGCAGGTAGAGAAAGAAATGTAGAAAGGACATTTCTAGAGAGGGAAAACCATGAGCAAAGGCATGAACATGAGACTTGTCAGGGAAATGATACTAAGGAATTATTTCTTCTTTTGTTCTAACAGCTATATATAAAGGAGACATTCTTATTTTTTTTCTTTTTTATTATACTTTAAGTTCTAGGGTACATGTGCACAATGTGCAGGTTTGTTACATATGTATACATATGCCACGTTGGTGTGCTGGACCCATTAACTCGTCATTTACATTAGGTATATCTCCTAATGCTATCCCTCCCCACTCTCCCCACCCCACAACAGGACCCAGTGTGTGATGTTCCCCTCCCTGTGTCCAAGTGTTCTCATTGTTCAGTTCCCACTTATGAGTGAGAACATGCAGTGTTTTGTTTTCTGTTCTTGCGATACTTTGCTGAGAATGATGGTTTCCAGCTTCATCCATGTGCCTATAAAGGACATGAACTCATTCTTTTTTATAGCTGCATAGTATTCCATTTTTATGGCTGCATAGTATTCTAAGAATATGTGCCACATTTTCTTAATCCAGTCTACCATTGATGGACATTTGGGTTGGTTCCAAGTCTTTGCTATTGTGAATAGTGCCACAATAAACATATGTGGGTATGTGTCTTTATGCCAGCATGCTTTATAATCCTTTGGGTATACACCAAGTAATGGGATGGCTAGGTCAAATGGTATTTCTAGTTCTAGATCCTTGAGGAATCGCCACACTGTTTTCCACAATGGCTGAACTAGTTTACACTCCCACCAACAGTGTAAAAATGTTCCTATTTCTCCACATCCTCTCCAGCACCTGTTGTTTCCTGACTTTTTAATGATCACCATTCTAACTGGTATGAGATGGTATCTCATTGTGGTTTTGATTTGCATTTGTCTGATGGCTAGTGATGATGAGCATTTTTTCACATGTCTGTTGACTGCTTAAATTTCTTATTTTGAGAAGTGTCCGTTCATATCCTTTGCCCCCTTTTTGATGGGGTGGTTTTTTTCTTGTAAATTTGTTTGAGTTCTTTGTAGGTTCTGGATATTAGCCCTTTGTCAGATGAGTAGATTGCAAAAATTTTCTCCCATTCTGTAGGTTGCCTGTTCACTCTGATGTAGTTTCTTTTGCTGTGCAGAAGCCCTTTAGTTTAATTAGATCCCATTTGTCAATTTTTGCTTTTGTTGCCGTTGCTTTTGGTGTTTTAAACAATGAAGTCCTTGCCCATGCTTATGCCTTGAATGGTATTGCCTAGGTTTTCTTATATACAACCTCCTCTGCCTAACTAGAATCTGGCCCAGTGACTAGATTAAAATTATGCTATTACAATATAGCAGATTGATCATTACCTATACTACTAGGAGGTATTCCCTGCTAGGAATCTATTCCTAATAACCCAGCAGGATATACTTCTCACACCTGAATGGTATACCTGTCTGAAAAATCATCTTTATGTAACCTGACAGAACATTCTCCTCATGTGAGTATATTCTGGATTGAAAATGACAGCTTGCTTTCTAAAATCCCCTCTTTGCTATATTTCTACAATTCACAGAAGACTCATTTATTTATTATTTCATTTGTTTTACATGCTATTGTTTTTCATACCTACATTCATTGGCTTTTATTCTAGTTCTATCCCACAACAACTCCATCTGGGACATCGAGTGATAAAATGTTGATGCTAATGGATTTTGGAGGAAAAAAATCCTTCAGTTTGTATTTGTAATACTGAAAAAGATGGACTCACTTTTGTTCTACTTTCCAGAAGATGACAAAGACGTGCATATCAGCTGAGTCTTCCAAACTGCAAATCAAGTCTCCAAAAAAATGAACATTTTTGTTAAACCACATAGGTGCCTTCCTAGTTTTGAAACAACCAGCTTGGTGGAATATGTTGGTTGTAATAATAAAAACAGAAAGGTCAAATAAACAAGAAACACATATTCAAGTATACTCTCAGCAAAATTAAGTACAAATTTCTACGTGTTTCATAGTTTCTATTTCATGACCACACTTTCTACGCATTCCTTTATTTCCTCTTTCACTACAGCAAGTTTTTCTATTTTGCAATGCATCCTGTAATTCCCTACAGATCAATCTTTCTAAAACATTTTTACTTGCAGAAGCAAAAAAAAGACACTTGACTCACCTGCTTACAAGATAAATTCCAAGCTCCTTAAGCTGCCCAATTTAACTAGCCCCACCCTTACAGAGCTAAGCCTATTCTTCTGCTACATCAAATCCCTACTCAAGTTTAGTAGATCTCTTCCTTGTTTCACTTTGCCACATGTATGTCTTTGTTAAAGAGTTGTTCTCCCTGCTATCTGCCTGCCTATCTCATTTCCCATCAAGACCATTTCAAATCTCACTCCAACCCCTTTCCTAAATTGCAGTTATTTTACTGGGATAAACCTCTGTGACAATCATAAATGATTTCAAATTACAAGATAGCATGAAAAGCATAATAGTAACCTAGCTTCTTAAGAGACCTAAATATCATAAGTGAAAGGCAAGTTTACTTGCTTTTTACAGACTTCTCTTTCTATTCAGGAAAGAGACTTTATCAAAGGTTTATTACATTGTTGGTTGGTTGGCTGGTTTTGTCCCACACGGAAAGTTAAGATCAACAGTTCCCTGAGGATAGAGAGTAGGCATTTTATGTTTTTTTCATGTACTCTAGTAGAGTACCTGGCACATAGTACATATCAAATGTGCATCTGCTGAATCAATGAATGTTCACTTCCATAGAATTTTACAGGGATCATTGTATAAGGATCACACTTATTTACAAACTTCCTTTGAAAGCTAGTTGTTAGTGTATGATCTTAGAAAAATGAAGTCATGTTTTGTCAGACACACAACATAAAATATGCTATGAATTCTTACCAAAAAAAATTAAGAAAAATACAAGAGACATAAACTCTCCCTATGGCCTAAGTATAGGCATTTGATGAGGTTTGATAGATTTGAATAAATAAATTGTGTTACCTCCAGATTTTACATTCAACAAACATTTTTTGATTCTTGTCACTGTGTTGGATTTAGGAAATATGAAGACTTAAAAAATTCCATTTCATCAAAAACTCTAAATAGAAGAAAATGACAAATCAATGTACAATTGTTTACAATGTGATCTGAATTGTGATGCAGATTTTATGTACACATGCTGTGAGAGTGTGTATCTCATACTGGATTACACAGGAAGTTTTTCAGAACCGGTCATATAGAAATTGGGTTTTAAATAACTCATAAATACTAACTTTATTTAAATGAAACAAATGAACAGCAGCTGTGTTAGTGAGAAGTTGAAACAAGGAAGTGCATGCCAGTGAAAACATTCCCTATAAAAGCACGGCAGCCTAGACATGCTCAAGTAATTACAAATATCTTAGTATGATCAGATATGCCTATATTGGGTTATGCAGTGAGAGTAGGAGGGTGGGTAGAAGACAGATCATCTACACTTCTTAGATTTTATCCTGTAATCAAAGGAGATGCCATTCTGTGTTTCTAGGCACCAAAGTGAAACAATCCAATTTATGCTTAAGACCACTGCCAACAAAGTTTTGAACAGATTGCAGAAAACAAGACTGGAGGAAAGCAGCAGAAATGTTTTGAGGTTTTGTCAGTAATCTTGGTGATAAATCAAATAAACCTGAACTAAGGTAGTGACAGTAAGGATTTTTTTCAAAAAAAAAAAAAAAAAAGATAAGTTATATATTTAGTGATAGACATAGCATTGGGCTAAGAGATAGAAAGGAATTAAAGATGATGTTTAACTTTCTGACTTGGCAGACCTTCTAAGTTGTTGAAATATCCATTTAGAAAGAAATGCAGAGAGGTAGATCTGAGGGATTATAAATTCCTGTATTTTGAATAAACAGAATACCTTTTGTCACAGCAATCATAAATAATAGAAAGTGCAGTTTTCCATTTGATAATTCTTATAATAGTGTATAATCCCCTGGAAGGATAGGCATTAATTAGTATTGTTTAACATCATTTAAGGCTGCATACAAACTAATATTTTACAGAATTTTAAAATAGAAATCAAAATCTTTATTTAATTGCACCAAACATCAATAGTTATCTTTTTCTTTTCTCTTTCTTGTTTCATTGATAGAAACCTTTATTACCACTGTTTTTTTTGGCAACAACTCAGCAGTCTCCTTTCAGGAGATTACTATTTATTAATTCAATACCTGCCTATTCAAGCAGGGAGATGGAAGAAGGGAGGGGAAGGAATTTAAAGGAAAAGGGATCCCTTCATTTAGCCTATTTTATTTATTTATTCACATTATTGTTGTTCTTTATAGATTGTCTTATACTGACTTGAATGTCTGCAGTTCCATTGCCTTTAAAGATCTTGCTTTCTTCCTATCTATCTTAAGGTCACCCCTGGAGAGAAAATGGCAATGTATACCTTGTGTATATAACTTTGCCAGTGACCATTTTTTGTGCCATGTGCAAAATAGAGCATTACTCTCAGTTCACCCCTCTACTACACAGTAAGTTTCTGCTTCAATGTAAAAAATTCCATTAACTTATATGAACAGTATAGTAGCTTCCTTGTAACTATTATAGAATTTTGACTTTTAAAAATTAATTTTTAGTTGGCTAGTAAAAGTTACATATTTATGGTGTACAGCATGATGTTTGGATATATGTATACATCGTGGAATGGCCAACACGTACTTGTACTTTTTTTTTTTTATGGTGAGAACAGTTAGAATTTACTCTCTTAGCAATTTTCAAGTATAGAATATATTGTTACTAACTGTAGTTAACATGATATAACATAACTCTCTTGACCTTCTCCTAGGTGAAATTTTGTGCCCTTGGACAAGAATGAACTTTTATACAAAGTGTTTTAAAACAGAAAAATTACTTTATGTGCCATTATAACAATTATATATGCTTACTTTAACTCTAGCAATAAAAAATAAAGAAATTTAAAACAACATAAAATCCTATCTCTCTTCGATAATCTATGTGAAAACATTTGTTGAATGACCTTCCAGAATTTTATGTATATGGGAGGGAGAAATACTGATAATGTTATATTCATGAAGCTAGAATGTACTTCCAATTGCATAATGATTTTTTATTAAACAAAGCATTTTATCTATTTTTCCATGGGTATAGAATACCTTCTTGTTTGAATATTCCATAATTTTATTTTACAACTACCTGTTAGTAAATTTGAAGGAACTTCCTTTTTATGTGAATATAAAAAGTGCTTCAGTATGAATCACTGTTACTTCTTTATCTCCTTAATGAGAAAATAAATTTTATACATATAGACCAACATGCAAAGCAGAAAAACAACATTAATCTGCACTTTCACCAACAACACATTGAACTACCTCTTTCCCTATATCCTTATGCTAATGCCTCTTTTTCTTATCTTTGCCAATCTTTTAGACAACACTCATTAGTTTGCATAAATGTTAATTTGGAGAACAAATTCTTTGGTTACCCTCTATCAAATAACAACCCCACTCTGCAGTCATACTTTGCCTCCCTCATCCTTGTCTCATATCATTGAAACAATGTTAGCACACCTAACATGCTATATATTTATTTGTTATTTATTGTCTCTCTTCCCCTACCAGAATTTAAGCTCTATAAGAGTTTGGATCTTGTTTTTTTTTTTTTTTTTTTTTTTTTTTTTTTTTTTTTTTTTTCTGTCTCTAGCAAATCAAGTAGGTTTTGTCATGTAGTAGATATATAAGAAATAAAATGTGAAATGAATATAGAGTGAATCAAAATTTTTTTTTCCTTTAAGAAAACTTATTTTATGTGTGATTCCTCTTTTCCAAACTTTACTACATACTAAATTTTATATTCATTTATATTTATTCACTGATTCTTTACTGTGATCCATAAGTTAATGTGACTTTTTAAAGTTTTACTTATTTATTTAATGTGTGTGTGTGTGTGTGTGTGTGTGTGTGTGTATGTATGTATGTATGTATGTATTTGAGATAGGGGCTCACTCTGTCACTGAGGCTGGAGTGCAGTGACATGATCATGGCTCACTGCGGCCTCAAACTTCTATGCTGAAGGTATCCTCACACCTCACAGCATCCTGAGTAGCTGGGGACTACAGGCATGTGCCACCATGCCTGACTAGTTTTTGTATTTTTTGTAGAGATGGGGTCTCACTTTGTTGCCCAGGCTGATCTCAAATTCCTGGGCTCAAGCAATCCACCAGCTTCAGCCTCCCAATGTGCTTTAATTATGAGCATGAGCCATATACTATACACATAACTATACATAGCCTAATGTGCCCATTTTTTCCATCAGTTTTATACACTTATTTTTTACTATAGTTTCTGAATACATGTGAAATTCTGAAAGAACATGTTCCAGCCCAACTTTGTTAAGATGTTGCTTACAACCTCTTGATTATATATTCTTGTGGCTGATTTTTTGAACCACTTAATCGAGTTTCAAATAATCCTATTAGAGTTGTATTTGGAATTGCATTGTTGCATTGGGTGTAGAGATGTATTTAGAGAAATTTGGCATATTATTTTGTCTTCCTCTTTAAAATGTATGTCTATATTGTCAAAACTTCTTTTGTGTTTTATAGAGAAAGTTATAGTTTTCTTTAGGTAAGGTTTGAATATTTCCTGTAAGTCTGTATATAGATATAATATGCTTTTGTTGCCATTGTGAATGGGCTATTTTTCCATTATACGTCTAGCTTGTTTTTGGATTGCCTTTTGAAAGACTTCTTTACAAGCTCTCAAAAACACTTCATTATAATGCCATAAAGCACAGTGAGAATAAACTAAAGCTCTAGCTATAAAATAGTTTTGATAAAATATGGATTAATAGCCTAAGAAATAGCAAAGTCAACTTGCATTTACCTTGAGGCTAAAAATTGATCTAATTTTTCTTAAAAAATACACATACTCATAATTTGAGAGATGAATTCCATAGACCTTTGCACTTAAGAAATATTTTACAAGTGTGATTGAGTCATCTTTTCAAGTTTTTAAATAGTGATTCTTCCTATGTAAAATAAATGTTCTATTTTCTCTACATGTTTAAATAATTTTGAACTAAAATCCCAGGAGTAGACAACAAATGCACTTGGTAAATCAACACATTTACTTTCTAAAATGCAACTGAAAATCAGATATGTCTGGATGAGAGGAAAATTAGATACTCATAGAGGGATCTGTAAGGTTTGTTTTGTTTGTTTGTTTGTTGTTTGTTCATTTTACATAAATGTGGTGCTAGGCTTTATATAGTCATTCAAAGTTGCATAAGCTTAGCCATTATGGGAAAATGAGAAAACTTAAAATGAGTAAAATTTTCCAAAGGTGTTTCTAAGTCATACTATTGTTGCTGGGATAATATGATTACTAATAAATGTGTTCAAAGCCAGTTGAGGGATCAGTCTGAGTAAAAAGAAAGCTAAATTGTATCCTTCTAAGTATTTCTAAAATGACCATAGGTTTAATATGTTATAGGACTTCTGGGTACTGATTCTTGAATTGATTACAGTTTTTTTGATAGGCCAATTTGTATGCCCTATTTCAGCTCACAAATACAAGCCAATATTCCTACACTGTTACACTGCCATAATCTGAATGAATCTTCCTGTGTAATTTCCACTAATCATTTTTATGCCCCCATCTGTGCAAAAAAGCTCCTTGATATTATCAACTAACCATCTGCACATTTATGGAAAGGCTGCACAGTGCCTGCATATGTGAAGTCAGCCATATCCCTTCCCATCACATGTGGAGTTCACCAAAAGAGAGAGTACATAAATATTTTTAAACATTCCTTCTTATATTAAATAAAGATGCATGAGTTGACTAATGTAATATAATCAAGCTGCATAATATAAGTATCAGCCACAATATTTCAAAGTGGCAGTTTTATTCTTTGTGGGTGAAAAAAAGTTTTAAAAATTAATGCACAAAATAAGGAAATGGTTTTAAAGCAAAGCTGTGCTAAATAGACAGTTTTGCCTCACAACATTTTCTTGGAAGATAAAAAGGCAATTTCTGCCAATTTTACAAAAATGCCTCTCCTTCTCTGCCTTAGTTGCAATCCCCTAGGCTCTTTATATCTTCTCCAGTAGACGAAGATGCCATTTCTTCAGGGAATGAAGAACTAATCTCACCATTTGACATTCAGCATACCACGTTCTGGTTCTCTGAAATTTTTGAAAGATCTGCGATATGGGGGACCAGATCTTTTATTTCTGCTCCCACTCCCCATGCTTATCTTACTAGAACCCACTCCCATGGACCTGTTGCAGGATTTTTCACCATCAGTTTGAATGTTTTGTCTTTTCTCAAAACAACTTCTTGTATCTTTTGAAATATTTGAATATACTTGACAACTGAAATAACGTATTTTACTAATTTTTAAGAATATTTTAGTCTCTGAAGTTCGCTTTAATGGGATTTACTCAACAGGCTGCATATTTTAACAATCAGCTGTGTGCTTTGATTGTGCTGCATATTTGAATACTTAAGGGTTTATATATTTTTTGATTGAGACTTATACTTTAATGAACCACACAAATTGTGTCTGTGCAGAGAAAGTCTCAGAAACTTCGTATTGAAGTGTTTTGAGGACATTCTTTTTGTATTCTTGTGTATGTGCATATGTATGTGTATGTGTGTTGGGAGAGAGTTTTGGCTGGTGTCTGGTTACTTGCAGTTAGAGATAAGCCTTAGGAGAATACATTTGCTTTAAAAGAAAGATGAGGACCAATCTCTAATTCTAACTTGTGATTTCCACTGAATAAAATTGTGCTTTCATTTTTAAAATGCCTGAAATCCCATTCCTTTGAGATAACATTAATATTTTAGTGACCAATCTTTTATTTATCTCTGTGTGTAGGTATGTGAAGGGATGTATAAACTCCCAAACAGCCTGGTTTTATAACGATGTGCTGAACTCAATAGCGTAAAAATCAGAAAACAGTTTTATTTTCCACTCATGAAGGAACTTTTAAAACACTCTTAAGGTTCTCAGTTCTCTGCCTCTTAGCAACAATGTGGTCGGATCTCAGAGCTTAAGAGTCACTTTCAGGCAATGAAAATGTCTAGTCTAAGCTAAGTAAAAATTTTAATCTTCCATTCAATGTAAGAGTCCTTTTTTTCCCAGCCCAGGTGTGTGATTTTTTTTTTCTTTCTTCTCTCCCACAACTGATTAGAATGAATAAATGAATGTATAATAAATAAATAAATAGTCTCTCAATTAGCTGGTGCTATCTGTTAATCTTTATAGGCTGCCAATAACTTCTCCCAACTAAGTGTCTCTATGTTCAAACACGGTTTTTCTCTGCCTCTCTTTTCTCTCTCATAGAAAGCCAGTCTACAGATTCTTCACCTGCATTTAATGCTCTACTGTAGCATTTGGCTGGCATAGACAATAGGCTTTGCTGACTTCTTACAATGGGTCCTCAGGCCTGCCCTCTGGCAATAAAACTCCTCACAGATTCCTTGAACTAAGACTTCTTTCCAACAAAGTCCTTTCAAAACCTGCTATGCAGGAAGGTCAGGTTATTCCCACCATCAAGTAGAAGAGAAGTTTTCGCCCAAGAGTGTTCCTCTTGCCACATCTGTTAGAGGAAGTTCCCACTTTCAGATTTCTTTGAAAGTGAGACCTAAGTCACTGCACTCCAAAACCCAGGGTCCTGTGTCATGTTCTACCAAGAAATCTCTCAAGCTCCTGCTCCACAAACAATCAGTCAGAGGAGAACATTTCAGAACCTTCCATTTTTCTGAGGAGTATCCTTGGGGTCTGATTTCTTTAATTGTGGTCTAGAGAAGGAAAAGAATGTCCCTAGTGCTTTCTGTTCTTACGAATTTTCCCCTCAAATCCTCATTCCTAATAAATGGACTTGGATTCTCTTTTGTAGGATATTGGGTGACAATCCCCAGGCCAGTTTAGACAAACTTAATCCTATGTAAGTGTGTGTAGCTACTCTTTATAAGAAGTTTTTATAATCCATTATTTTTAGCTTTCAGGCAGAAGCCCAGAATCCTGAGACTACAGGGAAAACCCTACCCTTCATCCTATTATACATACATAGAAATTTAAATAATATTAATACATGACAATTTATCAGAGGCGTCATTTCTATTATGACCCATGTTCCCCATTTCCCCACTCTTCACTCTTCCACACTCAATTATAGTAACCTGGTAGGTGTCTTTCAATATGTTTTCCTGTAATTATATACATTATACATATCTATTATTTGCCATTGCTCATTAAAAATTATAAGGTCATATTATCTACACACATCTTGGCTTCTTCAGTTCAGAATGCACTGTGGAATTCTCTTCCCATCAGCAGGGTAGGGAATGAATTCTTTCTTTAGTGGCTACATGATGCTATATTCAACCAGGTATCAGGTGAAGGATGTAACCCTTTTTCTTTTACTAAATGCTTTAGCAAGCATTTACTGATGTGATATTTTTATGTGATTGATTATCAAACGTGTCTAGGTCAATTTTCAATTTATGTCTTCAATTTATACATAAAAATACATGCAACCACATGAAATGTATGAAAATATTTTTTCAAGAATCACTACCACTGGATATATTTAACCTTTTAAAAAACATTTTTGTGCTATTCGTCTTCATATTAATTTCCATTTTGGGGGCTACTTGTGATATTGACATTTATTGTTAATTTAGATATGATATTACAAATTTTCTGTTTATATCTTTTGCCATTTCTACTTCAGATAGCTCCCTTGTTAATTTCTAAAAAAAAAAAAAAAAAATCTCTTCTATTACAGATATGTAGCCTTCTTGGACATTCTCTGTTCAACTGTTTTTTAAAGTTTTTATTATTAAAATTTAAAAATATAAATTTAGACTAGTATAATGGATATCTATAGTTTTTAAAATTATTACCGTTTACCTATATTTGTTTCAGATGGTAGATTGCATTATTTGTTGCAATTATTTATCCCTTCCTATAGAAAAAGTCATGTAACTTTAGAGTTTCTTCACCAAGACAAAATATATTTCTGTTCCACCTAATTTGGCACAGAAGTGACTTTGCTAGCATGCGACAGAAAGAGATGGAGCAGCAGTTCTGTGGTCCATAAGCTAGCCTGCAGGTGTCAAGAGAAGGATGAGGAGTATAAAGAGCAAAGCAGCCCCAACCAATCCACAAAAGTACAGTAAGAAGCAGAGATTTTTCCCCATGACCAGGCATGCCTTGCTTTGATCAGCCAAACATAACTGTTTCACAGACTCTTAGGCTGTAATAAATGATAGCAGTTTTAAACTCCCCACTTTGGGGGATGTGTTATTAAATAATTGCCAAATGGCTCAATTGGTCTGTTATTTTTTATGTATATCATGTACGACATTTCACTGCTTCAATCTTACTGCATAACTACAATACAATTGATTCCATAGTGTCATCTAAAAGAGATAAAAAAATGACTTTCTCACTAGAGAAAAAGCATTTGATAAAAGTCAACACAGGCATACCTCATTTTATTACACTATGCTTTATTGACCTTTGCCAATATTGAGTTTTATTACAAATTGAAAGTTTGTGGCAATCCTAATTGAGCAAGCCTATCAGCACCATTTTTTTTCCAGTAGCATGTGCTCAATATCTGTCTCTGTGTCACATTTTGGTAATTCTTGTGATATTTCAAATTTTATTATTATTATTATATCTATTATGGTGATCTGTGGACAGTGATCTTTGATGTCACTATTGCAATTGTTTTGGGGCACCACAAACTACATCCAGAGAAGATGGTGAACTTAATATTGTTGTGTGTGTTCTGACTGCCTTACCAACAAGTCATTTCCCCATTTCCTGATTTCCCTATTTCCTAGTAGAGAACAATACTGAAATTAAGGCAAGCAATAACCCTACAATGACCTGTAAGTCTTCAAGTGAGAGGAAGAGTCACATCTCTCTCACTGTGAATCAAAAGATAGAAATGATTAAATTTAGTAAAAAAGGTATGTCAAAAGCTGAGATAGGTCAAAAGCTAGGCTGCTTGGATCAAACAGCCAAGTCGTTAAGGCAAAGGAAATGTTGTTGAAGAAATCTAAAAGTGCTACTCCAGTGAACACAGAAATGATAAGAAAGCAAAACCACTGTATTGTTGACATGGAGCAAGTTGTAACGGTCTGGATAAAAGATCAAACCAGTCACAACATTCCCTTAACCCAAAGCCTAATCCAGAGCAACACCTTAACTCTCTTCAATTCTGTGAAGGCTGAGAGAGATGAGGAAACTACAGAAGAAAAATTTGAAGCTAGCAGAAGTTGGTTCTTATGGTTTAGAGAAAAAAGCTATCTCTATAACACAAAAGTACAAAGTGAAGCAGCAAGTGTTAATACAGAAGCTGCAGCAAGTCATCCAGAAGATCTAGATAAGATAACTGATGAAAGGAGTTATACTAAACAACAGATTTTCAGTGAATATGAAACAGTCTCATATCAGAAGAAGATACCCTCTAGGACTTTCATAGCAGAGAGAAGTGAATGTTTGGCTTCAATGGTTTAAACAGGCTACTCTAGCAAGAGCTAGGTGATAACGCAGCTGGTGACTTTAAGTTGAAGCCAATGCTCATTTACCATTATGAAAATCCTGGGGCTCTTAAGAGTTATTCTAAATCTACATTGACTGTGCTCTACAAATGGAACAACAAAGCCTGGATGACAGTCCATGAGATTATATCATGATTTATGGAATATTTTAGGCCCATTGTTGAGATCTACTACTCAGGAAAAGACAAAAAAAAAAAAGGATTCCTTTAAAATCTTACCGCTCATTGGCAATGCACCTGGTCACACAAGTGATCTGACGAAGATGCAAAAAGAGATTAATGTTTTCATGCCTGATTATACGACATCCATTCTGTAGCCCATGGATCAAGGAGTAATTTTGACTTAAAATCTTATTGTTTAAGAAAGACATTTCCATAAGGCTATGGCAGCCATAGATAGTGACTCCTCTAATAGAACTGAAGAAAGTAAATTGAAAACTTCTGGAAAGTATTCACCATTCTGAATGCCATTAGAAAAATTCATGATTCATTTGAGGATGTCAAAATATATATTTTCACAGGAGATTAGAAGGAAGAAGTTTATGTTAACCCTTATAGATTACTATGAGGAACTTAAGACTTCAGTGGAGGAAGTAACTGCAGATGTGGTAGAAAAAAAAAAAGAGAAATAGATTTAGAAGTGTATTCTGAAGATATGACTGAATGACTGCAATCTCATAATAAAACTTGAATGAATGAGGATTTACTTGTTATGACCGATCAAAGAAAGTTGTTTATTGAGATGGAATCTGTTTCTGAAGAAGATAATGTGAACATTGTTGAAATGTCAACAAAAAATTTAGAATCTTACAGAAACCCAGTCGATAAAGAAGCAGTAAGGTTTGAAAGGATTGACCCCAATTTTGAAAAAAGTTATACTGGGTAAAATGCTAAATAGCATTGCATGTTACAGAGGAATATTTTGGGAAAGGAAGAGTCAATTGATGCAGAAAACTCCGTTGTTGTCTTATTTTCAGAAATTTGCACAACAATAACCTTCAGCAACCCCCACCCTGTTCAATTAGTAGCCATCAACATTACGGTAAGACCCAACTCAACCAAACACACACACACCACACACACACACACATGCACACAACATTCACTCAGATGACTGCCATCATATTTTAGCAATTAAGTATTTCTTAGTTAAGGCTGATGCTATCATGTTTTATCAATGAAGATTTTTTAATTTTAGTTTTCAGAACTAAAACTTGTAAGAACTGTGAAAATATATACATTGTTTTTTATATATAATACTATTGCACACTTAGCAGACTACAGTATAGTGCAACCATGACTTACATGCAGCAGAAAATCAAAAAGTTCATGTAACTTTCTTTATGGGGTTATTCCCTTTATTGCAATCTTCTGGAGCAGAATCCACAGTATCTCTGAGGCTTGTCTGTAGTTTTTTATAACAAACTCTCAGCAAACTGGAAATGGAAGAGAACTTCCTTAAACTCATTAAGGTCATCTTTGATAAACCTACAGCTAGCATCACAGCTAATGATAAAACATTGCCTTTTCTCTAAAGGTGGGGATAAGACAAGAACATGCACTGTCAGAACCTTTTCTCATTGTGGCATGATGCATGGCAACAGCATATCATCTAAGTGATCATAATAAAAATGCTCTCTAGATCTCATAAATTATCTAGCAACACTGAAACAGACATTTAGGTACAATCTTTGGTTATTTTACTTAGAACCTCTGGGAAGGGAACTTAACTATAAATATTTATAATGATCTTTCTTAGCTCAGTACAGAATGAGAAATAGAATATTGTTATTTGTATTATAATATCCATATATTCATATGAATATATTTATTTATTAAGGGAAACAAGTCCAATATCTTCTAAAGCCAGATGCTTCTTGGCTTCAGAAATATAGCTTTGGAAAAAAAATAATCCTTGGTATTAATAGATTATTATATTTGTAGTGGACAGTTTGTTTCTTCTTCCCCAGAATTCAGTCCCTTTCTGGTATGTGTGTGTGTGTGTGTGTGTGTGTGTGTGTGTGTGTAGGCAGAGCGTAGGGGGTGGGGGTTAGTTAAAAAATGGGAATGGATGTGTATCACATAGAAAGTTATTACAATAATTCAGATATGAGTTGATAAATGCCTGTACTAGACCTCATGGGATGGACTCATGATATTTTACAGACATAATAGACAGAACTGGTGAGTAATTGGATATGGGAGTTGGAGCAGAGTATAGAGTCAACAGAGATGATGTTTCAGATTGCAATGTGAATATATATGTGACTCACTCAATTAAAAACTTTTGCATCAACTTCTGGTAATTGCCAACAGAGTTCCTAATGATTATTTAAGGAAATGGGAGTTTAAAACAAGAGCTAGATTCAATCCTAGATTCAGTTAGTGCACCGGTTTACATAAGAGTAAGGCAGCTACCTCCCACAAGAAAGAAACAGAAAGAAACTAGTATTTTGTTTTAAAAGGTATGTACTTATTCCACATATTTAGCTGGTTACACTTATTATTCTTCTAGTTAAAGACAGTGGTGTTTTTAAACCCTAAAGATTAATGAAGAATCAAACCAAAGTCTACAGAAACGAAATTGAGGGAAAAAAATTCCTTTAAGAAACAACTTTCAGTAAAAGATTAAGAACTCCTTTCTTTATAAAGCTTGAAATACTTCACAATAAAAATATAGATGGCAATATACTTATTTATAACTGAGTACTAAAATAATTCTTCTTTCGAAGGAAACTACAATGTTTCAGACCAATGAATCACATTGATAATGTAAACTTTATCCTCAACTGGTAACGGAAGTAATACAGAGAACCAGAAAAATTTTAGAAGGGTCACGTTTTGTGTGGATCTACACTGGAAGAAGCTTTACAAGAGCAAAATAGAAAGGACTTTGAAAATAAGTTCTAAAGGCTAAAGTTATTTGATGTTAGATATTCAGATACAGGTCCTGAGGAGTCAATAGAGTTGCATGTAAAGAAAGTCATGGTTCCTTCAGAGCTTCAGGAAAAGCTGAAGAATAAACAGCAGACTCTCTTTCCAGACAAAGGAAGTAATCACGTTTGGTCACTCGCTTTGTGTTTCAAAGGTTTTGCCAGCTAAGCGAAAAGAAGCATTCATGTGTTAGTGGGTGCTGAGCACCAGCTTATTGCTTTTTTAACATTTCGTTGGCTTGTCCTCTTTAGGTACTTCTATTTAGATGCTACAAGAAATAGGGTGTGAAAAGAATGACATATTTTGTCTTCCTTTCGGTAGAAAAGTACTTTACTGAAAACTCCGAAACACCTTTCTATAATTACTACCGAAACAGAGACCTGAATAGCTGGCTCAGAATGAGGGCATGAATAAGGCCTGGAGTGAAGTGGAGAAGCGGGTACAGAACATGTGTACAAGGACAAGCTTTTACGTGGCAATCATGAGCTTCAGTTCTCTGCTGCTTTTTGCAAAGTGACTCTTTCAGTGTGCTGAAATAGAAAAGAACAGAGAGTTCCATTTGTGTGTGTGTGTGTGTGTGTGTGTGTTTTGAGATGGAGTCTCGCTCTGTCACCCAGGCTGAAGTGCAACGGCACCATCTCTGCTCACTGCAGCCTCCACCTCCTGGGTTCAAGCAATTCTCCTGCCTCAGCCTCCCAAGTAGCTGGGATTACAGGCATGTGCCACTATGCCCAGCTAATTTTTGTAGTTTTAGTAGAGATGGGGTTTCGCTATGTTGGCCAGGCTGTTCTCGGCCTCCAGACCTCAGGTGATCCACCTGCCTCGGCCTCCGAAAGTGCTAGGATTATTGTAACAAGCACAAGAAAGCCTAAGTGCTGCTGGCCATGGAGCATGAAAGCATCCATAAATGGTTGTCCTTCACTAAGTGGTATTTTCTGATATTTAAAGAGATGCTCTACCTCCCTCAGACTTAACTGAACTTAATCACAGATATGAATTATTAAAATCCATGATAATCTCGGGCCCTTAGAATGGACGAATAAGGGAAATTAAACGACTGAACACCAGAAGCTATTCTCAGGAAAGGTAGCCATTTCTCCTCATTTTTAATTTTCAAAATAGTCATTTCAGTATATCATCAGGTTATCAGAACATGGCAGCAAAGAATCTTGGCTAGCATAGGACAATAACTGTTTTGTCTATATTTTTGGGGGATGGAAAAAGATGAAAGGAGGAAGTGCTATGATTCATTTTAAGACTGAATAGATATGTGCTCAATAATGTCATTGTGAGTTTGCCTCTTTTTCTCTGTTATTGTTGTTACTATTACTATTATTCATATTATTACTATTTTCTGTGCTTTTCTTCTGTTGGTTTTCAAGCAAGAGCCCTAATAGGTTAAGGCTTACGTTGTACCTTTAATTTATAATTTCAGAAGGGAAATAATATCCTAAGGTGGTTAAGAGAAAGCAACTTAAAGCAGTATTGTTTAGAACACTAGCCCTGCAACTTTCTAGTCATATAATCTTGGGCAAACAACTTGACACATTATGAACCTCAGGTTTTATCTATAAAATGAAGATAATAAGAATATCAACGATTGTAAAATCACGAAAATTAGAGCATTTCTTTCCCAGAAACCACTTGGAATAGGTTTTGGCATATAAAAAACATTCCATTAATGTTACATAAAATATTTTAATTTGAGAGTAACCAGTTTCTCTCACAATGCCAATATTATAAAGGCTCTGACCAGCTCTTTTTGAACAGCTGTGAACCAGTCTCTGTTTGCAGAGTGGCCAGTACACACAGGGTGGGAAATACACGGCCTCATCTCTGACAAAGTCACTGGAATCACATGAAATGGGGAGGGAATAATGCCCAGAATCAGAAAGAGAGAGAGAGAAAAAAAAAAAGTAGATGTACTCTAGCTGTTGATTGTTTGTATTAATACTGTCTCAGAAATGAAGGTGAATTTCAGTTTTCAAATATAGGTAATCAGGCACTAATGAAGGCAAAGAGAAGGGAAGCAAAATAGGAGTTGATATCTTTCCAGCTAGATTTTTCTATTCCTCTACTTCCAGTACTCTTCTGTTTTACTCCACTGTATTTTTTTCCCAATAACCTGTCTACTTGCAAGCATCCCAGGACCATGCTGTGGCTTTAATATGTGGGTACTGACATGCATGTGTCTTTTAAAAATATGGCTGTGTGCTTTCACAACAATATTCTAAAAGTCATAATAACTTAGCATAAATCATAATAAATTAACAGTATTAAAGCCACTGGCCATTTTGGTAGGATCATTTGTGAATCTAGTAAAAAGAAAATCATACTATCGGTTTTACTTCTTTCAGAAAAAAAATTGGTTGAATAAATGAATTATTTAATTTAAAGTGGTATAGTCAAAACTGGATGGACCACCACAGATACAGAAAACAATATCTTTATATTTTTTATCTTTCATAGGAAGCAGGTTTATTCATTTCTAAGTAACAAGTCAAAAAGTATGTCATTACTTTAGTCCAATTATTCTGTCCATTATGGCCTAACCATAAACTATTTAAAGATATATTGGCACATGAGATCATGGTACAGTAAAACCAGGAAATCTTCACTATAAAAGAAATGGCATGCAAACCTAGATAAGCAGACCTAACAGTATTTTTGCCCTTTAGGGATGTGTTCAGCTCATCTTCCTTGTTTTTAATGCACTCAAAGGCTCAGCTTGATTCATGCTCAGAACAAATTGCGTAACACTTCAAGACTGGCACTTCCAAAGTTCACCCACTCTGTAGTTGCTTGACATTAGAAAAGGGCAACTTTTGAAAAAGGAATAAAATAGATTTTCTTACTCTGTTGGTCATGTCTCAAAACAGCTGAATGGATTTTTGAAACAACTTTTAAAATAATTCATCATTCAACATTCACCATTTCAACATTGACACTATTAACAAGCATCAAATTATTTTTTTCTGAAAGAGCTAAATATTTCAAGATTTTAAATAATATTAAAAAATAAGTTATATGAGGATAATTTTATCTCTTTAATTCAAAAAACATATCATTCAAAACCTATATCTTTTACTAATAAATATTTTCTGAATAAGTTATCAATTTAATGCGTAAAAATAATTCTATTATATGTGAACATTCCATGCTAGTGAAATGCCTAGGCAGATAATCCTCAAATTATTAATTCATGACAAATCTTACTTCTGGCATTGAGTCAATTATACTCAATTTATTAATGTATTACATCAACAATAGGCAAGAAACATTCAAGTGAATTTATAACACTCCATCTTCTTGCAGATATATCCCGTAGGTTTATCTCTGACGTGTTTGTCAGCACTACTTCAGTTTGAAGTGTACACTAACCTACTTCAAACCAGCTTTGTGAGAGAGTAGGATTTATTTTAAAATGTAGATGTGACTTCTGGGAATCTACATTGCTTCTAACACCAGGACGTCTGACGCAGGGGTTAAAATACTGTGTCAGGACTTTATTTCTCCCTTTATCTCTCATGTCTCCTTTTGTCAGCTTTCTCTTTTTCTGCATGTATATTTTCAACTTTTTAAAAGAAGATGTTTCTGAGATTTTTTTCTATGTATTAGTCTGTTTTCACACTGCTATAAGGAACTGCCCAAGACTGGGTAATTTAGAAAGGAAAGAGGTTTCATTGACTCACAGTTTAGCATAGCTGGGGAGGCTTCAGGAAACTTACAATCATGGTAGAAGGCAAAGGGGAAGCAAGGGACATCCTTCACAAGGCAGCAGGAAAGAGACTGAATGAAGGAGGAACTACCAAACACTTATAAAACTATCAGATCTCGTGAGAACTCAGTCACTATCATGAGAACAGCATGGGGGAAACTGCCCCCGTGATTCAATTACTTTTACCTGGTCTCTTCCTTGACACCTGTGGGTTATGGGGATTACAATTCAAGGTGAGATTTTGGGTGGGGACACAGCCAAACTATATCAATCTACAAGTTAAATATCAGGGTATATTCTGATTGTGTGGTTATATTCCCAGCCCTGATCAACCACTAAATCAAAGGTCTGGGATACAACTGGCCCACAGTTACGAGCTTACTCAGTAAGCAGTGGAATAATCACTGAAATTGACAGGAATACTGAGATGAGGGTAAGGTAGTTCCATATCAAAAAGGTTGGAACATTGGTAACACAAATAGTTTCAATTATCTGCTCCCCGCTATTTGCACACTGTTTGCAATGCAGTATGATTTCATAGCTGTTGCTATCAAGAGTGGAGACTCTTTTCCTAATCTTTGAATCTGGGGTAGCTTTGTGATTTGCTATCACCAATGCTTCTGCTCTTTATTAAGCCCTGAAACTACCATGGGAATAAGCACTAGCTAGGCTACTGGAGGATGAGAGAGAGCACATCTATTGACCTCTCCAAGGCAAGTCCATCTTAGATCAGCCACAGCCCAGAAAACTGTCAAATTAATTGTAGATGCATGAACGAGCCCAGCTGAGATTAGTCAACCTAACCCATCCAGAGTAGTCTAATCTACTCAAATCAGCACACCTGTGGACTTGTGATCACTAATAAACACACAAAGGTTTAAACCAAAACCTTAGTTAAAAGGGTTATTGGGATAGTTTGCAGTTAGTTTATTTCACTAAAACAAAATATAATAAAGCATTTTGGACAAATACGTTGCACTTATCCCATAAGCTTGTTGCTGAGACCCAGTCTACATCATCATTTTATCTCATACTATGCACATTTTCTTGACAGGGTCTGTAAGCTCAATCAGGATAGACCTGTGCCAAGAAATGGTAGAAAAGGAGGAAGTGAAAATAAGCTAAATGGACAGGTGAGAAGGGAAGGACTAAATAAATTAGGTAAGAAATATCTTTTGGGTACTTGTGGCTGTGCACTGTTTTAACACTAGGGATATAACAGTGAAGACAACGAATCGAGTAGTTACTTTCTATGAAACATTAATTTTAATGTTGTGAGGCTTACATGATATTAAACATAATAAGACATAAAAATATGATATGTTCATGCTATGACTAAAAATAAAGCAGAAAAATGGTCTGGGAATATTTTATATAGGGTATCCAAGAAAGGCCTCTCAATATTGCATTTGAGCAGAGACCTGACATACATATGGAAATGAGCAAAGATGATAACTCTAAGAAGAATATTCCAGGCAGAGAGAACAGCAAATGCAAAACCCTAAGGTAATGGTATGCTTGAATCATTCAAGGAACACTAAAAGTCAGTAAGACTACAGCAGAGTTAGCAAATGGAATAGAGATAGGAAATGACTCGAAAGAAATGGCAAGGACTCAGAACACATAGGACCTTATAAGGTCACGGTAAGAATTTTGGGAAAAAAATAGATATTGGCTCAAAAGAAATATTCAGTTACTATAAATAAATGGTTTTCCATTGTTGATTGAAACTACCCCTGCAAGAATTTTAAATGTTTTCCTTCAATGAATAGATAAATAGCAATATCCAGTGGAATACTTTCAAGGTCCCTGTAATGGATATTATGAAAAACAATATTCATTAAAAATGTAAGTGCTATTATTTCTATTAAATAGAATAGTCTTATTCCACAAGTCTTATTATAATTATTAATAAAAGATCAAAAGATTCAGCATTATATGAGAAAAGAGCAGACCTTGTGACTAGGATGAAATGTTTATGTTTAATAATGCTAAAAATAGAGATAAACAGCGCTGCATGCTTTAAGATCAGCTGCTACTCAACCCATAGTTTAGAATCTTTGTTTTGTTTTTTCTTTCTTTTTTTCTTTGAATTTTGAAGCAAGACAAAGTATGAAAGTAATGGATTAATAACGCAAGGTACACAAAGTCAACTCTGGGGTATTGAACACATACACCTCTACCTATCATCATGTGCCAGGTGAACGCAGATTGATAGAATGAAAAGTCAAAAAAAATAGAAAGATTTTTATGAAACTAGAGCAGTGGAGTGAAGAATGACTTGATACATAATGCTTGGGTTGGCTATAAGAAAATTTGCAATGAGTAGGAAGAAGCCAGAGAATAATTTCTTGCTATAATTTTCTCAAAAAGCTATCATGTTACTCATGGTCTTATTTAATATCTTCTAAATATAACTCTTGAGATCTTTCCAGAGAGTATCAGTCCTCCTAAAGCTGTCCCTGCCCTTTCTGAACTGCCATAATAAAGATTAGGCAGGAATTACAAAGAACTTTTTATGCACTAACTAGATCATGTTAAGAACAACTTTATAAGACTCTCTTTTCCTGTTTAATAAAGTCATACACCCAGTAGCCATACTTTAATGGAGTGAGTCTATCATTTCTAGCTGATTAAATGTTGTGGTTTTAATTTTTAAATGAGCAGCAAGCCCCTTATTTTAAAAAAATTAAAAAGATTATTAGTACGAATGTTGTGGTAACTTACTGCTGAGTCTTACCATTTCTTACCCTGAAAAAAAAAATAAAACTGAAATAACATAAAATTATTTTTATATAAATTATGAAACACGAAACTTAAAAATCATAGTTTTCTTTAAAGTGTTGTCCCCCCGCCCTCCACCCGCCGCCACACACACACACACACAAAACCAGACCAGTAGAGTCATGCAGGAATTTCTGTAAGAAGTTACACAGAAGCTGAGCTGCAGAACTGGAAGAACTAAGAACCCTAGCAATGGTGAATCTCAGACAACTCCAGGTAAAAAGCGCTCATAAAACCTGTGAACATACCAGATTTGTTTTATAGAAGCAGGAATAAAGGGAGAGAGAAAAGGTGGAAAAAAATTTACAGAATAGAAAGCTCTGAAAGAAGCAGCAAAAATCATCTTCCAAAAGCAAGGGAATCTTAATGTCCACTAGTTGCATTCATGGTGCGCAGCAGCTGATGAGGGAATCTGGGAGAACAGGCCAGGCAAGAAGAAGGCTACCTCACTTACTCAACGTTTAAGAGGCAAAAGAGGCAGGACAGAAGTGCTACTTTTGAAGGAAACAGTAGTTCTTTGTGTCAGTTGAGGAACAAGCCTTTAAATACAAAGGCAAGATATCTTCCTCATTACTCTTATTTGTTCCCCCTTCCATCCCAGGCAGAAATCTCTTTAAAAAACTGGTCCATAAAATTAACACTCACCCAAATATGGGTGACCAAAAAGGAAGCAGGAAAATATTCAAATAAGGATTAGAAAAAAGACAGAGAGCGACAAAAGTGTCCTACAAAAATATTCATTAAGTAGACACTACCATCGAACAGATACCCATTGCAAACAGTCTGCCATGAATTAAAACATTTATTATAATGATGAACTCATCAGACAATGAAGGAAAATGTCAGGGCAGAAATTTATTCATGAGAGACATGGTCAGACAATCCATAAAAGTGAAAAGAGAACTGAAAAAACTTAGAAAAGAAATAGAAATTAAAATATGAATCCTTTAGAGAAACGAGAAAAAATTAAAGGTGCAATAAGGTAGAACAGTCTATCTTTAATTGCTCTATGAGACTTATTAAATTCTAATAGGTATTTGAGTCTGTATATGGTCTTTCGTTTTTGTTTCCTTTCTTTTTTTTTGGTCAGCTTGTCTATTTATGAAGCAGTGTCACGTGTTTTCATTACTGGCTTACTATATCAATAGTAAATCACTTATTGTTCCCTGATTGAATCTCCTTTCAGTGTTTTCCATCTTTATTATTATTATATTTTATTATAATTGACATGCAGAAGATGTCTGTGTGTATATGTGTATGAGTGTTTCTGTTTGAAACACTTTTATCTATCCAAGTATACAAACAATCCATTTATGTTTTCTTCCAATATTTATGGCTTTATTTTTTTGGCATTTGAGTAATTAATCCACTTGAAATTTACACTAATATATGGTGTGTAGTGTGGGCCAATCCATATGATATGTATTATCATTTCCAGATGAATCCCCAGTTTGAGAATTACTAAGTAAAGCTCTATGAAAACAAGCAATATTATACACTGCTGGTGACAGCACAAAATGATATAGCTCCTAAAGAGGAGTAATTTGGCAATGCTTATCAAAAATTACAAAGACATTTTCCTTTTGACCCAGCAATGTTATTTCTGTAATTTATCCTAAAGTTACTCATGCACAGGTGCAGAGTGACATGTATATAATAAATCTTTTCATTGTTGTAGTAGCAAGAGATTAGAAACCAGTAATTTATTCAATGATAAAGACTTTTGTAATTGAAACTGAAGTATATTAATTAAACTATATCAATAAAAAAGATGAAGAAGCTTTCTATAGACATGGGAGAAATGATTGAATATGTGAAAAGTAAGACTATAAAGAGTATTGTGAAATAGAATGCTATCTTTTGTTTAAGAAACTGGTAAAATAAGCTGGCTGCGGTGACTCACGCCTGTAATTCCAGCACTTTGGGAGGCTGAGGTGGGTGGAGCACCTGAGGTCAGGAGTTCAAAACCAGCCTGGCCAATATGATGAAAACCCATCTCTACTGAAAATACAAAAATTAGTCGGGCATGGTGTTGGGAGCCTGTAATCCCAGCTACTTGGGAGGCTGAGGCAGGAGAATCGCTTGAATATGTGAGGGGGGGGCGGGTTGCAGTGAGCTGAGATTGTGCCATTGCACTCCAGCCTGGGCAACAAGAGTGAAACTCCATCTCAAAAAAAAAGAAAAGAAAAGAAAAAGAAACTGGTAAAATAACATTGTATTCACATTTGTTTGTATCTGGATAAAGAAAACTAAAAGATTAAGAAACTGAAAATATGGTTAATACTAGATAGTGAATGGAAGGGAAAGGAACAGAGGTGGGTGGGGAAGTGACTTTATAATTGTGGTAATATTTGAATAGTTTATTACCTATTTCAGAAAGTTGTCACGCTATTTTTAGATAGGGTCTTGCTGTGCTGCCCAGGCTGGAGTGCAGTAGTGCAACCATGGGTCACTGCAGCCTTGACCTCCCAAGGTCAGGTAATCTTCCCACTAAGTCTCCCAAATGGCTGAGGCTACCTACACAGACCACCATGAGTGGCTAATTTTTGTAGAGACAGGGTTTTGCTATGTTACCCAGGCTGGTATCAAACTCAGGGCTGAAGGAATCCACCAGCCTCGGCCTCCCAAAGTGCTCGGATTTCAGGCATGAGCCATCCGTCCTGGCTTCTATAATGCACTTTTTAAGGGAAGGCTTTATTTTCCATTCTACCTCCCTATGGAAATATTAAATATGAATGACATAAGATATTTTCACATATAATGGTTATAAAAGAGTATGTCAAAGATGGAATTTACAATATTCTTTATTGACTTATATGTTTGTTTTAGAACACATTAGTACTATGTTGAACAACATAGCCCTATAAAACTAGATAGTCCAGACCTAAATTATCTAGCTGAGATTGTTGTCCAAATAAATGATCTGTTCATAATTAAGCTACCCACATGTTGGGAGACACTTCTCTGGGGGTGTTGAACATTCCTGCATGTCTGGCAAGCAGCAACACTGACAGTCCTCTGTTCTAGATTAATTTTTTGAAGACGTTTGTATAACCAGCAGACTTGGAAGACAGAAATAATAGCTCACTCGGGAGCAAAGGGCAGTTTTGCTTACTGTCCAATAGAGTGTCTCCCTCCAAGGCAACAGGGGGGCTTGCTTGCAGACCACAGAAACGGGTGAGGGGGTTCTGAGTTTGTGGTTCCTCCCTGGTTATGCAACTCACTGCAGTTGTAGGCATCACTTTGCCTTTGTTTCACTATCCTGTGGGAATTCGGGCTACAGGACCATCACAAGAAAACGATCATGCATCAGGTAGTACTATTGCAGTGAGTAATAAACTATTCTTTTGCTCTGCATCTGGAATCTGATGCTTGCAGCAAAACTTTGTAACACTTCATCTGACTTTGTTTTTTAGCTTGCAAATAGCATAAAGTCTCAGATTCATCATGGTTTTTGACAACATTTAGACGTATATATTCAAATTTATGATAGATTCTTTAAGGCCATATAAAATAAGTTTATTTGTATTCTGAATCATTTATAATTATTAATTTAATCTTGTGATCAATAGATGTAGTCATGTTCATTTGTTCATATGTGTATTTCATAGAAAATGATGTAGAGAAATTGAGTATAGACTAGCCAAAATATTTTTTATCACTTAGAAGATGTGTTTATGAAGGATACTGGATTCTAGACTACACTTGAAGTATTTTAGGAAGGCTTTTTTTAGATGTCTGTCTTGTGAATAGGAAATGATTCTTATTAAAATTAAAGCAGAAAGGCTAAATAAAATAAATAGAAATAACCTGGTTATCAGATGGCTAATTATACTTAGATCTATTGTAAGAAGCATCAATTAGCCTTTTGACCAAATTTGGTAATACAATGGTGGTATTTAACCAGCAATTGTTCTCAAAATAACAGAATAAAGATATGTTATAAAACGGAAAACAGAATGGTTCCATTTACATATGAGTGTTGCATAAATCTGGAAGAATGAAATTTCAATAATGTCCTCTGCCTGTTAATATATTATGTAATCTTAATTTGCTTCCTTATGACTTGTTATATTTTCTGATTTTAAAAAAAAGAAGGTCGTTTTATTTTAAAAGGTTTTGAACTATTACAAAATTAAATTGTTTATTTAATTCAAGTTTTTTTCTTTCTAAATTGATTTGTGAATATATGCAAAATGCATATAAAGCAATAGTGTCATATGTCTACATTGTTTTTTATAATGGATTCTCTATAAATGTAAACTAAAATACAGCACAAAAGTAATTTGCATTCTCTCTATAACTTCCATAGTTGAAATATCAAAAATACAATTCATGAGCACTTTGATAAGAATAAGCTACTATAATGACCTAATGATTAAGGTATGTCTTCCTTCTTAAAAATACATGTTCTGACAATTATTTTGTAGTTGCTTCAAATGCACTCAATTTATTAAGATAGAGCATGCAATTTCTAAACATTTTGATATTCAACAATTTTTAATAATTTATTTTTTAAGTGTAGTTGAGTTTGCCTAAGTAGACTATCCTTCTTTCTCTCTTTAATGCTGCTATTTCAGAATTATATAGCTGGTTTTGGTAATTAATAATAATGTAAATTTTTGAAGAGGAAAATGGTTTAATGTATTTTTTTCTGACATCAGTGTCAAGGAGCAAAGGCATATTTTATGGGTTTGTTAAAGATACGCTTGTGAGATTCTTAATGAAGAATCAGTCTGGATTAGGAGAGTTAAAGAGAGGAATTCTTTTGTTCTATATTAAAATTGATCCAATAACCTACTGTCCTAATGCTCATTATCACCACTCATATAGATTTATTTTATTGAAGTGTATAAGTAAGTAGTCAGTTCTTTTCATAGTAAAGAGAAAAAAGAAATCATGGAACCAAGAGTTCTTCATTTCTTTTTTAATATGAAGTGATGTTTCTCAACCTTGGCACTATTAGCAATTTGGTCTACACAGTTTTTTGTTGTTGAGATGGAGGGAGAGGGGATCTTGCATGTTACAGGATGTTTAGCAGCATTCCTGGCCTCTATCCACTAGATGCCAATAGCTCTCCTTATCATGACAACCAAAAATATTTCAAGACATCATCAAAATTCCCCAGAAAGGAAAGTCATACCCTTTTGAACACCACTGACATAAAGAAATGTAATCACAATGTGCCTGATATAGTAGTTATGCAAACTGGAAGAACTAGGAATGGGGTGTATTTGTTAACCAAGTGGTACGTTTTATTAAAGTGTTAGTCTTGTTCACACTGTTTGATATTGATAATTTCATCTTGGTAACATCCGTTCCTCAACTGCTTTTACTCTTGTAAGGAGATGGAAGCTTTTGCTGGTGTGTGAGAAGAGACTGTTATGCAGTAAAAGTGTGCTGAAATCATATTTGGCCAATAAATACATGTTCACATTCATAGGGAGTCAAAGATAAGAAGTTGTCAGTTGTGTCTTTTCTGAAAACTCCCTTAAAAAACCTCAACAGGCCAATCCTGGACATTCCAGAAAAATAACGTAACCAAATGTCTTAGTTTATTTATGATAGTGACTTGTTTATGTCTATTACTCCTGTATAAGCATTAATAGCAATTCTTTTCACTCTCAAAAGGATCTTAGTTTGGATATCGTCACTTGAAAAAACATAGTCCTATGCCAGTCTTTAGTATACTACTTCTGACTTATTAATAGCTCCTAGCCTTCTACTTCTAGTTATCCCAGAAGGACATACTGGAACACCTTGCAGGTTATTACTGGGCAGGAAATTTGCCTGGTATTTAAAAACATGGATTCTTGCTTGAACCCGGGAGGCAGAGGTTGCAGTGAGATGAGATGGCGCCACTCCACTCCAGATTGGCAACAGAGTGAGACTCCATCTCAAATAAAATAAATAAATAAATAAATAAATAAATAAATAAATAAATAAATAAATAAAAACATGGATTCTGAAGTCAGAAAACATAAGTTCAAATTCTAAATAACTCCATAAATTATTAGCTACGATATTTTGGGTCATAGTTTTTTCATCTTTAAAATGGGGTTTTCAATAGCAATCGCTTACTTATAAGATAACATACATAAAACACTTATAATGTTCCTCGGTACAATACGATTTCATTTCTGGTTCATTACCTTGGTTCATTACCTGGTTCATTACTCTTTCCACATTTTGCATATTGAAAAAGGGAAACTATACATGTTTTTCTTTATAATTTGAAATTATAGAACCAACCTGATGTTTTCTATCTACTGTTTCAACAAAATCTGAATCATATTGTACATTTTGATTCATAAATGTTTTGCATTTTGTTTACTTTTGTTTATATACCTTCAATAATACATTTAGATGATGATTATGATAATTACATTACATGTATTATTTCTGGATAATTATGTTTGTCATTTACATAGTCAGTACTTGAGGAACTGAGTGCAGATAGATGTCTAAGACAGCCCCCAATGATCCCACTTCCTAAGAGTCGCATCTATCTGTAATCCTTTCCTTCCCCTTGAAAATGGGAAGTGACTTGCTTCTAATATGGCAAAGGTGATGGACTATTACTTCTGTCATTAGGTTACTAAAAATTGTGGCCTTCATGTTGTCAGTAGACTCTGTGTATTGCTTTTTCAGGTAACACACTTTGGTGGCACTAACTGCATGTTAGAGAGAATTGTGTGGCAAAGAACTGAAGGCATCAGCCCAAAAACCCAAATAACTAAATGGGGCCAAAAACCACATGAGCTTGGAAGTGGGTCCTTTCCCCATGAGCTTTGGAGATGACAAGACAAAGGACACCTTGATTGTAGTCTGTGAGAAAACCTAAAGCAGAGGACACAGCTAACTTGTGCTCAGATTCCTGACCAATACAAATTGTGAGACAAAGGTGTAATTTTTTAAGCCAAGTTTTTGATAATGTAATATGAAACAATAGATAACTAATACAAAATAGATAACTGGATACATATGTCCACGAGCTATTCTGGCATAAAAGTACATTCAGTAACAAACTTGTTGCTACTCTCTGTGTTTCCTTTACTTCACTGACATCATCCTATCCTTTATCTTGCATATAAATATCTGTGTGAAATTTGTCAACAAATGTTGGTTGAAAATGAAGAGAAAGCAAAACAGAAGAACTAAAATAGGACTTTTTTAGGTGTTTGCTTTGTTTGTTTTTGAAATAGGAGATTGTTATTGTCTGAATGTTTATGTTCCTCCAAAATGTATATGTAGAAATTCTAACCCCCAAGGTGATGGTATTAAGAGGTGGGGATTTGTGGAAATGACTAGCTTCTAGGGGTAGGATATTAATATGATTAGTGCACTAGGGCAGAGGCCCTAGAGAGAACCCCTGTCCCTTCCACCATGTGAAGATGAAGCAATAAGCCACTGTCTATGAGCCAGAAAGCAGGCCCTCACCAGACTGAGTCTGCCTTGATCTTAAACTTCTCATTCTCCAGAACTGTAAAAAATAATTATTATTTATAAGCTACCTACTTTGCTATTTTGTTGTAGCAGTCCAAGTGGACTAAGACAGAGTGTCTATAAAACAGTATTAGGCTTAAGTGAAAATTCCAGGGAGAGGAAGAGGTAGATAACGATAAAGGTGGAAGAGATTACCTGCAGAGGAGAAGTTCCTGAGAAAGTCAGCTGGAGTGGCATCCAAAGGATCACAGAGGAAGGGGTTCATCTTTGGCAGGAGAAACATTGTATTCCTCACTTCTCAGAAGTCAGGAAACGGGTGGTAATTCAAGTATGCTAATATAATTGCTGGGGAATCAGAAAAGTGAATTCATGAATCAGAGTAGGTTATCTCTGCATTAGCAACATGAAATTATTTAAGTGTAATAAAGTTTAACTGATGAACTATATAGAACATAATTATATCCATTTCTAAGCAAATAGGAAATAGTCTCACTTCCTTTCTTTGCTTTGAGAGAACACAGATATACTACTTATGGGTGCTATCTTCCATGCTCCACTTTGTAAACATTTTAACATTTGAGGAAATATGAGGAAATTGTGTTTTTATCTGCTATCAGAAATAATTAAGTACTGAAACTGATTCAGTGCTGAATCTGCAGCTAAAGAGAAAGATAAAATTGAACCTGTCCTTTGAAGAAATAGTCATGTCTTAACACAGTCTCAAGCATAGCTATTTATTCATGCTACTATAAATTTGTGTCACCCAGTTATAAAGAATTAGCTTTATCCTCACCTTGGATCCCTGAGGGCACTAAAAGATACCTTCTTGCATATGAACTCAAGAGGATTTTATCCTAGTCTAATTTTCTAACGCTCCTGGCTTCCTGCCCAGATACCCTGAAATGCAGGACAGCTGGGGAAATGACCATGCTCTCATCTCCACAAGAAGCAAATGATGCCCTTTTGCAACGTATAGACTCCCAGGGCACATTCAAATCTGTTCTAAGTATAAGGAGACAAATGGAAACAGAAAGGTTCATGGCAAAAGTTCATGGTATACATACAGAAAAGGTTCCCCAATGCCAGTGTATTTGCCATTGCCATCTTTATCAGGGAGCAGTGAAATGAAAAACTGAGAACAGTACACTAATTAGTTCATGTTTTTGTCAACCTAAATAATTGCCCTTTATTATGCTAAGTATTGTAATTTCTATTTTTGTCCTAAAATATATTTTATTGCACACAGTGTGGGTAATAGTAACTTTGTTCCTAACATTTTTGACAAAATTAGAGTTGTCCATCCTATCACTAAATCCAAATATCTGGGTAATACTAATCTTGGCTAAACTAGATGGTCAGTTTTTATTTTATAACAGAGTTGTTAAGAAAGTGTGCTCTGAAATTAGATTGTTGGATTCGTATTTTAGCCCTATGAATGGCTTTGTGATCTTAGGCAAGCCACTTAACCAGTCTATTCCTTAATTTCTTCAACTGTAGATAAATTAAATAAATTTCTCATAGGTGTGCAATTATTCCATTCATGCATGTATAGTGCCTGGCAAAGAGTAAGCAGGCTCAGCCAGGAGTTGTTTATAATATCTCAAAGCACTGAAACACTCCTAGTATAATGTAACATTTAATTATAATATTCAATGTTTATACTAATAGCAATGAAGATCTGAAAAATCAAATTGTTTATTAAACCAATATTCATTGTGCAACTATTATGTTCAGATACTGTGCTAAAATTTTGAAGTACAAAAGTAAACAAGACCCTCGAAGAGTCTACAAACTAAGATTATTTTAAAATTTTCATCAAAGAGGTTCACTTCTGTTTAAGCCGTCATCAGGTTAAACTGTAACTTGTGTTTGGAAGTAAGCAATGCTGTAAGATAGAAGTTGAAGAAGGTGAAAAGTTACAGACTGGAGGACACCTAGAGGATTGCTAATGACAAGACTGGAAAGAAACAGAAACAGAGACATAAAAACATTAAAAGTAACCGATAAGTGAAGAGTTTGTTAATTTCCCCATTTGCAACCCTTTTGCATGGAAGCAAATTATAGCAAAAGCAATCTTTCTGCAATTGTTCTTCTAACAGAGTAAATGGTGTCATTCTCACTAGTATTCACATGATGCCTTGACTTAAAAAAATGGGCAACTGGTGAGGTTGGTACATTCTTTGGTTAAGAGTTGGTGCAAATACGATCATGTATTATGCACTTGATCTGCATAGCAGCAATCATCAAAAATTTTAGCCAGTTAATGCAAATATTTTCTATTTATGAAAAATGAAGTGAGTACAGTTCAATCGTTACCTGAAATGTCTCCATCATCCACTGCTCCACACCTAACGATCCATCTTCAGTCTCATTTGGTACTAAAGTTGATATACAAAGGCACCTTTCCACTTTACAAAGTACATAGCTCTTTTTATTGTGCCCAATCACTTTCTTGGGCTCAATTTGGTAAATCGGTACACTGATAAATTTAAAATAAATCTAATACAATTCTGAAAATTCTGGAAAAATGGAAGATTTACTTTTTCTCTCTTTCCAATTCCTACAAAAACCACAGTGCTTAGTGCCCTCAGTATGCATTAAATAATTCTGGAAGAACAAATAATCCATGCTTTCTATGGCAAGGAATCTACCTGTGTCTACCTGTACCAAAGATAGAGGGCCTTAATGCACTTTTGCCCTACCATGAACATCTGGACATTAAATGAGAGGTAATCATATTCAGTTGATCCTGCACTTATTGATTTATGAGTAAGTTTGATCACCTAATTGAGCATGAACTAATTTAATATCTAATGAATGAAGACAGAATCTAAGACCTAATTAACCATTTAAAGATATATCTGTTTATATTAGGTAGACATATAGATATATATTATATATATAATATATATCTATATTATATTATATATATATAGATATATATTATATATATAATATAGATATATATTAGGTAGACAGTAAGTACACATCTTAGGGGTTCTTGAGCATGCTGAGAGAGGAATGGAATTAGTTGTAAAAAGTCAAACTTGAAGTTTAGATTGAATTTTTAACAGTAAAAGTGATGAAGACAAATGCCTCAGTCAAACTAATTTACTAGAATATACTATTCCTGCTATGTGGGAATGAAGACATAATTGAGGTTTAAACTACGCCAAAAGTCTTTATCAGGGAAGGATCCAAAAAGAAAAAGAAAGACTGGATACACTCCCAAAAAGTCCTGGTCTATGATTGAAGTGAGGCAGTTATTGAAACCTATCTGATATTGAAGAATCTATCAAACAAAACATTCTCTCTCTGCTTCCACATGTCTGGATAAATTTCTTCATCTATACTTCACTTAGGTCGTTCTGAAAGTATGTAAGTTTTTCCTATCAAAGTTTCTTCTTAAATAAATTAATGATTAGAGAAATGTATTTAAAAATTCACGTTTGTTAACATTTTTAAAATGTATTTTTTCATATGTGTTACTTGTTTGCATGGAATCATTGCTAGGGTTCGCTTTATTTCAACTCCATTATAATTTTAAGCAAAATGTAAGCTCAGAGGGATTTTTCTTTTCTGTTTTCTGGTATGCAGTATCTATCTAAAATCACACAATTTAAAAACAAATTAGTTTGTCCAGGGTGTTAAAGTCAGCAGACACTGGTGAAAAAGCTAACCAACAAATATTCTGAAATAACCCCACCCATTCTGGAAGAGGATTAAAGCAAATTGGTCATCAATCTGTTTTTATACTCAATAAGAATGGGTGTCAGTAAATACAACTTTAAATAACAACTACTAATTCTTTAATCTTTGGGATCAATTTATGCAAAGAGGATAAAAAGTTTTCAGAGACACAGTGGGATACTCCAGCCTATAAGAAAGCATTACCTTTGGATAAAAACCAATTGTTCATCAGCAGAAAACAGAATGCAATCCCAGAGCTAGAGTAGTATTTCGGATCCAATTTCTAGTTATCTCTTGAATATCTTTGCTGTCACCAAAAAATATGTTGGGAAATTCACAACATTGATCCGATGTTTGAAAACATTTTTCAGAATCTCTCTTAATAAAAAAGAATATAAAAAACTCTTTGAAATGTCATAATACTATTCCCCAACTGATACAGTTTTAGATGTTTGTAAACATTATTGCTCACAGACAGGTTTCAATGTGACTCAATGCTACAATGCACAACTGGCTCTTTTTCATAAAAATATTTTTGAACTTTTCATACTAATATAAAATCTATCTTTTAAAATGTGTATAGTTAGAAAAAATGTTCTCAAACCCAATCTCTTCTCTTCTGAACTCCTATTTAGTCTCTGCCACCCATTTCTCACTATCGTCGTGCAAATCTCTCTCTATTACAACCAAAAGAGCTCTTTTGTTTAAAAACAGATCTGTTTTTCATACACCACACAGGATGTGTTCAATCACCAAAGGTATTTATTGAATGCCAGCTAGGTGCCATGTACTGTGTAGGCTTGGGGACCCTGGGGATAGATAAATATCAGTAAGGTTTAAAAGCCTAAATAGGCTTGATGATTTTCTATTGACTACTCACTCTTTAGTTTGAAACACGCAAATCCAATTCCTAACCCAGCTAACTTCTGCAACTTGATTTCTTTCTTGATTCTACTTCATGCACTCAATTCTCCATTTACACTAAACTTCTACCATTCACTTGAATATTTCAAGCCCTTTTATTCCTCTGGGCTTTTGTACACAATCTATTCCTCTCTTCCAAAATGAACTACATCCTTCTCAACCTGTCAGGTCATGTACTGCAAGACCAAGACAAATTTATATCGTAGTCAATAAAATATTTCCTATATCTTCTAGTAAGAGCCATTCACTTCCTTCTCCGAACTCCTAACGTGCTTCATTCTTTTCTCATTCAGATTATTATTAAAATTATACTGCAGAGTTATATTTTTACAGAAAATTAGGAATGAAAATTTAAAAGAATATTTAAAATCTTAATGTTATAAAAAATAATGTAAAATAAATCTACTGCTGTTCATTCAACAAATATATTAATAGAAAGAAATGTGATTGTTTTGTCTTTTCACAATAAAGTAGACTAGAGGGGTAGGGGAAAGATAATGGTTTACCTTGTGATAATATTGAAAAACTCATGCACCAAATGTAAAAGTGAGAAATAAAATAGCTTTGTACATTCAAATATATAAATACACATTTTTTCAAACAGTTATTTTTACAGAACATTGAAATTTCTGATACCCAGAGAGGCTAATATTAGCATATCAAAGAAGTAGAGGCTTGTTTTTTCAAATTATACTAGAACATTCAGAAAATGCTGTCACTCTTGTAGGCAAAAGTACTGGGGAAAAAAGTCCATTAAAATAAGTAAAGAGAAAGTTTAAAAGCAGGTATTTTCAAGTTCATACATGTTAAAATAAATATATAGAAAGAGTTAATGCAAATGGACCACTAATGTATTTGATTATATTAATATCTCTGCCTGATGTGAGCAAAGAAAAATTAAAACTTAACAAAATTAAATAATCATATATATTGCAGTATAAAAGGAAGTTTAATGTATCAACTTGGCTATGCTATAGCCCCCAGTTATTCAACCAAATACTAGCCTAGGTGTTAGTGTGAAGGCATTTCGTATATGAGATTCAAGTCTACAAACAGTTGATCTTCAGTGGATTATTTTAGTTAATCTGTGTGGGCCTGATTCAATCAGTTGAAAGACTTTAAGAACAAAACCGAGGGTTCCCTGAGGAGGAAGAAACTGCCTGCGAATAGCCCATGCCCCATCATCCCTAGTTTTACCTTCTGCTCATGTCCCAGCATCCTAGTCTGCCCTTCCTAAAGACCAGCCTCAGGACTTTCAAACTTGTATTATCACCTCCCAAAATCATGTTAGCCAATTCCTTACAGTATGTATCTCCTACTGGTTCTGTTTCTCTGGTTGATCCCTGACTGATATATAGAGCATAGCATCTTGATATGTCATATTTATAATCTCTTTCAATCAGTACATAGTTATCAAGCAGTTATTTCAGTGTTATTGGCAAGTAATTGAATTCAGCTAATCTCTTGTCAGTTTTTGAGAAATCAATCTGTTCAGTCAAAATAGTTTTGCCTCCTGGATGAGTACTTTACCAAGGCCAAATTTCAACTCTCCATCTGGCCTCCTAACAACTTTTTCTTGCAGTATTTCTACTTTGAGCTGGCACATCTAGGTTCACCACAGAACCTGTGATCTCTAACATATATCTCTTCTTCTCATCTTCCACATTAAATCCATCACTATTTATCAGTTTCAGAAGCCTATTTACAAAGGACTTAGGAAGCCCATATACAAAGGACTTAGAGGAGATTGTAGCATAATTGTTGGGAGATGAGAAACTTGGTAGATAGTATGTTACATAGAAGTGAGAAAATAGCAGTATTGTAATTCCGAAAACAGCACACTAGTTCACTTCTTCCTATTTGAACTGCCATTTTCTTAGTTTATGAGATGCTTTAAATTATATCTTTGGTCTTACTTCCTCAGAGAAATCTTCACAGACTCTCCAATCCTTAGGTTCATTATAATGTCTTTCTAATTCATTACAGTGGTTTGCTTAACTCTCTTTGAAAGACCTGCAATTATCCTTTAATCTGCTTGGCAAAACTCATATTAACAGAGTTATGCTTGTGATTACTGTTTAATATCTCTCCTGTTAGTCAACCTTGATGAGTTCCATGTCAGAGCTGTTTGATTTGTCTTTTCTTTCTTTTTTTATTTTAAACTTTTAAAAATCGAAGGATAATGTTCAGAAAGAAAAGTAAATATACTATAAACGTGGGGCATGATGCATTCTCTCACACAGAACAGCTGTGTAATGATCACCAATATTTTTATTTTAGTTTATTACTAGCACTGAGAAAGTTCCCTTTATTCTCCATTCCTGTTTCTTTTTGTTCTTCCAAGGCCTCACTACCACTCTGAGTTTAACTGCATAGGTTATTTTGTCTCTTTTTGTGCTTTATATAAATAAAATGCTCTGTATTAGTCCATTTTCATGCTGCTGATAAAGACATACCCAAGACTGAGTAATTTATAAAGAAAAAGAGGTTTAACAGACTCACAGTTCCACGTGGCTGGGGAGGCCTCATGGATCACGGTGGAAGCCAAAAGCCTGTCTTACATGGTGGCAGGCAAGACAGAATGATAACCAAGCAAAAGGGGAAACCTCTTATAAAACCATCAGATCTCATGAGATTTATTCGCTACCACGAGAATAATGTGGGGGAAACCAGCCCTATGACTCAGTTATCTCTCACCAGGACCCTCCTACAACATGTGGGAATTATGGTAGTTACAATTCAAGATGAGATTTGGGTGGGGCCACAGCCAAACCATATCATGCTCTAAAGCTGTTTCACCTTTCAACACGTATTTATAAGATACATCCACACTACTGCATGCAATTGTTAACTTGTTTGTTTTCATTACAGAATAATATTCCACTGTATAAATAAAAAATAATTTATGCATCCATTCTACCAATGATAGACCTTTGGGTTATTTCCAGGGTTGGTTGTTATCAATAATATTGCTATAAACTTTATTACATGTCTCTTCATGGGCATATGTCTGGATTTATTTTGGAAATATACCTAGGGTTGGAAATACTAGTCTGTAAAGTGCATATATTTAGTCATAGGCAATGTTGTCCCAAACAAGTTTTAAAAGTGGTTATACCAATTTGAATTCTCACCAAACAGTTTCAGTTTCTCCAAATGAGATTTCTTTACAAACATTTGAGATTTTCAGTCTTTTTCACTGTAGCTATTCTGATGGATATGTAGTAGAATATGATTATTGCTTTAACTTGAATTCCTTGATGATTAACATACTTAAACACCTTTTTGTACATTTATAGACATTTATATATTCTTTTTATCAAATATCTATTCACATTTTGCCTGTTTTCAGTTGATTTGTGTATGTTTTAATTGATTGTATAAGATTTTTAAAAATACATATATTTTTTTCGATACATATTGAAATGTGTACTGACTATTTTTCCGTGCTATAGGATCTCTTTGCACTCTAGGAATTATGTTTTTGATGACCAGAAAACTTCTCTTAATATAGTTAAATATATTAATCTATTCTTATATAGCCAGTATTTTTGTGACTCCTTTAAGAAATCTTTGCCTACTCCAAGATTAAAAGATTATTTTATCTTTACTTCAAAAAGGTTTTCCATTTACTTTTACAAATAGACTTCAAATTCATCTGTAATTGATTTTGCTTATTTAAGTTAGATGTTGTCTTTTTAATCACAGATGTATTTAAAGCACCCAGCAATAGATACTGAATTACTATATCTTAAATAACTGAATAAAGAGGCGAATGAAAACGTAGGTTTGAGTTAGCTCCGAGAAAAAGCAAAAGGTATGTAGGATAATGTGTGTATAGTATACATTATAGATGGGATGTTCAAAATTCTCTTTCCAATCACATTATCCCTTCTCTAATACAAATATTAAATGTTCATATCCTAGCTTCCATTGCAGCTGGAGAGGGGCATGTGACACTTTTTAAGTCAATGAAATATTAGAAGTCCACCGGTGGCATCCCTTTATTTTCTTCTTCCACCGGCCTGTAACAGGCACATGGATATGATGCCTGAGGGTACAGTAGCCATATTATTACCATGAGGCTACAAAAATGAGGACAAAAAGCAATAAGAACAGTATCTAAGAAAAAAAAATCTAAGCAAAAATATGACAATAATCCTGGTCCCAATGATAACTGAACATCTACGCTAATCAATCCCTAAACTTTTTCTTATATATTACAAATAAATCCCATTTATGTCATTTGGTGACGCATGCATGGGATTTTCTTATTTGCAACCAAAGGCATTCCTAAATGGAGCAGTCTAAGGGAAACATATACATTTCTTGTTTGACAATTCCATAATGTTTTAAAGGTGCATTTCCTCATCCACCATGAATGAAAGATAGTAGAAGAAATGTCCTTTCTCTCAGGTTATGCTGTGCTCTTGTGAGTCAGAAAGTCCTGACCTGAACATAAATTTTGGCTCTGCAGTCTCTCTTTTGATAAATTTACTTAACATCCACTGGTTATTAATTTGCTTTCTGTCAAAGAATAATACAATATAGAAAAAACATCTTCCTTGAGAATTGTTTTGGAGAAAGGATTATGATAATTTATGAAAGATACCTGACATAAGGCAAGTGTTTGATATGTGTTAGGTATTTCTCCTCATTTTCAGTTATAAGTATATTTACAGTATGTACTTGAGAAAAGCATCAAGTAAATAACAGATGAAAACCAAGACTATTTTTGTCTTGGATAAGCTGTCATATCAATAAAGATATGCACTAGTAAAACATACTTTACCTCATAGAAAAAAAAGGGACAGGAATGTTTTCTGTCATTTATGATGTTAAATATTGTTCTTGGTAACCACAAACTTGAGTTATTACTTTGTGGCAATAATTTTATAAATTATCATGGCCTAAGAAAGTTTATGATGCTTTCAAATACATACAAGTTATTTTCAGAGAGTTGCATGTCTGATATTACCAGGAAATGTTTTCCATATTTACAGGAAAACAATTCTAATTGTTTGGTGGGAAGATGACTTATTTGCCCAAATATCTATAATCTTATGGGAAATGTTTTTTAAGAATACTTTAATATTGTTTCTGAAGAAGGTAACAAGCATAACTTTGAGATTTATAATCTCCTATCTGTAATTTGTGTATGTGCCAATGCATTAACAAAAGCAAATTTATCTTTTTCAGGAAAAAAAATTGAGTCATAACTTAAATAGATTTATACTAATAGGGTACTCCATTGATTCAAATATTTGATTTGTTTTTCAGACAAGACAGACAAGTTAAGCAACAAAGAAAAATAGGGGTGATTTTCTAAAAAGACAAAAATGCACTTGAAATTGATAAAGCACCAATTTTAGATGGCATACAAAGCATTAAGAAGATTAAGGGAAAAGAGCAAAGAAATCAGCAAACCTTTACTCGACCTTTTAAAAATTTCATTAGGCTTAGAAATGTTCCCAAGGAAAGAAAAATAACAGATCCTTCTGCCTGTTGTTGTTGTTGTTGTTTGAGAATAAATCAAGAAATTATATCCTAACCAGTTGAAGGTGTGCATTTCAGAAAATTGGTGGGCTGTAAGGGAGAAAATCCCGACAAAGCTTATTACTACACAGCCCAGTTATTTCAATATTGAAATAAGAAAGTCATACCAAATTTTAGTAGTTTTTAGAGAATATTATAGCAATCATATGCAAGGGACTTCAGAAGCTGTTTAAAAAGTATTATTAGTTTCCTACAGAAAATTCAGCCAGAAACTTTGAAAACTGAAAATAAAGCCAAAACTTTATAGTAGCCTATCCAGTGGTGCAATAGATATATATAATTCCTTAAAGCAAGCTGAGGTACCTGTAGAAATAACAGGGAATAAAAATAATATTTCACCACTCCTGTTGAGGCACAGCTGGGTAATTACTCGGGTGAAACATGGAATAAAATGTCTTCTTTTTTTCTTTCTTTCTTTCTTTTTTTCTTTTTTGAGATGGAGCCTTGCTCTGTCACCAGGCTGGAGTGCAGTGGTGTGATCTCAGCTCACTGAAACCTCTGCCTCCTGGGTTCAAGAGATCCTCCTGCCTCAGCCTCCCGAGTAGCTGGAACTATAGGCGTGTGCCACCACACCCAGCTAATATTTTGTATTTTTAGTAGAGACGGGGTTTCACCATGTTGGCTGGCATGGTCTTGATCTCTTGACCTCATGATCCACCTAGCTCAATACAATGCAATTTCTATAAAAATCTTAATATAAGGTCAGCTTATAGACAACAAACACACATCACACAAATTAACTGCGTAATGTCTTGAGACATGTCAAAACTTCCTGAAACTGTAAAAAGATGAGATCAAGCAATAAGTAGTTATCTTCAAGGAGAATCACAACACTAGGAGATGCACATGTAAAAACAATTGCAGGTATAAATAGGAAGTACAAATTAGATATGTAAAAAATAAGTATACTTTATTTGGTTACATAAATAATTTAAAATCCAAATTCTTCTATGTGTTCCATTATTCTAATGCTGTTCCCCAGCTTCCTTGGCTGATAATAAGAGAAACATCAGTTATTATAAGGCTTCCCTTTTCCTAGTGTTTTATTAATACAAATCCAAGAGACATCTGTGTGCCACTGCATCACATTTCTGTATAAACCTTCTCAGCCAGTTTGTCAACCTCATTACTTAGGAACCAGGACCATTAGATGTACCCGTTGACCTCATGAGATGCTGCCGGGGATGGAAGCGAAATCTCTACAGGAAACTGAGTGCATTCTTCCTAGATTCAGCCTGGACACCCACAAGTCTAGTTGCCTGCAGAAGCACTGGCTCCTTTAGAAATAATTTTCCTTCAAAAACAGTGACCATTTAGATTGGCCTGAGGGATTAAATAACCTGGACAACGAACTCCCATGACACAAGTTTACCTATATAACAAATCCTGCACTTGTACCCCTGAACTGAATACAAGAAGAATAATACAATTTTTTTTTTAATTCAAAAAACCCACAAAAACAATGAGCAGAGCCTCTAAGATGGTACAGCTTTTCAAAAGCTTAAGAGGAGAAAAAAAGACTGTCTTCATTCTCTTTTTGATTTTGACTGTGAAAACTCTTTGACAAACAAAAATACAAACTCCGCAGTTTTACCTTTGGATTGGCAGAGGAAAAAAAGTAAGAGAGAAAAACAAAAGTCCAAGAATTAAGCTTCTAGTATTTCCCTGGTAGCTTCTGACTAGCCCAGCTGACCTAAAGTTTATAGATTAATTGGTTCTATGTAAGATATAGAAGATATCAACAAATAATAATTCAAGTGAAAGAGAGAACATTGGAGACCTATGTATAAATAAGGAGATCTAGAAGCCATTCTCATCAGTGGGTAAATTAGAAAAATATAACTTCACCTGTAGAGGGAGATGTTGGAGATGTCCTGTTTCATTTTGGCTATGCATTGAGAGAAAAGAGGAAAGAAAGGAAAGGAAAGGAGAGGAAAGGAGAGGAGAGGAGAGGAGAGGAGAGGAGAGGAGAGGAAGGAAGGAGAGGGAAGGAGGGAGGGAGGGAGGAAGGAAGGAAGGAGAAAGAAAAAGAAAGAAAGAAAGAAAAGAAAGAAAGAAAGAAAGAAAGAAAGAAAGAAAGAAAGAAAGAAAGAAAGAAAGAAAGAAAGAAAGAAAGAAAGAAAGGAAGGAAGGAAGGAAGGAAGGGCGGGCAGACAGACAGACGGAAGGAGAAAGAAAGGAAGAAGGAAGTCTCCCAAGAATATCTAACCACAAACCATAGTTGCAGCATGTGACCATAAATCCAAGCATGTAATTTACTTTTAAAAAGCTCCAGTGAGGTAGTGCATCATGGGGACTGAACAGAACCAAGAAATATTCTCTTCGAAAAAAGCATGTTAAACTCAAATTATTCCTACATATAATGTTCCAAGAAATATTAGCTTATAATGACAAATTTTCCAAAAATATTAAGATGACAAATGATCCAAAATGATCTAAAATAGAAAATAGGTGTGGAATCAAACTCAAGGACACTGGAGATAGCAAAACTATCAAATAAATAATGCAAAGATAAGCATGCTAAAAATGTTTAAATTACAAAAAGAGAATAGACTGTAAGATTAATTAACAACAATATTGCCATAGTTGACAAGAAAGATTGAAAAAATAAGTAAATAATTCTCATATAATTAAAAAAAACATAGTGATTTTAATTAGAAACTCAATAGATGATTTAAATAGACATAGATGAAGAGAGAACATTAGAAAATGGGTATAGATCTGTCTGAAGAAATTACCCCTAATAAAGCACAGAAAAATAAAGACATGGAAAAACAAGAAGATTAAGACACATAAAGAACAAAAAGACCTAACATATACCAAAATTGAGTTTAATATGAAATAATAGGAGAATGTGGAGGGAAGAATTAATAAAGAAGGTAATGTTTGAGTGAGCACGTTCCAAAATTCATGAAAGATAGCAATACTTAAGCAGAGAAGCTAAAGAGTTCTCAAGAAGGATAAATGAAAAGAAGCTGAGATAAATGCATTGTAATGAATACATGTAATTCTAAAACCAAGAGAAGATGGTCAAAATAGTTAGAAAGAAAAGATAGCTTTTTTGAAAGGAAAAACTTTAAAACTATGACTTCACAACAGAACAATAGAAACTGGAAGACAATAGAATTATTTGTTTTCAAGGTGCCAGGAGGAAAAACTGTCATATTTGTATATACTCAATGTAAGTATCTCAAGAATGAAAATACAATAAAGATACTAACTGACTCTCACTGAAGAAATTTCTTAAAAACAAAATTCAGGATAAAAAATATGACAGATAATTGCTTAAAATGTATAAAAATGTTAGGAAAATATTTGGGCAAATTAAAGCAAACACCAAGTTAATAAAATATAAGCAATGTCTAATTTGTAGGGCTAAAGAAAAACAATAAGAATGTTGTGCAACAATTAAGACACTGAAATTAAGATTCTAAGGTTCTTGCATTTTTCATGAGGTGGATAAACATATGTGATTAGGGCCGGGGCCGTGGTGGCTCACGCCTGTAATCCCAGCACTTTGGGAGGCCGAGGCAGGGGGGATCACGAAATCAGGAGATCGAGACCATCCTGGCTAACACGGTGAACCCCGTCTCTACTAAAAATCCAAAAAGTAGCCGAGCTTGGTGACGGGTGCCTGTAGTCCCAGCTACTCGGGAGGCTGAGAAAGGAGAATGGTGTGAACCCGGGAGGCCGAACTTGCCGTGAGCCGAGATCCCACCACTGCACTCCAGCCTGGGCGACAGAGCGAGACTCTGTCTCAAAAACAAAAACCAAAAACCAAAAAAGATATATGATTAACTTTAGTCTTTGGAAAGTTAGGCAAGCATATAACCACAAAATGAATATAAATAGTTTCTATAACTTTCAATCTTCTTGGAGACAAAATAGAACGAGGTAATAAAACAAAACAAACAACACAAAACTCAATTCAAATAAAGCAAGAAAATAAGAAAACAAAAGCATAGAAAAAGCCTAATAGAGGCATTGAAATAAGGTAGCAGAAATAAACCCAAATATACCAACATATTCATACCAATGTATTTATACACAATAAATAGAAATACATTATTTAGTTAAAAGACCAAAATAATCTGGACTTGTTTATGCAAGACATGTATAAAGTATAAGATAACAAAATGGTTGAAAGCAAAAGGATTGAAAAGATGTGGCAGGAAAATGCTAACCAAAAAACTCACGTAACTATACCATAAGACAGAATATAAATTAAGGTAAAAAGCAATATCGGACACAAACATATAACCATACATGCACAGTTTCTACGTAATGTCTAGGAGGTAAATTCAACTGGATGATATAACAATTCTAAACTTATTTTTATCTAGCTGAAAGCTATGCAAAACCAAAAGTATGAGGAGAATCAGACACATGTACTATCATAGTAGGTAATTTGAACATGCTTTTTAAATTAATAAATGAACTAAACAGAAAAATCAGGAACTGTAATGAAGATCTGAAAAAAATAATTACATCAGATAAGGTAATAAGCCTCAAAATCTCATTGACTCCTAATTGGTGAACCACTCTTCTCCAAGCAGTGATTCAAGGGTGCAGCCTTCCTTCTTGTTACTCTCTCTATATATTTATGTGTTTGTTTACATATATATCATTATACACACACGTACAAACATATATACACACAACATCACCTGTAGTAAAAATTGTAATAAAAAGCAAAGAAATAACTTCAAAATTCAGGGTAAGGGAATCATTGGAGGAGGGAGGGTAAGAGTTTACAGAAAGGCACACTGGGAGCTACAATAGTTTTTTTCATGTATTTTATGTTCTCTTTATAAGCTTTACTTTGGGCATACAGTGTGATTTTTACTATCGTCCTTTAAATCAAAGATATAACTTATATAAACCCTTATTTTTTATATATTTTGAAATAATTTTAAATAACAAAAAACACACATAATACCTCAAGAGAGCATTCTACCACATCCTTTTTCAAGTCCATTTTTTGAGTCCACACAAGAAAAGACATAAAAAAAAAATGTTTTCAATCCTTTATTTCACCTACTTCTCCCAAGAAGTGGAGTGCAGATTAACTTTTTGTTCCGTGGTAAGTTTCTCAGACATAAATTATTTCTCCCCTCAACATGCAAAGGAGAATCTATCTGTCTGTGAGGATTGTATTTACCTGTGATCTTCAAGAGCTGGGTATTTTACTCTGATTTACGGCAACTTTCTTCCTTTCAAAATAGCACCATCCAATCTAGAAGTCAGAATGCGAGGTTGATATATTTGGCATGAAGGTACCTACATAATGATTGCATTTTAACAGGAAGTGTGGGCTGATTCTCAACGTCAATCTTTCTCATCCATAAAATTACTAAGTTCTTGGAGATTTCTAGTCTGTAGCAATGGAAATGTAGCCCCTCTACTCAGCATTCACCAGGTGACAGGGGAATATTGTAATATAAGTCACTCTCCTCACCGAGGCCTGGGATGTATCATGGTTTTCAAGTAGCTTTATTTGTCCCTTCCTGACCCTGGCTGCCTGAAGAGAGAAAGCTTTGGGTACAGACTGACCTGACTCTTGGAGGACTAGTGAAGCTTGTCTCTTTAACCTCTTTCTATCTTCCTGAGTGCAAGCAGGCCATATTTCCCATTACTAATTCTGTGTTCTCCTCATGAGTAAAATATACAATGATAAGTCCATCTTTCCCCAAAGAACAAATAAAAAAAAATAAGGGCTTAAGGACTGCCTTAAAGTATTTGCAGCTCTTTTGGAAATGTTCCTCCTCTGAGGCTGAGAAGCGTTCTCCTCAACTTTCAGGATGACTCCTAGATTCTGCATCAAGTCAGCAGTCAGTTACAAATTTAGTGGGTGTGCGTACTTGGCAGTATATCTGCATCCCCGCACCTTTTTAGCCCACTCTCAGGAAAGGCAGGAAAGGCTGCTCAAACCTGACTTCCAAAAAGCCTCCAGAGTGGCAACTGCTATAAAAAGTTTCAAAATCCCCAAATTGGCAGGGTCTAGTCTGGTGACACAGAAATCACCATCTGTGCCTGGCTTTCCTCCTGCATGGAGAAAGGGACTCGCTTTCTCCTCCTCCTTTTTCTTTACCCTATCTTCTGAGGGATAAGTTCAGACAGGGTGGGCTTGGTGACTAGCATGCTACTTACTTTTGTTCCTGCTCTCACGTGTTGAAAATGAACCTGAACCATGCCTCCGGAATCTAAAACCCCTGAGATGAGGGTTCTCTGGGTTGTGGGATCTAATTTAGTTTTAAATGAAGACCTTTTTCCCCAGCCTTCTGGCGGTGTTCTCTGGTTTTTACTACTCCTCAAACCCTAGACTCAGATAGCCCACCACAATTATCGAAGTTGTTTGCTTGATACACAATATTTCCTGGTCTGTTCCAGCTGCTATAACAAACTACCACGAACTGAGTGCCTTATAAACAAGGATATTTACTTCTCACAGTTCTGGAGTCTGGGAAGTCCAAGATCAAGATTCCAGGGGATTCAGTGTCCGTGTAAGGGCCAGTCCCCTGGTTCTTAGATGGCACCTTCTCCTTACATTCTCACATGGTAAAAGTACAAAGGAGCTTTCTGGAGCATCTTTTATTAAGACACTAATTCCTCATGACCTTATACTAGGGCAAAGCCGTTATGACCTAATCACCCCCCAAAGGCCTCACCTCCTAATACCATCACGTTGAGGGTTAGGATTTCAACATAAGAATTTGGTGAGAAAAGAAACATTCAGTCCACTAGTCCATTGTACACATTTTTTTTTTTTTTTTTTTTTTTTTTTAAGACAGAGTCTGACTCTGTCACCAAGGCTGGGGTGCAATCTCAGCTCACTGCAACCTCTGCCTCCCAGGCTCAAGCAATTCTCCAGCCTCAGCCTCCCAAGCAGTTGGGATTACAGGCATGTGCCACCACGCCCGGCTAATTTTTGTATTTTTAGTAGAGACGGGGTTTTGCCATGTTGGCCAGGCTGATCTCAAACTCCTGACCTCAATTAATCTGCCCACCTCGAGCTCCCAAAGTGTTGGGATTACAAGCATGAGCCACCATGCCCAGCTAACATTATATTAAAGACTGCCTCTTTAGCACTCACTTCTTAGTGTTCATCAATTTTTGGTTTCCAGTGTCTGTTATTGGTGTACCATATTAGTAATGAATCCTGGCTAAGATTCCAATGCTTTTTCCCTGCTGTGGCATTTTCTTCTGACTTGAAACCATTCATTTCTAGCAAGACACAGCTTGTGCAGAGGTGAAACAGCCTATATAACTGCTTAACAGTACATCCAGGCTTGGGGCATGAGCATGATTATACCCCCAGAGTTTCAGCAATATTGTTCACCACATTTTTGTCCCTCTCCAGGGACAGAGATCATTTTTTGAACGTTCGAGGCTTCTATCTTCTTCTTTGGTTTTCCTTTCTGTGTTATGTTTGAGATTCACAGAGAAATTAATCTTCCCAGAAGCCTTTTTAAGTTTACTATTTAGTAGTTTAATTTCCCTGACTTTCCTGTTACCTATGCTTTACCTGCTCAGGGTTTTTTAAAACTACCTAAAATATACCTTTGAAGTTAATGTCATGATAGTTCACTTTTATTTGCCAAATCAGTAGTAACTTTGGAAGTTCCACATACAACCTGCAAACTAATTTTCCAAAAGGTTCACAGATGGCTTAAAATTGAGGTTAGCTTCAAATTCAAGGATTGTAATCAGCACATAGTGCACATAGATACACTGCACAGCCGTTCTTAGCAATTCTAGAAATGATACCACATTTAGCAGGTTTAAATCTTACTTCCTAGAAACCTGGTATAAAATAAATGTCACATTTATTTTATAGAACCAGAAATTACCAGCACACCATGATCATTAGTCTATAGGCAAAGTATTTATTCCTGTAATGTTGTAGGAAACTGTTGACCATATTATTAAGTGTGAAATGTGACTCTGACTTCAATAAATTTAAGACACAGTTGATACTTAAAAAATAATTTCAAATTTCAAACTATTACCTATTACATGAATTTGTGAAAGATTACAGACATTCTGCAGCATAGACTATCTTCTCTGGTTATATAAATAAAACAGAACTTGCATGACCTCATATACTTGCTCGACTTTTTTTGTGTTTAGTTACCTATCTTTATCAATCCATTTATTTATACATTTAAAGGGTATGTGTGTGGGTATGTGTGTGTATGCCAGATAGAAATATACAGAGATAAACTGTCTGAACGTGTATAGTTCTTTATAGCCATGGCAGAGGAATATAATACTTAAAAGTTTGGAAAAGTGATCACCACTAGCTAAAATCACATTTCAAACTGTATTTAAATTAACACTACTTAAATAAGTTTCCATGGTACTTCATCCACTGGGTGGGTGAAAATTTAATTTCAAATAATATGCATATCCCCTCTTTTTCTTTGGGTTAGGCAATTGGAACAGTTTACCTGAGGCTCAGAGAAAAGGTGGAAGGGCTTTTAGTCTTTAACCCATCATGGTTGCACACCATCCACATAGTTAAAAGCCATATCCATCTTTCAGTAGTCAGTGGCTTTGTCTGTTCTGTGCAAGACTGGTGCAGGATAATCTTTTCAAAGGCTGTAACTTTATTTTCTTGTATGCATCCTTATTTAATGAACCATAGCATGGAGCCCTTGACTGCTCCTCTGAGTGCTGTGGGGGATAAGAGTGGTAGATGTTGGCACAAGTATACAATATTCAAGGTAACTTACAGTTTCCATGCCTTTCTATTATAAGACAATTTCTCTTCAGTTTTGTTGCCCTAAAACAAAAGCAAAACAGTACTCTTACACTATCTCTCCTCCGTAGACACTGAATAATCACAGAGATGTCTCCTTACATGAGATTAGCCTTTTTAAGAAAACACTTTTTAAAAATCTAGCACTTTCTTCTTTTGTGTCTCTGTAAATGCATTAATTAATCCATTCAAAATGCATTAATTAATGCATTCCACAATAGCTATCAGATACTGTTCTAGGAACTGAAAATACTATAGTAATCAAAACAAAGTATCTCATGGAATGCACATTTTATCAGAAAGAACTTAGGCATTAAGTAAATGAATAAATAAACATCAAATATGTCAGGTAATATAAGTGCTATGAAAATGAGTAAAGTGAGTTAGGGTGTTTTGTTGTTGGTGTGAGTAGTGGAAGCTCTTTCTTTTAGGTCAAGAGATTAGGGAAAGTGCTTGCTATAAGGTATTAATATTTGGGCAGAGAGCTGATGATGGGAAGAGTCAAGCCATATGACTATTTCTGGGAGGATATTTCCAGCAAAGGGAAGAGTATTTGTAAAGACCCTGAGATAAGTGTGTGATTAACTGATTCAAGAAAGAGCCAGGGACAGTTTGGCTGGGATTTACTTATAAATGCAGGGTGGGAAAAGCTCAAAGCAGGACATAATGATAAACCTGTGACCTTATGCATTAGATTCTCTTCATAAAAGTGAGTTTTAAGTTGGCTATAGGTGCTCATTGACAGGTCTGGCTTCCAGAGTTAGCTGGCTATCTCTTCAAGGGAAAGAAAGAAGTGTAGCTGACAGTTTTCTCTCCATACCTTGCAAATCAATTGCCAATGATTATGGGTTGTAATAGGAATTTTTTTTAACAAGAACAATACAGTTGGAATACAAGAACTGCCGTTTAAACAAATCCATTTTGTAATGCAACTTACTTTCTAGTTCTTCTTCAAGTTTTTATTAAAATGTAATATAAGTTTCACTTAACATTATACAATATTTATTTTTTCTTTTTTTTTTTCCTCCATGTTTCCCAGCTCCTCTCCTACCTGAATCCCAACCTCAGGTAACCTATAGCTTAGTGTAAATCTTTACATATGTTTCTCCATATTACACAAATACAAACATACATATAAAAATGTATTACATTTCTGTTTTATGTCATTTATTTGTAGAAAGATAGCATTAAAAGGCATCTAATTTTTTTGGTAACAACTTTTCTTCATTGACATTGCACCGTGGAAATCCATCCAGGTCTTTTTAATAGCTGCATTATAGTTATGTCAGTTTCCATATTTGTGGCACTTCCAATGATGAAAAAAACATAATACACATATTCTATACTAGCACCTTCACTCCTTTTGTATATGTATTACAGTAATACAAAGGATATGCTTAGTTTTTATCTTGGAAGATATTGTTAGCTTATCTTTCAAGTGGACCATAGTAATTTATGTCCTTGCTAGTACTGGATTTTAACATGTGTTTGTTTGTGCCAACGAGACAAGTAAAAATTGATATATCATTGTTGCATTAATTTTTATTTTTATGTTTTTGTATGTTTGGTTATTTGAACTTTGCTCCTTTATATATTGCCTCTTTATCTCTTCTGAGCATTTTTGTGCTTGGGGTGTAATTCTTTCTTATCAGTTTGAAATAGCTTTTTGTATATTTTGGCCTATTAATTTTTAGGTGATTGCACTGTATGGCAAATATTTCACCCTGTTTACCACTTGCTAATGATATCTTTTGCTATGAAAATATGTATAATTTTATTCAGTTCTATTTATATCTTTTATTTTATAGATTCTGATTTAAATTTTTTTAAATGTTACTGTGTTAGTTGTTACAAGAATAATTAAGTATTCATTGCAAAATACATGAAACTACAGAAACATGTTATGAAGGAAATAATAATTACAAATCATGATACTAGCCCCCCAGAAGGTCAACATTTTAATGCATAATGTCCCAAAGTATGTAAAGATAAATGTATACATATAAGCATTTCACATGTATATCTGTTTTTGAACAAAAATGAAATTAGACTTCATGTTTTGTAAGTGTGCATTTTATTCTTTTAATGTGTTATAATCACAATTCCTTATCCATGCCATTAAATATCTACCAACGCAATCCGTCAACATGTTATTTGACTTTAGGAATAGTATATCATCCATTAAAAACCACAAAATTCATGTGCATGAAGAAGGTTTCTGTTATTGTGGCATTTTTAAGATGTGTAACTATTATTCCTTTAGCAAAAAATGTTGTGCTTGTTCCTATTTATTTTCTTAGGATGAAACCCTAAAAGGATAATTATCATATTTAAGGTTAAGGGTAATTTTAATGATTTTGAAAGATTTTGATACCTAATGAAAAACTGACCTTCAGAAAGGCTACAGTGGTGTATGCTGAAGTAGCAATAAATGGCATACCCTTGGATCCACATACTCATTAATACTGACTTAAAACAATGTTATTCTATTAATCTAGTGATGAACAAAAGTCAGGTGAAACTTGCAGTTAAGCATACGGAATTGTTCATATTTTATTAAAAAGATTATGCTAACAAAGAAAAAGAACACAAATAATATACTAGTGATGTCATCGGTGCTGTTGTGGTTGATTTTGTTAATGTGGAGACTAAGAAAGGCTCAAGAAAAAAAATGAAACCTGTTAAATATCTCACCATCATACATTTTACTGTTGTTTTCCTTATCTGAATGAAGACAGAAAAGTCAAATACCTTTCAATTATTTAAAGAAAACCACAAGAAGGTTAAAAATAAAATACATTAAGTTCCAAATCACTGGGCTAGAATATAATTTTTTAAATGTTGATAACCGTAGCAAAAGTCATAAAAGAAAAAAAAGAGAGAATTATGACCAGGAAGCAAATAAAAACTATAAATAAGAAAGTAAGGACAACATGAATTCAATAAGTATCAATGTGAAAATTTCCTCCTTTAAAACATTCTCATTATGTGTAAAAAGTGTCCAGCTATATTTCCTTTTCTTTCTAAAAAGTATACTGAGGCAAAGTATTTCTTACCGTCTCTTACTCTTGCTCTTTTTGGTTAACAGAACTTCCCTCAATGCCTGAGTTTCAAGAGACCATGGTAAATTATGTGCCATAGACCTGTGACTCTTTAACACTCATTCTCACAGTTTTATCTTTCTTAGGAGGTGGGAAAAAATATGAATACAACAAAGTGTAACTGTTAACTATTTTTCCCAAGAAAACTTTGCCAAAATATGTATATACTTTTCTCAGAAATATAAATTTCATATAATTACAGTAAAATGGAGCATGCAGTGATTACAAAGTTCCAGTGAAAAAATTTGGTTCAAAAATTTGATCGACTTACTTTTACTGCTCATACTGAAGGACATGGAAATACTACCATGAAACCTGTTTTAATTCGGTAATAGAGTTATAATGAAATGCTTTTCGGGACAGGTTTTAAAATATTTTGAACATTACTTCCCTTTGAGGAGGTGATTCATTTGGTGGTAAAACCCTCTCTCTACTGCTCCATAAAATGTGGAGGAACCAATTAGCAGAGTTCTGAAAGAGTCCCTTGCATAAGAAGACAGCAGAAACCAAAATGATAATATATGAAAATTATGAAATAGTGTTTTAAGAAGAAAACAGTAATAGAAAAGTGTTTTTATTTTATGTCTAGGTATATTTTATCCTAAAATTTCTGCCTCAGAAATTAGGCCCAACCTAAAGAAGAAATCTACTCTTGACTTTGGCATACACCTAAACTACTCGGTGAGAAGGATATGGCAAAAGAAGTTCACACATTCAGGACCTCATCAGACTTTATGCAACTGAGTTGTTCAGCTCATATTCCTCAGATTTGTTGGAGCTAAGAGCACTCCAAAATGAAGTGAAGAGAGAGAAAAATAATGGAGTGAAGAGAATCTAAGAATTTATCGTTTACCTGTCCATTCTCTGCTTGTCCCAGGAAACAAAGGGGTTGTCCCTCCTGACGGATAGTGTGAGCTGTAGAGAGGTTGTCATAAATGTCTAAGAAATAAAGGATCCTTGGAATTTGGCATTTCCAATTATTTTTGTCTCACATTTCCTGGGATGTGAGAGATATTGCAGAGTGGGATAAGGGTGCGGATAACAGCTTGAAATTTGTTCCTTCCACCCTTGATTCTGTTACAGAAAATTCTGAAGTTGATCAGCATTTAGGGATCATCTAGGTGGCATGCAGAAGCAAATCAAATAGACTGAGAGTAGGAGACAACTTTCCTACATTTGTGATAGAAAATAAAACCTGGCATGGGGAAGGTTATGGGCCATCTACAATGGAAGATTCTCAGTTGACTTAGTAATCAAAAAGATAACTACCTAAAGCATCAATTAATAGAGAAAGCCCTCTACATTTCAACTTGGAAATGATAAAGAATTCTAATCCAGAAAGAGGATAAAATTCAATAGTTTAGATATGGGTTAGATGTGGGAGAGTGAGAGAATAGAACTGAGACAAACAAAAAATGCCCTGACTCCCTGAAATCTTCCTCTGTCTGTAGGAACAAAGGACAAAAAGAAGCCTAAAGACAATAAAAGTTAAAATTCTATGCTTACACACATCTTAGGTTATCACTTTCAACCACGAGTAACTGTTTAATATGTGTGACTTAATCTTTCTGTTTTTACAGATAAGGACATGTAATTTCTGAAACAGGGCAGGGACCTTGAAACTGTGAGTTGAACAAATGCATAAACTAATTAAGTTAAAATTAGTGCTGTGAGGCTCAGTCTCAAAAAAATTATTTTCTATGTGTTAAAGTCACCTTCTAAATACATAATTAAACATAATTAATTCCAACATGAAACTCTCATTGATAAAAGAATAGGAAAAATCTTTGTGGAACTTTATTTTCAAGGTTGAATGTATGATTTTCCAGGAATAGTTATGTGTCTGTATAAAACTGTTTTAATATTTATTTATTCCAAGATGAATTCCAACCTAATAAAACTAAAATGCAGTTAAACATTCAACTCGATATTAAAGCATGATTTGTTTTTCAAAAGAAACATGTACATTTTGAGCTCCCAACCAAAAATTGGTAGCATGCCAACAATTAGAAAAATTGTAATTTTTTTCTTTTTATTTTTTCTTAAAATAAATAAATAAATAAATAAATAAGGATACATATGCAGAACGTGCAGGTCTGTTACATAGGTATACATGTACCCTGGTGGTGTGCTGCACCTATTGACCCATCCTCTAAGGTCCCTTCCCTCACTCCAAACCCAGCAACAGGCCCTGGTGTGTGTTCCCCTCTCTGTGTCCCTGTGTTGTCAATGTTCATTGACCACTTACGAATGAGAACATGTGGTGTTTGGTTTTCTGTTCCTGTGTTAGTTTGTTGAGGATGATGGCTTCAAGCTTCATCCATGTCCCTGCAAAAGACATGATCTCATTCCTTTTTATGGCTGCATAGTATTCCAAGGTGCATGTGGAACACATTTTCTTTATCCTGTCTACCATTAATGGGTATTTGGGTTGGTTCCATGTTTTTGCTATTGTAAATAATGCTGCGATCCTGTAAATAGGATACATGTGCATGGGTCTTTATAGTAGAATGATTTATACCACTTTGGGTATATACTCAGTAATGGGATTGCTGGGTCAAATGATATTTCTGTCTCTAGATCCTTGAGGAATCGCCATACTGTCTTCCACATGGTTGAACTAATTTACATTCCCACCAACAGTTTAAAAGCATTCCTATTTCTTCACAGCCTCATCAGCATCTATCGTTTCCTGACTTTTTACTGATAGCCATTTTGACTGGCGTGAGATGGTATCTCATTGTGGTTTTGATTTGCAGTTCTCTGATGATCAGTGATGATGAGCTTTTTTTTAATATGTTTGTTGGTCATGTAAATGTCTTCTTTTGAGAAGTGTCTGTTCATACACTTTGCCCACTTTTTGATGGGGTTGCTTGTCTTTTTTTTCTAAGTATCTTCAAGTTCCTGGTAAATTCTGTTTTGTCTCTTCCTGGTTTTGGTATTCGAATGATGCTGGCTTCATAAAATGAATTAGGGAGGACTCCCTCCTTTTCAATTGTTTGAAATACTTTCAGAAGGAATGGTACAAAGTCTCCCACTATTATTTTGTAGGAGTCTAAGTCTCTTTGTTGGTCTCTAAGAATTTATTTTGTGAATCTGGGTGCTCCTGTATTGGGTGTATATAAATTCAGAATAGTTAGCTCTTCTTGTTGAATTGTTACCTTTACCATTATGTAATTTCCTTCTTTGTGTTTTTTGACCTTTGTTGGTTTTAAGTCTGTTTTGTCAGAGAGTAGGATTGCAATCCCTGCATGCAACCCCTGCATTTTTTTTTCTTTCCATTTGCTTGGTAGTTACCTCCATCCCTTTATTTTGAGCCTGTGTGTGTCTTTGCACATAAGATGGGTCTCCTGAATATAGCACACCAATGGGTTTTGACCCCTTATCCAATTTTCCAGTCTCTGTCTTTTAATTGGGGCATTTAGCCCATTTAGCCCATGTGTGAATTTGATCCTGCCATCATGATGCCGTTTGGTTAATTTGCACACTAGTTGATGCAGTTTCTTCGTAATGTCATTGGTCTTTATATTTTAGTGTGTTTCTGCAGTGGCTGGTATTGGTTTTTCCTCTCCATGTTTAGTGATTATTTCAGGAGTGATTGCAGAGCTAATGAAATGGTGGTAACGAAATCCCTCAGCATTTGCTTGTCTGAAAAGGCTTTTATTTCTCCTTCACTTATGAAGCTTGGTTTGGCTGGATATGAAATTCTGGGTTGAAAATCACTTTCTTTAATAATGTTGAACATGGCCCCGATCTCCTCTGGCTTTAGAGTTTCCACTGAAAGGTCTGCTGTTATTCTAATGGGTTTCCCTTTGTAGGCAACTTGGCCTTTCTCTCTGGCTGCCCTTAACAGTTTTTCCTACATTTTGACCTTGGAGAATCTGATGATTATATGTCTTGGGGATGATCTTCTTGTGGAGTATCTTAATGATGTTCTCTGCAGCTCCTGAATTTGCATGTTGGCCTGTTTTGTTCTCTGTATTTCCTGAATTTGCATGTTGGCCTGTTTTGCTAGATTGGGGGAGTTCTAGATAATATCCTGAAGTATGTTTTCCAGCTTGTTTCCAGCTGGTACTCCAAGCAAACATAAGTTTAGTCTTTTTATGAAGTCCCATATTTCTTGGAGGCTTTGTTCATTCCTTTTCATTCTTTTTGCTCTCTTCTTGTCAGCATATCTTATTTCATTAAGGTGGTCTCCAAACTCTGATATCCCTTCTTCCACTTGATCAATTTGGCTGTTGATACTTGTGTATGCTTCATGAAGTTCTTGTGCTGTGTTTTTCAGCTCCATCACATCGTTTATATTCCTCTCTAAACTGGTTATTCTAGTTCGCTGTTCCTCTAACCTTTTATCAAAGTTCTTAACTTCTTTGCATTGGTTTAGAACATGCTTCTTTAGCTCATCGTAGTTTTTTATGACTCATCTTCTGAAGCCTACTTCTGTCAATTCGTCCATCTGATGTTCCATCCAGTTCTGCATCCTTAATGGAGAGACGTTGCCATCGTTTGGAGGAGAAGAGGCACTCTGACTTTTTGGGTTTTTCATTGATTCCTTCTCACATTCGTGAGTTTGTCTAGTTTTGCTCTTTGAAACTGCTGACCCTTGGATGGGGTTTTTGTGGGGGCCTTTTGTTGTTGTTAATGATGATGATGCTGTTGTTGTTGCTTTATGCTTGTTTGTTTTTCTTTCAATAGTGTCTCTCTTCTGTAGGGCTGCTGCAGTTTGCTGGGGTTTCACTTCAGGTCTTATTCATCTGATTGTCTCCCATGCCTGCAGATGTCATTCAAGGAGGCTGGAAAGCAGCAAAGATGGGCACCTGCTTCTTCTTCTGGGACTTCTGACCTCTAGGGGCACCAGTCTGATACCAGTAGGATCACTCCTGTATAGGGTGTCTGACAAGCCCTGTTGGGGGGTCTCATCTAGTTGAGTGGCATGGGGAGCAGGACCCATTTAACTAAGTATTTCATCCCTTGGTGGAGACGATGTGTTTCACTGGGGCAAAACCCACTCATCTGTGCTGCCTAGATTCCTCAGAACTACCAGGAGGAGAGGCTAAGTCAGCTGGTCCACAGAGACTGTGGCCACACCTCCCCCTAGGGGCTCAGGGCAAGGGAGATCCAAATCATGAACCTGAGCCTCTGGCTGGAGTTATTGGAAATCCTGCCAGGAAAGTCCCACTCACTGATGAAAGACGGGTCAGCGTTATACCTACAGAGGCACACTGGCCAGATTGCCACAGCCAGTGTTGGGCTGTGGGGAAAAGTCTTGGAAGCTGTCCAGCCTCCCTGGCTCTAGCAGGGGAAAAGCACAGCCTGGAGCTATAGGGGGTGTCCTCCTTCCCCCACCCAGGGAGCTTAGCATGTTAGGCATTTGCGAGTCCTAGTGTTGGCTGTTGCCCCTCGCCCAAGAAGCTCAAATGGTTTAGACAGCAGACAGGGCCAGCTGGTGCTGGTCGCCCCTCCCCAGAGGAGTTCAGTAGGCTTAAGCAGATTCCACCTGAGAGGCTGTAAGAATCTGCGCATTCCAGGGTTGGGACAGTAGGCCCCGGTGGCAGCCCTGGGTTCACGAGTGTGATCTTCCAATCTGTAGGTTGCACAGTTCCATGGAAAAAGCAGTTTTCCCCGCTGGGTGGCACGCTCACTCATCACCTCCCTTGGGTGGGGGAAGGGGGTTCCCCTTCCCTGTGTGGCTCTCGGGGGGGGCACACCACACTGCTCTTCCTTCTCTCTGTGGGTCACACCATCCTTCTAGTCAATTTTGACAAGGGAACTTGAATACCTTGGTTGTTGGTGAAAGATTCACAGACATATTGTAGTTTTTTTAGATGGGAACCTCCAAAAGGTGCTGTCCTAGTCAGTCATCTTGGCTCCACCCACCCCAAAATTGTAATTTTTATCCCAACCCCTCATGCTACAAATCAAAACAATGTAACATTACCAATTGAGAACGAATTTAGTAAATTCAAATTTTTCCCCAGGCTTTCCTTTCATTATCTAATTCCCAGGTCCCAATTTGTAGAAGTCTTAAAGTTAAATGAGGATGGGAAATAAGATGAGATTGGATCTGGTCCTCTGTCTACACTAGTTATTTTCTCATCCTGCCATATGCTGTGGAACTCTCTGTATCCTTCATCTCTAGTCTTAGATCCAAGCCTCCTCGTCTTATCTGCTCAGCTTTTTCAATCCCATAACGCCCAAGCACTGTATCTGTAGCACCCCAGGTTATAACAATCCTTGTAGCTTCATTTACACACAAAAGATGTGTGGTTGGGTGTGGTGGCTCACGCCTGTAATCCTAGCACTTTGGGATGCCAAGGTGGGCAGATCACCAGGGTTCAGGAGTTCAAGACCAGTCTGGCCAATCTGGTGAAACCCATCTCTACTAAAATACAAAAATTAGCTCGGCCTGGTGATGGGCACTTGTAATCCCAGCTACTCGGAAGGCTGAGATGGGAGAATCACTTGAACCCAGGAGACAGTGGTTGCAGTGAGCCGAGATCACACTACTGCACTCCGACCTGGGTTGCTAGATGTGCTAGCAGATTGAGTTAGCAGAATTTCAAATGTTATGTATTTGAACCAAGAAAAGACTAAGATAAAAGAATTTCCAAATTCTCGGTAAAATAATTTATAAACTTAAACTAATTGCAATAGTTTCTCCAGATAATTGTTTGCAATTTGCAAAAATTACTCTGAAATGTATTTGGATAACTAAGAGGCTGCAATAAATATTTGAATTGTAAATTTGGAGCTATGAGGGGCTTAATGACTCCTTCAGATAATAATGTGAATAAATTAGCCATGGCATAGTCACTGAAGTTATTGATTAAAAAATTGAGATCAATGAGGAAATTGACAATCAAAAATAAAAACACAGGTCTATTTAATAGCCTAATCTGTGATAAAGTATCAAAGTCAGCGAGGAAAGAATAAACGGTTTAATAATATGTTAGAATAGTTGATTGATAATTTGGAAAAATAATCTCAAACCACGTATCAGTCATAAAATGAATTAATTATTCAAACATAAAATGCCAAATAAAATATGAATTTAGTATTAAATGAGGGTATTCCAATCCTAAAATACAACAACATTTCCCATACAAATATTAATAGACTTAATACATATGAGGTTAAGGAGAATATTAAACATCTTGGGGAGGGTTGAATGTGAGGATGATACTGATGTGGGAGTGCAATGCCTTCCAAGTTAGTAGCAGATGTTAATGCAAGACATGCACCAATTTGGCTCAAAAAGACAGAGACCATGGAAGAATGACAATTTAGTGAACTAACTTGTTTCCTTAATGAGCTTCCAAAACGTCTGTTAGTTTGTAATTAATAAGGCCTAAGTCAGATTAGTCAGGAATCTATAGGCTTAACATGTATACAATTGCTTGCCTCTTTCAAGAATAGGCAGGTGAAGGGTTAGAGAGCTTAAACCACTAACTATTCAAATAGCTAGTCAAGCAGAACTATTACAGTTTTGAAATTAGGCGGTTTAAATTGACAGCATTTTTTCCCCTTCTATGAAATGCTATATATTGTAAAACAATGATGAAGACATTTTAGTACACCTGAAGACCTGGGAACAAATTAAAATATTTTTCCTAATGCCCATTTATTCTCTAAGCAATTTCACACCACATTCACATATTATTATGTTTTTTTTATTTTTTATTTTAATTTTTTGCTTTTGTTTTTTAAACCAATTGCTTTTAGTTTTTTTCTTGTGTGGACTATCTGTCTGTTTTGGGGAGAACCCTATGAAAAGTTTGATCTGCTAAATACCACTATAATTTTATAAATAAATACAAATAAAATATTTCATTTGTAAATAAATACAAATAAAATATTTTGTCACGTTGAGTCAGTGGTCTTGACATTATGCTAACTTCTTCAATGCTTTAAAGAGTGTGTTTGGTAAATATATTTGGACAAGACCTGAGATGTAGATTTTTAAGTCCATTGCATATTTAAGCTAGAAAAGATAATATCACTAAAGGAAAGGGCATGAGACAGAGCCTTAAAAAAAAAAAAGATTTATGAAGTGTTTATCCAAATGTGGTCCATGAGTCATCCACATGAAAATTATCTTGGTGCTTACAAAAATGTTACACCTGAAGTGGGAGGAAAATCTACTAAATCAGAATTTGTTAGTCAAGTCTAGGAGACTACATTAAAAACAAGACAAAACAAAACAAAACAAAAACAAACAAACAAAGAAAACACTCTCCTATTATCTTATATATTGAAATATAGGAAACACTGAGTCATAGGATTGCTAAAGGAAGAGGAGCCTGTGATGATGGACTTAAAACAAGTCATCAGAGGAGTGGAAGAAGTATTTCAGAAGATAATTCATTTCATTCATTGAATCAAGAAATTAAAGATAGTAGAAGTGAAGGAAGAAATGGGATAATGAAATCATGCTGACATACTAACATTCATAAAAAAGTCAAGCACTGTTGGAATAGGAAATTGTGTTGAGAAAGTCAATATCAATTCAAAGATACAGCAGTTTCTAACTTTCATTGAAGTCACGTTGTAATGTGGAAAATCATGCATACATATAGTGATAATGAAAGGAAATAACCATTAAGAGAAATTTAGGGGTTATTTAATAACATGGCAATAATTTCTTAAATAATCATAGCATAATCTAATAGGTTATAAAGCAATTGACCAGAAAAAAAAAAGGAATAAATAGATTCAATGATGAACTAGACCCTTCTATGAACTCTCAAAGGTCAAATGTATATCTCTTAGATTGAAATAATGCTGGGAAAAACATATACACCACAGAATCAGAAAATGCTATAAATCAAGCTCTTTCTAACACCACTATCCCTGAAATGACAAAAATCTCTCCCAAAAGATGAACCCTTAAGATGTCTGGACAAGCCAGAGTAGTGTTCTTAGGAGGGAAAATAAACTTTAAAGGATTTAGTATGTACAGTTTAGCCAAGAAAAATTTAAGGGGGAAATGTAATAATTGTCTGGAATATAATAAGTATGCAGATGGGTTAAACATCATTGAGAGAAATAATTATAGCACAGTTTCATGAATAAAATAATGACCAAAGTAAGCAGTTTTAGTGTAATTCAGCAAAACATACCAAATGTGAAATATTTTAAAATGTAAATATATTATTGAAAGCTTATTGTTGCAATAATATCTGAATGTTATTTAAAATACATTTACCTCACCACAGAAATTAGAAGAACTAATAAAACACACAGAAAAACCTTTTTCTATTCTATTAGTATTCTGATTATCATTATTGTTACTAATTGATAATATTTTAGGTATTTTTCTATAAGGAGAAAGATTTTATGTTATTAGTATAAATTTGATATGATAATAAATACAAAGCTGAAGGATATAGACATTCTGTATTCTGCTTAAGTGAAAAACTTTCCATTATTTCTAATGCATGATATTTTTCTTTTGAATAGTAAAATATTCAGTATTCACAAAGCAAAAAAAGAAAGCACATTTCCACAACTATAATTAGGAAAGAAAGACTAGTTACTGGAATACCTTCACCATTAAGGTTCATGTTTCTAGTAAGTGTACATTGAATTATCTCCAAATCTTCTCACTTCTTAGAAGGGACATATAATTTTAAAATACAGGAAAATCCCATTTCAGGTTTCATAAGGCCTATTTTGTATTCATTCTCTTGCTTGAATTGCTATGACTATGTCAAAGGAATAGATATATTTAGGACTGAGTGAAATTTCTTTATAATGTTTTCCATGGACTGAGCTATTTTCAGAACAATTGGGAACCATCATGCAGCTATATACAGAGGTTTTATAGGCCTTTTGTTGAAACTTTAAAAATGTAATGTTACACAGGGGAATATAATATGCCATTTTTGATATAAATTCTTTGCATTTTAATATTCAGTAAGTATTATGCATAACTTGGCTAGTTCATGCTAAAGGCCATCACCTCTAAATAACTCAGATTTTTTAAAAAGAAAACACAGTACCATGCATTTAGAAATTTATAATCAGTTCAGTCTGAAGAGTATATCTATTTTAGTACAAGTTCTAGTGTTATTACATTTCACAAGATAGCCTTTATTTAAGACTTTGTTGTTCCTCCATTCTTTTCAGTAATAACTGGTTTCAATGAAGAGTGTATTATGGTATATTATTAACGCATTTACTCTTGGACTTTCCTCCCACCTATCTTTCTTTCTGCCACTTTAAGCTGTCAGTCCATTGTATTCAATGGAGCATCAGAAAATACCAGGTTCTTTCAGCAGCACAGCAGGTGCACATTTATGAAGCATATCTGATGTATTCAGCAACAGTCAACAGATTAATGTCACTGTTCACAATCCTTGTTAAGAGAAAAGGGGAAGCAGAGAAATAAAAATAAGAATGCTATTTCTTTCATACATTTAAACACAATTTTAGAAAATGTGGTGAAATAGTCTCTCCAGATTCCTAAATGATAGCCTGTATCACATTTTTTCCAACCTAATTCCTAGACCCATTTGATTTTAAATCTATTAATCACATGTTCATTTATTTAAAGTAACCTGGACTATATATGAGGCTAAAGATGAAGGGATATAAAATATGGATTTAAAAGATAACAATCATTGTCTCAGTCTATCTAAATGGACTTGTATAATTCCCAAATTAATTATAATATTAAATACTTATTTTCTTATTTCATTAATTACAATAACAATATATATTTAGAAACATATATATATAGATATATATACATACACAGGAAATGTATGGAAGAGATTCTTAAATATCTTCTAATTTTTCTTCCTTTTTGTTTTCCTAACATTCATAGTAATCGTGTGTGTGTATGTGGAGGGCGGGAGGTGTTAAGCTTGACATTTGACTTCCCAGGACAGTTTATATTTCCTAAACTTTCTTTCAGCTTGATGTCACCTTGTGACTAATTTCCGGCCAATAAAATATAAGCAAAAAACTTGTGAGGCAGCTTCTGGACCTTTCTTAAAGAAAATTTCATGTGTTCTTTGACTATAATTCTCCATTCCTATCTTTATTCTATTGCCTGCAACATTCAGATTGTTATCTTATACCACGAGGTCAAAAAGGCATGATATGTACAATAAGATAAAACAAGTAAACGGATAGATGAGGCTGACAGTCTTTTTTTTTTTTTTTTTTACTGTCAGAGAGGTAAATTGCACATAAGCAAGAAAGGAATGTTATAAAAATAATATGGTAATTAGAGGCAGTGATGTAAGAATTAATTTAAGTTTAGTTTAGGGGTGTGTGTGTGTGTGTGTATGTGTGTATATATATATATGTATGCATATATATGTGTGTATGTCTACACAGAGAAGATAAAGAAATAATTCTAAGTATTTATTATCAATATATTACCTAGTTCTACTTGCTAAAAGAGCCTAGAATCAGTGACACCTCAGAAGCAACAAGCACACTTAATGCACACGTCTTGGTTTCTAAGTATCTTTTTCATAAAAGGAACTAAAGCTTATTGGAGAAATGACTTATTCTAATTGGGACAAGAAAAATGTAAATTCTGGGGCATCTTTGAATGTAAGGACTTTCTAAAAAATAAAAAAGGATGGTAAATATTAAGAGAAATTGAAGTCAATCTAAAGTAGCTTCTAATTGTCATAACTGGAAAATCTGAGCAACAAAATGAATAATGGAATAATTAATTACAACTCAAAGTGTAAAATAAATACCAATGAGCCATAATGATAAAAATAAGTAATTAAATGACGACTAAAATTAGATAGAAGAGATAAATATTCCTTACTTCCTTACAGACTTCCTCTTAACATGCAATGTCTCCCCACTCCCAAATGTGGAGCTTAATCCCTTCCCTCTTAAGGATGTGCTAAACCTAGTGACATACTTCCAAAGAATAGAATACAGTGTATGAAAAAGGAAACAAGGTAATTTAAGAGTGAAGAAATCTAAAAAATACAGTACCATAACCAAGTGATGATTGATATCATCAGTAATAATGTGTATCCACTTATGTGATGTGATGAGAAGGGCACCTCACTTCTGTAATATTCTTGCCCAAAATCAATAACCCGATTTTAATTATGAAAAAATATCAAGCAAACCCAGACTGGGGGGGCAGTCTATGGGCTATCTGACCAGTATACATCAAGGTCATGGGAAAGATGTGAAGATTGAAACATTGTCATAGACTAGAGGAGACTTCATAGACATGACAAATAAGTGTTTATTGTACCCTGGATTGGATCTTGGAACAGAAAGAGACATTAAAAGACAAGTTGGTAAAATTTAAACATAGTCTGGATTTTAGTTAATAGTAATGTACCAATATTGGTTTCTTACATGGTTAACTGTCAAGGAAACTTGGTGAGGCATATACTTTAAATTTCCATATTATCTTTGTTCCTTTTATTGAAATCTAAATGTACTCTGAAATTAAAAGTTTATTAAGAAACAAACAAAAAGTTATGAAGTAATGGTGCAACAAAAAGAAAGAAGCCTAGATCCTGACACCATGGAATGTCTTACAGCCCTGGCCTCTGACTCTGAATTCTAGATAACAGAAATAAACTTATATGAATAATTGCTACTTTGGGTATTTAATTCCCAGCCAAACTGAAACTAATATTCATCTAGTAAATAAGCATGAAAATGACAAAAAATCACTAACAAATTTCCAGAAATTACAATGCAAACACAATATGTTTTAGTTTAAAAAAAAAAAACAAAGTGATTTATATTATGTATATTTAGGTATATGACATGATGTTATGGGATACATATAGATGGTAACAGGGTTACTATGGTGAGGCAAATCTATCATCTTATGAAATTACCCATTTTTCTTGTTTTTGTGGCAACAACAGCTAAAATCTACTCAATGGGCATGAATTCCATATACAGTACAATTTTATTACCTTTAATCCTTATGTAGTACATTAGAATTCTAGACTTATTCATCCTACATACCTACTACTTTGTATCCTCTGACCTACATATGCCTATTTCCTCCCCAATCACTGGTGCTCATAACCAGTTTGGTTCTCTGTCTCTGTGTATTTGATTTTTTTTTATTAGTCCACATATAAGTGAGATCATGCAGAAATTTTCTTTCTGTTTTTGGCTTATTTCACATAGCATAATATCCTCCAGGCTTATTCATGTTGGGGCAAGTGGCAATAGCTTGTTCTTTGTCAGGACTGAATAATATTCCATTATATGTTTGTACAACAATTTCTTTATCCATTTATCCATCCATCAATGGACGCTAGGATTATTTCCACATTTTGGCTATTGGAAATAATGCTGCAGTTGACATGGGAGTACAGATATTTTACAAGGCGTTAATTGAATTTCATTTGGATATAGCATATACACAGAAGGGAAAATGTCATATCATATGGTACTTTTATTTGTAATTTTTTAGAAACCTCTATATTCACTTTCATAATGGTTGTACTAATCTACATTTCCACAAACAGGGTACAATAGTTCCTTTTTTCCCCACACTCTCACTAACATTTAAAATTTGAGTTTTGATAAGAGCCATCCTAAAGGGAGTGTGGTGGCATTTATAGTGGTTTTGATTTGCAGTTCCCTGATGATTAATGATGTTGAGTACCTTTTCATATACCTGTTTAATATACCATTTTTATGTCTTCTTTGAAGAAATGTCTACTCAAGTCTTTTGTTCATTTTTTAATTGGGTTTTCTTTTCATTGAGTTGCATGAGTTCCTTATAAAGTTTAGATATTAACCCCTTATCAAATATATGGTTTGCAATTTTTTTTCCCAATCCATAGGCTGCTGTTTCATTTTGTTGATTGTTTCCTGTGCTGTGCAGAAAAATTTTAGTTCGATCCAGTTGTAGTTACTTATTTTTGTTTTTGTGGCTGAGATGTTGGTATAATATCCAAAAAATCATTATTAAGGCCAATGTCCAGGAGCTTTGACCCTATGTTCTCATCTAGGGTATTTTGTGTATGGTGCAAGGTAAGGGTTTAATTTTATTCTTTTTTTGTTTTTTGTTTCTCTTTTTTTAAATAGAGAAAAGATCTCATTATGTTTCCTGGGCTGGTCTCAAACTCCTGGGCTCAAGCAATCCTCCTGCCTCGGCCCACCCAATCTAATTTCATGATTTTATTCATGTAAAAATCCAGTTTTCCCAGAATCATTTAATAAAGAGATTATTTTTTTCTCATTGTGTTCTCTTCGTGCTCTTGTTGCAAATTAGTTGCTCATATATGTTTGCATCTCTTTCTGGGCTCTCTATTCTGTTCCACTAGTCTATGTGTCCGTTGTTATGCTAGTATCATACTGTTTTAACTGACATACGCTTGTAATATAATTTTAAATCAGGAAGTGTGGTATCTCCAAATTTGTTTTCCTTTCAGAGAATTATTTTAACTATTTGGGTTTTTTTATTATTCCATACAAATTTTGGATTATTTTTTCTATTTCTATGAAGAATGCCCTTGAGAGTTTGCTATGGATTACACTGACCCAGTATGTTGCTTTGGGTAGTTTAGGCATTTTAACAATTTTAATTCTTCTATTCCATGAGCATAAGATATCTTTCCATTATTTGTGTCTTCTTCAGTTTTTGTCATTAATATTTTATAGTTTTCAGTGTGCAGATCTTTGACCTCTTTTGTTAAATTTATTGCTAATTATTTCATTTTTATGTTATAATAAATAGGATTATTTTATTGATTTCTTTTTCATATGTTAATTTTTGTATGTTGATTTTTATTCTGCAACTTTATTGAATTCATTCATTATTTCTAACATATTTTTCATGGAACCTTTGGAATACACATATAGGATAATATAATCTGAAAATATAAATAATTTTAGTTTTCCCATTCTGATTTGGATGCTTTTTCTTTTTTCTAGTCTGATTGCTTCTGTCAGTACTTCCATTACTATGATAAATAGAAGTGGCAAGAGTGGGCATCCTTGCCGTCTACCCAATCTTACTGGAAACGCTTTTTGTTTTTTCCTATTGATTATAATGTTAGTTGTGGGTGTTTCATAAATGACCTTTTTTAAGTCAAAAAACTTTTTCTATACCAAAACAGTTGAGAATAAATTTCAAGAAGAAATGTTGGACTTTGTTGAATATTGTTTCCACATTAAATAAAATAATCTTGTGGCTTTTAAGTTTTACTCTATTAATGTGATGTAGCACATTGATTGATTTGCATTTGTTAAATCTGCTTCCCATGACAAGGATGAATCTCACTGGATTACAATGTATAATGTTTTTGATGTGCTATTGGAATTGGTTTACTAATATTTTATTGAGGATATTTGCATCAATATTTATCAGAGACCTTGATCTGTAGATAATTTTTGTCTTGTGATGTCTTTGGCTTAGGTATCAAAGCAATTTTGGCCTCATAAAATGTGTTTGTAAGTATTTCCTCTAGTTCTATTTACCAGAAGATTTTAAGAAGTATAGGTATTAAATTTTTTGAATGTATGTTAGAATTCAGCTGTGAAGCCATCTGGTTGTGAAAATATTTTGCAGGGAGGTTTTTTAGTACTTCTTCAATCTCTTCGTCTGTTATTGGTCTGTTCAGGCTTTCTAATTCTCTTTGACTCAATCTTGGTAGGCTGTATTTTCCTAGGAACTTATTTATTTACTCTAGGTTACCCAAGTTGTTGTAATATAATTATTATTCAGTCTCTTATGATCATTTTTTATTTCTGAGGTATCCAATTTTTATTATTTTTGCATTTTCTCTTTTTGTCATAAACTTGCTAAGCATTTGTCAAATATTTATTTTAAAAACTCTTAGTTCTTTCTTTTTATGATTCTTCTGTTCTCAATTTAACTTATTTATATTCTGATTTTTATTATTTCCTTCCTTCTGCTAATTCTAAATTTAGTTTGTTCTACTTTTTCTAGCTTCTTAATGTGTATTGTTGGACTATTTACTTTGAACATCTTTTTAATGAGGCATTTATTGCTGTAAATTTTCATTTTTGAACTACTTTCTCTGCTTCCCATAGGTTTTGGTATATTGTATTTTCATTGTGATTTGTCTCAAGATATTTTTTTAATTTCTCTTTTGATTTATTATTTGACATTTTGATGACTCGGGAGCATGTTTAATTTCAACCTAACTTTGCAAGCTTCTTCCTGTTATTGGTTTCCAGCTTCACAAAATTCTGGTCTGAAATGATACTAGATAATATTTAAATCTTAAGTTTGTTAAGACTTTTTTGTGGCCTAACTTATTATCTGTCCTGGAGCATTATCCATGTACATTGGAAGAAAATGTGTTCTGCTACTGTTGGATGAAATAATCTGCATATATCTACTAGGTCCATTTGATAAATAATAGAATTCAAGTCTGGTATTTCCTTATTGACTTTCAGTTTGGTTTATCTATTTATTGTTCAAAGTGGAATACTGAAGTTCCCTATTATTAATATATTGCTATCTATTTCTCTCTTCACCTTCATTACAATTCACTTTATGTACTTAGGTGCTCCAATACAGAAACATTTGCAGTGGTTATGTCTTCTTTATAAATTTACCACTTTATTGTTAAATAATAACCTTCTTTGTCTCTTGTGACAGCTTTTGTTTTGAAGTCTATTTTATTACGTATAAGATAATAGGTAATGCCCTATTTTAGTTACCATTTACATGCAATATCTCTTGTCCTTTCATTTTTCACTGTTATCCACAAAGCTTAAGTGGATCATTTGTAGTCAGCATATAGTTGAATATTGTTTCCTTTTTTATTAATTCAGCTATTTTATGTCTTTTGATTTGAGAAATTAATCCATTTAACTTTAGTGTCATTATTGATAGGTAAGGACTTGCACAGTCATTTTGTTATTTTCTAGTTGGGTTGTAGCAGCTTTCTTCCTCTCTTCTTTCCTATCTTTGTGATATTATATTTTTCTATAGTGCTGAGCTTTGATTCCTTTTTCTTTATCATTCATATATCTGTTATAGCTTTTTGTTTTGTGGTTAATATCCAGCTTACATAAAACATTTTATAGTTATGATCTACTCTTTTAAGCTGATAACAACTTCTGTCACATAAAAAATGTTATACATTTACCATCCCCACAGTTGATGTTCACATGTCACAATTTGCATCTTTTTATATTGTATATTCCTTAACAACTTATAATACCTTTAGTTATTTTTGACTATTGTGCCTTTAACCTTTATACTAGAGATATGTATAATTTATATACCTTCTTTACAGTATTGGAGTATTTTGGATTTCACTATGTAGTTATCTCTATTGGTGAGTTTTGTGTTTTCATATGAATTAATGATAGTAAGTATCATCCTTTTGGTTCTGCTTGAAGAACTCCCTTAAGCATTTCTGGTGAAGCATGTCTGGTCATAATGAATTTCTTCAGCTTTTGTTTATCTGTGAAAGACTATTTCTCCTTCATTTCTGAAGAATTTTCTTGGCATAGTAGTATTATTGGCAAGCATTTTTGTTTTGGTTTGGTTTAGTTTGGTTTTTGATTTTTTTTTTTTCGAACTTTGAATATATCATCCCATTCTCTTCTGGTCTGCAAGACTTCTGAGAAATCCACTGATAGTCTAATGAAGATTTCTTCATCTGTGATGAAGATGCTTCAAAAGCATCTTCATTCATGATGCTTTTCTCTTGCTTCTTTTAAGATTTATCTATTTGTTTTGACTTTGACAGTTTGATTATCATGTGCCTTGAAAAAAACCTCTTTGGGTTGAATCTATTTGGGAAACTTTGAGCTTCATGGATTCAGGTATCCCTATCTTTCCTAAGACATGGAAAGTTTTTGTTGTTGTTGTTGTTGTTGTTGTTGTTGTTGTGACAGAGTCTCACTCTGTCACACAGATTGAAATGCAGTGGCATAATCTTGGCTCACTGCAGCCTCCACCTCCTAGGTTCAAGTGATTCTCCTGCCTCAGCTTCCCAAGTAGCTTGGATTACAGGTGCCCACCACCATGCCCAGCTAATTTTTGTACTTTCAGTAGAGACAGGTTTTCACCTTGTTGGCCAGGCTGGTCTTGAACTCCTGACCTCAAGTGATCTGCCAGTCTCAGCCTTCCAAAGTGTGGGATTACAGGAATGCACCACCACACCCAGCCACAACAATTATTTTCTTAAATAAGGTTCTGTCCCTTTCTCTTTCTATTTTCCTCTGGAACTCCACAAATGAAAATATTTATTTGTAATCATGTCCCATGAGTCCTGTAGTCTGTCTTCCCTTTTTTATTATTTTTCCTTCTTTGTGTGAGTCATTTCAAAATACTTGACTTCTAGTTAATAGATTCTTCTTGATCTAGTCTGCTGGTGAAGCTCTGTATTTTTTTCTATTTCAGTGATTAAGTTATTTATTTACGAGATTTCTCTTTGGATCTTTTTTATGATATAAAATTTTTATAATAGAAAAAACTATAAAATTTATGACATAAATTCTCTTTGTTAAGTTTTTCATTCAGGTTACAAATTTTCTGATTTAATAAATTGTCTGTCCGCATTCACTTATATCTCACTGAGTTTCCTTAGTATCATTATTTTTAATTTACTCTTAGACAATTTGCAAATTTATATTTCTTTAGGACTAGTTACCAAATAATTATTGTGCCCCTTTGGTGATGACATGTTTTCTTGCCTTTTCCTGTCTTTCGTGTCCTTGTATTGATGTCCGTGCATCTGGTAGTGCATTCACCTTGAGAGCCTTTTATATGAGATTTTCACTTGCATATAGGCCTGAGGGTGCCAGTTTGGCAGAATATGGAAGTCTGGTTTTATTTTCTCACAATGGGATAGTCTCCATGAAGCCTCTTCAGTTGTGATTAGTTAGTGATGAGTGTAGGTGCCTCAGTGGTCTAGGTTTCAGGAATTTGTGCCAATGACAATGGATTTACAGGTCATTAGGGCAAGGGCTCTAGGGATTCTTTTTTCTTGTCTTCCTCAATGTGCTTTAGTTTTAAAACTTATTTTTAGAAATCCATAAAACCCTATCAGGTAAAAACATTTTATACTTAACTTTGTTCATTTTAATTCACATTTTCTAATGAGCAATAAGCTTACATATCAATGTCCCTATATTGATAACGGAAACATGGACGCTTTAAACATGAGAATTTGGAAAGCTGATGCTCTTCTGAGATTCTCACATTTTTAGAATAACATTTACAAAATTAAGCCTGAAATTATGTTAGATATTGTACTAGATTCATTTAATTTATGGTCCCAATCAATAATTTCCTTTCCTTATATCCTATGGAATGTGAATTCACAAGTTTTTTACTTCAAGAGGTGGAGTTTCTTTTTTCTTTTTTTCATCATCTCTTGAATATGAGCTGAGCAGCATAGTATGTACTTTGACTAATGAAATACAGCAAAAGTGAGTTGTGTTATTTTAAGGTCCAGGTCTCAGAAACCTGTGTGCTACTGCTTCCATTGGATTTCTGCCTCAGACCTGAGACCAAGTCTGGACTAGCCTGTAGGAGGATGAAAGAATATATGGAGGAAAGCTAAATCTCGAGCATATGAACCCCAATCAAGATCAGCAGAGCCTGTTCTACATAAGGAAAACTGCCTAGTTAACCAATAGGCTGGTGATAAATAATAAATTGTTTTATTTATAGAGTGGTTTGTTATTCAATGACAACTTACCAATACAAAGCTCTATTCTTACATGTTGAGTGTTTATAAATCTCTCATCCAAATGGTCCACTCCCAGAGCAGTGCCTATGTCAAAAGATCATATAGAAAAATAAAAAATAAGGTCAAAATGGCTATAATAATGTGAATGGATCTATAAAGCAGTATTTTTTTAATCTACATTTGTCACCTAGTCACCAAACTTAAATGCCACGAGGCCCCACTCATCCAAACTTTCAACCCAATTCCAATTTACATACTTTCTTCAACTTTTACTCCTATTAATTCTGCATTATACATTCTGAAACAACTCTACAAAAAATACAAGAATTAGCAGGGTGTGGTGGTGCATCCCTGTAGTCCCAGCTACTGGGGAGAGTTAAGGTTGAAGAATCACTTCAGTCCAGGAGGTTGAGGCTGTGGTGACCTGAGATCACACCACTGCACTCCAACCTTGCACTCTAGCCTTGGGACAGGGAAATATCCTGTCTCAAAAAAATAAAAAATATAAAGTAAACTTATGATAACTAATAAGTTCAGCAAGGTTGACAGATACAAAACCAATATACAAATATCAATTTTATTTCTATGCACACTTACATTGAACAAACAAGCACACTTACATTGCAAATGGAATTAAGAAAGTAATTCAATTTACAATAGTATCAAAAAATGAAATAGAAATAATATAAAAAAGAAGTGCAAAACTTGTACTCTGAAATCTACAAAACATTGTTAAAATAAATTAAACCTCTAAATAATTGGAGAAACATTCTGTATTTATGGAATCAAAACATTTAACATTGTTAAGATAGCAACACTCTCAAACTGTCTACTGCTCAACAGATTCAATGCAATCCCTATCAGTACCCCAAAAGACTTCTTTGTAGAAACACATGATGCATCTAAAATTCATATAAAATTGTAAGGGACCCAAAATAGTGAAAATGATTTTGAAAATGAATAACAGGGTAGGAAGCCTCACACCTTCATATTTCAAAGTCTAAAACAAAGCAACAATAATCACCACAGTGTGGAACTGGCACAAGGACGTAAACCAATGGAATACAATTAAGAGTCCATAAGTAAAGCCACACATCTATGGTCAACTGATTTTCAACAAGGGTGTCAAGACCATGAAATGAGAAAAACAATGGTGTTTTCAACAAATGATGTTTTGTCAACTGTGTAGCTACATGCAAAGGAATGAAGTCAGATCCTTAACTAACACATACACAAAAATTTTCTCAAAATAGTCAAAGACCCAACTAGAAGAACTAAAGCTATAAAACTATTACAAGAAATCATGGGGTAAGCCTATATGATGTTGAGCTCAGCAAGGGATTATTAGATATGACATCAAAGGCAGAAAAGAAGAGATAAATTTGACTTCATCCAAGTGAAAAAATCTTTTTGCTTCACAAGACACCATTAAGACAGTAAAAAAGTACAACCCATAGACTAGGAGAAATATTTGTAATTCATACATCCGATAAGGGACTTGTATCCAGAATATATAAAGAACTCTGATAACTCAATAACAAAAAGACAATCCAAATAAAAATGGGAAAAATATTTAAATAGACATTTTTTCAAGTAAGGTATAAAAATAACCCATAAGCATGTGAAAACATGCTCAAAATGACTAGACATCAGGGAAATGCAAATCAAACCCACAATGAAATACCACTTCACACCCGCTAGAATGGCTAGTATAAAAAAGTCAAATAATAACAAGCATTGCCTAGTGGTAATGTAAAAAACGTTGCAGTCACCTTCGAAAAAAGTCTGCACTTCCTTAAATTATTAAACAGAGAGTTACTATATGATTTATCCATTCTAAGTTACATGACACTTAAAAATCATATCACTAGTTATATATCTCTATAACTCTTACATTAAGACTTATATACCTAAAAGTAATGAAAACATATATCCACATACAAATGTGAACACAAATGTATATAGCAGCTTTATTTATAATAGCCAAATTGTGGAAACAGCCCAAGTGTCTATCAGTTGATGAATGAATAAACAAAAAGTTGTATATTCATATGATAAAGTGTAATTTGGGTATCAAAAAGGAATAAAGTAATCTTGGGTGCCAGGGGCAGAATGCTATGGTCTGAATATTTGAAATCAAAACTCATGTGTTGAAACCTAATCCCTAAGTTGATGGTATTAGAAGGTAGGGCCTTTTGGTGGTGATCAAGTCATGAGGCCTCAAATCTCATAAATGGGATCAGCGCCCTTATAAAAGAGACCTCAGAGAGCTAGCTAAACCTCTCTACCATGTTAGGACATAGCAAGAAGGCACACTCTATAAGCCAGAAAGAAGACCATCACCAGACACCAAATCTGCTGCTGTCTTGATCTTGGACTTCCCAGCCTTCAGAACTGTGAGAAATAATCTGTTGTTTACAAATAACCTAATTTACAGAACTTTGTTATAAAAGCCTATATTGACCATGAATATTGCCTATTATATAATTTTATTCAGCTGAAATGCCCAGAATAAGTAAATCTGTAGAAACAAAATCAGATTACAGTTTTCCTGAGACTGGGTAGAGGTTGATAGCTAAAGGGTACAGGCTTTCTTTTCAAAGTGATTAAAATGTTACGCAGTTGACAATGGTGATCACAGTCACAAACATCTGTGATTATGCTAAAATTCACTATGCACTTGAATGGTCAAATCATATAGCATGTGCTACATTTCAATAAAATTATCAAAAATTAAATGATGAGTTGGGTTTTTTTTTTTTTTTTTTTTTTTTTTTTGAGATGGAGTCTTGCTCTGTCACCCACGCAGGAGCACAGGGTTTTTTTTTTTTTTTTTTAATTGCATCATTTATTCTTGTGTGATTTTTCTTTGTAACTCCAAAGAGCAGAGTTTGAGAGTTTCTATTGATTCCACTTGGTATTTTGTGTTTTTCTTTTTTAATATTCCTAGTGACTGTGCAGTATTATTACACTGTGATTTTAACTCCCATTTTTCTGATGGCAGATAAAATAAGCCTCTTTTTTATGTTTATTGTGTTATTTTGATACTCTCCTTTTGTGAAGTGACTGTTTAAAGCCTTTATCCATTTTTCTGTTGTATTTTTTGCCTTTCTCTTAAAGATTCATAGAAGCTCTTTATATATTCTGAAGGCAAGACCTTTGTTTAAAATACATACTGCAAATATCTGCTTCCATTTTCTTGCTGGCTTTTACACCCTTTAGTAATGTCTTTTACTAAACAGAAATTATTATTTTAATATAGTCCACAACACAACTTTTTTTTATGGTGAGTGCTGTTGATAGCCTAAGGAAATTTTGCCTAGACCAGGGTCATGAAGATACTCTCCCGTGTTTCCTCTTTGAAACATTAATGATTTTTTTTCGCATTTTCATGCAAATAAATATATAGCTTAAAATAGACATCAAGATTTTGTTTCCTTTTTCCATATGGGTGTCCAATTAGCTCAGAATTAATTGTGAAAAAAAAGTACGTCTTTTCCTCATTAAATTGCTTTGATACCTTAATCATAAATTAAATAACAATATATCTTCAGGTCTATTTCCTGGCTTCTGTTATTTTTGACTTGTAAGAATTGTATATTTGGCAGTTGTTGGAAGAAGTAGTGTCCTACAAATATTGTTTTAGACAAGGTTGATAGTATTGATCAGGTTATTTATATCTTTACAGTTTGTTTAAACTATATGTTTTTTTAATTGCTCAGAAAACAGTGTTAAACTATCTGTGAAGATTAGAATTATTCTATTTTTCCATTTATTTTTTTGAAAATTTCCACTTTGTGTATTTTGATGTTATTTATTTTTCAAGTGTAAAAAATAATAAGTAAATTATCTGGGATTTTCTTCACAGGCAGGTATTAATTTGAGATTTTATTTTTAAAAACAAATACAGGACTATTTTTTCTTTTTTTTTGCAGTTTATTCTTGGGTGATTTTTTGTAACTTTTATACATTAAGATGACTGTTCATTTTATCTAAGTTGTCAAATTAATTGAAATTATTTCTTTTTATTATCATATTATGATTTTATCATCTTTAAGTTGATAATTAAGTTGTTTATAAATGCATTGCATAATTTTGCAAATTTGGGGATTTTCTAGGTTATTTCAATGTGGTCAGAAACTATAATTTAAATTATTTCAAATCATTGCAATTGTTAAGGCTTATTTTATAAACCAGCATATGTGTCAGTCTTGATGACTTTCTTATGTGCATTTGAATAAAATGTATTTTCTGTAATTGTTGGATGCAGTGTTTCCATACATTCCAATTAGAACAAGTTCATTGATTTCAGTGCCCTCGTTTCACTTTTCTATTCTTATGGATGTTTTCTTCCTTTGTTCACTTTCGTCTATCAGCTACTGAATGAGATATGTTAAAGTGTCAAACTATGAATGTGACTATCTACCCCATTTGCTTTTACAAAATTTTGCTTTACATATTTTGAAGCTCTGTTATGGGGTACATGCAGGTTTTGAATCAAAACATGTTCCTCATGGGTTGATATCTTCATCTTCCTGAAATATTCCTTTTTAGGTGTAGTGATGTTGTTTGCATATAAGTTTGAGGTAACCAGTAACACTCACAAGTATATACAGTTAGGGAGAGAATTAATGAATTGGAAATTAATATTGAGATATCATGCAGAGTGTTGCACAGAAGCACTGATACTAAATATAAAAGGCAATTAAGGCATATGGAGGTTGAGAGAATATTTTCTAACACAATTACCTTTTGTATGTTTTCCCCAATTCTCTATTGTTTTTTGTATATTTCTTTTCATTCATGGATTTATCAGCTACCATATTTTCCATGTATGTAATACCCATGCATAAAAAGTCAAGTTTTTGTTTTTCTATAAGAGTCATATGTCACCCAAATTCATGTTATGTATGAAACACAAACATCTCTGAAATAACGACAAATGTGGCCCAAATTGTTAAAACCCAGGCAAGGCCTATCTCATGCCTTTAACTTCACCATTTCAGACTTCCTCTTTTTACACTGTCAATTTCTCTTGATTCTTATGGGTTTTAGTATGGTTTCTAAGTTCCTAGATTCCATCAACATGAAACTACAACAAAACCATTATTTTCTTAGCAAAACTGTGGACACTTCCAAGTATATACCATGCCCCCTCCCCGCCAGGAATCTACTCTATAACCTCAGCAACCTGACTTGTGTTAGATGATGACCAGTTTGGCAGCAAAAGCTATTTTAAAAAGAAGTTAGTGAAGAACCGTTGGTTGAAGTTTTACCTTTACCTGATTATTAGAAATCACACTTTGATTGGCTCGTATGTAGTTACCTTTTTTAAGTGCAAGATGTACAACTCTTGTTTATATGTTATATAAACAAGGTATTTTTTTCCTTATCTGTCATACTTTTTGAAACTATGTCTTTATTCTTATACTCACAAATAAAATTGAGTACAATAGTTGCCCTTTATCTGCAGTTTTACTTTCTAGTTTCAGTTGCCCACAGTTAACTGCAATTCAAAAACATCAAATGGAAAATTCCAGAAATAAACAATGTATAAGTTTTAAATTGAAAGCTTTTCTGAGACGCATAAGGAAATCTCACATCAGCCCGTACCACTTTGTCCCACCTGGAATGTAAGTCATCCCTTTGTTCAGCATATCCAGTTGTCACTTGTAGTAGCCTCAGTTATCAGATCAACTGTAATAGTGTCACAGTCCTTGTCTTCAAGTAACCCTTACTTTGCTTAATAACAGGCCCAACACGTAGAATAAGTGATGTTGGCATAATGTTATGATTTTCCTATTTTATTACTATTGTTCCTAGTTTTGTACTATGCTTAATATATAAATTAAACTTTATCAAATGTATGTAAGTATAGGAAAAATACAGTATATGTAAGATTAAGTACTTTCCACGGTTTTAAGCATCTGTTGGGGTTCTTGGAATGTATTCTCCCGTGGATAAAGGGGGACTACCGTGTTTATCTAGCTCTGCTTCTTTCAAAGTTTTAACAAGTATAGAATTGTGTTATACATTTCAAACTTAGTTTTTTAATCACCTAGTAGCAATATGGGTTTCAGTTTAAAGAAATATCACCAAGATAAGAGACTTAGTGAAATTTTACTACTTATTGAAAGAGTGAAGAAGGCAATTTCAGGCAAAGTCAGATATCTGATAGTAAATCTCATTAGCCCCATATCAGCTCTTCTTTGAAAATCCAAGCACCATGCTGTTAGCAATAAACTGAGATTCTAATGCCTTTCCAGGACTCCCAATTACAATGTTAAATACAAGTGTAAATAATTAAATGTACATATATTTAACCTGAATTGCCCAATGGACATGCTGTTATCACTTTCCGCCTCCCACCAAACTTTGTCAGTTGTTGGTAAAATACTGACATGGTAATAAAGAAAAGGGGGAAACAAAGGTAGTCAGAACATGATAGCCCCCACAGTGCTTAATCCATAAAGCAGGAAACACAAATTGGTGAATTGGAGCGATGACATGGTTACATTGAACTACAGAAAAAGGCCCCTTAGGGGACTAGCAGGAAGTAAATTGGGTTCTATTTTGAGATGATGGTTCATCTACATTGTTGTAATTATTTAAATAATTAATTTCATAATGAGAGAAGCTTATAAAAGCCAAAGCCATGCTGAGTTGCAAATCTAAAATTCTCTGATGCTAAATCAGAGGCGTTTGTCTGCCATAATACATACTTTATTATTTTAAAAATGGCATAGTCTTTCAGTATTGCAGAGGCTGACTTGCTAGGCTTTTCTTCTAACCCAGACCAAGCAGAAAGAAGTTTTTTCCTTGCCAAGAAAACATGAAATGTTCATTCACATCCAGCTTAGGCAGCCAAAAGCCCTATAAAAAATATAAGGAGGATATGCAAGGTCAGGACCAAGGAGTCTGAAGGGGCAGAAAGTTGCCAGAATGCAGTGAATCTGGTCTGTAAGGCAACTGTCAGTCTACAATAAACAGGTCAAGACTAGGTGTGAGTCAGAGCATATTAAATAAAGGCAGTGAGTTAAACACCACAAGGTCAGGTTAGATGGATAACCCTAGAGTCTCAGGAGGTTTTGAAAAACAGAAGGTCAGCAAAGACTGAGAATGTGGGAGAGAAACACTACGAAATCAGACACATAGAAGGAAAATCAACTTGACTTTATGGCAGATTTATTTTTTGCTTGCCCTGTCAGAAGAAAAAAAAAAAAACAAAACAAAAAACGAGTGTAATTCTAGGCGTGAGCACTTAAGTGAGACATATAAGGGGAAAGTTTGAAAATTCAATAAATAAATAAAATTATTTTTCTAACCTCTTTTGTAGTCTCTCCTCATAGGGATATCCTTCCCTCCAATTCTTCACTGACATTAACACTGATATTATACTCTCTCTCCAAGTAACTCAGCATTTGCCCTGCTCTCAATTGTGTGCATGTAACAATAATACCTTCATTGTTCTAGTTTTATCTCTATGCCGTTGACCTTCACTTTTATTCCACTTTAGCCATTTGTTTCCAATACTGCACCCTCAATTTTCTCATTTCCTGAACTGCTCTATCCCTGAAGTCTTAAACACATGCTATTCCACTTTCAAGCAACAACTGCCTATCCTTCACCTAATTTCAAACCTCGCCACTGTTCCTCAACCTTATCAAGATTTAGAGATACTTTATTCCTGCTTTTTCTAAATCTTTGTAGTTTCTCTTCTTCCTTGCTTCCTTCTTTGGTTATTTCTGGGAAGCAGGACAACATAGTGGTTAACAGGATAACATAGTGATAAAGAATGCCTGAGTTTAAAATCCAGCTTCTTCGCTGTTTAGAGTCAATCTAAATAACAAACAGAGGTTTTCTAAAACAGTATCTATTTGAAAGTAAGACATTGCAATGAGAGCATGCATACCATAGTAAACAATGTGCGTATTCATGGAAGGAAAAGAAGACAAAGGTTTTTGAAGGAAAAACATGAGGATTATATAATTATTTTGAGATAATTATTCTTGGCTATAAGGATCAGTAACAAGGGTGGCACCATTCTGGGACTGGACAGGCAGTTGCTGGGAAAATGTCTTCCCAGAAGTGTTTTACTGTGTAAGGTTGTAATGACCTTTGTGAGAAGTTGTGGTTTTTGCAAAATATTTTCTGGTAGTTTTTGTTATCAAGCATTTACGTTTAAGAACCCTCTCTTGATGGCCTTTCCTGGCTCTATTTGTCAGAGTTTACGTTTTTATTGTTGTTTAACATAAATAATTCCATTTTTATTCTTACAGCATTCACATTTCTCCCTTTTGACAAAGATCTTTCTCTAAAAGCCTCAATGATTAAGCATCCTGTAGTCAGATTTGGATTGTTCATCAGTGTCAGGATGGACCTGCCTCAAGTTTCTGGTCTGGTCCCACATGGGAAGAAGTAATTGGCAATGTCAAAACCCTTTCAGCAAGTAGGGAGGTTTGAAGGGAGTGACTTTCAGGTTAAGTTCACCTGGAGCCCATTATGAAGTTCAATTTTGTCTGTTCCATGGTCTTTTGCTATCATCTCAAAGTGCTGGGTTAGCACTATTCTTTCAGGAGTTGTACTTCTGCAAAAATTTAATAAGTAACAGATATAAAGCTTTAAAAAGGAAAATACAAAGTAAAACTAATAGTTATATGACAATCCCAGTTTGCCTAATGATTTTGAGCTGTGAACTTAGGTTTAGAGGCTAACAAGTGAATAAATCAAGTGACCACTATCCTGTCAAGTGAAAAGATAGGCATTAAGAGAGGTAGTCTCATTATGACATGGAACCTTATTCTGATGTTTTGGTAAAAGCTGTCTACAGTGTGAAAACATCAACTTCTTATTCTGGTTTGCAGTTTGAATGTTTCTGGCTAGGACAGGTGGCAATTTGGTTAACCTTTGTATGGCCCATACATTAAGCATGAAACTTGTGTTTTAAAATTATAAAATGATTCTCATCTACAAAATACTGATATATGACAGTTTAAAATTGTTTCCTAGGTTTTCATGAGAAAATGTTACTAAAAGTTAAAATTCTAACTAATATAATGTAATTATGTATATAAATTATATCTAAAAAGATGTGTTTTAATGAGAAAAATCGTATGAAAGGCATAAATATGTTCTCTTTATTGAGGAAAAATCTTAATTTTGTCTAATTTAGATATTCTTTAAAGGTTATTACAAAAAGTAAATTTAGGAAAGAAATAGAAACAAGATAGAAAGGACTCAGTAAGTAGGAAAGAGAAATGTGAAGAAAGTTATGAATATGAAAAAGCATTTTTGTTAAAAGTCAAAAATAAAAATAAATAATTTGTATAAAAAAGAAAATTGTGTGGTAAATTTTTGTCCTAAATTACAATGACTGTTTATCTAAGAAAGAGGAATTTAGGACAAAGCAAAAGTCCACGCATGTCACCAAAGATTCATGCAGGTTGCCAAAGGTTTGTGAAGGATGAATTTATAAAATAAATTTTGTGTATGCCCTAGTTGGCTATAATTTGAAGGGACGTATTTATAATTCTTTGTGAAGACTGATCTTTGATATTAAAAATACATTGATGCAAAACTAAATATTTAGCATTTAACTTTTAAGTTCAGAGGTACATGTACAGTATGTATAGATTTGTTACTTAGGTAAATGTGTGTTATGGGAGTTTATTGTACATCACCCATAGTCATTTATTTAGAAACAATAAGACTTTTCTGAAATATTGATCTACTCTCAGAATATTTGCCAAAGTTTTTGATCCTGAATTTCTGTAGCTTTTTTCTGCTTTATGGACTTCATTTAATTTCCCTAGTTTCAGGTTTGTAATGCTTCTTTTTTATTTAGAATGATAATTTTATATCTGGAAATAGAATTTTCTTCTTGAGGCTTCTCAGATTCGTATCTCAGAAGTTCATGTGATTTGCAGTTCATGCATCATTGCCTTTTGCTCTTCCTCTTTCTCCCCTTGAGAAGGTCTGAGACAATAACTTTCTTCATCTTTTTCATTACCTCTTGTAACATTTGCCCCCAGTTCTAACTCTGCTCTTATGGCCTGATGCTGAAATATTAATCTTAATACCTAAAAAAGCAATCTTTCCCTCTAGTAAAATTTGATTCTGTACTCTTAGCTTTTTTGACATGTCTAAATTGTTTCATCTAACGAGGACATTTTACATGTTTTTACTTTTTCGAATATCTACGTATTCCCCTGCTCGAGGTACTAATTTCGTCATTTACATTCCTCAGTAATGTGGTATACATTCATAACCTTGGACACACATTCTTCTGGTTAAATTCAAATACCTTTTCGTCAGGTTCAACTTCCAGGAGTCACTTACGGGGAAAAAAAAAAAAAAAGTACACAAACAACAAAAAGCAACAAGAACAACAACAGAAAATGACCAATAGAGCTAGGGAAGGTAATAAAGAGAAGATTCTCATGCCTGATAAAAATGCCTGATAAAAAGTATCACAAAAGACCACAATCTTGCACAAACGCCATCACAACTTTACAACAAATGCAAAACAAATACTGGCCGGGCGCGGTGGCTCCCGCCTGTAATCCCAGCACTTTGGGAGGCCGAGGCGGGTGTATCACGAGCTCAGGAGATCGAGACCATCCTGGCTAACACGGTGAAACCCCGTCTCTACTAAAAATACAGAAAATTAGCCGGGCGTGGTGGCGGCCGCTAGTAGTCTCAGTTACTCAGAAGGCTGAGGCAGGAGAATGACGTCAATCGGGAGGCGGAGCTTGTAGTGAGCCGAGATGGCGCCACTGCACTCCAGCCCGGGCTACAGAGCAAAACTCTGTCTCAAAACAAAAACAAAACAAAACAAAACAAAAAACACAACTACTTCTGCAATGACATCTGCCTAGCAACGGCCTGTTCAACCCCAGAATAGAACCACGCTTGTTCTTGTAGCCAAGGTAATAATTATCTCAAGGGTTTTCTTAAATCTTTGTTGTCCTTTACCTCCCTGAATATGCACACATTTACCATAGCGTGCGTATTTCCATTTCCAAATAAATATCATTTCATTTTAGAGAGCAACTCCCCCTTTGTTATTTAAGCTGACATAAATGGTGTCCAGAAGAAGACCTCAAGAAAGATCACTTCTGGTAGAAATCAGCCATTTCTAGAACTAGTGTGTAGTACCCATTTGAGCCCTGAGCGCTCTCTGCTTCTGCAGCTCATCTTTTCTTGCATGGGTGAGTCTTCTTTCAGGTTGAGTCACCCTCTTTTTGCTTGAAGATTTTGACTTTATTCAGGATCTGATTTGGATAAGGGAGTCTTACTAGACGACCTTACATCCCGCCTGGGATGGTGAAAGACTACCTTTTCTGGAAACTTTGTATTTGGTATAAAGACAAATGTCTTTCTGGTGTGAGTGCTCTTATTTTTACAGAATTTATGTTCTGTCTGTAAAGCCTGTATTCTCTGACAAATTTACTTTGAGTTTTTTCTGAGACCAAAAATAAACATTTTAAATAATCGGTACAGAATGGCTAGTTAAAAGCCAGCAGGGCAGCAGCTGTCGCCATCTAAAACACTGGTCCAAAATCCTCTAACATTCCCTGATAAAACTTATGGGATTTCCTTTGCTCTCAAATGATTAATATAAAATGGAAGGGGATTCATAAACATTAACACATGCCAGATTTTCTGGGACTCCAGCAGGCTACTTATTATGACTCATTCTCGTGTACATTTTTATACTGATGGGCAAATTAAATAAAAGAAAATTCAGAACCCAGATATCATCATTAAAACTCTCTATGAAAATCTCCAACTACAGAATTAATATGTGGAGCCTTTTAAGTTCTCTTTCTACTTTTTTTTTTTTTCTGCCTACTTTGAATCTGCTGACTCTTCCGCAGGTGTTGTGAGAAAACTCGTTCTTATGACATTTTAGCCAAGATAAAAAAGATTTTTTTAAGTTTTAAAAGGCAGTCGAATTAATGGTTTTAAAAAATTACAACAGTTCAATGGCAATCAACAACCTAGACACTTTTTGGAAATGGAAATTTAAGTTTGCCTGACTAACAATTGCTTAGAGTGATAGAACAGTTAATGATGAATTGATGGTCTAAAGGAAAAGAAGCAGATAAATGTTTATAAAAGGATTTCAGATCATGCAGGTTAAAATCTTGAGCTCGGTGAAAAAATATAAAGTATGCCTATAAAGTATAAAAATTGCTTTGTCTACCAACTTTTAGCTAATAAATTTAACAATCTAATTGTCATTTGGATGAAACAGAAATAGTTCTAGAAAAATATGACTTATCAATAGTGAACAGAAATAAAATAAATTTTGTTTGCCATATTTCTGGGGAAAGCATGGCTTTTTTTGCCACTCAGGGACCAGAAAAAGTGCTAAAGAAAATAAAATAAAAGTGCTAAAATGCTTTCTCTCTTGCATTGACTAATCCAGCAATCCAGACTGGCAAACAAAAGATAGGTTTGGTACTAAAAATTTCACACTACTTAAAGATTTTATTTTTGTTGTGCAATTCAACTCATCATTGCTGAAATTGAAAATTTAACCCTAAACTCAACTGAAACTAAAAATAGGGGAGAATAAGGATAAAATATATTTTTTGAAACCAAACTGCTTTACCCAAAATTTTGGTACATAGCCCTCATTAGATTATCATTTCTCTTAGTCTTCAAATTCTCTTATCTTTTTACTTCTGCTTTGCTGCTTTTGGAGAGCCTCTCCCTATTTTTTATTTAGTTAACATAACTGTATCAGCTGCAAATGAAGTTTAGCCATGTGAACAGGTCCAATTTTGTCAGAAATATAACTTGAATCCAATAGTCTTTTATAAGTTGTTGAGTTTGTATTACTATCTCATGTTTAAAATTTTAAAATAAAAGCCATGAGATTTTTATCTCTATGCGTGTATGTGTTTGTGTATGTTTATGCATATATACATATATTATGTTATGTGTTGTGCCTACATGGTAAAGATTTTGTATAGTCAACCAGAAATCCCTTAAGGAATTCCACTCAGATTGAGTGTGTGGTGGCTCACGCCTGTAATCCCAGCACTTTGGTAGGCCAAGGCAGGTGGATCGCGAGGTCAGGAGTTCGAGACCAGCCTGGCCAACATGGTGAAACCCCACCTATACTAAGAATACAAAAATTAGCCAGGTGTGTTGGTATGCGTCTATAATCCCAGCTAGTTGGGAGGCTGAGGCAGGAGAATCGTTGGAACCTAGGAGGTGGAGTTTGCAGTGAGCCAAGATGGCTCCACTGCACTCCAGTCTGGGCAACAGAACAAGACTCTGTCTCAAAAAAAAAATTTAATAAAATAAAATAAAATAAATTATTTCAGGGGTTCGCTATAGTCTTCAAGGAAAAAAAAAAAAACCCTTAGCATATATATGCACCCTTTTTTGTCTGTTTTACAGTGTGGAGTTAAACTGCTGGGACTCTCTCAAATCCATGCTCATATGCACTTCTTAGCTCTATGCCTCCTATAAATTACTTTACCTATATAATACATAATAATATAATAATTTAACTCCTAACTACTTCTTGATGTGCCTTTATTTATCTTTCCTTGGGCTTAAAATTCTTTAATTCTATTTCTCATCTATTTACTTTGGTAACACATGATAAATGATGAATGGGATGACTAATAACTTGTGTTAATTACTTTACAATTATCATTCATTAGATTCTCTCCATAAGTCTTTGTGGTAGGTGTTGTAATCTCGACTTAAACATGAGAGATACCATGAATTACAGAGGTGAAGGTGTTTCTCACAGTCAAATGTCTAATTAGTAAGGTAATTATGATTCAAATCTAGATCTTTCATTCTCCAAATTCTCTGCCCTTTGTACTTCTGTTTTGCAGTCTCTTAGAGGAAAAACAGCTGATACAGTTATGGGTACCTCCATTTCTATTTCTAACTAAAACCCTAAACTTTAATGTGGGATTAAAAATAGTACAGCTGAATTTAGTTTTCAACTGGGGGAGCACATGAGAATTTCATGCCACTTGATCAGTGTTCCTCAGAAGTTTCACTTATGGGCAATTTTTATTAGCCTCTGTGAGGGTGATTTAAAATACAAATCTTCAAACCTAGATCTCCACGTTAAGAATTACCTGGGTTATTTTCCAAGAGGATTCTAATGGACATGAAGAGAACCACTGGCCAAAAATGAGAAATTAATATACAAGATGTAATCACAAATTGCCCAGTTCCTAAATGTGATGCTCATAGATAATATGCTTATTTCCACATGCTTTTATCAAGCTTATGACTGGAAAAGAATATCAAGAAAATGACTACAACAGTCATTGCATGGAGTCTGCCTAAACTAGAAAAAAAAGGAAGAAGAAGGAATTAAATTTCATTTTTTTTTATTGCTGAGCCTATGTGGTATATATTGCTAAAATTCATTGATATCCCTTTCCTTTCTATGTCCAAATAGGAGAATTGTCCCTTCCCACATATGAAGTAAGGCATGGATATATGACTTGCTCTGAGCACTTAAATATGAGCAGAATTGATGTTAGGCATTTCTCGATACATGGAGTCATTTAATTGGTTTTGCTTATCTTTCTAAGTATCTCTTCTCTGACTCCATGATCACAAGATCGCATCTACATGTGGATGTACACAATAAGCCATCACATAAATAGCCACAGTTCTGGAGAGATGCTGAGGCTCACACTGAACATCAAAGAAGAACTAAACCTGTAAGATTTATTTTATATTTTTTGTCTCATTTTTTTGTCACTATAACATAAACTGTATCAGTATCCCGACTGATAGAGGATGTGTTCATATTACATTTAGTAAGCGAATTTTATTAAAACAAAACAACACACACACACACACACACACACACACAACCTCAATTCATTGGAAATAGTCTTCCAATTAATTATTTAACTAAAGCAGACATCATTGGTCAGCTAATTCACTTCAAAGAGTAGATCCAGTTACACCTAGAAAATAAAAAATTTCTAGCTTTATTTCAGAGAGTACAGTCTCCAAAGAAGTAAAGTAAAAACAATTAAGTGAAATAATCTTCAGTGCTGGAATTATCAAGTAATTAGATTAGCTTTAGGATGCGTGCCACTACACTAGGTGTCATGGGGTTTTCAAAGCTTAAAATTTATCTCCTCTGAACTCTTTGACTCAAAACAACCTTAATTACAATAGTATTTCCCAAGACTAAACCTTATAATGCTATTCAGGACCGAGTTGGTTATTAAAAGATTTCAAAGATTTTTATGGATATGAGTTTTTTTTTTTTTTTTTTTTTTTTTTTTTTTTTTTTTTTTTTTGAGACTGAGTCTTATTGTGTCGCCAAGGCTGGAGTGCAGTAGAGCAATCTCAGCTCACTGCAACCTCCATCTCCTGGGTTCAAGAAATTCTCCTGCCTCAGCCTCCCAAGTAGTTGGGACTTTAGGTGCTAGCCACCACACCTGACTAATTTTTTTTTTTTTTTGTATTTTTAGTAGAGATAGGGTTTCACTATGTTGACCAGGCTAGTCTTGAACACCTGACCTCATGATCCACCCACCTCTGCCACCTAAAGTGTTAGGATTACAGGCATGAGCCACCATGCCCGGCCAGTATTATCTTTTAAAAAGCTATTATATTAAAAAGCAAATGCAAACAATGTAACATAATACAAATTGTTAGAAGGCATTCAATTTATTCTTACTTTTTATGTGCTGAAGTTCTTATTTTATGTTTGGAATATCTTTCATATGCAATCCATGAGGAATGGGTTTAAATGGGTTCTGCTTAAAATTTGAAGGATCCAGAAATATGTAGTAGAGCAGCTCCCTTGAAATAACTTCCTGCATCATTTTAGTCTTGAAATAAATCATCTGGATTAATCTAAGTATTAACTATAAAAGTCAATGGAAAAGTTGATCTTTCAATACTTGTTCTAGGAATTGATAATATTAAGTCTATGTGTATTTGGTGGGGAGTGACATCTTATTTTTCTTTCTCAGGAAGCATTTAATGTCAGTCTGTTCTGGAAGAATATGGATAACAAAGCCCAAACAGCAAAGACGACCTTTCCTCCACCTTGCTTCATGGTTGTATTAGCTTAATGAGGCAAGTTGTCTTGTTATTCCTTCCATAATTATTTACATTGAGTTTTTTTAATGTGCCAGGAAGTGTTGAGACACTAGGGAGTATGTGGTACATCAAACAAGACAGAGTGTCTGACTCTGAAGATGTCTTCATAGTAGTGTCACAGATGAACGTTAATCAATCACACAAAGTAATTTAAATGTAAAACTGTTAAATGATTAACAAAGGCAAGATATAGAATATTATAAAAGCATATAATAGAAAATTGTCTTAATCATGGATATCAGAAAAATCATTCTTAAGTATGTTACACACAGACTAATTAGGAATTAATTAAGCACAAGTTCACACACATACATGTGTACACTTAGCATTCCAGAAAGAGGAGATTGTAAGTGTAAAGGCCTTGTTTTGAGAGGGAGTTTGGCAATTATGACACATTAAAGCATAACAGGTATGGCTGGCTGAAGTGGAGTAGTGTACGGAAATGTAGCTTGAAAAGAGACCAGAGGGGTAAGTTGAGGCTGGGTACTACAGCATTTATTAAGATGTTAAGATATTTTATTCCGTCTTTAATTTTTTCCAACCCAGATCTCCATGTTCATTCTCAGTTTTTCAAACAAAAATGTCCATATAGCACTACCTGGTTCAGATATTGTTCTAATTTTTATTATCTGTAATAATTTACATAAGCATAAAAATTGCAAAAAATGGGGTGAGGAGAAAGAAGGGGGGAAATCTACTCATACTTATGAGAATTGACTTTAAATATTCTAAGACTATATGGTCACTAATTATTCATTAGTAATGGGTAATTAAAATGCATTGTACATTTACTCTGTGACTCAGCTTTACATACCCTGTCATCTGGCCAGGCAAATAATTCTATCAGTAACAATTTATTGGTGGGCAACTGAGGCACAATTTACCTTAAGTTGTTTACCTAAGGTCACAGAGTTAATTAGTATAAGAGCCAAGATTTCGACTCTGCTCTCTTCAAGTTCAAAGTCCATACAGTTCCCCAATGTACATATTTAGCCCATTTGATGAAAAAATGTCATTACTGGGAGAGAGAGAAAAGAGCAAACTGCCTATGAAGAAAAATCAAGCATTTTTCAACATGTCTTGCCAATCTCTAAATTTATAATATATTCACATATGTTTATCAAGAAGCTTCAGGGGTAAATACATCCCAGTTTACAAATAACTTTCTACTTTGTTGAATTCTTCCAAATTAGAATGGCAAGCTCCTTTTCAATTTCCAGAAGTGCTTGTTAAACATCTTAATGATTAAATAGACTAATAACATAGCATAAATACAATGTGGTTTCCTAAAACTTCGTCTGATCCCACAAAAGTGTTTATAATGAAAGTTGGGTTACTTTGACTTTATTTCATTTCGATCCACTTACAACATTACTGGTGCTTGGAATGATGTCAATAATATTAATGTGCAAAATTTATCATTTGGTATAATAGTAAAAGCATCATTGTATGCCACATGCAATCCATATTTGTGATAGAAATGGGTTTTTATTATTTCTTCACAAATTTTTCAGAACTTATTCTTTTATAAAATAACTCCAATTGAAGTATTTCAGTAACAATAAAAATATTATGCATCCTCTTATTGTCATCTCCAATAACAAAGTTTCCAAATTTGTGTAGCTGTGCCTGCTTAGGTATTAAACACAGTAATGCTGCTTATATCTTGTATAAATAAGAGGCCAGATATTATCCGCCATGGGAAAACTTTCAAAAGTAAATTATAAACTTTAAGTATCTGTGTAAACTCTCTCAGGACAAAGAAAAAGGAATTAGAAATATTAAAATGAATGTTATAAATACTATTCAATATACTTTTTATTCATAGACTTTATCGTTTAGAGCAGTTTAAGATTTACAGAAAAACTGGGAAGACAATACAGAATCCCCATGTTATTCCCACACCCGCGCACAGTTTTCCCTATTATTAGCATCTTATATTACGATAATACATTTGTTACAATTAAGAACCAATATTTATACCATGTTTTTTACTAAAGTACATAGTGAATTCAGGTTTTCTTCTTTTTTACTTCTTTTTTTTTCTGTTTCAGTATCCCATCCAAATTACGATGATACATTTGACCAGGTGTCTCCTTAGACTAATATTGGCTGTCAAATTTTTTCAAATTTTCCTTGTTTTCTATGACCTTGATGATTTTTAAGAGTTCTGGTTAGGTATATAGCATAAGACGTCTCTTTAATAGAATTTTTGATGTGCTTTTATGATCAGAGTGGGATTATAGATTTGAGAGGAGAAGATCACACTAAGGCAAAATGGCATTTTCATCACATCATATCGAGGGTACATCTATCAACATGATTTATGACTTTTGATGTTGACCTTGATCACTTGGCTAAGTGAGTTTGTAATGTTTCTCTACTGTAAAGTTATTCATCCCTCCCATCCCTTTCCACAGTCAGCTTATTGGAAGGAAGTTACTATGCAAAGTCCACATATAGGACTGCGGAGTTAAGTTCCCTGTCTTTCAGAGTGAGGTATCTACAAAATTTATTTGGAATTCTTCTGCAAAGGAGAGTTGTCTCTTTATTTAGTTTTTTTTTTTTAATCGTTTATTTATATGGACTCATGAATATTTGTAGAAATAAGCTATATTTCTATATATGGGCTATATAAATATAGAAATATTTATACTTTGGGCTATAATCCAATATTTTATTTTGTTGCTTAAATTGGTCTATGTTTGGTTTGGGGGAGGGCTTTCAATTAGTTCCAGTGCTCCTTTAACATATTTCTATAAATGGATATTTTGTTTGTTTGCAGCACTTTCTGGCATCACAAGCAAGAGTCTTTATGTTCATATGGTGTGTTTCCTGCCCCAGTCCTAGACCTAGGCATTTCTCCAGTAAGTCCTGATTTCTTTTAGTGGAGAATGGTATTAGAAAGCAAGATCTCGTTGCTGGGTGTGCTCATGGATACTGCTGGGTCATTTTTGTTAGGCCATCTCAGTTGAAAGAAAGGAAACATGCATGTCTCATTAAGTGGTGTATATACAAATATTGGTAGGCATTTTTATATGTAACTATTTATATTTATATTAAGATATGTTTGTATTGTTGTCTCCAACTCTAATACACACCCACATTGATCACTCTAGCCTTCTCCCCTTTATTATCTGTAAATTTCCATGCTAAAAATAAGAAACCTGATCCCCACTACCATTTATGCAATTTTTCAATTTAAATATACATGGATAGCAGCATAAGAGTTTTTAACCCACACTCATCAGAAACAACTTTACCAACTAGAATACAGTGCTTATGCACAGTTTATTTTGTCTTTAGTCATTTCCAAAGTTAGTTAGGTCAGCATCTTTTCATCTTCCCACTTTGGTGAGATTGGTTCATACATTTGTAATATGGTTAGATTACATCATCACAGTATGCATTCTTTCCTGGGATTTCCCAACCTCCTAAGGATTTTTTTAAATTTACATATATTAAGGCTTCCTCTTTGTGTTGTAAAGTTCTACCAGTTTGAACAAATACATAACATCATGTATCCACCATTACAGTATCATACAGAATACTTTTATTACCATGTTATCTTTGTTATCATATTATTATTATTATTATTATTATTTGAGACAGAGTCTTGCTCTGTCCCTAGACCGGAGTGCAGTGGTGCAATCTCGGCTCACTGCAACCTCCGCTTCCCAGGTTCAAGCGATTCTCCTGCCTTAGCCTCCCGAGTAGCTGGGACTACAGGTACGTGCCACTATGCCCAGCTAATTTTTGTATTTTTAGTAGAGACATGGTTTCACCATGTTGGCCAGGATGGTCTCCCTCTCTTGACCTTGTGATCTGCCCACCTCGGCCTCTCAAAGTGCTGGGATTACAGGCATGAGCCACTGCGCCTGACCTGCCATGTTATTTTTAATCAGTGGTAATAGTCATATTAGAAAAAAAAATTATTGATATTTACCAGGACCCTTGAAAAATATAATATTCAAAATGAATTTTTTATTATTTATTAATCATGATTGGAATCAATGCTAAACTTACTATTATTGATATTATTATCAAAATTATTCTAATTATTAAGCCAAATTCTACATAGGGGCTAATTAAAACTCTAGGCCTTTGCTGTGAACTTTTAGCCAATGATATCAGAACATTTACTAACTTTTAGTGCTCCAATGAAGTATTGTATTACGAGTCAAATTCATTACAACTTCAAGGAATAGTTTGTATATATTTTGTTGTCCCGGAACAATATTATTTTAAATGACTGCACAATAGTTTATAGCTTGAAGATATTTGAATACAATTTTTGTTTGAACAATACTTTTATTACTTTTGAGTAAGTCTTTCTTTTGACCATGAGTTCATGAGAACTGTGAACAGCAATATGCTTTGCAAACAACTGAAGAAGCAAAGAACACTTATTTTATTGGATCTATGTAGTAAGTAATGAAATAATGGAATTGTAAAATAGTTTGGAGAGAAAGCAATTGAAATGATATCTCTAAATTTCAACATACTATTAAATAAACCTGATTAGTTCTATAACCCAGGATTCAAGACTTCATAATTCTTAGAATGTCAGGTTTGAAATACAAACAAAAAAACTATCTTCTTTTAAAACTGTTGTCACTCATAGAAAGCCTCTTCCACAACACCAATGTATTTCTGCATAAGTTACTATGTCTGCTTTCACGTCTTTTAATCCTAGATTTTATCTTGAAAATATTTGAGGCCTTACATGTATCAAAGAAGTGGTATAAACATGTATATCATATGGCACATGACAGTTTTGTTCTTTAGTCAGTGATTCTAAATGTTGGTATCTTTGTATTAAAAAATAATTGCTTCTCCATATGCAAAAATGGAATTAGTTTCATAATATGAGAAACATTTTCTAACACAAAGATTAAAAACACAATGAATTGTCTTTGGAAACAATTACTCCATCACTGGATGAATTCATCAAACAAACAATTTATAACCACATATGAACATTTGTTAAACATCATGCTATGAGATCAGAATATAAAAAAAGAAAAGCATTGAGGACTGGTCCACAATGTGCATATTTTCTGAAAAAGTAGACAATATAAATAAGATATAAATAAAATGTAATGAATGGTATAGGTTCTATTACACAAAAATGTACAGGTTGGTACTAGAGTCCAAAGTAGGAATAAGCCAAATTGGAATGTTAGTTGTTCTCCTTCCTTCCTTCTTTCCTTTTTGAACACTTTTAATATTTCATTTAGAACAGAGGTAGAAATGAAGTAGGAGCACATAGATAAAAATTTTAAATGAAACTCTCTGTGGGTGTTTTAGATTTTTCACTGTAAAATATTTGGCTATGTATATGCTTGGAGGAAAGACATAATTTTCCAGTGAATTTAATGAAAAATCAATGATAACAAACTAAAAATAAGGGGAAAAATTAATTATGGAATGGTCCCTGGTTGACTATGGCAAAGAAGAAACACATAGCATAAAAGAAAGCATGTGCCAGGTGCGATGACTCATTCCTGTAATCCCAGGACTTTGGGAGGCTGAGGCGGGCACACCACTTGGGGTCAGGAGTTTGAGACCAGCCTTGCCAACATGGTGAAACCCTATCTCTACCAAAAATACAAAAATTAGCTGGGTATGGGGCTGCATGCCTGTAATCCCAGCTACTCAGGAGGCTGAGGCACAAGAATTGCTTGAACGTGGGAGGTGGAGGTTGCAGTAAGCTGAGATTGCTCCACTGAGCTTCAGCCTTGGTGACAGAATGAGACTGAATCTCAAAAACAATAAATAAAGAAAACATGCTATCTCTCAGAATTTATTGTCTATTATACTATACTCCTCTTTGCCTACTCTGTTCCAATCACATTTACACCTTTGCTCATCTTCATGAAAGCTGAATATAATTCTTTTTCTTTGTATTTGTTGTTCCTGTGTCCAAAAGAGTATTTTCCTCAAAGATCTGAATAGTATTCATAAGTTCTCTCTTCAAATGTCCCTTTATCAGAAAGTCTCACAGAGCCAACCTCTGTTTTTAAATACGGGCATATTTTCTCTCCATCATTTTATCCTTCTTTGCTTCTCTTTGCAACATATTTTACCACCATATATCTATTTACTTCACATGCATACTCATTTATTTTCTTATTGTCTATCTTCCCTATCTAGAATCAAAGAGCAGAATCACTGTCTGATTCATTGCTCTGTCATATGTACCTAGAATAGCACCTGAGAAATAGTGAATGCTCATGATGTGTCTGTTGAATGAACGGACACAGTTCCTCTCAAGCTGGAAATAAAATCAATTCTGGAAAAAACTTCAGGGAACATATTTTGTATGATGAATCATTGCATTTAGACTGGCTACAGATAAAGCATGATGAATTGGGAAATTAGAGCTGATGTGGGGAACTATATGTCACAAAACAGATGAAGAAAGAAACAAAAGATAAATTTAAGAATAGCTATGATTAAGGAAAATATAATCAGAGTTGTGACCCAGGTCTTGATAGTGGATAAGATTTTTGTAAGAAAATATTATATAAAGTGACAACATGTATGAATACGTAGAATGTAAAAGAAGGTAATTCAAGTAGATAAGGAACTCAGAAACCTAGTGCCATTATTATTCATTTCATTGAAGCCTAGATAAATATTCCCATAGCATCACAATAATGGTATTGAGAATGGATGAAAAAGGGGATTGGCATTGGCACTTTGGGTGAATATTTGAAAGACAATAATTGAGAATTGTGGTAACAGGACAAAAATAGACAAATGGCAGTGAGAAATAACTCAAATTCTGATGTTCTTTTGAAATAAAAGTTGGAATGCTTTGTCTTACTTATTTCAAGAGAAGTTATTTTTTAGAGGAAAGTAAAATTTTAGTAGTGATATGAAGAAATAAGAATGATTTTAAAGATAAAAATGAGAGAATTTGAAAGTGTTTATTCACAAAGGAAAGACAACTAGAAACAAGTTGTGTGTGTATGGGAATGGGCCTGGATTTGGGAAGGTTTCAAGTATAGAGGCAGAAAAAAAAAATGTGTAGCAATGTTCTTAGAATGCTAAGTAGGAGAAAATAAAAACTACTGTGTGTGAAAAATTATTTTGTAATTTCAAATGCCTTATACAAATGCAATAGAATAAATTATACATAGGGATAAAAGCATGTTTTAAAAAACTTTTTTTTTTTTGGCCAGTAAGCACCTCACCTCATATTCATCTTCTCTGCCTCATTTCCTGTTGGCCACACTAGTTTACTGTTGCTTTGGAGAGACACTAAACTCCTACTTGACCTCAAAGTCTTTGCAGCTACTATATTTCTACTTGCTTTATTAAATTTCCTAATTTATCTACACAAATGACTCTTTATAAACTTACTCAAGTATCACCTAACCACTGTGATAAGATACAGGAAATACTACATCCAGTAAGATCCTTCATCTAGTGGAGTAGATTGGAGAGTAAATAAGTAACCAGATGCATGTTATAATATGGGTAGGAACTGAGAGCATATAGGAATTACATATTATCCAAGCTTTAAAAGCGAGAAAAGCTATCATCTAGACTGCATCCTAGTGATGAGTTGATATTATAAGCAAATGATTCAAGAACATTCGACAGAATATAAGAAGATTGAAAGGTGGGAGACAATATAGTTCATGCAAAAACTACACAATAGCTGGAACATGGCAAATGTGCCTGTATTTACATGTAGAGAACACTCTGAAACTATTTCTGGCAAAAACAGGCATTAAAAATCAACTATTATCTGTTATTATATCACAACTGGTGTCTCTGTTTCCACTTTTTCTTCCCTAGTGTCTACGTTCCACTTGGCAGCCATAGTAATTATTCTAAAAAGTAGAATATATCATACCATTCCCTTCATTAAATACTCTGGTGAACACTCCAGCCACATTGGCCTCCACATCTTTTCCCTGAAACATCAAGCACACATCACACAGAGACTTGGCACCAGTTGTTTTCTTCTGAATATTATCATGAGTTTTTCCATGGGCTACACTTTAACTTCATTCTCTGTTTAAATTGTAACTCCTCAAAGTGGCCTCAGCTGACAACCCATCTAAAATGACTACTCTTTCACATCCTCTTATCACTGCATCACCTGTGGCTGTCTCTGTATTCATTCTGATATGGTTTGGGTCTGTGTCCCCACCCAAATCTCATGTCAAATTCTAATTCCCAATGTTGGAGATGGGGCTGGTGGGAGATGATTGATTCATGGGGGGTGGATTTCCTCCTCAGTGCTGCTCTCATGATAGTGAATGAGTTTTCACGAGATTTGGTTATTTAAAGGCATGTATCACCTTCCCCCTCCCTTGCTTCCTTCTGCTCCAGCCATGTAAGATGTGCCTTCTTCCCCTTTATCTTCTGTCATAATTGTAAGTTTCATGAGGTCTCCCCAGCCATGCTTCCTGTACAGCCTACAGAACCATAGGCCAATTAAACCTCTTTGCTTTATAAATTACCCAGTCTCAGGTATTTCTTTATAGCAATGTGAAAAGGGACTAATACATAAAATTGGTATCCAGGAGTGGGGCATTGCTGTAAAGATGCCTAAAATTTGGAAGCAGTTTAGAAACTGGGTAATCAGCAGAGGTTGGCACACTTTGGAGGGTTCAGAAGAAGACAGAAAGATGAAAGTTTGGAACTTCCTAGAGACTTGTTGAATGGTTTTGACCAAAATGTTGATATTGATATGGACAGAGATGGTCAGGCTGATGAGGTCTCACATGGAGATAAGGAACTTATTGGGAACTGGAGCAAAAGTCACTTTTGTTACACATTAGCAAAGAACCTGGCAGCATTGTGCCCTGGCTCTAGGGATATGTGTAAATTTAAACTTGAGAGAGATGATTTAGGGTACCTGGCAGAAGAAATTTCTAAGCAGCAAAGTGGTTCAAAAGTAGTCAGGCTGCTTCTAACAGCCTATGCTTATATGCATGAACGAAGAAATGATCTGGAACTGAAACTTACATTTCAAAGGGAAACAAGGTAAAGGTTTGGAAAATTTGCAAACTGGTCATGTAGTAGAAACAAAAGACCCATTTTCACGGAAGAAATTGAAGCAGACTGCAGAAACTTGCATAACTAAAAAGGGTAATTACTAATAGTCAAGACAATGGTAAGAAAAAAAACCCTGGAGGCACTTCAGAGACTTTTGGGCCAGACACTCCCATCACAGACAGTCTCATCACAGACTTTTGCCCAGAAGCATAGGAGGACAGAGTGGTTTCATGGGCCAGGCCCAGGGCCCTGCTGCCCTGCACAGTCTTGGGACACTGTTTCCTACATTACAGCTGCTCCAGCTGCAGCCTAGGCTTAAAGGGACCTGGAGAATTAGGCTGCTGCTTCAAAGGGTATAAGCCATAAGCCTTGGCAGCTTTAATGTCAAGCCTGCAGGTAGACAGAATACAAAAGTTTAAGCTTGGGAGCCTCCACTAGATTTCAGAAGATGTATAGACAAGTCCGGATGTACAGGTAAAAGTCTACTGCAGGGGCAGAGCCCCCATGGAGAACCACTACTAGGGCTGTGTGGAAGGAAAATGTGGGACTGGAGCCCCCACACAGGGTCCCTACTGGGGCACTACCTAGTGGAGCTGTGGGAACACAGCCATTGTCCTCCAGACTCCAGAATGGCAGATTCATTGACAGCCTGCCCCGGGCACCTGGAAAAGTGACTGGCAATCAATGCCTGCCCTTGAGAGCAACCATGGGAACTGAGCCCTGCAGAGGCACAGGGTTGAACCTTCCCACGGCCTTGAGAGACCACCCCTTGTGTCAGAGTGGCCTGGAGGTGAACATGGAGTCAAAGGGGATTATTTTGGAGCTTTAAGATTTAATGACTGCTCTGCTGGGTTTTGGACTTGCATGGAGCCTATAGTCCCTTTCTTTTGGTCAATTTCTCCCTTTAGGAGTGAAAGCATTTACCCAATGCCTATGGCCCCATTGTATCTCTAACTTTTGTTTAGAAGTAACTAACTTTTGTTTGTTTGTTTTGTTTTGTTTTAATTTTATGGGCTCATAGGCAGAAGGGACTAGCCTTGTCTCAGATAAGACTTTGGACTTTTGAGTTAATGCCCGAATGAGTTAACACTTTGGGAGACCATTGGGAAGGCATGATTGTATTTTGAAATGCATGAAGGACATAAGATTTGGAAGGGGCTAGGGGCAGAATGATATGGTTGGGTCTGCATCCCCACCCAAACCTCATGTCAAATTGTTCCAAGACCCAACTGAGGGTCAGGCTGCTATTTCTCATGTCCCAATAATGAGATGCAGATGAACTGGGGAGGAAGAGAGTTTTTATTTCTCTACCCAGTTAAAGGGAGAAGACCTGGAAATCATCACCAGACCAACTCAAAATTACAAAGTTTTCCAGAGCTTACATATATTCTAAGCTATATGTCTACATGTAAATTTGCATTCATCTAAAGACATAAGTGATTAACTTTGAAGACCTTCCTCTGGAGCCTTAGTAAATTTACTTAATGTAAATGGGTCTAGGTGCTGGGGTGATTACTCTTATCTTGTCTCCTGCTAAATCACAGAGGTTTGTAGAGTTCCTTCAGACCCCCAATAAACTTGTTTGTGGAGGCCTGGGAAGTGTCTTCAGACCCACAATGAAACTTGTTTAATTCAAACTGGGTCCTCTTAAGCATTCCTTAGGTATTTTTTCATGCTTTAAGTACCAGGAAAGGCTGAGGCAAAAGTCTTGATGGGCATTTGTTACATCCCAGCCATTGTATAAGGGCACAGGCTTTTAGTATTTAACTTAACCACTCAGTCAATACTGAAATAGTTGTTAGTATGACCTGGCTTGCCACAAAATTGTAATCCTTAGTGTTGGAGGTGGGGCCTGGTGGGAGGCAGTTGGATCATAGTGGTGGATTTCTGCTCAGGCCTACTCTGATGATAATAAGTAAGTGGGTGCTCATGAGATTTGGTTGTTTAGAAGTGTGTAGCACCTTCCCCCTTTATCTCTTCATCCTTCTCCAACCGTGTAAGATGTGTCTGCTTTCCCTTTTCATTATACCATGATTGTAAGTTTCCTGAGACTTCCCCAGCCATGCTTCCTATACAGCAGAACTTTGAGCCAATTAAACCTCTTTTCTTTATAAATTATCCAGTATCAAGTATTTCTTTGTAGCAATGAGAGAATGGACTAGTATACCATCCTTGACATGATTGTCATAAGGGTAGAAACTTTGTCTATTTTTTTATGGTGCTATATCGTCAGTATATATAACAATGCCTAAAACATAATGCATGTCAAGACCACTTTGCTGAATTAATGAATAAACAAGCACATATTTGTTAAACTAATTAATTAACACATGTTTGTTGAAGAAATCAACAAATTATAATGGAGATATAAACAAGAGTTATGTATGTTAAATGATTTTGTGTTTTGAGTCAAGAAGTTTACCTTTTATTTTGAGGAAATGGGACACTAAAAAAATCTTTTGCAGGAGTGACTTGATCAGATTTTTATTTCTAAAAGATGACCATGGCTAGAGAGTAAAATTACAGTCAGGGTATGATATGGTTTGGCTGTGTCCCCACCCAAATCTTATCTTGAATTGCAGTTTTCATAATCCCCATGTGTTGTGGGAGGGCTCAGTAGGAGGTAATTGAATCGTGGAGGTGGTTACTCCCATGCTGTTCCCGTGATAGTGAGTGGGTTTTATAAAGGACTTTGCCCCCTTTGATTGGCACTTCTCTCTCTTGCAGCCATGTGAGGAAGGATGTGCCTGCTTCCCCTTCCACCATGATTATAAGTTTCCTGAGACTTCCCAAGCCCTGCAGAACTGTGAGTCAAGTAAACCTTTTTCCTTTATAAGTTACCCAGTCTCGGGAAGTTCTTTATAGCAGTGTGAGAATGGACTAATACAGGGTGCCTAGGTAAAAAGACTGGGGAAATAATACAGGCAGGAGAGGAGGAAACCTAGATAAAGATAATGGCAGTGGCAAAGGAGTCATGTCCTGGAGACACTTAAAAATAATTAGTGATTGACTGGTCTGGAGTTAGAGTAGACACTGAACTAGAAAAAGTCATCAGTGTATACTCAGCATTTAGCTTAAGTAGTTGCACTGGTGGTGGGAATATTTTGCTAAGATCCAAAAACCAGGAGGCATTACTTCATTAGGGGAGGTTTGAGTGTTTGGGTCATACTGCATTTCAAGAGAGGCAGGAAATAACAACAAGCAGTTGGATAAATAAGACAGGAGTTTGGGAGGAAAATCTCAGACTAGAAATATATATTTGAGTATCATGAATGTGGAGCTAGTAACTGAAGTGATATCTTATCCCAAAGATAATAAGTAAAGAGAAAAGAGAGACCTAAAAGCGATATTCAAAAAAGCACAGACACATAAGGAATTGGGAAAGAACAAGAAGCTCACAAAAGACACCAAGAAAAAGAAAATTTAAAAAGAGACCATTTCAAGAAAGAATGAGTGGTCAACAGAATCAAAACAGGCAAAAAGTGAAAAAAAGGACGGCAACATACGTTTTCATTCTTTTTAGCAGTTGAGAGGTCGCTATGGGGAGTAGATAGAAGTAGAACACAGATTTCAGAACATATCTTAGTAAATATTATGGAAGATCATGAAAAACACACATTTAGATTACTTAGCCATAAAGAGGAAGGGAGATACAGGACCTTAGAGAAGAGGCGATGTCAAGTAGAAAGGGTATTTTATAATGGAAGACACTCAAGTCTGCTTAAACAAAGACTGAAAGTAAATAACAGACAAAAAAAATGTAGCTAATACATGAAAGTAAGTGTAAATGTAATAGAATTAGGAAAAGGAGGTGCCATTCAGGACACAGCTGGAGTGTTGACTTTGGATTTGACAAAAGAAATCTATTCATTTTTCTAAAATGTTAGGAAGAAAGGATGAATGGGCTGCAATTCGAGGACATGTTTACAGAGGGCATTTCACTAAGTTAGTGTAAGCCACTGTATGAAGAGAAAGATAAGTTGTTAGCAGGCTGAAGGGAAAAGGTTTAAAACAGTTGCTGGTGGGAAGGACTTACTGAAGAAATTTAAATAATTTTATAGCAGAAACTGACAACTCGATTGAGGGGAGAAACAAGTAGTGACACCAACCTGAGAGAATACATGGATTATTTCAGCGCAACACCCAGGTGTAGAAGCAGAGAAAACAATCGATTGTTGTGTTAGCATTTTCACCACAAAAAGAAAAGAAAGGAAAAGGCGGGAAGGCAGAAAAAATGTAAGATATCTGCAAAAGTGCATTAAAATGGTAAACATTGGGATTAGGACTTAAATACAAGAGGGAGTTGACGGACACAAAGAACAAAAGACATCGAATAAGTCAAAGTTTAACCAAGTTAATCATACAGAATCTGGAAATTACATGATAGCATTTTTTTTTCTTCAGGCTAAAATTGAATCAGAATTCTGAAATAAAATATGGTGATTAGGGGTGGGAATAAAAGTAATCATTTGTGTTTGTCCCAGCTTCATAAACTTGGCCCCTGAAGGTAGTGGGACGTTTCTTCATTTTAAATTAATAGTGGAAGTATTGGTTTTATGGCAAATCTATTTTGCTATACCTGATATTAATAGGTCGCTGAAAATTATAATAATTCTATTTAACATTACACAGTCTCACCTTATCAAGCTACTCCCTGTAATACAAAGTGCTCATGACAGCCCCCAATTTTCTTTTTGGCATTGTCAGACTCATAGAAAAATATTTTGCATTCTTACCGGTATCTCAACCTTGGCAGAATGCCCACTTCTTACATCTGCTTTCCTTCTACCAATGTCTGTTTCCAACTGAGAGCCTCAGATTTTGATATATAACGCTCTTGCTATGTCAGGAAAAATAGGAAAAAGTTGTCTTAGTTAAAAAAGAAAAATGTTATCTTGGTTACAGATATAAGAACGCATGCCTCACTTAAATTATAAATCACAAATTTTATTTAGTAGATGCTTCTTAGTCTCCATACTGGGCCCAGCCAATGTAATTTTCTAACTTTCTAATGTAAACTTGGGAAAAAATGGGAAAAGAAAAGAAATTCAAAATAGGAATTAGATATTTTTTCCTTACAAAAGCATATAAGTTCTTTTATAAAAGCAGTAACTATGAAATGTATGAAATATTTGAACTTGACCCTAGTTAACTCATAATTGGTCTGCATGTGTGTGTGTGTGTGTATGTATGATTGTGAGTGTATACATGTATGGCACACACATTATACATATATGTCTATTTGTAAATATATATGTACATATACACCTATATGTTTATATGTAGATGTTATATATATTGTGGATACTGTATTATATATACTATTTACATGCTATTGTTTAAATTTACATATATACATACAGGTTTTAATTATAAAATCCTTTTAATTTTTTTCATCTCCCATCTTGGTGACAGCCCAAATTGAACATATGATTAATATTTATTAGTTGCATGCAACAGAAGCTAATTAGTATATTTAACTGCCCCCCTACCTTCAAATAAGAAAAAAAGAACACATTACAAAAATACTGGGTTACTGGTGGGATATACAGGAGAAACAACTCAAATTATACCATGGCACTGATTCTGAAGACTAATACTGCAGCTACTGACACCCACATTGCCACTAAACTGAAAGCCCTAGACACTATACTGTCTATTGATTTGCAAAGTTGGCTCTCTTTGGAAATAAAAAGATTGACGACTGCTCTGACACTTAATTTGATAGTTTCTGTGTAGTTCCTGCTCCTTTGTATCATTGACTTATGTTCAAAGTGTGCCAGCAGATGCATCAGTTCTGTAGAGCCTCAGGCGCTATACCACACACTAAATAAAAAGAGCCTAGGAAAAAAGAGATTATTTTTATAGAATAAAATTTCACTTTGGGAATTTCTATTTCATCAGGGAAAGGAAACAAATGTCATGAAAACTTATTCTGCTAATAGTCTTTTTTTATTATACTTTAAGTTCTGGGATACATGTGCAGAACATCTAGGTTTGTTACATAGGCATACACATGACATGGTGGTGCATTGCACCCATCAACCCGTCATCTACATTAGGTAGCTGAACCAGCCTTGCATCCCATGGATGAAGCCGACTTGATTGTGGTGGACAAGCTTTTTGATGTCCTGCTGGATTTGGTTTGTCAGTATTTTATTGAGGATTTTTGCATCGATGTTCATCAGGGATATTAGCCTGAAATTTTCTTCTTTTTGTTTTTTTCTCTTCCTAGTTTTGGTATCAGGATGATGCTGGCCTCATAAAATGAGTTAGGGAAAATTTCCTCTTTTTCTATTGTTTGAAATAGTTTGAGAAGGCATGGTACCAACTCCTCTTTGTATCACTGATAGAATTACTCTGTGAATCCGTCTGGTCCTGGGCTTATTTTGGTTGGTAGGCTATTAGTTATTGCCTCAATTTCAGAATTTGCTATTGGTCTATTCAGGGATTTAATTTGTTGCTGGTTTAGTCTTGGGAGGGTGTATTTGTCCAGTGATTTCTGCATTTCTTCTAGCTTTTCTAGTTTATTTGTTATTTAGAGTTAGAGTACTCTCTGATGGTTGGTTGTAATTCTGTGAGATCAGTGGTGATATTCCCTTTATCAAATGTTATTGTGCCTATTTGATTCTTCTCTCTTTTCTTCTTTATTAATCTGGCTAGTGGTCTATCTATTTTTTTAATCTTTTCAAAAAACCAGCTCCTGGATTCATTGATTTTTCTACCAGTGTTTTGTGTCTCTATCTCCTTCAGTTCTGCTCTGATCTTAGTTATTTCTTGTCTTCTGCTAGCTTTTGAATTTGATTGCTCTTGCTTCTCTAGTTCTTTTGATTGTGATGTTAGGGTGTTGATTTTAGATCTTTCCCACTTTCTCCTGTGGTCATTTAGTGCTATAAATTTCCCTCTAAACACTGCTTTAGCTGTATCCCAGAGATTCTGGTACCTTATGTCATTGTTCTCGTTGGTTTCAAAGAACTTATTTATTTCTGCCATAATTTCGTTACTTACCCAGTAGTCATTCAGGAGCAGGTTGTTCAGTTTCCATGTAGTTGTGTGGTTTTGAGTGAGTTTCTTTATCCTGAGTTCTAATTTTATTGCACTGTGGTCTGAGAGGCTGATTTTTGCAGTTTCCATTCTTCTACATTTGTTGAGGAGTGTTTTACTTCCAATTATGTGCTCAATTTTAGAATAAGTGCAATGTGTTTATGAGAATAATGTATATTTTGTTGATTTGGGGTGGAGAGTTCTGTAGATGTCTATTAGGTCCACTTGATCCACAGCTGAGTTCAAGTCCTGAATAACCTTGTTAATTTTCTGCCCATTGATCTGTCTAATATTGACAGTGGGGTGTCAAAGTCTCCCACTATTGCTGTGTGGGAGTCTAAGTCTCTTTGTAGGTCTCTAAGAATTTGCTTTATGAATCTGTGTGCTCCTGTATTGGGTGCATATATATTTAGAATAGTAGTTCTTATTGCATTGATCCCTTTACCATTATGTAATGCTTTTCTTTGTCTTTTTTGACCTTTGTTAGTTTAAAGTCTATTTTATCAGGGACTAGGATTGCAACCCCTGCTTTTTTTTTGCCTTCCCTTTGCTTGGTAAATATTCCTCCATCCTTTTATATTGAGTCTATGTGTGTCTTTGTACATAAGATGGGTCTCCTGAATACAGCACATCAATGGGTCTTGATGCTTTATCAAATTTGCCAGTCTGTGTCTTTTAATTGGGGCATTTAGCCCATTTACATTTACGGTTAATATTGTTATATGGGAATCTGATCCTGTCATTATGATGCTAGCTGGTTATTTTGCCCATTAGTTGATGCAGTTTCTTTGTAGTGTCTATGGCCTTTACAATTTGATATGTTCTTGCAGTGGCTCATACTTGTTTTTCCTTTCCATATTTAGTGCTTCCTTCAGGAATTCTTATAAGGCATGCCTGGTGGTGACAAAGTCTCTCAGCATTTGCTTGTCTGTAAAATATTTTATTTATTCTTTGCTTAAGAAGCTTAGTTTGTCTGAATATGAAATTCTGGGTTGAAAATTATTTTCTTTAAGAATGTTGAAAACTGGCCCCCACTCTTTTCTGGCTTGTAGGATTTCTGGAGAGAGATCCACTGTTAGTCTGATGGGCTTCGCTTTGTGGGTAACCTGACCTTTCTCTCTGGCTGCCCTTAACATTTTTTCCTTCATTTCAACCTTGGTGAATGTGATGATTATGTGTCTTGGGGTTGCTCTTCTCGAGGAATATCTTTGTGGTGTTCTCTGTATTTTCTGAATTTGAATGTTGGCCTGTGTTGCTAGGTTGGGGAAGTTCTCCTGGATAACAGCTTGAACAGTGTTTTCTAACTTGGTTCCATTCTCCCTGTCAATTTCAGGTACACCAATCAAACACAGGTTTGGTCTTTTCACATTGTCCCATATTTCTTTGAGGCTTTGTTTGTTCCTTATTCTTTTTTCTCTAATCTTGTCTTCATGCTTTATTTCATTAAGTTGTTCTTCAATCTTTAATATCCTTTCTTCCACTTGATTGATTCAGCTATTGATACTTGTGTATGCTTCATGACATTCTCGTGCTGTGTTTTTCAGCTCCATCAGGTCATTTATATTCTTCTATAAATTGGTTATTCTAGTTAGAAATTCCTCTAACCTTTTTTCAAGGTTCTTAGCTTCCTTTCATTGGGTTAGAACATGGTTCTTTAGCCCAGAGGAGTTTGTTATTACCGACATTCTGAAGCCTACTTCTGTCAATTCGTCAAACTCATTCTCGGTCCGGTTTTGTTCCCTTGCTAGCAAGGAGTTTTGATCCTTTGGAGGAGAAGAGGCGTTCTGTTTTCTGGAATTTTCAGTCTTTTTGCACTGGGTTTTCCTCATCTTCATGGATTTACCTACCTTTGGTCTTTGATATTGGTGACCTTCAAATGAGGTTTCTGTGTGGACATACTTTTTGTTGATGCTGATGGTATTCCTTTCTTTTTGTTAGTTTTCCTTCTAACAGGTCCCTCTGCTGCCAGTCTTCTGGAGTTTGCTGGAGGTCTGCTCCAGACCCTGTTTGCCTGGGTATCACCAGCACAGGCTGCCGAACAGCAAAGATTATTACCTGTTCCTTCCTCTGGAAACTTTGTCCCACAGGGACTCCTGCTAGATGCCAGCCAGAGCTCTCCCGTATGAGGTGTCTGTCAATCCCTGCTGGGAGGTTTCTCCCAGTCAGGAGGCATGGGGGTCAGGGACCCATTTGAGGAAACAGTCTATTTCTTTTTATTTTTCTTTTTTTTTTTTTTTTTTTTGACAGTCTAGCTCTGTCACCCAGGGTGGAGTACAGTTGTGCAATTTTGGCTCACTGCAACTCTGCCTCCTGGGTTCAAGCAATTCTCCTGCCTCAGCTTCCCAAGTACCTGGGATTACAGGTGCCCACCACCACACCCAGCTAATTTTTGTATTTTCAGTAGAGACGGGGTTTCACTGTGTTGGCCAGGCTGGTCTCAAACTCCTGACCTCATGATCCATCTACCGTGGCCTCCCAAAGTACTGGAAAGTGTGAGACACCATGCCCAGCTGGCAATCTGTTTCTTGGCAGAGCTTGAGCACTGTGCTGGAAGATTGGCTGCTCTCTTCAGAGCTGGCAGGCAGCAAGGTTTAAGTCTGATAAAACTGTGTCCATTTGTGGTGGATTTGTGGTCTTGCTGACTTCAAGAATGAAGCCATTGACCTTCACAGTGAGTGTTACAGCTCTTAAAGATGGCCCGGACCCAAAGAGTAAGTGGTAGCAATAATTATTGTGAAAAGCGAAAGAACAAAGCTTCCACAGCATGGAAGGGGAGCTGAGCGGGTTGCTGCTGCTGGTTGGGGTGGCCAGCATTTATTCCCTTATTTGTCCCCTCCTATGTCCTGTTTCTGTCCTATCAGAATGCCCTTTTCTCAATCCTCCCCATGATTGGCTACTTTTAGAATCCTGCTGATTGGTCCATTTTACAGAGTGCTGATTGTTCTATTTTACAGAGTGATGATTGGTGCATTTTACAAACTTCTTGCTAGCTACAGAATGCTGATTGGTTCATTTTTACAGAGCACTGATTGGTGCATTTTACAATCCCCTTGTAAGACAGAAAAGTTCTCCAAGTTCCCAGTCAACCCAGGAAGTCCCGCTGACTTCACCTCTCAATCCCTCCTCTAAACAGGACACCCCAACTGCTGTTGGGAATTGGGTGATGACCTCTCTAGCTACTTCCTGCTGGATAGGGGTGAAGAAGGGGCCCTGCAGTTGTTGTGTCCTTCAGAGGGGAACTCCCTAGGCCAGTCAGAGGGCCAGTGGGTCAGTCCAGGGGTCCTCAGAAGAAGTTGTGAGTAGAGCTCATTTGGGGTTCCATTTGTAAGACCATCTGTAGCTTGATGGCCCCAATCCTGGAGGAAACAAATTTGATGAGGAGGTTAAAAATACAGGGCCCAAAGGTGTGTAATAGCAAGATGGCTGTCATGGGACCTAGAAACGGGAGAAGCCATGTCACCCAACTCCAGAGGTTCGTATCAGAATTTGAAAGGCATTGTCTGATTTCAGAAGCCTTTTCCTGTAAATGCCAGGTGGCATCTCATACCATCCCTGATTGGTTAGTGTAAAAACAACACTCTTTCCCTGAGAAGGTGCAAAGTCCTTCTTTCTCTGCAGTGAGGAGGTCTAGGCCTCAGCGGTTTTGGAGAGTCACTGCTGCCAAAGAGTCTATCTGGGATGCCGTGATTGGTGCATTTTACAATACCATTGTAAGACAGAAAAGTTCTCCAAGTCCCCCCTTTGTCCCAGGAAGTCCAGATGGCTTCACCTCTCACCCACAGCTGCCCTTCTCCCCGGTGCTCTGTCCCAGGGAGTTGGGAGTTTTATCTATTAGCTCCTTACTGGGGTTGCTGCCTTTCTTTTAGAAATACGCTGCCCAGAGAGGAAGACTCTAGCGAGGCAGTCTGACTACAGTGGATTTGCTGAGCTGCAGTGGGCTCCACCCAGTTTGAAGTTACCAGAGGCTTTGTTTAAACTGTGAGGGGAAAAGAGCTTACTCAAGCCTCAGTAATGGTGGACACCCCTCCCCCCCACCAAGCTGGATCATCCCCAGTCAACTTCAGACTGCTGTGCTGGCAGCAAGAATTCAAGCCTATGGACCTTAGCTTTCTGGGCTCCATGGGGGTAGGGTCTGCACCACTTGGCTCCCTGGCTTCAGCCCCCTTTCCAGGGGAGTGAACGGTTCTGTCTCGCCAGCATTCCAGGTGACACTGGGGTATGAAAAACAAAAAACAAAACAAAACAAAAAACTCCTGCAGTTAGCTCAGTGCCTGCCCATATGGCCACCCAGTTTTGTGCTTGAAACCCAGGACCCTAGTGGCGTAGGTATCCGAGGGAATCTCTTAGTCTGTGGGTTGTGATGACCATGGGAAAAGTGTAATATCTGGGCTGGAGTGCACCATCCCTCACGACAAGATCCCTCCTGGTTCCCTTGGCTAGGGGAGGGAGTTCCCCAACCCCTTTAGTTTCCCAGGTGAGGTGACTCCCCACTCTGCTTCGGCTCGCCCTCCGTGGGCTGCACCTACTGTCTTACCAGTCCCAGTGAGATGAGCCAGGTACCTCATTTGGAAATGCAGAAATCACCTGCCTTCTGTGTTGATCACACTGGGAATGCAAACCAGAGTTGTTCCTATTCTGCCATCTTGCCAGCCCCTCCTCATAGTAATTTTTTCATTTTACTAATTCATAGGATTCAGGAGCAAATAGAAGTAAGAAAAAGTTTTCACTCTTTCCAAGAGAGAGGAATTTTAAAAATTTCCTTTTAATATATAAAATCAACAAATCAGGACTTGAAAACAAATGAGCATGGCAGAATTATAGGTATGTTTACATATTTCTGAACACATAAGAAGAGAGTCATCCTGCAAATTTTTATCATTTTATCAATCCATTAATTAATATGCTGCAATACTATTTTCTCTTCTTTTTCAACTACATTCCCTCTTCTAACTTAACAATCAGGCAGAGACCAGTTAATCAAATAAAAACCACATCTGTTATTTTATTCACAATCATTAAATATAAGAAATCAATTAAATAAGTTTTAAAGAATATTTTTTAAGTAACACTGAGGTAATAAAAATCTTCTAAGTTCAGAAAGCATTTACCATCACCCAAGGGGTGGGGGAAAAAAGGGAAAGAATTGGTGTTGTTAGAACCAAGTAGTCTGGAAGACGATCAGAGGATCCACAAATCTGGGATGTAGACCCTTGAAAAGGGGCATTGCCTGGCTTGTGCTGTTACCTTTGAAGCGTCCACAATGAGGCTAGTTCTGGGAGTGTGAAAGTGAGGGAGCAATAAGGGAACTCACTGCTGCTGCCAAGAGGCAAGGTCATTACTAGCTTTCCAGTTTCCCTTTAGCTAGAACCCTTATTGATAGAATGTAACAGGAAGTCAGTTGGGAAAGAGAAAACATAATTGCCAAAAAGCATAGCCCCTGTATTTCAAAGCATAGAATAAAATGAGGGTCTGTATATGTGAGATAATAGCTTAGTAACTAACAAACTCTTTTCCCAATTGAACATGGCAAAATATGGCTGATATAAATATATATATATATATAAAAAATTACAAGCAAAATGATACTTGTCTAAACCTTTAACAAACTTTAACGACTTATAGGTCTGAATATAGCCTAAATATAGATACATAATTTGCAATTACTTTCAAAATCTGGTCAAATGTCAATCATTTCCCATGACTAATGTAAATGTATAGTGGACTTACTTTTATACCTGGCTTTGTTATATATAAATTTTACCATTTAGATCACTTATAAATTTTTTGGCCTGAAAGTTTTCTTATAGGGAAAACGTGATTTACAAATGCCTTCCATGTTTTTATACAGGTATCATGTGGACCAAATCAGAAAATATATACTAAAAAGTTTTGCTATTTAGAAAATATACATTAAAAAGTGTGCAAATGTTATTAAATTTAAAATCTATACAAATGTTTAGGCAGAAAATAGCAATGTAAACAAAGGCATTTGACTTTCTTACCATTCTGTTCCTTGATTTCATTCAGAGAAATCTCTTGTGCAAAAGGTCTATAATCTCAGTGCTAAAACTTACCAACGATGTCTGCTGGGTCCACTGCAGGTGGGAAACTGCCGAGGGGTGATCTACAAGCATACAGCTGGAGAAAGGACAGCATCCATGATGGTACAACTCATTAATTCTCACCATTTTAGAGGAAAAGACACTTTAAGCAAAGCAAATATGCTGGGTAGAGAGAAACAACTAATTTACTACTTTATCTGCTAAGGATCAGTAGAAATTGAAAGCGGTAGCAAAAGATGCTTTGAGATTGGTTTCACAGTTAGAGCCAAGAGAATATCCACAGTGTGGAAAGAACTTAGAATGTAGGTCAGTGCCAACTTGCATCTGGTGGTTAGGCTGGGCAGAAAGGAAATGGTATTCGTAAAGCTGGCTTTTTGTTCAAGAGCTTCATGGAAACTATAGAAAACCTGATGTAGAAATTAAGTTACCCTGAGGTGTAGCTTTTGATGACATCAAAAATCTAGTTCTAGACATTTTTCTCCCAGGAAGTTGAATTACTGAAGTAATAAAGTAGTTATTTTTAAAAGTAGCTTCTCTTTTGATTAAAATATGAGAAGACAGCACTTTAGGAGGCTGAGGCAGGCAGATCATGAGGTCAGGAGATCGAGACCATCCTGGCCAACGTGGTGAAACTCCATCTCTACTAAAAATACAAAAATTAGCTGGACATGGTGGCACATGCCTGTAATCTCAGCTACTCGGGAGGCTGAGACAGAAGGATTACTTGAACCAGGGAGGCAAAGGTGGCAGCACGCTGAAATCACACTACTGCACTCCAGCCTGGCAACAGAGTGAGACTGTGTCTCAAAAACAAAATAAATAAATAAATATGAGAAGAAGGTAGTGAAAGAATAATTTGTATAATGAACAAAACCATGATATAAAGGTATAATGAACCATCATTTTTGCTTGTTTGCTGACAGAGATCACCGGGAAATTGTCCTCATTCCCAGAGTGAAGGAATTATGTTCAAAACTCCCAATCTAAAACCCAAGACCAAGTAATAACAATAACAACAACTACCATCACAACCAAAATGTGGGACTATAAAATTATAAGTAACTTAGGCTCAAGATTCAATACATTTATATTTTGAAAAAGATACACGAAGAAAATTTAAAATCTATAAATGACAATATTAAAACTAGATATTAAAAATAAAGAGAATTTTTCTTTCTGATGAAGATGAAGTAACAAGGACTGAAATCACCTTTCCACTAGACACAAAAAACCTCCCTTAACTCTCCTTCACCTTATTCAGATAAGCTTTTCAAAGCCAAGACAGGTTAAAAAAGGTTTAAAGAGGAAAGACTGTAAAAATTGAAAGGGGGAAATTGTAGGATACAATAAATTCCTCTTCAAAGGTTTTAGCCTGTTAACTTCCTTTAAAATTCAAGAGGGGGAAAATTGTTAAGTACAATGAGTTCTGAGCTCCTCCTCAGAGAACACATATGTCAGTATGTTCTTTGTTCTCCATTTTAAAGTTTAACTTCCTCATTCTATTTTTTTTTTTTTTTTTTTTTTTTTTTTGGTTGAGATGGAGTCTTTCTCTGTCTCCCAGGCTGGAGAGCAGTGGTGTAATCCTGGCTCACTGCAAGCTCTGCCTTTTATTAAGCAAATAAGTTCTGCCTCCCAGGTTCATACCATTCTCCTGCTTCAGCCTCCTGAATAGCTGGGACTAGAGGTGCCCGCCACCACGCCTTTCTAATATTTTGTATTTTGTACTTTTAGTAGAGATGGGGTTTCGTGATCCACCTGCCTCTGCCTCCCAAAGTGCTGGGATTACAGATGTGAGCCACTGTGCCTGGCCCCTTGTTCTTTATGTCTCCTTGCCCCTGGTTTTAGTAAACAACCCCCTCCTAGCTTCTATCACCTGCTCTGTCCTTAGTCATCCTTAGTCACCAGCTCTGTAACCATCCTTCCCACCAAAACTACTCACTCCACCACTCTGGCTTGTACCCCTACTCTCTTTAAAATAGTCAGTCAGAATTATCTTAGACTGTGCAGTCCAACCATAGCTAATAGGGGAAAGACACAGCAGTAGGAACTAGCTGCAGCAGGAATAAGAACCCCATCCCCTCCCTTGTCCGGTGTGCTGTCACCATTGCTCCATCTGTGAGACGCACCCTTCTATAAAAGAAAATTGCCTTGCTGAGAAAACTTTGCCTGAGTGCCATTTTCACTTTATGGCATCAAGCATTTACTTCCAATGTCAATTCTACCCAAATTGACGTATAGATGTAACATATCCCAATAAAAAATGCCACCAGGAGTTTTGCAGAAATTTATAATCTGATTTTAAAATTCACATGCAAATGCAAAGGAACTGGAGTAGACAAATGACTTTGAAAAAGAATAAAGTTAGAAGTCTAACGCTGCCTGATTTTTACTTATTATAAAGCTACCATTACTAAAACAATGTGGCAATGGCATAAAGCTAGTGACCTAGAACAATGAACAAAATAGAGTCCAGAAATAGACACACTTATATGTGGGCAATTTATTTTTCACAAAAGTGCAGGGAAAAGTCAATGGAGAAATAATAGTTGTTTCAACCAATTATTATAAAATAATTGGATATCTCCCTACCAAAAAGAAAATGAAAACGAAAATTGTGAAGAGGCTAACACAAAATAGAACATGAACCCTAGAAATATAGAATGACTAGAAGACAATGTAAGAGAGTATCTTTATAACCTTAGGTCTGGTGAAGACTTCTTAAATAGAACAGCACAAAATAAAAAATGACATATTTTATTGCATCATCAAAATTAGAAACATCTGTTCACAAAAGACACTGAAAAATAATAGACTATCACAGACTGGGTAAGAAATTTTTTGTGAAATGTATCTGATAAAGGACTTGAACCACGTATAAAGAACTCAAAAATTAAAAAGATTATCCAACAAAAATGAGAAAAACATGTGTTTGGATACTTTACAAAAGAGAACATATGAATAGCAAATAAGCAATTAAAAGATATTACACATTATTTAAATGATCATTAATGTTATGTTACTGTGTGAAATAATGTGGTTAGATTTTGTAGCAAATCATTAAGCATTACCAATTCAGTGGAGAGATAAGCTTAGAACCAGAAGTGAATAGAAATTTCCAAAAATCCTAGAAACTGAAGTTTCAGAGGATAAAGAAGGAAGAGATTTGAGCCAATCGTATTTAATCTTTTCTATGTCTTAAAGAGTCAGGAGAACCCAGCTGTAAACTAGATTACATGGTTTAGATACAGAAAAAAATATGTAAGAATGATTGGCTGTGGTTAGCTCTATAGGATGTGATTAGGATTGATTTATATATACCATCATATTTGCACTTATCTGTATATCTCATATTTATCACAATCAAACTATATTTAATAATTAAAGATAATAAATTTAATATATGAAGATGCCTTTTAAATATCCCTAATTATAAAAACACATTCCTATCAAACCAAAAAAAGCATATTACATTATTTAACCCCATTTTGGAGACTGAAGTCACTGATTTTAAGATCTTAAAATATGTATGAACACACATAAAAACCTGAGGGCAATTTTATTTTCTACCTTGTCACTAGACATAAAGAAAGTAGCACCATTCAAACAATACCACTAATTACTTTGCCTTTTATTAACAATAAGAGCTTATGAGATTGATAGAATGCCAAACCACAGGTGAAGGGCGCAATCAGTCTCAGTAGACATTTATCAGGAGTACATTGCAAAACAATTAAGATTGCTATTTAAATTGGTGCAGTTCTTCTCCTCAGAATGAAAGGGCACATTGAGAATACAAGGGCCACATCCAGTTTGTAAGTGTTCTTAAGGCAAGTCAGAACTAGTACACATTGAAGGGATGATTAGTAAATTGACAAGCTACTCAGCAATACCTGATGAAGAAAGACTGAATGAAAAACAGTATTAGGGCTATTTGAAAATCAAATTTACATAAATTTTAAAAATATAATCTTTGCACTACAAAGAACAGGCTTATTTAAAAACTTTTAATATGTTTTCCTTTGATTTGATTAATTGAATATATTTAAAAGAGTTCACATAGATAAAGTAGGGATTTTGATTGTCATTCAATAAATAAAAAGAGTCATCATTTCAAATGTACAGACTCCTGGTATGCAGAAGATCTGCCAAGACTTCTTGATAAAATGTCATCATAGTTCAGTCACAAAAGAAGAAGTACTAAGCAGAGCAAGCCTCATAGGTATGTTACCTGTGCAGTTATACAGAATCCTGAGCTTAGCAGGACCCACACTTGTTTTAACGCTATGCTATAGTTGTCTTGAAATTCTTAATATTTTTTGTATAAGGCCTATATTTTTATTTGTACTGGGCCCCTAAAGTTATCTATCCCATTCTTAGAGTCACAGTAACTAAATAAAAATGAGGAGATGAGGAGGAAAAGGATTCCAAGAACAGAAAATGGGCTAAACTCAGAAATCCCCAGAGCACATGACTTCATAAAAAAAGAAAATAGCACTGTATTCTTAGAGATCAAAAAGAAAAAATTGCATTTGGCAAGGCCTGTGCACTAATGAAAAAGTCAAATTATTAAGTTCCTTTTTAGGCCAAATTACAGATACTGTTTTTTCAAGAACTCCAGAAAGCAGATGCCAAGATATAATTAGAAGTGTAAAAGATTTATTGCCAAAAATGCCAGCAAAACTTTATAGTAGTTAGGGAAAACCTTCATACCATAATGCAAGTCTGACATTTGAGGGAAGAAAGGGGGATTGTTTAGGAAGAGTTGAAGAGTGTTGTGCAGCACCAATGCAGTCTTACCCAGGCTGCCTACTACAGGAGTCTTGTATTGGTTACTAATAGTCCAGTTCTAGAATTTCTGCACTGTGCTCAGTCATTGACTGGCAGCACCTTGGAGAGAGACTCATCTTGATGTGGGCCCTGAGGAAAATCCTACAAATACATATTGACAGCTAATGCTACTCCTGACAAGTTCTCTCCTGAAAAGAGATTTGAGTACAGTTTTAGAGGTTTCAAATCAGCCTTATTAAATCAAGTTTAGCCTAAAGCTGTCTCCTTTTATATTTTAAGTTTGGCCTGAAGGTTTTGTTACAGGCAGGTCTTTGTTGTTAGAGCTCCCAAGATGGCAGCAAGCCTTTTGTTCTCTGACCTGGGGTTCTTGGCCTCACGGATTTCAAGGACTGGAACCATGGGCCTTGCAGTGAGTGTTACAGCTCTAAGAGAACCTGTGGGTCATGGAAGAGAACCGTGGAACCCAGTGACCAGTGTTCAGCTCAATTAGGACGAACCCAGGCACTTAGCCATTCAGGAACAATGGTGAGCCTTTAGTCTGATTGGGAGCGGCAGTGGGTGCCTGGCTGGATCAGAAACACAGCAGACACCTTGCCGTATCCAGAGGGGTGGAAGTCAGAGGCGGGTCTGCGATGGCGGCAAACAGCAGTCGTGGATGACGACCGAAAGCTCAACTCAAGCTGTAACAAACATGGACCAGAAGAGTGTGCAGTTGCAAGATTTAATAGGGTGAAAACAGAGCTCCTATACAGTGGAAGGGGACCCAATGGGGTACCCACTCCTAGCTCCAATGCCTGGGGTTTATATCCCAATCATTGTCTCTCCCCCTGTGCTCTCAGGTGATATATGATTTGACTATTTCTTTGCCTTCTACTTTTAGCCTAATTTGTATGTTAGTGAACCCTTTTTACTACCTGATTGGTTGGGTGTGAGCTGAGTTACAAGCCCGATGTTTACAGGTGGGTGCAGTCACCTTCCCAGCTAGGCTGAAGAATTATTACTCGGCCTAGGAAATCTAGCTAGTCCTGTCTCTCAGTTTCTTTGCACATAGTGAACTATAACCTAAATGGAGGTGTAAAGAGACTATATAACTTACTTTTGTGCAGTCACCAAGTTTTGGCCAATCAAAGGAGACCGACTGTTCAAACCTTGTTCAAATAAGGCAAATGGCAAGCTGTAACCGATCCAGCTGTTTCTGTACCACACTTCCATTTTCTGTACATTACTTTTCTTCTTCTGTCCATAAATCTTCTTCCACAACATGGCTGTGCTGGAGTCTCTCTGAATCTACTCTGGTTGGAGAGACTGCCCAATTTGTGAATAGTTCTTCACTCACCTAAACTCAGTTAAATTTGGCTAAGGATTTTCTTTCAACAGATGGTGTCAGAAGTGGGATTTGAAATAGAGCTTCCAGCAACTTCCAGGAGCACTGAGTGACCAGGCAAGGTATCTGCCAGGCCCATTGTGTGGATTGCGCTCTTGCAACAACTGGGGATTATGGTAGGTGCTTGCTCATATTTTAAAGCTCCACAGATTTTTGTTTTGAGTTCTCTGAGTTTGTTTGAGAAAATTTCTGATCCAAACTAGGTATGAAAGTTGCAACAGGGACGGTTCTGGGTCCAGGATTGGAGTGGATCCAACAGTTAACTGGCTTCATTCAGTCCAGTTAGATGCCTCTTATTTCTGACTGAGTCAGAGACAACCAAAAAACAATAGTAAATGGCAATATTGCAGTGGGTATAAACTTCAGCTTCTGGAAATTTGCAGGGATTATTGTGTTCTATCCCCATTTTTTTTCTTGCATATTAATGTAGGGGAAAAAAATCATTGACTAAGTTGATCTGAGAGCTAAAGCCAATATTTGAGGTAAAAATGGGGTCCTTGATTTCTGAAAAACTGAGTAACTTCTGGCTTGTACTTGCATAAGTATTAGGTCCCAGAAATAGCAAAGGCCTACAGAAATGGTAAAATCTTACTAAAGATCATTTAAAGTTAAAGTAGAACATTTCAAATGAACAACATTGTGCTTGAGGAAGTGCACTTGAAAATTAGGACTCCTGAATTAATTTCATCTAGCGATGCCTGTTGAAGCCCCTAAAAAGATTTCAGTATTTTTATTTAAAGACTCTTTATAAAAGACAAATAAAAACTTAAGTGACTAATTGATAAGAAAAATTAAATCTGCTAACCTTTTGACTTAGTTGCTATTCCAGCCTAAAGGTGAAAAGAAAAACCTCTTCTAAATAAAGTGTTTATAAAACATAGGCCCTCAAGTAAAATTGCTTCTTTTTCAGATCTATCCATGAAGAGGCCAGGCATAAAGAATGCTTTTTTTGTCTCATTCTTTAAAGGGCTCCACCCTGAACTCAGTAATTTTAGTAATTTTAACTAAGAAACAGTAACTAAGTTAAAAAGAACATCTATCAAGCTAAAATATACCTTTTTGTAATTTAATTGGCTATCCTGAAACCATTCTAAGTCAAACCTTTGTATAAGGTGCTTTTCTGACTATCTTGTCTTGTTATCTTGATGAAACTTTTACTTGATACCACTTTTTCCCTTGGTTTAAGGAAATGACACTATTTAGGCCTAAAATCTTAGCTCTGTATTTATGAAATATAAATTTTTTGTTCCACTTAAGAGTTGTCCCTTCAGGAATGCCTTTTTTTCCCTTAGTTAACAATTGCTTAGAGCAATGAAATGGGTAATTGGAGGATTAATAGTCTGAATGCAGAAAAGAAAAACTAACATCTGGCTAATGATAATTCTTTATGAAAGCTATGAGATTTGCTTCTGTGTGTTTGTATGTCTATATATATTATGTGTATGTGACTGTTGATGAAAAAAGTTAAATTCTGTAAAATACTGTAAGAGATTTATTCTGAGCCAAATGTGAGTGACCATGACGTATGACATGGTCTTAGGTCTCAGGAGGTTCTGAGAACATGTGCCGATGGCAGTTGGGGTACAGCTGGGTTTTATATATTTTAGGAAGGCATGAGACATCAATCAAATACATTTAAGAAATACAGCTGGACATGGTGGCTCACACCTGTAATCCCAGCACTTTGGGAGGCCAAGGTGGGCAGATCATGAGGTCAGCAGTCTGAGACCAGCCTGGCTAACATGGTGAAACCCCATCTGTACTAAAAGTACAAAAAATAGCTGGGTGTGGTAGCAGACGCCTGTGATCCCAGCTACTCAGGAGGCTGAGGTAGGAGAATCTCGCCTGAACCGGGGAGACGGAGGTTGCAGTAAGCCGAGATCGCACCATTGCACTCCAACCTGGGTGACAGAGTGAGACTCTGTTCAAAAATAAAGAAAAAGAGAGAGAGAGAGAGAGAGAGAGAGAGAGAGAGAGAGAGAGAGAGAGAAAGAAAGAAAGAAAGAAAGAAAGAAAGAAAGAAAGAAAGGAAGGAAGGAAGGAAGGAAGGAAGGAAGGAAGGAAGGAAGGAAGGAAGGAAGGAAGGAAGGAAGGGGAGAGAGAGTTAGGGAGAGAAAGAAAGAGAGAAAGAAAAAGAAGAAGAAGGAGGAGGAGAAGGAGGAAGGAAGGAAGGCAGGCAGAGAGAGAGAGAAGGAAAAGAAAAGAAAAGAAAGAAAGAAAGAAAGAAAGAAAGAAAGAAAGAAAGAAAGAGAGAGAGAGAGAGAAAGAAAGAAAGAAAGAAAGAAAGAAAGAAAGAAAGAAAGAAAGAAAGAAAGAAAGAAAGAAAGAAAGAAAAGAAAGGAAAGAAAGAAAGAAAGAGAAAGAAAGAAAGAAAGAAGAAAGTGAAAGAAGGAAGAAAGAAAGAGATATGGTTCAGTTCAGAAGGGCAGGACAACTCAAAACAGGAGCTTCCAGGCTACAGGTAAATTTAAACATTTTCTGATTGAGAATTGGTTGAGCTTATCTGAAGACCTGGGATCAATAAAAAGGTATGTTTAGATTAAGGTAAAGGATTGTAGACACTGAGTTTTATTGTGCAGAGGAATCTCTCAGATAGCAGGTTGTAAAATGGTTCTTATCAGACCTAAAAGGGTACCTGACTCTTAGTTGATTATCTCCTGGGTTTGGGAAAGAAAGAAGAAAGGAAAACAAAGGGGAAAAGGGATATAGAATGTGAGTTTTTCCCACAAGAGACTTTGCAGGGCAATTTCAAGGTATGGCAAGAAAATATAATTTGGGGTAAAACATTTTGATTTTTCTCCCTTGTTATGCCAGAGTCAGATTGGAAAGTAAGTCATGACATACAGGGTCAATTGAAACCCATCAGATGAGAATTTATGATTTTGTAGGGCATGACTCTCCAGACCCCATAGGTAGGAATTTGGGCAAGATAAAAAATCAGAGTTTAGTCCTCACCAATATGGCCCCTTCTTTCCTGCTTTTCCTGTTTTGTCTCCTGGCTGTTTTGAGAGAGTTAGATAGGCCCTAACCTTCATAGATGTGGTAACTGTTCTAAATTGCTGAAATAGTTTATGGCCAAGGTTTGGTTTGTCAAACCCATAGGCTTGGAAAGACGATCAAACTTCAGGTACATTTCTGCTACCCAATATGCCACTTAAACATTTATACAGGGATTTTAATTGAACCTTTGTCATGTTCAGTGCATGTTTTCTGGTTTTAAGAAAGCTTTCCTATGCAAAAGGGCTGATGTTATAACAGTAGCTCATATACCAAAGTATACTTTCACCAGGTTAACAAAGCTTTTTATGGTGCCCTGACTGAGAACAGTCAACTTCTTCATAAACTAGAACCCAAAGATTCAGCCTTCTGAGAACATCGTAGAAAGATTGCCCTTGCCATCCACACTGAAGCAAAACTTGGGAACCTTGAACCTTGGGTTCATAATCTTACAACTCAGAAGGTTCCCTCCATACTCTGGAATATATACCCCTTGGAAACCTTAAGGTAAAGCTAACCAGGGAAGTTTATCCCCAGTATCCCCAGAAGCAGACGGTATGCTTGACATGGATGTTTTTCCCAAGACCATGAATCAAGATATGTTTGCTCTTGTGAGATACTTATCTATTTTTTTTTTTTAAATTTAAGCCTCATGAACTATAGAAATGAAAAATAAGTCTTTCATTTGCATTTGTGAGGTATACTTTTATTTGAGAAAAATTTCGTAGCCAGCCTTATACATGACAATCATTTGCCCTGATAGGCGGAAGACAAAAGGTCAATGTAGGTGAAAAATTTTAATAATATATTTGTTGCCTCATAATCAGTCTGAAACAGAATATTGGTTCACTCATCTTAACTTGCATCATGGGTTGCCAAGAGGTCTTCATTCTTCTAGATGGATGTGATTTATTAGGTCCTTATGTTCATTGTTTGGAGTAAATGAGGCAAGGATTAAAAATTTATTCCTCATCATAGGCTCTGTAGAAGATTTTAATGTAAAGGCTATGGTTACACAGCGGACTTCAAATTATCTTAAGAAAGTTATACTAAATAATAGAGTTCTAGATTACTTACTGGCTAAACAGAGAAGTATCTGTGTAGTTGTTGGCATGTCTCATTGCACATGGAGAAATATATCAGGTATTATATTCAATTGTAGGGAATTAGCAAACAGCCTGCTTGGTTAAAGCATGTTGACTCTATCTAACTTATTGTTTGATCTGCTTGACTTTAGTATGTTGAGTTCATGGGTACCCTGGCTAAGGAGCATACTCCAAACTCAATAGTCATAATAGTAGTTTCTCTGGTACACTGCTTTCTCTCAAAAGTCTGTAGTGTTTGCACACAGCCATCTACAGAATGTCAAATTGTGTATCTTCAACTGGAATGGAAAGACCTGAAAGAAATATGTGACCATGTGGTCACCATAATTGTGGACCATAACCTATTAATGATATGCTGAGATCAGAAACCCAAAATGGTGGTAACTGAGAGTGCTACTAAGGTCCTAAGTTTTGGTTGTACTCTCACCAAAGGGAGAAGTTGACAAAAAGGGGGGAATTTTAAAGCAAAATTATGGAAGTCCATTGTTTCTGACTGAGCTCATGCACTAGACTCCAACAGACCAGACCAAACTAAAATGGGATCATTTATGCTAATGTGACATAGTCAAACTAAGACTTTAAGGAAGCAGATAGATCCTAGAAAGACAAGGTTTTGCTTTTCTCCTGTAAATAGTATATTCCAGCACAAGAAGGGATGTTCTACAATAATCATTAAAAAAGAATAACCTGCAGTCTTTGTTTCTACCTTACAAACCCCACTGTTCTGCTGTTTTCCAGAGCGTTTTGAGACCAAATAAGTACATTTACAATGGTGACAGTAACATCAATAACTAAAGTTTTGGTCAATCTCAAAATTTAGAGGATGACCAAGATCAGGGAATTGTTAAGTTTAACCTAAAGCTGCCTCATATATTTTAAGTTTGGCCTTAAGATTTCTTCTACATAGTGAACTATAACCTAAATATAGTTGTAAACAGACTGTAATCTACTCTTCTGCTAATCACCAAGTTTTGGCCAATCAAAGGGGACCAACTGTTCAAACTCTAACCAAATAAGGCAAATGCCAAGCTGTAACCCATCTGGCTGTTTGTGTACCTCACTTCCATTTTCTGTAAATCAGTTTCCTTCTCTCCATACATCTTCTGCCACATGGCTGCACTGGAGTCTCTCTCAGCCTACATGGTTGGAGAGGCTGCCCAATTCATGAACTATTCTTTGCTCATTTAAACTCAGATAAATTTAATTTGTCCAAGGATTTTTTTTTTTAATATCCTTCCAGAGTTTGGTCATTCCTAGCTGAGAAGCCAAGCATCCAACATGGTGGTTATCCAATAACCAAGTATGTCATTCCAATTTTAGAATTGGAAATTGGCAAAATAATCAATTGTTGGATCTCTTGACACTGTAGAGATGGTCTAAGCTGAATTTTAGCTAGGAATCCATTTACAAAATGGCTGTCATATGTCACCAATCAATCAGGAGGTTATGATTATGCTTTTTATCTTCAAGTATTAATGTCAACTAACAACCTGGGTCTTATTGTCTTTCAAATGTTGTGATACTTCTCTTTCCCCAGTGTTCACTCAACAAAGTAAATGACCATATATTCCTCTGGGGAAGTACCAGGGGAATCTTTGTAGTATGTACTTGCTGTAGTATTATAGGATCTTTCCTCCTGTAAACTTAGATATCTCCTTTTTCAGTGGATACAGACTTTAAAATTGACTCAGGCACGAAAACTGAGCAAGAGATTGAGACTTTATATCTGGGTTATTGTCCTCAACCTACTGCTCCTTCACTTTTGGCTTCTCATTGTAGATACTAAGTAGAAAACTGGGTAATTGCCCTATTTGTCCCTAGGGTTACCACATTCCATTAACTATCTTCACAAAAACCTGTGGGTCAAGACACCTTGACTATCCCTTGACATTGACAGTAATTATAAAAATTATCACCCCTCTGCCTTTGGATGGTTAGATACTACCACTAATAGCAATTGCTTTTGGGCCCCATCATCCCCATTGTGCCATTTAATAAGTCAATTTTGGGTTCTAAGGCTGCCTTTCCTACTGGCAGACTTGACTTACCTATGAAAGCAACCCTGAACTTTGTGATATAATTGCTAGTACCTTTCGCACCAGCAAGTTTTTGGTGATCTTGGTGAAAGTTGTGTCCTCTGGGTCTTCTTCTGGAGCATAATGCTATGGCAACTCATATAATATAATTATTTCAACTAGCCCATATTTCTAAACCATATTATGATTTCTTCTACTATCTGACATTGCAACCCAAACATCTTATACTTTTGCTCAGCATTAGCCTCCACTTACTCCATTCTTCTAACATCTACTCTAGTCATAAATTTTCTGTATCACATGGAATATTTGCCAAGGTGTTAAAGCCTATGTCCCAGATATGTTCCTCTAAGTTAATTTATTCTTGTTTATCCACTCTTATATTCCAGTTTACCTAAAAATTTGATGATATATTTAGCTTGTCTTTACTGATGCCTATTTTCTCCTCTGGTAGTCGTAATGAATAGAGTTTAAGTTTCTTAGTATGTCTATCTTTGTCTGTCTTCTCTCTCTCTCTCTCTCTCTCTCTCTCTCTCTTTCTCTCTCTCTCACCCATTTCTCTAACAATACCTAAGGAAAAAAAATGTTAGCTTTCTCAGCTTAAGGTGATTCTCTGCCTCTTTAGATTTGCTATGTAGGAGACAAACCCATTTCCAATCACTATGGGCACATAAACTCTCTAATAGCCATTTTCAAGTTCGCTTTTCTCAGTTTGAGATAAAGAAGTAGGAAACTTACTACTCTCTTTTGAATGGGGGCAGAGAGCATTAATCACATCAATGTGGCAATTATCTCCAAATAAATCATTTACTTCAGATCCTCTCTAATCTTCAACTTTAGACCCTTTCATAATACCCATGTGTTTGATGGCTTTAAGAGTCATCTAAGCCCTTCTCTTATACTTATTTTTTCAATGTTAACATTAGGTTAGTACCTCACTTCAGGTTATCCATATGCATTATATCTTGATGTTTCAAAGTACTTCAAATTTAACATCAGTTACAATTGCATGGAATAATTTTAGCAGTTTCAGTTAAGTGATAGATTGCAATGAGTATGAGGTAAAAAATGGAGAAAGCAAGAGTAGCCTACTTTGTCAAGAGTGCTTACTGTTGCTAGAAGGGGATAGACAGATGAGTGAATGAAGGAGTAATGGAGTTTCTCAAGGGAGATTGTTTTGCTTTATTTTTTAAATGTAGGCAATTAAAGTATGTTACATTATTTTGAGAAAGAACAAGTTGAAAGAAAAAGATTGATGATAAAAGAGAGAAGATAATGGATAGTCCATAATCCTTACATATATAGAATCAGTAGGATTCAGAGTACTGATGATGAAAAGGAAAAGCTAAGGAGAAAAAAAGACAGGTCATATATATATATAAAAGCAAGTTAGTAAGATTGATAACAATTCCTCTTTTATTTCTTCTCCTTTCACTCTACAGTTGAAGTTGAAAGCATCTCAAATGATTGAGAGATAATTTTAAAAAGAAATTGAAATAAGTTTCCTGGAGTTTGGGAATTTATCAATCATCAACTGTCTAATGTTTTCTTCTTCCCAGAAAAAAAATAATAAAACACACATAAGAAGCTGTCTGAAGCTATCAGTGGTTATATGGTATGGAGTCAGGATGGAAACCATTGTACAAGCTGCACTTCCATTTGACACTATAATAATGTGTGAGCTCCTTAAGAGGTAGAAAGCAGAAAAGTATGTAGCTAGGTGATACAGGAGAATTAAATCTAAAAAAGCTGCACTTCTGAAAAAGAGGACTGGGTAAATCCTATGAGTGATAGTAGATGGGAGATGGGGTGCAGTCATTAAAGACAGCCAGAGTATTGGTGTTTTATTGAGTTTAGCATGGGAGAGTGTCTCTGCAAAACTCACTAATATGCTGTATGAAATAATTTTGATGCTTGTCATAATGGAGAGCATAAGGGCCAACAAGAGTCGGCCAAAAATCAGTTAAAATCAGCATAACAACATAAAAATATCTAATACAGACATTTCCGTCTCTTCAAACTTGCAGTACAGAGAAGATTGAGATAGGGGAAGAAAATGGAGCCAGAAGAGAGAAAAAACAATAGCTAATATCCTTCCCCATTGTTTAGCCTCTGGTTTTAATAAAGATAAACAGGAGAAGACTTGAATGGAATATACTCCATGTAATTATTTATATTTATATTTACATTTTGTAACTTAAAATTTTTAACACTAAAATTTAAAACTAATCATCTATGTTTTCCTTACTTCATTCATTCATGCATGTAATCAATACATATTTAAGCTCTACTATGTGGCAGATACTGGGATATGCGTTAATGGCATAAAGATAAATAAGAAACATGTTGGTTCTTGAGAAAACTATAGAGGGATATATTTAACAAACTCAGTTGTTGGTCAAGTCTACCTAAGAAAAAGGCATAAGAACAGCTTTCTAAAAGAAAGAAAGCATGAGTAAAATCTTAAAAGATAAGTAGAATTTCAGCAAGGAAACATAAATGATTTGTTCAAAGAAAAATGGGGGAAAATTTCAAGCAAGGTGTTCAATGTGAATAAATAATAATTGACATATATAACCTATATAACCTGGCTCTAGTTTGTTTAGAGCAAGCTTGTCCAACCCGTGGCCTGTGGGCTGCATGCAGCCCAGGATGACTTTGAATGTAGCCTAACACAAATTTGTAAACTTTCTTAAAACGTTATGAGATTTATGCACCACCAATTTTTTTTTTCTTTTTCTTTTTCTTTTTTTTAGCTCATCAGCTATTGTTAGGGTGAGTATATTTTATGTGTGGCCCAAGACAATTTTTCTCCAGTGTGGCCCAGGGAAGCCAGAAGATTGAACACCCTTGTTTAGAGCAAGAGTCAGCAAACTTTTCTGTGAAAAGTCAGAAAGTATTTTAGGCTTTGCAAGTAAAATGGTTTTTGGTGCAACTGCCCAACTCTGCCAATGTAGGCAAAAAGCAGCCATAGAAAATACATAGGTAAATAGATACAGCTGCATTTCATAAGACTTCATGTATAAGAACAGTTGGTAGCATGGGTTTGGTCCACAGACTGTAGACTACTGATCCCTCTTCTAGAGCATAGAAGCATCCTTTTAGTTATAGAGTTTGAGGTGCACTTTTGAAATCACTTTTACAAAAATCATGACTGTGATAGAGATTTAACATCGCTAACTCCATCTTGCCTCTAACCTCACCTGTTAACTGCTTTTGTTAACTTTAAAAGACGAATGATAGTAGTACCTTCCTGAAACTAACTTCCTTCTTGTTGTGTACTGAAATCACCTCTGTAAGACTAATGAAAGTGTTATTGGAAAGGGGTCCTGATCCAGACCCCAAGAGAGGGTTCTTGAATTTCATGCAAGAAAGAATTCTGGGTTGATCCGCAGTGCAAAGCGAAAGCAAGTTTATTAAGAAAGTAGAGGGGCGAAAGAATAGCTACTCCTTAGACAGAGCAGGGCTTTCCCAAAAGAGGAAGCATGCACCCACTCTAGGTACAATGCTTGTTTATATATAGGATAACAAAAAACAAGCACAGGGAGATGTGCTCTACTATAAGAGTTTGTGATAAAAGATTAATTTTATAATTGCTATGTTTTGCAAAAATCGATATTATCTTTAAAGCAAAATTAGGAATGTTTTTGTTCTCAAGATATTGGGGTATCAGGACTTTACTGGGACTGGGTCTGTTTAGTAAAAATTATTGCTCTGTTCCTTTAACCATAAACATCTAGAGGCTGGGAATGCCTAACCTCCTGGTAACCCCGCCCAGCAAGTTCCAGCCTTCTATTTCCTAGCCCTCATTCAACATGGAGTCTCTTTGGCTCGAATGCCTCTGACAAAAGGTCAAAGGTTAAGATTATGGGAGAAGCCTGAATTCTACTAAAATGTAGGCATAGTTAAATAATAACCAGCCATTGCTCCCTAGCTTGCCTTTCTATTATTGCCCAAGCCTCATGTAGCCGGGGGTCACAAGATTAATCATTCCCCTAATTGCTTCTATAGATAACATCACTGTTGTCAAAGCCTAAGATTGATCTTTGAGATATTTTTCAGGCTTTTTCATTTGGGCAAATGAACTGACTCCAGCCAGACTTGCGACTTATACCAAGGAACTGACTCAACTGGTCATGTGACCCTCACCCAGAAACTGACTCAGCACATGAAGACAGTTTGAATATTCCTATAATTCCATCTCCAACCAATCAGCAGCACCTGTCCTCTAGCCCCCTGCCCTCCATATTATCCTTAAAAATCCTAGCCTCCAAGCTCTCAGAGAGGCAGAATTGAAAAAAGTCTCCCATCCTTTCACTCACCTTGCGATAATTGAACTCCTTCTCGTATGTGAAACACTGTCTCAATGAATTTACTTCATTTGTTCAGGGAGCAATAAAAACCCCTTGGACTGTAACATTTTGGTGACAAACTGGATGTGTTGATAGGCATTATGTAAATTGGAAGGTGAATGCTCTATGGAATATTTCTCTCTAATTGGATATTTGTATCCTAAAACAACTAATTACGCCTTCAAACCTTCTATTTCCCATATCAATCAATGACATCCCCTTACATTAGAGAATTTCAGAAGTACTTTTTCTTCTACACTTTATAGCTTATCTTACTTTCATACCTTAGCAGCATCATTAATATAATAGAGGAAACTCAGGAAAGAATATTTGATATGAAGGAATATTAAGGACTATACATAGCTTTTGTGGTCTAAGAAATTTAAATACATAATGTAAAAATTCCTTGATCTAGAAGGCCTTGGTACTGCCTTAGGAAGTTTGCCAAAGGAAAACTCAAGAAATATTAGGAATGGTTGTCCTACCCACCCCTATGTGTTCAGTGACCTGCTGTACTGTGAAATGGACAGAGAGGGTGGTTGGGAGGAAAAATGTAGACATTGCTATAAAGATGTGGACATTGCTTGTTCAGAGATAGCTGAAGGTATGCGAGGTAGCTCTTCAACATATTAAAAGAAAAATCCCTAAACTAGGATAAATGAAAACATAAAATGCTTATCTTTTCCACAGGGTAAGAGTACTAGAAAAATGTCAAAATCTTGCCCTTGTAGGAATGGAAAGGGAGTATGTCTTTTATCATAAAGGGTCACAGTCAACATTTCTATAACAGAAGATCAGTTAACAAGAGAAAAGAATCACTGATTTATTTGATAATAGCTTTATAAGATATGAAAGTCTTCAGAATAGTGACCAAAAAGACACAGGGAAAACTGTTCAGTTTTTATGCTTTAGGTTTTATGAAGTAGGCACAACTGTGCAGATATGTGATTGAACATAAGAGTCTGAGCTAAGCAGATTGAGTGGGACAATTCAGCAAGATCTCTCTACCCAGTAATGTTCTTCTTTGATTCTCCCTTAAAGGAAAAAAAATAAAAATAAAAATCAGAATCCCTCTAACATATTTTGCAAAAGAGAAGATTATTGCTGGACACTGAACCATTTCAACACCCTCTTCCAAATGAAGAGCTGTTGCTAACGTTATTCATCAGCTATCAGCCAGATCTCCACAGAAAGTTAAAAAGATCTTGGCTATCTACAAAGGACTGCCCCAAAAGATCATTTACAGGCAAATTCCTTGTTGGTCTCCCAGAAACAAGGACATTTCAACTGTTAATTTTAGGTCTAGAATCTAAGTCTAGCTCCTAAAACTAAAATCTGTTCGATTCCACACTGAAAATGTCCATTACAAGCTTACCTTCCCAGGTACAGAACAAAGTCAAGACCTATTCCTTCACCTCCCCAGAGACGTCTGCATAATTGACTCTTCCTTTACTCCCTTTTTCTCTTAAGACACTTCCTTTATCTCATGTAAAATATGTATTTACTGGGGACTAAATAAAGTCTGCAAGGAATGTAACTATTTGTTTTACCACCTACCTGCTCCTCTACTTCTATGCCTTCCCCCACTTTAAGAAAACATGCAAACACTAAACTTCCTGAAAAATATCTTTAGAAAAACAGTCACACGTGTGTCTGTGGCATGTGTTTCCTGAGACATACCTTAAAGATGGCTTAATAAAACCTTGATGATGAAACGTATGCCCTAGTCACTTATTTTGGTTGTCACTTTGTATAGCATTTATTTCTCCTAGGTAGGGGACAGGACTCCTCCGGAATAAAGGTCTTGATTTATTTAAGGGCAGCTGTTACATAGAAAAGCAAGGGAAGGTTAGAATAATATTTTTAGGTTTTACAGTTGGCTTTGGGGAAAAGGGAGTCTTGTTTCTATGACCCATCTTGGTGAAGAGGAATTCTAGTTTCTATGGCTTGACCCAGGAAGGAATGAGGGGCAAGAGAGAGGAGGGCAAGAGAAGGTCAGAAAGAAACTGTTTCTGAGACCTCCAATTTGCAGTATCATTTTCTGAGCCCCAACACCCACTCTAATTATCAATAGCTCAGTAGCATTACAGGACCCTACCACTTACCCAAAGGTAGCTGTTGGATCAGGGTTTCTGCACTGTAGTTGCTTCTTTGTCACCAGAAAGATGTTATGGGACCCCACTACTCACCCAAAGGTAGCCATTGGTCAGGGTTTCTGCACTACAGTTCCTTCTGTGGTCACCAGAAATACGTTACAGGGCCCCACCACTTACACAAAGTTGCTGGTTTCCTCACTATAGTCCCTTTGTGGTCACCAGAAGTATGTTACAGGAAAGGGTTCCCAATCTAGATCCCAAGAGAGATCCCAAGAGATCCCTTGGATCTCGCACAAGAAAGAATTTAGGGCGAGTCCATAGTGCAAAGTAAAAGTAAGTTTATTAAGAAAGTAAAATGGTGAAAGAACAGCTACTCTATAGATAGAGTAGGACATTCCTGAAAGTAAGAGGTGGAATGCGTTCACCCTAGGTACAATGCTCATATATGGGGAGATGTGCTCAGCTACAAGGGTTTGTGATAAAGGATTAATTTTCTTAATTACTATATTTTGCAAGAATCAATATTATCTTTAAAGCAAAATTAGGAATGCCTTTATTCTCCAGATATTGGGATATCTGGACACTTCCAAGTCTGGGTCTGTTTAGTAAACATTGTTAATTTCTTCCCTTAACTGTAAACATCTAGAGGTTAGGAACACCTAATTTTCTGAGAATGCAGTCCATCATTCTCAGAAATGCTGAGAATGAGTCTCAGCCTCATTTTCCTAGCCCTCACTCAAAATGGAGTCGCTTTGGTTCAAACGATTCTGACAGTAACAGTACCAGTAATTGTGAATCTTAAAAAAAAAAAAAAAAAAAAAAAAAAAAAAAAATTGTCAGGAGTGGAGAAGAAATTTTAGGAGAGAAAAGAGACGCTGAATTGACTTAGCAAAAACTACAGTCTGTAATTGTTTTTCTTTTCTTTTTTTTTAGAGACAAGGTCTTGCTCTGTTACCCAAGATGGAATACAATGAAATGGCATGATCACAGCTCACTGTAGCCTCAAATTCCTGGCCTCAAGCAATTCTCCTGCCCCAGCCTCCAAGTAGCTAGGACTACAGGTGTGTGCCACCATGCCAGGCTACTTTGTTTGTTTCTTTTGTAGAAACAGGGTCTTGCTATGTTGCCCAGGCTGGTCTCAAACTCCTGGCCTCAAGTGATCCTGCTGCCTTGGCCTTCTAAAGTGCTAAGATTATAGTCATGAGTCACCACACCTGGACTGAAGACTTTTATATTTTATGAATTGTCTTAACTTTAAAGGTTTTGTTTTGTTGTTATAGTTTTTGAGGCAGGATCTCTCTCCATTGCCCACACTGGAGTGCAGTGGCACAATAACAGCTCAGTACAGCCTCAAACTCCTGGGTTCAAGCAATCCTCCTGCTTTAGCCTCCTGAGCATCTAGGACTACAGACATTCACCACGATATCCAGCTAATTTTTCTCTTCGTCCAGACAAGTTCTGACTATGTTTCTCAGGTTCGTCTTGAATTTCTGGTCTCAAGTGATCCTTCCACCTCAGCCTCTTGAGGCGCTGAGCTTACAGGTGTGAGTCATCATGCCTGGCCCTATAATCTCCTGAGCTGGGCAAATTCAGTGCCAAACTAGGGGCCTATGCGAGCATAAGCCACTGCTTTCTAATGCTTCCTACATCAATTGAGATATTGGCCAGGGTGGAAAACTTGATAACTTCCTGTGAAAAGAAAAGAATGAGTCCTAGCTGGATGACCCAACAACTACCAGAATCTTGCCCTGTTAATGAGTCAGAGGAGGGAGAGGATATAAGAATGATTTACTAAGGAGGAAATACTTGGCAAGAAGGAAAATTTATAAAAGAGAAGTTGTTATATTTGCACATAAATAGTCTTGAACATGTGCTGCTACTAGACCCTCACACCAAGGATTTAAAGGAAATATATGAAACTCTTTTAAGCCTAGTCCTAAGGAGAAGATTCAGGTATGAATTGTTTTGCCATAAACACATTTAAACTCTTTGTAAATGTGTGAGTTGATTTGTGTCCCTCAAAAACAGATATGTTGTGAAGTCCTAACCCCTGGTACCTGTGAATGTGATGTTATTTGAAAATAGGGCATTTGCATCTGTAATTAAGATGTTATCATACTGAATTAGGATGGGCTTGAATCCAATGACTGATGTCTTTATAAGACATTAGGTTCCTACCTGCTCACAGACCTCACAGATACCTGGAGGTAGGGGCACTATGTTCTTTGATGATTATATTTCAAAGGAATGGCTCCCAGTTTCTTGAGAAGAACATTCACAGTTTGTAAAATTAATGAAAAGCTTTTAAAAAGATTTGCATCTCAAAGTGGCAGAGAAAGAATTTACAATTACATATTTTCTTAAAATAAATGTTCTAAGAAAAGAAAAGTCTTGGGCCTTAAGGCAGGAAGAAACTTGACTAAAGTTAGCCAAGTTAAGGGAATGTGATGGGTTTTTTGGTCAGCTTCCAGAAAGGAGCAACCCTGCTTCTAGCCAATACCTTGATCTCAGACTTCTAGCCTCCAAATTTTGAGAAAATAGGATTCTGTTGTTTTAAGCCCCCCAGTTGGAGGTAATTTGTTGCAGCAGGCCTAGTAAATGAGTAAACAGTGATGTGCAATGAAGATATTTTTGGGGTAGTGAGGGTGATGTATTGTCACTGAGTTCCAGGAAGAAACATAAAGTTCGATTAATAAAAGCATCCTCCCCAGAAAAAAACACCACTATGATGAAGTAACATAAGACATTATTTCAAGAGACTAAAATAGTCTCTAAATTTAAATAGAGTGGATAATCATGCCTGACTGTTTATGATCACCTTAAACATCCCTCTTCCTTAGACGGTTTGTGTCTGCCTTTCCCTCCAAGGCATGACTTATTCAGCTCTATTTTCAGAACCTGGTGTATGATTTTACTCAAAAGATATTTATTGAATAAATGAATGTAAGAATTGAGATAACCAGTCACAAAAAATCACAACTACTATTTCTTTACCATCCAAAATGCAAACATCTGATTAGTAACTACAGTTTGCTGCCTTTATTTTCTATGTCAGTAAATCTCTCTTTGACATCTATTGAGCTACCGCTTTAATGGAGATAGTATTCAAGATCTTGTTTCTACACTATTTCTATAATTTTCTTGTCTTTATGTTTTACTCTCATTTGTTCATTATAGTGCTTTCAGTTATATACCTAAAAGTATGATTATACTAATCCTTTGATTAACATATTTATGCACCCTCTCAATTGTAGTGTAAACCCAAAAACTTATCTCTAATGTGCTATATAAAACTCCATGCTTCAGGAGAGTATCTGTGCCTTTTCACACTTTCTTCACTTTACCTGGAATTGCCCACTCTCACTTTCTCTACTCAGTGAACTCATTTACCATCCCGAAGTCCAAGTTTAAACATCACTTTGTCCATGAAGCCTGCCTAACATTGCCTCATTAGTCTCTCTTTTCCACCTATCTATTTTATCCTTCTCTTGTCATATTTTAATGATTTTGTTAAAAGATTATTTCTCCTACTTGGATTATGTCTCACTTATATTAGCGTAACTTCCGTCTCCTCAGGCCTGGCCTTGTAGCAGTTGTCAATGTGGACCCTAGTGCAAGAATTATTGAATGAATTTATTTATTAATTCATTAAAAATGCAAGTATACCTAGTGAGATTAATTATAGATACTACAGTATTAAAAGATAAGCAACTAGAGGTCTAGGACAAAGTAACATAAGATAGTGGAGTCCCATGAAAGCATTATTCAGTAACTTTCATGTGTACTTACCAAGCTGTGTAACATCTTAGTGTAGTATTTATAGGAAATGATGAATTCTCCAGAGAGATATCATGGAAGATAGTACCCATAAACTAATTTTTATCAAATTATAGACTCGAGCATCTCTATTTTCTATTATTTTCTTTGAAGTCTATGAATTCTTTGTATTCTTAAATACCCAACTAGATTTTATACTGCTTAAAAGTTCTGGATGGTTTTAATGAATATATTAATTTTTAATTTTTCATAAACATTATTTCCTAGTTAAGTTAAATAAATAGAGACCCCATGATATACCGACAATATAAAATTCCTGGAGGGTAAAATTTTTGCTAGAAAAAAAAAAAAAAAAAACACTTTTGTTTGCATTGTGACTCTGGGACTTTTAACACTGCCTAGAAGATCATGGCCTCTGTGGACATTTCACACAATGCAATTCATTTTAGCTATAGGTAAAATACCACAAAATTCACCAGGATATGAGATTAAAGCTAAAATTTACTTTGAAAAACTATTTCAACCAAAAGTTAAAGATAACAGTGCTAGTATGAGTTATAGCGATTATGGTTATAGATATAGGGAAAAAAGTATCTGTTGCCATTCATTAAGTACAACTAATTAGTTTGCTAATTACAAATTATTTTTTATCCTTATATTAAAATGAGTCCTCTGGGTAAAGATCACTCTCATTAGTAGTCCTGTGGACTAGACTGGATTATCTTATATCTCTTGTGGCAAAAAGAGTGTTGACTTTGGTATCAGACAAATCTGGGTTTGAATCTTGGCTGCACATGTAGAAACAGTACACCTGAAAGCATATTGCTTACTCTTCAAAGATTTTCCAATATTTCCTATGGAAGAAGTTCTGAATCAAATACAGCAAAATCAAATACAGCAAAATGCCATTATTTGATATGTAAACCTTACCCCTATTTAAAAAATGTTGATTATTTTATAAAACTACCATTTGTGCATTAAAATTATGTGTGTGTGTGTGTGTGTGTGTAATATATATAATCAATTAACTAGAAAATTTAATTACTTATTCCATATGGCATGTATAGAAAGAAGTGGGATACCTGGGACCATGTTTGTTTGCTTGTATTAAGTGTGGGTATATAAGAGCATGCATGCAGGTGTTTGTATGTGTACTAAAATCCAGAGTGAGAAAGTGCCCACACTCCAAAATAGTATTTCTAGTTGGGGAAAAATATTTTATCATTGTTAGGATTTATTGTCAACTTGATATTCCTCTAATGTAAGACATTTCTCTTTTGCTTATTATTTATTTAATTGCTTTTAATTAAAGCATGGGACTTGTTCCTCAAAGAGTAATGAACTTTGACTTTGCCTGTCCCCTTCCACAAAAAGTACTCTTCTCCTGAACATGCTAAGGTATTGAGTGATAGTACACAGAACAAAGGTTTGGGTGGCTGGTTTTTTGTTTTTTTGTTTTTTGTTTTTTTTTCCTTTTTTCTTTTTTTTTTTTTTTGCATTTGACCAACTGAGATACAACGTAAGGCAATTAAAATTGTTGGTTGTACAGAATGCCAACCTGCTTTCTCTATGAGCTTATGAACTTTAAAATTTAATTGGCTTCTTTCTACACCACCATTCAAATGGTGACATCTCTCCTACTTGTTACCTGAGGCTAAAGAGGAAAGCTATTTGGCAGCAGAACATGAAGCGTCCTTGCCAAAAGCTGTCCTTTTCTTTATGGATGACTGAGATTTATTGAGGTCACACACTATGTTTCTAATATAGAGCATTATGCAACTTTGGAGAAATTCTTCTTAAGTGTAAATTAAGTATCCTGTAATAGAGATATAGCAAGAGAAAATAAAAGACCAATTCTTCAATATATAGAGTCAACATTAACTAGCATCACTGAATCCTTATGAAAATTTAAGGAATTTTAGTAATAAAAAATGCAGCTGAGAAATATAGCTTTAGCTTCTCATTAAAAACACAGTTCAAATGCTTTCTCTTTGACGTCTTTCTGTTGTGCAAAGTTAGTTCCTATTTTCTTTCTGTGTTCCTGTACATTTTGTATATTTTTTTTTTCTGTATTACAGCCACAACCTTTTCCCTGCATGCCTCCATCCTTCTTTCTCCAAAAGCAGGAATCCAATATAATTCATTTTAGTATATTTAGTACCTCATGAAGAACCAGACATTTTATTCTTAGCAGGAGCTCAAAAATGTTTAACGAATGAATGAATAAAGCACTATATAGACCCACAAAGTGTGTGTTGTCATAGAATTAAATAGGGTCATTCAAGTTAAAAGTGACAGAAACTTATCTCAGGTTAACCTAAGCATGAATAATTACATTGGTTTATGTAACTGGGATGTTGAAGAATAAAGCAGGGCTCACTTTAGTAAGTAGAAGAAAAATTATTTTCTTACAGTCCTGGAAGAAAACTACTGTTCAAAACTGTGATAATAAGCTTGAATTTTTGGTTGATCTACCTGGGACCAGGTACCTAGTCCTAAAGCTAGCTAGAGTTGAAGTAGGCTAATCCTAATTTAAAATGTACTCAAGGTTATATAAAAATTCCATGAAGTCTCTATCAAATACTCAAAGACATTCTTCTTGGAAATATTTTTTTAAAATTCTAAAATGTATATGGAACCACAAAGACACTGAATAGACAAAGCAATCTTGAGCAAGAAGAACAAAACTGGAGACATTGCACTACCTGATTTCAAAGAATATTACAAAGCTATAGCAATCAAAACTGTATGGTACTGGCATAAGAAGAGACACATAGATCAATGGAAAAGAATTGAGAGACTGGAAATAAATCCATGCATATATGGTCAACTGATCTTTGACAAAGATGCCAAGAATACAAAGTGAGGAAAAGATAGTCTCTTCAATAAATGGTATTGAAAAAATTGGATATTCACATTCAGAAGAGGGAAATTGGACCCTTATACCATTCACAAAAATAAACTCAAAATGGATTAAAGATTTAAACTTAAGGCCTGAAACTATAAAGAATCCTAAAAGAAAACCTAGAGGGAAACCTTTTTGACATTGGTCTTGCCAAAAGTTTTATAACTAAGATTTCAAAAGTACAGGCAACAAAAGCAAAGATAAAGAAGTGAGATTATATCAAGCTAAAAAGTTTCTGCTGAGTAAAGGAAATAACAAAATAAAAAGACAGCCTACAGAATGGAAAAATAATTGCAAATAGTGTTTCCAATAGAGGGCTAATATCCAAAATATATAAGGAACTTATACAACTCAATAGTAAGAAAATGAATAAACTGAATAGAAATGGACAAAGCACCTGAATAGACATTTTTCCCAAGGAAGACATATAAATGACTAACAGGTAAATGAAATATCACTACTCCTCAGGAAAATACAACTAAAAACCACAATGAAATATTTCACACCTATTAGGATGGCTATTACCAAAAAGCCTAATGATAACAAGTATTGGCAAGGATGTTAAAAAAAGGAAACTCTTTTTCTGTTGGTGGTATTGTAAATTGGTACAGCCATTATAAAAAGCATTATGAATGTCCTCAAAAAACTAAAACTACCTTGTTACCCAGTAATCCCACTTCTGGGTATATACGCAAAGTAATTGAAATCAGTATCTCAAGGAGATATCTTCAGTCCTTTGACCATTGCAGCATTATTTACAACAGCGAAGATATGGATACAACTTAAGTGTTCATTGACGAATGAATGAAGAAAATGTAACCTATATAATAGAATTGCACAGACAGACACACACAGAGGCACACTGATATGATTTGTCTGTGTCCCCACCCACATCTCCTCTTTATTCCCATATGTTGTGGGAGAAACTTGGTGGGAAGTAATTGAATCATGAAGGTAGGTCTTTCCTGTGCTATTCTCAGGATAGTGAATAAGTCTTATGAGATCTAATTAGATCTGGTTAAAATACCTTTTATAAGCCTCATACTTTCATTTATTGGTTTATGTGTTTCCAAGGTAAAAAGCAAATTGCAGAGACACTACTCTGATGAAGTAGTTGGCTACATAAAAAGTAATGCCCTAGACATAGTCTATATGTGCTAATCAAGTTGTACTTGAGGATTACCTACATCAGAATCACTAGGGACATTTCCTGATAAATGCTGATATTTTGGCTCCCAACTGTTATTTTGTTTGTTGTTTGTTTCTGGAGTTTGAGCCTAAGAATCTGTTATATAAGTGTCCCCCACATGATCTTCATGCATGTAAATATTTGAAATATATGACTATATGTTACATTCTATATTGAAGTTAGTAATAATAACCAATAATCAAAATAGCTTCACTTTGCCTAACAAATTATATATATTATTTGACACAATCAGATATAAAAAGTGTTTTCATGTCTTGAATATCCTGTGTTATTCTCAAGAAGAAAGACTCAGATTCATTCATTTGGCAGACTTGAATTAGTCATTCATTCTAGAGAAAATCTAACCCGTATTTTAACGAACTATTAATCTAATGAATAATAAGAATAAAAAGAAAGAAACACAAATAAATAAAAATAAGAAAAAATATAAATCTAAGAAAGATTTAAAATGCATGTGATGGGATATGAACTGTTGTAGCTCTGGGGACATAGAAATATTTTTCCCCCTTTTTCTAGCTACAGAAAACAGGCATTCAACAACTATTTATATAAATATTTACTATAAGGCAAAAATATGCAGACTAATGAGAGAGTAAAATAAGGGTATCAGAGTGCATTATAGGTGAGGTGATCATAAATGTTATTCTGGAAAAGGACTCTGAGAAGAGACATGAATGAGATGAGGGAGAAAATCAAATTAAATCTGGATATTAGCATACCAGGCAGAGTAAATAGGATGTTCAAAGACCTTACACTGAAAATAGGTTTGTCATGCTCGAGGAAAAAATAACACCAGTGGGGTTCTAAAAGAGAAAGTAAGTAGGAAATTGGCAGAAACTGATATAGAAGAATTAGGCAGGAGTCGATTATTTTTATTCTTATAACCATGGTAGCAATTTAGGATGTTATTGTCTGTATTAGTCCATTCTCACACTGCTATAAAAAACTTGCCAAGAGTGGGTAACTTATAAAGAAAGAGGTTTAATTGGCTCACAGTTCCATATGACTGGGAAGGCCTCAGAAAACTTACAATCCAATCATGGCAGAAGACATAGGGAAGGCAGGCAACTTCCTCACAAGGTGGCAGGAGAAAGAATGACAGAAGGAGGAACTTGCCAAGCAGTGATATCAAATCTCATGAGATCTCATTCACTATCACGAGAACAACATGCGAGAAACCACCCCCATGATTCAATTGCCTCCACTTGGTCTCCCCCTTAACACGTGGTGACTATAGCAGAATGAGATTTTGGGTAGGACACAGCCAAACCATATCGTTCTACCCTTGGCCCCTCCCAAATCTCATGTCCTCATATTTCAAAATACAACCATGCCTTTACAACAGTCCCCCAAAGTCTTAACTCATTCCACCATTAACTCAAAAGTCATAGTTGAAAGTCTCATCTGAGACAAAGCAAGTTCCTTCTGGCTAGGAGCCTGTAAAATCAAAATCAAGTTGGCTACTTCCTAGGTACAGTGGGGGTATAACCACTGGGTAAATAAATACACCCATTCCACTACCCACTCCGTGGGAGGGATCTAATTTACCTGCCCTTTCCTCTCAAGAATAGTGGTATAGGGTCAAAAGGAATGTCCCTTTCACCCTCTGAAGGTTTGATAATTTGAGTCTATAAAATAAACAGAGAGTAAACAAATTAATAGGAGAAAAACACTTTTAATTATGTGCATGCATACAAGATTCGTATAAAATATGAGACTCACAGAAAGGTCAGATTGAAGTTCTTATAGCATCAGAATAGGAGCTGAGAGCTTCTGGTGTGAGAGGGTGACAACATATGGGAGAGTGAAGGGAGAAAATGCATGGTGAACACATGTTGTTTTGTTAGGCATATAAAGTCTCTCAGGTAATCAATGTTACCTCAAAGAGGAACTGTCAGAAGAATCTGGGTGGGAAATTACCTTTTAGTCAGTCACTTCTTGTCTCTTCTCCTGTGATATGGTTAATCTTCCCTGCTTGGTTAGATTCCAGGGAAGCAGGGTGGGAACAAATGAGGTTCTTTCGGATAAGGGGACTTCAGTGGAGGTCCTTGTCTGAATTAGCTGTTTCCTAAATTCTCTGTTTGAAGTAATCAGCATGCCAAAGGAGCATATTTTGGGGTGATATTTCCTAGACTCCTTCCACTGAGCTACACTGATCATAATAGGTGTTATTTCTACTTTTAGAAAAAGAACAGTAGGCTAGAATCTCAGTCCTGTCTGAGGACTCTGGAGGGCAACAGAAATGAACTTGCAAATTACTTTGAAAAGACACTAAAATTGAGCTACTGTTGCTTTAGAATCAGCTTTCACTCCTAGTGTTGATTTTTCATGAACAAGATAGGAGTTATATCAGATAGACACAGATGGCAAGGTGGTCAACTTAGACCATGTCCAATAGGACCAACCTAGCACAAAAGCAAAACAAACAAACAAACAAACAAACAAAAATCAGAGATGTACTGCTGCTTTTATGAAGGTTGCAGAGGGAATTGCAACTGATTAGCAATGTTGAGTGTCTATGAGGAGCCAATAAAACTGGTTATCAAAAGACCATGCAATATTTAAATATCTTCCAGGCCCAGAGAGGGCAAGGATAACTTGTGAATGTACCAATTCAAGACTATTCTTGTTGCCCTTACTTCTATTTTCTCCCTAAGACTCAACCAAAGAAATGTCAGAAGAATACATTAGTTGGTGTGTTGAGGGAGGAGCAGAAAAAAAGAGAGAATGACCATGCCATCTTATCCTCCTTGAATTGGCCTCTCAATACTATTGTGATGGTTAATTTTATGTTTCAACTTGACTGGGCCAATGAGTGCCCAGACATTTAGTCAAACATTATTCTAGGTATGCCCATGAGGGTGTTTCTGGATGAGATTAACATCTGGATTAGCAGACTAAGTACAGTAGATTGCCTTCCTTAATATGGTTGAGTTTCATCTATCAACGGGAGATCTAAATAGAACAGAAAGATTGAGTAATAGGGAGTTTCTCCTGCCTGACTGCCTTAAGCCGAAACATTAGTTTTTTTTGTTTTTTTGGTTTTTTTCCCCTATCTTTGAACACTTCTTTGAACTGAAACAAATTCCTCTCTTAGATATCAAGGCTTTTATAGTAGAGTTACACCACTGGCTCTCCTGGACCTCCAGCTTGCCAACTCACCCTGAAGATCTTGGGAACTCTCAAACTCTATACTCAATTGAATTGATTTTTTGTAATACATATGACTAACACAACTGTAGAGGAGATTTATTGTTGAGTATAAGATTTGTACTATTATTGGGATTGTTAATTGTGATTCCGAATTTGAGCTGGTATTGGTGTAACCGAGCCTATGTTATAAAAATCATAAGGTGTTTGTTTTACTTATTTTCCTTCTCATCCTTTTCATACTCTGGGCATGATTGCTTGCACTTAGTCATTTTAGTAGAGGGTAGTCACTATTGATCAACATCACACCCTGACCCCCATGGGCTGCCCACAAGATTAGTGGGTTTGTTTTTGTTTCAAAGAATAATGATACTTAAGTCATGCAAACTTCTTTGATAACATCCTGATGTTTAATTGGCCAAGTAACAAAAGAAGCTTTGATCATTAGGGATCCCACCTCCTGCATACCTACCTTACTCATAAAAGCTCTCAGTTATGTTGAAAGGCAAATTGGATCAAGAGTTTGCCTTTACCACTCTCACACTTGGACCAAATGGAATAAACATTTCTCTGCTCTTAAGCACTGATGTGTCAATATTTGACTAATTGCACATCAGGTATTTGAACCTAGCTTTTGAAGTTCTACAGCTTTGAGACCTAAAATAACCACAGGTCTGTACAGGACATTCTAGTTCCTAACACTAAAATGAAAATTCATGGAAGTGAACCTCATTTCCGTTCAAGGCTAGAGAAGACTCTTAAAGGAACAGTACAGGACAAAACCAAAGTTGCCTTATAATTATATCCTATAAATTGAACTAACACTTACAAAGAGATTAATTTTAGTAATAGTATTTCAGTGAAATTAATCTGCTTATGAGTAGAATGAAAACTGAAGTAGGGCAAGTGTCAATGAAAGATGAGTAGAGCCAGCGTAATTTTTAAAACATGAAGAGTGATACTACTAGCAGAAGTGAGATGAAAAGAAAAAGGTAAGAATCATTTAGTGTATAACTTGAAATCAAGATTTGGGAGGCAGTACAATTCCCATTAGAAATAAAGGCTAGCATGAAATGTTTGTAGGATAGCTAGGATGAAGTGGAAGAAATGATCATGTGAATGAGGAAGCTGAGCAACTAAGAGACAAGGTTTCTGGGCTGACTACTGATATAGATGTTAATAAAGAATGATGATGTCAGTGTTGTTGCAGAGAGAGAACTTGAGCCAGGTGTTAAAATCCTCAGTGAATGACAGAGAAGGAGCAGAATTAGGGAGATGATTACAACAAAGAAAGGTAGATGGTAATACAGTATGATCACTCACTTTTGAAAAGCTAATTCTAACTTTGGGTTCCATAATTTTTATTTCAGAAGTGATTTAATAAACCCTGCATTAGTTTTCCAGGACCACTGTGTAATATACCACAGACTGGGTTGATAAAAATAACGGAAATGTATTCTTCCACACTATTGGAGACTAGAAATGCAAAATCAAGGTGTTTTCAGGGCCATACTCTCTCCAAAGCCTCCAAGGGAGGATCCTTCCTTGCCTCGTCTAGCTTCTGGTAGCTCCACGCATTCCTTCACTTGTGGCAGTACAACTTAAATCTCTCCCTCCATCCTAACATGGACATCTTTACAGGCCGTTTTCCCTGTGTGGATCTGTCCAAATTTCCATCTTATAAGGACAACAGTATTATCGGATTAGGGCCCATCCTGATCATCTCATCTTAACTAGATTTCATCTGTAAAAAAAGCTATTTCCAAATAAGTTCACATTCACAGTCACAAAGGGTTAGGGCTTCAACATATTATTTTTGAGAAACACTGCTGTGGTCCAAATGTTTGTGTCCCCTCAAAATTTATATGTTGAAATTGTAACCCCCAAGATGATGTTAAGAGGTGGGACCTTTGGGAGTTGAATAGGTCATGAGGGTAGAGTCACCATTCACTTCCTTATAAAAGATGCCCAAGGGAGCCATTTGTCCCGGCCACCATGTGATGAAAGTGAGAAGGTGCCATCTATGAACCAGAAAGTGAACCTAACCAGACATGGAATCTCCCAGTACCTTGATCTTATAAGCCCAGCCTTCAAAACCATGAAAAATAAATCGTTTATAAGCTATCTAGTCTATGGTATTCTGCTATAGCAGCCCAAAATAACTGAGACAGGCACAATTCAATCGATAACAATCCCCAAGCCTCATATACGTTACATTTTTTTTAAGAAATTAGCATTCAAGATGAACCATATGTAGAATGGATTAAGCATCAAGTGCCCTAAATATAATGGCAGAAAATGTGTCTCTTTTGTTTTTCAGATAATGTCATTCGGTAAGAGTAATAAGAGGATATTTGTGTTCAATTTAATTGTTTTATTTGCTGTTATTTGGGAGAATTCCTATTTCTTCAAGTCAGAATGCTATGAAAATCCATTGTTCCTCATGAGAAAATGTAATTATCTCTCAAGATACAGGAGATAATGTCTTAGAAAACCTCCTAGTTTCATATTTCCTCCTCTCGTTATATAAGTATACTAAATTTAATAAAGCAGTATTAAAAAAGGAAAAAATACAATAAAGAAGAGCCAGTGTTTGTCATTCAGGAAGAAAATTATGAACACAATAGCTTGGTAATGTCTTAGAAAATATTTGGATGTTACAATTTAATAAAAGAACTATAAATGTCAGTTTGAACTGTAAGTTCCCCATACAATACTATTTCTCAAGAGCAATGAAACCAAATCTGTCTTCATTTGCATCATACCAAGTATGCTATTGCATACTACTGCTTATATAGTTGGCACAATAGTTGCTTGATTTTTTCAGTAGCAGCATGTTCTGCAACAGCAATGGCATGTTTGAGTTTTAAATACAGAACAAGTACAGAATCCAATTTATTAGCATATAATTAAAAATAAACATGCGCCCATAAGATCTAACTCATGCTAGTACTAGATAAGTCGGGTTCAAACTCTGCATCCTATTTAGAAATATAATTTGAACTTAGAAAGCTTAAAATTGCCCTATTTTCTGACTTTTGGTGATATTGTCCATGATTTGATACTCTGTCATTCTGTACTGACATTTAGACCACTGGATTTAAATACACAGAATGACAAAGGCATTTTTGCCTTGTTCTTTCAATTTGAGATAGGATCATTCTGCTGAACTTTACGTTTGAGATTCAAGTTAAAACCTTTCATCAACTTGTATTATAGAAAAAAGCTTGATAGCTTAATGGATAAAAGTTCTGACCTTTTCAAGTCTACATTTTAAGCACTAACTTCTAGTGAAAAGTAATCCACATTTCAAACACAGTAAACAGTTCCAGTCAGTCAACTTGGTTAGAGAAACCCCAAGAAATAGTTTGGACCTATTTTTCCACATCTTCACCTGTGCATATTTACTCCCAAGAACGAAAAGGAACAACCAACATAATAAATGGAGAGTTTTGTTAAGCAGGAAGACTTCACTGAATAAAAGAAATTGTTTTTCACCAGCACATAGTGATTATTTTCACCTATTAAAAATAACTTGCAACGCTGTTTCATCCTGGGGCAAACTAATAGCTGGAGTTGTCTCAAAAGCAGTGACAAGAGAGTTCTCATAAGGTAATGCCCCAAACTGTTCAGAGATGGGGCTGACTTGGATTTCAGAGAAAGAAGCATTTAAACACTAAGGTGATCAGTCCAAAGCATTTATTAGGGGAACTTAGTGAAGGGACAGAAATAATCCTTAGGATGGACAACAAGAGAAAGAAATGTTCTACCTAGGTAGGTCTACAAGAGGGATTTGGGGTATGGGGTTTACATGAGGGTTTAAGGAATTTTGCGCAGAGCCAGGACTACTTTCTTTTAGTGTTTTGAGCAACAACATAAACATCTATCAGTGCCTAGGAATGTTCAAGGCCCATGCTTGGGTGCAAGCCTATAGTGAAAAATATGCGGCTGGCTGTGTCACAGAAAAGTAAAATCATTCTGTATTTCTCAGTTAGGACAGAGAAAAAAGCAAAGGAAACTGGGAGACCCTACAGCCCAGATTTAATAATAAGATAAATTTTAAAGTTGCTTACATATATTTGTTAGGTTTTTATTTTTATTTTAGCTGTGATGATATATCAACCTCCAAGCAAATAAATGATTTAAACCAAAACTTTCAAGCAAAAATTCCACTTTGGTCTCTTCCTATGGCTAATTCTCTTATATGAAAATTCCCAAAACTCTAAAATAAAAATCTGTACGTTGGAGTCAAGCTCAAGCTTCTCAAACAACTCATTTCTTAGTCTTAGCAACTGCACCTGGACAGCCCACAGAATGCTGAACTTACTTATGGCCTCTAAACCAAACCTTACTACATTTTTTTCTGAAATGTCTTTGCTTTCTAATTTTCATGCACATTTGCCCAGAAATGCAAGAAGCTTCCTCTTAATTTCCACTTTATCCCCTTATATACACATTTAACAAGGGACTAAAGTCTATTTTTTTAAATTCTTAACATACTTTACAGTCAAGCACACCTCTCCATGCCCACTGCCATTGGTTTTGTTGTATCCCTTAGGTCCCATAAATCTCTTTCCTCTTGTTTCCCTCTTTCAGATGTTATAAGTCAAGCCAGACCAACCAATTTTTAATTTCTGATCCCAAATTATTTAATTGTTTCTTTCTCTGCCTAGAAACTCTTTTAGTGTTTGTGGCAAATATTCTAGACGCAGATAAAACAAATGACACCCTTTCTGACGTTTCCCCTCTTTTTCACAAACAAAATTAATAAATACATATAGAGAAAATATTTTAAAATACTTAAAATTAATGTACTTATATTAACCTCTTTCATAATAGAAATGGAAGAACCTATGATTCAGAGTCGAGAGCAAATAAATTCCATGAATTCCCCAGAGTGCCACAGGTTGGGTTGAATTTACCAATGGAAAACTTAGTTGAGACTATGGAAGTATAACAAGAAATATTTTCAACAACAATTAGATATTGAGTGATAATTAGGTACAATTTAGTTGCTTCCTTTGGATTATTTGCTTAAAGGATGGGGTAAATAGACATAGAATAAATTTTTAAAATGCCAAATGTGGAAATGTAACTCTTCACTTGTCGTTTCACAAGGATATTGAAGCTTTTTTTTTTTTTTTTTCCCTCCACCCCTCTGTTTTCAAGCTGGAGATACTAATTTTTTTCTGTTAGACAAAAGAAACTGACTTTAGCTTTAATTTTTGTAAGCCACAAAATCTAGAGCTTGATATTTATGTTTCTCTCACTAGTTTTAAAAACATAATAAGAATGTAAAACCAAAACCTTTCATTCACTTTTTGACATCTAACATCGTACAGTTCTAATAAAATTTAATAATATTTTTCAATACATGTCATTTCCTATGAATTTCTGAAGTATTCTGTTTTCTATGAGATGTGCTGAATGGGGATTTAATTTCCTCTGCAGACATATTATTCTTAGCGTAACAAAGGACAGCTTTAATTTTGTCTTTTCATAAGAATTTCTTGAAATGTATTCATATTCTAATTGACTGGATAGAAACTCAATAGTTGGAAAATTACAACATTTCTAGGATAATATATCATTGAGAGAAATCAATATAATTCAACAAATATTTATTGAATGCTTTTTGTAAATTCTGAGATTTCAAGCGACTTGAGAGAGACAATGCACATAAATAACTGGCTCAGGAGCATATGAAGTTTTTTCTCTTTGATATTTTTTAAATAACTTGTGTATACTGTGAGAAGTGTCATCACATAGGCCTAGAATTAAATATAGTATGCACTGAGAATATCTGTCAGGCACTTAGATAAATATTTTATGTTATTTTAATTATTACATGAATAAAAAGGGTTCACGACTTTTCACAAGAACATAGGTTTTGATCAATAGGAGTTTAATTACTTGGCACAAGTAAGGACAGTGAGAGTCATCTCCAAAGCAGTGTCTCCCCAAAGGAAAGCAATGGGAGAGTTTTACGGGGTGATGGAGAGGGGAGAGGTGGGTTCATCATTGCATGTAGAAGATGGGTCCCAATTGTGCAGACACAGTGAGTCATTATTCCAGCACATAGGTCATATGTTATGGTAATGAAGCTATGACTCCTCCCATGGTGGAGGTGTTAGCATGATAATAAGGAAAGTTCACTTGGGTTCATCTGTAAGTTGGGGGGTCGGTCAGAATCTGGTTCCAACCAACAAGATGACTACATTCCACACAGTGTTTCGGGAAAGATCAGGATGGATATAGGGCAGGAGGCTGTAAAACAGGCTGATTGCTCAAGTTGACTAAATTTCTATAATCCCTGTAGACCCTCCCTGTCTGCTTATACTTTCAGAAGCTATGATTACTCACTTTGTAAATCAAGAGTTTGAGGAATAAGAAGGATGACTAATTAAAGTCATATTGCTGAATTTTAATTCAGGCTTCTTTGATTTTAAATCCGTGTTTAACATTTAAATATAAATACAAATGTACATATTTTGTGTGTCAGGACTGTCTTAATAAAGGAAAATATAAGTCATAAATAATGATAAAGTGTTTTTCAATTAAATTTGGAATGGGAAGAGAAGTTGGTAGGCAAGGATGAGTAAAGAGGAGAGAGGATATTCTAGGCAAAACATTTGATATTTGTTGACAGCTGAGGTTTTGAATTGAACACTTTTGAAAGAGGAGAAATTAATTTTCTCTCTCCACTTTAAGTTCTCACTGAAGCCACTGTAACAAAAGACAGATTAACAGGAGAAAAACAGAAGTTTATTAGCATGTATATCTCATATATATGGAAAATACACAGAGAAATAATTCTCAAAGAAGTGGTTTAGATTCTGGCTAGAATACTGTTTCAGCCAAAAACAAATAAAAAAGAGTATGCCAGAAGTAAGTTATGGGGGTGATCAGGAAAAAACACGGTTTTTTATGCAGATTTAAGTGGTTTCCTTCTTTATTGATGAATCTTTTGTGAGTAGAGTCATTCTTCTATTCCTAGTATAGAGAGGGAGACACTCTCATGGAGATTTTCTTTATAAATTTATCTTACAAAGGGTAACTTCTTTCTTCAGAGCTTCTGTTGTATCTGTTCTTTCTCAAAATAATTAGTTCAAAATAATCCTTCAGCCAAAGAAACATATTTTGTGGTCACATATTCTGGTCTCCTACATTTTGAACAGAGAATACATATGAAAACATGGGAAGGCAAGCAGAAGACTTGGGCCTCTATGCCATGCTGTGGAGTGTAAACTGTATCTTTCCATGACCAGCAAGTCTTAGCAAATTTACCAAGTTAAGTGATTGAATTTAAATTTTACAAAGACAACTTTAATAACAATGTAAAACAATGTAAACAATATAATGATGAGAGGAGACAAGAATAGATCTTAAAAATTCTGAAAATCCTCTCTTGTAAACCAAAAATACAATTCTAAGTCCCCCAACTGACTGAATGGATGCCTCTCTCTGCCAAGGGCATTCCAAAGTAACCTGAAAAATTAATTCAGGCCATGATGGGAGGTAGGGATCAGACATGACTCATTGCATCCTCCTCCCTTTGGAAATCAGGCACAACTGACTAGAGTTAACATCAGTACAGAGATCTTAAGACTGACAAGACAGATTGTAGCAGTAAAATACCAAATTTCAACCTACCTCTAGTACAGCATCACATGGCAGAGAGCAGGCCCTGAAAGAAATCAAAGTGTCTTACCCCCAAATATATTCCTTTGACATATTTTGAAATGGTCCTGAAAAGCTGTTTCTTGTGGAGAAAATTTACATTCTATATAGAATCCTCTCCCCTTCAGAAGTATTTTCCTAATCCAAGAAAGATTTAACTTAGAGTCTAGTACCTTTTAAGGCCTGATAAGAGATATTTACCATCTGTTCTATGGTAAAACCCTTGGTCTCCACAACCCCTTATCTTAACCCAGACACTACTTTCTAATGATTCTTTGTCTTTCGATAATGACTTAACAATTTCAAACAATTGCCAATCAGAAAATCTTTGAATCCACCTATGACCTGTAAGACCCTACTTTGAGTTGTCCCACCTTTATGAACTGGACCAATGCATGCTTTACATCTATTGGTTGGTGTCTTATGTCTCTCTAGAATGTATAAAACCAAGCTGTAACCCAACTAGCCTAAGCACATATTCTCAAGACCTCCTGGGGCTGTGTTATAAGCCTTGATCACTCATTTTTGGCTCAGAAAAAAATCTCTTTTAATATTTTACTGAGCTTGACTCTTTTCGTTGACACTGCTGGGGCTCAGGAAACAATACCGCAAAATGAAGGCCTTAACAGCAGCATCACAAGCAAGGTTCTTCCTTGCCTTCTCCTGCCCCCGTGTCTTTCAGTTCCATTTTCCCTTTAGGCTAGGCGTAGAAACTAGAATCCCTCTTCCCCAAGGCAGGTCATAAAAATGAACATCTCTTTTCTCCAAAGCCAGCCATAAGACCTAAAATTATTACTCTAATTTTCCTCTGGTCAATCTATATAAAAACTGGCCACAAAGAAATTTTCTGATCTACCTTGCTTGACTGTAAGTCATAAGACTCCTATTCTAGAGAGGGCCCTGCCTTTCACCCAGAAAGAAGGAATGCGTGCTCAGAGAAGCCAAAAGGAATTTATACAGACAGTCCTTGTTGAGTTTCCTAACTCAAGTCTATTATCATTAGAAAATATTCTTTTGTCCAATCATATTTCTACCTAGCTGTCTATACTGTGTTGAATCTAAACATAAAAATGGACAATTTCTCCTGTATCTTTGGGTCTTCATTCTGAAGACTCCTGTGTATACAAGTTAAATAAATGTGTGTGCATGTTAAATAAATGTGTATGCTTTGTCTTCTATTAATCAACCTCCCTCATGTCAGTGAGTTTTTCAGCAAGCCTTTAGGGGGAAGAGGGCCCTGTCCCCCATATTTCATACATTACTCATTCAAATATATCTAGTACAATATTTAGTGTCAGGCATCATGATATGAGTTGGGTTTAGAGGGTTAAACAGGCCAGATCCTTGTTCTCATCTAGCCTAATGTCTATTAAGAGTCTGGTAGATGAGCAGATATTATAATAAAAGAAAATTAAAACCAAAAAAAAAAAACAAAAAAAAAAACCACGATAAGTAAGGATAACTTAAGTAGCAAAGGAAAAGCAAAGGAGTAAAAAAACATTTCTTGTTTTAGGTTGGTTAGACATCTTAGTCAATACTTATCTGTTTTGTAGGGGCCAAGGGAATACTTCCCTTTCATTCTCCAAAGGTTTGTTTAAAATTAACTGACAAAGGACATAAAAATAGGAAAAAAGCATAGGAATTTATTAATGAGGATGAGGGAGAACCACAGAGACTACCACAAGCCTTCAATGGGATACAGAAGCTTATATATCATCTTGAGTTTACAGAAAGAATAGGGGCTCAAAGCATGGTCCAAACCAGGTTACAGTCGGGAAATTAGGTGACATTGGCACAACAGGTTATGAGAGAGAGAGAAGAAGAGGTGTGACTCCAAATTCCCCCTTACCCCACAAAACACACAGCTTTGCAGGGCTATTTCTGTTTGCAGAACTCGACAGCCATCTCAAAATATGTCAAAGAAATAAATTTAGGAGTAAAATATTTTGACTTCCTTCCATTTATTTACATAGATGCCTCTTTCTCTCGTATTTATATTTTCTTTCTAGTTTTTTCCCTTGTTCCTATGTTTTCCTTCTTCTTTAACACCCTTATTACCACTCTATCCCCCTTTTTAATGTAAAAATTTCCTAACTGTTGTTAAACAAAGTTTATCTTAAAACTGCTTCCTTATATATTTTACGTTCAGCCTAAAGGATTCTCCATGCATAGTGACTGTAACCTAACTGGATGCATAAACAGACTGTAACCTACTCTTATTCCAGTCATAGAGTTTCGGCCAATCACAGGTGGCCATTTATTCAAACCATGATCAAGTACGAGAAATGCCAAGTGGTAACCAATGCAGTGTTTCTGTTCCTCATTTGATGTTCTGTATGTCACCTTCCTTTTTCTGTCCATAAAGATTATCCCACCATGTGGCATCCCCAGAGTCACTCTGCACCTATTCTGGTTTGCAGGACTGCAGATTCGTGAATCATTCTTAATTAAATTCTGTTCACTTTGTCTAAAAGTTGTTTTGTTGTTGTTGCTGTTTTTAAACAGGTTTTTAAATGTTTTGTGTCTTTGGGCACCTCGGTTGTAAATACGTTGGAAATCCTTGGCCTATCATCCATTTCTAACACATTCTGAGAGTCTCAATTTATTTTTTTCTTATTTTAATTCTCTTTATTCTTTTCCTGTCTTTAATTCCTCTAGTTAAAATATTCTGTTAAATGTATTATCTCCTGAGCCCCTTGTGATTCAGTCTTTCTTAATAATGTGATTTTATTAGTTTCTTTCTTTCATGAGTGTAATTAGCTTAGTTTTTGAATTTCGGATTCAATCGTTTTCATGTTTCTAAATGTTTGTGTTGGAGAATATTTAATTTAGTTTGAAGTGTTGAGTTACTTTTTTATTCTACTGAGTCTGTTTTGCAGGGAGGTTTTTTGGAATTTGTAGGGGAACATTTTTATATTTTGATAACCATTTTCAGCTTTTTGTAGAGCTGCTTTGTATAGATGCAGATTTCTTTTCTTTATTAATTTTCTTGATGACAATGAGGGTTTTCATGGCTTCCAAGAATCCTATTACAAGAATATCCTTTTCTCCTAGGATGGTGACAAACAATTTCGATAATAACTGAGTTTGTTTTTTTTTTTTTTTTTTTTTTTGACAGTTAAAAATGTTGCTGATGTGCCTTACATTTGGGGTTTTACTGTTTTGTTTTTCAGAATCCAGACATTTCCTCCTTTTCTCTTTCTTTTTCTTCATTTCACCTCCAGGAGTGTCTCTTTCTTTCTATTTACCTCTTCCTTCCCCAGAACTGACACTGTCTTGAGACTGAAACTTCTGATCTCAATGCTTTCAAGTACTTTCTATGTAGCCAGTGGGAGACTCCTTTGTTTTTACTTTTCACCTTTCTTCCTACATCTGGTATTGAACCTGCTTTTCAATGAAAAGTTTTCCAACTCTTTTTATGATGATTTTATCTGTCATCTTCCTTCTCCAAGCCCTTCACTATCCTCTCTCATTTTCCACAATTCCTTTAGACTCCTGTTGATAAGGTTGGGCTCTGTGTCCCCACCCAAATCTCATCTTGTAGTTCCCATATTTCCCCTGTGCTGTGGGAGGAACCCGATGGGAGATAATTGAATCATAGGGGCAGTTTTCCTCATACTGTTCTCATGGTAGTGAATCAGTCTCATGAGATCTGATGGTTTTATAAGAGGTTTCCACTTTTGCTTCTCTCTCATTCTCTCTGGCTGCTGCCATGTTAAGAAGTGGCTTTTGCCTTCCACAATAATTGTGAGGCTTTCCCAGCCACGTGGAACTGTAAGTCCATTTTTACAGAAAAACTGTAAGTTTTTCTTCCCAGTCTTGGGAAGCGTGAAAATGAACTAATACAGTAAATTGGTACCAGTAGAGTGGGATGCTACTGAAAATATACCTGAAAATGTGGAAGCAACTTTGGAACTGAGTAATAGGCAGAGCTTTGAACAGTTTGGAGGGCTCAGAAGAAGACGGGAAAATGTAGGAAAGTTTGGAACTTCCTAGAGACTCGCTGAATGACTTTGCCCAAAATGATGATGATGATATGGAGAATGAAATCCAGGCTGAGGTGGTCTCAGATGGAGATGAGGAACTTGCTGGGAACTGGAGCAAAGGTGACTCTTGTTATCTTTTAGCAAAGAGACTGGTGGCATTTTGCCCCTGCCCTAGAGATTTGTGGAACTCTGAACTTGAGAGAGATGATTTAGGGTATCTGGTGGGAGAAATTTCTAAGGAGCAAAGCATTCAAGAGGTGACTTGGGTGCTGTTAAAGGCATTCAATTTTATGACGGAAGCAGAGCATAAAAGTTCAGAAAATTTGCAGCCTGACAATGTGATAGAAAAGAAAATCCCATGTACCGAGGAGAAATTCTAGCTGGCTGCAGAAATTTGCATAAGTAAAGAAGAGCTGAATGTTAATCCCAAGACAGTGGGGAAAAGGTCTCTGGGGCACATCAGAGGTCTTCATGGCAGCTCCTCACATCACAGTCCTGGAGGCCTAGGAGGAAAAACTGGTTTTGTGAGCGCAGCCCAGGGTTCCTGTGCTATGTGAAGCCTAGGGACTTGGTGCCCTGCATCTTAGCTGCACCAGCCTAAGTTAAAACGGGCCAAAGTAGAGCTTGGACTGTGGCTTTAAAGGGTGCAAGCCCCAAACCTTGGAAGCTTTCATGTGGTGTTAAGCATGAAAGTGCACTGAATTCAAGAATTAGGATTGGGAACCTCTGCCTAGACTTCAGGTGTATGGAAATGCCTGGATGATCAGGCAGAAGTTTGCTGCAGAGGCAGGGCCCTCATGGAGAACCTCTGCTAAGGAAGTGGGGAAGGGAAATGTGGGGTCAAGCTCCCACACAGAATCCCTACTGGGGTACCACTTAGTGGAGCTGTGAGAAGAGGGCCACCATCCTCCAGACCCCAGAATAATGAATCCACTGACAGCTTCACTGTGCTCCAGGAAAAGCTGCAGACACTCGACACTAACCCACAGAAGCAGCAGGGAGGGAGGCTGTACCCTGCAAAGTCACAGAGGCAGAGCTGCCCAAGACCATGGGAACCCACCTCTTGTATCAGCATCACCTGGATAAGAGACATGGAGTCAAAGGAGATTATTTTGGAAATTTAAGATTTGACTGCCTTGCTGGATTTTGGACTTGCCTGGGTCCTGTAGCCCCTTTGATTTGTCCAATTTCTCCCATTTGGAATGGCTGTATTTACCCACTGCCTGTACCTGCATGGCATCTAGGAAGTAACTAACTTGCTTTTTATTTTACATGCTCATAGGCAGAAGGAATTTGCCTTGTCTCAGATGAGACTTTGGACTATGGACTTTTGAATTAATGCTGAAATGAGTTAAGACTTTGGGGGGCTGTTGGGAAGGCATGATTGGTCTTCAAATATGAGGACATGAGATTTGGGATGGACCAGGGGCAGAATGATACGGTTTGGCTGTATCTCCACCCAAATCTCATCTTGTAGCTCCCATACATCTCAAGTGTTGTGGGAGGGACCTGGTGGGAGATAATTGAATAATGGGGGCAATTTTCCCCATATTGTTCTTGTGGTAGTGAATAAGTCTTATAAGGGGTTTCTGCTTTTGCTTCTCTCTCATTATCTTTTGCTACCATCATGTAAGAAGTGCCTTTTGCCTTGTGGCATGATTGTGAGGCCTCCCCAGCCACATGAAACTGTAAGTCCATTAAACCTATTTTTCTTCCTAGTCTTGGGTATGTCCTTATTAGCAGTGTAAAAATGGACTAATACACCCCTCTAATCCTAAATACATGAGTTTGTGAGGGTGACAATGAGGGTGAAAAACATCTGTTGGAATTTGGTTAATTTTTTTCTCTTCTTAGTGCAATTTTGAATTGTGTAGTAGTCTCTTTCCTAGTAGTGCTGAAACTGTAGTTTTTTATTATTTTAAGTTTTGTTGGGCTCATTTTTTGGCTTGTGTAAACTTTTGGAGGATGTGTAAAGTTTAGAGTGTTTAAGTTTAGGATGACACTATTTTCATAAGGCAACTTGGAATATGTACAATTCCAGTTGTTTTACCCTATAATTAAATTCTAAAAATATATATCTTCCACTTGTTTAGTTTGCATTAAAATTTGTATGTTACAACTTTTTCTCTACTGCTTCAATTATTATATATGGCATATAGTTATGACTTTACTTATGCCTGTCTTTTTTTAACTTATTTGTTATCTTTTATTAAAATAAAAATATATACTACAAAGTGCTCATATAAGTGTCCAGCACTCTGGATTTTTCCAAAATGAACACCCCAAAGTACCAGAAAATGAAGACTATTACTACTACCCCAAAAGCCCCTTTGTGCTCATTTCAAGTCTCAAACTCTTCCTAGAGAAAACTAGTCTCCTTATTTCTAATAGCGTGTATTATTTTTGCCTGTTTTTCTCTAATTTTATGCACTACTTTTTCTAGTTACCTCGTGTTACATTGTATAACATTACATGCGGTTACATGTATTACATGCGGTTTGTCATCCTGTATAGTATTCTATACATTCTAATTCATTTTTCCATCCAACTCTTGATGAGCAATAACAACTCATATTTACTTTCTTATTGATGCCTAGACTTACTCCTTCCACTTCTTTTATATCTTCTATGTATTATTCTCCTTTGTCATATATTTATACAATATTTTTAATTGATTTGGTTTTCTTTGTTTATTTTTTCTTTGGTTTTTGAAAGTTACCCTTAAATCTTAAATGCACATCGTTCAAAACATATATTAGCATATTTGTCATAAATCAAACCATAGAGAATTCCTATTTTTTCTTAGAACTGCCCCTACCATATTCTTCTCTGCCACAGTTTAATCATGTCACTACTCATCAAGTTGCTGAGACTAAAATGACTTGAAAATCGTATTCAGTTTTTCTTTTTATTCACCTCTCATATGCAAACCTGTATTTCTAGTACTTAAAATGGAGTTTGCCAAATATTAGCCACCTAATATACCTTTGCTGTGTAAATAAATATTTTTAACAAAATATTTAATTTTTTTTTTGTTAGAATCTAGAAACAGGTAACACTATCAACCCACAAACTAGGACACAGAAGGCATCATTTGCTCTTCTCCCTCCATCCAACATCATCTGGTGATTTGGGAACACCTAAGATTTTAGTTTCATGTAACTAAACTCACTCTTTTTCCTTTCTTTCCTCCTCCATCCCTCCATTTCTGTTTCTTTCCTTCTTCCTCCTTCCTTCCTTTTCTTCTTTTCTTTTTTTCCCTTCTTCCCTTGTTTCCTTTCCCTCCTTGCATTTTTTCCTTTCATTTTTTTCTTCATTCTTACAGGTGCATTTGTTCAATACTGTTTCTTACATTCTACAAATTTCTTTGCATTTTCTGTCTAGCATATACTCTCATCTTTCTGAGTATATTAATTCTATTTCAAGCTTTCCTTAACTTGACCTGATTAACTGAATTTCTTCAATATTATTTCTCCTGTTTTTTGTTTTGTCTTATTTTTAAGCTTAGGCCTGTTTCATAACATTGGTTTTCTATGAGTGTTTGGAGATGATAATGCGTTTCTTTACAAGAAATTTCTGTTCAACTATTTGCTTGTGTCATTTCTATTTAGTGTGCCTGTCTCGAATGACTGAGCTTCTAGCCCCTGTGTATCATTAGTTCATGTTCTGGATGGGAAAGGAGCAATATCAACATCACCCTCAGGCCACTGCCACATTTTACATCACACATATTGCTCTCTTTTTTTAATGCCATTTTTCAACCAATCATCTGAATGCTGGTTCCTGCCTCTTCTAGTGTCTATTCCTTTTATTTTTAGTCACAGTGAAATCACTCTAAATTGTGGGTGGCAATTCCTCTCCTGTAAACTTCTTCATCTGTTAATCATCTATCATGGAAGGTTTTCCCTACATTTTTCAAACCAATGTCACTTTTTATTTTCAAAGTTTTAATGAATTTCTTTTTTCTCCTTTTGTTTTCATTTTTCTTCTCTTACTCATTATTCATTTTTATTATATTGCCTATCATTCTAGTTTTGTGGGAAATTAAGATAAATTAATTCATGTGCTTAGTTTGCCAATCTTATCTAACCTTTTTTAACATCCTTTTTTTGGTTGTTAAGAACAAAAACAAAAGCTTTTCTAGTGACTACATTTCACGTGCAAAAATCTTTGTTTGCAAAATAAATTACACTAAAAATTCTGTAACAAAATATTCCTAGGACCTTCATGGTTCATTCTCTAATAACTTGACATAATGGCTTGATGCCCCTTTGTACGCAGAATTTTTCATACCTAAACAATTTATGTTCTCTCCATTCATTTTTTAATATAGCATTCTACCTCTGGCAATTATCAGTGTCACTCAAATCTTTCTTCCTTCTTTTCTTTAGTCTTGTTTCTCTGCCTCTCATTACCCAGTTTAAAACAAAACAAAACAAAAAACCCACAGCTCCCATCCATTGATTTCCTGAACAATACTCACACAAGGCCATTTTGTGTAAAACATGATTACTGAAGACGCAAAGGTAATAGATAGAGGATATTATGCTATATTAAGCACAGCTAAAAGCCTAACATTAACTATTACAAATCTGTATTTACAAATTATTTATCTCTTTGCAAAAGCTTTGCTTACTTTCTGGCTACACTTGTATGCCTTTCCCACTCCAAACCTCCACCCTCCCACTTTACCTGACAACCTACTGTTGAGGACCCTTTCTTAACCTAACTACTAACTTTTGTCATTTAAAAAATTCCTACTACAAGTCATTTGTGGACAAATGAAGTGAGCTTTTATTACTGAAGCTAATATTTGAAGTGAATCATCATTTCTGGTCTTTCATGGTGCTGGCAAAACCACATTTTCCATCTTGTTCTTTAAGATGTTTTAATTATAACAGGGTACCTAGTATAATATTATTTTTTTAAATGTAGTTTTCCCTTAGTTTCGGGCTCTGACCCTGCTTCTCTGGAGGAGTGCTGTTGACCTGATACAAGGCATAGAAGTCAGCTACCCTAATTGAGAAGGTAGTTGTGAATCAGTAATTTAGGAATAAGAGAAAAATCAAAGGAAGAAACTGAGTCATCCTTCTAAAAGTAAACACCTACCCTTAAAGAGGGGAACAAAAACAAAGTCTGAAAAACTAGCAAGAGGTAGTCAGTCACAAAGGGGTAAAAATATTCCAGCAGAACTGAAGTCAATCTCCTTTGAAAAGAAAAGCTTGAAAATGAAAGTTCAAAGATGCATAGAAGCTTGAGGCAAGTCTATTTTCAGAGGTTTCTAACTTTCATGCAAAAGTCAAAGGGAGGAAAAATTTTATCTACACGAATACATTTATGTATAGATGTCCATAAACAACTGTGTATGAAGTATATTGATTCAAGAAGCCAGAAAGGGGTGAAAATGACAGAAACTCGAATCCTGCATATTCTTCTATCCATTTCTGCTTAGAGATTCTCATCAGGTATCTGTGTATTAATAAACAATGCCCACATTTTCCATATTTCTCTAGAAATGGAAGCTGATTACTAATGATATGGATACTTATATGATCTGACAATTTTTAAAAGAATATAAATATTAGTGTATAACTATGGTATTCAAAAAAGTCAGAGAACATAGTTCACGCCTTTGGAGTGTAAATTCTTAGCCTGGGTCTCCCGTTTAGACATGTATACAAATGCCAGAGAAATTGTATATTATGTCAAAATGTAGAGAGGCAGGATAAAGCTAGAATATTAGTTCTTACTCCATTTACCCCAGGAAGGAAGTGAAAATATGGAATTAGATGACATCACCTCCTCAAGAAACAATAAAAATGGCTTGTTTAAGGGAGGTGACATTTTTTGTGTATGCCCTTCTGATCCATGATTATTTTCTGAGGACTCAAAGGAGAACAGAAAGTGATACCTAGTTATTTCTTCTAAAAGGAAAGTATCAGCAGCCTTCAAATACTTTTGAAGCACAGCTCTGTGATAGAAATCTTGCCACTAAATCATATAAAATAATATCTAAACATGAATTACAGGAGGTGACACATTTTCCCATGGTGTTACCATTTCAACATAAGATTCAGCACATCCCCCTGGAGAGATGAGGTGGGGAAGGGCCTGGTATTATGTGTGGCTAGTAGCCTATGGAATACAGGGTTGAGGGGTAGGGAATCATTAGATTCTCCATTTCCCATACAATTGGTGAGCCAGTTTCCACCACTAGCTATTGGGAATTCTCACTCATACACAGCATGGCGGTGGGTCTCTTTCTACTCATCAGCTTGGTCCTTCAGATATAGCACTTTGTTGTTTTCACACTTGGATGTCTCTGTCCAGTCCCTCCTTTCATACACATATGGTCCCAATCAATCTTATGCCTCTTTTGTTGTTTTTGTTATAGTCATTTGGACATTAGTGGGGTATTGGGATTTTTATAAATCATTGGCTAAATTTCAATAGTTAAAATTTATTCAAATATGTAAGTAAATACATATTAATATTTTACTTTTACATGGTTTTCAAGGCATTTTCCACATTTAGAAACATCCTTAAAAATATCTAGTAGTTTGAAGAAATATAAAATTGCTGAACATTAGAAATTCTTCAGTTTTACTTTTCTCCTCTAAGAGTAGTTGATTCCAGGTAGCCTGATTAAAAAAAAAATCAGTTTCATCTATGCATGTGTGGTGCTTATATAATTCCTGATTCAGCTTTATTCTCTTTGTTTTTAGAAACAAATCACATCAAAGGAAATATCTGGCTTCAGTCAGGCACCATTTCAGTTATGAAAGATAAGGAATTAAGGTTTTACATGTCAGAATGAGCTCCTTGCCTTTTGGAATATTCTTTATGGCTCTCTCCTAGAGCTGCAGCCATGCCACTTTTTCTCTTTTTTCTCCTGAACACTATTGCTCAGAATTCATTGCCTGTTGTGGGTCTTGCATGCATTTGGGGCTGATAAAGGTTGTGGGGAAGAGTTAATTTTGTCTACTTTTACCGAAAATGGCATCGAATTTCTGTTCTCCCTTACCTCTGGATCATTTACAGTCATCAAACTGGAAGTTAGACTGATAAAATTACTTGTTAAAATACCCGCTTTCTATAAGCTTGAAGTAAAAAGATCTTCACTCTGGGGATGGAGAGTTTCATTTATGCTACTTTATCATAAGGCTGTATTTGGTGCTTTTCCTGAATATTTATTACAGAGATGCGTAAGACACTGTAATTTCTCTCTGTTTTGTATGTGCCCTAATGCCCATCCAGGATTCCTCCCAAGCAGGTAGTTAACCTTTTTAAAGAGAGAAAATTTGGGACTTTAGAAACAAAGCACTCTACTTTCAACCAACCTCTGTAGGCAGAGGAATAGGGGGTTTCAACTAGGCTAAAATCTCCTATGATATTCATTCTTTATATATAAAAAAATTAATGGGTTGCCTACTATGTGTCATGTTATATTTCAGGTGACAAAGATACAGCAAGAGATATTAAAGTAAAAATCAATATTATCAATTTCTGCCTTCAGGGATTTTACATGCTAGTGAGGAGACACAGACAATAAACAAGATAAATACATAGTATGTTAATTATTATATATTACATATTATAATACATTTATATAAATATTTTATATTATATTACATATCTATTATAATACAAGTTTTAACTATTAAGAAAGAAAATAAAGTAGGGCAATGGGACAGATAGAGTTAGGGGAGAGTATTAAAGTTATAGTAAAAGGAGTTAAGAAGGGCCTTACAGAGAAGGAGATCTTTGAGGAAATACTTGAGAGAAGTGAGGAAAGGAACTATGTGGCTTCCTTCAAGTATTTCCTCAAAAGTCTTCTTTTGAAGCCTCTCAAATACCTTATCTATAACCATAATTTCAACAGACTCCCCCAGCTGTCTTTGTCTCTATGCCTTACTTCATTTTTTCCCTCAATATTTAAATATTTTTATTTGAAGAGAAATCAGTTCAGAGATTCAGATGTGGGAGTGGTTGGGCATGTTCAGCTAACAGTAAGGAGGCTGAGTGGCTGCAGCAAAACACTCAGGTGAAAGCTGTAGGAATAAAATAAAAGGAATAGGCTGGGCATAGTGGCTCACACCTGCAATACCAGCACTTCGGGAGGCCGAAGCAGGTGGATGACTTGAGGTCAGGAGTTTGAGAGCAGCCTGGCCAACATGATAAAACCTCATCTCTACTAAAAATACAAAAATTAGCCGGCCATTGTGGTGCACGCCTGTAATCCCAGCTACGCGGGAGACTGAGGCAGGACAATCTCTTGAGCCTGGGAGCTGGAGGTTGTATTGCTGAGATGGTACCACTGCACTTTAGCCTGGGCAACAAAGAGAGACTGTCTCTAAATAAATAAATAAATAAAAATAAATAAATCAGAGGAGTAGGGGATGGTATAATTGTGAAGACCTGGTGGGCCATTATGAGAACATTGGCTTTCACTCTGAGTCAGATGCAAAGCCATTGAAGGGTTTTTGAGAAGAGAGACATAGGGTACAATAATTCAGACGAGATGATGATGACAACACTGCAGGGGTGACAACTGGTTGTAACCTGGAAATATTTGACAGCTAGAACAATAGGTTTTACTGATAAGATATGCAGTAAATAATGACTCCCAGGTATTCAGTCTCTAATAGATCTGAAATTGCAAAATCATCCCTTCCTGTATTCCATGACTCCTGAATTCAGAGTTCTTTTAAGGCCAAAATGGGAATATCTGCTATGACCTCTGCAACAGATTTCTCATGAATGTTTATGGATTTCATTTAACTTGTTCAGCCTCTCAGCAAATTGTATATATTCAATTTTCTTTCTTCATGAAATTCCTTAAAAATGTCTGCTCCAGCCAGGTGCTTTGGTTAACACCTGTAATTCCAGTGCTTAGGGAGGCCAACTCAGGAGGATTGATTGAGGGCAGGAATTCAAGACCAGCCTGGGCAATATAGTGAAAGCCCATTTCTACAAAAAAAATAAATAAATAAAATAAAATAAAATCAGCCAGGCATAGTGGCACATATCTGTAGTTTTAGCTACTCAGGAGGCTGAGGCAAGAGGATCACTTGAGCCCAGGAGTCTGAGACTGCAGTGAGCTTTGAACATACCATTGCACTCCAGCCTGGGCAACAGAGAGAGACCATTTCTAAAAAACCGTCACTCCATTCATAACGCTCTTTCCTGTTTTCAGTATAATTATTGCTATGGTTTGACTGTCTTTGCTACTTTAATATTCATGATGAAATTTAATTCTGGATGCAAGGGTATTGGGAGGTGTGGCCTTTGGGAAGTGATGGAGTCATGAGGGCTCTCCTCTCTTGAGTGGGATTAGGTGCCCTTATAAAAGGGCTTGGCCAGGCACAGTGGCTCATGCCTGTAATCCCAATACTTTGGGAGGCCAAGGAAGAAGGATCTCTGGAAGCCAGGAGGTCAATATGAGCCTGGGCAACATAGTGAGACCCTGCCTCTAAAAAACATTTTTTTTTTAAAAAAATAGCTGGGCATGGTGGTGCATACCTGTAGTCTCAGCTCCTTGGGAGGCTGAGACTGCCTTGATCCTCAAGGCAGGAGGATCACTTGAGTCCAGGAGTTCTAGGCTGCAGTAAGCTATGAACTCACCACTACATTCCAGCCTGAGTAACAGAGACTCTATCTCTACGAACATTTAAAATAACATAAAAATAAATAAAAGGGCTTGATTGAGGCAGTTTGCCCCCTTTTTTCCCTTCCACTGTTCTGCCATGTGAGGACATAGCTTTGGTCCTCACTGAGGGATGCAATCCTCACCAGACAACTGGACCTGCACATACCTTGATCTTGGAGTTCTCAGCCCCCAGGACTGTGAGAAATAATTTCTGTTCTTGATACACTATCCAGTCTCAGATATTTTGTTTAAATATCACAAAATGAACTGAGAAAGTTATGATTTCTTCTTCCTTTTTAAACCTAATTTTCTGTAATTTTAATAAGATTTAAAGGGAGACGAGAATAAATCAGGCACAATTTGACAAAGAATATGCATCCTTGTGATTAGAAATGAGAGCTCTGGCACCAGATTTTCTGATTTTGAATGTAAATTCTTACCCACACTGCAGTTCAGTGGCATTGTGGTCAGGTCAGTCTCCGTGTGCCTCAGCTTCCTCATGTATTAAATGTGAATGCTATCTACCTTGTATATGAATATTATAAAATTAGTCCTGTAAAGCACTCAGAAAAGTTCCTGGGACTCAAAATCACTTAACAAGTGCCACATAATTCTTACTGTTATGTAAGTTTATCTCTTTGCTTCTGATTCTTTATAGTTTTGGTGGAAGTCTAAGAGTTCATTTGAAATACACGCAGCCATATCTTCTGTGAAGCTGAACTTGAAAATATGTTTACTTTCCTCAAAGAAATAAAATAAATTATTCAAAACGTAGACACAAACACCACACAAAAAATGAAAAATAGAACATTTTTATCTCTGAACAGCAAAAAACCTTGAAGATTAAGGTCTGACAACATTTCCGATATAATTAGGGTTCAGAAGAACACACCATATCTCTGTGCAAGTCTTCTTCATAAAGCAAAGTTTGACTTGAAAGTTATTATTTTAAAGCTTCACTCTTCCTCAGGTAATATCATTTAATAGCATTTTACTTTCAGCTATCCAGTGAGGAAAGCATTGTTTATGTAGATGAAATGTTCTTTATCCTCTTTGGTAGAGGAGTGTCCTTGGTGATAGATGAAGACTTTTGGTTTCCCTAAGGAAGTATTAATATGCATATATAAAATCAGGTAGCTTCTTATTTATTGTGCATTTTCCACTTTTTGTTTTTCTGATCTGCGTGTTGTTTTCATTTTATGTTTTAATTATCTCTCTCTCTTCCTCATCCCCTCCATCTGTAAATATTAGGGGTTTTCTTGCTTTGTTTACATTTTTATGTATGTCAAGGTTTCTTGACAGATGCACTATTGATATTTTGGGTCAGATGATTCTTGCTCGTGCTCGGTTGTGTGTTGTCTTGTGCATTTTACGGTGTTTGACATCATCCTTGGCCTCTACCCACTAGATTCCAGTATCACCCCTACCCTTCAAATTATGACGATTAAAAATGTCTCCAGACATCAACACATATTCTTCAGGGGACAAAATTATCCCCAGTTGAGAACCATTGATTCACATAAATTCTATTTATCTTCTTATATATTTTATGATTTATGTCACTTTTGTCTCACATCACATCATGATAGCTTTTTTTTTTTTTTCCTGAACTTTAGTTCTCTTCTCACACAATGCTTTGTGTTATACTTGGAAGAACATGGTACTAGTGTTCAGAAGATCTAGATTTAGATTTCTGCACCTGACTCCAGAAATCTAACCTTAGACAATACACTCATTCAGTTGATTCCTGAGTTTCCTCAACCATAAAATGACTGAGCTAGATGATGTTTAAGGCCTAAATAAAATTTAAAATGTTAAGATGACATTTAAATGGACACAACTATTTCTAAGAATTTAATATTGCAATATATATATATATATATATATATTTATCTTCTCCCTTTAATTTCACTGCAGCTCTAGTTTTCTGCATTTCTTTTTATTATATTTCAACAATTTTACTTGTGATTTTATTACACTTTTAAACTATAAACATGGCTTCAACTATTACTTTTTTGGTAAATCTCTCTATTGTCATCAAATTTTTGTAATTTATTATCAAAACGCAAAGTTTTCGAAACAGATTTACAAACTAGAAAAGTGAGTATCACTTAGAGTTTAAGTTGTTTTCTGTAGGTTAGGAAGAAATTAATTTATCAAATTGAAATAAGTTTAAAAATAAAAATATAGATTATTCTTTTGTTACAAAACTTTGCCTGTTAAAAAAGATGAGATAATAATCACTGTTTTGAAAACTTTGTATGCTTCAAAAAAAAAGGAATTCTAAAAATCTCTGTTAGTTTTTAAATAGTTGAAAAACTGACAGCAAAATATTTAAAATTATCTTGAGAATTATTTGAAATATAATTGTATGTCAAATATGCTTAACATGAACCTCAGCCAATATATATATTTTGAACTAAATTATTAACTAACAATAGCAGTACATGTGTACAATTTATAAATAAAAGCATAATTACATTGGTGGATGTGATGTTCCATTAATTTTTCTCTTTTGCTGATAAAGGTGCCTAATAAGCATTTTAAAGACCAATTAAGTGTTTGTTACACAGATGGTGGTAAATATTAACATAGAATAAAAGATAATATTGAGCCATTGATTTTTTTTTTTTTTTTTTTTTTTTTTTGGTGCAGGAACATGACATGCTTTATTTTTGTTGTTGTTGTTTTTATTTTATTTTTTATTTTTATATTTTATTTTTTTTCTTTCCATAGGTTATTGGGGAACAGGTGGTGTTTTGTTACATGAATAAGTTCTTTAGTGGTGATCTGTGAAATTTGTGTGCACCCATCACCCGAGCAGTATACACTGCACCCTATTTGTAGTCTTTTATCCCTCACACCCTTCCCACCCTTTCCCCCGATCCCTAAAGCCCATTGTACCAGTCTTATGCCTTTGCATCTTCATAGCTTAGCTCCCCCTTAAGAATGAGAACATAAGATATTTGGTTTTCCATTTCTGAGTTACTTCACTTAGAATCATATATATTTATGGGGATATTTGATCCCCCAGTTTTGATAATTTGATAATAAATTTTGATTTAAATTATATTTTGATAATAAATTACAAAAATTAGAAGAGAATAGAGAGATTTACCAATATACCATATATATATATATATAGAGAGAGAGAGAGAGGAATACTACACAACCATAAAAAGGAATAAATTACTGGCATTCATAGCAACCTGGATGAAATTGGAATGAATCATTCAGATAGATAGATAGATATAGGTAGATAGATATATTACAATTTCTTTATCCACTTGTTGAATGATGAGCATCATTTGGGTTGGTTCCACATTTTTGTAATTGTGAATTTTATTGCTATAAACACGCATATGCAAGTATCTTTTTCATATAATGACTTCTTTTCCCCTGGGTAGACACCCAGTAGTGGCATTGCTGGATCAAATGGGTTAGTTCTACTTTTAATTCTTTAAGGAACCTCCACACTGTTTACCATAGTGGTTGTATTAGTTTACATTCCCATCAGCAGTGTAGAAGTGTTCCCTGTTCCCCACATCCACACCAACATCTTTTTTTAAAAAATTTGTTGATTATGGCCATTTTTGTGGGAGTAAACTGGTACCATATTGTGGTTTTGATTTTCATTTCCCTGATTAGTGATGTTGAGCATTTTAAAAATATGTTTGTTGGCCTTTGTATTCCTTCTTTTGAGAATTGTCTATTCAGGTCCTTAGCCCACTTTTTGATGGGCTAACAGATTATTTTTTTTCTTTCCTTTGTGACTTTAGAGAACCTGACGACAATGTGCCTCGGCGATGATCTCTTTACGATGAATCCCCAGGTGTTCTCTGAGCTTCTTGTATTTGGATGTCTAGGTTCTAGCAAGGCCGGGGAAGTTTTCATCGATTATTCCCCCAAATATATTTCCCAAAGGTTTAGGTTTCTTTCCTTCCTGAGGAACGCCAATTATTTTTAGGTTTGGTCGTTAACATACTCCCAGACTTCTTGGAGGCTTTGTTCGTATTTTCTTATTCTTTTTTCTTTGTCTTTGTTGGATTGGGTTAGTTCAAAAACCTTGTCTTCAAGCTCTGACATTCTTTCTTCTGTTTGTTTGGTCTATTGCTGTGACTTTCCAGAGCATTTTGCATTTCTGTAAGTGTGTCCATTGTTTCCTGATGTTTTGATTGTCTTTTATTTATTCTATTTCATTGAAGAGTTTTCTGTTCACTTCTGGTATCTTTTTTTTTTTTTTTTTCCCTTACAATGGGCGTCACCTTTCTCTGGTCCTTCCCTGATGAGCTTAGTAACTAACCTTCTGAATTCTTTTTCAAGTAAATCAGGGATTTCTTCTTGGTTTGGATTCACTGCTGGTGAGCTAGTGTGATTTTTTTTTGCAGGGGCTGGGTGTTAAAGAATCTTGTTTTTCCATATTACCAGAGCTGGTTTTATGGTTCCTTATCATTTGGGTAGATTCTACCAGAGGGAAGGTCTAGGGCTCAAGGCTGTTGTTGAGATTATTTTGTCCCACAGGGAGTTTTGTTAATATGGTACCCTCCCCATTTTCCTAAGCATATGGCTTCCTGAGAACTGAGCTGTGGTGATTGTTATTTCTCTTCAGGATCTAGTCACCCAGCAAGTCTACCAGGCTCCAGGCCGGTACTGGGGGTTGTCTGCACGGAGTCCCGTGATGTGAACTATCTGAGGGTCTCTCAGCCGTGGATAACAGCACAATATGTGGGGAGTCTCCCAGGTCCTGCAGGAGCAGTCTGCTTCCTTCAGAGGGTCTGAGGGTTCTCAGGGATTTCCTGCTGTATACCTGTAGTTGTTCTGGAGCAAAAGTTTACCATGGGAGCCTCTACACGCTGCTCTGTCCATCCGAGAGGGAACTGCAATCGACATGCTTTAGAAAAAAATTTGGCAGTTTCATTCAGAATGATTTGTTGGAGAAAAGACTGAGCAGTAAGAACAGTGGTTGCATGTTTTTTTTTTCCTATTCAGTTTATCCAACCCAATACCTTTGTTTTGTCTTACAGTGTTTTCTATAATTGCCATGATTGTATTCTACAAGTCCTTGAACTTTTCCTCTTTATATTCTCTTCAAAATGGAAGATATAAAGGACAAATGATCACAATGATTTAGGTATTCTAAAGTAATCAACTTGATGTCATGATATCCTAGGACTCAGGCAATTTTTATTTCAAGTGTTTTTTTCACATTGGACCTTTATTTCCTTATCTAAAACAATGAGCATAACAAAAATAATAATTGCCTAATCGTAGAGATGTTTTATTTATCCAGTGCTATCACACATGAAGAAAGGAGAATATTATTGATTAGAAACGGATGTGGTTTAGCCATGCCCTCACACAAACCTCATCTTGAATTCCCACGTTGTGGGAGGGACCCCATGAGAGGCAATTGAATCATGGCGGCAAGTCTTTCTCCTGGTGGTCTCATGATAGTGAATAAGTCTCATGAGATCTGATGGTTTAAAAATGGGAGTCTCCCTGCACAAGCTCTCTTCTCTTGTCCGCCCCTATGTGAGACATCCTTTCACTTTCCGCCATGATTGTGAGGCCTCCCCAGCCACGTGAAACTGTAAATCTAGTAAACCTTTTTTTTTTTTTTTTTTTTGTAAATTGCCCAGTCTCGGGTATGTCTTTATCAGCAGCATGAAAATGGGCTAATACAGAAACAATAGAGAGAATAAAAATGATCATTGCTTACCCATAGAAGTTTCTTATTGATCAGTGCTATCATATATAAAGAAACTAGAATAGTTATCTATCAGAATGCATACTCAATTTACGCTATTTTCTTTTCTGAACATAGGCCTTCAGAAACCATTCATCTCTCAGTATTTGGGAGCTTACTGTGTCTTTCAGAGGTTTTTGTATGTATGTAAACATCATTATAAAAGCAGAGTAAAATATAATTTATTTTCCAAAAAGCTTCCCTGGGTGGCAAGGAAGAATATCACATCTGATTTCAGTACCAGTCAAATACTGAAACTTTGATCAAAACTTCAGGGAAATATTCAAAATGGTAATGTGTTTTGAGGGAAATAGTAGGTATTTATGAGGAAAGCAGGATTAGACTACCATTCAAATATCAAACTCCTTTAGGGCACGAAACGCCTGAAGAGTTTGTAATTGTGGCTCCGAACCTCAGGTTACAAAATCACTCAGTTACTAAGTCATATGAAATTTAAAAGAAAAAAAACATATGGTCTATAAACAATAAAATCACTTTACAGTTTGGATAAGGAAATGTATAATTCTTTAAATAAGTTGCTACTTCATTTACATGAGTTTAAAATTAAGCAGAATCTCTTAAGTGAGACAATATATCTATAATAAAATGGGATGATTTTATTTAGCAAGGTATTCTGCTCCCAGATTATCTCCCCATGAAAGCTATGTACAACAATTTTGTCTGTCCAATTTTGTATTCTTCCAGGAGAGGAAGAAGGAGAAGGAAGATTATACTATTTTCATAATTTAGTTTCTTTGCTTTCTTACCTCAGCCAAAATCACTCTCTAGATACAGACTTGTATACATATCTCACTGTTGCTTTCCTTTTTCTTAAGTATCATTATTCTGTTCCCTTTGTCTCTGGTTTAGAGAGAAGCTAGGTAACTTCAGCCTGCAATGTGACATAAGGAGTGTCGGAGAGTGTCACATTTTGTTATTTGACAAAAGATGTGCTAGAATTTCTCCACAAGTGGTTATCTTTTTGTTTGTTTCTGCTTCTCTTCTACCAATTTAACAATACTTGTTGATGATAAGAGTCTCACCAAGTAAAGTTCAAATAGAAATCTCATAGTATAAAGAGATTTCAACACAGAAGTCAAAGAAAAAAAATAAAGCCATTAATTTTCAAAATAGTAAATGAAAAATGCAGTAAGAAGTTTGTACACCTGTATATAAAGTGAAAAAGGCTGTTAAGCCACTATTTTTTCCCAAAATTACTACATTATAATATGTGTCTTGGAGGGTTGTTTTTTGACATTATTTTATAAAGTGAAATAAAGCAATGCAGGTTATATAAATAAGAAAATAAATTACTCTTATTATGAACGCTGAAGCCTTTTTGATTGAGGTAAAAACACCTGATCAGTTTTGTATTGCAATTTCAGTTGATAGGCTTTTAGAGACAACACTGAAATTATTTTCTTGAAATATAGTTTAGAATTTGGTATAAAATAATTGGGCTATTCTAAATAGCATATTATGCTGACATGCTTGACTAGTTTTGTCTAATTTTGAAAAGAAATCAGATTCATATTATGAAAGGTAAAAAGGATAGAAGAAATGTTTAAATATTAGGTGTTTTTCAACTGTTTTCAGACAGTTTAGTTCTATTGCTCTATATTTCCCATAGTGATTCTATTCTGAAATAATTAAATTTGTTTTTCACAATAAAATATTTTAATCAACAGACTTAAATTTGAAAATAGAAACATATTTGATGTTTCTCAAATGTAGATTTCAAATATGTTTTAAATTCAATCTAATTATATTTGGTAACAGTTTAAAGATTGAGTACTATATTTATTAATATACTAACTTATTCACAAATATGTATTGAGCAACTAGTATCTGCCAAACATTGCTCTTGGCAGTGCTGCTATAGCAGTAAACAAACAGACATACCACACGTTGGTATGGATTATAGGATAACAGACAAATAAGTACTTAAGTTGGGTTATGATAAGGTCAAGCAAGATAAATGGAGAGGAAAATGGGTGATAGAGAGTGATGGGGTGATGCTGTTTTCAACCAACCTAGATGATCAGATTAAACCAGATAACTATGTAATAAGATAATATGTGAAGAGAAACTTGATGCACATGAGTAGTGAGCCATATGGATATTGAGAGGACAGTGTTGTAGGTCGGAAGGAAAAGCCAAGTATAAAGGCCCTGCATAATGTGTTGAAGAACACACAAGAGGCCGGTGTGCTTGTGGCACAATGAATGAGGATAAATTTCATAGATGAGATTGAAAAGATGGCTGGGGCCAGAGAGATGGGACTATGTAAGAGTTTTGTCTTTTGTTCTGAGAAATATGAGAATCCTTTGGAAGGTCTGGGTAGATCTGACTCCATAGTACAGTGATCACTCTAACTGCTGGCTAGAGAATACCTGCTAGGGAGCCTAGGAAGGACGAAGCTATTGAAGACCAGAATCGAAGATATTGCAACAATCTAGCTGGAAAACAATGTTTGCATATTCTAGGATGAGAGTAGTGAAAGTGCAAAAAAAGTGGCTGGAAATCTGACAGAACTTATCAGGGAAAGACTAGAGAATTTGCTGATAGGAGGAAGTTCTGAGGGAAAACAAGGAATTTAACTACGACACTATAGTTTATGCTATGGGAAACAGGAACAACAAAATTTCCAGTCACTGAGTTTGGGAAGCTTGGAAGAGAAGCAGGAGAGGGTAAAGTGGGAGTTGGTGGTTAAATTTTGGCCGTTTTAGGTTGGAGATGCAGACATACAAATGGAGAGATGAATACACGTTTGAAAAACTCAAGGAAGCTACCTCTGGTTGATATTTATAGGCATGAATTTCAGTCTTTGAACCTCAAATCATCAGCAGAATATCCTACCTACTATGATGCTGTCTTTATTTAAAATTTTAATATTTCATTTTTCATTTTTCATTAATTTTGATTTTTAAAATAGTATCAAAGTAGTCTTCATCTTGTTAATTGAGTTTTTTGAAGCCCTTCTCCTTAGATTTTGTTCTTAAGGAGGAGTACCTAAACGCATCCCTTCTTATTTACTCTCATTGTTACAGACTTCTACATACCCTAGAGTTATTCTCTCGCAGTCTTTGAAGAGTTTAGCACCTAATCTTCTTTTTACATTAATCCTGTCAGAATTCTTAGAGATTTCTTTATCCTCATGAATGATTTATTCAATATCCTGGCATTGCAATGCCTTGCATCAAGTATCTCAATATTTCTTTACTCCAATGATCTTTTCCTCCCTCCTGCTTCAGCTGTGTTTCTATTATCATAATGTAGAATAATATATATGATATTTCCCTATTTTATACCATAGACTTGGTCATTTTTAATCACTATATTCTTTCTGTAACTTTAAGTCTTACTGTATACAATCTCCCATGTTTTTAAAGCATTCTCTCTATTATCCTAATGGCTATAATTTTTTGATTCAGTCAGGACTTAAAATGCATTTGTTCTATCATCTTTTCACCATTCCACATGGCTCTCATATACCTATTTCCCTCTCTATCCAGCACAAAGCTATCAAACTTGCTGCTACCTCTGCCCAAAGAGATCTTATGTCTTTTTCATTTTCTAAAGTCTTTTTTCTAAAATGAATCTTATTGTGTGTAAAGTATACAACATGATGCTATATGATATATATATATAGATAGATATACATATACACATATAGTAAAATGGTTACTAAAGTGGAATAAATCAACATAGCCATTATTTCACATAGTTGAACATTTTTCACTCCTGCGGCAGGAGCAACTGTAATCTACTCATTTAGCAAAAGTCCTAAATAAAATACACTATTATTAATTACAGTCCTCAGATTGAACATTAGATCTTTCAGCTTGTTCATACTACATATTTGCTCCTTTGTATACTTTCACCTACATTTTCCCATTTACTCCCCTTCACTTCAACCCTGATAATCACTATTTATTCTCTATGTCTATATATTTGAATATTTTTTTCTAGATTTCCCATATAAATGAGATCTTTGCTGACATACCACCCTCTCCAAGAAACCTTCCCTTGCCACCTTCCTCATAGCATTTATAGCATTGCCTATATCACTCCCAACTTTAATTTTTCATAGCACTTATCTTCATCTGACATTCTATATGTTTTAGGTATTTATTAATCTACTCTCTCTCCTATATACACATAAATTCAAGCAGGACAGGACTTTATTCATTTGTAGTGTCAGTGCTCAGAAAAGCAACACCCTGAAATATGTACCTTGGCATTCGAGTAGATTGAACTGAAGGTCAGGGGACAAAACCTCAGAAACAAGGTTTCTCTGATCTTCTCTTGCCCTCCTCTCTCTCACCCTTCTTTATCTCCTGAAGCAGGTCATAGAAACTACAATTCTTCTTCCCCAAAGCAAGTCATAAAATCTGGAAAGTTCACTCTCTCCCTTCTCCCTTGAAAACCCACATTCCAGAGTGGTTCTGTGCCATGCCTGGAAAGGAGGAATGCTATACAGAGAGGCCAAAAAATGTCTGAACAGGCCTTTCTGGGTGTCCCCACTTCAGTCTGTTATCATTAGATCATATCCTTTTGTTCAATCACATTTCTACGTGACTATGTGTTCTTCATTGAGCCTAAGTATACAAATAAACAGTTTTCACTAGGTCTTTGAATCTTTGTTTTTTAAGATTTCCATGTCACATAAAACTGTAATTGAATAAATTTGTTATGCTTTTCTCTTGTTTGGCTGTCTTTTGTTAGAGAAATGTTGGCTGTGACCTTTATGATGGTGAGAAAAGTTATGACATCATTCCATCCCTACAGTTTCTGGTGCCCAGCGTGGAGCAACTGAACACTTGACTCACCCCAGAGCCTGCAGATGAGATCCTGGGACAACCGACAAAAAGCCACCAAAAGGTTAAGACATTTTTACAAAGGTCAGCTCTCCCAGATCCCTGCTTCTAATGTTCAGTTGAGAATCAAATGTAAACATTTCTCTTTATCCTCTGCCTTCCAAATTCAGGTCAGCAGAATAAAATTGTCTGTTTGGATTGTGAAAAAAAGAAAAGCCAAGAAACTTGTTATGTTTTTCTCTTGTTAATCTGTCTTTTTAAATAGGCATGTCAGTTGTAACTCTTTTGATGGTGAAGAAAGGTAATATACCTTTATGCCCCTATAGTAGCAAAAATCTGACACAGAATATGTGCTTAATAAACATTTGTTGGAAATAATGAATAAGCAAGTGGTTGGATTTGCTCCTCCAAGAAGGAGAAGAAAGGAGTAAAGAATATAGGAGAGGAAATTGGAGGAGAGGAGCAGGGTGTTAAGAAAGGAGAGGTACAGAGTCTAGGCAATAAATCTCTTCATTTGCTGTGGGTCGTGTTGATGTGGACCATCAAAGGAGATGAAGAAGAAATAGTTAATAGAGTAAGAGTAGAAGCAATTCTAGCAGAATCCTAAGAAGCAAGGGAAAAAGCATGTTTAAAAGAGGAAGACTGGGTCACATGCTGTTGATGGGTCCTCCTACATAATAAGCATGCAAAGGTTTGGAAGGGAAGAGGTATACAGAGTGATTATGGGTAAGTTTTTGAAGAGTCTTTCTGTGAAGAGGAACAGAGGAAATGAGTCAAAGCCAGAGGTGAATGAAAGGTTCAGGGAGGATTTTCAACTGTATTTAACTTTTACGATAAACTTACACATTGCTTCCATTGCTTAAACATGTGACTAAAAATCTTAACACCTTGAAAAGCTTTCTTAAAAACTCAAAATAATTTCCAATAAATTATCACTCTTATCCTCACAGCAGGGGAGCATGGAAAATTAACACTTTAAAAGGAGAACGTTATGACATAACCATTTTGACCCACTTGTCTAGCTTCTTATAATTTTTCAGTGATGATTTTGGAACTGAAACACTGTATAAATGAATTTTTCATTGCCTTACATAAAATAGTCAGTTGATTCTTTTTATCCTATAAAATTAAGTTCAGATGTTTTAGTATGGTATACATAAATTTTTTTCAATATATGATCCCAAACCAAAGCTTTGATTCAGTTGCTAGATTCTCCCTTATGTCTATATTAAGCTTTTAAAAAATTAAACACCTATATAAATGTCACATTTTCTACTGTCTTTGAATTCCCAGACATAGAATATTTGAGGACAACAAATAACTGCTTGGTATATTAACATATAAATTAAACTATGAATGAGTTTACTTATTGTTCTTTACCAGGTTCTTTGCCAGAATGGCTCTCACCCATTCTTTAGGACTTAAATTAAATATACTTCCTTTGTCAATTTCATACCTTAGAACATTGCAGCAAAAGCTCTGTGTTACCACAAAATGTTTTACCTGCTAGAGTGACAGGAGGGCAAATTGAGAGGAAGCACTGCATGGGCTCAGTGGATATTTAAATTGTATTTAAAAGTTTTAATGAATTCCCATGGTGGGCTTTGGAATCATTCAGACTTTGCAAATCCCAGCTCAGTTACTAAAAACAGTGATCTTGAGCTAATGTGAAATCTGCCCTCATCTGTAAAAAGGGCATTATGGTTCATGATTCATAATGGATTTTTCCAAGGACAAATGACACATGCTAAATCCATATACAGTGCTATGAACACCGAAAGAGACATGATACATTCTGTTCATCTTTATATTTCAGTATCTACTGGAACACAGAACTCAGAATAAGTATTTTTGAAGATTTCTGTTGAATTACATTGGTGTTTGTAATTGCAGAATATACATGTATACAGTAACTCAGTCTCTTCAAGCACACTACAAAGAAGAAAAATTTGCAACAAAATATTATGGAAAACAGGTCAAATGCAAGGATAGCGAAATAATTGCAACTTGTGCTAGCTCTGATAGTAAGGGTACCCTGTGTTTCCATGTTAAGAAGTCACTGAGGCCATTTTGAACTTCTTTGTAGAATGCCATGTTAAGGAATCGGTATCTTCCAGAATAGTAGAGTAGGAGGTGGCAATGAATGCTACCTTTGCCTTTCAAGGATGCAACTTTCAATTGTTTTTTTTTTTTTTTCTTTGAAGAGTAGTGGCTTAATGTTATCGAAAACCTATGCATGAAAAACCAGACCTTAAGCTTCCAAAATGTGTGAATAGTATAGTAAAAAAGAGTAAGAATAAAACTGTAAAGAGAATATGAATTTAAAAAGTATATTAAATACCACTGTGAGAGAGGCAGAGGAAGATGGCAGAATCCAAGGACTCACTGATCATCCACTCCCACAAGGTCACCAATTTAACAACTATCAAAACACCATAAAAGTACCATCATAAGAGCCAAAAATCAGGTGAGCACTCACAGCACCTGGTTTTAACTTAATATGGCTGAATAAGGCACTGAAGAGGTTAAAAAAAAAAAAAAGGACAGTCTTGAGTCACTGATGCCACTCCTCCCCTATTCCCCAATAGAGGCAGCCCAGTACAGAGAGCACTTCTGGACACTGGAGAGAGAGAGAGGCAGCAATTGTGAGGCATTGAAATCAGTGTTGCCTCTGTTATTACATAAGGCAAAACCAGACCAAACTGCTGATGCCTGCCCACAGAGGATGCATTTATTTCTTATTTTATAAAATTATTTTTTTCAATTTCCATCAGTTATTGGGAAACAGGTGGTGTTTGGTGTTTGGTTATATGAGTAAGTTCTTTAGTGGTGATTTGTGAATTTTTTGTGCACCCATCACTTGAGCAGTATACACTGCACCCAATTTGTACTCTTTTATCCCTCACACTCTTCCCACCCTTTCCCCCTTGTCCTCGAAGTCCATTTTGTCATTCTTACGTCTTTGCATCCTCATAGCTTAGCTCCCACTTATGAGTGAGAGCAAACGATGTTTGGCTTTTCATTCCTGAGTTACTTCACTTAGAATTATAGTCTCCAGTCTTATCCAGGTTGCTGTGAATGCCATTAATTCATTATTGTTTTATGGTTGAGTAGTATTCTATCATGTATATACCACAGTTTCTTTATCCACTCATTGATTGATGGGCATTTGTGTTGATTCCACATTTTTGCAACTGTGAATTGTGCTGCTGTAAACATGCGTGTGCAAGTATCTTTTTCTTAAAATGACTTCTTTTCCTCTAGGTAGATACCCAGTAGTGGGATTGCCAGATCAAATGGGGTAGTTCTACTTTTAATTCTTTAAGGAATCTCCACATTTTTTTCCATAGTGACTGTACTAGTTTACATTCCCACTAGCAGTGTAGAAGTGTTTGTTCACCACATCCACACCAACATCTAAATTTTTAAAAATGTTTTGATTGTGGCCATTTTTGCAGTAGTAAGGTGGTACCACATTGTGGTTTTGATTTCCACCCTGATCATTAGTGATGTTGAGCATTTTTTTATATGTTTGTTGGCCATTTGTATATCTTCTTTTGAGAATTGTCTATTCATGTCCTTAGCCCACTTTTTGATGAGTTTTTTTTTTTTCTTGCTACTTTGTTTGAGTTTATTGTCGATTCTGGATATTAGTCTTTTGTCAGATGTATGGATTGTGAAGATTTCCTCCCACTTTGTGGGTTGTCTGTTTACTCTGCTGTCTGTTCCTATTGCCATGCAAAACCTCTTTAGTTTAATTAAGTCTCAACTATTTATCTTGTTTTTGTTGCATTTGCTTTTGGGTTCTTCGTCATGAAATCTTTGCCTAAGCCAATGTCTAGAAGGGTTTTTCCAATGTTATCTTCTAGAATTTGTATAGTTTCAGGTCTTAGATTTAAGTCCTTCATCCACCTTTAGGTGATTTTTTTAATAAGGTGAGAGATGAGGCAAAGTTTCATTCTCCTACATGTAGCTTGCCAATTACCCCAGCATCATTTGTTAAATAGGGATTGTTTACCTAGAAAATCCTAAAGACTCCTCTAGAAAGCTCCTAGAACTGAGAAAATAATTCAGCAAAGTTTCCAGATACAAAATTGATGTACACAAATCAGTAGCCCTTCGGTACGCCAACAGCAACCAAGCTGAGAATGTAGTAGAAGAAATTATAAAGATCAGAGCAAAAATAAATGAAATTGAAATTAAGAAAACAATAGAAAATATCAATGAAACCAAAAATTTGCTTTTTGAAAAGTTAAACAAAATTAAGAAAGCTATAGACAGACTAACAAAAAAATGAGAGAGAGAATCCAAATAAATAAAATCAGAGATGAAAAAGGACACATGGCAACTGATACTGCAGAAATTCAAAGGATCATTAATGACTACTGTGAGCAACTATATGCCAATAAATTGGAAAATCTAGAGCAAATGGACAAATTCTTAGATACATACAACTTACCGAGATTGAACCAGAAGAAATCCAAAACCTGAATAGAACAATAACAAAATTGAAGCCATAATAAAATGTCTTCCAGGAAAGAAAAGTCTGAAACCTGATGGTTTCACTATCATCCCAGTTAAAATGGCTTCTGTCCAAAAGACAGGCAATAACAAATGCTGGCAAGGATGTGGAGAAAAGGGAATTCTCATGTACTGTTGGTGGGAATGTAAGTTAGTGCAACCATTATAAAGGACAGTTTGGAGGTTCCTCAAAAAAACTAAAAATAGAGCTATAATACAACCCAGCAATTCCACTGCCCGTTGTATATTCAACAGACAGGAAATCTGTATGTTGAAGAGAATCTGCACTCCCATGTATGTTACAGCTCTGTTCACAATACCCAATATTTGGAAGCAACCTAAGTGTCCATCAACAGACGAATGGATAAAGGAAATGTGGTACTTAAACACGATGGAGTACTATTCAGCGATAAAATAGAATGAGATTCAGTCATTTGCCAAAACATGAATGGAACATAGGTCATTATGTTAAGTGAAATAAGCCAGGCACAGAAAGACAAACATCATATGTTCTCACTTATTCCTGGGATCTATCCAAAAATCAAAACAATTGAACCCATGGAGATAGCAGAAGTTGGGAAGGGTAGTGAGGGATGGGGGGCGGAGCGGCAGGGGGAAGAGTGGGGGATGGTTAATGGGAACAAAAATAATAGAGTGAATAAGATCTAGTATTTGATAGCACAACAAGGTGACTATAGTCAATAATAATTTAATTGTGCATTGTAAAATAATTTAATTATGCATTGTAAAATAACTAAAAGTTATTGGATTTGTGTAATTGGATTGTTTGAAACACAAAGGATATATGCTTGAGGGGATGGATACCACATTTTTTGTAATGTGATTCTTACTCACTGCATGCCTGTATCAAAACATCTCAAGTACCCCATAAATATATATACCTACTATATACCACTAAAAATGAAAAGATTATTAAAAATTAACTGTATTTAAAAAGACAAAGGAACAAGAAAAAGTTCTACTGTAAAAAAAAATGGGAAAAAATTGCTTGTGACTCTTAGTATCTAATACCATGCAGTATGCAAAAGCGATATTTCACATTTAATTATTCTCAGGTCTGGAGAGATTTGAAATAATTTAGTCTAATTGCCATAAAAGGTAACTATTGCATTTGAGTAGTAAGATTGAAGATTCAGACAATAACACTAGCAATTTAACAAATCTCAAAGAAAACACATAGTCAATTCAACACTGCATCAGTCACAAAAGTTACAAGAGTTTTCCCTGATACTAGTGGGGTTATTTTTTCAATCATTCAATATTTTTAATACAGCAAAAGATAACAATGTCTCCAATGGACAGCTCTTTATTATCAAGCATACATCCAGGTTAAATTCTCCTCCTAAACTCTTCTGGATAAAATAAAACAATGAGAATATTAATACATAATAAATGATAATTTTTGAGGAAAGATTTTCAAATACTTGGGATGTTAATACTGGTATATTCATAAAATTTAAAAAATACATTCAACTCATATGCTCTGGTGCAGTGAGACAGATTCTACTCTCAGACTGACACTATTTGCATAATGTCGAAGTCCTATATCTGAAAAAATGAGAGGACTTAGTGAGTTAAACAAATTGATTTGTAAGATCCCTAATGGTTCTAATCTCTGTTATTGTTTTTTCTTGTCTCAGGGTCTGAAACAGCTCTGTTGCCTAGGTTGGAGTGCAGTGAGCATGGCTCACTTCAGCTTGAACCTCCACAGTTCAAGCAATTCTCCTCCCTCAGCCTCCTGATTAGCTGGGACCAGAGGCGTGCACCACCATGCTCAGCCAGTTTTTAAATTTTGTTTTGTAGAGGTAGGATCTTGCCGTGTTGTCCAGGCTGGTTGTGAACTCCTGGGCTCAAGCAATCCTCCCCACTTGGCCTCCCAAATTTCTAGGATTACAAACATTAGCCACTGCACCCAGCTTCAAATGGTTCTAAAATTGTGTTATTTTAAGAAATTAGCTCTGTCCATTTGATATAACCCCTAAAAAGTATTCTATTGGAATTAAATAAATGATGTACTTCTGAACATTAGTAAGTATATATTTTCTGAATATCTTCCTTATGTATTTTTCTAAAATTTATCTAAACTTCAGTGAATAATTCATTAATTCTGGACAGCAAAGTTGTTCAGAAAATTCCATCAAAATAAAAATGGAGACATTCTTTTTTGATCTTATCTGAAAATAGTATCTCTCTACTTCTATAGGTTAGTCACCCCCATTGACACAGTAATTACCGTCTTTGACTGCTGATTCAGACACAAGGAACCCAAAGTGGCCAGGTGGTAGTCTTAACTTCCAGTTCAGTGGGTTTGTTATTGTGTTTCCTGGTGGAAGCATCCTCCCTCTGGAACTAAAACCTCTAGGCCAGCAGACCAGAAAGTCACAGGAACAAGCAGTAAAAATTTGATAGTGGGTTAGTGAAGTAACCAACTAACTAGAGGTAATAAACAGTGAGTGGTCTTACTCCTATTTCTACCCTTTGATTTCTGGATTCATGAATCCTGGCTATCATTGAAATAACACAATATATAGGACATCGACTCAGAGTATAGATTGCCTTCTAGAGAACCTTGGCTCAGTCCTGAAAGTGACTGCCAACTAGCTGTCACTGTAACCAAGTCTTCAAAAGGCTATTCCACCATTCTATCACTGCTTTGGTTGTGAAGTGAGATTTTTTTTATTAGAAGCAATGTTTTGTGAAATACCTTAATAGTAGATAAGGCATTCTATAAGTTCATGAATGGTAGTTTTGACAGAAGCATTATGTGCAGAGAAGGCAAATCTGTATCTAGAGTAAATGTCTGTTTCAGCAAGGACAAAACACTGCCCCTTCCATGATGGAGGCAGTCCAGTGTAGTCAACCTGCCACCCAATAGCTGGCTGATTATCCTGGGTAGTGATGCCACATCAGGGGCTCAATGCTGGTTTCTGCTGTTGGCAAACTGGACACTGAGCAGTGGCCATAGCCAGATCAAGCTTTGTAAGTGGAAGTCCATGTTGCCGAGCTCATGTATAACTTCCATCACTGCCAACATGTTCACTTCTGTTTATGAACCCATGAGGTGGTGACGGGATGACTGGAGAAATAAATTGACCTGGTATCCACAGAATAGGTCATCCTATTCAATAATTATTAAAATCTTCCTCTCCTGAGGTTACCCTTTGGTGAGCCTTCATATAGAACAAATATCTGCATGCATTTTTGTCCATTCAGAGAGGTCTACCCACATCTCTCATTTTCAAATTTCTTTGGCACCATTTTTCCAATTATGTTTCTTCCAAGTTCCTGACCATCCAGCTAAATCATTAGGTACAGCCCATGAGTAGTATCTTATTACATATCTAGCTATTTCTCTTTCCAAACAAATGGCATGACCAGGTGCAGTGCTCAAAGTTCTGCCCACTGTGAGGGTTTTCCTTTACTAATTCCCTTCAGGGATATTCAAGAGAGAGGCTGCAGAGCTGTAGCTGTCCAATTTGGCGCATTGCCTGCATATTGTGCTCAATCATCTATAACTAGATCACTTTTTGTCAAGTGATCATAGGGAATTTCCCATGAGGCTGCAGGTACAGACTGGGAGAGAGAGGGCAGTGTAGAAGGAGAGGAGACCATGAACATTTGTGCCACTTCTTGATGCAAATTTCTTGTGACTTCAGGATCTGCTGGGCGCAATCACATATATACCAGTTTCACTTGATGGAGTGCTGCTGTGACAGCCATATTTATAAAGCAGTTTGTCAGGTAAACTCTGGTTCATGATGAGTAGCTCAGGTTATATTGTAACGTGGTGGCCCACAGGCAAGTGTTCAGTTTCTAACAGGGCCCAGTAGCAGTCCACAGCTGTTTCTCAAAAGGAAAGTAGTGATCTATGAATAATGACAGGGCCTTGTTTCAAAATCCTGAAGGCTTGTGCTACAGTTCACCTATAGAAGCCTGCCAAAGTCTCTAAACACCATTCTTACCTGTCACTGACACTTTAAGCACTACTAGATCTACTGGATCATATGACCCAAATGGCAGAGCAAGTTGTAGAACAGGCTCAACTTATTTCAGAGCCTTTTATCTTTCTGGGCCTATTTAAAACTAGTAGCTTTTTGGATCATTTGATAAATGAGCCAGAGTAACACACCCAACTGAGGAATATGTTGCCTCAAAAATATAAAGAGGCCCATGAGGCATTGTGTTTCCTTCTTGGTTGTAGGAAGGACCAAATTCAACAACTTATTCTGTACCTTGGAAGGATTATTTGTACATGCCCCACTCCACTGTACTCCTGGAGATTTCACTAAGGTATAATGCTTCTGAATTTTTGTTGAATTTATTTTCCAGCCTCTAACATGCTGGAAAACATCAATAAAGTCTACAATAGTTGCTACTTCTAGCTCACTAGATTCAGTCAGCATAATGTCACCAAGGTAACAGACTAATGTGATATCTTGTGAAAAGAAAAGGTTTCTATGAACTAAAAAAGCATTTTCTAAATCAATAGCTACATACCAGGCACCAGTGGATGTATTAATTTGCTTGAGCAATGAATTCATATCTAGTACAGCAGCAGCAGGAATTGTAGTCACCTCCTGGTTAAGCTGACATAATCCACTGTCGTTCTCCAAGATCCATCTATCTTCTGCACAGGCCAAACAGGTTAGTTGAGTGAGGATGTGGTGGGAATCACCAACTCTGCATCTTTTAAGCCCTTCATCATGGCACTAATCATTACAATTCCTATTGGAATGTGGTATTGCTTTTTGTTAATGATGTTTGAAAATACTGTATAATCATTTAGCTCCTTGGTTCTTGAAAGTGGTTGATTAGGAGTATCAAATACAAATATTTTGGTTATCTCTGTAAACATTACACACCACAGACCATCAGTGGTCTTTACTACTGGAAATGGAATCATTAGCATCTTTAAATATAACTATATTGGAGAATCAATTCCAGAAACCCAAGAACCAATTCAGGAAACTCATTCTTAAAACTCTGCTCTCCTAGAAGCCCACTATCAATACTAAGTCTGTATTAGTCAAAATTCCCTAGAGAAACAAAACCAATCGGATACATAGACAAATACAAAGAAAGATATTTATTATGAGGATTTGGCTCATGTGATTAAAGAGGCTGAAAAATCTCACAGTCTGCCATCTGCTATCTGGAGGCCCAAGGAAGCCAGGAATATAATTCTCATCCAAACCTGAAAGCCAGAGAACCACGGGAGCTAATTGTGAAAGTCCTGATCTATGCTTGAAGGTCTGAGAACCAGGAGTGTCAGTGTCCAAGGGCAGATGAAGATGGATGTCCCAGCTCAAGCAGAGAGCAAATTCCCCCTTCTTTTGTCTGTTCATGTCCTCAACAGATAGGATAATGGCCACCTACATTAGTGAGTGTATTCTTCTTTACTCAATCTATTGATTTGCCCAGAACTCAGTCATATATGCACACAGAAGTAATGTTTTAACAGCTATCTGGACATTCTCTAGCCCAATGAAGTTGTCCAATAATGTTTGGCATCATAGCTACCAAAAATGTACTTATGGAAAAAGGTAAGGTCTTAGAAACTTTAGTTTAATTATAGAGAAATTGATTTAAATATTTTAGAAAAAATAAGATATCTAAATCTAGCATATGATTTGCCAAAAACATGTTTGACTAAAGAGTTTGATATCTCCAATGAGTCCAATCCAAAATGTTCATAGTTTATCTAACAAAATTACTTTCATCTAAATTAAGTATGTAAAAGTAAAAAAAAGTTCTTGATGAGTCTGAGAAATGACTTTAAAATGTATTTTTAATATTTTATTTGGTCATATTATATTATTTTTTATGATAGATACCCATTAAATGACAACAGACATTTAAAATATTTCCTCTATGTCGACTTTGTAATAAAAGTACTATTGAGTTCTTATACTAATCTTTTTAAATAAGACTTTTCATCATAGTAGTCCATAAGAGAAAACATGTTTCTTCAAGTCAATCACAAATTTACCTGCAACCTACAGATAAAACTTTAAAACATTTTGTAATTTCAATAGTTTTATAATTTACACCTAAAATCTTCTCACTTGAAAAAAAACAAATCTTTACTGGTTTTCAGGAGCATCTTCTCATATACTTTGTAATCAAAGATGATAGTATGTACAATAGTGTCATCAGAATTATAAGTTAATATTTATAGTATAAAATTTTCATTGATTTCATTGATTCATTCACATATTTTCCAATTGTTCATATGGCAAAGATCCCAAAAGCAATGGCAACAAAAGCAAAAATGGACAAAAGGGACCTTATTAAACTAAAGAGCTTCTGCACAGCAAAAGAAACTATCAACAGAGTTAAAAGACAACTTACTGAATGGGAGAAAATGTTTGCAACCTATGCATCTGACAAATATTTAATATTCAGAATCTATAAGGAATGTAAACAGACTAATAAGCAAAATACAGACAACCCCATAAAAACATGGGCAAAGGACATGAACAGACATTTTCAAAAGAAGACATACACACAACCAACAAGCATATGAAAATATGCTCAACATCACTGATTATTAGAGAAATGCATATCAACACCATAATGAGATACTATCTCAAACTAGTCAGAGAGGCTATCACTAAAAAGCCAAAAAATAACAGATACTGGCAAAGTTACTGAGAAAAGGGGGTGGTCATACAATGCTGGTGGGAACGTAAATTAGTTCGGCCATTGTGGAAAGCAATGTGACAATTTCTCAAGGAATTTAAAACACAATTACCATTCAACCCAGCAATCCCATTATTGGGTATAAACCCAAAGGAATATAAATCATTTCACCATAAAGACACATGCACATGTATGTTCATCACAGCACTATTCACAATAGCAAAGACATAGAATTAACCTAAATGCTAATCAATGGTAGACTAGATAAAGAAAATGTAATACATATACAACATGGAATACTATGCAGTCATAAAAAAGATTGAGATCATGTCTTTTGCAGTAGTAATATGGTTGGAGCTAGAGACCATTATCCTAAGTGAATTGACACAGGAGCAGATAACCATATATGCATGTTCTTACTCAAAAATGAAAGATAAATATTGAGTACAAATGGACAAAACGAAGACAGCAATAGACAGTATCCCTCAGGGTATACTTGAGAGTGGAGGGTGGGAGGAGGATGCAGATGGGAAAACTACCTATTGGGCACTGTGCTTATTACCTGGGTGATGAAATAATCTGCACACTGAACCCCTGTGACATACAATTTATCTGTATAACAAATATGCACATGTACCCCTGAATCTGAAATAAAAGTTAAAAAGAAACAAAAGAAGTAGAATTCTCTCATACATATCCTAAATTTATGCTTAAGATGTTTGCAAATAATTTAATGTAATTTTTATCTATTTTAATTTTTAATGTTAGTGTTTTATATTTAAACATCTAGTCCACACATAAAATTGCATGCATGTATAATATTTTTAATAATGTAAATGCATAAGGTGTGTAATTTATTTTAAGAAAGAGGTTGTATTATCACTATCATGTGTGCATCAGAGAATGGATTGAGAATAATGCCATTTTCTATATAGATGTTCAATACGTAAAATACAGAAAAAAAATAAAAGTTTTAAAATATAATCAAAAAACAAATCTGTTCTCTACTTTCTGTAAGAATAGCAGTTTGTTAATATGTTCAGTTTCTTCTACAATTATTGGTCCTGTTTTCTATATTTTACAGCAGATATTGCGTTACATATTTTTAAAGGAAATAATTCAATTTAATTAAGATTTCAAATTATGTTTCTGTAAATGCATAGGATTTTCTAATTCATCTTCATATTTATTGTTTTACATACTTTATTTTATTCTTTGTACTGTTGTGTATATTAGTTTTGTACTAGTGTGCACCAAAATGCCACAAAATTAGCAGCATAAAACTACACCCATTTATTAACTTTTATTTATTAGAAGTCTAGTATAGCATAATTGGTTCTCTGCTAAGATTATCACAAGGTTGATATTATGACATTAGTTGGGCTGAAGTCTTTGAAGACTAGGGAAAAATCCACTTTCAAGTTCATTTTGTTGATGGAAATATTTAGTTCCTAAATTCAGCTGCATGACTGAATTTATTTTTTTCTATCTGGCTGCTAGCCAGGAGCAACTCTCATGTCCTACAAGCTGCCTACCACCTTGTCACATAGCCTTCTCCATCTTCAAACCATTGAATCCTTCTCATGCTTTGAATCTCAGACTTCCTCTTCTGTGACCAGTCAGCAGAAGCTGTTTTTAAAGGGCTCATGTGATTAGGTCAGATCCACCTGAATAAACTCCCTATGTCAAAGTCAATGGTGCCAAATGACATAAACTAATTACAGAAATTAAATCTATCCTATACACTGTGCCCTGTATTATGCAGGGCATGTACAACAGACATGAGATTTCTTGGGAGCCATTTTAGAACTTCCTCTATCATATTACCAAAATTGCTTCTCAGATACGTTTTTATATAGTGAAGATAAATGGAGTCCCAATTCATTCATATAACTAATGTGGATACTTGAGATTTGTTCAATCATTAAGCCACACCTACTCCTACATCTGAGCAAATTTCTATAAGTAATTGAAATAAAAGTATTTCTTACCAAATATATTTAAAGAATAATCTTCACTTTTTATTCCCACTGACAGAAGGTTAGCTCAAGATTCTACCAGCTCTGAGCAGACTGCACTTGCCTCTCCCTGTTTATACCACCAGCTTCTTCGTATTTCAAATCTTTTTTCAGACTGCCATTGAGGCTAGTTTCTAGAATCTGAATTGAATCATTTCATCTCCATTATTAAAAATATATTCTATTTCCCTTCTTTCCCTATGATAAATTTCAAACTCCTTGATTCATTGATATAAATGTGAAAAGGCAGCAGCCAGTGCAAAATAACTGTCTAGATTATAACAGGCATTTGATACATATTTGTTTGCTGAATTACTGAAAATGTTAATTTATGAAATTATCTCATTTTATTTCCTCAGCTGAAACTTCCCTTATTTTACCTCTGTTTGTGTTAAAAAGACGTCTCACCTTTCACAGAATGCACAGCCTTTTAACACATTTTTTTAATCTTGAAACATACTCTTAGATATTCCTGTAAAGCCTTTTCTCACTTTCTCTGTCTCATTTCTTAAGATCCGTCCCAAATGTTGCCTCCAGTGTGGACTCTTTTATGCTACCCCCAAATATTTCAGAATTCTTCTCTTTCTCTCATGTTAATGACCTTACGAAGTTATAAATTGTATAATCATGTTAGAAAAGAAGTCCTGTAATGTGACAGTGTGCTTGGTACTTTATAAGGCTATAATGCATTTTTAAAAAGATATTGGCCTGAGGCCAGGCGCAGTGGTTCACACCTGCAATCCAAGCACTTTGGGAGGCGCAGGTGGGTGGATTGCCTGAGGTCAGGAGTTGGAGACCAGCCTGGCTAACATGGTGAAACCCTGTCTCTACTAAAAATACAAAAATTATCTGGGCCTGGTGGCGGGTGCCTGTAATCCCAGCTACTCTGGAGGCTGAGGCAGGAGAATCCCTGGAACCCGGGAGGCGGAGCTTGCAGCGAGCTGAGATCGCGCCACTAAGACTCCAGCCTGGGTGACAGAGCAAGACTCCGTCTCAAAAAAAAAAAAAAAAGAAAAAAAAGAAAAAGAAAAAGAAAAAAAAGAAGGTGGACTGAAAATATTGCTTTTCCTATAGCAAATTAAGAAAAATAACAGGTTACAAATACATTTAATCTTGACTCATAAACGAAGAGTTAAGTTTTGGGACTCACTGAATGCTAAAAAGGAGGTGATATCTACTTAAAGGAAGAAATTGCAGCCTGGGATACGCATGGAATAATACTACTGCAGACGGGTAAGATCAGCACTAAGAAAGATCCACACCTCTATGCAGTGGAGACCAGAGTGGGAGAGGACTAGATAGAATAAGTGAATTCTGCAGCAGCTGATGTGTTATAACTTCACCCTGGGCCCCTAGTAGTAATAATGGAATCAACTTTCGAGCAAGAATTGGGAAGTTGAGATATACTAGCAACTGGTGACAACTTTGAGAAGATAAAGGGGCACAAATGTCAGAAAACAAGTTACCACTGAGACGCTATGTCAAACACCAACAAAGAGAATTCACTTCCTACGAGAGAGACAAATGTATCAATATGAACTATTATTCATAATCCTGGATTTTATGTGAATGAAATAATACTATGGAGTCTAACCATCTTTCAATTTTTTTCTTTCCATATCAAAAATACTAAAATTATAGAAAATATTATTTTAAATGAACACAAAATGATAAACACAACGACTTATAAAAGACAAAAATGTTAGAGATATATTGATATATCAGACACATTCTAGTGGATTAAAAAGTGGCTTCTCAGAAGATCCATATTCTAATACCTGAGCCCTGTGGACGTTACCTTATGTGGTAAATAATGGTCTTCACAGATGTGATTAAGGATGTTGAGATGAGGAGATTATTTTGGACTCTAAATGCAATCACACATGTCTTTATATAGAGGACATTAGGAGAGTTAACACACACAGAGGAGAAGGTGATACGAAGATGCAGTCCAGAAAGACTTGAATATGCTCTTCTTGGTAATTTGAGTGATGTGGCCAGAGTCAAGGAATGCTGGAACTACCATCATTTGGAAGAAGAAAGGTTGGATTCTCCCCTAGAGCCTCTGAAGAGAATGTGGCCCTGTTGAAATCTTGGTTTTGGCCCAGTAATACCGATTTTGGATGTCTGGCTTCTAGAATTGTGAATGAATACATTTCTATTGTTTAAGACCTTGAATCTGTGATCATTCATTACAGCAGCCACAGGAAATCAATACACATGGAATGAAGAAAGCAACAGATAAATGAGGTAAACAAGGAGAAAAATCATTTTATACATTTTGACATAGATATAAGAGATTGGTAGTGATTCTAGAGAAATTCTGGTTTTATAACAATCTTAGATTCTCACAGCCAAGACTTTCCAATTATTATTGTCTTACCATGTTTTCTGTGGCTTATAACACAATACCTGAAACTGGGTAATTCATAAAGAAAACAAATTTTTTCCTACAGTTATGGAGGCTGAGGAGTCTAAGGCTGAGGGACTGCATCCTGGTGAGGGTCTTCTTGCTAGTGGAGACCTTCTGCAAATTCTCAAGGCAGCACAGGGCATCACATGATGGGGGGCTAAAGCCACTAATGCTACTCCCACAATAACTCATTAATAAATAAATCCATGAATGGATTAATCCAATTGTCCCAATCACCTCTTAACTGCCCTACCTCTCAATGTTGCCACATTGGGGACTAAATTTCAACATGAGTTTGGGAGAGGACAAATATTTAAACCATAGAAATAATTATTTTTGATTCAGTAAATTCTTAAGTAGTCAGAATAATTAATTCAGAGAGAGGAAGAAATGGACCGGCGAAAGTAGAGACTTTTGAAGGGTAAAAACAGGTAATTTAAAATCACAATGGCAAACAAAACCATAGGAAGTAAATTATGAAATTGCAATGTAAAATTGCTTCTAGTATTTAGGGACATACAAGCATTCTAATGGCATCATAGAAATATATTAATATCAGTAAAATCTTTTCATATTCAAGAAGTACTTGAAGAAATATGGCCAAAAGATTACAATCCCCACATAGTAGCTCAGGAACCATTTAAAAACAAATTATGTGGCCGGGCCTGGTGGCTCACACCTGTAATCCCAGCACTTTGAGAAGCCAAGGTGGGTGGATCACGAGGTCAGGAGATCCAGATCCTCCTGGCTAACACGGTGAAACCCCGTCTCTGCTAAAAATACAAAAAGAAATTAGCCCTCTGTGGTGGCGGGCGCCTGTAGTCCCAACTACTTGAGAGGCTGAGGCAGGAGAATGGCGTGAACCCAGGAGGCGGAGCTTGCAGTGAGCAGAGATCGCACCACTGCACTCCAGTCTGGGTGACAGAGAGAGATTCCGTCTCAAAAAACAAACAAACAAACAAACAAAAAACATAAAAAACGAATCTTGCAATTTGCCTGCTTAAAATCTTCAAACGACACTTCACATAAACCAAACCTTCTTCCCATGACTGGCACAGCCCTATATAGTCCAGATCTTTAATCTCATCTCCATTACTCACTTGTCCCCTTTGCTCCCAGCGCTGTCAACTTCCACTTGTTCTTGTGCACACTTAAGTCTTTTTCCTCCTAATGCCTTTCTATATCTTGTTCCCCGCCTGGCAAGCATTCCTCCAGATAAACTCCTAATGTTTACTCTAGCATTTGAGTTAGGGAAGTGAGGTGTTTCCTAATCATCCTGTCAGGATCTCACATATATCCTCTTTTATTTTCTTCGTATCACCGTCTCAAATTATTTTATTTTATTTTTTTAACTAATTCGTTTGTTTCAACAAAAACTTCAAGCAAGAATTTAGGCATATTCAAAACTCCATGACACTTAAAATTGTGCTTCACATGTGGCAGGCACTCAAATATTAATTGAATGAATAAATATCTCTAGAGATGATTGTAAACAATCCCCTTGGTCTTCTTGATCTTGCATTGGAGTCAGTCATTTTCTCTCAATACAAAACTCTGAACTTTTTCTTTAAATATACTATAAGATACCATCATTGTTGGTTTTCTGACACCAAAGTTCCAGGCAATCTAGATCAAATTACTGTCAGTTGAGGATTTAAAGGCATGCATTCTTAATATCAATTTATTCATATAAACTTCTCTTTACTGAGAGTGCATCCTGTGGCTCTGCAAAGTAAGTTATTTTAAAAATTAACTTCAAAATTGAAAGATTTGAGGGAAAAACTTTTGAACTTAGATTCTTAGATATTTGCTGCAAAGCTTAAGACTTTGATCTCCAAGTCCTTTCCTGCAGAATAAACTTTCTGTATTTAAATATCATCTTTCAACCTAGTCACATATTCACTTGTTTATTTAGAGGACCAACTATATGCTAAGCCCCATTCACAGATCTTTGGCTATAGACGCAAATAAAACAAAAACTCTGCCCTTAGAGAGATTACATTCTAGTGAATGAAGACAACCAATCATCAAATAAATAAGTATGTATTACATAAAATGGATATGAGTGTAATGGAATAAAAAAAATCTAAGTGACAAACAATAAAATAAATTCAGGGGTCATAATAATGCTATTTAATATCAGGTGTTCAGAGAAATACTTCTTTTCATGGTGGGCAGACTCCTGGAGGAAGTAAGTATATAATTGATTCACATATGTGAAGAAATAACATTCTAGGTGGAGGGAACAGCCAGTGTAATCTCTGAGTGCAGCACACAGGATCTGGCATGTGCAAGAAGTAGCAAGAAGGTCAGTGTGAGTAGAGCAATGTAAGTGAAAAAGAGAGTGGTAGCAGATGAAATCAGAAAGGTAAAAAGTAGAACAGACAGGCCATGAAGAGGTTCATAGCCTATTTTAAAGGCATAAGCTTTAAGTCTGAGTAAATAGCTAGCTCAGTCACAGGGAGGATTTGAATAGAGGAGTAACATGATCTGACATATTTCAAATGAGTCATCCCTGGCTGTCATGTTGAGAATATAATTATTGTTTCAGTTCAGAAAAATTATAAAGATTAAAGATTTCCTAACTATTCAGCCAAAAACTAGTTTCTAATATATAGATAAATATTTGATTGACAAAAAGAATTGTCTGTTGATGAAAATTCTTACAATATGATACCTAATTTTCTCTTGATAAAAATATATACAATTTGGTACACAGTTATTAAGCTGAAACGCTTGAACTGTCCAATATTCAACAATTTTTTATTTGCAGAAAGAAGCAATTTCATATGTTCCAATTAGTAGTTATTAAATTATCTAAAGGAAAGATAATTTTATGCATATAGATTTTGCTGATCTTAATAATTTTTTTTTTCACAAATGCCCTGCCCTTTACATCTTTGCCTGCGTGTCTCTGTTGACAGTTGACTCTGTTAATATTTTTTCTCTATGGCTGGGCATGGTTGCTCACGCCTGTAATCCCAGCACTTTGGGAGGCCAAAGTAGGTGGATCTCGAGGTCCAGAGTTCAAGACCAGCCTGGCCAAGATGATGAAACCCCGTCTCTACTAAACATAAAAAAATTAGCTGGGTGTGGTGGTGGGCACCTGTAATACCAACTACTCAGGAGAATTGCTTGAACCCAGGTGGCAGAGGTTGCAGTGAGCCAAGATCACGCCACTGCACTCCAGTCTGGGTGATAGCGTGAGACTCCGTCTCAGAAAAAAAAAAAAAAAAAAAAAGAAATTATTTCTACTTTGCCTCCTCTTTGGATCTGTAACACTGAAGTTTCTAAATGTTGGTGAGAAATATAAGCGTTTAAGTATAGAATGCAATTTATAATAGAGTTTAGAACTTCATACAAAAATAGTATTTTCCCCACCAATTAGAGGAAATGACTAAAACCTCTATTTTTAGGGTCTGCTTAGTTTGCCCTAACTTTTAGATTTCGGAACTTATTAACATATTCAAAATGCAATAAATGCACCTTTCTCTCATGTTAGTCAGAAATAAATGACTACTGTTTTAATTAAATTTTAATTATGGAATAAAAATTGCTGAAGTAACTCACAGGGTATTAAAATTGTGATCATGCAGTTGAACCCTTTTGAAAGAAAATAGCATATGGGGAACTTTTTCATAAAAACTCAAAGTTGTATTTATATGTTTTTTTCTCTTTAAACAATTTTTATTTTACCAAGATTAAAATCTATTGTAGAATAAATTATGACCAACGGTGACACATTAGCACAAAATCAGTAGCATGAACAGAATCAGAGAATAGAGTTGCAGCCTAGCTTTGAGTTAATGAAAAAAAAAATTCTTCTAGAATTATATATTCTCTCAAGAGAGCTTGGTTAAAGTACAGTTCATGTTCTTAAATGATCAACCATATTTGAAATAATTTCTAAAGAAGAATTTTACTTTCATTGAGTTGAGTTTGCATAGCATGAAGCAAGATTGCTATACACAAAGGACAAAGGGATTCTGTAACATTAACCATGGGTTAGCAATATGTAATCTGAAATATAATATCCTCTGTCATACATGTCAACAAAATGACTATTAGTGGCCAAATGTCACAGGGATTTTTTATTGCCTCTAATCTAAGCTTTATTTTGTTGTTGTTGTTGTTTAATAAAATTAATTAAGTTCCCTGACAAGTAGTTTCATGAGACATGCACACAAACTAATTAAGCTTGTTTTCTTAGGGATTTATGACTTATGGTTGATTGACTTTGTAACTGAATTACATACTAATCTTCTAGGGTTGTAACTCCTGACATTTTTGGCTTTACAATATTCCTTTTATCACATAATATCTTTAGGAATGTATTCACAGAAATTATTGTTACTGCTAAAGCACAGATTTTAAAATAGCCTTAATGTTGCAACTATATATATGCTCAACATTATAACAGTAGAAATGCTTCCTGTGTGAGAGAAGTCCTGTTAGGGCAATACTACCATACATATGGGCCACAACCATCATTAGTCACCCAGAGCTATTCGAAGGCAGGTACTATGGCTACATACAATTAATAAATGCATTGCAGTACATGTGTATATTGCAATATAAAACTTTCTGGACCTGATATAATGGTATAAAAGTAGCTTGATAATCAAGAGAGGCAAGCTACCTAATGTTTCCAATTATTTAAAAGAAGGGCTGGTGTGATGGCTCACACCTGTAATCCCAGCACTTTGGGAGGCTGAGGCAGGAAGATTGCTTGAGGCTAGGAGTCCAAGACCAGCTTGGGCAACATAGGAAGACCCCATCTCTAAAAATAATAATAATAATAATAAAATTAAAATTAGCTGGGCATGATGGTGCACGCCTACAGTCCCTCTATTTGGGAAGCTAAGGCAGGAGAATCACTTGAGCCCACGAGGTTGAGGCTACAGTGAGCTATGATCATGCCACTGCATGCTAGCCTGGGTGGGGCTCCAGAGGCTGAGGCAAGAGAATCGCTTGAACCCAGGAGGTGGAGGTTGCACTGAGCTGAGATCGTGCCATTGCAGTCTGGGCAACAAGAGCAAGACTCTGTCTCAAAGAAAAAAAAAAAAAAGAAAGAAAGAAAAGTTGTACACAATATCATTTTAAACTTCTACATGCAGAAGCTATAGAAAGCTATTATCCTATACCAACAATTTTGTAATAAAACTGCCATGATTTTAAAAGCATTTGATCAAGTTTTTCCTTTCCATTTACATTGTAAAAGTGAACCAAACTTCAGATCATCTGAAAGATTACATTTTAAATTACATTCTGCATACGATTTCCCTCCAGTAGTCTTCCGTTTATTAAAATCTAATTTTGTGCTCGCCTGTGGAATATCAACATTTTCTCATTTGGACCACCAATTATAAACTCCATAGAGATTAGACAGGTTATAGCTATGTAGTTCTCACAGGTATAGTATTTACTTGGTTTAGTTGATTAATTAAGCTCTTAATTCAAAGCTAGCTCCATGTTTTCTGGACCTGCTCCTTTATTTTTAGCACTACAGGGTCCTTATGCTCTTGTTTCCACGTTTTACCATCATTCCTATTCCCAGTTCTCATCTAAGATATTACCATCAGTTCATCCTCAGTGAAGAAAAAATAAAACCTGTTCCATCTAGCTCGACATATTAGGTCCAAGAAAAAGTTCTCGGCTCCCAGTTACAAAAACCCTGACCTGGTAATCAATCTTCTGTATTAAGCTTAAAGATCTATAGCTCAGTTTATGCTTTTTAGTCCTAGACTTTGTGGGACAAATTAAATATGTGTCTCTCCAATATTTTTAAGGTACTTTCAGTTAAGCAAGAGACAACTCTAAAAATAAATTGTAAAATAAAAATTTGATTTCACTTTTGTATACTGCAAGCTAAAATTTTGATACACATTTTTGTACCACTAATAAACAGAAAAGGAAAGCTAGGGAGGAAGGATCACTCTAGGCCAGGAGTTCAAGACCAGCCTGGGCTATATAGCAAGGCTCTGTCTTCAATTATTATTATTACTTTTTCAGTTCACTAAGCCCAGTGGCTGCTGCCTGTAGTCCTAGCTCTTTGGGGGGCTAAGGCAGAAGGATTACCTGAGTGCAGAATTTCAAGACTGTGGCGAGCTACTAATGTGCCACTGCATTCAGCCTGGGTGACAAAGCAAGATCCTATCTCTAGAAACAAAAATAAAGAAACAGAAAACAGGATTATGTAAGCTTACTTCTAGTGAAGGGTTAAAAGATTAAATGCTCCTGCTCTTTCAGCTTCTAGATCAATAAAGAAGAAAGTGTTCAACAGGAAGCCTAGCTGAGCCACCACCCCGTCATGTAGTGTGGAGTAATACATGCAATGAGAGGTCACCTGATCGTGCCCTCCCCCTGCTATACACACATGGCCAGTCAGAACTGCCAGCTGTGCCACTAACCATTTGCTTTCAATAAAAATTGTGGTCAGATATATATAACATAAACTTTACCATTTTAACTGTTTTCAAATTTGCCTCAATAGGCTTTTATTTCCATGATACAGGTTGTGGGGACTTACAGTTTTTGATTCATAAGAAGCATCTCTCTGAACTGAATTAAATCCCTGCTTCCCTTTCTGTCTAATGCTAAGAAGCTGTATGCAGAATCACAAAGCAATGAATATTCACTGTACACTCACATAAGTCATAACACTAACCAACATAAAAATCTGCTAATGATTAGAGGAGGATACAAGCCAACAGTAGGCCTGTGTGCCTACAGACGCAGCATCAAAGCACTGGGCTCTCAAAAGGATCTAAGCCACCAGATCTAGCTTCAAAAAAGAATTATTCTTTCTGCCCTAAGACGTCTTTGGTTTCAGAGTAACAGAAGAGATCTAATGATGTGTGTAGTACAACTTAAAGAAAAGAAAATGCTCTGATTTGAGCTTCTTGGTGTCTATACTTCATTATTTACTCAGGTTGAAACATGACTAACTTTTGTTCTTCAACCAGCTGTATCCCATAAGGTCATAATTCCAGTTTTATTTATAATGAGTAACCTAACTATGCCAAATATATCCTGCTTAAAATATTGTCAGATTTCAAGTTCCCTGAGTATCTCCATGCTAAGAATTGACATTACAGTGTTTACAAGGAGGTCTAGTCAAAGTCAAGAGTACCTCTTACATCCCTGAGGAGTGGAGAGCAAGTTACAGAGCTGCTGCCAACACTTCCCTTCCCATAGTATCACACGGAAGTCACATCTCCATTCTCCGGCATCAGAGTCTCTGCATTCAAATCAAGCTCTACCACTTATTGCTGTGCAACTTTGGACAAGTTGCATAATTTCTGAAATCCTTAGTGTTTTATATGTGAAGGGAGTTTAATATTTAGTTTATAAAGTTATTCATGATTTAAATAAACCAATCTTGCAACACCAGTTATCCTCTAAATTTCACCAAGTACCTACACATACAGTAATCTTCTAGATGCAACCGTGTCTTCATCTGTTTTCTATTTCTATAGCAAAATAGCTGATACTGGGTAATTAATAAAGGGAATAGGTTTATTTAGCACACTATGCTGGAGACTTGCAGGTCCACAATTGGGTAGCCACATCTGGTTGGCTCCTGGTGGGGGCCTCATGCTGTACTGTAATACAGCTGAGAAGCAGAAGAAGCAGCAACTGAGTTCAAAGAGAGTAAACACTAGAGGCAGCCTCGCTTTATAACGAGCAATCTTCCAGTAGCTAATCTGGTCCCATGAGGGTGAGAATTCACTCCCAGGAGAAAGGCATTAACTTCTCCTAATGACCTCACCTAGAAAAGGCACCACCTCCCAACGTTGCCGTGTAGGTGATCACATCTCAACATGAGTTTGGGTGGGGACTGACCATATTTAAACCACAGGACTCGGCCTCTGGCTTCCCAAAACTAATTTCCTTCTCACAATAAGAAACACAATCATTCCATCCCTGTAATCTCAAACGTCTGAACTCATTCTGTCATCAACTAAAAAAATCCAAAGTCCAGTTTTGAGCCTGTGAAATCAAAACAAGTTATTTATTTCCGAAGGGAGCCAGTCATAATCCCAAACAGTTCCACAGTCATAATCCTAAATATTGAAATCTTAAAAGATGAAAATCCCTAAAATCTAACATCTTAAAATCACAATCCTGAAGATCAAAATCCTGAAAATATGATTATGGAAAAAATAATTTTTAACATTATTGGAAAGATATTTATTTGCCTTTTAAAAAGGGAATTTATTTGAGAAACATATAAAAACATGACAATAATTTATAGGCAACTTTATGCAATAAAACAGGCAATAATATCAAACATTTATGCAAGCATAAATACTCAGGTATACTAACAGTCACACGGGTATAACAGTTACAAGCAGATAACCTGTGTTCATAAAGAAATAGGTCAAAAAGCTAAATGTATAAATACATATTATGATGATTGGTAATTTTGTGCACTCAGTTTTATAACCACAGCATCTGAAATACTGTGACAAAGAACATAAGTCTTTTAACAAGATCAATCAAAAGTTGGAATGCGTCACCACTCCATCACTACCACACTAGTTGCCCGAAGTACCAAGATCTTGAGAAATGTTATCTTTCACAAATGCAAATGTAGAAAAAGGTCATCTCTTCTTTTATTGAAAGTGTTTAAGCATTTCTATATATATGCACAATGCTTACACACAAATTCAATTTGCAATAATGCACTTTCATGGAGTCACATTTGCAGAAAAATGCACAAAATTTGCAATAGAACTCCCTACAGGTCTTTACAGAATTATATCTCCAGTATTGAAAATAATGCAAAGATGAAATACATAGCATAATTAATTGTTAAAAAAAAAAAAAAAAGAAAAAGAAAATGCTGAGAATTTAAAACTTAAAAAAAAAAAAAAAAAAACCTAACATTAAAATGTGGTATATATACACCATGAAATACATTGCAGCCATTAAAAAGAATGAGATCCTGTCTATTGCAGGAACATGGATGGAGCTAAAAGCCATTATCCTTAGCAAACTAACGCAGGAACAGAAAACCAAACATTCTATGTTCTCACTTGTGAGTGAGAGCTAAGTTTTGAAAACATATGGACACAAAGAGGGGAACAATAGACACTGGGGCCTACCTGAGGGTGAATAGTGGGAGGAACGGGAGGAGCAGAAAAACTACTTATACTAGGCTTAGTACCTGGGTAACAAAATTATCTGTACAACAAACCCCCATGACACAAGTTGACCTATATAACAAACCTGCACATGTACCCTTGAACCTAAATGTTTTTTAAAAATAAAAACTAAAAAAACAAAAGAAGAAAAACATTGCCATATGAAAAAAATGTGTTACAGTTATAGATTATGTGGGCTTACATGGAGACAGTCCATAAAAGCTGGCCAACTTTCATGATCATTAACCATATTTTGAAGACTTGAATCAAAATAAATATATCCTTATTTTTTCTTTTAGGATATGGCCCTCCTTAGAGAATAGTTTCATATTCATTTTCTATGTGGTGCTGCTCTTTCTAAAACTCCTCTGTGGGTCAATATACACTGACATGAACAATCCTATTAAATTTTCCAATCTTGTGTGCCATGCTTCTGTGTTGTTTTTGGTACACTAAAATTCATTCCACATGCACTCATATACAGATCGCAAATTTGACAAAAACAATTCTGATAATGAAACAGCAACACCATTGCATGAGTGTCTTCTTGTCCTACCATGCATGTAATTATTTTGGAACCAGTCAGTAACTTTACTGGCTTCTTTAGGCAAATGTAGTTTTAATTCATTAAAATCTCCTGGAATGTCATCAGCTAGAAGGAATGCCAATGCAGTCAAATGATGCATTTAAAACAAAATTTTCATCATTGTTGTATTGCTTAGCCAATTTACACATCTGAATTTTCCACCAAATGCATTGGGCTTAATGAAAAAAACAAACTTTACCGATAATATCTTGAAATTCACTTTTAGAAGCCTTGATCTCAATTACCAATCTGTTATTATGCTTTGAGGATGCAATTAAAATCTATTTTCTTTTGCATAAAGACAGTAACAAGAGAATAGTTCTGCCTAACATGATGCAACTATCCTGTGATTGTAATTTTAGAGATTTTATTTATTAGGAATTTTAGATTTTAGGGATTTTAGAATTTAGCCATTTTGATCTTCCATGATTTCTACATTTGGAATTATGGTGTTCTGGATTGTGTTATTGGGGATTATGATCCAAACCCATTTTCAAGATACAATGCTGTGACAGGCATAGGGTTAACATTCCCTTTCCAAAAGAAAGAGACAGGCAAAAAGAAATGAATAACCAGCCCAAAGCAGCTGCAAAACCTAACAGGACAGGCATTAAATCTTAAGACTCTAGAAAAATATTTCACTGCATATGTTGCCTCCAGGATACATTGGGATAGGGGTTGGGACACCAGTGCCTTGGGAAGTCCCACCCCCGTGGTATTGCTGAGCTTAGCTCACATGGCTGCTTTCAAAGGTTGAGGTTGCACACGAGAACTTGCAACTTTCCCAGGCAGGTATTGCATACTGTCAGTGTCTCTACAGGTATAGGACTCACAGGAAAAAAGATCCATTAGGAATTCTAGTGGAGGCTATCTGTGGCAGTTCCACTCCTGTGGCAGGTTTCTGCCTGGGCTCCCAGGAAGTTTGATACATCCTTTGAAATCTAGGTGAAGGCCATCATGCCTCCACTGCTCTTGCATTCTTCATGCCTGCAGAATTAGCATCATATAGGCATAGACGTTACTAAAGCTTACTGCTTATACCCTCTGGAGAAGTGGCATGAGCTGCATCTGGGCCCATTCAAACCATGGCATGGTACTGCCAAAGTTAACAACTATACCTTTTGGAGCACTGAGTTGAGCCCCAACTGGGCCATTTGGGCCACAGCTGGAGTTGCTGAGGAACACTGCACTGAGATGCAGGAAGCAAAGTCCCAAGGTGGCCCTGGGCAGTGAGCCTGTGGAGGGCACCTTGGGCTTGTCACATGAGACTAGTCTGCCCTCCTAGGCTTCTGGGCCTGTGATAGAAGGGGCAGTTTTGGAGATCTCTGAAATGCATTAGGAGTTTTTCTCCCATTGTCCTGCTGATTAGCACCTGGCTACCTTCTGTTTATGCTCATATGTTTAGTAACTAGTTGCTTGGCCATACCCTCTGTTTGTTCTCCTTAACACATTTTTCATTCTTTACATGGCCAGGCTGTGAATTTTCCAAAGTTTTATGCTCTGCTTTCCTTTTAATTATAAATTCTATCTTTAAATCATCCCTTTGCTCCCATAATTCACTGTAAGCAGCCAAAAATAACCACACATCATCTTGAGCAATTTCCTGCTTAGCTGTTTCTTCCACTAGAAATTCTAGTTTATCACCCTTAAATTCCACCTTTCATAAAGCCCTAGGGCATGAACAAAACATGCCCATTTTTTTCTTGCTACTTTATAACATGGATGGCCATTATTTTAGTTTCTAATAGAATATTCCTTATTTTCACCTAAGACCTCATCAGAATGATGTTTACTATCCGAATTTTTTATCAACATTCTGGTCACGACCACTTAAGTAACTTCTGAGAACTTTCAGACTTTTCCTAGTTTTCTTGTCTTCTGACCCCTCACCAGAACCACCGTAAATGCTTCCTTCACTGCAATATAGGCTTTTTAACCTGGTCTTCCAGACTCTACCAGGCACTACCCATTACCTAATTTCAAAGCTGCTTCTACATTGATATAACACCAACTCCACCCCGATACCAATTTTCTGTCTTAGTGCATTTTCTGTTGCTATAACAAAATATCCAATACTAGCAGTGTGAAAAGAAAACATGTTTACGTAGCTCACAATTCTGGAGGTTGGGAAGTCCAAGATCAGGTCGCCACAGATGGCTGGCTTGTGGTAAGGCCTCATACTGTGTTATAACAAGATGGAAAAGTGTAAAGGGAAGTTGGTGTGTGCCAATAGAGAAAGTCTGAAAGGTAGCCTTGCTTTATAAAAGCCTGTTCTCCCAATAACTAATCCAATTCCCCAAGAGAGCTCACTTCTACTAGAAAGATATCAATCCCTCCTAACGACTTAATCACTTCTCAAAGGCACTGCCTCCCAACACTGTCACATTAAGGACCAAGCCTCAGCATGAGTTTTGGTAGAGGCAAACCATCTTCGAACCATATCAAACAGATTAGAATTTTCTTGCCATATTGTTGAATAAATGAGAGAATGAATGAAAGAATCAATATAGTTTAAGGACCATACTTCATTCCTTTTTCTGGGTTGCTCAGCAAGAATATCAATCTTGAAGTTGAAAATATATTTCATGTTCATACTACATAAATATATATCAAAAATTTACATGATGGTATATAATTTCCCACCTTAGTTTTTTAATCAGTTGTATTTTTGAAATTTATCTTTCTTGATACATTTATATGTATCATATATGTCAATATGTGTATAGATATATATTTCATCAAATAAAGAAAATATATTTTGTGCATTCTATTGTGGATTAATATGACATTATACCTAAATCTTTCCATTATAAGGAATACTATTATGAACATTCTTATGTATCCTTGTGCACATGTGCAAATACTTCAAGGTGTATACCAAAAGAGTGGAATTATAGGCTACTAAGAGATACTTGTTCTCAGTTTTACTGTGTATTGCCAAAGAAGCCTAAATTGTTATAAAACTCACTTCCATAAGCAATGTGTATAAGTTGCCTCATATTGCCAAATAATTGTCACCACTTAGTGTCATAAGACTTTTTTTTTTTAACAATCTGATAGGGGAAAAAATTTTTTTACTTTCTATTATTTTGTCTCTTCTTATTAGTAAAATCAAGTGCCTCTGTCATTCTTGCTGACCATCTTTTTCTACATATTATGAGTTCATATCATTTGCCAAACTTTTTATTGGATCTTATAATTATTCCTTATCAATATGTATGTGCATTACTAAATTCTGAATACCATCCTTTTTATTATTATATATTCTCTAAATTTTTTTTAGAACTCTCTATTTTTAACTTTGTTTAATTTGCCTTTATAGACTTTTTAGATTCAGGGTAATGAAACTAATAAGCTGTAAATTATAATTTATATTTTTGATGCCATCTTAGAGAAAATTGTAATTACTCTTAGGTCATAAAGATATGATTCTATAAAGATACAGGTGTAATAGGTTTTCACTACTATTTTAATTTTTAGCAGTCTGAAAAGTATAAGTAATATTTTTGTTGCTTTAATTTGCATTTATCCAACTAATGCTTGAGCTGGTATCTATTTATAAAATTGTTGGCCTTTTGGATTTGCTACAAAATGTTAATTCATATTTGTTCCTTTACTATAGATTGTATTTTTCATCCATTTTTAAGGGTACTTTGTACATTATATACATTAACCTTTTGTCTATTAACCATATTGCTAATATTTTATCCGTAGTTTCATTTATTTTTAAGAACTTTGTGTATTGTGTCTTTTAGCAGGTCAAATGTTAAAATTTTAATGTGGTCAATATGTCTACTTTTCCTCTTACACCATCTGAATTTCCAATCTTGGGCACAAAGGTTTCTACTACACCTATATTTTATATATTATTACCGGTATTTCTTATTGTATTCAATTATTTTATATTTAATATTTAATTATTTGATCCATCTACATACTAACATTTTATGTGGTGAACGAGTCCACTTTTATTTTTTCCAGACAGAAGTCAGTTGTGTTAGCCTAACTTATTAAGCAATTCATCTTTTTTTTTTACTAAGTTAAACTATTACCTTTGTCAAATATTTACTTTTACACTAAATCATAAGGACAAAGTGTTAACAGAACCCTTATGCTAAACCAGTGATTCTCAAACAGGGGTAATTTATTCGACCCTCCTTCCCATCCCCCATCAGGACATTTGAAAATATCTGTAGACAATTATGGCTGTCACAAACTAGGGGGTACTATTATCATCCAATGGATGGAGGATATGGATTTTGCTAAACATCCTACAATGCATAGGACATCCCCCAACTTCTAACAAAGAATTATGTAGCCTTATAGGTAAATAGTTCTAAGATTGAGAAACACTGTCCTAGACCCAGGGCTGTCTGAGTGTATGATACTGAGTTTTCCTTCTTGCAACATTTCTCTCTCACATGTGCCAAATTAAGATAAATGATAAATATTCAGACTGTACCTGGTCATTATAATTGTTAATGGTGAAATACCTCATTAATAAACTATAGCAGCAATTGGAGGGAATCAAGCTAGAAAATATTCCCAGAGAAGCTACGTGACAAATATGAATAAGAGCTCAATCAGTAAACATAAAATTGGTAGCTTCCCTGAATTGAAATGGTCCATGAAAGAAGCTTCAATTTCATTTCCTGCAATGAAGTGTACCCTTCTGAATGAAAGGATCTACAAGTTGAGCTTGACAATCTGTGATACCTCCTGCTACATCTGCTGATTCACTGAGATATCTATTGCCTGCTATATCTTAGATATGGCTAAGTAAATGGGGAACATAGTGTGCCTCTTCATTAATTCCAAATAAAAGAGCAATTAATTGAGTCTGCAGTCATGTCAAATGCATAATTACTTCTAATTCTGGATTGTCTTTTCTGTTTGACCCACTTTCAAACTGACCTATTTTCTTATTCTGACACTAAAAACCTATTAACCTCATTGCCTTGATATTAGAATGTTCTGATTATATCCTAAGAATCCTGCCCATTATTCTAATTTTCATTGTTTTTCTAGATATTTTCTTGAATTTATTTTATTTCAATATGAATTTTATTCTACCTAATTGCAAAAGAAAAAAACCAAAAAACCAAACAAACAAAAAAAAGAGAATGTTAGAATTCTAGCTGGAATTTATATAATTTGGTGGGGGGCATGTTTGCTTTTGGTTGCTGAATGACATTTTTGACATTCAATCTTCCCATCCAAGAATGGAATTTATTTCCATTTGCTCAGGTCTATCTATCTTCAATTAAGATTTTAGAGTATTTGTCATATAATTCTTGGGTCTTCCTCATTGCATTTATCCCAAAGTATTCTGCAGAATATTGAATGCTGTTCTAAAGTTAAAGTATCCAAGTGTTTATGCAGTTAAACCTAAATAATATGCATGCATGTGTGTGTGCGTGTGTGTGTGTATATATGTGTTTTAATGTACCACTGGGTTTAATTTGTTAATATTTTATTTAGAAATATTCATCTTTATTAGTGATTTTGACCCATGATGTTTCTTTCTCCTTCAATATTTGTCTTCTTAGTTTCTGCAAATTCTGTCAGAAAACTTATTAGTAATCTTATATCAAATAGTTGATGAAAAGATACTTTCAGCACTCTGTTGGCTAAACAAATGAATTTTCATGACACAGGAATATTAATACATGTATGATGAACATGTTTTCAGGACACTATATTGTTAAGATTATAGACTTATGGCTGTAAATAAGTCCTTCATCCTCATGTAAAGTTTCATTGGCCTGAATACTAAGTAAACCTGGCACCTTAGCCTCACTAGCACCATGTTGGAATTAATCGAACTATCCACTAATAAGCTCACCTCAATTACATGAATTACATCATCAGCAGAGACAAAGCAAGTTATCCCCCCAAAAAATTTGCAATGCTATGTAAGTAACTCCAAAAAAGTTGAATTTTAATAAATTAGAGAATTGTAGTCTCCATTTCAGTTTACTCGGAATTATAATTTTGATTATCGCTTTCTTTAAGAGGTACATTTGTAAAACACTTATAGTTCTTTTTACATAGAGTATAAATCATTATTCTCCTCTTTAAACCTTTTAATATCTTAAGCACCAAACACAGTAAGTAGATAAAACCAGAGTGAGCACAAGTGTAGCCAAGGTATTTTATATGCTAAAAAATTTAGCCTGATATCTCCCCCACCTAAATTGTAGACTATAATATAAAAGTGCTGGACCAACTAAGAAAGCTAAATAGCATATCTTAAAACTATCATTTAATTATTAGTTTCACATAGCTCTATGTAGCTAAGACTAAAGAGCCTTCTGATTAAAAATGTCACAATTGCCCAACAATTGAAATGAAGAATTAAAAAGAGACCTTAAAGCAACTGTGATTCATATGAACCTCTGATGTAAACTCTTCCAATTTCAGTGGGATTCTAAGCCCGAAAATCACCTAGGGAGCTCGTAAAAGATTCAGTCTTTGGTAGGTCCTAGACATTATACTTTAAAAGTCATCTTAAATAACTGCAATGTAGATGATAACAGAGCACATTTTGAAAAAAACAACATTAAATGGTACAGACACATTGGTTCACAATATTGATAGCCACACATTAATATAACCTCTTGGCTATAGAAATTACATTATGGTTTCCTAGTATTTTAATCATGACATTCAAAGGATGTAGGAAAATCATGATGATGGACATGGTGGTTTCAGTAAACATTACGTTTATTTTCAATGTTTTCTGTATGAATTATACAGTGACTTCCCTTCTTAAAAAATTGGCAGTATAACCATGATGTTCTCTTGAAACACTATACTTAATTAAGCATAATGTCTTAATCTTCAAATGCTTTGAAAGAACAGAAGATAATGTTGTATATACAAAAAATGGTTAACTGTTTTAACTGTGTTTGTGTGCAGTTGTGTAGTAACTATCCTTACTCTATTTGAAAAGTCCTCAAATTACATCTATTGATACTGTTAAGCAGCATACTTGTATATGTGTGTTTACAATGTGTGGAGATAAAAACATGGGAATCCCCATCAGTCTAAGAAAGAGAGAATTATACTATACCACCCTGAAACTTTTTATCCTTGTTTGAAGACATGGGATCTATGCCAGGTAGGTAGGTAACTGTATATCTCAGTGGGCACCATAGCCATGGAAGATAGGAAGCTATTTATTATTATATTTTGCATTGTCATTGCTTCACATCAATCGCTCCACACAGAGGATGGATTGTTTGGAGGATTATATATTTTCTTGAGCAATCCTTGTTCAAAGATATTTTATAACAATGGTCTACCATTCATAGGTTAATTATCTATAGAGTTAGAAATTATGTAGCACAGGAGAGGATCCTTTGTTCTTTGAGTGCTATGCTAGCTGACGGCTTGCTGGGCATAAGAAAAGAGAAGGCTTTCTTCAGCAATCTGTTCTCCAGTTTTAGATTTACTGCAAGACTCTGTCATCCACCAAAGAAAAAGGAAAGAGAAAAATGTTTTCCAGACACCCCATCTGCTGGCCAGATAAAGATGAAAAAACAACGTTCCATTTAAAATCATGTGTGGCTGATGATCTATAAATCATCCTCATTTATGTTTCCATTAAAATATAAATAAAGACCCTAAAAGAAAAATGAAACATAACGAATATAAGACTGACAGACACACAGACAATTGTCAGATCTAAGGATAAGTTCCATTACTTCAACATCCATGAAACTGAAATTACAATATTAGTTATGTCATATTTTTTGTCACATAAAAGAGAAATATGGAGCCCCTCATAGAGGTCTTTCTCTTTTTCAATATTTTTCCCCTGGCCAGAGTTCTAGGGTCTGTGCCAAAGAAAAAAATTGGGCAGTTGTCCTTCTGTTGCATGAATATTGCTTTTCAGATGTTCAAAATATGTAGCCCATTCAAGAGTACAGTTTATTCTATATTTTTTCTAATAGGACTTTGATTCCTGGAAAACAACATACTAGCAAGCAGATGGAACTGGTGAGAGCACGTTGCAATACTGATAGTAACAAATAAATGCATTTATTTCAATAGACCACTCCATCCCAACTCTGACCTACCCTTAGCCCCCAGCAAAAGATGTTCCAATAAAAACAGAAAGTATAAAAACAAACAAACAAACAAACAAAACGGAGAGAAGGAACATGAGGCCATGAGAAGGAAGTGACGTAATATCCCCCAAAGCAGAAAATATGAAGCAAATATTGTTAAAATCAACTAAACAATAATAAAAACACCAGTACATGAAAGTTACACCATTGCAATAAAGTTAAAAGACCAACAGCAAACTTGGGATAAACATACAGTATGCTAGTGACAGGAAAATGCCAGTGTCCTCATCACGTAGAGAATCATTACAATAGGACAAAAAAAGAAAAAGGATGAAATCTCCAGAAACAAAACAGAATCTGCATTTCAAGTTCAAAAATCTGAAATAAATGTGGCTAAAAGAACACAATAATGCAATTTTATCAGTTTTAACAAATTAAGTATCTTCAAGCAAAATAAGATAGATACCATAAACTAATAAACTAGTAAAAACAAGATAAGAGCATAAATTTATATAACCTACCTGGGTAACAATTTAGAAATGAAGAATTCTATAAATATTCACAGTCATTGACTCAGTATTTCTACTTCTTAAAATCTATACCAGTAAATTAAACAAATTTACTTATTGAAACACATTAATATTTAAGGATAAGAGAGTCATTCAGTAGATTATAATTAATATTATAAATTAGGCTACAGCCATTTTTAAATAAAATAAAATGCATAGATTTTATAATACATACAGACATATCTATCTCATATAATATGTACTAATACAGTCATTAAGTAGGCAAAAAAGAATATTGAGAAAAACAAAATGAGAACAAAATATACCATAATGCTAACAGTGGTCATCTCTGGATCTCCACAACCTACCACAGAGGTTCTAGCCTGTGGTTGTATGATAGTGACTAGACATCTGCTTCCCAAGTAATTTTGATTCAGGCAGTGCACACTTCAGAGAATCCTGGCTGAAATAATAAAATCTGTATTTAAAAAAAAAAAAAAAAAAAAAAAAAAAAAACTTGTGAAATAGACAATGCCCTTCATGACCTGGTCCTCGCCACTTCTAGTTTCATCTCATGCCCCTTGCCACATACTCTCAAGCCATTGATAATGTCATTCCTTCAATCAATATTTCCTTCAGTGTGAACAAAAATGAATAAAGCATCAGACTCTCTGGGCATGTGGCCTAAAACTGCACGTGTTTTTAATATGCCTAGTGACTCGATGCACCAAGATGGTCAAGGAGAAACCCAGCTTGACCTAATTTTAGATAGGTTTCTTCAAAGTAAGCTCCCTTTTCTTAGAGCATTTACATCAAAAAGTTTGTCATTGTAAATACTTTTTCTGCCTATTTGAAATATAAGTAAACCTCCCAGCCACTGGCCAGTTTTACAACCCAGGAAATATCTTTCTCATAAACCCAGGAACCATCTTTTTCAAATGTAAATATAAAAGGAGACAGTGCCCCTATCTCTCAGTCTCTGTGGTGGGAGGATAGGAGCCCAACTTTGGATAAGGCATCTTATTCTAGATTGTAAAACTACCTTCTGTGACGAGGGTAGAAGAAAGTGTAATTTTCCTTTGGGTAAGGCCAATAAGCAAGCACAGATGGCCTGAGCACAGAGAAAAACATCTGCAACCTCAGGAATAATTGCATGTGCTAGACACATCCCATTGATGAACCTGCCCATAACATCCTCCAGTACTTTTCCACAAGTTTACTCCACTGCTTAAAAACTCTTCTGCCTTTTGGGATATGAACAGACACTTCTCAAAAGAGGACATTTATGTGACCAACAAACATATGAAAAAAAACTCATCACACTGGTCATTAAAGAAATGCAAATCAACACCACAATGAAATACCATCTCACACCAGTTAGAATGGCAATCATTAAAAAGTCAGGAAACAACAGATGCTGGAGAGGATGTGGAGAAATAGGAATGCTTTTACATTGTTGGTGGGAGTGTAAATTAGTTCAACCATTGTGGAAGATAGTGTGGCGATTCTTCAAGGATCCATAACCAGAAATACCATTTGACCCAGCAATCCCATTACTGGGTGTATACCCAAAGGATTACAAATCATGCTATTATAAAGACACATGCACACGTATGTTTATTGCAGCACTATTCACAATAGCAAAGACTTGGAACTAACCCAAATGTCCATCAGTGATAGACTGGATAAAGAAAATGTGGCACATATACACCATGGAATACCATGCAGCCGTAAAAAGCGATGAGTTCATGTCCTTTGCAGGGACATGGATGAAGATGGAAACCATCATTCTCAGTAAACTAACATGAAAACAGAAAACCAAACAAAGCATGTTCTCACTCATAAGTGGGAGTTGAACAATGAGAACACACGGACACAGGGAGGGGAACATCACACACCGGGGCCTGTCGGGGGATAGGGGACTAGGGGAGGGATAGCATTTGGATAAATACCTAATGTAGATGACGGGTTAATGGATGCAGCAAACCACCATGGCATGTATATACCTATGTAACAAACCTGCATGTTCTGCACATGTATCCCAGAACTTAAACAATAATAATAATAATAATAATAATAATAATAAATAAAACCTTCTGCCTTCAGTGGAGTTAAGTTCACTTTTGCTCACCTATTAGGCTGAATGAAGTCTTCCTTGACAGGTTAATTTTGGCCGGTGCAATTTTTGCTTTGACAATGTGAACACTGGAAGCTTCCATGACTACCACACACTGTTCCCTCTGTCCAGGGTTGGGATGCGGGGAGTGGGGGATTCTTCTCCAGCCACATGGTTCAGTTTGACAACCTGGCTAGTACCTAAAGACTTAACTTAATTATCAGTTCTGTTGAAAGTTTTCTCTAACCTTCCCTGCCTCTCTCCACCCTTCCCTCCTCAAATCTATGCCAAATGATGGTGTCTTCAATTTATCGTATTCTAATATAAAGAGCACAGGTTTTGGAGTGCCAAATACACATATCCATCCACTGCACGTTGACTTTGTGAACTTGACAGAGCCTGGATTCTCTCAGGCTTCACATAGAAATGATAAGACCGTATTCTCAAAGGATAATTGCATTGAAATATATTTTTAAGTACCTAGAATGTAAACTCATGTTTTGTTTTATGTTGGGTTGATTGAATTTTTGTTTATCGAATGTGTGTGTGGTTTATGTGGAAGTGCTGCCTGTCCTGAAGAGTTTTCTCTCTTCTAAATACAGAATCTTCCACTTCCTTGGAGTTTGCTCCAGAATGTAAATCAACATCAAGAAATTCCTGCTTTAAAATAAAAATTCAGCTGAACAAACAAGTGTACTAAGTGACATACGTGATATTTCTCTTGGAACAAGCTCTATACCAGCTTGCAGACTAGTAACAATGGGTGGGTGAATTTCAGCTGGTTCAAGGACACTCATTGAATAGCTCTGACCTTCCTGGTCCAGCAATTGGTGGGTGTATGACTCCAGTTGATCCAAAGTACTTCACAAATACTTCCATACAGTATTTCACAGACACTACCACATAATAATATGGAAGATGGTTTAGAGATGTCTCCTTTCTTCTTTTGAGATATCTCAAAGTAAAAATAATGAGTCTGAAGCTGCAAAGGGGATATTAAAGTGAAGACAGGTCTTTGACAATAATAAAACACCAGATACAATAGATTCTTTAAATAATGGAAAGAAAAATGTACCAAATAAAAAGATTTGATATTAATATTATTAAAATTCATATCAGATACTCTCATTTTCCACATCTTTCATATTAAATAATAGACAACCTAAATCATATTTTAGCAATAGATTTCTTCTTTGAAAAACACTCCTACGAGACAGCATTTAGAAATTGAATTAAAGAAATAAACACATAGAAGTGGAGTTACCCTGATTCACGTGACAGTGATGGTTCCCAAGCCTTAATTACTTTGTGCCCTTTCTGGTCACCCTCACTCACCCATACACTCCTACAATGGATGCCATCCTGGAATAATTTTAACATTACTGGACAGGCTAATTTAAAAGTCTGTTCAACCTTTAAAAATCTATAATTTGTTGCATTTACTCTTAAGGGCTGTTAACCTCACTGATTTGTCAGAAAACTCTCACAAAAGCAAATAACCACAGTAGACAAACAGATTTATTAGGGACATATTTTCCAAATTCATTTTTACTTTTATCTAATAATGAATAGGAAATATAAACTCTGGAAAATATGTGTGTTTCCAGAGGAATAAAATCTATATAAAAATATGGAATGAAATACATCCAGGTATAAGGATGGAATAAAAAACACATATCCCTAGATTCCACCTGCTTAGTACCAATGGAATGGCAATAAATTCATTCCATTCAATCCAGGTTTGAAATTTAGCCTAAGTAGACTGCATTTAGTCAGTTCACTATTCTTCCTTTGCCCATTCCCCTCATAAAAACGGATTTCAACACTTCAAATGACTTTCAGACCACTAATCCTACTGCCAGCTGTTGCAATACAACTTGAGTGTTTTGCTATGAAAGGCACTATTGTCTGCTCAAATATTTATACTTTGGCACATCTTTTTAACAGGTGCTATCTAGAAAAAGAGGCTAAGTATCAAGAGGCATTACAGGTGCTAGAGCAAAGTTTCCTGAAATGAAACTAACTCATTTTATTGGGACAGACTTGCTTCACGGCACCTGTGACTTTTTAGGTCTAGTTTGGCCAATCCACGCTGAAATCTTTGGTTGCTGTAGCAGTTGGTTTTGAGAGCTCCCAAATTTAGTTCCCATACAAATATGTAATTGCTTGAATGGAGAATAGAGGCTATCCCCAAGTTATTTATGTATAACAGCATTGGTTCTACCATTGCTAATTTGAAAGCTACCTAAAAAAAAATAAAAATTACATTAAAAATGTGCAGGTTATTTGTCCCAGATATAATAGTTAAAAGAATTCGTATCAGAGTGCTGGCAATAATAAATTGGGTTAATTAAATATTTTTGTGCAATGAGAACAAAATTGAAAGCCCCTAGAAAGTGTTGGGGCAGAAAACTACAGCTTAGATGTTTTTTACTGCCTCTTATGCAAATGTTCACTTTGTAGATATGTTTGAAGTTTTGAGTTTTCGTAGTTCTATTTTGCTTTTCATTTAATAATTCATTCTAGTATGAGTTAAAGGAAGTCTCACAAAAGACACCGGTTTTTGTTAGAGGCCTGAGTTATTTCAAAGTGGACTCTAAATGAAATCACTGTATTCATATATAAGGAGCAGTCACATTTGGCCATAGAAAGCTACGTTACATAGGAACAAAATGTACATCTCAAACTAATATTTGTAACATACGTTTTCAGGCATAGTTGAATATATCTATAGAGAGAGATCTATATGTAGATCTCTCTATTATCTATCTATGTACCTATGTATCTATCTATCTATCTAGAGAGTCAAGTAGTTTTTTCTTAAAATTCATTAAGTTCTAATAAAGGTAAACATTTCATCAGGAAAAAAGCCACCAAATCATTCCCTTGCTTCAAAATTATCAATAAGTGTTTATTTCTTGCACTATAAAATTAAAGCGCTGCTAACGAGACACAAGTTTTTATGATCATTCTTTACCTATCTCTCATTCTCTTTTCTAACAATCCTTCCTTTTCATCTTATACTCCAGTATTTCCTCCTCAATGAGTTTAATATTGCTTTCTATGCCTAAAACCTCCGAAATACCTGTCCTTCACCTTCATGATTCCAGCTCATTCTTTATGTATCATCTGTATGTACACTTTTTTTTTCAGGGAAGTTAACCTGAACGTACCTTCACCCCACTCTGTCCTCATCTCACTACAGCCTGTGTCTGTGCATTCTGCCCAACATCCCTATCCACTCTTGTGTTTCCCTTCCTGCTGTGTGTTGTTAAGTCCATCTCACACACTCACACACACATCTCACTCACTCATGTGGTGACTGTAATGAATCCTTTACTCTTTGTTTTCTCATAAGAATCCCTGAGCTCCTCAGATACAGAACTGATGTCTTGTTCATCTTTGAATTCCTAGTACCTCTCTTTGTGACTGCATAAGGAGTAACTCATTAATTATTGCTAAATAAATATATAAATAGACACTTATTCACTGCACCTCCTCCATAGCAATGTTTTCTTTACAGGGAACAACACATCTTTCTGTTGTCCATGTTCTGATAGATAAACTGATCTTGAAAAGGAAAAGTTTGGAAGCTTCTTCTGGCTCTATAAGGTTATCAGTGAATGCATGGATGGCTTCTGCAGTTAGGTTTAAAAATAAATGAATTACTCTGCATAAAATACATTTGTTGTGCCTGTACCTATGCCTGTGTATAAAAGTGTCTCATAATTTCTGCTGTTGGTTTAAACAAATGTTTAAATATAGAAATGTCTGCTTTTAATTGTAAATTTCTGGCATTGCTGTGAAGTAGACCTTTTCATTAATCTGAAATCTTAGACTAAGACCATTACAATATACAAATGTCTCCTGAAAGCTTTTGTTTTATGTTGCTTCTGAATACACAAGAAAAGAGGGCTGAGGTTCAATTTACAGCAGAGAAAAGAGACAGGAACAGCCTCAGGTGATGAGACACAAGAGATTTTCAGCAGCATCAGAAACTTAGAAGCCAAACGTGCCATGAAATTATAAGCTCCTAGGAACTGACTCTAATCTGGGGAAGGTCACTGGATTGGGATGTGGTTTAGGATGCTGTAATTTGTTTACATGTGTGTGTATGCCTGTACCAATGCAGAAGAATAGTGACTTCAGCAGACTTTTAACATACATGTGACTTAACTTGATGTAACCATATTTGAACACTAAATTAGCATCAGGAACTATATATGGTTTAGCATATATTCTCAAAGATTTCAAAATATTAGTAGTATTAGTACCAAAATGTACATTACTATAACATAATAAATACCTTAAAAGTATGTTAATACTATAAAGAGTAAATTTCAGCTTTAAGAAACAATGGGAAGAAATATGGGAATAATAAATAATGATTTAATTTTATTTTTAAGAGAAAAAATTACTCTCCTACATAAAATTTAAGAGTAATAAAGAATATTAACTTGTAATTATACTGTACCATTATTTTCACAATAATTTGTACCATCATATTGCTTTATTTCAGTATAATTTCACAACCATTAACATATGTTAATGGAGTTTTAATATATGTTATACTATATTTATAGATAATTTAATATCAACAGCTATACCTTTTGGTGGAAGACTTTTTTTAAAACATATTTTACTTTATTAAGTTAAACTATGAAATAAACGTGATCTATTTTTTCATACCATTGTTTAACCGATTTGTAAACCTCTGTACAAAAAGAATGGATATTTTGCAATCAATTTGATAAAGGATGGAATCCAAAGGAAAGACAACCACAGTATTTTTCATATAGGAAAAGACTCAAAGTCCCTCTTCATATGAAGTGATAGGACAGATCTCCACTGCAATATGGACTATGTTGTACATTGCTTTTGTTGTAACTATATTTGTTTAGTGCATTTGATTTTACCAGTTCCTGATGTGTCAAGATAAATCTTGTTATATATAAAGGTGGTCTTGGGAGAATGTGTAAGTTCTAGGGTTTTTATGTCATTTATTATCACTACTAAGCTTAAGAATTTTCATATTACATTTTATGGGACCTGAATTTCCCTGAAATATCTTGAATGCTCTCATTGTAATTAGATCACATTTTGCCAAGTAAATTGAGTCATTTACAACCATAAGCAAGTAAGAAAATTGAATATATTTATATATATATATTGAACTATATATAGTTATGTGTATATGTGTGTGTGTGTGTATATATATGTATATATATATAGCTAATGAGGCACAAAGTGTTCACCTCCAAATAATTTATGGACCAGTCTTTTTTGTAGTAGTCTATCCCATTTCTTTACATTAATCAATGGCACTGCAGTGAAGTTAATAGTCCATTGACATCCTAATCACTGTGAGGTCATGCAGCTATTGTTAATATACAAATTATGTAATTAGCTTTAGAAATCTTTGTATCATTCTCAGAAAGAAAAATATTTCAATTTTTATTCAGAGAAAGTAGACTTACAAGAATATCTGTCCCTGACATAGTGAAAATTTCCAGTAAAATACACATATACTACACTATTGCAATTAAACATTCCATTAATAGGGAATTTAATTATTTTCCTTCCCACCCCTCTTATCTTCTGTTCCACTTGCTCAGACTATGTGACAAATTACCTTAAATCTAGTGACATAAAACAGGCTTCATAGACAGATTATCTGGGTTGACTGTACACTATCTGATTAATGTAGTCAAGATTCTTGCAGCCAAAGTGGGTAAAAAATGTTACCTAGCTGAAAATTACATTCACCTAACAGCGTGTGCTACTCCACCACTGTGGGCTGGATACTGTGCTAAGAGCTGCAGGAGTCTCTCGATAGGAATCGACATGGATGCTGGTTTGGGAGCTGTATGGTAATGGAGCGATGAGATGATCCACAATGCTACCTATTACAAGAAGAATCTAGAGGTGGGCCGGGGAGAGCCACTGCAGTTAACTGAAGATAAGAGACAGCATAAACCTGGCAGGACTTGATAAGGAGAGCTTGAATAACCCTGATTTATTAAATGCTTCTCACATGGAAGGGTTTTAAAGTTTCAAAGACGAAAATCATTGCCAGTTTCTTCTTACAGTTACAAACATGTAGGTACTTGCCAGTTTTCCAGTACCATAACAGCAAATATCTTCCTTTGCTATTATGTGCATATGCTAGTATTTTCATCATTTGTGTGTTTTTATCATTGTGTAATTTTCTTTAAAGTTTTACTTGCTAGAAATTTTATTTTTTAAATTACAGAGTTAAATGTTCAAAGATTTCTGGAAAATAATGGTTTTGTAAACCTTTGTGGATGTTTGGACGTTTTCATCATGTTGAAATGCTCTGGAATCCGAGGAAATATGCCAGGTTGTGCTGTCCCTGTTTTTGTTCTTTTTACCTCATTCTGGTAAGTAAACGGCTATCATTTCTGCCAAACACCTGTAAGCAGTTCACCAAGCTGCATATTTTAATTCTAATATTTGTATAAAGGTAAAATCTTATAGCCAATGGAACTTTCTTTTCTTTCTTTTTTTTTTTTTTTTTTTTTTTTTTTTGAGACGGAGTCTCGCTTTGTGGCCCAGGCTGGAGTGCAGTGGCCAGTTCTCAGCTCACTGCAAGCTCCGCCTCCTGGGTTTACGCCATTCTCCTGCCTCAGCCTCCCGAGTACCTGGGACTACAGGCGCCCGCCACCTCGCCCGGCTAGTTTTTTGTATTTTTTAGTAGAGACGGGGTTTCACCGTGTTAGCCAGGATGGTCTCGATCTCCTGACCTCGTGATCCGCCCGTCTCGGCCTCCCAAAGTGCTGGGATTACAGGCTTGAGCCACCGCGCCCGGCCCTCTTTTCTTTCTAATCAAGTTAAGTCATAATATATTTTTATTGTAAAAATAGGTAAAACTGTGCATCACTAAGGTTTTCTCTATTTGCATATAACCTGATAGAATTTTGAAACAGTAGCTCAGATAATTAAGTATAAGGAAATCTTGTCAAATGTAAAAGAAAGGTTTTGTAAATTGTTTTGTCTTACGTTTCAACAAAACGAGTCTCTAGTTTGCATCTAATATAAATACAAGGCCCTAGATTGTAATAATTTTCTTTAATTCAACTAAAATTTAATATCATGTTTTAGTCAGAAATTGTTTTGTTTTGTTTTGAAAAAAAAAACTTCTTAGTTGAGAAAACACTAGTAAAGAGGAGAATTATTGTACAGATCTAAGTAAAGTACTAATGAGATAGGACTCTCATGGAAATGCAGGGGGTCAGGAGTCATAGATAACTGAGTTGGATGTAAATTTTAGTTTCAAGATGTCTTCGTCAGCTTGAGCTTCCATAACAGAAATACCATAGACTGAGTGATTTAAACAAAATAAATTTATTTCTTATAGTTCTGGAGGTTGAGAAGTTCAAAATTAAGGTGCCACCTGATTTAGTTCCTAGTGAGAGCTGTATTCCTGGCAAAATAAAAATTACATTAAAAATGTGCAGGTTATTTGTCCCAGATAAAATAGTTGCAATACAACTTGAATTTTTGGCTATGAAAGGCACTATTGTCTGCTCAAATATTTATACTTTGGCACATCTTTTTAACTATCTTCTCACTATGACCTTGCATGGTGGAGAGAGAAAAGATTCCATCTTATCGTCTTATGAGAACATCAACAGCATCATAGGGATCCCACTCTCAAGACCTCATCTAAATCTAAGGACCCACCTTTATCTCCAAATACTCCCACATTTGGGTTTGGATTTCAACACTGGAGGGATACAAATATTCAATCATCTGAATCAAATACAGTCATCTGATGCAAATATTCAGTCAGACATCTCTAGGGACAATAGGAACAGGAGTTTAGAATACTGATTACAGTACTTGGCCATTACCATGACTCAAGAACATTTCACATCTGTTTCCTTTTGCCTCAGTACCATATGCTTATTACAGATATTAATCAGTGACTTAGATTTCCTCTAGTTTTTCAGAAACTCTATTCAAAAATGTATCAGGTGATCCTCCGTTAATTCTACTTACAGCAAATATTAAGCCAATTTTATTCTCTCATCACTACTGTACCCTGACTCTGAAAGTGTTTACATCTCTACTAGAAAAATATTATTCACATCTTAGAAAAAAATTTATTCATATAGTTTGGATATTTGTCCCCACCAAAATCTCATCTTAAAATGTAATGCTCGGTGTTGGAGGTGAGGCCTAGTGGGAGGTGATTGAATCACGGGAGTGGATTTCTCATAAATGGCGTGGTACCATTCCCTTGGTCCTGTCCTCAAGACAGTGAGTGAGTTCTCACGGGAACTGGTCATTTAAAAGTGTATGGTGCCTCCACTCAGCCCCTCCTTCTGCTTTTGCCATGTGATGTGTGTGCTACTTGAGGCTTCCCTGAGAAGATGCCAGTGGCATGCTTTTGGTACAGCCTGCAGAACCATGAGCCAATTAAAGCTCTTTTCTTTATAAATTACCCAGTCTCAGGTATTTTTTTTATGGCAGTGCAAGAACAACCTAACACAAGTGTAAATGTGAAACTTAAAAATAACATACAGATGGCCACAGTTGAAGATGGAAATATGACATGGAAGAAAACATGTTCACCTCTAACTTCATGGATAAAGGTAAAATTGAAACTGTCTAATTTTATTATAAATCTATAACTCATGGACCTACATGCTAAAGGTCCAATGTTATACGTTAGAAAGTGCTTGAAAAAATATTTATAAAAAGTAGAAGAGAAGAAGTGGACTAAGACTTATTCAACAATAAGATGTTGAAATCCACACCCAAATAGAAGCCTCCAGCGATTGTCACCCCTATAAGAACACCAAAATGAACAACTATCCACACAGGAAACCAGCTTCATAGAACCAAAAATCAGATGAGTGATCACAGTACCTGATTTTAACATCATAACAAGAAAAGAGGCACTGAAGAGGATAGGAAAGACAATCTTGAATTGTTAACACCATCCCTCCCTTATCCTCCAGCAGCATCCATATTGTACAAGAGGGAATCATTGCACTTGTGGGAGGGAGAGCACAGTGATTGTAGGACTTTGCACTGAAACTCAGTGCTGCCTGCCACAGCAGAAAGCAACGCTTGGCAGAATTCAGTTGGCACCCATAAAGGGAGCATTTAGACTAGCTCTAGCCAGAGGGGAATCATCCATCCCAGCAGTCAGAACTTGAGTTCTGGCTAGCTCTACCACTGCAGGCTAAAGTGCCCTTGGGTTCTAAATACACTTGAATGGACATCTAGGACATAAGGATTAAAAGTCCTGGGCATGTCTGGGTACTGTTCTGGGCTTAAAACCAATGGACATGGAATGCATGTGACCTGGTGAGACACGAGGGAGTCATTGTGTCACACCCCCCCCCCCCCACCCCCAGGCAGTGCAGCTGCAAGCTCCAGGAGAGATTCCTTCCTTCTTCTTAAAGAGAGAAGAGGAGATAGTAATGAGGACTTTGTCTTTCAGCTTGGATACCAGTTTAGCCACAGTAGAATAAGGCACCAGGCAGAGAACAGAGGCCCTCATTCCAGACCCTAGCTCCCAGACAACATTTCTAGACATAAAGTGGACCAGAAGAGAGTACACTGCCTTGAAGGGAAGGACTCAGCTATGGAAGGATCCATCACCAGGTGACTAAAGAGCCCTTGGTCTTTGAATAAACATCAGTGGTAGCCAGGTAGTACTCACTATGAGCCTGGAGTAATACTCAGGGCCATGCTGGCTTTAGGTATGACTCATTGAGTACATTCTCAGCACTGAGAAAGAGATTCCTTATGCTTGAGGAAAGAAGAGGGAAAAGTGAAGAGGACTCTGTCTTTTAACTTAGGTACCAGTTCAGCTACAGTGGGGCAGAGTACCAAATGGGCTCCTGGGGGTCCCTGATTCTAGGCTTTGGATCCCAGATGGCATTTATATACCTACCCTGGGCCAGAGTGGAGCCCACTGCCCAGAAGGGAGAGACCCAGGCCTCATAGCACGTACCAAAAGCTGACTAAAGAGTCCTTGAGCATTGAGTGAACATCAGTGCTAGGGAGGCAGTACTCGCAGGGGGCCTGGGCAGTGATGGTCATGGGGAGAAACTCCTTCTGCTGGAGAAAAGAAGGAAGAGTAGAAAGGACTCTGCATTATAGTCTTGATGCTGTTTAGCCAGAATAGAATCAAGCACCAAGTAGAATCCAAAGGTTCCTGCCTCCAAACTCTGGCTTCTGCACAGCATTTCTGGTCCCATCCTGGGATGAAGGGGCACTCACTACCCTAGAGGGAAGAACATAAGCCTGGTTGGGTTGAAGAGCTGCTGACTGAAGAGCCTTTGGTCCATAAGTGTACATAGTCGGTAGCCAGGCAGTGGTTGCCATGGACCAAGGGCAAGACCCAGTGTTATGCTGACTTTAGGTCTAACCCAGCACAGTCCTAGCAGTAGTGGCCACAGGGATAATTGTGTCATCCCACTGCTACTTCCACAGCTCCAGGTAGCTCAGCGTAGAGATAAAGACTGTCTGGAAGAAAGTAAGGCAAGAGTCTCTGCCTGGTCATCCAGGGAAGTATCCTGGATCTTATCCAAGACCACCAAATTAGTACCTCTACAAGTCTGCAAAAGTCACAGTGTTACTGGATTTGGGGTGCCTCTTAATGAAGAGATGGCTACAGTGACCAAAGACTTAGATTACATTACTCAATTATCTTTAAATACTTGGGAAGGCTTTTCTCTTCAAAAAGCCTTTCTAGCCAAGAAGGATGGGTACAAACAAACCCAGACTTCAAAGACTACAACAAATACCTAACTCTTTAATGTCCATACATTGATGAACATCCACAAACATCAAGACCATTTAGGAAAATGTGACTTCACCAAACTAAACAAGGCACCACTAACTCATCCTGGACATACGTGATCTTTTAGACAGATAATTTAAAAAGCTGTTTTAAGGAAGCTAAAAAAGATTCAAGATAACACAAAGAAGGAATTCAGAATTTTATCTGATGAACTTAACATTAAAATTAAAATGATACTTAAAAATGAAGCAGAAATTGTGGAACTGAAAAATTCAACTGGCATACTTAAGAATGCAGTAGAGTCTCTGCAGCAGAACTGATCAAGCAGAAGAAAAATTAGTGAACTTAAAGACAAGCTATTTGAAAATGCACAGTTGGGGGAGACAAAGAATAAGAAAGGAAGAAGCATACCTACAAGATCTAGAAAATAGCCTCAAAATGGTAAATCTAACAGTTATTGGGTTTAAAGAGGAGGTAGAGAGAAATATCAGGATAGAAAGTGTATTCAAAGGGATAATCACAGAGAACATTCCAAATCTACAGAAAAATATTAATATTCAAATAAAAGAAGGTTACAGAACACCTAAGGAAGATTAAACTCAAATAAGACGACCTCAAGACATTTAATAATCAAACTTCCAAAGGTCAAGGATAAGGAAAGGATCTTAAAAACATCAAGAGAGAAGAAACGAATAATATACAGAGCAGCTCTAATATGTCTGGCAGCAGACCTCTCAGTAGAAACCTTATAAGCCAGGACAGAGTGGTATGACATATTTAATGTGCTGAAGGAAAAATATATTTATTCTAGAATAGTATATCCAGTGAAAATATACTTCAAAGAAGAAGGAGAAATAAAGACTTTCCCAGACAAACAAAAGCTGAGGGATTTTATCAACACCAGAATTGTCCTACAAGAAATGCTAAAGAGAGTTCTTCAGTCTGAAAGAAAAGGTAATTAACAAGCAATAAAAAATCATCTGAAGGTACAAAACTTACTGGTAACTGTAAGTACACAGAGAAATACAGAATATTATAACACTGTAATTGTGGTATATAAATTACTAATATCTTGAGTAGAAAGACAAAAATATGAACCTACAAAAATGTCAAAAACTATTCAAGACATGCATAGTATAATAATATATAAGTAGAAATAATAAAAAGTTAAAAAGCAGTGGGGAGGGGGATGAAGTTAAAATGTAGAGTTTCTATTTTTTTGCTTGTTTGTTAATTTGTTCTTACAATCAATGTTAACTTATCAGTTGAAAATAATGGATTAAATGATGTTATTTGCAAGGCTCATGGTAAACTCAAGTAAAAAACCTACAACAGATACACAAAAAATAAAAAGAATAAATTAAAACATACGAGCAGAGAAAATTACCTTTACTAAATGGGAGACAGGAAAGAAGAACGACAAAAAAAGCAAGGAAGGAAGGAAGGAAGGAAGGAAGGAAGGAAGGAAGGAAGGAAGGAAGGAAGGAAGGAAGGAAGGAAGAAGGGAAGAAAGGAAGAAAGGAAGGAACCACAAAACAACCAGAAAACAGATAATGAAATGGTAGGACTAAGTTCTTACTTATTAATAATAACATTGAATGTAACTGGACTAAATTCTCTAATCAAAAGACATGGAGTAGTTGAATGAGAAAAAGAAGACACAATGATTTCTTGCCTACAAGAAACATACTTCACCTATAAAGACACACACTGACGGAAAATAAGTTATGAAAAACAGTATATCATGAGAAAGAGTGGGAATAGCTATACTCAGACAAAATAGATTCAAGGCAACAACTATAAAAAGAGACAAAGAAGGTCATTATATAATGATAAAGGGGTCAATTCAGCAAGCGTATACAATAACTAAGTATGTACAAACTCAACACAGGAGCACCCAGATATATAAAGCAAATATTACTAGCTAAAGAGACAGATAGGCCTCAAAACAATAATAAATAGCTGGAGACTTCAACACTCCCCTTTCAGCATTGGACAGATCATTCAGACAGGAAATTAACAAAGAAACTTTGGACTTAATCAGCACTATAGGCCAAATGGATCTAACAAATATTTACAGAACATTTCATCCAATGGCTGTAGAATACACATTATTCTCCTGAGCACATGAATTATTCTCAAGGGTAGACCATATGTTAGGCAACAAAACAAGTCTTAAAACATTTAAACATATTTAATCATGCAAAGTATCTTCTCTGGCCACATGCAATAAAACTAGAAATCAATAACAAGAGGAAATTTGAAAGCTGTACAAACATATGGAAATTAAACAATATGCTCCTTAATGACCAATGTGTCAATGGAGATTAAGAAGAAAATTTAAGAATTTCTTGAAACAAATGAAAAGGAAAACCAAACATACCAAAACCTATGGAATACAGCAAAAGCAGTACTAAGAAAATTGTATAGCAATAAATGCCTACATCAACAAGTAGAAAAATTTCAAATAAACAACCTAATGATGCATCTTAAAGAACTAGAAAAAAGCAAGAGCAAAGCAAACCCAAAATTGGAAGAATAAAATAAATAATAAAATCAAAGCATAAATAAACAAAATTTAAATTAAAAATACACATGATCGACAAAACTAAAGTTGTTTTTTGAAAAGATAAACAAAATTGACAAACCTTCAGCTATACTAACAAAGGAAAAAAAAGAAAACCCACATAAATAAAATCAGAGATAAAAGAGGATACATTACAACTCATACCACAGAAATTCAAAGGATTAGTAGAGACTATTATGAGCAACTATATGCCAAAAAATTGGAAAACCTAGAAGAAATGGATACATTCCTAGACATATGCAACATACCAAGATCAAACTATGAAGAAATCCACACCTGAATAGATCAATAACAAATAATGAGACCACAGCTGTAATAAAAAGTGTCCCACCATTGAAAATCCTAGGACCCAATGGCTACACTGTTGAATTCTACCAAACATTTAAAGAAGGACTAATACCAATCCTACTCAAACTATTCCAAAAATAGAGGAGTAAGAAATACTTACAAACTCATTCTACAAGGCCAGCAGTACCCTGATACTAAAAGCAGACAAAGACATACCAAAAAAAGAAAACTACAGGCCAATATCTCCAATGAATATTGATGCAAAAATTCTCAATAAAATCCTAACAAACCCAGCTCAACAATATATTTAAAAAATAATGCATCATGATCATATAGTATTTATCCCAGAGATGTAAGGATAGTTAAATATGCACAAATCAATCAATGTGATATATCATAACAACAGAATGAAAGACAAATGCCATATAATAATTCCAATTGATGTTGAAAAAGCATCTGATAAAATTCAATATCCCTTCATGACAAAAATGTTCAAAAAACTGAGTATAGAAGGAACTTACCTGAACATAATGAAAGCTATATATGACAAACACACAGCTACTATGCTGAAGGGGGAAAATCTGAAAGCCTTTCCTCTAAGATCTGAATAAAGTAAGGATGTCCACTTTCACCACTGTTATTCAACATAGTACTGGAAGTCCCAGCTAGAGCAATCATATAAGAGAAATAAGTAAACGGCATCCAAACTGGAAAGGAAGAATTCAAATTATCCTTGTTTGCAGATGATATAATCTTACATTTGGAAAAACCTAAATACTTCACCAAAAAACTATTAGAACTGAAAAACAAATTCAGTAAAGTTTCAGGCTACAAAATCAACCCACAAAAATCACTACCATTTCTATATGCCAACAGCAAACAATCTGAAAAAGAAATCAAGAACGTAGTCCCATTTATAATAACTATAAATAAATTTAAATACCTACAAAATAATCAATGAAATGAAAGACCTCTATGATGAAAACTATAAAATATTTATGAAAGAAATTGAAGAAAGCACGCAAAAATGGAAAGATATTTCATGTTATTTCAGCACTATTCACAATAGCCAAGATTTGGAAGCAACCTAAGTAGCCATCAACAGATGAATGGAGAAATAAAATGGGTACATAAACACAATGGAGTACTATTCAGCCGTAAAGAGAATGAGATCCTGTCATTGGCAACAACATGGATGGAAATGGAGGACATTATGTTAGGTGAAATATGCCAAGCACAGAAACACAAACTTTGCATATTCTTACTCATTTGTCCAGAGCTAAAAATTAAAACAACTGAATTCATGGTGATAGAGAGCAGATGATGGTTACCAGAGGCTGGAAAGGTTACTAAGTGGGGTACTGATGGGGTGGGGGTAAGGGAAAGGGGAATGGTTAATATGTACAAAATATTGTTAGATAGAATGAATAAGATTTAGTATTTGATAGTACAACAGGGTCTGTACAGTCAACAATAACTTATTGTATATTTTTAAATAATTAAAAGTATATAATTCAAATGTTTGCAACACAAAGAAATGTTAAATACTTGAGGTGATGGATATCCCATTTATTCAGATATGATCACACATTGTATGCCTGTATCAAAATATCTCATGTACTCCATAAATATATATACACCTACTATGTAACCATAAACATTAAAAAGAGAACATTTTGAATATTGAGCTGAAACTTCTTGCTCGTTATTCAAACAAATAAGTATTGGTCTTCAAAGAAGTCAACTCAGAAGTTCATTTTTCTTTCCCAATGATTCAACTTTTGCTCAAATAAATTTTGGGAAAAAAAATTAACTAACTTCTGAATTACATCAGTTTTTACCACAAAATCCACCTTGTTTCTTTATAGATTCATCTGGTTATTTACAATTCAGAGCTACTAGCTCTAAATTCCACAAAGTCTTTTATGTTATCGCAGAATTTGTATAACAAAGTAATAACTGAGGGGGAGTTCAGACTTACCTGGAAAATTGCTCATTTGCCTGTAAAAATTCAGATTTTAAAGCAATTATCAGTACATTCATGAGTAAAGTAGCCCCTTAATCCTGCAATGATGCTAACTATCCATAGGAAGAAAAAAAGTCCCAATAAAATGATTGAACCTGAACATTTGATTGAGCAATGTAACTATTTTCAAATGTATATTATCACAAGTTTTAAATATCCTTTTTGACCCTACTTAATTCAAGGTCCATTTCACCTTCCCTGAAGAGTATCACAAGATGTCTCCTCCTTTCCGCAAGCACCATAATGTCTTGTCTACTGGTCACAGGGTAAGGCTTGGGAGAGTCCTCAGGTTACGGTCTCGTACAAAAATGTAAAACTCTGAAATCTTGAGTTAAAGAAATAGGGTGTAGTGATGGCTATTGAATACTTATATCTTTCCTGAAAAGCTACTTTTCATCATGATATAATGTTTTTGTTTTTCAATTCTTCATCTGTGGCCTTTATTCCCCCCATAAAACCTAAATTCTAATAGTCAAATTATCAACATGTAATATATTCTAAAATATATGTGAGATCCCACTGTCTACAGCATCTCAAGAGTCATTATCAATTCTCAATCATCAGCTTTATGTGCAGCAACCGAGCAAGCCCACAAATGTTGTCTTTCCCTCTACCAGACGTTTTTTTAATCAGATTACAAATCAGGGTGAGTTTAGTCAAGGGACTCATTTTCCTCCGGCAGTGATTGCATTAGCTGTCACAACTGGAGTTTAAAGTCATGTACTTGGGGTCACATTTTCCTTGATCCAGTGCCGCTCGTGCCGTTGGCAATATCAGCAACTGTGATTATTATAACTACCCTCAGGTGACAGACTTAGCATTTCATTTTGGGGGGGGGGTAGTGAAAAGGGATGGAAAGTTTAGTATCTATATAATGTTTATGATATTTCCAAGTACCATACAGCTAAAAGAACAAATAGCATCTAATCCTGCCTGCCCACAATGAGATCAGAGTGCACCATACATGGGTTAGCACTCAGAAAATACTACACTAACAATTCCTTTTCTCCCAAAGTAATTTAAAGTCACATTAAAAAAAAAAAATGCTGCAATTATATCAAATCTTTTTCCAACCTCCATCCTGCGGAATGTTATGTTCATGTCCTTTTTATGTTCCTTATTTCTTATTTCTTTTCAGATCAAAGAGAAATCAATGTTTAAAAACAGTATTTTCAAGATTGGCATTTGTTTTGTAATCCAAAACAGGAAAAAAATCATTTAAAAATCTGATATATCATCTCAGAAGAGAAACACTACTTGCACTGAAAACTTAGGCTATTTGTTTGTTTTCTTAGTTATTGGAAAACCTGATGTAAGCTCACATGCATGCATTCTCCGAGATGCTGGCACTAAGAGCATAAACACATCAGTCACTACATTTTGTGTGCTGAGTTTTAACGGTGCTCTCCTGGGGGACAGGGCTCAATTTTGAAGGCTGGCTTTACATTTTCCTATTATTTTATCTAGATCCTTCTCTCCCTTATACAAAATCTAACAGGGTCTTTTTTAAGATAGAATTTTTGAAAGAAGTTGACCTCTGAAAAGCTTTAAACAATTAAAAGATCTTGTTAGATCTGTCAGGAAGAGGAGTTTTTGTGAAGCAGGTAAATAAACAACACCTCTGCAGAGGTGTGCTGCCGTCCTTAAATCCTAAGCACACACTGAAACCTCTAGTTTATAATCCTAAACCAATCTAATGTGGAGGCTCTTGATCTGCAATGACAGAAATGATTTTAGAAAATGTTCACTTTCGGTTGTATGAAATCCATCTTCCTACCTCACAAGCATTTCTCATGCTATGCCCCTTTCCCATTTACTTGTGTGTGCACACGTTCACAATTTGACCCTCTGCAAACAACCTGTTAAATGTCCCCAAGCTCTGTCTGCCACACTGTAGATGGCTTAGTGAAAATAGTGCTTGACATCTGAGTCAGAGGTAAATTTAAGGGCAAGAGCCAAAGGCTAAAAGGGTTGAGCCCTGCTTTTATCTTTTGATACTTCTCCTTGGTTTGATGCTGAGTACCCTTGAGGTTAAAGGTAAGCTGGTCTGCAGCAGCCTTGCCACCACTATGCTAACACTTAGGGATGCAATAGGAACCCTGCATAGGGGATTGTGGGGGATTCCTCCTGCCACTAAACTACTCAGGGCTTCATACATATACGGAATCCAAGAGTCTACCACTTTTTCTCAAGGTCTTTTAATTTAGCAGTAGATTTGGCTCTATTCAGTCAGGGTTATAATTGCTATAAACATGCCAGTGGCTTTTTAGATCAAAGTTTTCTCCTTTTAATGACTTGTTTTACCTTGTGACTATAAGCAACGGTGATGTCTAGTATAGACTAAAGACTTAAAGTCTATTAGATAATTGTTGTTCCATCTCATAAACAGAAATAAATTGAAAATACTTGGAAGCTAAAATATTTTAAAGTGCTACATAAGTGCTGGCTTGCTCTTTGCCTAAAACATGTGTGTATAACCAGTTTCCTTAATAACCTGAATCACTGGGGCAGAGAGTGAGAAGTCTATACAACAATTAAACCTTTAATGTTTCCCAGTCATAGCCTTCAACCATTACTCTACTCAAAAACCTGTAATAAATTAAATGTCAATATTCTTACAATGGACTGAAGTTGGGAATGGATATCCTATTTAATAAATGGTGCTGGGAAAACTGGCAATCCACCTGTAGAAGAATGAAACTGGACCCTTATCTCACTATATACAAAAATCAACTCAAGACAGATCAAAGACTTAAATATAAGGCCTAAAAGCATACAAATTCTAGAAGGCAATGTTAGAAAAAACTCTTCTAGATATTTGCCTAGGCAAAGAACTCATGACTAAGACCCCAAAAGCAAATGCAACAAAAACAAAAATAAATAAATGGGACCTAATTAAATTAAAAAGGTTCTGCCCAGTAAAAGAAATAATCTTCAGAGTAAACAGACAACCCACAGAATTGGAGAAAAATATTTGCAAACTATGCATCCGACAAAGGACTAGTATTCAGAATCTATAAGAAACTCTAATGCTTCACCAAAAAAACTCCAAATAATCCCATCAAAAAGTGGGCAAGGGACATGAATAGACATTTCTCAAAAGAAGATAAGCAAATGGCCAACAAACATAAGAAAAAATGCTGAACATAACTAATCATCAAGGAAATGATAATTAAAACCCAATGAGATCAAAGCTTACTCCTACAAGAATGGCTATTACTAAAGTCAAAAAATTATATATATATATATATATATATATATCCCATGGAATACTACTCAGCCCTTAAAAGAAAGGAAATCATGTCTTTTACAGCAACTTGGATGGAACTGGAGGTCATTATTCTAAGTGAAGTCGCACAGAAGTGGAAAACCAAAAACCACATGTTCTCACTTGTAAGTGATAGCTAAGCTTTGAGTATGCAAAGGCATACATAACGATATAATGAACTTTAGAGAGTGAGTATGGGGAAGGTGGGAGGGGCGCCAGGGATACCAAAACTACACATTAGGTACAATGTACACGACTTGGGTGACAAGTGTACTAAAATCTCATAATTCATCACTATATAATTCATTCATGTAACCAAAACCACTTGTACCCCAAAAAGCTATTGAAATAAAAAAAATTATTACAATGACCTAAATTGATTACATTATCATTACTACATTATCTCAATCCTCCCCTGGCTATTTCTTTATTCTCAGCTCACACTACTGTCTCCCCAACCTGCTTGTTCTTGCTTAAAGATGACAGTCATGCTTCCTTCGCAGGCCTTTATATAGGCTGTTCCCCATTCCTGGAACATTTTTCCTAAGTTTCTTCAAGTCTTTATTTAATACTCATTGCGTAATTGAAGCCCACACTGATCACCTTGTTTTTTTTTGTTTGTTTTTGTTTTTGTTTTTGTTTTTGTTTTCGTTTTTTGTTTTTTGTCTTTAATTGAGACGGAGTTTCACTCTTGTTGCCCAGGCTGAAGTGCAATGGCATGATCTCGGCTCACTGCAACCTCCGTCTCCAAGGTTCAAGCAATTCTCCTGCCTCAGCCTCTCAATTAGCTGGGATTGTAGGCACCCACTACCATGCCCGGCTAATTTTGTATTTTTAGTAGAGACGGGGTTTCTCCACATTGGACACTGACCACTATTTTTAAGTATAAAAATGTCTCCCTCATCAAATGCCTGGTTTCCTTTACCTTGCACCTAGCACAATTTTTTCTGAGGAGGTGATTATCACTTTCTACCTTCTAATAGAGAATACAACTTATTTATTTCTATATTTATTATTTATTACCTGTCTTTTCCACCACAATGTGAGATCCATGTCTATAGGGACTTTTTTGTTGTTCTATAATCCTTCAAAAACACTCAGAACAGTCTCATTGTATAAAGTGTGCCCAATACATTTTTGGAATAAATATATGAATAACTTCTCCTGTCCTCTAAGACAATATTTGGCAGACACCATAGTTTTCTAGTCACTTTTAGGTAAAACAAATAAATCATTTAATACAATATAAAATTTTAATCTTATGCTCTTCTTTATGTCCGACCTTTACTAGGCTTGAACCTGAGGGACTTTGAGTGAGGAATAGAAGTCTATTATTTCATTCCTCCAGTGATGGCTAATTTTATGTGTCAACTTGGCTAGGCCATAGTTACCAAGCAAACACTAATTTATGCATTACTGTGAAGGTATTGTTTAGATGTGATTAAAGTCTATAATCCGCTTACCTTAAGTAAGGAATATTTTCCTAGATAATCTAGAAGGGTCTGATTCAATCAGCTGAAAAGTCTTAAAAGAAAATCTGTGGCATCTATTACGAAGAAGAAATCTGACTTGTAGGTTGCAACTTCAGCTTGTAACTAAGAGTTCTAGTCTACCCTTTCCAATAAGGCAATTTCAGGATTGTCTAGCTATAACAATCACGAGTCATTTTTTTTTTCAATAAATCTCTTAACATATATGTCCTACCGGTTCTGTTTATCTGGTGCAAACTTGACCAGTAGACATTCTATAGAGCTGAGTCCCTTAAATGTATTGCCATAACTAGTGCAGTGACAGAGGAAAGGGAAAACATTTTTATTATTCTTTTTCTAATTTTAAATTTAGTTTTATTTTGCTCATACTTACTGGTTATTGGTATCTTTTGTGTAGCAGAATAGATAGATGCCGCATGGAGCACTCATGTGCTTTTAGGTGTGCAGTCATATATCTCCCTTCTATGTATTTCCCATGAAGGAAGATGTGGTCTGAGATGACAATTTTAGATCACTTTAACTATGCTCAATGTACATCTGCTCAGAGTTCCTCAATTATGGGTTTCCTCACCTGAAGGTCTTCCCTCTTGGGTCAGATCCTATCAAATGCTTTATGCCCATGTATTTTCATGCTAACCACCAAAATGTTTATGCAACCTTGACTCATCACATGGTAGGAGGGCCAACTGCTCCAACCTTTACCTTTCCTTCACCATGCTGTCCTTCTGCTGTCCTCTTTGTCTATTCAAACATGTACATGGAAAACCAAAAGTTACCACCAATATCCAACTTGAGAATATGTTAGTATTCTATATAACTCACAGCCTTTATTAATCTTCACGAGGAATTTTCTTGTCAACTTGCTGACATCACAGTGTGGAGACAGGGAATAGAAGCACACAGAAGGGAGAGAGAAACCACAGCAACTCCTCTCTAGACCAATGTGTTACACTGTATTAAACATATAGAACTCTGAATACATAGACTGGAGATGCAAAGTCATGGTAGTGAGAGACTATGAATATCAGGGTCACTTCTGCAGCCTCTTAGAAAATACTGAAGAGGCCGGGTATGGTGGCTCATGCCTGTAATCTCAGCATTTTGGGAGGATGAGGTGGATGGATCACAAGGTCAAGAGATCAAAACCCCTATCTCTACTAAAAATACAAAAAATGCTGGGTATAGTGGCATGCGCCTGTAGTCCCAGCTACTTGGGAGGCTGAGACAGGAGAATCGCTTGAACCCAGGAGGCGGAGGTTGCAGCAAGTGGAGGTTGCAGTTAGCAGAGGTAGCGCCACTGCACTCCAGCCTGGGTGACAGAGTAAGACTCTGTCTCAAAAAAAAAAAAAAGAAAAAAAAAATCATGAAGAGATGACAGCTTTTGTGCATTGGGGTTCTCTTTAGGATTTAGGCTCTCTTATGCCATTTGTTTTCAGGTATAAGCCAAATTTCCAGGAAGCAGAAAGTATCTCATTGAAGCATTTTGTTATAAGATTCATCTATAATTTTCAAAAATAGAAGTTCTGATACATGTTACTACATGGATGAATCCTGAAAACATTATACTATGTGAAATAAGCCAAATGCAAAAGAACAAATACTGTATAAGTCCATTTATATGAGGCACACAGAATAGTTACATTCATAGGGACAGAAAGTAGAATGGTGGTTTCCAGGGGCTGGGGAGGTGGCATAGGGAATTATTGTTTAAAGGATACAGAATTTCCGTTGGGATGAGACTGTTCACTTCATTTCTAGGGATGGATATTGGTATAACAATTTAAGTGTACTAAATGCAACTAAACTGTACACCCCAAAATGGCTAAAATAGTACATTTTATTTTATATATATCCATACCTCCACAAGGAGACAGAAAGAGAGAGAGAGAGATTAAAAGGGCTTAAGTCCTTTGAAGTTTAAAACCTTATTTGGTGCATTAGAAGCCATACTACAGCCTGAGCAAACTTCATAAAAATTGGCCTTTTTCATGCACGTAACAAAAATACATCATCTTATGTTGCATTAAGCGAGGATATTTGAAGTGTTAAGACATTATGTGTTCCACATATAAATATATTGCATTTCTTGGAATGAATAAGAAAGATAAGGAGGAAGATGAGAAGGGAAGAAAATTTACCCATTACAAACATAATTTGGAGATAATGTATTACTTTTCTGTGGCTGCTGTAATAAATTACCACAAACTGTGGCTTGAAACAACAGAAACTTATTCTTTCTTAGTCCTGGAGGCATAAGTCTGAAATCAAGGTGTTAGCTGGGCCACCTTTCTACAGAGGCTCTAGGGAACAGTCTCTTCCTTGCTTCTTCCATCTTCTGGTGACTTCCAGCAGTGCTTGGCTTGTGGCTGCATCAATCCAGTTGCTGCTTCTGTCCTCACATCTCCTTCTTCTCTGTGCGTGACTATCTCCCCTTTGTGTGTCTTGCTATAAGGAAACTTGTCTTGAATGTACAACTTGTCTTGAATGTAAAACCTAACAGGATTATCTCCTCATCTCAGTTTCTTAATTTACATCTACAAAGACCCCTTTTCCAAATAAGGTAACATTCACAGGTTTTGGGGATTAGAATGTGAACACATTTTTTTGGTGGGCCTCTACCATACAATCCACTACAGATGATTATGTATGAATCATAATATTTTTAAATTTCATATACTTTATTTGTATTAATGTGGAAAAAATATAGTCACTGAAATTGCATTGAACTGGAATCTTTACTTCTTCCCATGGCCTTCTATAATTTCTCATCAATACAACAGAGAATGATTCTTTGAAAATATGCGTTACATTCTATCACTTCTTTGCTCAAAACTCTTCAGGGATGCCCATATGGTGCTACCTCCAACTTCACACAGGATCAAAAGCCATGTGTCTGGGTATACCTACTAGGCTCTACAAAATCTGCCATTTCCCAGCACTTGATCTTTTCTGACTTCATTTTACTATTCACTTGCTGTTGTCTGAGCTTGTCACACAAGCTCCCACCTTTGCATTCCGTGCTCCTTCTGCCTTAAATGCTTTTCCCTAAGATATCTGTAAGGCTTGCAAATTCCCTTCCTAAGACTTTGCTCAAATATTACCTTCTCAGTGAGGCTTATGGCTGCCTGTTGTTCTTATTTACTTTATTTTTCTCCAAAATGTCCCTCATTTTTTTGTGTAGTATATAGTTTGCTTAATCATTTTCTTTATTATACATTTCATCCCACTAAATTGAAAAATTCATGAAGGCAGAGATTTTTTATGATTTCATTTACTAGTGTCTCCCAGGAGACAAAACAATATCTGAGACTATCTCCCCTTTGTGTGTCACACTATAAGGAAACTTGTCTTGAATTTAAAACAATTTGTGTGCCTCCCCTTTGTGAAGTTCTCAATAATACATTCATATGCTGAAGAAATATATGTGGAAGAAAATAATATAAATAGACAAATGTTTTTATTCTTTTTATACTTTTAATTATGTGTGTTATAAGCCCATGTTCTAGTTAACATGAAAATATGATTAAGAGTATTCTATATGTGGCAATATAAGTTGATAAAATAAATATATAAGTTGATAAAATAAAGAAATATAGAAATATAAGTTGATAAAATAAAGCTTGCAATATTTGGAAGGAGAAGGGAATTGTAAGGAGAAAATTCAGGTAGAAGGCATAAAGGGGGGAATTAAATTGTTGAAAATGATTTTGGTTTAATGTTTTGACATTAAATTATAGAGATAACTCATTTTCTATCTAGGTTTTAGTTACTTTAATACCAAGTCAGAGTTGGCAGATGCACCAGATAATAATTATAACCAGTGCTTTCCATATCCTCCCCAGCAGTGTGCTAGAGCATGTTGTTCAAATCACAGATGAGATTAAAAGGTCTTGTCTATGTGGAAATGGACATTAGTCTATAGTTACTCCCTTTTCTTGGGATTGTGCTTAGATAATAGCACAAATATCTTTAGGATTAGAAAATTCATATCACCAACATGCAAATAAATTAATAGGAACACCTTTTTTTTTTTTTTTTTTGTGGCCAAATAGTAATGGCATAAAGAATTGGCTTTCTATGTACTTTGTGAGTTCCATATCAGTGTCATATATCTTTAGTATCTGATTCAGTTAGGCAATAGCAATGCACAGTTGGGAAGGATGCTGTATTATGCCTATCTTTGCAATTCAGCTAAAACTGTAATGAAGACTCTTTTTAAAAGCTCCCTTCTATATGGTGATTTGTGTGTGTGTGTGATTTTCCATGTATATGTAAAGAGCTCTGATATCTGTACCCTATTGTTTCTTTGCGGCCCCTACAAGAGCTGACATCTTGCAGGGTTTAGAGGTTAGCAGAGTGATGTGTGTTGGCTGTGTCCCCACCAAAACCTCACCTTGAATCGTAGCTCCCATAATTCCCACATGTCTGGCAGGTACCCAGTGGAAGGTAATTGAACCACAGGGGTGGATTTTTGCCATGCTGTTCTTGTGATGTGAATAAGTCTCGCAAGATCTGATGGTTTTATGAAGGGCAGTTCCCCTGCATATGCCACTATGTAAAACATGACTTGGCTCTTCCTTCATCTTCCACCATGATTGTGACGCCTCCCCAGCCATGTGGAACTGTGAATCCATTAAACCTCTTTTTCTTTATAAACTACCCCGTCTCAGGGATTCCTTCATAGCAGTAAGAAAATGAACTATCACACAGGGGATGAAGGTGAAAGATTTGAGATCAGCCTAGACTTGAAATACTATTTTCTGTGAGAGGAAGAACAAAACCATCATAAAAACAAACATGCACTAAGCTCTGTCTTCAAGTACTGAAAATTGGTTCGAGATCAGTGAAATAACTTTGGAATACTTTTGTTGGCTACAAAAAAAAAAAAAAAAAAAAATGCTGAGAGAAGAGACACTTATGCAATCTTCCTGTGCTACATTTTCAAAAGAAAAACCAAGTCATTCCCCAAAGCAAAAAAAAAAAAAAAAAAAAAAAGCAAAAAAAAAAAAAAAAACAAACCATTCATTGAGTTTGTCCCCCAATTCTTCTATATTAAAATACAAATGAATTTAATTTCAAAATTAAATTACCAGTGCTCCATATGGATACTGTATTGTCTTAAAATCAAATCTTAATGTAGCAAGAGTGGAAACTATTATACCAGATGTTTCTTTATGTTAAGACAATACTAGCATAGCACTCTTGGGCCTTCTCCTTCATCCTTTTCTCCCCTCTCAAAATGGAACAATTCATCTGACCCATATGTTTGAGATTATGACCTGGAAAGGCATGACTCAACCCTCCCTCTTCCTGTGTGCCCAATCAGTCCATAGAAAACACACTCTCTTTTGTTTCTCCCTGCTGTAAGTTTTATATGGGGCAGAGATTAGACCATAGAAAAGTTTGCACTGTGTAAGTCTGAATATGTCTTTAATTTAGCATTAGGCAGTTCTTTAATGCTACATGCCTATATTCCCTTGTAGAAGCATCTTCAGTAATAAAATGAGACATTTTATTGCCCCAACTGGGATTGACAGATACCTCACACAGGTGAGCTCCAACTGGCATCAGGCCAGTGCCCCTCTGGGACAAAGTTTCCAGAGAAAGGAGCAGGTAGCAATCTTTGCTGTTCTGGAGCCTCTACTGGTGATATCCAAGAAAATAGGGTCTGGAGTGGACCTCCAGAAAACTGCAGCAGACCTGCAGAAGAGGGCCCTAACTGTTAGAAGAAAAACTAACAAACAGAAAGCAACAACAATAAATCAACAAAAAAGACTCCCACACAAAAACCTTATCCAAACGTCATCAGCCTCAAAGATCAAAGGTAGATAAATCCATGAAGATGAGGAAAAACCAGCACAAAATGCTGAAAATTCCAAAAGCCAGAATGCCTCTTCTCCTCTAAATAATCGCAACTCCTCTCCAGCAAGGCCACAAAACTGAACAGAGAATGAGATTGATACATTGACAGAAGTAGGCTTCAGCAGGTGGGTAATAACAAACTCCTCTGAGCTAAAGGAGCATGTTCCAACCCAACGCAAGGAAGCTAAGAACCTTGAAAAAAGGTTGCAGGAACTGCTAACTAGAATAACCAATTTAGAGAGGAACATAAATGACCTAATGGAGCTGAAAAACACAGCATGAGAACTTTATGAAGCATACACAACTATCAATAGCTGAATCAATCAAGTTGAAGAAAGAATATCAGAGATTGAAGATCACCTTGCTGAAATAAGGTGGAAGACAACATTAGAGAAAAAAGAATAAAAAGGAACAAACAAAACCTACAAGAAATATGGGACTATGTGAAAAGACCAAACCTACGATTGACTGGTGTACCTGAAAGTTACAGGGAGAATGGAACGAAATTGGAAAACACTCTTCAGGATATTATCCAGAAGAACTTCCCCAACCTAGCAAGACAGGCCAACATGCAAATTCAGGAAATTTCATGCAAATTCAGGAAATACAGAGAACATCACTAAGATACTCCTCAAGAAGATCAACCCAAAGACACATAATTGTCAGATTCTCCAAGGTTGAAATGAAGGAAAAAATGTTAAGGGCATCCAGCGAGAAAAGTCAGGTTACCTACAAAGGGAAGCCCATTAGACTAACAACAGATCTCTCTGCAGAAACAAGCCTGAAGAGAGTGGGGGCCAATATTCAACATTCTTAAAGAAAAGAATTTTCAACCCAGAATATCACATCTAGACAAACTCAGCTTCACAAGCAAAGGAGAAATAAAATCTTTACAGACAAGCAAATGCTGAGGGATTTTGTCACCACCAGGCCTAGCTTACAGGAGCTTCTGAAGGCAGCACTAAATATTGAAAGGAAAAACCAGCACTAGCCACTGCAAAATGCAGCAAAATGTAAAGACTAATGACATTATGAAGAAACGGCATCAACTAATGTGCAAAATAAGCAGCTAGCATCATGATGACAAGATCAAATTCACACATAACAATATTAATCTTAAATGTAAATGGACTAAATGCCACAATTAGAAGACACAGACTGGTAAATTGGATAAAGAGTCAAGATCCGTTGGTGTGCTGTACTCAGGAGACCCATGTGACATGCAAAGACACACATAGGCTCAAAATAAAGAGATGGAGGAAGATTTACCAAGCAAACAGGAAAAAAAAAAAAAAAAAAAAAAAAAAAAAAAAAAAAAAAAAAAAAAAAAAAAAAAAAGGCCAGGGGTTGTAATCCTAGTCTCTGATAAAACAAACTTTAAACCAAGAAAGATCAAAAAAGACAAAGAAGGGCATTACATAATGGTAAAGGGATCAATGAAACAAGAAGAGCTAACTATCCTAAATATATATGCACCCATTATAGGAGCACCCAGATTCATAAAACAAGTTCTTAGAGACCTACAAAGAGACTTACACTCCCATACAATAATAGAGGAAGACTTTAACATCCCACTGACAATAACAGAGAGATCAACAAGATAGAAAATTAACAAGGATATTCAGGAATTGAACTCAGCACTGGATCAAGTGGACCTAATAGACATCTACAGAACTTTCCATCCCAAATCAATAGAATATATATTCTTCTCAGTGTCACATGGCACTTATTCTAAAATCGATCACATATTTGCACTCCTCAGCAAATGCAAAAGAATGGAAATCATAACAAACAGTCTTTCAGACCACAGTGCACTCAAATTAGAACTCAGGATTAAGAAACTAACTCAAAACTGCACAACTAAATGGAAATGGAACAACCTGCTTCTGAATGATTCCTGGGTAAATAATGAAATTAAGGCAGAAATGAATTTCTTTGAAACCAATAAAAACAAAAATAAACGAATCTCTGGGACACAGCTAAAGCAGTGTTAAGAGGGACATTTATAGTGCTAAATGCCCATCAGAAAGATGGAAAGATCTGAAATCAACACTCTAACAACACAATTAAAAGAACTAGAGAAGCAAGAGCAAACAAATTCAAAAACTAGCAGAAGACGAGAAAAAAACTAAGATCAGACCAGAACTGAAGGAGACAGAGACACGAAAAACCTTTCAAAAAATCAATAAATCCAGGCATTGGGTTTTGGAAAAAATTAACAAAATAGATAGACCACTAGCTAGACTAATAAAGAATAAAGGAGAGAAGAATCAAACAGACACAATAAAAAGTAATAAAGGGATATCACCCTGATCCCACAGAAATACAAACTACCAGCAGAGAATACTTTAAACACCTCTATGCCAATAAACTAGAAAATATAGAAGAAATGGATGAATTTCTGGACACATACACCCTCCCAAGACTAAACCAGGAAAATGTCAAATCCTTAGTAGACCAATAACAAGTTCTGAAATTGAGGCAGTAACTAATAACCTACCAAACAAACAAACAAAAAAAGCCCAGGACCAGATGGATTCATAGCTGAATTCTACCAGTGGTACAAAGAGGAGCTGGTACGATTTCTTCCGAAAGTACTCCAAACAATAGAAAAAGAGGGACTCCTCCCTTACTCATTTTATGAGGCCTGCATCATCCTGATACCAAAGCCTGGCAGAGACACAACAAAAAAAGGAATTTCAGGCCAATAACCCTGATTAACATTGACGTGAAAATCTTCAATAAAATACTGGCAAACTGAATCCAGCAGCACATCAAAAAGCTTATCCACAACAATCAAGTCGGCTTCATCCCTGGGATGCAAAGGTGGTTCAACATACACAAATCAATAAATATAATCCATCACATAAACAGAACCAAAGACAAAACCACATGATTATCTCAATAGATTCAGAAAAGGCTTTTGATAAAATTCAACATCCCTTCACATTAAAAGCTGTAAATAAACTAGGTATTGATGGAACATACCTCAAAATAATAAGAGCTATTTATGACAAACCCATAGCCAATATCATACTGAATGGGGAAAACTGGAAGCATTCCCTTTGGAAACCAGCACAAGACAAGGATGCCCTCTCTCCCCACTCCTATTCAACATAGTATTGAAAGTTCTGGCCAGGGCAATCAGGCAAGAAAAGGTAATAAAGTATATTCAAATAGGAGGAGAGGAAGTCAAATTTTCTCTTTGCAGATGACATAATGGTATATTTAGAAAAGCCCATTGTCTCAGCCGAAAATCTCCTTAAGCTGATAAGCAACTGCAGTAAAGTCTCAGGATACAAAATCAATGCACAAACATCATAAGCATTCCTATACAGCAAAAATAGATAAGCAGTGAGACAAATCATGAGAGATCTCCTATTCACAATTGCTACAAATAGAATAAAATACCTAGGAATACAACTCACAAAGGACATGAAGGACCTCTTCAAAGAGAAATACAAACTACTGCTCAAGGAAATAAGAGAGGACACAAACAAATGGAAAAACCTTCCATGTTCATGGATAGGAAGAATCAGTATCATGAAAATGGCCATACTGCCCAAAATAATTTATACGTTCAATGCTATTCCCATCAAGCTACCATTGACTTTTTTTGCAGAATTAGAAAAAACTACTTTACATGTCACATGGAACCAAAAAAGAGCCCATATAGCCACGACAATCCTAAGCAAAAAGAACAAAGCTGGAAGCATCATGCCACCTTACTTCAAACTAAACTACAAGGCTACAGTAACTAAAGCAGCGTTGGACTGATACCAAAACAGATATATAGACCAATGGAATGGAATAGAGTCCTCAGAAATAACACCACTCATCTACAACCTGACAATCTTTGACAATCCTGTCAATTGGTTCTTTGACAATCCTGACAAAAACAAGCAATGGGGAAAGGATTCCCTTTTTAATAAACGGTGCTGGGAAAACTGGCTAGCTATATGTAGAAAACAGAGACTGGACCCCTTCCTTATACGTTATATAAAAACTAACTCAAGATGGATTAAATACTTCATGTAAAATCTAAAACCATAAAAACCCTAGAAGAAAATACCACTAGAAGGCAATGGTATGTTGGTATTTCAAAACCTAGAAGGCAATACTATTCAGGACATAGGCATGGGCAAAGAATTCATGACTAAAACACCAACAGCGATTGTAACAAGTCAAAATTGACAAATGGGATCCAATTAAACTAAAGAGCTTCTGCACAGAAAAAGAAACTATCATTAGAGTGAACAGGCAACCTATAGAATGAGAGAACATTTTTGCAATCTACCCATCTGACAAAGGTCTAATATGCAGAACTTACAAGGAACTTAAACAAATTTATAAGAAAAAAACAAACAACCCCATCAAAAACTGGGCAAAGGATATGAACAGACACTTCTCAAAACAAGACATTTATGCAGCCAACAAACATGAGGGAAAAGCTCATCCTAATTCCTCATTACAGAAATGCAAATCAAAACCATGATGAGATACCGTCTCATACCAGTTAGAATGCTGATTATTAAAAAGTCAGCAAACAACAGATACTGGTGAGGCTGTATAGAAAGGCTATTAAACTGTTGGTGGGAGTGTAAATTAGTTCAACCATTGTGGAAGACAGTATGGCAATTCCTGAAGGATCTAGAGCTAGAAATACCATTTGAACCAGCAATCCCATTACTGGGTATATACTGAAAGGAATGTAAATTATTCTACTATAAACACAAACGCATTCATATGTTTATTGCAGCACCATTCACAATAGCAAATACTTGGAACCAACCCAAATGCCCATCAATGATAGACTGGATTAAGAAAATGTGGCACATATACACCATGGAATACTATGCATCCATAAAAAAGAATGAGTTCATGTCATTTGCAGGGACATGGATGAACCTGGAAACCATCATTCTCAGCAAACTAGCACAGGATCAGAAAACCAAACCACTGCACGGTCTCACTCAAAAGTGGGAGTTGAATAATGAGAACACATGGACACAGGGAGGGGAACGCCACACACCGGGGCCTGTCAGGGAGTGGGGTCAAGGGGAGGGAGAGCATTAGGACGAATATCTAATGCATGTGAGGCTTAGAACCTAGATGATGGTTTGATAGGTGCAGCAAACAACCATGACACGTATACACCTATGTAACCAACCTGCACATTCTGCACATGTATCCCAGAGCTTAAAGTAAAATAAAAAAGTTTAAAATGTAATAAATTATTTTTTAAGATTCTTTAATATAAATTGTAATCAATAAAGTCTTGGTTACTGAGTTCATACTTAATAAGTATGCACAACTTCCACCAAAGCTGTTCAATTAGGTAGTGGTTGTTCTAAATCATTGGACAACCTTCTGACTTCTCAAGTCATCTGCCCAAAGGGCAACTGATTTTTGTTCCCTGTTGTAATCTTCTGAACCTAAAACTAAGCTTTCTGAGGTCAATCTTGTCAGTAATAGTGTTGTTTTATTAACATTAGCAAATAAGTTACGAACACATACTATTGTCTAAGTCTAATAAACCAAACATCAATGGAATATCCTTAACTCTGAGGCAACTAGAAACAAAGACACCCCTCACCTTCCCCTCAAGAGAGGAAGATATTTATTGGATTTGCCTTAATTCTAGGAACATGAATGAATTCGCATGAGAGAATCCTCTATTTGTATGCATTATACCATGATCCCTGAGATGAACAATTTTTATATTAAGACTATGAAAGTCAATACATGTCACAAAGTTTGGCACAAAGCAGATGCTGAACAATATTGAATATATAAATGTCTGGATGGGCAGATGACTAGATGAATGCCTGGTTGGTTGGCTGCCTGGCCGGATAGATACTGAAGAAATAAACCTTTTAAAACTCAGAATATTGAAACAAAATGATAAATAATGATAGAGAAACACTGTATCTAATATTTCTCTGGACCAGTGGTCTAGAACCATTTATGACTATATATATTATCGATAAGTATTAGAGCATGCTCCTTCATCCATATTTACACATATATATATAATTCTTAGTGCAATACTCTTCTAATATATACAATTACACATTTTCATAAAGATCTTTTTAAAGTATGACATAAAATCTAAATAAGATAAGAATTAATTACAACATTTAATTCCCACACTGCATGTGCCATGTTGCAGAATGGCTGGGGTATTTGCATTTCATATTGGAAGCCACAGATATAGACAATGAATTTGGAAGTTAGGCCCTTTGCCTACTCAAAATAAGATCTGGCAAAAATAGGATAAACACAGAAGAAATAACTGTTGTCCTAGGACACTAAACAATTCACACTAGGGTTCTAACTAATTAAGCAGGAATTCTTAACATTTCTGTGTATCATAAATATTTTTGACAGTCTGTGAAAGAGCTTATGGACCTATATCTTCTCAGGATGATTATTTACATGTATTGAATTAAAAAATAAAATTATAAAAGTAATTATATTGAAATAGTTATAAAATATTAAAATTGCTATCTAGTAAAATAATACATGTACTTCTTGATTAATGCATTAAAAATTAATAGCTTGTGGTGGGTTGAATAACCACCATAATTTTAAAGTAGCAACATTTCAGGACTAACTGTGATAATTGTAATAAGATATGAAAACACCTGCTTGATACTGCTAATCCTACTGTAAGTTTTGTCAAAATTTATGACTGAAGAAATGCTAAATTTTAATTAAAGTTTGATGAAGATAAAGATTCATATTTTTCCATCCAGTTCAGAGATCCTCTAAATTCTGTTTTGGAGATATTCAGCACCCAGGTTGAAAACCTCTGAAGTAAAACAACGTAGTGAGGGGTCTATTGCTTTGAGAGAAAGAAGTTGCCTTAACTCCAACCTTAATCAGTGTATTTATTGTATAGTGTATATTTATAATATTTGGTATGTCTGTAACATCAAAAAATGTTAAATAGTTAAATATTTTAGGTACACTCAATTGCTAAAATAGCAAATGCAATTAAGAATATTAATAATTAATATGCATGTGTTATTATCTTAATATTTCTTCTACATATGGCAAAAAACTAATTTTATGGTATAATTCTTATATTCATTACAAAATAAGAAAAACTCAACTGACTTGGCCATATTTCTAGGAAATTAAAAAGCAATTTTCTTTTTAAAAAGTTCAATTATTTTTTCTAATATCTTTCTTACTTGAATATAATTTCTCTCTACCCAATTTAGGGTTTATTACTATCATATTATTAATCAACTTATCCTTTGTTGCTTTTCTCCTCTAACAATCTAAAGAAGAGCAGAACTTGATCTCCAGGGATAAGCAAAGGGCCAGAGGATAAAGTTGGAAATGGCTGTGAAATATTTTCTCAAATATAATTATATTATTCATAACTTTGATAATTTCCTTATTAAAATTGAAAATTATTAAAATTATCTATAAGTCTCTTGGTATCAGAAAAAATAGCCAGGCACAGTGGCTCACAACTGTAAACCCAGCACTTTGGGAGGCTGAGGGGGGCAGATCAACAGGGATCAGGAGTTCAAGACCAGCCTGGCCAACGTGGTGAAACCCTGTCTCTACTGAAAATACAAAATTAGCCAGTCAGGGTGGCACTCACGTGTAATCCCAGCTACTTGGGAGGTCGAGGCAGGACAATCACTTGAACCCGGGAGGCAGAGGTTGCAGTGAGCCAAGATTGTGCCATTGCACTCCAGCCTGGGTGACAAGAGTGAGACTCTGTCAAGAAAGGGAAGGGAACAGAAAGGAAGGGGAGGGGAGGGGAGGGGAGGGGGAAAATAGTACTAATCTATTGACCTCAAACAAGTTACTTAGGCTTCCTGACATGCAGTTTTCTCCTTTGCACAATGGCAATATAAAAACAATTGCATTGTGAGGATGAGGATCAATATCATTAGTGAAAGCTTTCTAGATTGTAAACTACTTTACTACTCTTGTTCCTTTTTTCTTTTTTTGAGACAGTGTCTCACTCTGTTGCCCAGGTTGGAGTACAATGGCATGATTACAGCTCATTGCAGCTTCATCTTGCAGGCTCAAATGATCCTTTGACTTTAGCCTCCCAAGTAGCTGGGACTACAATTGCACATCACCACACTTGACTAATTTTGTTTTTAAAGTTTTTGTAGAGGTAGGGTGTCACTATGTTGCCCAGGCTGGTTTCAAACTCTTGGGCACAAGTAACCCTCCCACCTCACTCTCTAGAAGTGCTGAGATTACAGGTGTGAAACACATACCTGGCCTTATTCTTGTTCTTTTTTGCCATTATGCGCTATTGTAATTAATTTACTCATTCAATGAATTTGTGTTCAATGCTCTCTGTGTAACAAGCACTCTAGATTCTGAATGTAGAACAGTTAACTTCAAGATTTCACTACGTTGAGATTTGGAAGAAAGATTTCACATTAACTAGATTAGAAGATTTTTAGGTGTATCCATAGGGCATTCAGACAAATAATAGCATAGCATAGGAGAACAAATTAAAATTTAAGTAAAACCTGCTAGATTTATATTCACAAAAATATTTTTCTTGGAATCTAAAAATTACTATTAATTTGGTATATACCAGAGGAAAATACGAACTATGACTTAAGCTCAGTTGAAACCAATTTATTTTGAGAACATTTCCTGTGAAAGGGATACCTCCAGATGCTGTGTTGTTAGGCACCCTCAGATGAAACATAAAATACTAACAGCAAGAAAATAAAGTAATAAACCAAAATATTATGAACTTAAAAACTTGGCCAGGCACAGTGGCTCATGCCTGTAATTCCATCACTTTGAGAGGCCGAGGTGGGTGGATCACAAGGTCGAAAGATAGAGACCATCCTGGCCAACATGGTGAAACCCTATCTATTAAAAATACAAAAATTAGCCGGGCTTGGTGGCACATGCCTGTAGTCCCAGCAACTCAGGAGGCTGAGGCAGGATAATAGTTTGAACCTGGGAGGTGGAGGTTGCAGTGAGCCAAGATCGCGCCACTGCATTCCAGTCTAGTGGCAGAGCAAGTTTCCATCTCAAAAAACAAAACAAAACAAAAAAACTCTTAAGCAAGGAATATATGAAGATACAATACTAAAGAGAAGTCCAAATGCCTACACAATTTAGGAATGACAAAAAATAAACATAACTTGTGTTAAAGACTTTAAAATTATATTGAATTGTAAAAGGTAATGTTACAAATATTAATATTCCCAAGACCTAGATTAGCAATGATTATTATTTTACTACATTTCTTACATATTTATGTTTAAATTGGAACTCAAATATAATTTTTTTTTTTTTTTTTTTTTTTTGAGACGGAGTCTTGCTCTGTCGCCCAGGCTGGAGTGCAGTGGCCGGATCTCAGCTCACTACAAACTCCGCCTCCCGGGTTTACGGAACTCAAATATAATTCTAACATGCTACCTCCAACACTCTCGGCAAAGCCTCTTTTATTTTATTTCATGTTGTCACTTTGTAATTACCCGATGGAGTCGTCCTGCCTGCTGCACAGATAAAACCAATTCACTGAGATTATGGCATTGCAGTAAAGAAAAAGTCAAATTAATGCTAAGCTAGATACATGGTTAGACAGAATTATTACTTAGTCTCCCAGAAGGCTTGGAGGTGAGAGTTTTGCAAGGTTAATTTGATGGACAGGGAATAGGGAATGGGTACTGCTGATTGGTTGGAGATGCAATCATAGGTGGGTGAAAAATGGTCCTTGTGTGCTGAGTCCACGACCTCTGGCTTGGGGTGGGGCACAGGATAGGTTGAGTCATTAGTCACAAGTCTGTGTGGAGTCAGTCATTTGTCAGAAGGCAAACCTATGAAAAGCATCTCAAAAGACCAATCCTAGGTTCTACAATAGTGTAGAATAGATAACTACTAGGTTATCTATAGCAGCAATTGGGAAAGTCACAAGTCTTATGACCTCTGACCACATGACTCCTGAGCAATAAGGGATTATAGAAACTACATTTTAGCAGAATTCAGTTCTCTCCCATAATCTTAATCTTGTGGCCTGCCATTTGTCTTGCAAATGTGGTTTCAACCCCTGAACAAGGAGGAGATAAGTTTTAGGAAGAAACTATTCTCATCTTTGCTTCAAAGTTGAACTATACATTAAATTCTGCCCATGATTACTCTACACCCAGGAATGAGCAAAGACAGACAGCCTGTGAGGCTAGAAGCAAGGTGGAGTCAGCCATGCTAGATTCTCTCACTGTCATAATCTTTGCAAGGACAGTTTCAATTTCCTACCTCCATCCCCATCAACAAACTCCTACAGGTATTATTGTAATATATTCTTAATTTTATGTCAGAAACATATTTGATATGCATTTTGCTGTAAATATAATTTCTTACTTTTAATGCAAAAGTACATCTTAAGAACTATCCTGTTTGCTGCTTAAAATCAAGATTATTATTTACTATTCTTACACTGTATTCAAACCTATGCATACCCCTCAACTACTTTATTTGTTGTATTAGTCAATGTCCTGGTCTGTTTAGATGACTACAACCAAATACCATAGACTGGGAGGTTTCATTTCTTTCTCACAATTCTGGAGGCTGGAAAGACCAAGATCAATATGGCGGCTGATTTAGTTCCAGGCAATGACTCTTCCTACCTTGCAGATGGCCTTCTTCTTGCTGTGTCCTTGCTTGGCTGAGAGAAAGAGAAAAACCTTCCATGTCTCTGCCTGTAAAAACACTAATCTCCTTACGAGGACCCCACCCCTCATGACCTTCTCTAAACTTAGTTACCTCCCTAAAACCCCACCTATGAATACCATCACATTAGGAGTTAAGGCTTTAAAAAATGTACTTTGTGTGAACACCAGCATTCAGTCCATAACCGTCAGGTTGTTCTGCAATAATGGCATGGAATAAAGAACACTGAATTCTCTATGTTTTACACATCTTTATTTATTGCCCATGGATATGCAAGGCAATTGTGTCTCTGCTGAGCTCAGCTAAAGTAAGTGGTGCAGGGAAATAGACTCTGCCCCCAGGGAAACCACCTTGAGGTTGGGGAGAGAAGAAAGAATTGTGAACAGATAGTATTATCATGTCTTCTTTCACAGTTTCCTTTATTCCAGGGGTCTGAGGTGAGGACCAGTACTGGTCAGTGGCATGTTAAGAACCAGGCCACACAACAGGAGGTGAGCAGTGGGTAAGCCAGCATTACCACCTGAGTTCTGCCTCCTGTCAGATCAGCTGCAGCATTAGATTCTCACAGGAGTGGAAACCTTATGGTGAACTCTACATGCAAGGGATCCAGGTTGTGTGCTCCTTTTGAAAATCTAACTAATGCCTGATGATCTGATGTGGAACAGTTTTATCCCAAAATCATCCCCCCACCACCCCCTTTGTGGAAAAATTGTTTTCTATAAAACAGATCCCTGGTGCCACAAAAAGGTTGGGAACTGCTGCTTTAGTTCTTTGTACATACCTGTAATAGCTGTTTTTGAGTCTTTGCAAATCCAACACCTGTGTACCCTTAACTCTCTTTTGCTTCATTTTATTCCTGTGTAAGGTTCTTACTTTCATGTTTCTTTGACTGTCTCATAAGATTTGGTTGAAAATCAGACATTTTTGATAATGCACTGTAGCAACTCTGGCTACTGATCCATCTTCTCCTGGGCCATGTTGCTATTTTTATCTATTTGCTTGCTTATCTGTTTAGTAACTATCCTAACTTATTAACATTCCCTTGCACTGGGCAGCCTTTACGGTCATTCTTCAGAAGGCACAACATGTACACAGTTACCTTGACCCCCCAGCCCCAGGGACAACAGTGGTTTTGTTTGATTCTTTTTCCCTGAATTCCTTATTAAGATTCTAGAAAGTCTGACTTTATTGAAATTTTATCTAGCTTTTAGCTGCCACTAATTGTTAACTCTTTGCTCTATTGTTTTCAACAATGCCCTGGTGTATAAATTGTTCTAGAGTCTTATCCAATTAAAGTCAGGCATCTTTAGGGCTTTCTCCAATTCCATAGGGCTCTTCATTGCTAGTTTTCCCCCTGGTTCTTCCTGTGAAATTTCTAATTTGTCTGCCATTTTACTTGTTGCTATCATAAAACTAGTAGCCTCCTCTTAGTTGCTGTTTTTATAGTCAAATTAATATTTCTTACCTGGTAGAATTCGCTAGAAGATAAGAAGTATTTGGGGCTAAAAGATTAAGAAAAAATTTATGATAGAAACCCTCTGCCAAATTTTGACTTTCTTTTCCCTCTCACCTCCTATGCCCTGTAAACTGCAAAAAGATCCTGTATCATTTGAATTTAGCAACAGATCAACTTTGTTCATGCCATGGACTAATGACACTTCATAGGCATAGATTGTTAATATAATAAGTCATTTCCTTTAACCACTAACCTCTGCTTTACAAATAAGACAGCAAGGTCAAGATTTTAAAAAATGAGTTAATGGCAAAGTGATATATTGAATATAGATCTCCTAAATCCAGTCTCATTTGTAATTGGCTGGCCAGGATGCACAAGAAGAAATGACATATTTCTATTTATGAAACTCATTAATGTTGACCACCATTTAACATGTATTTTAAACAATGGAACTAGCACAGGGACTATTTAATTATTATTAATAATTTATAATAATTAATAATAATTTAATAATAATTAAATAGTCCCTGTGCTATTAAATCGTGCTATTTAAGTGCTATTAAATAGTCCCTGGTATTATCCTTTTTACCAGAAGAGAATTTATAAAGCTCTTTTACAGAACAGGAGCAAGCTCTGCATAAGAAACACTTTGACAAAGGAATAATATAATAATTCATATTCAAAATACTGAAATTCTGTATTCAAACAAACTTAAGTTTGCAGTGTGTGTGTGTGTGTGTGTGTATATATATATATATGTATATATATATATAGCCAGGAACTACTTTTTCTTCTCCCATAAGATATCAGCAGGTAGATATAAGATATATTTTTTTGTAGTGATGTTCTTATGCCTCAAAAAGTCTTGACAAAATTTTCCCAGATTTCAAGCAACTTCTTTCTATACAATTTGCAAACTTTTACATTCATAAAATGTGGCTGATTTCTACCTTTGTTTAAAACTCAGTAACAGAGATTCCTTATTGTGATCAAAACATGCATAATCCATGCAATAAGTATTCAGTTCACTTATTCTAATACCAAGGAAGAATCTGCTATGGGCATGTGAAAAAAAATACATTGAGTTCTTACTGTGTGAACTTGGACAAGCTATTTAATTTTTCTGGACCCAGATATTATCATACTTGTCTTGCAATGAGGAAACTAAAGGAAATAATTAAGTCTTCAAATGAAATAATGTAAATGAAGACATTCTGTAAATTTCAAGGAAAAATGCAAAATGTAAGCTTATTAGATGGTGACTATTAAGGACAATTGTATTTGTTGGCCTCATCTAGTGCAATCAGTGCAGTCAGCATGAAATTATTTTGCATTTGTTAGAGAGACCAAAATTTATGCAACCAAATAGAATAGTCACAGTTCTGGGTTTTTGTTTGTTTGTTTGTTTTGTTTTGTTTGTTTGTTTTTGTTTTTTTTTCTACTTCGTCTTTTTCCAATTTCTCATTGGCTAGCAGGGTATTTCAAGACAGAAGACAATGGAAAATGAAACAATTATATCTGTCACAAAGAATCAATGCTACAGAAGCTGGGTTTAAAATAGGACCAGGAGGGTAATCCCTGATGCATCCTTTTCTAAGTTCCAGTAATAGACACATAAAAGGCAAAAAAACTTTGAAAATTTCCAATGCAGAAAAGTATGACTCACAGCCAATTTCCAGAACGTGGGAAGGATTTCTTCTAGCTAAAAGCCTAAGAGAACTGGATTGAAAAGTAACGAATAACCTACTGGGCTAGGCAATACTTGCCTGATCGGGAAGTAGGTAAGGAGAGATTAATCATCTTCTCACTTGTCTGTCACTCTCACTAAAAACAAAACAAACTAAAGACCAAGTCTTGCAGAATTTGGGAAAGCTATCACTTTTGGTTATGAGTGCTACCTTTAGAAATCCAAAAGACTGACCCTCAATTTCCCTTGTAATGCAATACTTTCAGTATCCAAAGGAACAGAGCTATTCTCAAAAGTTCCACAGAGCTGGAGCACATGTGACCAAAGGTAAACCGTTTCATTCTGGGAGATAAACTTTTACCAGTTCCCACAAAATCATCTGAGAAACCAGATTCCTCAGCAGAATTATCTGTGGGAACCCTGGAAATACAGATTCTCCATTTGCAGAGATTTTGAATTCAGTCTATTTGAAGAGGGGCCTGAGGGCTTATATTTCATCATACGCTCCAAGTGATTAGAGTAACAGCACTGTGTAGAAGTCACTGATTTAAGGTTCAGGACAGATATATCCAGGATACTTTTCCTTCATTTCTATGAACTCTGAAATTATAGTATTGCTTTCTATATGGTTTCCATCTATCATGAATCACTTATTTCTTGATGATGAAAATTAAGTCCAATATAGCAATTCCCCTGGACACTTTGTCCATTATTTCCCCAGTGAAATTTTTAGCAGAATAAATGGAAATTTTATCAAAACTGTGTTATGCAAGATGGAATTTCTCATATTTTTACATAGCTGAAAGTTCACTACCATACATTATTTAATATTTTAACCTTATGGTGTCTCTGTCTATAGTTACATTTACATCCTCTATTTAGTTTTAGTCCAAATTTCACCTTCAGATTTGTTATACTCTGTGGACATATATTGCCACCTCCCTTTAGTCTATTAAAATATACTCAAAAATAAAATAGATCTTTTCATTGAATTTTCCATATAGGTGTCATGCTTCAGCAAATATCAGTGATACATATGAGATTCTCTTTACATGCTGTGATAAAATTTCCTATTGATTTTGTTTGTTATCATACTCTACCTCTGATTAGATCTATCTGTGGTTTCTCCAAGATACACTCTGATATGCTTGCTTGGAGAGAATTTCAAACATGTATATGCCTTTGAATAAGAACAGAAGTAAGTGAAATCTGGAATTTAATATGTATTTAATAAGAGAGTAATTGTAACTATCATAAGTAAACCTATCATAGAGAGATTTTACTTTTTGGCTTTTATCAAGGAAATGATATTTGCTATAAAATCAAATTAACCTTATGATAGAAGTGTACAAGCTGTTTAACTTTTCAGATTACATCAGAACTTTAATTCTATCATTGTAGACATGTGAAGAAATTGACGTAATACCAACCAACTTATCAAGCATAATTTAATAAAAATAATTTTCACTAATATCAGGAAACTACTATCATGGTACCAGAAAGACCAAATAGATTGGCTGAATGTCATTCAGTAATATGCTGACTGTAATATGAGAGGACTTCAAAATCTAGACAGAACAGGTTTGCTAAGGTTTATGTTTAATATTTTATTAATTAAAAATATATCTTATGAAAATCAAGTACAATTTTTAACATATTGCAAGATACAACTTTATAGTAAAACAATCTCACATAAATGTATTTCTTTTCTTTTTAAAATGTTTATCAATACATAATGATTGTACATATTTCTGGAGTACATATGGTATTTTGCTACATGCATACATTGTGTAGTGATCAAATCAGGGTGATTGTGATATAAATCACTTTAAACATTTATCATTTTCTTGTATTGAGATCATTCCAAATCTTTCTTCTAGCTATTTTGAAATGTACAATAAATTATTCTTAACTATAGTCACCCTACTGTGCTATTAAACACTAGAACTTACTCCTTCTATGTAACTGTGTTTTTGTCAATTCAGGTAAAATATTTCAAAGAAATGTTACTTGAGTTGAAATGATTTCTGGTTATAAACAGTTATGACTCTAAAGAAATATGATTGATGAATTTTAATAAATATACCAATACATGATCATTTATATGAGTGTTTTTCCTTTGGAAGTATTTCTTTAAGGAAGCCTACTTATTTATTCTTACAGAGATGTTATTACTCAAAATATTTAGGTAACTTCTTGAAAATTGCTCTCTGTGCCTATAGCACATGTATTTAAATATCAGTAATGGTGAAAAATATGTCTCTTGAGAGCCAATTTAATTTTTAAAGCATCTCAGAATTATCTGGAGGGAAGCATTAGGAATCCATTTGATGATCAAGCCAAATGTTGGCGTGGGTCAGAGATAAATCTAAAGTAATAAAAACTAATTTAGTTGCACAGTTTATAACCTACTTTTATGGTAAGTCTCCTTTGCCCCCCAAAAAATTACAAAATAATTTTGGGAATGGGCAGCATTTTTAAAGTAAGTATACAGAACATAAAATACCTCATGAGATTTCTCAGAAGGGTGAGTATAATCAATCTTATTACCGAAGAGGCAATTACATGACTTCTAACACGATGTCTGACACATAGCAGAAAAGAAAATGCTAGTGGAGTAAAAAGCACAATCATTAATCAAATAATACTTATCACAGGAAAAAATAATTTAAACAAGCCACAGTGCTTTTTAAAGGCACTTTTAAAAAGTACAGAAATGCTTGATATACAAAAAACTTTTTTATTGAGTTACCCAGAAGAAGGTATAAACCATAATATACATACTTCATTTATATGACCAATACATACAGTATTTTTTACCAATACATATTCATATTTTTACTTTTATTCATAATGCTTAAATTTTACTAGTACATACATTTTCTACTTAAAATAGAATTTCAAATAAGAAATATAGAAATAGTTTAGCAGTGTTTATGGGCTATGTGAATACCTGCCCTTTAGTAGTCATGCAACACTGGTTTTAACTTATTAGATTTTCTAGCTAAATAAAGAAACTTATTTAAAAGTTATTTAATCTCAGCTTTAATATTTAAATATTTTTAAAATGCTATGGCTCCTGCCCACTTGTGCAGTTTAGCCTCTCTCTTGCCATCCAGCCTAAGACGTGGGCATTTTGAACTGCTTTCCTTTCTCTGCCCTTTGAACATGAGTTTCCCTCCTGACAATTCCTACTCATCTTTCAAGTGCAACTTACTACCTCTGTGAAATTATAACAAAATCACACAGACACTTTTAGTATCCCCTTCTCTAAAATTATATAACATCATATTCATACCTGTATTATATTGACTGAATACTAATATTAATTATTGAATGTTATAATTGAATATATACTATATAGTCAATTAATATTATACTTGATATAGTATATATTAAATAATTGATGATATAATCCATAAATTTAATCCACAGTGAAATCTTTCTAATATATACCTTGGGCCATAATTTAGCTTAATATTATTATAAACACAATTCTTAAAATCATTCACAATTTGTAAAATAGTATACTGTCCAGTAACTGATTCTTAATGGAGACTTTCATTATTCATTGTTTCATTTAAAAAAATTCACTGAATCCATAAATATGTACTCATTTAGGCTTTTTCTTTTTAAAAAATCTCTTATATCTCAAATGATTTACTGTCTTTGTCCATTGTATATTCTATTATACTCTACAATTAAACACACATAAGTAAAAAACATTAATCTGTAACTATGTTTAATTCTAGAGACTTTTCCCAAAGCAATTTTGGTAAGGAGATAAAATTGATTTTCCAGACTTTTAGCTGTGTATAAATAATCATTTTTTTTCATGTAATCCCCAGGTTAGTGTTTAATTTCTTTATTTTCATTAAGAGTATAGGGCTGTCTTAGTTTATTAAAAAACTTAAAACCCTCTCTGCTTTGGTGGAACAGGTCTGCATTAGTTCATTCTTGGGCTGCTCATAAACACATACCCGAGACTGAGTAATTGATAAAGGAAAGAAGTTTAATTGACTCACAATACAGCATGGCTGGGGTGGCCTCAGGAAACTTACAATCAGGGCAGAAGGGGAAGCAAACATGTCCCTCTTTACATGGTGGCAGCAAGGAAAGGTGTCAAGCAAAAGGAAGAAAAGCCCCTTATAATGCCATCAGATCTCCTGAGGACTCACTCATTATCAGGATGCGAACAGCAGGAGGGTAACCATCCCCATGGTTTAATGACCTCTCACTGAGTCCCTCCCACAACACCTGACACGTGGGGATTATGAGAACTACAATTCAAGATGAGATTTAGGTGGGACACAGCCAAATCATATCAAGGACTTTTTGGTTTCTAGTTAGTTTTGCTTAAAAGAACTATTTGTCAATAATTTTCTATTGCTGACAGCAATGTTTACAAAATCATTCCTTTCAAACATGACCTTTTTTGGACCTACATTGTTTACCAAATTTATTTATGTATTTATTTTACTTTATTTTATTATTTTAAATAAACTGCAAGTAAAAGAGAACAAAAGTTTTAAAGAGCTAAATATTAGTTTTCTTCTTATTGACTATTTGGCATCAATCATAATAGAAAAAGTGTATACGTTTTATTTTTAAAAAGTATATTATTTTATGAAATAGCTACTTGAGGAAAATGATTCTTCATGTGAAAAAGTTATTTTAAGGAGAATCTTCTTTGAGTGCACAATGTAATTTTTTTTCAGTCAATGTCATTTGGTTTCTATACAAATAACTTAGTTAACTGAATTACCCAGAAATGAATACTACCTTCTACTTTTCAATTGCTCAGTCTTCATGGATCAGAACTGAGTTATACTAGAAAAAGGAAAGTAAGAAAATAAAAAAGGAAGAAGAGAAAAAGGAAAGAAAGAAAGAAACAGGGAAGGATAAAACAAAAGAAAGGGGTGTGGGGAAGGAGAGAGAGAAAATATTTGCAGATAAAATAAGTTGGGAATTTGGCCTTCTGTACTACCAGGAAAAGAAATGATGATTTCAGTTGAAAATAAAGTGCTGTGGTTGATTACTGACCAGAAAAGCAGAAACTCTATGACTGTTTAGTCACGTCAACAAAAAGTCATCTTTGATATGCAGAAGAGAAATTAGAGGAGAAAATAAAAGGTCATGCTACAATAGTAAAACAGAGAGGATAAAAAGAAAGTTCCAGAGTTGAGAGGAAATAGCAAACAACAAATAATTTATCAAATGAAAACAAAGAGAGCTACCAGGAATTGGTCAAGAATACAATTTTTCTGTATTATGACAATTTTAGTAACTCTTAACATTTTTTGGAACAGAACTGCTGCTACTCTGCCTGTGGTGGAGAACAGAAAAAGAAGACTAATCAAGGGAGTAGATTCATTCTAGCATTTTATGAAGCCTTTCAGGTGGGTTTGGGGAGCAAAAATTATTGAATACATATTGTATGTTAGACATTGCATAAAATGCTTCCTATAATTAGCTCTTCAAAAATCCCCCCGCCTCTGAATTACTGAAAAAAAATGAGAAGAGGATAAAATTTAAATACAAATATTATATGTAAATATAAGCATTGTGTGTGTATGTGTATGTGTGTATTTATATATGCAGAGGGGGGGAGAGAGTTGAAGTGTACAGACTCAGAAGTCAGACTGCTTGCGTTCATACATAGCTCCACTAATACCATGTTCCAGGGGAGGAATCATTAAAATAGCTTTCCAGAGTGCAAAATTACCAGCATTTTTTTTCTTAAAAATGTACGTTAATTTGTATTTTTATTCCATAGTATATCTATGACTATTTTAAAATGAATATAATATTTAAATTTCCTCAACCTTGAGTAAAAGCAATGATTAAAAAATGTAGACACACTCCCTACATTGTCAAGTGTAGGCAATCTGAGTTTTACATTATGGTAGAGTATACACAATCTCAATTTTTTTTAAAGAAACTATAAATAGAAGTATAATCACATCTATACAATACAGAGACTGTTCTTTTCCAATGCAAGGAATCTCTAACTTAGAAATACTCTTGTTCTTTATTACGTTCCAATAAAACTGTAATCAATATCTTTGTATATATTTATCCACTTTTCTTTTGTAAATCCAAAGGAAAAATTTCTAAAAGTGGAGTTGATTATTAGATCAAAGGGTTAAATTCATACTTGAGGAAATCTGTTTACCTTCCAGAAAGTTTGTACTTCCCCAACAAGTGTGTAAAGATATCTTTCCTCACACTTTTTTCAGTAATGAGTTTTGTTAAAGGTTCTAATTTTTACCAGTATAAGTTAAAAATAATATTGGTTTGGTTTGCATTTTGACCACTTCATTGAAGTATGACTGATATACAAAAAACCAAATATATACATATATATATATATGGAGAGAGAGAGAGAGAGAGAGAGAGATGAGTTTGGAATCTCACTTAATCCTTAATCTTGTTAGCAGTGCTTAAAGTTTCCCAATATTATCCCTGTTTTACAGATGAGAAAACTGGAATTAATAATGAAATTTGAAATTTTAATTAACTTCAAATTTGTAATTTTCACTATATCAGGCTCCCTTTTTAAGAAGAAACTCTGTCTTCAGTCTATGTTTTCATAGAAAGCAGTCAATGAAAATTAAGATAGTTATAAACACCAATATGTTGAACATAAACTTAGGGACTGGAAGGAAAAAAGGAGGAAACTAACACTTTAGTAATTTCTACATAAATTATAGAGCTTAATCCTTAAAGCTACCTAATCAATAGTATAATTCTTCATGTTTTATAAATAGTAATAGGTTCCCTTTTAAACACCAACTACATATATATATATATATGTTTTAAGTCACTTATATATTAAATAACTTAATCTTCAAAATGATTACTTTGAAACTGAAATAGCTTCCACAGTAAAAGATTTTCACATTCCATCCTAAGAATATTTCTGATGTTATATCTATTTTCATTTTAGTAGATTTTATACTAAATATGTAATGATTCATTTTTGTTTTTGAAGATTAAATACAAAATAAATGTTTAAATATAAGCTTTGTGTGTGTATGTGTATGTATGTATTTATATATGCAGAGGGAGAGAGAGAGAGAGAGTTGAAGTGTACAGACTCAGAAGTCAGACTGTTTGTGTTCATACATAGCTCCACTAATACCGTGAAATTTTGGGCAAATTCACTTGTTAATTCAATCATTAATTCAACACTTATTGACCACTGTTATGTGCCAGGCACTGTTCCAGATGATCTCTGCCCTCATGAAGCTCAGCTTACAGCTGATAGGAGGTCAACAATAAACACTAAACATAAATAAGTAAATTATGTAGCATAGTAGAGAATGTTAAATACAACAGAAAAAAACAACGAAGTGGGTTAAGAGAGATGAGGAGTGGGATATAGTAGAGAAGACAGATATATGTAGGTGAGTCAGGATAAACTTCATGGCGAGGGTGATTTGAGAAAATAATGAGGGAATGAGTGTTAACCAAGAGAGTGGTAGAGAAAGAATGCTTCAGGCTCAGGCACTAGAGGGCAAAAGGCCTAAAATGTAAGAATGTGTGCAGTGCTTGAGAAGTGGGAAGGAGTTATCTGGGCAGCTAGAGGAAAGTTAGCAAGGGGAAAATAACTGGAAATGATCAGGGTGGCAAGGATGGAGCTGGGGTAAATAGTAAGGGTAAAAACAGCAAGACCTGTTGGCAAGATAACTGCAGTATTCCTGAAGAAAAGTAACAGCAGTCCATACCAGGGCAGAAGCAGTGGAGGTGTTGAAAACTGGTCAGATTCTGGATTCATGAGCAATGTCTTCTTAATGTGAGTTACTCACTCCTGAAAGTTAGACTTTCTGCACAAAATGCAATCTCATTATTTTAAATTATTAAAACCATAATGTATTACCAAAACACAATAACTAAAACACAATAGAAAGCTGTGTGCAAGTAATAAATGATTATGTCAGGGTACAAAATGCTTTCTGACAGCCAAACAATTAATACAAATGTTGACAAGGGTTTGTTTTGTCAGTGGAAAAAAAACTGAAGGTATATTTTCTTTGTTGAGATTCTTTCAAATGCCTCCACATGATTCTGACGTTTTATAAATTGTATTTGGAATGTATTCAAGATTTTCCCACACATTGTTTTGTTAATGTTAGTTAACAATGTTGTGTTAAAATATTTGTTAACATACATTGTTAAAGAGTTAAAAAATATTTTATTGAATTGGGTTTTGTGGATGTGGATGTGGATATAATTTTTCTTATGTAATATTCATGTGAAAAACATGGTTTTGAGAGACATGTACATACCCAAGGTTTGGCTTAAAGTCAAAAGGTGCTTTTTCTCCAGGAAAGTGTTAACCAAGGAGATGTTCTGCAGGTTACACCTGTATTTTGAGGATCCTGCCAACAGGATTTCCTGATGAATTGGGGTTGGAATGTGAGAGAAATACAAGAGTCGGGAATGACTCTAAGATATTTGGCTTAAGAAAACAGGACCAGTAGAATTGCCATCATATGAGATGGGGAAGTTTGTAGATGAAGCATATTTGACTGGGGGTGCACTTCAAGATTTCTATTTGGGATTCATTGTGTTAGAAATACCTATTAATATCTAATAGAGATGCAAAGTACATGAATATTTTAGTATGGAATATAGAAAAAAAATTCTGAGTGAGGGATATTAATTTGATACTCTGGTATATAGATAGCATTTAAAATGTTTGGTGATCAGAAAACCAAGAATGAAATATAGAAAAGAACAGAACTAAATCCTGAGCATACTAACATTCAACTGCCTGGACAAGAGAAGGAACCATCAAAGGAGGCTCTGGTAGGCAAAACAATGTCTCTGAGCCTTCGTCTATTTTCTGCTGCTATAGCAGAATATCACACTCTGGGTATCTGATAAAGAAAAGAAGTGTATTTCTTATAGTTCTAGGGGCTGGGAAGTCCAGTATCAAGGGGACACATCTGGTGAGGGTGAACTTGCTGCATCATAAGGTGGCATGACTTGAGGCATGATGAGACAGAAGGAGAATACAAGCCAAATGTCTTCCTCTTTTCATAAAGCCTCTAATCCCATCATGGGGGCTCACCCTTATGACCTCATCTAACTCTAATTACCTTCTAAAGGCCCCATCTTCAAATACCATCAACATATGAATTTGAAGATTAAGTTTCCAACACATGAACTTTGGGGACACATTCAAACCATAGCACTCCTCCCAAATGTCTACATCCTAACCTCAAGAACTTGTGGCTGTGTCATGGCACAATATAAAGCGAATTAATGTTACAGATGGATTTATGGTTGCCAACCACTGACTTTAAAATCAGGAGGCTATACTGGGGTTTTTAATAAAACAAACCAGAGTCTGTGGCTATTTAGGGGACCAAAAGCTGAAAGAAAGATGCTTAAAATGACACTTGCTGGTGATGAAGCAGGAGAGCTAATTTAATCTGAACGTGTAGGGAAAAACAACTTCCAGCAAAAGGAAACACTTTCGAGGAAACAAGTTTATTTTGCTTTTCCCTATTCACTGTTTGTGTCTGAACATTCAGAGGAAGTTTGCGCTTCAAGTAGAAAGTAGGCCAAGGCAGCAACAGCTACTAGGTGTGGCCGTTTCCATGAATGCAGAAAAAAAAGGCACTGGAGTCAGAGCTAATGAAAGAGGGTGAAGGTGGCTCCATGGAGGAAAAGGATGATGGCAATTGACACTGATGTGAACCTGAAGGGGGATTTCTGGTCACCTTCCAAAGTTAAGCATAAAAAAATGTTTTTTTTCTAGATTTGGTCCTTGAAAAGAGTTAACTTCCTCTCACTAATGATGGGCCCAGCATGGGTTGGGAGAATATTTTAATACTGTCTTGTAATCCTGGAAAAACTGTGACTGTTACAGTCTGAATATAGAAGCAAGTATATCCCAAAGATTCATACACCATATACAAGCAAAGGACAATGATAGTAGCTGATATGAAAAAGGTTTTACAGTCTGAGTTGTCTGAGAGTTCTCAGTTTCAATATTCAGCCTATATCCTTACTATTTTGTGTGTTGTTACTTTTAATAAATTTAACCCCCAAATACAATTTTTTATAAGAGTGCACGTATTAGTCCATTTTCACACTGCTGATAAAGACATACCCAAAGATGAGCAATTTACAAAAGAAAGAGGTTTAATTGGACTTGCAGTTCCACGTGGCTGGGAAAGCCTCACAATCATGGCAGAAGGCAAGGAGGAGCAAGTCACATCTTACATGCATGGTGGCAGGTAAAAAAAATGAGAGAGAGCTTGTGCAGGGGGACTTCTCTTTTTAAAACCATCAGATCTTGTGAGACTTATTCACTATTACAAAAACAGCACAAGAAAGACTTGCCCCTGTTATTCAATTACCTCCCATTAGGTCCCTCCCTAAACATGTGGGAATTCAAGATGAGATCTGGGTGGGGACACAGCCAAATCATATCAGTGCATGTACCTCATTTCAAATAAAAAATGTTGAAAGCAGAAATATGCTGTCTGATATTACGCCACAAAGTAATTAGACAGAAATATTACTGTAAAATAATATGGAGATGAATGTTAAATAATATCTGTATTAAGGAGCTTTTATTAGGATTAGCAATGATGCAGACAAAGCATGTAACAGTCATTTACATGTTTATAGCACTTAATGGATACAGTTTTAATATTATTAGATGGAAAGTGTCATTTCAAGTACAACAGAATTGATAATGGCCAAAGTTTGTCTTGTAAGTATAATAAAACCATAAAGTCCAATTTCCCACAAAAATAAACACAAACAAAAAAAAATTCTTCCTTGGGAAATATCATATCTGGAAATAAATTGAACAAGAAATTGTATGCCAAAACATCAAAGCAGTACTTGTCCTTATGTTAGGTACCTCTAACCTTCTAGGCACATCTCTAATGGGTCTTCCACATAGCCTCATACATTTATCGATGCCTTTTCCATTGAGATCCTACTTATAAAAACTGACATAATGCAAGTCTGTTTAGGCTCCATCAGAGTAAATCTAGTATTCACAGTACCAATACCCTTACTTGAGTTATAAATTTATCCTCATTTGCCAAGTGCAAAACTATTGAAATATACATTCTCTATCATGCATGTAAATATTCTTCCAACATTTGTATAAAAGCATTTGACAGTTTAAAATTTTTATGTCCCTTTTTTATTTTAGACACCATATTCAGTGTCATGCAGTTCAGATGTAAATTGTGAATAAAGTGTTAAAATTCACTCCATGCATTTACAAAGTCATATTGCCCCTTCCCCTCTTGTTTAGGCTATCATGTTTCCAATCACAGCAGTTACTGTGATTGCTCATGCAAAAGCCTGCACCTGTGCCCACTTACAAAAATCATACATTGGTATGTACTAAGAATCAGAATATTCATGAGCTATGCATGATTTTTTTTTAAATTAATACAAAACTGACAGGCTGTAGAAAAAGCCCACTATTTGCCTGTAATAGCCTGTCAAATAAACACACAATTTGGCCTTTCCTTATCTCTTACAGGTATCATTTTCAGGATGTGATGCTTTTGTCAAAGATAAGATAGCAAGTCTATATTCACACTGTCATCTCTCATCAGTATTCTGCAGGATTTTTTTGCCCCTAGAAGAATCACTGTCACTTTTCACATTTTAGCACCCAGCCATCAACTTTTTCGTATATGCAATCACATCAGGAACTTCTTCATCTGCATGTGTCAAAAGGAAAATGTAAAAGATGTATATTTCATGACATAATAACATTCTACAAATTTCATAATGGAATTCTGCAACCTTTGGAGAAATTTTTCATCAGACTGACCCAATAGCTGGGTCTTTCCCGTATGTGAATGTGCTGCTTCATGGTTTATTTCCAGCTTAATTTTTTGTCAAATTATCTCTCTTTCTATCGCATCTCTTTATCAGAAGATACCTTATAAGATACCTTTATTGCTTCGCCTGTGCATTTAGTTAAAATTTTAATTTTTAGGTTGAATATTAAGAGATAAAAGAGAATTCAAAATTATTCAAAGTATATCCTATTTAACATAATATAAAATTCCAGTTTGAATAAACAAGTTATTTTTACATGAAGAACATGGCCTCAGAAAATCTGATCTGATCTAGATCTTATCAGACCTAGAATCTGATCATCAGGACTGCTATGGACTGTTGCATAGGGTGCATACTTAATAACCACTAAAGGACAAGATAAACCTGGCATGTAAACCAGATGCCTGGCCTCTAGAGCCAAGCATCACAGGATTTTTGTGAGTGTCGAAATTATGCACATCAAGTTCCCAACCCAAAGGTTGTCATATAAGAAATGTGTATTTTTATTGGTTTCCTATTATTGCTGCAAAAATTACCATAAAATCAGTGTTTTGAGACTAGGTAAATTTATTCTTTTACAGTTCTAGAGGTTGGAAGTTCAAATCCGTTTCGCTGGATGAAGTCAAGGTGTCAGTGGGGTAGTTCCTTCTGTAAAGGAACTTGTCTTGTTTTCCTTGCCTTTTCTGGCCTTTAGAGCTACAGGCCTCACCATCCGTTGGTTCATGGTGCCCTCCTCCATCTTCAAAGCTAGCAGCAAGCTTCTTCAAATCTCTCTCTGCCTCTATGATTACATCATTTTCTATCTCTCTGAGCTCCTGACTCCCTCTTATAAGATCCCTGTTGATCTCCTCAGACCCACCTAAATAATCCAGGATAATCTTCCCACTTCAAGATTCTTAATCACATCTGCAAAGTCCTTTTTGCCATATGAAGTAATATATTCACACATTACAGGGATTAGAACATGGACATCTTAGGGGGCCACTTTTAAGCCTATATCAGTGATCAATAAATAACATTTATTATTTTCAGCAATAGTAAATAAATTGAATGGTTGGGTGGTGGTGGTAGTAGTAGGAGGGGGAGGAGGAGGAGACAAGTTATAGCTTAAAACCCTGTATAATATTTTTTAAAAAATGTTTCTTCTCTGTGCAAATCTTTCAGATCAGCCTACAATGGGAAACAGATTTCTCAGCTTCATTTCAATCCTTTGATTTTAGTATGTCTTAAACAGCTAGCATATTAATCCATCATGATTTAATAGAGAGATAATGTAAATAAGAGTGATAAATGTGTCCTCTTTATATCACTGTAACTCAGTAAATCCTTGAAGTAATGATGCATGAAATGAGTGCATTTTTATGGGAAAGAGGAAGAAATGAAAATGGAAAGATACATATTATAATATATTATCTTCAGAGATACGATACATAAGAACAAGTAGGAAGAGGAGGAGAAAAAGGAAGGAGGGAAAAGAGGCTATTTGCTGGCTTACGATGTCTAGGCTCTCTTTTTAACACATTGATTCTGTTAAAAATCACAGTTTTAGAAAGTAGGTACTATTATTCCAATTTTACAAGTAAAGGAACTGAAACAATGAGCATATTATTTTGGACCTGGTATATAGTCCAGGTGCCTAATGAGCAGTAAGCCCCAACAGAAACCTGTGGCTTGTCAAAGGGCAGCATTTTCTCTAAACTCTAAACTCCTACGGCACACAAAGGGGCGTTGTCACTGCCTGTGGGGAGTAGGAGAGAGAAGATGCAATCAGTTTTTCAGTATGGGGACCTCACTTACCTTTCTAAGTTTGATTTCACCAAGTTCCTTTTATCTGAGATGGGATGGGAGAGCAGAGAGGAAGGTACATAAAAACTGAAATACTCTAGTGAAAATTTGGGTATTTATTTGATTAAAATAACTTCTTTTTTTAGGTCTGAAAGTTAATAAATGTGCTTTATAGGAAATTTGTAAAATATGGAAATGTATAAAATAAAAATAATAATAATCAGATGATACCTTCCCCTTCTTTTTTAAATACAGAATTAAGATGCTTGATATCCTGATTATTTTCTGAAGATACAAATTATCCTTGGTGAAATTTAAATAGAAGTGAGTCTGAAGGCAGGCATTCAGTAGTCTTTATAATTTGAAATTTGTGAAGATCACAGTACTCTGAGAATTTGATGAAAACTGGAAGAATGCACTCTAATGCAATATAATAATTTCAGGGGTTTTCATTAACAACCTTTTCCATATTCATCTGAGGCTAAAAAGCTTTACTCTAGACAATTAAAATCACCTCCACCAGACTCTGCAGTGGAAACCCGGAACACTGACATCACTTGGCATTATTATTTTCACAACAGAACACCAAATGGTCTTATTTTAATAGAAAAAGATTTTCAATCTTCCCAATTATACTAGTTAGAAAATATAGCTTTTTGTTAAATGCAGATTTTATATGCTCATCTCTATGAGAAACTTATGAAAATGAAGTAGAGTGCTAAGAAAGAAGTAACTGAATTTGAGGATTACATTTGATTAGCAGTTCGTTTAAAAAGTGATGCTTTCTTATTTTAATGTATTCTCATTTATGGAAAATACGGAAAGTATAAAAAGTGCAAAGAATGAAAAATTAAACATACTCCAACAAATTAATAGTAAACTTTGTTATAAATTATTTTGCCTTCTCTTATTTGTAAATAATTGAAATTATATTATACATAATTTTTATTATGTATTTTAAGTTAAATATATACCATCAGCATTTGTTTATGTCACTAAATATTCTCTGAAGTCATTTTTAATAATATTGTTTCATATAAAAGTACTATGATTTATTTAAACAATATCAATTCAGTTGTACCCTATATTACACATATATGTACTGTGTTTCTTTTTATAGATAAAGATTCAGGTCTCCAGGAATGGAATTACACCAACATTCTATTAGAGAATCCACCTATTGTGTCCTCTTATAAAATATGTTTAGTTTTTTTATTTTGTTTTTACCTGTGTATCTAGATGAAATAAAAGTTAAAGTATCTTCCTTTGAACCAAGACACACAGTTCCCCTCCCCTGAATTATTTAGTAAAAACAAATTCTACTGGTCTTTCTAGGAATTTCAATTTTGTATATACTTATTGGCATAGTATTCTCCTTTCCACCTGCCTTTTCTTTCTTCCTCCTTTGACTCCTTCTTTCTTTGTTCCAACTAAATAAAAACAGATAATACTTAATCGTTCATGCCTTACCATTTGCAATTAATATATCATCGAGTTCTTTTCAACTCTGAATAAATAAATCAACTTCTTTTGTTTTCATGACTGCTGATTGCTAAATGTATAAGCTACCATGATTTATAGAAGTAATTACAATTTTAGGCCTTAAAGTTGTTTAAAATCTTGCATTGATACATAATTACAAATTAACATCTTTGCACATGTGTCTTTGTACAAATATATAAATGTATCTGCAGGTTAAATTACAATTGTTCTAGCAAAAGGCATGATTTTGGTTCATGTTATACAGTATGCCTCCAAAAAATGTGCATCAATTTATATTTCTACTAACAATATGTAAGAGTTAACACTTCTCCAGGTCAATACTAAATTAATTTGTTGAAATTGTCTTTGAAAAAGAACCTTGATTGGTCTTTTGTATTGCTATAAGTCACTCATTTTTTTTCTGGTTTTCTTATTCATTTTATTTTCATATTTTTTATTGACTAGTTTATCTTTCCCTTACTGATTTATCAGAGCTCAATGTATAGCAAAAAAAAATTTAAACTACAACAAAATATCCCTTTATAATGTGTGTCACAAAGTATTTTAAGCTTTACTTGTTTTGGTGTTTTTTATGGCAGTTTTTGTTTTTATTGTTGATGCTGTTCTTTTATTTAACTTTTATGTTATCAGTTTTATCATTATTCTTGTCTATGGCTTATATCTGTTGATTCTTTCTTGAAAATAAAGAGATAAAGATTTATAATGAAGCACTGAACATATACTTCTGAGTTATGAAATAAAACAGAAGCCATCTCCTGGAACATTGCATAGCAGGAAAGTCAATGTATCATTTTGAAGGTAGGCACATGTTTAATAAAAATCTAACAGCAAAGACTACTTTTTTCTACCTCAACTTCCTGACCGTAATGTCTCTGCGTGGTTCAATAGATTCTTGGACTAACTGGCATCAGCTCCTTCTCAAACTCCTAACTTAAGTTTCTTTATTTTTGAAGCCTGTGGATCTTCCTTTTGTGCTTCAAGTTTGGCTCTATTTTTAAGAGTTTTGTTGTAAGTTTCAGTATGTTTCATCTATGAGCATGTGTGATGGAGATATATGAGATAACAGAAACTTAGTTAACATATATATCAAAATATTCTGATTTTCAAAAATAGGCATATGAGAAGTAGAATAATTGGTTTGTTAATTTATAAAAACTCCAAGTATTTATATGTAAATTTCAAAGCTGAAAGCAAAGTATTTTTAGTTAGAATTTGGCAAAGACAATAAAACTATACGAAGAATAATTAAACGGACATAATGGAATTATAACTCCTTTAGTTAACTGTTACAATAGTTACAATATATGACTACATAAAAGCTCAATAAAGACAGTTATCTAGGATAAATGATATTCCAAGCTTATGCCTAGGCTACATGACCCAATTTACCCACGATGTGTTAGTATTTGAAGATGATCAATGAACTGAAAACTATAATGAAACTTAATGCTCCTCCCCTACCCCCAGATACTCTTCTATCCTCAGCTGAAAAGAAACATTTGAAATCACACCATAAATATGATTGTCCTGAGCTCACGGTTCATGGAAAACTCCCATTATAACTCTCATTGAAGAGTAAATCAAAATAAAAAAGAAAACATTTCAGGCCACACACATAAATAGACTACCAAAATTGGGGAATCAGTAATGCAATAATGGAACCACATACACCAGAAAAATATGATAAATATTATAAAAATAAGTATGCTTAAAATGTCCAAAGTAATTTCAAAAATAAAACAAGAGGACAATATTTTTAAAGCAAACAAAGTTCTAAAATAACACAATAGTAAATCTTCAAATAAGAACTGAAGCCAATAAAACAGATACACAACGTGTCAATAATACACTAAACTTAGACAATGAGATAAAGATATATGACTAATTAAAAGCTGAACAATCCTTTACCCTCCATCTTCCCCTCTCCAATTATTATTCTTATTATTTTTTAAGACAGGGTCTCTGTTACCCAGGCTGGAGTTCAGTGGTGCGACCATGGCTCACTGCAGCTTGTAACATCTGAGCCAAAGCCATCCCACTGTGTCAGCTTGATGAACAGCTAGGACTACAGGTGCGTGCCACTATGCCTGCCTAATTTTTTCGTTTTAATTCTTTTAGAGACAGGATCTTGCTATGTTACCCAGGTTGGTCTCAAACACTCGGCCCCAAGCAAGCCTCCCACCTCAGCCTCCCAAAGTGCTTAAATTATAGGTGTGAGCCACCACACCCAGCCTCTTGCAATGATGTTTGAGCCTACATATGCAATCACGACGTGGGGATTGCTGGTCAAGGGAGCTGCTACACCAGAAACATTTACTTTGTATTTTGCATGAGTGAAAAATGTCTTTTGTGTATGTAAAGAAACTAATATTTTACAAATAGCATCTGACATGAATTACCATTATTAGTGTATGAGAAATCATAATCAGATGATGAAGAACAGGACCAGACCACCAGTTGGATGAGAATGGGGCAGAGGAAAGAGTCAGAGGTGATTCTGGGTTTTCTGGTAATACGACTGTGAAGGATGTCCTAGCTACTGTGATACCCAGAAATCATTGCCTTTCACCAGGTTAGAGAATATAAGAAAATTAGATTTTAAGGTAGTGGTGCCAGACATGTTTATTTGTAAATATAATGTGATTATAGTTCTTACGGGAAAGCCAAGAGACAGTTAACAATACTGATATGATGACAGGACAAAGCTATGCTTCAGGACTTTTAATCTGACAGCAGCACTATCTCAAAGATATCATTGACTAGAGATGGGCAACTAAATTGGAGGTGGAGGGCAATAAAACAGTTTAAGCAAGACATATGAAGGCATAAGTGTGTGGCACTTAAAGTGAAGAAAATATGAGTGGGCATTTTAGAATGCAGACTTCTAGGCTTTTCAATTTATAGATTGTGAGTGGCAAGAAATTGAGAAAAAAATAAACTTTCATAGACTGTGGGGCTATAAGTCAAAGATAATATTGAGGCATTGAGCTTAAGTGACAAAGAAGCTGGTGCCACCATTCACAAAAAGGGAAATGAAGATACAGGAACAATTATTAGTAGACAGGTATGATGAAGTCATCAGCAAAAAATTGAGGTGGAGATGCCTATCAGTATGTGTGGAACAGGATTTCAAAACAAGGTCGATTTCACTATTAAGATATGTAAGTGTCCAAATAGATGTAGTAATTGTGCAATAGCAGAAGGTATTTAATATGTCCAAAAGAGAGTATAGACAGAGTAAAGGATGTGGGACAGTAGAAAAAAGACCAGATTATGAGGAACATATCTGATAGAAAAGATAATAAACATGATATGACAGTCACTGTGAGAAAAATACAGTAACTAACATTGTGTGACAGTCACTTTTCTGAGCACTAGGCATACATTAATTCATTTAATTCTCCACTCAAATATATGAGGTAGGTGTTATCATTAGCTTCATTGCACAGAATAAGACGCAGAGAACTTTAAGCAACTTCCTTAGGGTAACACCACTAGTAAAACTTGATCTAGGATTTGAACTCAGGCTTTTTCAAGCCTTCTGATCTCTTCAAGAATCTGGTCTCTTAAATCATCGAGCAATGGTTGCTCTTTTAAAGTAAGGGAAAGGAGAGGGAAATACAACACCAAAGAAATTGCAGTGAGCCTTTCCAAAAGTAGTGGATTGCAAAATAATCTACAAGGCAGATAACTCAAGAGGCATGCAGCGTAAAACAACAACAACTATAATGTTGGAGAGTTATGAGAAAAATGTATTTCTATGATCAAGGAAGATGTTAAAATGAAGAGGGGATGAAGAATGAACATTTTACGAGTAAGCATTCAAGAGGTAGCGTCTTTTGCGTGTAGAAACTCAAAATATTGGGACAGTCACATAAAAACTGTCCCCTGGCAGAACCTCTGACCAACCTGTGCACTGGGAGGAGTGCGCACTAGGGTAGAACCTTGGGAAGTTTGTGCCATTTGCAGGGGGCAGGAGCCTGGCCCCTCTGGTTTTGGGTGATACCTGGGATTCAATCTGTGAGGCAAGAAGCCTACTAACAGGACTCTCACTCTACTGCAAATTTTTTCCTTTTCATCCAATAAACCCTGCCTTTCTCACCCTTCAAAGTGTCTGCTAACCTAATGTTTCATGGTTGTGTGACAAGGACCCCATTTTTAGCTGAACTAAGGAGAAAGTCCTACAACAATATTATGCACTGGAAAATGGCAGGAAACGATGGTGGCTTTTGTGGCAGAATAGCTCACAGAAGAAAATTTGGGGATCAATTAATATATGTGTTTAATAAATGAACAGATAAAACAATTTCTTAAGAATTTACTTAGCTCATTTGATTCTCACAACAAACTCATGAGATCAGGGCTATTATTAATTCTACTTTAAATGTGAGGGAAATGAACTTTAAGAGAAGTTACTAGTCATCAGTTTCTCAGCTACTAAGAGATGGAGCAGGGATTCAACACCAGCTACTAACTCCAATCTTGAGCTTTCCCTTACTAAAACCTTAGTTAGTATAATAAGCTGAAACCTGTATCAAATTATTAAGAACTAACCCAGTGTATTCATTAACAAATGTAGGAACTTGGCAATAGTCATGTCCAACCCCAAAGACTAATAATTTTTAAGTATGAATCCAGGGAAAAAACAAATGCTGGTTCTTGGACACTGAGTTTTTATAGAAGAAAAATACATTTAAATATTTTACAGTTTAATATGGTTGTTTTAAAAACATTTTATGTAAATAATGGATTCAGGAAGATAAAATAATATTGGCTACAGTAGCTAAAACGTTTTACCAGGAACTTGACATCACTGGATTTTGCTTAAGGACTTTTTTAATGGTCTTTCTTGACTACAGAACAATTTAATACATTATAAAATTCTGAAGCTGCTCGAAATCTTTACACTGTTTTATTCTTTTTTTTATTCACTGACTTGAAGCTATTGTATTCTTTGGTTTTGATTTTTTAACATCTGCATAATATTTGGAGTCACATATATTTGTAAGCAAGACATGAATTGTTCTTAATATTCAGAAAAAATAACAATTTGTTAGGGTTTCTCTAATACCAGAATAAGAAGTTTAAATATAGGTTGCTGCTGTCACATCTTGATTTATTTCTCATTGGAAATTAAAACATACATAGTTCTATCTATCATCATAGCCTAAAGGCTTTTTTTGTAGGTTAGCTTATGTTGTAAACTTTACACTCTATTTGCATTCAATCTTCCTCATCAAAGGCTGTTTAAATATTCAGCAAAGCTTTAAGGCAATTTTTATTTGTATTAACTCTTTGGTTATTTATGCTTCGAAATACAATGAAATTGATAAATTATACATGAAATGATTGACTTCATTATGGGGGAAAAACTCCTCTATATTTAACAATATAACTCAAGATTTCAGTGGGATTTAAGAAGGTGTTTACTATATCAGCAGTTTGTATTTGGAGAGAATTTTTAGTTTTTATCAGCGAAAAATACAAACATTTATATACTAATTTTATTTATCCAATTAGGCATTGATGATGGCAAGGTCCTCTGGCATAAAAAGACACGAGAAATGTTAAATACTGAAGTGATAGTGTGTATTTCTATTTTGTATTAATTTCAACTTAATTCATGACAATCCTTAGGCACATTCTCTCAGGTCGTTCTTACATGTTTTTTGTTTTTAATATGTGTCGTTTTTTATTTTGTTTATGGGAAATAAGAGCAATTCATTTCTATGTAGTTATTTTAACAAAAATAACCAGGAAGTTCTTCAGAACTGAACATCACCTTGTGGCCAGAACAACTTGAGATCTGGTTTGGGTTTTGTCACATGTTAGGCACAAGACTTCCTTGAGCCTCAATTTCCTCATGCAGAAAATAAGGAAGGTGTCTGCATGGCTTACCATGAAAACACCATCCTATGAGGACCACAGTGAAAAGTATAAAGTGCCTAAAAATTGGACTTTCTTTGCATTTCTGTTGACCCTGAGTCCTCACTTCTTGGAGCATTTATTAAGTGAAAGTTTTCTCCAAATTTTTTAGTAGCTATCTTGTTCTGGTGCAGAATGATTCACGTGCATAAGAAACTAAAGGAGTTTTGCTAAGCCAAAATTGGAGGGGTGGGTGAGGATAAGGACATTGACTATTTATTATTTGATAAGTTTGTCCATAAGGACAATGAATGATAACATATATGAGAAAAACCATGTTCTCAGAATATATGGTGCTGCACCTGAAAAAATACAAAAGTGCTACTTTCCTTTTAAAAGTACACGTCTAAGACAGCTCTTTCACAAAATAACAGAGATCAGTAATACAATTTACATCTTCGCTTTTATTCTTCTTACATATCTCTAAAAGAATGAAAAGTAATTTCAGTATTTTCAACAAGTGTGTTTATGTTCACACACACACACACAAATGTACTGAGCAACAGTCAATTGACGAAGTCAAGTTCAAAGTTCCTAAGGTCAGAGCAGGAACAAGCTGTAGTGATAGGAGCAGAGGTGAGAGACTGGTCTCAAACATTCAGCCTTTCTCACAAAGGAACTAACACAAGCAAAAACTGCAGTGATTGAAGTAAATAGAGATCACAACTCAAAGACTTGAAAAGAAGAATTTTTAGGCTTTTTATTTCACCATTGACTTAAATAAAACCCTTATCTTTTTTTTTTCTAATTTTTTTTTGGAGTCATTATTTGAATCTTTAAAAACAAGAAAGCAGACACTTCCTTCTTGCAGGTTAGTTGGAGACTGCAAGACACACAGAAAGCTGAGGCTACAGTGAGATCAATTTCAGAAATCCACAGAGTATTACACCACGCCTTCCACTTTAAAGCCCTCCTAGGTACACATGGCTCATGCAGGAGCCTTAAACCCTCTCCTACATCACTTCTGAAATATCCAACATTCAATTTCCAAACAGCATATCATATAACCTTTCTCTCTGCTCAGCTATTCATTCTTTGTTGTAGTGTTTACTACAGGATATCTACCTTTCTGCACACATATTCTTTTTCCAATTACAGTCAACTTATAGCTACGATAACGAAAATCTTAAAAGCAGTGGAATAAAAAGAAACATTAACTTGCTAAAAGGAGTTTGAGGAAAAATAAATAATTGAGTTTTTATGACTGTAATTATAGAAAGGACAAAATGAAGCAGTAAAATGCAAAATATTAGAAATGTGTTCAGTAAGACACAATTTTTATTGATATATGACTAAATATACTTGAAGGTGACATTATACCAAATCGTTTAGCCAGTACATTGTGTGGGTCAATTCCAAAATTTATATTGTAAATTATAAAACACAAATTATATTTTGCATAATTACAAAATGATATTTGAAAACATAATTTACAAACACCACCACACATTTTCACCAAGGAACCTCCCTTCCTCCATGCTATGATTTCATGCTGCAAAGCATTTCAAAACGGGTCCTGTTAAATAGCTGATCTTTCCCTTCAGCAAGGATTAGATGATCAGAAAGACCTTAATTATCTCATCCCCTGAATCTCTCCACCCTGTTTTTAGATATATTTCCCATTTCAACTCACACTGGGGAAGACATCACCTATAGAGAAGGATATGCAAACGTTTGGGCAGCTTGACAGCTTGTCAGAAATATAGCTTGCATTGCAAGACAGAATGAGAGCAACAAAGTTTGTCTGGCGTTCACCATCCCAGGAGCTAAAGGAAGATGTAACTTTTTCTATTGTGGTTGTTATTTCCCAGGAGACAGAAAGCCTCTTCTGACTCACTGCATCTAAAATGCTTCCCAGAGACCGTGCAACAGTGTATCATTACAAAATGAAAAATTGGTTTTTAAAGGAAATTTTTGATTGGTTCCAGTTTTGCTCTACTGAGTAAACTAGACCTCACCTTAGCTACGGGAACTTTCTTTTGTGCATCCTGCCTTTAACTGATAGAAATCCAGAGTCTGAGGTTTTGCAAATTGTTTTCTTATTCTTTCCCCACCCTTTCTCCACAGCCCTGATACCTTAAATACTTTTACTGCAAACATAATTAATCAATTGCGGTACAAAGAAAAAAGGATCATTTATAAGAAAAGATTAAAACATTTCATTTGCTGGAAAACCATTGAAAAATGCCTTCTTATAGTGAAATCAGTCATTTATATAATGGTGATAAATTGGAAGGTGGAGAAAGACCATAACTTATTTACGTTTGAACTGATCAACTTGAAATTGAAATAAAACTCAGATTTTACAGAATGCCACTATCTATACAAGTCATGCAAATTAGACCAAAAGTGCACAGCAGGAAAGAAATTATGTTTGTCTAAGGACAAATACAGAATAAAAGTAAAAATTACTAATATAAATGGAAAATGAGCTTAATATTGTATCACATTTTACTTACGCCTAGCACTAGCAGATGCGCTATTACTAATACTTTGGTCACCATGTGAGGAGCTGATTAAAGCCTTGCCATTTATTCTTTCCAGAAGATTGATTTTAGTCTCTGACTTATCTGAATAGGACACTAACTTTCTAAGCAGAAAAACTGGATCACGGATTAATTGCTGTGAACGTTCCATAAAAATAGAAGTAACTACATTTTTAAAATTCATTTTCTGCTCAACTGTTATCCTTTTTTCTCCAAAATGAAATGTATACCCAACTTTTTGGGAGAAGTGTTTTATGCCATACTACCCTGGGATCTGTGGTGCTGGTGGTGTTTTCACACAATACTCTAAAATAGAAAACATGCCCTAATGTTTCTAATTCCTGTGAATATGAAATGACAATTCCAGGTCCAATCTTTGGATATAAAGTTTTTAAATGTGCATTGACAACTCTTCTGTTTTATCGAATATTTATTCTTGAAAACCTCTTTTGAGAGGAGATCCTAAACTGTACAGATGACCACCCACATGGTAGTCTCTGAACGTCTCCGAAAAGGACAAATGCATTTTACTAAATGAAAGTCAATTGCCTCATCTGTAAAGGTGAAAAGGAGATAGTTAATATGAGAGTCTTACTGAATATGACTTAGTTAATAGTTGGAAAGCTCTCGAACATACATTAAAAAGAAGAAAAAGATTTCTTCAGAATGTCTGTGGTGTTTTGCTAGTCACCTTAATTGATTTTTTCACTTCAAAAAGCAAATGTGCAAAGAAGACAAAAGCAAAGAGCTATGCCTCCGACATTATGCATCATTAGCTGAGCACTGCTCCATTTTAATGTGCCTATAATTGATTTTGCAGCACTAGAAAAGTACAAAGAGCAACGGATGTGGGTTTCAAGAAGCACTAACTTCTTGAAAAATAAATATACCCTATGAGCACGCTGGTTTAGAGAAAACATTCCCTTGTCACTTCATCTTCAGCTGTAAGTGCAAGTAAACCTCTAGTTGAAGTCAATGGGCTCTTTACTTCCCTGGTCATCAGCCCTAAATTCATAGTGACAAATTCAAAGCATACAGTATCCTTAAACACTTTGTAACCTTCAGAAAAGAAAAGGGCAACATCTTAATTGACAACTTGATCTTTTTGCTCAGTGTTGGAGCTATTCTATATAAGCCCTGTCACTACATAATCTATATCTCACACATTCTTTCTCCTAGGTTTATATTAATTTATTTTCAATTACATGTCTTGTTATAATCTGTTTTACAGAAAAGAAAAACACAACCCACACAACACAAATAAAACAAACATTCTTGCTTTTTGAAGTTTACCATGAAATACAAGCTATAAGAAATATTAGTATAATCTCGGCATCTACCAGTTGAAGTTTTTATGACTGCTCCTCAAACAAATTTGTATTCAGATTACTAATTTATAAAAGTCCTGTTGTGTCCCAAATTGGTTTCTTCTGGTGGGTTCTTGGTCTTGCTGACTTCAAGAATGAAGACATGGACCCTTGGGGTGAGTGTTACAGTTCTTAAAGATGCTGCGCCCGGAGTTTGTTCTTTCAGATGTTCAGATGTGTCTGGAGTTTCTTCCTTCCAGTGGGTTCGTGGTCTAGCTTGATTTCAGGAGTGAAGCCGCAGACCTTTGTAGTGAGTGTTACAGCTCTTAAAGGTGGCATGTCTGGAGTTGTTTGTTTTTCCTGGTGGGTTCCTGCTCTTGCTGACTTCAGAAGTGAAGTCGCAGACCTTTGCAGTGAGTATTACAGCTCATAAAGGTAGTGCAGACCCAAATAGTGAGCAGCAGCAAGACCTATTATGAAGAGGGAAAGAACACAGCTTCTACAGCAAGGAAGGACACCCCAGCAGCTTACCACTGCTGGCTCAGGTGGCCTGGTTTATTCCCTTATTTGACCCCGCCCACATCCTGCTGATTGGTCCATTTCACAGAGTGCTGATTGGTCCATTTTACAGAGTGCTGATTGGTCCATTTTTACTGAGTGCTGACTGGTGCATTTATAATCCTTTAGCTAGAGAGAAAAGTTCTCCAGATCCCCACCCCATTAGCTAGACACAGAGCACTGATTGGTGCATTTTTACAGAGTGCTGATTGGTGTGTTTACAAACCTTTAGCTTGACACAGAGTACGGATTGGTGCATTTACGGTCCGTTAGCTAGACAGAAAATTTCTCCAAGTCCCAACCTGACCCGGAAGCCTAGCTTGCTTCACCTCTCACTATTGTTTTTTCTTAGAGGATTGGCAATAGCCATAAAATAGAGACCGCTGCTTTCAAAGGAAGTTCAGTATCAGATTAAAATATAATTCAGCAACAGTGTTAGTATTCCAGATCTGTAGTTTAAAGGAGTGTGATTTTGTATTCCATTCCTGTATTTCTCACATGAATTTTTCCCAATCTTTCTTTTTGACAGACAAGTTGCTTTTATTTTCTGTGTTTGCCTAGTCAGACTAACATTTTTGTAAACTGATGATTTCAGCTCCTTTATTATTCCACATTGCACTGCTGCTGAATGCTGCACATTATGATTTTTTTCACTCCAGCTGTGTTGAACCACAAGTAGATATGAAGTAATTGACCTTGTTGTTCATTGACTTGCATGATGCTTTACTGCCTACTGTTTTGTGCCACTCATTTCAATTCACGTATCTTCTAAAGCCATGACCTTTGCAGTAGATATTACTCTGTAAGCTTGTTTTAGGAAAGCAAAACATTAAATACAATATGGTCAGTATTATGAAAATAGCAATGAAAGCAGAGCTTCATTGTTTAAGAGTAAGGGAATGCAGACCCCCTGCTTTCTAAAAAGAACACAGAACAATAACTGTAGACAATTTGAAAAATATTGTTGCATATAATTTTTAATATTTTTTAAAATATTAACTTACCTGTTTGCTTATTGATTTGTTGTATACACAGTTAGCACTTTCTGTTTTGTTGACTCTTTTATTGGATGGTCAGATGGCAGTGATAGGGTGGATTTCAAACATTCAAAAAAAGACATATATGCAGCAAATACGCATATGAAAACGTGCTCAACATCACTGATCATTAGAGGAATGTGAATCAAAACCATAATGAGATACCATCCCACACCAGTCAGAATGGTTATGACTAAAAAGTCATAAAATAACAGGTGCTGACAAGACTGTGGAGAAAAGGGAATGCTTATACACTGCTAGTGGAAATGTATGTTCGTTCAGCCACCGTGGAAAGCACTTTGAAGATATCTCAAAGAACGTAACACAAAGCTACCATTCAACCCAGCAATCACATTATTGGCTATATACCCAAAGGAATATAAATTGCTCTACCATAAAGACACATGCATGTGTATGTTCATCGCAGCACTATTCATAACAGCTAAGACGTGGAAACAACTTAAATGCCCATCAGTGGTAGACTGGATGAAGAAAAGGTTGTACATATACACTGCAGAATACTACACAGCCATAAAAAGGAACAAGATCATGTTCTTTGCAGCAACATGGATGGAGCTGTTATCCATCATCCTAAGTGAACTTAATGTAGAAAAAAAAAAAACAAATACCACATGTTCTTTCTTATAAGTGAGAGCCAAACATTGAGTACACAAGGACAAAAATAAGGGAATAATAGGCACCAAAGGAGGGAGGAGAGTGAGGATCAAAAAAACTGTCTATCCATTTTGTGATACTGTGCTTATTACTTAGGTGACAAAATAATATGCACACCAAACCCCTATGGCACACAGTTTATCTATAGAATGAACCTACACATGTACCTCTAAAACTAAAAGCTTTTTTAAAAAAATAGATTTATTAATAAATGAAATCTACCACTGAATTTCATTATAGACTACAATCTTGAAATTGGCTATTTTACATCAAACTGATACAGCCTCCACATGACTATAAAAACTATCTGAAATTGTAGCAACTATAGGAGTAGTAAAGGGCTTATTCATGGATTTACACATTTCGATCAAATTCTAATGATACAGTTATTATTTGTAGGATGTCACTGAAAAAATTATAATATATAAAATAGATATAAATTGCATTCACTATATTTTATACTTATTGACAAGCACTTTTTTAGTTGATGATGTCTTTTTAGGGCCTAGTTTTGTATCTATTGCATTTAATGTGTATGTGATAATGGTGGTTCATATAAAAGCTACTTCATACTGTACTAGCAAAAATTCAGTATCATGAACTATTATTAAAATACTTATTGTATCAGTCAACGTTCAGTCAGGAAAAGAGATAGTTAAAACTATTATGGGGAAAAGCTAAATTACAGCTGAGGTAGCTGAGTTCTGGGAGACAGGAGTTGGAGAAACAAAGGAAGTAGCTCACTTAAGAGACTGAGTACTAACTTGGTTGGGCAAAGCAGAGTTTACAGGAAAATTCCTATAGCCATACTCTTCTGGCTACTGAAGTTGACCTACAAATGAAGATCTCATGGTCCCTGAAAGCTGTCATCTCTCTAGAAAACATAGTATAGTGCTTGAGGCCACTGTTGCTTGCACTAGCATTAGAGAAGATGCTCTGGAAGCTGAAGACTGCCAGGCATCTGTAACTTTTTTTTTTTTTTTTTTTTTTTTTTTGGTTAAGCACAGCCTTCTGGGAGCAATGACTTCTGCTACACCTCCATCTTCCAATCTCATGCAAGTTCCTCTCTTGGCCAGTTCTAACCTGGAACCCCAAAGTAAAGGGAATTTTGGGAAAAAATTTCTCAGCCTTAGAAAAAAGTTGTAATGACAAGTTGACAAAACACAATCCTGCATAGTCCACCCACTTGTTAACTTGATATTCATGTACACATCATTTAACCATATTTAAGTCTAAGGGAACACAATGAAAAAGTTAGATTTCCACTAAAAGAGTGCAACTCTCACTCATAAAATCAAAAATATAGTAACCCTCTTCTCTAAAGATTCAAAATTTCAGTATTTCTTTTATCCATCTTTGAGTGTTGTTAGTTCTTTTCTAAGCAGAACCTGTACTTCTCAGGGAATTTTCTCCTTCTTTCCTTCTGATAGACAACTTGAGTGGTAGTTCTTCTCTAACTGGGCACATACTCCCCTTCAATATCCTACAACTTATATATTGAGATTTAGGGTTACTGTAATCAGTTCATATTTTATTAGATAAGATGATAGTACAAGAATAAATGAAATGCTTAAGGGCCTGTATTACTCCGTTTTCATGCTGCTAATAAGGACATACCCGAGACTGGGTAATTTATACAGGAAAGAGGTTCCATATGGCGGGGAGGCCTCACAATCATGGCAAAAGGCAGGAGGAACAAGTCATGTCTCACACATGGATGGCAGCAGGCAAAGAGAGAGGCTGTGCAGGGATACTTCCCCTTATAAAACTATCAGATCTTGTGAGACTTACTCATTACCATAAGAATAGCACAGTAAAGACCTGCTCCCCTGATTCAATTACCTCCCGCTGAGGCCCTCCTACAACACGTGGGAATTGTGGGAGCTACAATTCAAGATGAGATTTGGGTAGGGACACAGCCAAACCATATCATGGCTTCTATATATTTTCACAAGTTCAAGTCTGGGAACTCATTAAGAGGCCTCAACTCTAGTTTGTGTTAATTCAAGATAAAATTATTTTACAAAACATAGAATGCTTCTGCTTCTATAAATCAAATAAAATGCCATAGTAAACTACCCAACAATTTCAGTAGTGGAAGCACCATAAACAATTAGTCAAAACCAAAGACATTATCAAACTATTCTGATTAAATAGTTCAGTCATCATGCCTACCTTTTCCATGCAGGTTAACTGTTGTCAATTGGTCCCTGCCACTCTGGGTTCCCATGATTCCTATTGAATCCATGGAGGACATTTTAGTGGAAGCTTCTCCCACTGTCACTGCTAACCTAATAGACAAGAGTCACCACAGAACTCTTCAAGGATGCCAGTGCTCCCCTCACCAATGCATGTGTCAAAGTCTCTGTACCTTCCTGGGGGCAGGGAAGGACACTGAAGAGCAGAGAAAGCCAAACAGCAATGACATGCTACCATCCAATCTCCCTAAACTTTAGTATGTCTTCCTCTACCTTACATCAAGGAAATTCTGACACTTCAACTTCATTTATCATAGTTCACCTTTGTGTCCAGATTCTAGTCAACCAATCCAGGAAACTGTTGACGCCACTTCAGTTTCATCAAGTTAATTAATTGAATTAGAATTGCCAGTTAAGTATGCCCATATCAGCCCTCTCCAACATCACATCTTTTCACCCCTATCCAACCCCTCTGAGATACATTCTCATACATATTCCTCCTCAACTGTAAGAGTCTTGCAATTATTTTGATGTGTAAGACACCTCCTACTAATGACACATTGAACCTAGCCTCTTGAAGCCTAGCAGAATTTGAGTTTGCCTATAGTTCTAGAAGCCACAGAGGTACTGTGAGTATGTCTTGAACAAGTACAGCATTCTTCTTCTGTATTGGTTTTCCAAGGCTGCTGTAAAAAAATTACCACAAATGCAGTGAGTTAAAACAACAAAAATGTATCTTCTCCCGATTCTGGGGGCCAGAAGTCTGAAGTCAATTTCCCTTGTTAAAATTCAAATATCTTGGTCCTTCCAGAGCCTCTAAGAGACTATCTGTCCCTTGCTATTTTCAGCTTCTGTTGACTGCTGAAGTTCTTTGGTAGCTGCACTACTGCAATTTCTGCTTCTGTCTTCACATAAACTTCTCCTTTGTATGGTCTTTATTTCCACTGTATTTTCAATGGCAGCAGCTATATAGTCATCCAGAGTCTAGCCTTCTGCAGGCACTTGACTCCTGAGAATTAAAAGTCATTATTTTAGTAACCATTTTGACACTAAATGCCATGGACATTCAATGTCCCACCTAGCTCTGGCAAAGGGGGTTATTAATGTCTTTAAATCTAATCAGATCAGAGAACCATTCCAGGATTACAGCCTTAAAGTTCTGAGTCCTTACAACCAATACATACCATAACTATCATTTAGGGCAAACAGAGCCCCTAAAAATATTGTGCAAATAAGTAGTTTGCTACAGGAATTATAACATACACAAATATAGGAGGAACTAAGAAAGTTCCTGAATGTTGGAGGATCAGACAGAGTCATTAACCATGATACATGAAGCAGGGGTCTTTCAGAGCTGGTCCAAGCTTGCAGGAAAGTCTCATGAACTATACAGTTATATCTGCATAGTAGCAAAAAGGATAATAGAGGGATAAGTAGTCATGCCGTAGTCCTTGGAAGTTGTTTTCTCTCTACAAAGTGCAATCAAGCCCTTAGTGATTAGCATAAGACCTCTGTTTGTTGCCAGGGCCTTTCTGTGGGAAGAAAAACTAAAAGCTGAAGTCTGCTGACACCATATGAGACAACCATAACCTTGTAAGACTAATGGCTTCTGATTTAATTTCACCTTTCAAATAGTGCACAAGTTGTTTTCTTGGCTAACTGTAACCTACACCACACAGGAAAGAGGATTCTGAGAAATATAACTCCTACACATAGGCAAAAGAGGTGATCTGTTCACAAAACAGATTCGAACACACTAATCATATTAATAAGTAGGGCTTAAATTGTGGGGAAAAAAACCTAACAACAAAACCTTTCACTTTGAAGGTAGGAATTGATAATAAATAGGCAATTAGGTAGTTGTTAATAAGATCGGTTCTGCTGCTTTCTATCCATTTACTTCAATACACAGTAGAATGTGTAGAAAACAAAATAATCATTCAACTCTCTTTCCAAATTTGAAGATAAAACTCACAAAGAGGTAGCAGAAGAACAATGGGAGTATATGTAAGCTATAGCAAAATGAAATGAGAATGGGATGATCTGAAGGGAATTAAAACCTATTTTAACCGGAATTCTCAGCCTCTTAAGTCTCATTCAACTTCCCATGACGATAATGTTTTCTGAGTTACCTCAGATATGAGATGCCCTGGTGGATATACATTGTATTTGGGTCATAACTATCTGTTCTTCTATCTTTTGAACTGAGCCACAGCATAGAAGTGTTAAAAATTCTCATTATTTTCTTAATTATTTTCTTAAGTCATTTCACAGTGATTCCTCAAAGGTGTTAACTCTGAGCAAAAGATACGTCGATCCTCATCTTTCTCATGAAACCATGCAAAAAGGAGCAAAATACATCTACCTTATCCAGTTCTATTTGCAATTTCAACACTATTCCTAAATATTCAACTGTCCCTACTCACAAGCTTGGGGAAAGAACTGTCTAGAAATTTACCAGGTAGTGGCCTCTTGTGCTATTTTGCCTTCTAATTATTCTTGGTTCATGCCAGAACTTACCCTGTTAGCAAGGAGGAAGATGTAATGTGAACAGGTGAAAAATTTCAAATGGTAAGAATCGACTGTGTTGGGATAAAGTAGCACCAGAGATAGCACTAATTTAATGCTTCCCAGTCTAGTATTAGCTAAATATTATCATCTTGATGATTTAAATTTGGAAGTAAGAGGCAAGTCTCTTTCCTGGTCTTCACTTTCTAAAATCAAGATGAATATCAACGCTGTTTGTGCAGAAGACACATTTCCAGTAGTTCTGTTTTTACCCTACCATCTTTCTTCTTTGATAGCGTGTGCCTTCACTCCTGCCCCATGATTTTCTCATCCATAGAAGGAGCCTAGCAAATGGAAATCACAGGGATTGGAAAATAGTCCAGAAGTCAATAGTTTTTGATGAAACTAATTTTTTCAATTTCTTAATGCTAAGAAACTTATTGTAGCTATACTGAATTTGTGATCTTAAACCCCTTCCATGATCCTGAAAATGTGCTGCTGTTAGCAGTCAAATCAAAGGATAGAAGGCAGAGTTTTATAAGCAACAAAAAATTTGAGATACTTTGAACATCAATCCTTTCTTCTTTCTCTCTTGTAGACCATGATGAAAGTGACATATTTGAAGTCTTGAGGCATTAGTCCCTATGCCCTCTGTAATTTTTCTGTCCTTTTTCACCATATGTGAGGCCTTGATCTCTGGCCATCTGCTTATTCTCATGCTGTGGTGCACACCTTTCATTTGTACTTGGGTCATCTTCTTTTCAGACATGCATCCTCTCCATCTTACCTCTGAACCAAAACAGTTTTTGAAAAGCCATGAATCTACCAGGAGCTACAGGAAGGAAAAGCAAATGGAAGTTCACTTAAAATAAACCATAGTATTTTTCAGATAAAATTTCACAGAAGCTTTTTTGATTTTTTATAAACTATCTTCTGGAATAGTATATATAAACTGTAAAGAGTTCTCTTTTCTCTTTCCTCATTTCTAACTAGATGGCTGATACAGTCAAATGCAAATTGTTGTGATCAAGCAGAATATAGACAGGGATATACAGTAAATATCTAGGATAATGATGTTAATTAGCCTAAAATGATGGTTAATAGCAATGCAAATGTTTTAGAGTTTCTTTTAAAGCAGCTTTTTCATATATGACCTAAGTAGGGAAGTGCTTTTCCAATGTAGCAAATACAACAGGTGTATTTCATAATATTATTACCCTCATTCTAAAGGTTAGAAAATAGCCTGCTTATAGACCCCTACACATAGCAAGTAACATAACATTCTTACAAACAGTTTACCTCCCTATGGGAATTCAAGAATGCATGTTTAACTAAATTTAATTTAAACTTAGGCATGCTTTCCAAACTATCAGTTTTTTCATAAAGAATGGAGATACATAGGCTCTCAATGAGCAGTTGTACCTTCATTGATTTATGCAAAAATATTGAGAAACTAGTGCTAATCATTTGTTTTCTAGATAATGGGGATACAATGGTTACTAAGACAATAAACAAAGGAGAAAAGATGACAAATATTGTAAGTGAATAGGTTGACAAGATAATGCAGGAGAAGATGGTAGTTCCTTCACATGTGACTGATCAGTGAAGACTCTTAGAAGTATTTAAGCTAAGTCCTAAAGGATATGAAAAAGCCAGCTATATAAGAAGGGGAAAGTATTTTAGGTAGAAGACACTGTAAATAAGATGGCAATGAGGCAGACAAAAGCTTGGCATGGCTCTAGTGACTTTTCAGAAGACCAGGAGAGCTTTAGCACAGTGGGTAAGAGGTAGAGTAGCTCAGTGAATTGGAAAAGGTGGTCAGGGATCCTGCAAGCCTCCATGGGCTATCAAAGTGAACAATATGAAAGTCATTAGTGACTTTTTTTTTTTTTTGGCCAGGAATTGTAATAACATGGAGGAAAACATAAATTGAAGATATGTAAGTTTGAATATGAATTAGAAGTGAGAAAGTGGCAGCAACATCTGTGTGTAGATAATTCTTGCAGAAATGTTTGCTATAAAAAGGTCCTAAAGGACAAAAAACTCAAGCAGATATGTGTTTCTAATCAGGGTTCTGTTAAATTGTATAGTTGACCAATATAAAATAAAATATATTCAGTGAATTTATAAAGAGAGAAATACCCCTAAAGAAAAGCAATTTTTATTTTCAAAATTTCAAGAATGTATATGGGATTTATGAAGATGAAAAAGAAATACTGTAATTTATTGCCTTGGTATTAAAATAAAAATAAATAATAGAATAAATATCTGCTACATATATTTTCTTAGACTTTTATGTAAAATTAATTGCCCATGGAGATACAGACTAAACAAGGAATAACTTTGGTCTTAGGTCTGACATAAAATCTGTGGTCTTGAGCAAGTTCCTGTGGGATTCAATTCTATAATCTTTACAATCAAAGAGTGGGAATAAGTGAAGTTAATTTCTTTGTAGACCCTAAAATTGATTCTTTTATCAGATCATCAATAGATATTTGTTTCCATCTGTTTTTATAATTGCAAGTAATACAGACCCATAAAATTAACTAAAGCTGTTTGTTTCCCCTGAAGACTTTTGGGCAAATGGAAAAATAGACTAGTGCTTAGATAGGACAGCTCAACATCATAAAAGTGCTAATTTTTTCTAAGACAATTTATAAACTTAAAAATCATGATACACATAGAAACAAGTTGCGTTTCTTTTTGTTTCTTTATGTCTAGATTAATTTTGGAGTTCATATGAAAAAATATGATTTCCATATCACTTTAATAGGACTTGGAAGTAAATTGAATAAAATGTATGTGTTTATTCTGTGAAATTAAGCTAGATCCCTCCTTAAAAGACCAAACTCTTAAGAGAGGAATGTGTTTGAGTCAAGTCATTTCTCTGCAGCATGCTGTGGAACATACTTTATTAATTGATGCTTCTTATATAAGAGGACCACTACTGGCCAAATAATCTATGATCAAGAGAAAATGTTCATGTAGGAAAAACATGGATACTCCTCCTTTGCAGTACCATGGAAGGGAGGGTGAAGGATGGAGCTGGCATTGTGGTGGCAGTATAAGTATAAAATGGCCATGAAATGAACAGGAAGGCAAAATAACAGAAAAAAATAAACGGTAAGTGATCACTTACAACTTAAGGACTTTTCATCAGTTTGTCAAGTCTAGTTTTACTTCTTTTTTTTCCCCAAAAAATGGCAGCCCAGTTTAACAGTAAGTTTGGTCTGAAGTTCCTGAAAACTTTTTTTCACTTAGATTGGCCTTTAGAACAATGGCTAAACTATCATACCTTCTTATCTTTAAGTGACATAGAGCTTCATTCACTTTATTCTCATTAATGTGTTTTAACTTATGTCTTTGCATTTAGCTCATGTCATGAGAATGCTCATAGTTTTGAAATTTGTTCCCCCCCCCCACCCTAAACTTTGCCATGCTCATTAATAATATTTAAAGATCCTTGGTTACATTTAGGAACCAAGGTCAAATCATTCTGTACTCTTATGTCACATTCAGCTAATGGCAAAAAGTATAGATGTTTCTGTTGAATACTTTTGCTTTCATTTCTTCTTCATTTCCCTAGTCATATCCTGTTCTAGTATGGACCCATACTCTTCTGCTCAGATTAATGGTATGGGGAGGTGCTACTCAAACAAATATGACTACCTCCTGCATTATATTGTCATATTCAGGAAAAATATTCTGAAAGCTTGCTCCCCTATACGGGTGTGCAGTGGCTTACTGAAGAAGATAGGCAATTCAGAGATTTCAAATTTCAAATTTCAAATTAAATTGTTACTCTTTTGTATCAAAGAAATAAAAATATAACAAAAGGCAATATCAAAGTAATTCAATATATGTCTCACTTAAATGATGAAGGGCTGCCCACAGAGTCAGTTTATTTAGCAAAAGTTCTTTTTTTAAGACACAGTACTCTCAATCAACAACTGCATGGTTGTTGCGTGAGTGCCATTACTTCTTAAAGGCATAGCACACTCAATCAACAACTGCATGACTGTTTTTATTTCCCACAATAGACTGAAGGCAATAGAAGCATGTTCATAAACCAACACAACAGGGAGATTTGTTTCCAGGAAGTAAATAATTTAAAACAGATTTTATTAAAACGAGCAAGAAGATAGAATAGAATGCACAATCCACATGAATATTTTAGAATAAGACATACGATTATAAATAAATTTCACATTTATGGTTAGTCTCTTGGGGATTTACTCACAAATAACCAAGGATATTCATTTTCTCCTCTTTGTTCTTTCTTACTGGTTGGGGAAGTTTGTAAATATTGGTCTAGCAAGAATATTTTCTTTAAAATTAAATATGAGGGAATTCAGATTCACGCAGACTGAAGTTCAACTTTTTTACGTTTTAATAGAATGCTCAGATAATTTAAGAACGTAGTAGCCCATAGAGGCAGAAGCATAATTTCTCACAGTCATATTATTGGGTAGTTTTACCTGAAATTTTAGGAATACTTCCATAAACATTAATATTTGTGAAAAATCAAACCTGACATTGGAGAAGGAATTTCCAATTCATATTTAACCTTAGATCGATTGCATATCAATATTTTAAATTCTTAGGTAAAAATGAGAATATTTCAAGAAAGTTGATAGGTATTATTTAAATTATATATATAAGAAAATAGCTGAAGCTTTAGAGTTAATTACAAGGTTCATACCCTCATATTGTACCGGTGTGAAACTGGACAAGTTATTTTTCTAACTTTCTAATTTTTCATGGGTAAAACACAGATACTAACACCTTTGTTAATAGTAGAAATACCTCTAAGTGGTCATCTATACTCTGTAGGTTACATGAGTAATGCAGAGATTGAGATCTTTTAAAAGGGCATGTAAGTAGCTTTTGTTTTGTTTCATTTGGGTTTGGTTTTGCCTTCTTTCGTCGGCAAAGAGGAAGATATGCAAAGTTCAATAGACCACTTAGCTTAAGTGCCTTTGCATGTTATCTGGTGATCCTTCCTTAGTGCTCTGTGAGGAAATGTCACATCTTTAACCTGAATTATAAGAAAAGCAAAAACAAACCAACACACAAAAAACATCTATGTATTCTTATTTTATTACCCTCTGATATGGCCTATACTCAGTTGATCTAATTTAGTATCTCCAGGTTTGGATTCTGTAAAATTTCTCTCTCCATCTAGAGTCTTGCCATCCTGCATTCTGTTATTTCATCACCGATCTGAGGTCCTACCCAGAATGATACCATTTTCTTAGGGACTGAAAAGGTCTGAGGAAGAAAGAACAAACGCCCGGATAGCAAAATGAATGCATGTACAATGCTGGGCTTAACAGATAAGCTGTGGTTATGGTGATGCGTACACTGTACATGCACACTATACTTAAGAGATAAACTGTGCTGAGTTGTAATATTCAGGGTTTGAAAGATAAGTTATGCAACAGTTTGAACTAGAAGTAGGAAATCTGTGTATAGGCTAACAACTTTGCTTAAATGCATTACCAAAATAGAAACAACTGAAATGGACATTCAGTTCGTATTCTGGCCATTCAAGTGAAGCAGCCCTACTGTCATTTCATAGACTAAAGATATGGAACTATGTTGACATTGTAAAGGTTTTCTTAAGTTCAGAGGTACATGTGCAGGATGTACTGGTTACAGAGGTAAACGTGTGTCATGGGGGTTTGTCTCAGGACTATTTCATCACTCAGCTATTAAGCCTAGTACCCATTAGTTATTTTTCCTGATCCTCTCCCTCCTCCCACCTTTTATCCTCCAATAGGCTCCAGTGTGTGTTGTTACCATCTATGTGTCCATATGTTCTCACCATTTAGCTCCCACTTATAAGTGAGAACATGCAGTATTTGGTTTTCTATTCTTGCATTAGTTTGCTAAAGATAATGGCCTTCAGCTTCATCCATGTCCCTGCAAAGGCCATGATCTCATTCTTTTTATGGCTGCATAAAATTCCATGGTGCATATGTACCACATTTTCTTTATCCAGTGTATCATTGATGGGCATTTAGGCTGATTCCATGTCTTTGCTATTGTGAATGGTGATGCAGTGAACATTCACGTGCATGTGATTTTATAATAGAATGATTTATATTCCTTTGGGTATATATGCAGTAATGGGATTGCTGGGTTTAATGGTATTTCTGTCTTTAGGTCTCTGAGGAGTCTCCACACTGCCTTCCACAATGGTTGAACTAATTTACACTCCCACCAATGGTGTATAAGTGTTTTATTTCCTCCACAACCTTGCCAGCATCTGTTATTTTTTTAACCTTTTAATAACAACCATTCTGACTGGTATGAGATGGTATCTCATTGTGGTTTTGATTTGCAATCGTCTAATGATCAGTGATGTTGAGCTTTTTTTCATATGATTCTTGAGCGCATGTATGTCTTCTTTTGAGAGGTGTCTGTTCATGTTCTTTGCCTGCTTTTTAATGGGTTCTTTTTTCTTGTAAATTTGTTTAAGTTTCTTATAGATATTGGATATTAGACCTTTGTCAGATGCATAGTTTGCAAAATTGTTCTCCCATTCTGTAGGTTGCCTGTTTATTCTATTGGTAGTTTCTTTTGCTGTCCAGAAGCTCTTTAGTTTGTCATTAGCTTGAGTTTGTGTTTTTTTTTCTGTATATTTTTAATGCTACCTCAAGAGCTGAGCCAATTGTTAAAGGGATATTTGATATGTCACTGTCTAAAATGCATATCCTATGATAGCACTTAACTACTTGCAATCTTTCAGTCTCCACACAAACCCTTCACAACAAAGTCAAGCTTCATGGGAAGACCCATCATGACAAGGGCTCCTGCGAATGTCTCTAGCCTTATTCCAACTATTTCTCTCACACATACATATACATGCACACACACCAAACTTACATGTATATATACTAGTCACATTCAATATGTACACAATTCTTGCAATAGTATAACTTTTTATACCTATACATTTCATACCTTCACATAGGATCTTTTTAAAATGTAAACTCAGCACAAATATTTTTCTTGCCTCTACAATCTGAGTGGAGTACATCTGCTTAGTGTTACAGCACCAGCTTATTCATGTATATATCCATTGTGTCTAGGTTATTCTACTGTAATTGGAGGTATACATCTTGATGATAGGATTATGAATTATTATTTATGATGTTTGGTACATAGAATATAAAATATGTAAATATATAGGATGAATGATGAATTATTTAATTAATGTAATTTATTTCTTGACACTATATATAGCAATTGATATTTCTCTTCTGATTTATAGATATGTTTATTTTTAAAACATTTAGAAAATGCATTAAATACAAGCACAAGTTAAAATAATCTCATATCCTATTATTCAGGAAATAAAGTTTAGCATTTTGCTTTATTCCCTGAATTCATTCACATATCCACATGTTTATGATTTAAAATAAAAATAGAATATTCTAGAACTGCAATTTTGAATAATTTCTCTTTAAAATGAGGCAATAAGCATTTTAATAAGTTGGCTAAATCCATTTAAATTCTAAGACGGTAGTGGGTTGTTTTTAAAGAAAAATACTACTTTTTTTGTTCGGAAGAAATGTTAATGAACCCTTTAGTTATTCTAAGGAGAGACAAGAGTAGATTGGAGAGGCTAAGACAAATTGGAGTTAATTTGCCCAGTGAAACAATGTAAAAGAAACTCTCCTTTTCACATTATCATAAAATTGCTGATATTTAGTTGGACACATGGCTGCCTAGAATAAAAACATTTCTCAGTCTCTCGTGTAGTGTGACCGCACAGTAATACATAAGACAAAGCTTCCTAGAACTATCCATAAATGACAGCTGCTGCATGTTCCTAGCACTTTCTCTTCATTCATTCCTTCATTCTGCTGGTGTGATGGTTGGAACTCTACTTATATATAAACAATTTTATAATGACCTAACCTGAACATGAATCTGATACACATATCTGATTATTTTGTAGGGGAGCATTTTTAGAAAAAGAACATGTGCTTAATGTATTCAACACACATTATCAAATTGCACTCTGAAATAGTAGTGGTAAAATATAGTCACATAATGGATGAATGTCCAAATTCAAATTATTCTGAATATCACTGAACACTCTTAACATTTGAATCTTTGCTAATTTTTCAACAAAAGCATTTCACCAACATTTTAATATATATTTTGTATTACCAGTTAGGTTAAATTTTACTCAGGCTTATATTGGCCTTATGTAAGTTTTTGCTCTTAGTCTTTTCTTTATATCAACTTTTCTGTTTTAGTTCATCTTATTCTCCTAGTAATTGAAATAGTTGTATATTTTAAATTTTAATTATCTCTGCCTTTAAAAGTGAAAATACTTTTATCCTAGTTTGAAATCTGTCTTTAATTCTTATTATGGTATGTTTCAAGGTACTAAATTTTAAATTATTGATAAAAATATACTTCTAGGCTATTATTAGTAAAGGGGAAAACATGGATAGTTTATTGTTTTATTTTTAAAAAACCCTTTATATCAGTATATGTTTACACATAGAGACAGAATAGAAAATAATGTCTAACATAGACCTTAACTTTAAGTGGAATCTTCTAATCCACATTGAAAACAACTTGCCTGCATCCACACAGCTTAACTGGGTCAAGAACTCAGCAGTTGTTATTAACAAGATCTTACCATCTTACCATTCAAAGAAATTCTAAGTCAGGAGGACAAGTTGTGGCAAACTTTATTATTTATTTCAGAAACTTTTCAAAAATTCATTTTTCTGAACAATATACTTCTCTACTATAACTCTCTCAAGAAAATAGAATCTCTTTATGGTAAATAGTCCTCTGCTGCAGGTATAAATCACTTAAGTGGGCAAACCACTTGCTTATCAAAATAATTTACTCATCAAATGCTCACTTCATTGTGTCCATCAATCCTCAATATCTCTATCATGGACTCCAGCCAATCCTAACCAAATCTGTATCAATCAACTTAGGCCTAGTACCAGATCCCAAAACCCTATGAATATGTGGTTTTGACCTTTACACACTTCAGAAGCACCATCAAAAAGATATACTGAGGTGGCAAGGTAAAGTCTCCCTTAATGCCAGTAGATGATAAGCTTGGCTTTCATTCAGTGACAGATTATTAGCAGGTTATTTGGTGATATTTTTGGAGAGTTGACAGTAGAGGATACAGACTCCCCACAAGGCTGAGTCTTGTACTAGTTAGGGAAACAGAATCAACTCAGAGAAACAAAACCAATAAATATATCATTTCTCCCGTTACATAGGAATAATGTATTTTATATATCTCTTTTTATATATTATTTATAAATCTCCATATATTATATATGAATATATTATTTATATATTTATATTTATGAAGGAAGAGAGTGAGAGAGAAAGATTTATTATAAGGAATTGGTTCATGCTATTATAAACGTTAAGAACTTCAGGCCCTGGAGAGTCAATGGTATACTTCTGAGTCCAAAGACCAGAAAAGATCAATGTTCAGCTCAAATCAAGGCAGAGATACACGATTTTTTTTTAAATTTTACTTTAAGGTCTGGGATGCATGTCCTGAACGTGCAGGTTTGCTACATAGGTTTACATGTGCCAGGGTGGTTTGCTGCACCTATCAACCCGTCATCTAGGTTTTAAGTCCCGTAAGCATTAGGAATAACTTTTTTTTAACTAGCCTTATCTTTTTCATTAAGGCCTTAAATGGATTAAATGAGGCACATCCACATGGGGGAGGGCAATCTGCTTTACTCAGTCCATAGATTCAAATATTAATTCTATCCAGAAACACTCTCACAGACATATCCAGAAATAATGGTTAACCAGATATACATGTATCTAGTGGCTCAGTCAAGTTGATATATAAAATTAGCCATCCAAGTCTACCCTATGTCAACTCAGCACTCATACATATTTACTTAAGCCATACTCAATCTCTAAACAGAGACAATAATGTCATAATTCTGCCTAACATGATACAACTATTCTGTGTACAACCCAAATTCAAAAACTCTTTCCCCAGATAGAGAGGCAAAGTAGTTATGTTTGCTCAGCTCCTTAATATTCCATAACTTAAATAGTATGAGGTGAAATAAATGAACCCTGCCTGCAAAGTACTGCCCCTTCGGTGATATAACTGAGACTTCAAAAGGCAATTCCACCATCCTACAAATCGACTGCTTTAGAATAGTGGGAAATAAGATAAGACTAGTGAATTTTATCAACATGGGCCCACTGCCACATGACTTTTTCTTTGAAGTGAGTTTATTTTTGTTCAATAAGAACCAATACTGTGTGGAATATCATGAAGGTGAATACAGGATTCTGTCATTACATGGGTTGCAGTTTTGACAGAAGCATGTGTCTGTTCCAGTAAGAACAAAATGCTGCTCTTTCCTGATTGGAAGCAGTCCAATGTGATCAACCTGTCATCAGGTAGCTGGCAGATCACCCTGGGAAATGGTGCCACATCAGGAACTCAGTGTTGATCTCCGCTTCTGACCAGCTGTGGTAATAGCCATGTCAGCCTTGATGAGTGGAAGTCCATGTTGCTGAACCCATGCACAGCTTGCATCACTCCCACCTTGGCCACTCTGTTCATGAGCCCCCTGGGCAATGACGGGGGAGGGGTATGGAAACATAGGATGACTGATATCTACAGAATAGGTCATCCTATCCACCTGGATATTAAAATTCTCCTCTGTTGATGTTAATTTTGTGAGCATTCACATACGACACAAACATATTCATGTTCTTTTGCCTGTTGAGACATAGCTATCCACATACCTCTTCCCAAAATTTTATTTCTACCAATTTTCCAATCATATTATTTCCAAGCTCCTGACCATCTAGCCAAACCATTGGCCACAGTCCATGAATTGCAATCCAATGGCATGTCTGGCTATTTCTCCTTCCAAGCAAAGTGGACAACCAGGTCTCTTCATCACTCTCCTTCGTGGATATCTCACAAAGGGGCTATAGACATGTAGCTGTCCAATTTGGGGTGGTGCCTGCATATCCTGCATAACTATCTGAAAACAAGGACCAAAAGTCTTCTCTTTCTCTGTCAACTCCTCGTAGGAAATGCCTCATTTGGTCATGGATGTAGGCTGAGAGAAATAAGGCAGGGAAGCAGAAGCAGGAACCATAGGCATCTGGGCCACTTCTTTGTGTAACTTCCTCATACATTCAGGGTTGCTCTGGTCCTATCATGTCTACACCACTTCCATCTGATGACAGGGTGTTGCAATGCATGCTCAACTTTATGGCTTGATTGGTCAGATCATATCCTGTTCATGATGGGCAGCTCAGATTTCATGGTAACTTGGTGGTCAATGGTTAACCACTTAGTCCCTCCTAAGACCCAGTAGTGAGCTAACAGGTGTTTCTTAAAAAGGAGACTCATGTGGGTAGGATGGTAGGACCTTAATCTAAAAACCTGAGATCTTATGTTGTTATTCACCTATAAGGGCCTTTCAAAGGCTCCAATCAGTATTTCTGTCTACCACAAACACTTCAAGTGCCATTGGATTGGCTGTATCAGATGGTCCAAACAGCAGATCAGCTTGCACAGCAGTCTGGGCCTGTTGCAAAACTGTCCCTTGTTCTAAGCCCCACTAAAATCTAGCAAATTTGGGGATCACTCATTAAATGGGCTGGAGTAATGCGCCAAAATAAAGAATATCTTTCCTCTAAAGCCCAAAGAGGTCCCCTAGGCATTGGGCTTGTTTCTTGGTTGTAGGAGGGACCAGATATAACAACTTATCTTTTACCTTAGAAAGGATAGCTTGACATGCTCCCCACCACTGAACTCTTAGAAATTTTATTGTGGGTAGAAGGCTCATGGAATTTTGCTAAATATATTTCTCACCTTCTGACAGGCAAATGTCTTCTTAATAAGCCTATGGTAGTTGTTAATTTTAGGTCACTAGGTCTAATCAGAATAATGGCATCAATATAATACATCAGTATGATAGTTTATGGATGGAAGATAAAGGTGATCAAGGTCCCTGTAAACTAATTTATGACATAGGGCTGGAGCAAACTGTTTGCCCGAAAGCAAACTCTTCTGGTGGTCTTTACTCACAAGCACCAAGAAACAAAGCATTTGCCGGGTTAATAACTGGATACCAAGTAAAAGGAGATATGTTAATTTGGTTAAGCAATGAAGTTACATCTGATAAAGCAGCTGCAATTTGAATTACCACCTTGTTAAACTTAAGATAATCCACTGTCATCCTCCCAGACCCTTTTGTCTCTTCTGCACAGGTCAAATAGGTGAATTGAATGGGGTTGTGGTGGGAATCACCACCTCTGCATCTTTTAAGTCCTCAATTATAGTACTAATCTCTGTAATCCCTCCAGAAATGTGATATTGTTTTTGGTTTACTATTTTCTTATGTGGAGACAGTTCTAGCAGCTTCCACTTAGACTTTCATCCATATTAGTCCTTGATCCAAAGGTCAGGGAACCAATGTTGGGATTTTACTAGATGCTGAGTATATCTATTTCAACTGTGCATCCAGAACCGTAGAAATAGCTATAGGATGGGTTCAGGGTACCACTGGGCCCACTGTGAAAAGACAGATCTGAGCTAAAGCTCCATTGATCACTTACCTCTATAAGCCCCTATTCTGACTAGTAAACTATAGTAATGTGTTAGGTTCTCCCATAATTGCTATGTATGTTCAGTAGTTCTCCAAAGGTCCAGTTATTTTTATTTCCTACATGCATAGTCACCCTGGTGAAAGGTTATAGGTCCCTTTGGAGTAGTTTCAGAGAAAGATTAAGAATATAAACATTTACCCTTCCACAGTGTACTGAGCCCTTCCTTAAGGTGACACATCCTCTTCTTTTTAAGGACTTCTGGCACTGTAAACTTGTTCAAATCTGGGAATTGATTGAAGGGTGATGACTCTGTTTTCATTAATCAAGTTACACCTTTGTTCACCTGAGCCAGAGATTTTTTGCTTATACAGATCAAGTAAGAAGGCTTTCAAGTAGTAGGCTTTCCATTTATTTTACTTCTAGGAACACCATGATCATCTAACCAATGCCATAAATCTATGCAAGTCAGACTATTCTAATTGCTGCATTGACTCTGCTGGCCATTATGACAACCACCCCACCTTGCCTTTGGCAGTTGTCTGTTGCCACTTGGCCTCTGCCACAACATAATCCAATTATCCCCACTGAATTTAGGTTTTCCAATTCAGTGCCTGTAACTCCACTGTAAAGTCCACCTATGGATAAAAATGACCATGGAGCTCTTCGAGGATGCCAGCCCTTCTCTCACATATTTATTCCTCATAGGAATAGTAAAAGGTATGTCTTCTGGACCTCCCACTATAGGTAAAGTTTAACTACAAATTATCTCTAACATTCCAATCTCCCTAAGCATTTGAATCCATGTATATAAATAAAGGCAGGTCACGTATTTGTAATTCATTCACTTTGGGTTCATGTTTCAGCCAAAACCAAACAGTGAGAACCCTTCCAAACTCCCTGCAAAATTAGATGCAGAATTTATTCTTAGCCCATAGTAATAAATTCAGCCTGATCCAACATTATGATCCTTCTACCATTAGTCCATGTTTTACATATTCATCTCTATACATGTTCCAATTTCTGTCTGTATAAATTAGAAAATTAAAATATTGCTTTTAGAGTACAGCACACTACATTATGGGTGCCACTTTGTACCTTACCTTCTGTGTCCTGCTTGGACTTGTATGTAGTTACAGGTCTAGAAGCAAAAGGAGGTGTTGGAGGTAGGCCCGGAGGAGAAAGTACATTGTCTTGCATGGCCATATCTTAAAAGAGACAATTACGCTTTCCTCAGGATGGAAGTGGAGAGGCAACTACCACTGGGGGTGGGGAGACCGTGTCTACTGGAGATAGGGAGGCCTCTTCCACTGGCAAAGAAGACTCATCAGAATGTTTGGGCTCAGTGACCCCAGTTTCATCAAGGTCTTTCCACAAGTCCCATTTCAAATTACAGGATCCCATTCTCTTCCAAACAACACTCTCATTTAAAAAGTGGATGCCCCATGAAACTAAAAGTTCAATTTGCATTGTGATCAGCAGCAACAGGATAGGATTTGGGGTTTAATTTTCAGTAATCTCAGTTCTGGGGCTACAAGAGATAGGGATATCCTTGAAGGTACACATGGAAGGTTTCAGGGCAATTATGCAGCCCTTGTGCTGGGAAATTAAATCCCTGAGCTCATTCTTTTCTTTCACTACTTTGTCCAGTGATAATAGGAGCCAATATTCCACCTACTTATATTAGTTATATTTAATTATATTTCCAAAAATATGTGAAAGTATTACATACACACTCATCTCCCTGCTTCTTGTAAGCAATTGATTAGGAGGTTTCCAATGGAGACATTTGACATATCTCTAATATAAAGATATTGGAATATTGATGCTTTCTTTACAACTGGAAAGAGAGTCATTAGCATCTTTAAATCTAATCAGATTAGAGAGTCAATTCCAGAAACCCAGAAACCCAAGAATCAATTCAGAAAACTTATTCCTAAGTTTTTGTCTGTTTAGAACCATTCTTGGTACCAAAATCTATATTACCATCAGGGTTGTCCCAAGAAATAGATCTGAAAGCATAAACAGACAGATATAAAGATGTATTATAAAGGATTTATATAAGGAATTGTGTTGTAGTATAGTCAGCCCTTTGTATATACAGGTTCCACATCCATGAATTCAATTGCAGATAGAAAATATTTTAAAAACGATAGAAAAGAATACAAAGTACAGCATAACAACTATTTACATAGCATTTACCTTCTATTAGACATTTTAAGTAATCTAGAGATTTTTAAAAATATACAGGGGGATATGCATAGGTTATTTGCAAATACTAATCAATTTTGTATAAGAAACTTGAGCATCTATGGATTTTGGTATCCACAAGGTACCCCTGAACAAATCTCTCATGAATATGCAGGACTACTCTATATGTATATGCACGTGTGCACTCACACCACCCCCCCCAACACACAGACACACACACATACACAGAGATTTATCGTAGGGGATTGGCTTATGCAATTACAGAGGCTTACAAGCCCAAATCCAGAATAGCTGAGTATATAATTCCAGTCTGTCCAATGGCAAGAGAACAACAATGTCCCAGTTTAAAGACAGGCAAAAACAAAGAATTCTTGCTTACTCAGTCTTTTATTATATCTAGGCCTTTATAGAATTGAATGTAGCCTACCCACATTGGGAAGAACAATCTACTCAGTCTACATATTCAAATGTTTCTCTCAGTCAGGTGTGGTGGCTCACACCTGTAATCCTAGCACTTTGGGAGGCTGAGGTGGGCAGATCACTTGAGGTGAGGAATTCGAGACCAGCCTGGCCAACATGGTGAAACCCCATCTCTACTAAAAATATAAAAATTAGCTGGGCTTGGTGACATGGGCTTGTAGCCCCAGCTACTCGGGAGGCTGGGGTAGGAGAATCGCTTTAGTACTGGAGGTGAAGGTTGCAGTGAGCTGAGATCACACCACATCACTGCACTCCAGCCTAGGTGCAGAGCAAAACATGGCTCAAAAGAAAAAAAAACAAAAATGTCTTTTTGATAAACACCCTAATAGACACACTCAGAAATAATATTTAACCAAATATATAGGCACTCTGTAGCTCAGTCATGTTGACACAGAAAATTAACATCATAAGACTTCATGTGTGGCTCTTCCCCATCTAATGCTCCCTCCCCATGCCTTACTTTAATATATATTTTGATGTCAAAAGAGGATATTTTCATTTCTAGTCATAGGAGATGGTGTCTCCTTTTTCTTTCACTTCTTCTTTCATCTCTTTTACATCTCTGATGCTAACAGAAACTTCAGTTATTTAGCCTGAGATCCATTCTTGGATGTGTGGGCTTTGGGTGGAATGGTGAAGGCATCATAAAGAGAGTGGAATTACACAAATTTAGAATTATCACAAAAATGAACTTTTAAAAACACTATATTTCCAGTTAGTTATTATGCTTCCTCTCTAATAGCTCACATTACCTAATTTCCCTTTTTTAACCCTGAGATAAATTTGAAGAGTCAGAAAGCTACGTCCCATCATTTGTAGTGTTGTCCAAACTTCATAGATTCTGTGTCTCTGAGCCGTTGGGTAGACAACGAGAGAGACACAAAACACTTCTTTCCATTTCTGCAACCTAGAATTTTTATTTCTGCCATTCCTTAAGTGTGTGTCAATCACTAACTTTCTTTGCATTTCAGTATTTCAGCAAAGAATTTCATCTGTATTTTGGCAACAGGTAGATTGCCAACTTGATTTGTCAAAAAGCATTTCATAAGTTTTGAAATGCATGTTTCATGTGTTTATTTAGATCTTCCTAAAGAATGTTTCAGTTTTATTGATGTGAAATTGTAATGTTTTGTGAGTTTCAAATATGTTCAATTAGTTGACTACTGTCAGCACTTTCATCAATCCTTATTTTATCTTGTCTCATCATTCAGGTATGAAAGTAAAATTTTATGTTCTATAATTTTTAGATCATTTAAAAATTTTTATCAATCCAGAATTGTACACATTTTTGGAACACATGTGATATTTGATACATGCATACAATGTGTAATGACCAAATATGGGTAATTGGGATGGGATATCTATCATTTCAAACATCTATCATTTCTTTGAGTTAGGAACACTCCACCTCTTTCCTTTTAGCTATTTTGAAATATATAATAAATTATTAACTATGTTGCCTTATTGTGATATTAAACACTAGATCTTACTTTTTCTTACTGTATTTTTGAACCCATTAACGAACTGCTCTTTATCCCTCCTCCCCACTATCCTTCCTAGCCTGTTAGTCACCATTCTTTTCACTATCTTCATGAGGTCAATAATTTTAGCTTTCACATATGAGTGACAACATATGATATTGGTCTTTTTCTTCCTATTTTATTTTACATAACATCCTCAAGTTTCATCCATGTTGCTGCTGAGAGAATTTTAACAGCTGAGTAATATTCCATTGTGTATATATACCACATTCCCTTTATCCATTTGAAGGGCACTTAGAATGATTCCAAATCTTGGCTATTGTGAATAATGTAGACATCTTTTTAGTGCACTGACTTCCTTTGTTTTGGATATATACTTAGCAGTGGGATTGCTGGATCATATGGTAGTTCTATTTTAAGTTTTTTGAGGAACCTCAATAATGTTTTCCATAGTGAAAATATTACTCAGACTTCAGAGGAAAGACTTTCAATGTTTTCTGCATTCAGTATTATGGCTATGGGTTTGTCATATATGGCCTTTATTGTTTTGAGGATATGTTTCCTCTGTACTCAGTTTGATGAGTTTTTATCATGAAGGAGTGTTAAAATTGTATCAAATGCTTTTACAGCATCTGTTGAAGTGATCATATGGCTTTTGTTCCTGATTCTATTAATGGGATAGATCATGTCTTTTCTGTAGAAAAGCGAAGGATGCTCACTTTTACTTTATTCAACATAGTACTAGAAAGTCTTAGCAAGAGCAATTAGACAACAGAAAGAAATATATGGCATCCAAATTGGAATGGAAGATGTCAAATTCTTAACTGTTTGCAGAAAACATGATTATTGGGAGGCCAAGGGGGGCAGGTTGCTTGAGCTCAGGAGTTCAAGACCAGCCTGAGTAACATGACAAAATATTTCTACAAAAAAAATAATGATTAATCGGTCATGGTGTATATGTCTGTAGTCTCAGCTTCTCAGGAGGCTGAAGTGGGATGATGGCTTGTACCCCCATAAGGTAGACGTTTCATTGAGCCAAGATCATGCCACTGCACTCCAGCCTGCTGACAGAGTGAGACCTTGTCTCAAAAAAAAAAAAAAAAAAAAAAAAAAAAGTTATGCCTGAGTAAGAAGGTATCCTCTTATTCTTCCTTTTTCTTTTATAAATATAATGTATTGGATGTAATTATAAACTTTGTCAACATTCAACTCAAAAAAAAAAAAAAAGTTATTGAAAACCTCCTGTATGTAAGATGCCCTGCAAGAAACATGTTAGAACCGAAACAACTCGAGTCAAGGAGCGATGTTGTCATACATGAAAAAGAGCCGTTAGGTAAGAAAGCACTAGTAGCTAAAATGCTGGTTAGCTAAGAAAGCGCTGGTAGCTAAAATGCTGGTTAGCTAAGAAAGCACTGACTGGTTAGCTAAAATGCTAAAATGCTGTAGGAGATGATTCGAGTGTTCCGGAAATATCAGATTTTTGGTAAAAATTGAGAAATTGGATTTGGACCTTACTTTATAGCAGGGCTTCCCAATTCTGAGGCCATGGACCAGTACCTGTTTGTGGCCTTTTAGGAACTGGGTGCACAGCAGGAGGTGACCAGCACCTAGTGAGCATTAGCACCTGAGCTCCATCTTCTGTCAGATCAGCTGCAGCACTGGATTTCATAGGAGTGCAAACCCTATTGTGAACTACACATGCAAGGGATCTAGGTTGTGTGATCCTTATGAGAATCTAATGTTAGATAATCTGAGGTGGAACCGTTTCATCCATCTTCCTGACCCCCCCGACCAAGTGTGTGGAAAACTTGTCTTCCATGAAACAGATCCTTGGTGCCAAAAAGGTTGGAGACCGCTGATTTAGAGGATACTGAAGACCTAGACCAGTGGAGTTGAAAGGGTAAAAATTAGTTGATGGGCTGTGGAAAGAGAACATTAAGATCCACAGTGCCTTTTGATAATTGACACAGATATTCTCATCTTTCAAAAACACTTGCTGGTTTTATCATTTCTGTTGTTCTTAACATGACATACATTTTGTAAACTGATGTGTGATGGTCAGATAACCTTTAAATGGCCCACCAAACTCCCAGGAATATTGCACAGGCAGAAGGAGAGGATAAAGGACATGTAGTTGAGCACAGCCGTAATGCAGAACATGAACAAAGCAATTATTGACAATAAATCAGACAAATTATTAGGGTGTTTTATGGAGAATTTCACATGAATCTTAAGGGTTGTACCACATTAGATTATTGTTCACAAAATTATTGTTGGGATAACAATGCATTGTAATTGCCTTTATTACAAGATGTTTTTGATAAAAAGGTTGGAGAGGCCGGGCACAGTGGCTCACGCCTGTAATCCCAGCACTTTGAGAGGCCAAGGAGAGCAGATCATGAGGCCAAGAGATTGAGACCATCCTGGCCAACATGGTGAAATCTCATCTGTAAAAAATACAAAAAATTATCCGGGCCTGGCTAAGGCAGGAGAATCACCTGACCCGGGAGGCGGACGTTGACCCCGGAGGCAGGGAGCCGAGATTGCACCACTGCACTCCAGCCTGGTGACAGAGAGAGACTCCAACTAAAAAAAAAAAAAAAGGTCCAAGTTAATTTTTTTTTGTTTTGAGACGGAGTCTCACTCCACTCTGCCGCTGAGACTGGAGTGCAGTGGCGCAATCTCGGCTTACTGCAACCTCTGCTTCCCAGGTTGAAGCGATTCTCCTGCCTCAGACTGCTGTGTAGCTGAGACTACAGGCATGCACCACCGCGCCCTGCTAATTTTTGTATCTTTCTTTCTTTTTTTTTTTTTTTTTCAATAGAGACAGAGTTTCACCATATTGGCCAGGCTGATTTCAACCTCCTGACCTCGTGATCTGCCCGCCATGGCCTCCCAAAGTGCTGAGATTATAGGCTTGAGCCACAGCACCTAGTCCATATGCCTAACCTCTAAGGACCAACCTGGGATAAGTGAGATTCATTGGCAGAAAATTATTTTTTGTGTGTTTAATTGACAAATTATGATTGTATATATTTATGGGTATGTAATATTTGATATATGCATATACTATAGGATTATTAAATCAAGCTAATTAACATATCACCTCACATGCTTTTGTGTTACATTTAAAATTTGCTCTTAATGATTTTGAAATACACATGACATTGTTTTTTACCTATAGTCACTATGCTGTGCAATGGCCCTCAAAGAGTTATTTCTTGTAACAGAAATTTTATACCTTTTGATCCACATCTCCCCATCTGTCCCCCACCACCATCTACCCACCTCAGCTTCTGGTAACCACTATTCTACTATCTACTTCTATTAGTTTGACTTTTTTAGATTCCTCATGTAAGATTCTGCAGTATTTACTATTTAGTATAATGTTTTTTTGGGTTCACCCATGTTGTCACAAATGAATTTCCTTTTTTAAGGCCGAATAGTATTCCACTGTGTGTGTATACCATATTTTCTTCATCTAATCATCTGTTGGACACTTTGATTTCCTATTGTAGCTATTGTGAACAGTGCTGCAGTGAACACAGGAGTACAGATATCTCTTTGACATAGTGATTTTAATTCCTTTGGATATATACTCAGATGTAAGATGCTGGAACACATGTTAAATTTTTATTTTTTGAGGAATCTCCATAATGTTTTTCACAATGGCTGTACTGATTTACATTCCCATCAACTGTATACAGAGTTCCCTTTTCTCCACTTCTCCACTAATTTGTTATCGTTCATCTTTTGGATGACAGCCATTCTAACAGGTATGAGGTGATATCTCATTGTGGTTTTAATTTGCATTTTCCTGATGTTAAGCATTTTTTCATATACCTATTGGCTACTTGTGTTTGCTTCTGAGAAACCTCGAGTCTTTTACACATTTTTGAATATTTACCCATTATTAGATGTGTGATTTGTAGGTATTTCCTTCCATCAGTTACTGTTTTCTTTGCTGTGTAGAAAATTTTTAGTTTGATGCAATACTATCTATTTTCACTTTTTTTATTTATGCTTTTCAGGTCATATCCCCAAAACTATTGCCCACACCAATATTGTGAAGTTTTTCTCCTATGTTTTCTTTTAGTAGTTTTATAGTTTCAGGTCTTACAAAGTATTTATTTCTGGTTGATTTTTATAGATGGTGTGAGATAAGTGTTTAATTTTACTCTTCTATATGTGGATATCCAGTTTTCCCAACCCCATTAGAGACTGCTTTTCCCCATTGTATGTTCTTAGTGCCTTTGTCAAAAATCAACTGATAGTAATGTGTAGGTTTATTTTGGGCTCTATATCTTGTTCCATTTGTTTGTGTTTCTGTTTTTATGCAAATACTATGTTATTTTGATTACTATCACTTTGTAATATATGTTGAAATCAGGTAGTGTGAGTCTTAGAGGTTTGTTCTTTTTGCTCAAGACTGATTTGGCTTCTTTGTAGTCTTCTGTGATTCCACACAAAGTTTAGAATTGCTTTTTATATTTCTTAGAAAAATTGTCATTTGAATTTTGATAGGGATTGTAGTAAACTTTTAGATAACTTTGAGTAGTATGGAGATTTAACAATATTATTTCTTCCAATACATAAATGTGGGATATCTATTTGTATCTTCAATTTCTTGCATCAATACTTTATAGTTTTCAGTATGTAGCTCTTTTACCTTCTTAATTTATTTCTATGCATTTTATTCTTTCTTTCAAAAGATATTTTTGATATCACCCTTTAACAAAGAGGAATGCTTGCTTTAGCTGCTAACTAATTCAAGACCTTCTTTTCTCTAATTCTATTTAGAAAACTATTCTGATTAGTCTCTGGATAAAATTGGATGTTCTGATCAGGCATCTCAGTCATCTTTATAACAGCTGAATTTTAGTGTTATAGACAGTCAGCCATTGCTCACTCTGTATTTTGTTTTGTGTTAGCCAATTGTAGCTTTATTATCTGCAGAAGATAGAGCTATGTAAGCATGCTGTAGACATAACTTTGACTGGCAAGGAGAATAGGTAACAAGTGCTGCAAAGGCATTCCCTCTCTGAAACTTCTACAAAGGATTAGACCCTGGAAACAGAAACAGTTCCAAGAGATTGGGTCTGCCCTAGTGTTCTTGGTAGGCAATGTGAAGAAATTGAAATTTTTAAATCAAGAGAATAATAAGATCTGAGCTGAACATTGCAGAAAGAAATTTGGCAATAGTGTCAAAGTTGTATTAGAAGGAAAATGTGAATTATTTAAATAGAACAAGTACAAAGCAGTAAAAACCAGCAGGAGGTATCAAAAAGGCAATGATTAAGAGACAGAGTTAGAATGCACAAGACACTGTTACTAATTGGAAGGGAAGAAATGGTAAGGGAGTAAAAACTAAGTTTTCAAGTTACAGTGACTGAGAAAATAGAATTTTTAGACAGAGGCATTCAGGAGAAGAATGTAGTTTTTGCGGTGGAAGCAGTTAAAATTGTGTTTGTACTCAACAGGGAATATACACAAATATGTCCAGAACAAAGAGAAATTAGATCTGACTTATGAAAGAGAGATGAGAATCAGATTCAGAGGTACAGATTTGGTTTACATGCACAAGATGAAAAATCCCGACTGCAAAAGTTACAGTGAATCTCTTATTAGGAAAAATGTTTATATTTGGGAAAGAAATAGCAGATGGTTATTGCAGATATCTAAAAAATGTTCACTTTCAAACAAATCTTTCCTACTTATTAAAACTATAAACATGATGCTTAATTTTTCAGGGTAATATTGGGATAAGAAACAAAGAAAAATATAAACGGGACTAATATGCAAGTTTTGGGAAGTTCTTAGGTTACTTTTAGTTTAAAATAACTTAGAAAGAAAAGTAAAAATAAATTACCCTCAGGTTTCACATATTGAGGCCCGTTATGCTTACTTATTTCAGCAAATCAATTTATAGCTTTGAGTTCAAGTCTGTTGAATCAAAGTAGGTACATTAACAATGAAAATATCTACAGATTTCCTTATATTTTAAGTCAAGCACACATGAAGAATTGCATAATATGTATTTTAGTATTCTGAGACAAAAGTTTGATGTTTATAGGCTTCAGGCAAATGCTCAACATCTTCCCAAAGTATCAGGCACACAGTCAAGAAGGAAATTCACTCTCCATTGGAGGTTACTAAATCAACCCTTGTTACATGAAATTCCTCATCTATTTCCACTGCGTAGAAAATTGAAAGACTGATCTTAATGTGAAAGCTCAATAGAAAAACTACGTGTTATTTATGAAGCAGAAATTGTGGTAAATAGGGCAAATGAAAGAGTAGTTATCAATCATGACTTATTTATTTTAGCAATTTAGACTAACTTAAAATACAAAAATGTTGAATCAAAATAGAGATTATTTATACCAAAAGATATATCACTAAATTCTGGGAAGACATAAAAGAAGCTTGAGTTATTCTATAATTGTTTATTCAAACTTTATTTTAAAAACTTGTGGTACCATAGTAATATCACACACCAAATATCAACACATTATTCCTCATCGGTTTTGAATTTATACTTTGAAGGTAATTAAATTTAGAAAGAAATTTGGGACAAAATCTCTCCTGTTGTGTATTTAATTGAAGAATGTAAAGAAATTTCAAATTCAGCTTTAAAAATGTAATAACACAGTAGAGAATAGCAAGCTGAATACTGGATCCCCTACAAACAAGATGGCTAAATGTAAGTTGTTTAAGAATTTTAAGGGAATACAAAAGAATAAATATAAAGGGCAAATAAACAAAATAGAAAATAACAAATGATAAAGCTATAATAAAGTGGTAGCATGTCTTTAACTCCCACTTTAAAATATTTTCATATTGCTCAAAACTGACTTTTTATTCTAAGAGACTGACTTTATAAATATTATAAATTGTGCATATAGAATTTAAATATACAAATTCTGCATTTCATTTTAAACACATAAGCCTTTCCATCTATATGTATTTGATCAGGAGTATCCAATAACAGTATTTTATATATCTCTACTTCACATTATACCATAAACCACCAGTGCCCTTGTTACCACTGGAAAAAGAATCATTATTACCTTTAAACCTAACTAGATTAGAGAATCATTTCTAAAAAACCCAGAATTCTGAAAACTTACCTTTAAGATCCTGTTCTTGTAGAGCTACTCTTAGAAACAAAATCTGTATCGGTCAGGATTCTATCAGAGAAATACTTATAATATATATTCACATATGGATATATACACACACACACACACATAGGCATATACAGAGAGAGAGAGATTTATTTCACAGCATTGGTTTATGCAATTGTGGGATCTGGCTTAGTAAGTCTGAAATCTATAGAACAGAATGGCATGCTAGAAAGTTCTCAGGCAGGTGTTAATATTCCATTCCACAGGGAATGTTTCTTCTTATTCAGGGACATTTCAATTTTATTCTTCAAACCTTTCAACTGATAATTTAAAGCACACCCAGATTACCAGTGATAATATCCTTTCCTTAAAGGTTAATTGATTATAAACGTTGACCATATCTACTAAACACATACAAAAAACACTTAAATGAATGTTTGGTTAAATAACTGAGGTGTATAGCCAAACGAAGGTGACACATAAAACAAACCATCACAGGCAGTGAAATGAACAAATTAATTAAGAACAAATAGGACAAATAGAGAAAAAATAAGATGGTAGACTGAAATCCAACCTAGTAAGAATTATATTCTATGGTTTTAACTTTTATGTTTCAGACTTTTGTCTAAACACAAATTAAAATATAAATATTGTCAGACTTGCTGTAAAATAAGACCAAACTATACGCTATCTATACTATGCAGCTATAAAAAAGGATGAGTTTGTGTCCTTTGTAGGGACATGGATGCAGCTGGAAACCATCATTCTTAGCAAACTATCGCAAGAACAGAAAACCAAACACCGCATGTTCTCACTCATAGGTGGGAACTGAACAATGAGATCACTTGGACTTGGGAAGGGGAACATCACACACTGGGGCCTATCATGGGGAGGGGGGAGAGGGGAGGGATTGCATTGGGAGTTATACCTGATGTAAATGATGAGTTGATGGGTGCTGACGAGTTGATGGGTGCAGCACACCAACATGGCACAGGTATACATATGTAACAATCCTGCAAGTTATGCACATGTACCCTAGAACTTAAAGTATAATAATAATAAATAAATAAATAAAAAGAAAACCAAAAAAAAAGAAAAAGAGACAGCTTTTAAAAAAAATTCTTCCACTGTTCACAAACAAGGCCTTACTCTGTTGCCCAGACTGGTGTGCAGTGGCACAATCATAGCTCAAGGCAGCCTCTTGGGCTCAAGTGATCCTTCTGCCTCAGTCTCCTAAGTAGCTAGAACTACAGGTGTCTATCACCATACCTGGCTAATTTTTTGAACTGTTTTTGTAGAGATGGAGTCTCACTATGTTGCCAGACTGATATTGAACTCCTAGCCTTAAGTGATCCTCCTGTCTCAGCCTACCAAAGCATTGGGATAACAGGCTTTGGGATACAGGATTGCATACCTAGTCTATAAAAGACAGCTTTAAGGAAAACCCAGAAATACATTAGAAGTCAAAGAAAAGACACAGTTTATCATGCGAATTCAGATAACAAGAAAGTTAGAGAAATTATATTAATTTAAGATAAAATGGGCTTCAGGAGAAAGATTACCAACGATAAAAAGGGGCATTTCATGATAAAAGTGTTAATTCGTCAAGAAAGCATATCAATCCTATATATGTATGCAACTAATAACATAACTTAAAAATAAGAAGACTAGAACTGGAAAGAGAAAAATGGATAGCTGCACAATTACAATAATACTTCAAAACTGCTTTTGCAAAATTCATAAAACAGGCAGAGAAAAAGGATAAAAAACACTTAGTAACAAACTTGACCTGATTGATAATCACAGAACAATACACCAAAAACTACAAAATAGGCATGATTTGCAGAAACAACAGTCTAACAAATTTACAAAAGTGGAACTGATACAAAAATATATTCTGAAACTATAATGTAATTAAATTAAAAGTTCATAACTGAGATATACTAAGAAAACCCCTAAAATTGTATGTTAAACAAGCATAGTTTAAAATTACACATGTATTAAAGAATTTACAAAGAATAATAAAAAATGTTTTAGTTGAATCAAAATGAAAATGCAAAATACACAATTCCTGGGATGTAGCAAAAGCAGTGTTAAAAAAAATGGATAGTTTTGTTAACCAGCTACCAAGAAAAGTTCAAATTCAATGGCCTGATCTTTCACTTTATAAAAGTAAAAAAAAGAAGAACACAGCCAAAATAAATAGAAGAAATAAGATAAAAAACACCCCTCAAAATGAAAGAGTAAATCAACATTAGAAAAAAAAATCAACAAAGAAAAAAATTCTCTAGCTAGCTTAAGAGAAAACATAAATCAACAACATCTGAAATGAAAGCAGGAACACTTCATCCTATAAACCTTAAAAAACATAAAATAATATTTTGAACAACCTCATTTTAATAAATTCAACACATAAGATGAAATGTAAAAACATCCTAAAAGACAAAAATGACTGAGACTATTACAAGAAAAAAATGTAAAATTCTGAAAGTAACGCATTCGTTAAAGAAATTAAATTTGTAACTGAAAACTTCTCCACGAAAAAACTTCATTATTAGATGTTTTTACTGGTAAGAACTATTAAACATTTAAGAAAAAAAATGTTACAACAGCTATAGCAACTCTTCCAGAAAGTATAGGAAAATAATAATTTCCATTTAATTTTGTAAGGCCAGAAATATCCTGCTAACAAAACCAAAAGCATTATAAATATAAAAAAAAAGAAAAAAGAAAGAAACAAAGAAACAAAATGCTATAGCCTCAAATCTTTTGTAAACAGAAACACAGAAAATATTTTTAAAATATTTGCAAATTGAATCCAGCAAATATAGAAAGGATAAAACACAGTGCTCAAGTGGGGTTTGAAGATTCAAGGTTGGTTTACCATGCAAAAAATATATATATATATTTTTTACAATCTTAACAGAAAAAAAAAAATAGAGAAACCATGTGATTAACTCAACAGATAATGAAATGGCATTTGAAAATATTCAACACTCATTGATATAAATTTTCCAGCATACTAGGAATAGAAATTCTTCACCTACAAAAAGGCATCTACAGGTAACTTAACAACTCACATTATACTTGACAGTGAGACACTTCATGCTTTTCTCAAAGTTTTCTAGTTTCTTGTTCTAGCACAAAAACACTCCTAGTTCTCTATCCAGGCAACACACATCCTTTATTTTTATAATATCCTAATTATAGTGAAGGACATTTAATTATAATGAAGCATTTCCTTCATGTTAGCAGGCGATCAGAAATAACAGAAACAGAATACTAGACCTGGATTCAAGAAAATCAACTCTTTTATTTTGATGGTCATAGCTTTTTGTCCTTCATGTTCTAGATATTTTCAATAGAAATATACGGAGTTTGCTCCTGTCCTTGCTGAGATCCTAGGAGGATTCTGCAGAGCCTTTGCATGAACCACTTTGCCTCATTCAGAACACAAAGGATTTTTACAGAGAAAACATGATTATTTTTCCCTTAGAGTACAAACTATGTCACATGTTAAGTTCTGCTTCCCAAAGAATTGTCTATTCAAAGGGGAATGCATTTCACTTGAGCAGGAGCACAGGAAAGGCCTCTCAGTAAATACTGCTTTGAAATTCTGCCCTTAGTGATCATATAATTTTGCCGCATTTTCCCATTTTAAAGCTAGCATTGTAACGTTTCTTATAAACTGATACTCTTTTGCCAGTGTCAAAATTACTTTGCAGAATCAAGTCATACAATATAGTGAAATTGTATTTGGAAAATAGTTTTGCTGTATAACTAATTTGCCTTCAATGTGACTGGTAGACACAGAGCATTTTCTGTTTTCCTAGTCAAGGGTAAGAAACAGTTTTTAACATTAAGTGTGACAAGCATGTGAGAGGTTAGAAATGGCAGCAGTGGACTCTTTCCCCTCGCTGTCACTTACTGCACACTGAACTAATCTCAGCGTAAACAAAACACACATCAAAACAAAACACATATCAAAACAAGGGACTCTGTACACAAAAATAAATGAGCTTTAAAGAGATACTTCGGTAAGAAAATGTGATTTCCATATGATTTCCAAGAGCCCAAAGTATTAATTAACATTGACATCTCAACGCAAGTAGAACTCAACTTGATTGACAACGTTCAAGCCCCATTAATGTAATAGTTGCAAAATGTCCAACCGATTAATATAAAGCATGTAAAATGTATGCATTGCTAAGTTTTCTCTGATTTAGTTTATATGTCATTTGGTTTAAAAAGTTGTAACACTGGCTGGGCGCAGTGGCTCAGGCCTGTAATCCCAGCACTTTGGGAGGCCTAGGCGGGCGGATCACGAGGTCAGGAGATCAAAACCATGCTCTACAAAATCCCGTCTCTACAAAAAATACAAAAAATTAGCCAGGCGTGGTGGTGGGCGCCTGTAGTCCCAGCTACTGGGGAGGCTGAGGTAGGAGAATGGCGTGAACTCGGGAGGCAGAGCTTGCAGTGAGCCGAGATCGCGCCACTGCACTCTAACCTGGGCGACAGAGCGAGACTCTGAGACTCTGCCTCAAAAAAAAAAAAAAAAAAAAAAAAAAAAAAAAAGGTTGTAACACTGACAGAAACTGACAGAAACAAAAATGTTATGAGAAAAGAGATGCTGTTATGATTCACAGATTTCATTTTATATTTGGATTAGAAAAGTAAGTGACATTCTGTTGTCAGGTGGGGAATGGTGGGGAATGGTGTTCTTCCACAAACAGGAAATATTGAAAAGGAATGGGAGGAAGGAGAGAAAAAAACACCACGGGTATCAGTTCCACATGCTTCTGGCGGAAAAAATAAAACAGTTGTTGGGATATCTCATTTCTATCCTGTAACATAAATTTTTCACAATCAAACACATATTGATATTCACTTGCCCTCTCTGCCAATGTCCAGGGACAGAAATGCGTTGCTCAATTAAACTCCCATTGACTTTTTATTATAAATCTAATAGATACCAGAGATTTCTACGTATCAGACAACTTAGTTTAAAAAATCGAGTAGAAATGAAAACTACAAATATTTGAGAGGTTCTAAGTCATGCTTCTCATACTTCAGCATGCCTGGGAATCACCTTGAAGGCATTGGGAGTTATACCTGATGTAAATGACGAGTTGATGGGTGCAGCACAGCAAGATGGCACAAGTATACATATGTAACAAACCTGCATGTTATGCACATGTACCCTAGAACTTAAAGTATAATTAAAAAAAAAAAAAAAAAAAAAAGGCCCCTGGGGAGCAGGTCTAGATTGGGCCATGAGAATGTGCATTTCTGAAAAGCTCCCAGGTGATACTGATGCTGCCAGTTTGCAGATGAAGCTGAGTGACACTGCTCTTGTCCTCACCCGATAATATGTATGTCCGGGCAGAATAAATGAATACCTATATTGAATTCTATTACTATTAAAAAGCCAGATAGTCAGGTTCAGTCTCTAAATTTTTAGCAAAGTTGTCTTTTCTTATACAGCTATCAGAGGCAACTAGGAAAGCCCGAAACTATTTTTCAGGTTCACAACCCTAATCAAGGATCTCTGTCTTCATAAAGTACTTAGATGGTAGAACAAAGGGCTTCTTCAGAAAGATGACCTTTGCAAAAAGTGAGGAAAACATCAAGTGTTACAAAAAATGTTTGTCTCATCGTCACCAGCTGCATATCTGTATCTAGATTTGTTAAATTTGCACCTTCTAACAAAACAGTCTACTTGTCCCGATTCCATTACCATGAGTGCAGAGGCGGAGGGGTGGAGTCAGGATTGTGATATAATCAAGACATCTCAAAATCTAAACCAAAGCTTTTTATAATAATTTTAAAGTGATTACTCTGAAATTTCTATATGAATCTTGACATTTATCCATTTATTCATCATAGCAATCTGAGTCTAGTCAGGAGCTAGAAATCCACAGTAGGCTATACAGGGGAGGTTTAATATAAAATTTTATCTATAACAAAAGTGTAATTACAAGGAAACTCTATATGGTATCCTGGGGCTGAGGGAGAGTTCTCAAGGAAGGACAAATCAGACCTTTTGGAAGTATGGTTCAGCCACAAGATAGCAGAGAAGTTCACTCTTTTAACCAGGCCAGAGTTAGTCTGAAGTTACTGAGTGAGCAATAGCCTATTTCTAGGATTCAGAAAATCAGCAATTGATGACACTAGCAAGCAGTGGAACTTCTGGTATCAACAGGGACAGGTAGCCTTCAGAGAGTGCAGGCCACATGAGGACTTACAGGAGTAGCACCGAGGTACATCTCCCTCTGTGCATCAGGCAGCTGTGAGCAAGTTGCACGATACTTACATAGAGTGTAAGTGGCACTAGCTTGAACAGGAGACTGTCAGAGTCCACACTGTGCAGAGGCTCTGACTTCTGTGTCCAGGGTGCTGTGGAATGGTTATCTCCAGACTAACATCGCAAGGTACCATTTGAACCATATTCTGGGACTGGCTGGGACAGTGCTTCATCTAATGTTCTAATATTCATACCCTCCCCTTCCCGTACAACATCTGTTTGTAAAGGAACACAGTTCCCCACCTGACAACAAAAATGCCACTTACCTTTCCTAATCCAAATATAAAGTGTAATGTGGGAATCATAAAAGTGACATCTCCCTTCCTAAAACATTTTAGCATCTGTCAATGTTATAACATTTTAAACCTATAAACAAAATCAGGGAAAGTTTAGTGATACATAAATTTCACATGCATATGTATATTAATATGCTGGGCACTTGGGACCATTACTTTGAGAAAGCTTGAGTACTGTTATTCAACTTGATTGTTGCTTATTTCATTGATTTTTCTTTATCTTAATATAGTTATTTCTTTTATTTTTAATTGGTATTGTGTACGTCATTCCACTTTTTTGGATTAAATGCACTCTTTTTTTTTTTTTAGTTTAAGGTCTTAGAAACTTAGATCACTGATCTCAAACTTCTAGGTACCTAAAGCATAAATTTTCTTTGAAATATTGCTTTTACTGAAACTTACAAATTTTAGTAGGTTGTGTTTTGATTTTCATACCATTTCAAATATATTCTAATTTCCTTGTTATTTTCTCTTTGATCTATGGGTTGTTTGAAAATATTATGCAAAGTTCTGAAATATTTGAGTTTTTCAGATATATTTTTAATTGATTTCTAATTTAATATTTTTCTTTTCAGAGAACACTGAATAATTTCAATTCCTTTAAATTAATTGAGACTTTTACAGCCAAGCATATGGTCTCTCTTGGTAATGTTCGACGTGCAATTGAAGCTAACATGCATTCTGGAATAACTGGGTGTACTGGTCTATAAATGTTAAGTAGGTTAAATTAGTTGAAAATGTCCTTCAAGTACTCTATCTACTTCCTGGTTTTCTGTTTACTTGTTTTATTACTGATAGAAGAGTATTGAAATCACCAACTTTAATTGTGAATTTATCTATTTCTCCTTTCTGGTTTCTAAGTGTTGGCTTTAAGTATTTTACAGTTTTTATTTTTTTTCGTGAATACACATTTAGGCTATTATGTTCCTGATTAATTTGCTTTTTTATCACTGGGAAATGTCATCTTTATCTTTGGTAATATTCTTTGCACTAAAATTAATTTTGTCTCATATGAATATAAGCATTTAAGCTTTCTTATTAGAGTTTGTACATTATGTCCTTTTCCATCCCTTTAGTTTTAAATCATCTATCTTTATAATTAAAATATGTTTTCTGTAGAGAACATGTAGTCTGGCATTGCTTTGTTTTATTCATTTTGAGAATTACTACCTTATAATTGGTATATCTAATTCATGTACATTTAATGTAATTGTAGATATAGTTGAATATGTCTTTGTCATTTTCTATTTTTCTCATAGAATATTTTTCTTTCATAATTTAAATTAATTGAATATTTGGAATATTAAATAATATATTCTCTTTGACTTTATTTTCATTATTTATTTTTTTATAAAGTAATCCGTTGGGCAAATAGGCATCTAACTTATCACAGCCCCTGGATGCATCCATTTTGCAATGATTGTCGTAAATTTTACTTCTCTGTATGTTAGAAACCCCATTTTTTTTTGCATTCACCAACATGCTTACCATTTGTGTAGAACTCCTGTGTAGATCCATCTACTCCTTTGTCATTGCCTGAATTATCTTTGAAATTTCCAGATTTAATTAAAAGGTCTCTCTTCTGACTGGCTAGACCTGAGGGGCCCTCAGCCTTGTTCCAGCTCTGATAATTATTTAGTTCGTAGGATCCCTCATGGTGGTTCTTTCTCATTTCTGTCTCTTTGTATGGGTCTGTAAAATCTTATCCTCTCCATGTATAACTTAGTACTCAGTAAAAAACTCAAGGAGATCCCTGTGCAGATTTCTTGAGTTATTTTTCTCCATAGTTTAAAACAAAAACTGAAGCTGAGCTCTATACCTACCACTACCAAAAAAAAAAAAAAAAAAAAAGGCTAGACTAACTATTTAAATTTAGTTCATCCATACTTAATTTGTATACTCTTTCTTCAGCATCTTTTCTATCAAATAAATCAGGGGTTTGAGTAAGGAGGCCATGGCAGTAAACCAGGTGACAGACAACAGTCTTGAGGTAGGTGATAGTGATGGAGACGGGGAGAAGTGGTTGAATTTGGACGATTATTTAAAGGTATTGCAAAATAGATTTGTTTACAGAGGAGAGATGAATTATTACAGATTAAAAAGAGTCAAGACAGACTCTAGGCTTTCTTGGCCTGATTAACTGGTAGACTCATGGTATCATCTATGAGGGAAAGCATTATTGGAGGAGTAGGTTTGAAAAGTGGAAGACATGAATATGATTTTGGAGGACATAAGTTTAATGAATCAATGAACAGTAGAAGCTGGAACTATAAGAAACACAGCAGGAATAACATCCAGGAATAGTAAATGGCAAGAAGGTAGAGGGAATAAACTTAGACAGTCATTTCATAGGAAAGAAAAGAGAGAGTGTGAAGATACAGACACATTAAGTTGATAAATTTGATGCTGAAGTTTGTGTAAGTTTTGTTATGATCACTACTATTTTACTAATCTCAGGAAGGAAGAGGAGGTGATTTTAAAGTCGATTAGGGGTTTTCCAGGAATTCCAGGTGAAAGAAGGTAATTCTGGCTAAAGACATGGCCTGCAGATGCCCTAAGCATGAAATATTATCACTTACTGGATTTACAAAGGCGTACTCTAACATAAAGACGTAATATCTTAGTTAGACATTCTTAAATTCTCTAAAGATCTGAATTGACTGTAACTTTGACATAATAATTTTTAAAGATTAAAATTAATATATCTTTTTAGCTATTCTTATGATAGGTAAGTTTTGTTTTTATAGAAAATGTAAACAATGCAATCTGAGCTTTCTTATAATTACTAATCAGAATACAGAGTCATCCTGTAGATAAACACTTTGAGATTTCAGGAAATTAATAAATGTATAAAGTTTGGAAAACTTATAAAGGTGGAAAGCTCTTTTATCCTTTAATAGGTTGCTAGAGAACAAAACAGGAGTCTAAAAATTCTCCAAACACCTTCCTGTACAATTTCTGAAGGCGAATTCATGAACTAAGGAAAATGGGAGAAGAACACAGATGCTGCCCTGTCAGTAATGAAATTAAAACAGATGAAACAAAGACTGTCTCCTGACTCTTTTCTGTTAGAGTAAGAAGGTTAACATGAAGATCTAGGTCAAGATGAAAGATAATGAACAGTCATAATTAGAAATGCATTTGATATATTTTCTTTACTTCGATTCTGTTTAAAAGGAATAAATAATGATTCATAATATATTCAGAGTGAGTTTTTGCTGCTAGCTTATGATTCCATAAGGAATTAACTAATGATGGCAGCGTAACCTGCAGAGCTGCTGGTACCCTATTTGCTGGTTTCCTTGAGATTTTGCTTTTTTCTTCCTTATTTATTTTTTAAATAAAATAAAAGTGTACACGCTCAAGGATTTTTTAATCACATACAACCTTCAGGTTTTCATTTCAGCATTTCTATTTATGAAATTGTTTTATGTATGTGGTGAGTTACACAAAGACAAGTGAAATTAAACAGAGAGTATATTTTTGTGAAAGCGTATGTTTGGGGACTGGTAAGTCAACAAGCTCCGTGAAGTGAACAAAGCCTCCAGGATAACATGGAATGGGTATTTCCCACATTACAACCAAAGGAGCAGGGAATGGAAGCAGTTTGCTCAGAAATCAGTTGTAAAGAATAATTATTTCACAAAGAGCTACTCTCCATGTCCCAGACATACTTAACAAAACTAAAGAGTAACTCACGCCTAACCTCAGTAATATAAAAATAATTATCTATATATACAGAAAGAATAAGATTAAACTTATCCAGATAACTCAAATTAATAGTACATGTTCAGAAACAGGTTGCTGTGGTCTGAATGTGTCCGGTCTGCCAACTCTAAATTCATAAGTTGAAATCTCATCACCAATGTGAAGGTACTAGGAGGTGAGGTCTTTTGTTATAGCACCACAAACTAAGACACAAATTTGTTTAGATAATCACTTAAGTTCTTCACTTCTTTGACATGATTGAAACTGGATTCATAAGATTATACTGGAAAGCAGTGTGCAATAAATGATCAGGGAAATATGAGTAATAACCCAAATTCTTTACAAGGTTCCCCTAAAGACTTCCATAGCCATCCCCCGTGCTCCTATCATCCAGTTTTCTAATATTGTAAGAAGTTCAGAAACAGACTTTTATTCCCAACTTCCAAAAGTTCTCTATGCCTTTCAAAAAGGATTTTTTAAAACAATAGTTATCCAATAGCCATTGTTGAAAAATCAGTCAATTTATAATAAACCTTGTCTACATTTATCAGATTTAATATTTTCCCAGTTACTAGAAAAAAATCACCTAACAATCACCACTTCCATGGCATTTGGTCCCAATATGTACCTCCAAATGAACTTGTTCCCAGAATTCCTTTAAGTCATGCTATGACGAGTGATATCTATAATTAAATCTGTTATCTTATTCAAACAGTTATCAAAGTCTTTCTCTTAATTTGTACAATATAATTTGTATGTATATGTTATCTATGATTCTATGCTCTTAAAATATTAACATATTGACAGATTATTTCAGGTAATAAAATCACAATTTCTTCTCAGAAGTGTAACTGCTTCCCAGCAGAATCTGACTTCTCAATCATATTGGTATTTAGTAACTTAGAGCCTTTTTATTTAAAAATGACTTTTTATTTTCACTCTTTTCACGTTGCATTTCTATGTAATTCTAAATGTTTACAATGCAGGGCTGACTCTGGCCAGGATCCATGGTCTTGACTTTTCCTAAATCAAATATAAGTCTGTATCTATCAAAAGCTGGGAAAACCAAAGGGAAAAGAGACAACAAAACGGTATCCTAAAGGGTGCAGTGAATTCTGTAAACCCATTTCTTAGAGTCAAAACCAAAACTCTGGCTTTTGGTTAATAATTATGTTGGAGGAGAAATTTCTAGAGCTTATGCAGTGAGATGATTAGGTTGAGAAGCTGAGGATATTGTTATGGCTATCCAAAATTTGTCTGTGAAACAAACAAAACTAATTTTTCTCTCTCTGCACATCTTTCCATTTCTAGTAACCCTCACAATATGTACCGAGCCAGTCAAAATACATTCTCTTGTCCATTTAATTCTTAAAAAGAAAACTTATTTATTGGAAAAGTAGATGAGAAAATGTCTCCGCATCCCATGTAACTTTCCCTGCCTCCTCAGTAAAAAAAAAAAAAAATAACCGATTTCCTATTAATGATACTCCATAGGCTTATGGGTCCCACTGATGCAGATAATGAAAATAGCTAATACAAAAAAAAAAATCTTAAAATTAACCTTGATGCCTGAACATCACTGAGTCCTCAAAATTATTTTCTGAGGAAGCCTCCTGAATTAGGAGAGATTAGGTTTGGTAGTGCTAAAAAAATTGTCCTGCTACTTTAGACTATTGCAATAGGTGTCAAGATGATCACAATAGAGAAAACAAATAGAAAAGAGAGCTGAGGATTTATAACCAACAAGCAGAGAAAGAGAAATGCTGGTTTCCAAAAAATAAAACAGAAAACTTACAGGAAGCCAAAAAGTCATATGATACCACTTTCACCACATTCTTTTTGTCAAATCAAGTAAAGTCCAGCCCAGACTCAATAACAGAGGACATAGATACCTCTGCTTGATGGGAGGAATGCTGTGAATATACAGAAATGAAAGGAATTGTCAGCAGCCATCTTTGCAGACAACCCACCAAAGTTAATCTTCAGACCTTCATGTTCATTCAAAAAATTCTATATTTATTTCACTTTTGCCTAAAAGAAGATTTTGGGGAACTTTTCATCATCTCCTCTTACACATTTTTGACACAACCCAGAACCTCTTTATATACTTTATGTTTGATCAACACCGTATCATTGGGTTGTTTTTTGCCCCATCCCATATCGATTTACCCATCAAATATTTCAAAACATGAATGCACAACGATTAATATTTTAATATCAAATTCCTGTATAAGAATACTCATTAATGTAAGGTGCTAAGATAAAACATGACAGAATAAGTAGTGAGGTATATATAAAAGGAGAGAGCTTCTGAAAATTATTTGCATCCCATTATAGCAGTTTAGGATTATATCTTCCTTAGAGAAATATGGTAGAATACCAAATTATTCAACTTACAGGAATTTCAAACCCATATTTTAATAACTTACTGTAATAGAACATAATAAGTGCATTAAATTGTATTATTGAAACTAAAGAAAAAAATGTGATGTAACCTTAAGCTACCTTAGTCAAAGGGTCATGTACATAGGCCAAGAGGAAAGATTTCCTCTGAATTTTGTTCTGTTCAGATCATATATATAATATTTTGCCAAGTCCTAGGATTATATTCAAAAAAGAACACTGATAATGACAAGATGGTCACTGAGTTAATCTTAAAAGAATGCGTTATGATTTTTGCATTTAAATTTATATTACAGAAGAATGAGAAATAAGGTAGCTACATTCTTACTTATAGGCTTATGTAAATAGTAATACTGTATGTCATTTCAGAAAGTTAGTGAAAATCACTGGTAGAAATTTCAAACCAGAATATTGTCTCTCAAATTAAGGAAGCTTTAGACCACCAGATCCACAAAACAGATTGGATTTCAGGCAATAATTTAATAGTCGCAAAAGCTATTATTTCTAGTTTAAAAACTGGCATGGCATAGAAATACATACATATGGCCGGGCGCGGTGGCTCAAGCCTGTAATCCCAGCACTTTGGGAGGCCGAGACGGGCGGATCACAAGGTCAGCTGATCGAGACCATCCTGGCTAACCCGGTGAAACCCCGTCTCTACTAAAAAATACAAAAAACTAGCCGGGCGAGGTGGCGGGCGCCTGTAGTCCCAGCTACTCCGGAGGCTGAGGCAGGAGAATGGCGTAAACCCGGGAGGCGGAGCTTGCAGTGAGCTGAGATCCGGCCACTGCACTCCAGCCTGGGCGACAGAGCGAGACTCCGTCTCAAAAAAAAAAAAAAAAAAAAAAAAAGAAATACGTGTGTGTGTGTGTGTGTGTGTATATATATACACACACATATGTATATATATGTATACACACACACATATACTTGTGTATATATACACACACACACCTATAATACATATGTACATATTTATATGTATGAAACAGTGAATACCCACCTCAAAGGGCAAGGTGGGAAAAGAATTCCTCAATGAATGGTAGGAATGAATAAAAATAATAAGTAAATATAATGAAAGTAATCTCTAAATTATTTCCTAACTTTGTAATCCTATGATTCGCAAAAGAGACAGACTCTCCTTGTATCCCATCTAAAAATGGTAATCAGTGAAAGAAACAAAACAGCCATGTTGTAAAACCATCTAATATTCTGCTAGTCTGTGCCTTTGAGGAAATTATAGCACACCACCAGTAAAACAGCCATGAAAGGAATGTTGGAATAGTAATGACATTTTTTTCAGACTATCTATCATTTTAATTCTTCTCATGATTTTTTTTTCTTTAGATGTGTTTATAATAAGGTGTATGCCTTTTAAATTGTTTATTCCATTTTCATGCTTATTAAAGCTCATGTGCTACAGGCCAATGACCATATCTACTTACTTTTCTCTATATTAAGCTAGGTAAAAGACAAATAAATGTTAACTCAATATTATTCAAGATGATTTATCTCTGATGATTGAGTCTTTATATAATGTCATGCATTAAAACTAATTATCTCAAGCCTGGATAATCCAATATAAGAAGATACTTATTATCAATGTATAAACACATATACATTCTCTTACACACATTTTATATATATATATATATATAAAATTTCACGGAAGAAATGGATCCTATCTTTCTCCAATCTCTAACATTGAAGATATTAATTTAACAGCGAAAGTGTAATTATCCATACAATATCTCAGAATAAAAAGAGATCCATTAAAGGTCATGAAAGTTTTATTCTGAATTTTTGGAACTATAGCAGTCTGGATTAAAATAAATAATCATTTGAGAAGTGCCAGCTTCACCTTTCACATGCACAGTTTTACTTTTGTCATGGTACATTGTACTTAGAGATAACTGATAAATTTTACTTTTATGGGTCAATATTAGAATTATTGTCCATCATACATGTAGGCATACATAATGCTGTTCCTTGGATCCAGAAAATAATAATCATCAATATTTACTCTTATACCTACTATCAATATTTCAAACTGAAATTTCTTGGAGTTAATGTAGAGAAGTTTATCTTTTCTCCTATGTGAAAGAATAGCATTTGTAAATACACTTGACAGATCATTGGCAGTGCACCACCTATAAAATTCTTTATAGAAGTTATGTTTGCTTTACCCACCAATAATTTATTATTCTTGTCAATAAATTTCTATTAAAATATTTTCCTTGAAGTTGAAATTTTCAAAGCAGAATAAAGACAGTTTTATTGACCCATTCATTTATACTATTAAAACTGGCATCTTGACTGGCATGAATCAAACAATCATTTATTGAGTAGAAGAAGTATAAATAGGACATTGCATACTATATAGGAAACACTTTAAAAATAAATCAGTGAATTTAAACCTCATTTAAACTATAAATGTGAACACTCATCATCAAAAATCAGAAAAAGGGGTTATTAAGTAATTTTAGCATAAGGTTAAAAGCACAGCCTCTGAATATGAGATAAAATAGCTCTGCTTCTTGAAAATTATATAACCCTGGGAAAGTTCATTTCTTTGAGCCTTAGTTGCTTGAAATGTCAATATGAAAGCCAATACTACACTCTTAGGTCATTATGTTCATAAATTAGATAACATACATTATGTTGCTAAACTCAAAACATGGCAAACAATAAGCTCTCAATACATGGCAACTATTATTAGTAGTAGCAATTCAAAATTGCAGTATTCTCGTAACAAGCAAGTAAAATTATCCAGCTAGTTATAAATACAAAATGAATTGAAATATTGCTAATTTAGGCTAGTTCTCTTGAGATAGTCCATTTTTGCCTGGGTTATCTAAACACAGCATCCATATCTCACTTTACAGTCACAGCTAATGACATAATTTAAACAAGCTGTTTCAAATACACTTACTCAGCTCCACCCTTGAATATGTAGGACAGAAGTCAGTTACAAGGTCATGGTGAGAAACTACCCATGGATTTTAGCTGGATTACCATAATTTGCCTTCATCTCTACCAAAAAAAAAAAAAAGTAAGGATTTTTTCCTCTTTCCTTCCTACAGAGAAAATACTGTATCACCCTAAGGAGCCAAAAGAAAAAAAAAAATGTCCTTTTGTCTTTTCTTATTAACAACCTTAATTTCAGGGTGAAAGAAAGATTTGTTGGGCAAAAAAGACACTATAAGCAAAATGACTTTAGAAGATATTGAATGAAAAGCGTATTTTCCACAAAATATTTAATGACATGATACATAAATCATCACACTAAAACCCAAATTGTAAATTGACTCAGGGGAAGTTACAAAGGTTAGAGCTTAGACAAGTAATAAATGAGGAGAGTATCCTCATTACCTTAAGGGGAGGTGTTGTATCAGGATGAAGGTTTTCTGCGGAACTGATTTATTAGTGCTTTCAAGCAAAAATGTACTAAGAATCTTGTTCATAAAGTTCTCCAGCTGTTAATTCATGCTGTTCTATTTGCATGGATACTGTGTGTGTATATTTGATTCCTGGCCACAGATTTTCCATTAAAAGTAACATGCAATCTTTTTCCTAAGTAGCAGAGAATCGCAGTGATATGGTTTGGCTGTGTCCTCACCTAAATCTCATCTTGAATTATAGTTTTCATAATCACCACATGTGGTGGAAGGGACCCAGTGGGAGGTAACTGAATCTTGGGTGCAGTTTTCCCCCATGCTAGTCTCATGATAGTAAGCTCTCACGAGATCTGATGGTTTTATAAGTGGCTTCCCGTTCCACTCAGCTCTTATTGTTCTCCTTCCTGCCGCCATGTGAAGAAGTATGTGTTTGTTTCCCCTTCCACCATGACTATAAGTTTCCTGAGGCCTCCCCAGCCCGGCAGAAATGTCAGTCAATCAAACATCTTTCCCTTATAATTTACTCAGTCTCTGGCAGTTCTTTATAGCAGCATGAGAACGGACTAATAACATAGGAATTTTGCACATCGAAGTCTCCATTTTAACTGTGTTCAAGAGGCTTATTCAATATCTATATTTCAAATTCTGTAAAGACTGTGGTGAGCAACTGCATCTCACATAAAAATGAAAGAAGCCACCATCTCTCCTTGTCACCCAAGCTCAAAATGTTAAAATTATCTTTTACTCTTTTGCAAATCCAACCCCATTTAGCTATTTGTTCGGTCTTGTCAATCTCACCTCCAATACATCTCTCATGTTGACCCTCTTTTTTCCAGGCTGTCTGAAAAAGTAAGAGTGCAAATCACATGACCTTTTGCCTGTTATTGGCATGGTATCCTAAGCGGGTTTTCTAACATCCAGCTTCCCCTTTATCTAGCACATTCTTTTTACAAACAAAGTTTAGTCTGCCTAAAATACCTAACTGATTACACCACTTACCTGATCCAAAGTTTTTACAGGTTCCCTGTGGGGGGAAAATAGCTTATTATAGATTCAACACACATCTGAAGCTCAGAGAAATTAGAAATCTATAAGCCTCACATTATTTAATCCATACAATAATTCTGTGTCAGAAAAATACAAATGTTAACATATGTATTATTACTTAAGGTTTTAAATGGATGTATATGGAGGTGATAATTAACTTGCTATGATATCACTGAACTAGAGCTAATTAATTCACCCTCCATCAAAGGACTTTGGATATTCTTTTGAACACAGGTAAGGTAGAGTTGTGAAAAAATGTGTTTAAAGGTAAAATGAATTTATTTCAATAGATTAATATCAAATCAAAAAGCAGAACATTGATTTGCTAACACAGCTCTTATGACACCTCTCAAATCTAAACCATTTCCTAAATGGTCTCCTCTCATTCTTTTCAAACAGTATCATGATACCTTTGTACTTTCCTCTCCCAGATGTAAATTTTAAGGGAAACACAGAATTTTAAATTAACCCTATATATAGAAGAGAAAGCAGGGGAGACCCATATATGTTAAGTTTGAGATTTTGGTTTCTGGTTTGACTTCTGGTTTTGCTTGCGTATTTTTCTTCTGTCTTGCTTTTCAATGAAATTTCTACTGCTATTCGATTGGTTATTTAAAATGTTATTATGCAGAATTAGAAGAAAATAAGAGAATGAAGGGAATAAAAAAGCAAGAGACTGCTTGTGTAGGCACTTGCGTAGACTGCATGTGTAGGCTAATACCTAGGAAAGGAAATGACTCAAGAAATTTGAATAAACTAGAAATGTAACAAAAGTAGATGTGACAATCTACTTTAGTGGAATATACTGCCTGAGGTCTCCTTTGGACTGTTCTTCTGGAACCATCAACAAAGATGCCTTCTCTTCTTTCTGGAATTATACATTACAAAGCCAATGTAAGCATGCAGCTATTTTCCCTGATGCCACAGACCTAGTCCTCTTATATTGGAGAAGATGAGACCATGCAGAGAAAATGAGGCCAGGGATGGAGGAAAAATCCCCAAAACATAAGTCTTTTCAGTCATCTATGTGGACCAGTTGATCCCATTGACTTTTCAGTGTAATGAACTAAAAGTGGTTCAGTGTAATGAACTATTCTGTTACTTTTAAACTTAAGTTGTTTAAAATTATTTTTCTGGATCCTGTAGTTGAAATAATTCTAATTAATACTGAAATGAAAAGACACTTGGGTGTTTATTACAATGGGTGTGTGTATGAATTGGGTAAATCAAAGAGAAATGAATTATTTTGAATATATTTTTCATTGCTGGATTATGTTCCATTAATAATGGCACTGCTGTGGGAATAGACCTTGCAGATTAATGTTTTAGTAAAGTTAGAAATTATACGTAGTCTAATTATTAAAGCATAAAACTTTTATTTAGCAAGAGTTGGGGTTGATTTCCAGCTCTCATTTATTTGTCCCATGGTGTCATGAAACTCACTGAACTCTCTAAGGCACAGATCCCTAAAATATCAGATAAGTCCAGGATGATACACTAGACAATGGCCAATATTTTATTGAAAAAGATGCTCAATTATTATTTTTTTGCCTATTTCAAAGTATTTTTTTCTAACAAAATGTTAAAGAAATTTTGCCTTTTTAGTCCCTGAGGAGTTACTAATATGGAAACGCTAACCATCTTTGAACTTTCTACCTCCTATTTTATTATCCTGAAGTTCTCCCTACTTCTGAAACTAAGAAAAGCAAGGTTGGTTCTTTTCTCCACAATGGCCTCTGAAAATGCAAAGTTTCCCCATGTCTGTAAGTATTTGCTTTTCTGAGATCTCTAGTTTGGTCGATACTTGTAGCACTGATAATTCTCCATTCCTGGAAATTTTGACTTTACCATTTCTAGACCCATAACAAAAAATATTAATTGTTTAGTGTCTAAGAATCCTCATAGTTCTATAGTTCTTAGGCAGGGAAGTCTCATTTGAAAAGATGGGTAAGAAGTATAAATTCAAAGATCTTTCAACAAAGTAGTTCTCCACTCCTGTCACCCCTTTCTAAAGTCGAATATAACCTGTATAACAACTACAATAAATATAATTGCTTTTCCCTTGTCTTTCTACTAGTTCAAATCATAGTGACCACAATCTTGGCTGTCTTTGGTCTCACATGCTACCACTCAAATTTGTTAGTCTCAGGTGTTTTTATTTGCTGTTCTCTTGTACCTTTTTTGTGGTCTGATGATTATTAATCTCATCTATATGGCACAAAGAAAATTGAAAGAGAAGACTACAATCCAGTATTTTTAGTTCTCAACCACATGCCTACCATTGCTACAAGTTGAGGGAGACATGCAGAGGAGTTATTCCATGTAAGAACTCCAAATATCAGGGTAGTGTCCAAGTGAACCAGAATGAATCACAGAAAGCTCTGGTTGAGGTAGTGGCAGAAACTTTCTATTACCAGGAAATGCCATTCTTTTGTAGCTCTTGTATAGAAGTTAAGGGTTTTTCATAAACTCCTCATTTAAAAACCCTGTCCTAGACCCTTAGCTGATCATGGACCTCTAGATGCCATACTTCAAATGGCAAAGAAAAAGAGAAGATGGGTCCCAAGACCTAGGACTAGACAAGCTTAAGGGAGGCACAGCTAGGCATTTCCAGGTGAGGTTAACCATCCCAAGAAGAACCTGGGTAATTGTTTCCATAGCAACCACCTGCGAGAAGCAAGAGCAATCTGAAACCTGTGAATTCTGAAAACACTACGTCTAAAGGTTCATGCTGCGAAGACTTCATGGCTACTATTCTCTTAAAATGAGTCACTCTTTCATTTGATAAAAATTTATTAAAGGCAGAGTTACCATGCTAATAGGAGATAAAATAGTGAATAAAATAGATGTGATGATATATGTCCTCACAGGGCATATATTTCAGGAAGGAGTTAGACAAGGAAACTAGAATTTACTTGCAGAAGAGTAAGTAGGGCTTTGACAAAGGTACGTACAATGTGGTACTAATTGAGGAGAGAAGAGGGTCAAATAGTGGAAGCAATCAACCACGCCAAGGAGGTTTAAGAAAAGCATTCTGGAGGAAATGCCATCTAAGTTGAAAACTACAGAGTACATAAAAGTTAACACAGTTAACCATGAAGGAAGAGTAAATTATGACATAGAACAGGGATAATATGATCAAAGATGCTCATATCCCTAAACATTCTACTTTTCACAAAATGGCCCTTTAGCCTTTCCCCACATTTTATAGTTTTGCTAATCTCTGAAACATTTATAATAAGAAACAGAATAGGGATTAACATTTTTGCCTGAAGTACAAAGAACTTTGGAGTTAAATTTGCTGATATAATTTTACAAGCCATATAATAGTTTTTTAGGCCAAAGACTAAACCTCACACACCAACATTTCAAGAAAAAACAAAGAAAAAAATGTTTGTCAATAGGATAATGGATTCATATGTGTTTGAACAGGACTGTTAATAAATTATACATATTCTCTCATGTGATAAGAGTTTGTGGCTCTGTATAGCAGAGCTGTGGCTCTACTATAAGTTAACTAGTTCAACCCAATGATTCAGAAAGGCTGGTAAATATTGAATAGTCAGGGATAGTGATGACCTTCATTTTTCTGACCTGATATGACCATAATGGGGTTTCTAGTACAGTAAGCTCCTTGGCTTGTTTTCAGCATATAACCCACCCCCTGCCAAAAGACACGCACGCACACACACACAGTTATGCACACATACACATACACACACACACACACACACAAATTCTCATAGTAGAAGAAATAACAAATGACTTGTGTCATGGTAAGTTGAGAAAAACAATTATGTTCAGTCCAATTTTTCACTCCTTAAGGAGAGTACATTCTAGTCTTCTTGGGACCATGTGCCAATTTCCCTGCCCCTACGAACCACGACTGAGGTGGCCTAGCTGTCTCCATGATACAGCCCAGGAGATGGGAGAAGGAAATCAACAGAGGGATACAGAGAAGGGAACAGGTTTATGTGCTTTTCTTGGGAGCTCAAACAGGTTATGAACAACTGACCTAGAAACCACTGCAGATTTATTCTGTGGCGGTCTTGTAAACCTTACAAATGCTAGCAAAAGATGAGTTAGAGAAGCAAATTTGTGAATGGCTTAAATTTTAAAATTTTAAACAGAAAACCTTGGGAAAATTTCTGGAGCATCAGATGCTTTCTAAATTTAGAGTTTGTTTCTAGTCATCCTTAGCAGAATACATTTCCATTCATTTTTACAATAAATATCTATTTTAATATTTATTATTTTTCCTTTTGCATTTCTATCATCTGCCAGATATTGTCTTAGGTATTGGAGATAAAGCAATACACAGATAAAAATCATCATACATGTATGTGTAGGTATAGATAAGTGTGTACACATAGTGTTAGTGATGACTGCTAAAGAGACAAAAATAATACAGAGAAGGGGAACATAAAGTGCTGGAGGTGGGGTGTGTTACCGGGAATGTGGATCTATAGGTGTCTTCTTGGTGAAAAGAATTAAAGCAAGAGACACACAGCAATAAAGATATCAGTATAAGGCAGTATTGAAAAAGCAAAAGTACACTCTGAAAGTCAAGTCAGAACAGGGCATTTGAAGATGAGGCGATAGTGACTGACACTGGGGAAATTCCCTTTATGGGAGTCTTACATGATTATTCACAACGTGGGAGAAAGAGGTGTTACTAATAAGCATGTTCTGGGTGGTCCTCCGGGTGCACATGTGCTATAGCTGTACATGGCAGTATATATATTGTATGTTCCATTCTTATCTTAAATCTCCACGCAGGGGTGTGTTTTTTACTATGACCATGAGCAAAAGGTCACTCTTAGAACAAGCAAAAGTTCAGGTATTTCTTCATAGCAATGCAAGAACAGACTAACACAGAAAATTGGTATCAGAAGTGAAGTATGCTATAAAGATCTTTGAAAATGTGAAAGCAGCTTTGAAACTGAGTAATGGCAGAGCCATTGCACTCCTGCCTGAGCAACAAAAGCAAAACTCTATCTCAAAAAAAGAAAAAAAACAAGCATGTGGTACCGCCCCTATCTCTTTTTCCAACTTCAACCATGTAAGATATGCCTGCTTCCCCTTCACCTTACGTCATAATTGAAAGTTTTGCAAGGCCTCCCCAGAAGTCACTATGTTTCCTGAACAGCCTGCAGAACTTTGAGCCAATTAAACCTCTTTTCTTTATAAATTACACAGTCTTGGGTATTTATTTACAGCGATGAGAGAATGGACTAATACATTGCCTGACTTACCTATTTATTTGGCTCTGGGTAAAATTACTGAGTCATGTCTAGTTTCTACTTCAAATGAACAGGCACAAGGAGCATCTTCAATCTGGGATAAGTAGGATGTAGGGGAGGCTTGTCTCACAAGAATGGAAGATAAATACAGGTCAAAAATTCACCAGTTTCTAATCTGGTCAAGTTCTATCCCTGTACATATAATTACTAACACATTTTTTCATTGGATATCTCTAAATTATGCTAAATGGGCCTTTTCTGTGTCCTAGCATTTTTTACACGAAATTCTAGAAAGTGCTCCTCTATATCCTATTTTCCACAGATACACACCTCTGTTTATTTACTGCCAATGTATTTGTTTGCTACGTGGAAAGAGTCATGATAATGGCTTCCAGCTTTGCTTTATGTACAGCTTCAATTATCAATTTCAGCTGGTGGAAAGCACCTCTTACACTCCCCCATCCATTTTTTCCAAGCAAAATTTGGTAGATTTTAGCTCTCTTACTATCAAATTTACTAAAATGATTATATCTTTTTTATATCTGCCTTTGCATTCACAGCAATTTCTTACCCTCTTTTGTAAATTTGCCAAAATGTTAATTGCATTTGAGAGGACAAACTAAAATGTGTAAAGGGGTATACAAAAAATAGACATTTGAGGAAAGAGAAAAGTAAAATGAAACAAAAAGAGGAACATGTAAGTCTCAATTTATTTTAAAAATTCCAAATAACATATTATAATATGGGCAAAAAACTGCAATTGTCTGCAGAAGAATATTTAAAATTATACCACATTCTTAAAATTCTTGAAATTAACACTTTTAAAGTAGTTCTCTACCTAGTTGGTTTGAATCCTGATAATTTAGTGTTAATATCAGAACAATTAACAAGATAAGTTACTCAGTTTTGGAAAGTCTGAAAAAAATTTCCTAAAAAATTTTAGTTAATTCCTAAATTCTTAAAATTTTATTATGTAAATCTTCCCTGGGATTTTCTTTTACATTTCATATCTTCTTCATGATAAATTTTATAATATTCAGTTTGATGTGTAAAGAAAATATTTATTGAGGAATAGATGTAAGTTCATGGAAAAAATGAATGTTTAAAAAACCATCAACAACCATCTTTCTCTTCTTAAAACAAAAAGGTTGAATCAGAGTAGATACAGGTCCTACATGATTCATAATAGAATAACTCACTTATAACAAAACATCTAATATAAAACAGCAGAAAATTTTAAAAATATCAAATCTTCACTCCAAGCTGAAAAGATATATTTGCCTAAGACTAAGCATTCTTTAGAGTTGGTTTGAAACTTAACATCTGAATGAGAATGTAACTTGGCTACAAAGGCGCATTCCAACTTTTGTATCATGTGAGCTAAGAAAATCTAATAATCGATAACCTTCCAAGAGCTCACAGTAAAAGCCAAGTAACATTTGTAATTATTTTACGTCAAGCTATACAAGTTATTATGATTTAAGCAAAATCTGATACCCTTAAAAATAATTCAATGATTCATCATTGGTCATTTCTCATTTTATATTTGAAGGGATGAGCCCTTAAGGATCTTCACATTTGTAATAATTTGAATTTTAAGTTATTGCTGTGATTGGAAGCTCTTAAACTAGTAAACAAATCTTTTAGGAACCCATTTTATCAATTAAGATTTTGTGTTTGAAAATGACGTAAGAATCAATCCAAAGTGGATGAACAGAAACAGTTCAGATAAAGCTTCATACAGTTTTATCTAAGACTCAAATTAGGTGTGTTAGCTAGCCATAAAGATGGCCCCAAATACTTCTAGCCTCCTAGTATTTATGCTCACCCATAATGAATCAGGGAATATTTGCATTATCAAAAGAATACTACAGAAATTCCCATGCGTAAGTTTCAAGACAGCTCATAAAAGACAGAATACCTCCCACACTGGCCTGTGGATAACACTTTGAGAGAAGCCTGCCACCATATTGTGAGTACTAAAGCAGTCTTCTGGAGAGAACCATCTAGAGGAAAACTTACACCTCCTGACAAAAGCCAGCTTCAACTTGCCATCCATGTGAATGATCCTGCCTGGAGGCTCAGTCGATTCTCGAATGGCTGCAACCCTAGCCAACTTATGACATGACTACAACAGGAATCTCATGAGGCCAATAGCCAAAACATCCCAGCAAGTTGCTCGTTAATTCGTATCCACAGAAACCATGACAAATAGTCAATTATATTGTCATTCAGTTTTCGGATAATATATTAGGTAACCATAGATAAATAGCAAACTCCACTACCAAGAACAAGTCTTTGTATATTTCTTGATTCTGTGTCTTCATGTTAGCTGAAATCTCGGGCCACAAAAATCTCAGCATATCTTCTAGCAACTTGAGAGTGGTGGGATATAAGATTTGAAAGGTTGTGAGGGGCCCTAAAGAGCATTCTAAGGATGAGAGTGATGGAGATGGTGAGAAGTGGTCAGAGTCACACATCTACTACTTGTGATATCTTCAACAAGTTACTAAACTCTCTATCCATTTTCCTAAGTGTGAACTTGAAACAGTAATACCTTCCTCACAGTGTATTCTAGTAGCCCCCTCTTATCCATGGGGGATAGGTTCCTAGATCTCCAGTGACTGCCTGAAACTTCAGATACTACTGAACACTATTTACACCATGATTTTTCCTTTTTAAATCAAAAACGTTCACCTTCTCACTTAAAGGAAGCACTTTATATCTACTCTTTGGCATATCCAAGCTGCCAGTTTCACTATTCTTGTGCTTTATGGCCATTAAGTTAAATAAGGGTTCCTTGAACACAAACTCTAATACTACCCTGCCACAGTCAATATGATAACTGAGATGGCTACCAAAGGACTCACAAGCAGGTAATGTAGACAACATGGATACATATCCTGTGATTTATATCCTAGGCAAGATGCAGTAGGACAGCACAAGATTTCGTCATGCTACTCTCAGAACACCACACAATTTAAAACTTATAAATTACTTCCATAATTTTTCATTTAATATCTTTGGACTGTGGATGACCTCGGGTAGCTGAAACTGCAGAAAGTGAAACTGAAAATAAAGAGGGACTACTATATACAGTGTTATATGAAAGGAGAATAGAAAAACCTCTACTCCTATTCACACCTTAGTCTCTAATACTCACAATATATGAGTGGAAAAACACATTTGGAGGACAGGGAAAACAGAAATTTGGAACTGTAGATCACAGGATGAAGAGGACTGGATAAACATTTAGCTAATCTTGTTTGTATATGTGAATACTTTCATTAAAGTTAGAAAAATAATGGAGCATTGTGGATACATGAAAATGAGATATATCCATTTTATTGAACTTTTACATTGGAGTAACTATAACATAAATGAAAATTAGATTAACCTATAGAACCATAAAAACAAAACCATGTCAATACATTTTCATGACAGCTGCTATATCATTGGTGATTGAAGTTTCCAGTCTTTGCTAGTATAATTCACAACATTACAAAATGCAGAAGTCAGTGTTGGTCTAGAAAACCAAACGAAATTCCTGAAACAGAGGATCAGAGGTAAAGCCATGAGAATCTCTTGGTTTAAATAAGTATTGGTGTTTCAACAGGATAAAATCTGGGTCTTAAGCAGGTGCCAAAGTCCTCCAGCTTTAGGGAGAAGAGTGATTTTATAAATAAGATGGAGCTAGAGCCTGGCACTGAACTCTCAATGTTTTCCAATAAATTTGCCAACAATTTTGGATTATGAAAAATTCAGGCAATTATGAAAGTTTAAAAAATAGGAGCAATACTTTTCAAAATATTCTTGATGAGAACTAATCCACTTATTACATCCTGATCCATTTGCTATGGTTTAACTGATTTGGTGTGTACTGAGAGAGGTTTGCAAGCCACTGTCATCTGCCCTTCAGAAATTTGTAGCCCTCCCTACTTTTCCAAATATAAAAACCCAAATTTACCTAGAAATATACACCAAATAATGCAAAACATCATCCAAAATATTTACACAACAAAAACAAGGACAACACATGGAAAGATATGCAAAATCTCTTTTAAATAATTTTCAAAAGCTAGGTAAAAAGATGAAATGAAAATAATATCCTAAATTTACAGATGAAATTAGCATGGCTAAATGTGTACAGTTATTTGCTTTTATGCCATTACTGTTTAGCTTCATGTGTTGCTTTTTAATCTAATGTATGTATATCTGACCCATCTTCATCTTCTATAGAAAATGTAATAAAAGCACTGTGTTATATCTATACTGTAAGTTTGTTTAAAGGTGCATTTTCACAGTCAAAATAGTATAATGCCTGCGGACTTCTGAAATAAGAAATGATTGTCATGAAGAATCTAACATGTCGATTCAGTCACAAACAAACTGTCCAATACAGTGACCACTTGCTACTTGTGGTTCTCAAGCACTTGAAATGTGCTAGTCCAAACTAAGATGTGTTACAGTGAAAAAATGCACCCAAGATTTCAAAGACTTAGGATAAATTGTAAGTCATATTTCTCAGTAATAATTTTATATTATATGCCTTGAAATATTTTGTACCTGATATAAACTACAACATTAAAATAATTTTTGTTTGTTTTGTTTTATTCTTTTAATGTGACTATTAGAATATTTTAAATTAAGTATGTATCACTTTTGTTACTCTCATTATGCTTCCATCAGATAGCATCATCCTAGAGGTTTGTCGCAGCACTTTCACAAGCATGATAGATTTTCAGTAGTTTAAAAGTTCAAAAGACAAAAATACATTTTAATCTAACTACTAAGGAATTACTTTTTCTCTCTGACTTTCTAAGCTGGGATTAACTTGAGGATGTAATAAAAGGAAATCTATTCAGATTTGTTCCTTTAACTTCTTCAGACTGTGACATTTGGCATCAAAAAGAGGGACAGCATCAATAGAAGTGGGCTAGCTAGCTAATTTACTCCTCCAGACAGGTTAGGGGTTGATCACCACTTGTTTACACCACCAGTTTATCTGTGGAAGACTCCTGTTTCTGAGCAGTAATATCTCTCCACTAGTGTGCATCCCACTTTTCCCTGCTTAATACATGGATGAAGGAAATTCCCAACCCATACAAGTCTCTGAGTGCCTCTGAAACCCCTTCTTGTCTCCCATCAGCCATGTATGCTACAACCCATTTGGGCAGCACACTTCTACATGCCCAGCCCTCAATAAGTGTCCGAATTCTATTTGTTAACACTGAAGACTCTTCTGAACCCAAATGTCCTGGAGCTTGCCACCACTTTTGCACATTTCAGGCACACACATTCATCTCTCAGGAGTCAGGTACCCTGTAGAGCACCAAACTACCTTCAGCACCGAATTCTAAGCAGATATCTATAATTGGTAATGTGTTTTCTAATTCCAGTGTCCTAGAATTTCAATTATATTTCTAATCTTCAATGTTTATCTCAAAAAAGCAAACTCCAGAAATGCATGTTTTCTGTTTTACATTTACTCACCTTTATGATAATTCATTTGCATAAATTTGAGATCCTTTTCTTTTCTTTTTTTTTTTAAAGCATGCTTTGTGACCTAAATGTTGAGCATATGGCATGTAATTTCATAAAGGAAATTTCTTGGCTTTTCAAATTCTTATTTCAACATTTCCCTTGAGTTGTCATATCAGCAGTTCCTGACAGTAAAAGAAATATGTCACTGTGTTTTAACTAAGCAAAGGTGATGCTGCCACTCTTGGTTCATGAAACCTTAAAAAAGCAAGGCACAAAAATGTATAGAAAACACTGACTTTTTCAATGGTGAAGTGCTCTATCTCTTTCATGTTTGACTACAAAGTACTGTGGCATTTTATCAAAATATCTTATAAGACTAAACCAAGAAATATACTAATTTTTTTCCTTTATTAAAAAGGTATAAAAGGCAAACAAAATAAAAATGTTTCGCAAGTTCAATTTGTCCAGCTCCTTTTAATAACGAATAAGTCACTGATAGAAAAATGAGCAAGATTGCAACAAATAGCCTGTCAGTTCGCAATATATTGCATCAATGAAAAAATCCCAAACTGTATAAAAATCAAAAAGAACTTGGTGAAACATCGGTGGATTTACTTTAAGAACACCAGACAGCAACTGGGGATATTTAAGCTACTTGAAGAAATGTAAAGAGAAAGGGATTTTGGGTCAAAGAGATAATTTTTTAAAAATATCATATTTTACAAATAAATACAGACAAAATTTTCAAATGACATTTAATAGCATGAGAATATTTTAAGATGATAAAGAGGTAACTAATACAATTATTACAAAATACTGAGTAAATATATTTCATATTATATTTTTTAAAGGGCTAAAAGGATAGATGACTAAAGCATTGGTTTCATGTGTTCTGAAACACTTTCAAATAAGCTTATATAAGGAAATAGTTACTAGCATAGTACTTAAAGCCAATAATTATAAAAATCTATATTTGCTACGCTCTTTAAATGCAATATCTGGGTTATTCCTCAGAAACTAAAACATTGTTCCTGTTTTGTTCGGAAGGAACCCTATACAAAAAGGTTAAGTGACTCTGTTCAAGTCCATCCAACTAATAAGTGACAGAACTCAGATTTAAACTTAAGAAGTAAAGCTCCATAGCTCAAATTCTTCAGCGTTATGATGTACTGATGACTATTCCATGCCTGGATAACTTTAACTTAAAAAAAATGAAGTGTCAGGAAAATGACCTCCAGAGTAGGGATTTTAGAGAACGCCTACTCTTTCTCTAAAACAGAAACTATCTGATGACAACCAAACTTTCACATATTAGTACACTTGCCCATGGAATTTAATGATTTAGGCTAAAGGTGATTTTTTATTAGAAAAGTTTTGTTCAAAATTCAGTGGAGACTCCCTCATCCTTAAAAGATCTTAAACTCAATAAAGCACTAGCTGAAATATTCAGACATCTCTCCGAAAAGAAATTTTTTTTCTTTAGCTTTTCTTAAAATGGAATTTTGTTGCATAGAATTGGGCTAATACTAATCATGTGTTTTAGTCCATTTTATTTGTTGATTAATGTGGTAGGCAGAATTCTAAAATGGCCTCTAAAATTTCCTGCCCTTCTGGTATTTGTGCCCTACATAATTACTGGAGCTGTGAATTTGATGGTTTTTACTCCTGTGATTAGGTTATATGGATATGGCACAGACAACCTTGAGATAGGGAGATTATCCAGGTACGCCTAAACTAAATATACGAACTCTTTAAAAATCCAACTTTTTTCCAGCTGGTTGCAGAAGAGAAAGTAAAAGAGTAAAAGACTTAAAAGGCTTAGTGAGGACTAGGATGCCAAGAGTGGGAGCCTAAGAGTCTGTTTAATCTTGGCAAAGGCTTCCCTCATTTCTGGGGTCCACTCCATTGACTCATTTCCTGGCCCCCTTGTTGTTTCACAAAGAGGTTTTGCTATGAGCCCAAAATGTGGTACCCATATTCTACAGAACCTAGCCACTCCCAGAAAAGAACAAAACCGTTCCTTGGGGGAGGGGAGTCCCAAATCACATACAGCTTGCACTCGTTCTGGGGATATCTGCCAGGTTCCAGGGTTAAGATATTCCCCAAATATTGAACCCATTGGAGGGCAATTTGAGCCTTATTTTTGAACACTTTGTATCCCCGGTTGGCCAGAAAATTCAAGGTCCTTATAGTATTTTGATCAGATATCTCCTGGGTTGGGCTACACACAAGAAGGTCATCTACATACTGGAGTATAATCTTGTTTTCTAATTGAAGATCCTGCAGATCCCTTTTTAAGGCCTGGGGAAAAAAATATTGGGGCTGTCCTGAAATCTCTGAGGGAGCACTGTCCAGCTGTATTGTTCTTTTTGTTTCTCTACCACTAGAATATTCCCATTCAAATGCAAAAAGATATTGAGACTCTAGTGCCAGAGGAATACAGAAAAAGACATCCTTTAAGGCTGAAAAGCATTCTGTGTTCCCAGCACCTGAGTCAAAAGAATATGTGGGTCTGCCACCAATGGGTGGACAGAGATCACTGCTTTATTAATTATCCTGAGATCCTGTACCATACAGTATTCTCCTGAAGGTTTCAAAAATGGGCAGAATGGGGGTATTGCAGGGAGAATTGCAGGGTTTTAGAAGTCCATGGGCAAGCAACTCCTTAACTATTTATGCTAGGCCTTTTCCTGCTTTCAGCTTAATTGGATATTGTTTTCAATTTGGAAAATGACTGAAGTCTTTGAGTTGTATTTTGACCAGCACTACTGTCCTAGGCCCTTCCAGACCTCCGAGTATACCATGCTAATGGGTTGACCTATTTGTTGACATGGCCTGGAACATTGTTTGTATCACTGACCATTAGCAATCTTGCCGGGTGGTGCTTAAATTTTAGCAGTGCCCCTATTTTAACAAAAAATATCCCTTCCCAACAGGGAGACTGGTCAGCGTAGTACCATTAGACACTCCTGTTGTAAAATTTGTTTTTCGAATTGGCAAGTTAAAGGTGGGATGAAATGCCTGACTTTATTTTTCTCTTCCATTCCTAGACCAGTTGTGGTCCTAGTGGAGGATTTTCTTACATACGAAGTAAGGAGAGAGTAACTTGCCCCTGTATCAAAAAGAAGCTGAATTTGTGTACCCATCACATCCAGTTTCCTGGGGCTCCTCAGTAGTAATGATGATGTTTCTAGACAGGGGTGATAAGGAAAGCCCTGGGCCCCTTCAGTCATCATCTACTTTCTCCTTTTGCACTACGAGAGTCTTGAGTGAGCCCCTCAGTGAGAGTGGGGGCAGTCAATTATTCAGTGCCAGGGGTCATGATTAATACCAGCAAAGGCTCTTGCAGGTGGCTTGGCGGGGGCTTAGTATGATCCTTTGCCTAATGTCTTTTTTTTTTGTATGTAAAGCAAGAGCCTTTGCTGACATTTTTCTTATGGCCCTTTGGGTGCTCTCTGGGCATTTCCAGTGATGGCTGCCATAATTTTGGCTTGCTGTTTTTCTTTACTCTCTGTTCCTTTTTTCCCTGTTCCAGGTCACAATTGTGATATACCCTAAAGGTGGTATCAAGAAGCTGATTTGGGTTAGTTTGTGGTCCCATTTGCAATTTTTGGAGTTTGTGCCTGATATCCAGGGAAGACTGGCTAATAAAATGCTGGACCATTATTAACATCATGCCCTCAGGAGAGGAAGGGTCTAAATTTGCATATTTTCTGAAGGCCTCTTCTAACCTGCCATAAAACATAGCTGGATTTTCTTCCTTCCCTTGTGTGACTTCCCTGATCTTATCATAATTTACACCCTTGGTTATCCCCTTTTTCATACCTCCAAGGAGTGCTTCAAGAAACTTGTTTTCCTATTCATTTGAACAGGGGTATTATAATCCCAATTAGGATCAGTGGTAGGCACTGTGTCTGGGCCTGAGTGATTGCCCTGGGAATTTCGGGCAAACATATCATCTGTCTCATGGTGACTGGTCTCAAAAATCCTTTTTTTCACAGGAGTAAAGCAGGTTGCTAAAGTGAATTGGACATCTCTTCATGATAAGTCAAAAGCCCAAGTTAAGGTTTGGAACCCATCTGCAAACCCGTCAGGGTCCTCAGAGCACCTTCTCAACTTTTCCTTACATTATTGGATATAAGTTATGGAAAATGGGACTTGTGCTCAAACTGGCCCTTCTACTCCTGCTACTTCCCTGACATGTAATATAGTGCCAGAGGAGCTACTGAGCAGAGTGTTCCACTCCAGGTGCATTGGGGGCTTAATATAGTTCTTTTCTTTTCTGGCTGACATTACATGTTTGCAGAATTTGGCAAGGGGTTATATGGGGGGCAGCTGTAGTTCGCCCTGAGAGACAAGTTGTCCTTATAAGAGGGGCGTCATCCACAATGTCTGGCTCAGTCTTTTTAAGGGCAAGTCTTAGAAGCTTTACAGACTGAAGGATTCTGAAAGGTGTTTCCCATAGTGATCTGGCCTAAGGAGGGCCCATTTGTTGCAGACATCTCTGTCCTTAGGGTGTCAGTCAGCGTCCCCGACTGTGGGGTGGGCACCAGTGCTGTTTTGGATGTTCTCTCTCCATAGGCAATAGAATGGTCTACTATGAGCTTTGCAGATTAAAGGATTCTGAAAGGTGTTTCCCACAGTGGTCTGCCCTAAGGAGGGCCTATTTGTTGCAGGCATCCCTGCCCCTAGGGTGTCAGGCATACCTGTGGATGTTTTCCCACCATAGGCGATGGAATAGTCTATGATTCCCTTAGTCCCAGGATGCAATGCTCAGCTTTTTGCGTCCCGCTAAGTGAAATAAACTTCAGCCTGCAACACCCGTGAAACAGGCACTTTGCAATGTACCTTAAAACTATGCACAATGAAGTTCGGGATTTGTCCATACAATTAAAAATGCTGGGTTCTTATGCTAAAAGAATTCATACATACAAGTAAAATCTCTTGCCCTACTCTGAGAAATGGAATATAAAGTAAAGTAATTCTGCATGACCACATCCCCATAAAGCAATAGAACAAACACAGAAATCAGAAAATGAAGGGTCTAACCTCCTCAAAAACATTTTGTCATGCACACAAAAACCTGTCATATGGATTTGCCTTGAACTCAGCAAGACCTAAATGTCCTATTCTATGACCTAGTTATCCTGTCATGGGAGACTTTAAGCAGCAGGTGCCCTAGTGGCTTTTAACTGCCTGACCCCTGCATGCAGATGACGGCTTCGACAAAGAAAGAGAAGAAAAAATAAATCCCAAAGTTTGGGCTTACCTCTTGGCTGGCTCTCCAAAATGTTACCGGAGTTGTGCAGGTTCTTGGGTGTTGAGCAAAGAATTGAACAAAATGCACAAACAAGGTAACAAAAAAAAAAAAAAAAAAAAAAAAAAAAAAATGAAGCAACGAAAAACAAAGTAACAGAAGAAAGGAGTAATGAAAGCACAGATGTATTGAAGAAAACGCACGAAACAAGAATGAGCTCAAGCAAGCGGCTCAAAAGCGTCTTCAATTAGGATTTTTATCGAGCTAAAGGAACCCAACAACTCTCCCTCGGTGCCCTTTAGAGGTCTCCAATTGGCTACACCCCATGATGGACTAGCCTGTGGCCAATCAGAGGCTGCAATGGAGGCCCTGCCCAGCAGCCAATCAGTGGTGAAAGTGGCTTCTTATCATGGGAGAGAGGGTGTGTCCTATATGCTTCACCTGCTGCTCTCCTACCTATACGAACTGGCTTCACCTGCTGTTCTTTTGCTTATGCAAATTCTCTGCACCTTCTGAATCCCCATTACACTAATTTCCTATTCTCCTGCTACACTGCCCCCTCTTCAATATCCCAGGTCTGTTATTTCTTACTTTTAAAATTTATATGATATAAATGTTAGATATGTCTATATATGTTTATGTATTTTATATATGTCAGAATTTTATTTAGACATATATAAACATAAACATAGATGTCTATATATAGACATCCATGTGTACATATGTATATATGTATGTATATATGTATATATAGACATCTATATAAAGATCTGTATGTCTATACATGTCTAAATAAAATTTTAATGTCTATATATCAAAATATGTCTAAATAAAATTTTGTTTACAATAAATTGTTCAGTCTTGATTTACTTTAAACTTTATAAAATGGGTATTACTGTGATTGAAATTTCCAAGAATTCCTATTTTCATTGAAAACTGCATTGCTAAAATTCATTTATATATTTGTCTTTTATGCTTTCAACTTGTATTTTAGACTCAGGGGATACCTGTGCAGGTTTGTTACATGGGTATACTGTGTGATGCTGAGGTTTGGGGTATGATTGATCTCATCAACCAGATAGTAAGCACAGTACCCAGTAGCTATTCAACACTTACCTCCCTCCACCACTTCTCTCTAGTAGTCTCCAGTGTCTATTGTTGCCATCTTTATGTCCATGAGTACCCAATGTTTAGCCCCCACTTATAAGTGAGAACATGCAGCATTTGGTTTCCTATTCCAGTGTTAATTCACTTAGGATAATGGCCTCCAGCTGCATCCATGTTGATGCAAAGGACGTAAACTTATTTCTTTTTTACGGCTATGTAGTATTCCATGGTGTATACGTATTACATTTTCTTTATCCAATCCACCATTGATAGGCACTTAGCTTGATTTCATGCATTTGCTACTGTGAACAATACTGTGATGAACATAATGGTACAAGTGTCTTTTTGGTAGAACAGTTTTTATTCTTTTGGATATACGCCCAGTAACGGGACTGCTGGGTTAATTGCCAGGTCTGTTTTAAGTTCTTTGAGAAATCTTCAAACTGCTTTCCACAGTGGCTGAACTAATTTACATTCCCACTAACATTGCACAAGTGTTTTATCTGCGGCCTCGCCAGCACTGTTATTGACTTTTTAACCACAGCCATTCTGACTGGTGTGAGATGGTATGTCATTATGGTTTTGATTTGCATTTCTCTGATGATTAGTGATGCTGAGTATTTTTTTTTTCATATGTTCTTTGGCCACTTGTATCTTCTTTTGAGAAATGTCTCTTCATATCCTTTGCCCACTTTTTAATGGGGTTGTTTTTTGCTTATTAAATTGTTTGAGCTACTTATAGATTCTAGGTATTAGACTTTCATCATATACATAGTTTGTGAATATTATCTCCCATTCTGTACATTGTCTGTTTACTCTGTTGATAGTTTATTTTGCTATGTAGAAGGTCTTTAGTTTAATTAAGTCCTACTTGTCAATTTTTTGTTACAATTGTTTTAGAGGACTTAGTCATAAATTCTTTCCCAACGCTGATGTTCAGAATCATGTTTCCTAGGTTTGCTTCTAGGATTTTTATAATTTTAGGTCTTACATTTAAGTTTTTAATCCATCTTAAGTTAATTTTTGTTTATGGTCAAAGATAGGAGTCCAGTTTTATCCTTCTGCATATGGCTAGCCAGCTATCCCAGCACCATTTATTGAATGGGGAGTCCTTTCCCCATTGCTTATTTTTGTCAGTTCTTTGAAAGACCAGATGGCTGTAATTATGCAGCTTTATTTCTGTGTTCCCCATTCTGTTCCACTGGTCTATGTATCTGTTTGTACAAGTAGTATGCTGTTTTGGTTAATGTAGCCTTATAGTGTAGTTTGAAGTCAAGTATTGGGATGCTTCTAGCTTTGTTCTTTTTGCGAGGATTGCTTTGCCTATTTGCACTTTTTTTTGTTTCATATGAATTTCATTTTTTTCTAAGTTTCTTGATAAAATTCATTTTTATGAATTAAGTCATACTTTATCATTCCATTTTATAATCATATCAGAATGTATTTATTTTTATTGATCATTTATATTTGATTTTATTTCCTTTTCTTTCTTTTTCTTTTCTTCTATTTTAAAATGACATTGGTCTAGGTGCAGTGGCTCATGCCTGTAATCCCAGCACTTTAGGAGACCGAGGTGGGTGGATCACCTGAGGTCAGTAGTTCAAGACCAGCCTGGCCAACATGGTATGAAACCCCATCTCTACTAAAAATACAAAAATTACCTGAGAGTGGTGGCATACTTCTTTGTAATCCCAGCTACTCCAGAGGCTGGAGCAGGAAAATCGCTTGAACCAGGGAGGCGGAGGTAGCAGTGAGCCAAGTTTGCGCCACTGCACTCCAGTCTGGGCAACAGACAAGACTCTGTTTCAAAAAAAAAAAAAAAAATGACATTGCATGGACATGCTTGTGCATATCTCCAAGTGCACATGTACAAAAGTTTGTCTTGGATATACTTAGGAAAGGAGTTGCTAAGTTGTAGGAAATATGAATGGTCAAGTATAAGACACTTCCAAACTGTTTTCAAAAATGGTTGTACAAATTTACTTTCCCATCAGCAACAGTAGAAAACTTCTCCATTTTCTCTACCATTTAGTATTGTTGGACCTGTTAATCTTTGCCAATAGAATGCCATCTCTTTTTCATCTGTTTTGTATTTACATTATTAATGAGGTTTTGAGTCACATATGACTTTTGGCCAAATATGTTTTCTTTCCTTTGAAATACCTTTTCATGATTTTTCTCACTTTTCTCATGATTGCTGTTATTCTTCATTGATTTTAAAGTTCTAACAATCCTCATAATAATCTAACATCAGCTAATGCTGCATATTCTCACACTTTCTTTTTGTTTTCTTTAAAGTATCTTTTTATGGCAAAATTCTTAATTGAAAATGTCAAAATGTCTATGTGACAGTGATTTTTCCATTTGCATCTTAGGAAATCTTTCTGACCAAGATCAGAGATATACTCATCTATGCCTTCTTCCAAAAGTTTTCCAGATTTTGCTTTGGCACTTTAAGGCTTGAATTAATGTTGAGAAACAGGTGACATAGGTGTCTGGGTTACCTGTTTATGCATTTTATTTGTGCCATCTGGCCCTGTTAATACTCTATTCTGGATGTTCCACTTCCATCTAACAATGATTTCTCCTGGACCTGCCTTATCATATGATTTGGTGATATCTCATAGAATCCAGGTTAAAATGAGCAGTTCTGGTTTTGTGGTTACTTTGCACATCATGTTCAGACACTCCACCTCTGCCAGGGTCTGGTAACATACGAGGAGCTTATTTTTATAAAGGTATTTGATTTTTATGCTGCAGGTAACCTAGGAGTCTCTTTGTAATTCTCCTTTGTGACATTCCACAAAGGGTCTTTTCCTACCTCTGTATCTCAAATGTCACGGTATTTTCTGTGTTAAAAGGCCTGCTGCAGAGCACTTTCTGTTCTGGATTCCCCTCAGAGCTGTAAAACTTTTGTACCACACAATATATGGGTTTGAGCATTATTTCCAGATGCAGAATATGTTGCCTGCAGAATCTGAAGACGGCTACTGCTACTAGCCATTGTGTTTCATTTTCAGTGGTAGGTATAAGAGATAGGACTACACCACCATTCCTCAGACCACCAGGCATCCAAAAGTTATACTGGTGTAGCAAGCTCATGAAAGGGTTTACTTCCCACCATTTAGAGAACATTTCTCAAGGCCAGTGGCACACTAGCCACTAGCTCACGTGATCCAGTGAACATGATACTTGTGATGGATGTTAGTCAATCCAAGTCTTTCTGATTGTGCTGTGGCAGACAGCAAGTTAGTTAATATTGTCCTGGGGCAATCATGTAAATTTATAAAAGGGTTGATTTCAAGTGAATGCAAACTGTTTCTGGTACTCCTTTAGTATAGCAGTGGGTAGGTACATATTCACCAGATCAATGGCCACATACCATTAGCCTGACTGCATTAATCTATTCTAGTGAAGATACTATACCTGGCTCAGCAGCGGCCAATGGAGCTGGTACCTAACCAGTTTGGTTGTTGAAGGTAGCCCATTATCTGGCCTTTTTAGGGGCCAGAATGGTGAAATAAGTACAAATGCTAAGGGACCACCACCACTGGTCTCTTATGTCTTTAAAGCCCTCCTGGCTATCTTTTGGACCTGGCTTCTTGAGGTTAAGGGCTGACCCTGATTTTGTGGTTTCAGTATTATTACAATGAGTATTGAGGGTGAGAGCAGTTTGTAATGGCACCTCCTATCACACCCCTAGTCTGCAGAGGAAAGCCACTATAGAACTCCATTGTAAAGCAAGCCCTTTCACCGGCATATCTCATTGCTTTGGTAATTATTCTATCTTACAAGCTCCCATATGGAATATAAACAACTGATAGGACTCTGGTCTTTTTTTTTTTTTTTTTTGAGACGAGGTTTCACACCATCACCCAGGCTGGAGTGCAATAAAACAATCACAGATCACTGCAACCTCGACCACCTGGGTTCAAGTCATCCTCCCACCTTAGCCTCCCAAGCAGCTGGAACTGCAGGTGCATAGCACCATGCCAGGCTACTTCTTCTTCTTCTTCTTCTTCTTATTATTATTATTATTGTTTGTAGACACAGGCTCTTGCTATGTCGCCCAGGCTTGCCTCAAATTCCTGGGCTTAAGTGATCCTCCCGCTAAGGCCTCCCAAAGTGTTGGGATTACAATTGTGAGCCACCATGCTCGGCAGGCCCAGGGTCTTAAAAAGTGTTTCGGTGTAGCTTTCTCTCTACTATGAGCTTTATAATCTCTTCCACCATCTGCCACAGCTATACTGTCATTTATATTACACTTAATGAGGACTGTTGCTTTTACCATACTTCTAGGAGTCATCCAAATAATGTGTTTGCACCATCATCTTTAATAGGGTGTTAAATCCAGTGTATTCAGAGAGTGCTTTGAAATCAGTATTTCCCTTATCCATCTTCATGTTACATCCTTTTCGATTCAGCACCCTCTTAGAATCCGGTCCCATAAACTCTCTACATTCTCTGGTGGAAGGGGTGAACAAGCTTCTTCAGTCCTCCATTATGAAGACACTAATCCCATTCATGAGACTGGAGCCCTCAATAGGTTTCAAAATATGAATTTTGGCATGACACAAACATTCAGACCATAACAACAAGCTTTCTCTAATGTCTAACAGCAACAAATCAAAGTAGCAAACATACACAGAATCTCATGAGATAAATTCGTGTCCATAGACTAAAAAATGTTATTTCACTGAATCTCTTTGTTTTGAATAGTACAGATCCATTTTTGGAAATGAAAAGGTCAAACTTTGCTGTACCAAGCAACCCTAATGACAGTTAATTAATTCTGCCTTCAAGATGCCGCATGAATGAAGCTTTGCCCTGTGGCAAAAGGCAAAAGAATATGCTTAATGAGATAATATGGGCCAGTGGTCCTGGCCTAATCATTTTAGCAGCAGAGATAAAACAGAATATATATCCCATTTTCCATTATAAGATTTATTTACAACTGATTTTAATTTGTCTTCATACTTAGCATGAACATACGGAAAACAGCTCTTAAGTGCAGAAATCTCTGGACAGGTATTTGTTTCTTTGATGTGCACAGCACAACATCCTCCTCACTTTTTTTTTTTTTTTAATTCAATGGCCCTGCATTTTTCTACAATCAATTCATTTCGGCTTTTTTTTTATGTTCTCACCACTGACTTCCTGGGTAAATGGGCTAATGGCACCATGTTCTAGGACTAAGGAGGGGTTGATTTTGAATATCCCATTTATTAAGACTTATTATTTAGAAAGAAAATTTAGTTAATAGACTCTCTAAATTGGCTTTATGATGCATAATAAATTATTAAAGAGTTTTTATTGCTAAATATATTTTTCCAAGAGGTTTCTTTAGCAACTTAATTTACTAGACGTAATAAACATTTTCTGTGAAGAATCAGAGAGTAAGTATTTTAACCTTTGTGGGCCATATGGTCTGTGACACAACTATACGACCCTACCATTGTAGTGCAAAAGCAGTCATAGACAATACACAAATGAATCAGCGTGGCAATGCTCCAAGGAAACCTTACAAAGACAGATGCGGGGGCAAATTTGGCTCCTGGCTTGAATTTTGCCCAATCTCTGTTCCAGACAAAGGTTCTTAATTAGTTGCTTTATTTTGGCTCCGTTCTTCTACTCCAATACATTGTAAATTTAAAAGCAGGTGAGGGATATAGAAAAGAAATGAGGGACAGTATGTGTTTGGCTATCTCATGTGGCACAAGCACAGCTGTTCCCATCTTGAAACTGTTAGAGGTGCTATTAGTGGAGAAAACCATTAAAAACACAAAGCAAAACATACGTACTAAGACTCATTTAGCACAATGGCAGAATCTATGATTTCCTAGCTCTAGAAAGTGGCCATTATTAACTGGCAATTAGATCAACATCTAAAGAAACCTACTGAGGAAAACGTGTCCAGTTTGGTAAATGGATAAGGTTCGGATATCACAACAAGTCTCATGCTTATCCAGTAAGCACACTGAACCCAGCAGGGATCAGAAGACAGTGGAATTGGGCAAATTATCTTCACCTACTACTAGAAAAGCAATTCACATCATATGACTTACAACTGTGTCTCATTAACATTCTCTTGGAATTCAGTATGCATTGAATTTCATAGATTTGTCTAGAATTTGTCATAAGAATCCAGAGGTAAATAAGGCATATAATGTGGCCACTCAATAGTAAAAAACCTAATCCAGAGACAGAAAATATACTTCATCTTGGGCTGGGTGTGGTGGCTCACACCTGTAATCCCACCACTTTGGGAGGCCAAGGCCAGCAGATCACTTGAGTTCAGAAGTTCCAGACCAGTTTGGCCAACAAGGCGAAACCCCATCTCTACTAAAAATACAAAAAATTAGCCGGGCATGGTGGCGCATGCCTGTAATTCCAGCTACTCAGGAGGCTGAGGCACAAGAATCACTTGAATCTGGGAGGCAGAGGTTACAGTGAGCCGAGATCATGCCATTGCACTCAAGCCTGGGCAACGGAGTGAGGTTCTGGAAAGAAAAGAAAAAAGGGAAGAGAAGAGAAGGGAAGGGAGGGGAGGGGAGGGGAGGGGAGGGGAAGGGAGGGGAAGGGAGGGGAGGGGAGGGGAGGGGAGGGGAGGGGAAGGGAAGGGAAGGGGAGGGGAGGGGAGGGGAGGGGAGGGGAGGGGAGGCGAGGGGAGGGGAAGGGAGGGGAAGGGAGGGGAGGGGAAGGGAAGGGAAGGGAAGGGACAGAAGAGAGAAGAAAAGAGAGAAGAAAAGAGAAGGAAAGCAAGGAAGGAAGGAAGGAAGGAAAAGAGGGAGGGAAGAAAGAAAGAGAAAGAAAAGAGAAATACACGTCATCTTAAATGCCACATGTAAATTGATCATTGTTACCTCTAAACTCCTTTAACAAACATTCTGAGTTATTTTCAGGCTTGATGGGAAAATCTGCCACAATCGTCAAGTCATATCCGCCATGAATAGGTACCCAGATGCCCAACATAATTTTTGTCCTTGATCCAATTATTTGTACTTGACGAATAATTCACTCCTTATTGCATTATTTCCTTTATTAACTCTATTCAATTGAGTGTGACACTAAAAATGTAGAGATGAGTAAGATAATTTTTTTTTTTTTTACCAAGTCCAGTTAAAGGGTTAAACATGAAAAGAAATAGTAATGTACAACTTACAACTGTGTCAAAAACACATGTATTTAAAAGTGGTATGTGAGTATAGATGATTGCAGAATAATACAGTCTTTGGAAAGTCAGTGAAGACATAACAGAGTTATAAATATCAGTTTCCTCTATTTCCTCTGCATGCAAGTATTGTAAATAGCCCAGTCTGCCTTGCACTGTGTGACCATGAGACAGAGTTCTGGCCAATGGAACACAACCATAAGTGATTAACATGATTTTAAACACTGACCTGTTAAAAACCAACTACAAAATCCTATCCTCTAGGAGTCAGCAGACTTGCTATGTAAAGGCTAGATAGTAAATATTTTAGGCTTTGAGAGCCTTGTGATCTCATCCACAATTGCTCAACTCTGTAATTGTAGCACAGCACACAAGTAATCATAAACATTGTGTAAACAAATGGCATGGCAATGTTCCAATAAAACTTTATTAACAAAAACAGGCAGTTGGCTAGATTTGGCTTCAGCCTCTATGTTTTTTTATTTTTCTAGCTGCAGAAGACAAAGTCAAGGGATCGAAGGTTGAATAAGTGGGAAAGAATTTTATGCCAGTGAAAACTAAGTTTTCATTGCATTTGGTTAAATAACGCAGTAGTTGGATTACTGGCTTATATGGTAAGTGTATAATTAATTTTTTATAAGAAATTATCAAACTGTTTTCCAAAGTGGCTGTATTAATTTGCATTCTCATCAGCAGTTGATCTGCATCCATGCAAGGAATTGGTATTTGTAAGTATATGCTAGAATGTCCCGGGGGAAAAATAAAACACAAAAAGATTCTTCAGTTTTTGATTTAAGCTTTTCTCAATAAAGCCATGAAACTAAACCTATATTACAAAAATGCTATTTGCATTAGATTGAAAAAATAACCATAATTCTTTATCTCTTCCTATATCCACTCTTCTTTGTATAACAACTTTGCCACTCTTTCTTCACCCCTTAAATGTTGTCTGACCTTATAACTTCCATTGATTAGCAAAATGTGGTAGAAGTAACAGTCTAACTTTGAACCTAGCCCTTGAAAGATTTTGCATATTTCCCATTTTGCTTTTGGATCTCTAATACTGTCCTGTGAATAAGCCTCAGAAGATACTGAAATGTAAATAGCAGAGTCAGGTCATCCTAGCTGAAGTCATTTTGGATGAACCTGCCTCCAGCCAATCTGGCAGCTGACCACAGATGCATGAATGAGCCAAGTCAAAAATGAAAGACCTACTTAGTTCAACCCAGACAACACTGCCAAACTGGAGAATCCCAATTAAATAAGTGGTTGCAGTTTTAAGCCACTAAGTTGTGAGGTGGCTTATTATGCAGTAATGGCTAATTGATATGCCGTTTCATCTCTAATCTAATTTATATAACCCAAAAATAAAATATATGCTTCCATGATTAAATCAAATTAATGTTTTTTACTGGCTCTTATTTTCTATAACCATTCAAATTTGCAACATAAAAGGGTTTGCTTTAAAAATAAAATGATACTTCATAAAAGCATGCAGATTGGTTTCTGTAAATAATTTATAGTTTTAGTATTGCCAGAACTAAAGCTATGTGGCTTCAGAAAAATCATTTAACTTTTGTTTGCCACAAAAATCTTCATTTGTAAAGTGAGGATATTTGGATAAGCCACACTTGAGGGCCCAAAAAAATGTGTGTGTGTGTGTGTGTGTGTGTGTGTGTATTACATGCATATATGATGTATATAATAATCAATATTATACACACATACAGATTTATGTGCATGTATCATTTTATATATAGATATAGATACAGATATATAGACATATAGATATATTTTAAAAGCCTTAAAAGAACAAACTGTAAGTGATGCTGAGTCAAAAGTGGTGTTAGTGGTCCTGAGATACATAAAGTAAGTGGCTTATATTTCTGAACCATCTTAGTAAACCTTAAATATATATTAGTCTACGATTAGCAGCGAACAATTTTTTGAAAAGACAGTATAAATGTATAGCAAATGTTTGACAAAAATTATCTTTGTGAGTGATAATGACAGCCAACTGGCCATTAAATGGCTAATACACAGTGAATGATGTAAGCAGAACTGTTGTATATAGTATAGGGAAAGCAAGCCACAACTGTTGGTTAAATTAATTATCATAGAACTTTAGAGATAGCAGGAAATTTAAAAATCTCCAACTGCAACATTCAGAGTTTATTTATTCGAATCAGTTCAACAAAAAATTAGTGAAAATCTCCACTCTGAAACATAGTATGCATATGTTATGGAAATTCTATTGTAGAAAGATCAAATAACTTATATAAAGTCAACCAATTAATAGTTGAGAGTAGAAAATGAGTTTCCTCATTTCCATTTCACTGCTCTTTCTACTTCACCAGTTAACTACTCTAAATATTGACAAAATATATGACTATCTCTGACAGGCTCTAATTATTTATTAATTATACATTAAATAAAATAAAGTAAAAAGGAATTTTGGTATACTGTCAGAGAACCAGCTCTTTAATGTAATTTTATTTTGAAAAGATTTTTTAGAGGAAATGAGGTGAAGAACATTCTCTAATTTAACCAAAAGACCAGTATAATCAAACTCCTACATCTTCTTTGGATTTCTGGCCTATCTATGTAGAATCTAAATTGTCCTGCCAATCACAGCTCGGAACTGGGTTATAAGCCGCTGAAATCAATTCATGCCTCACCCACTTTGCTTCCTGTCTTAGAAAGGATGCCTTAATCACTGTAATGGTAGGAAACGTTTTTCTGATACCTCTTTCTTTGTACTATGAGACTCTCAATCTTCCTGTGTCACAAATGTCACTTAGAATTACCTATTTTCTCTCAGTCGTAGTGGTCTCTTTTCTCCTCTTCTCCTTCTCAAGTCATCTATTCCATTTTGTTCAGCTTCTCCTTTAATAGGAGATTATATTCCTGTTTGGGGAAAGACTGTCAAATTGTCTTAATTTTGCAAAATGGTGATATAAAGATAGTTGTTGCTTTTTAATGTTTCTATTTGTAGAAAAAGAATAAAAGTTTGTAAGGCTAATCGTACATGCCCTTAAATTATTTGTCTCACTGATTCAGGAAAGTCACAGCTCTAGGACTCAGACTGTAGGGCTTCAGATTGACAAAGGTTCCAGGTTGGTAAAGCAGATATATTTACAAATTGTCATAACCATTAGCATACTTTTTCTTTTGTTGATTTTAGTCCCACCAATTAGTTAAACAGCATATATAATACCAGAGGATGTCTGAATTAGTCAATTTAAATAAAGCCTAAATTTAAAAAAACAAAAACCTTAGTGAAATTAATTGTTGACACTATTGACTAATAATATTTCTAAAATATTTCTCAGTTTCTTAAAAGCTCTAATAAATGTTACCTCCTAGGTAAAGCCAGGCAGTATTTCTAATCTTATTTAACATATGAAGAAACTGGGATTAACAGGGTTTAAGTGATCCAATAAGAAAGGATATAATCATTGGAGGATACAATGTGGATCTAATGATTTAATAAGGGGCTAAAATAATTATCAAAATTGGAACATACGCATAAACATCTTAACTTTGATTCTAGTGTTGTTTTGATCGCCTCATGTCAAGAGGTTCTCATGGCATATTTCACTGGCTCAAAATCATACTAGATTAGGCAAGGAACACGTACAGACATGTATGGTTATACAGTAAAACTAGATTGCCTGAATGTCAGAAAAATATGGGCATTTTATTACTTAGAGTATACACATATTACTTAAAGTATGTATCTCTCTTTGTAAGAGATGATCAAACTCAGCTCAATGATTAAATGCATCTTAAATGCTAAGTTGCAGCGTATAGCAAGTTGAAAATCACTTTCCAATTTGTCTACCGCTCTAAATCTAGGGACCTTAGGGTAAATCGTGCTGTAATCCAGAACATTTTTTCATTTAGCTTCTTTTTCATGCTAGGAAAATATTCTTTGATATCAGAGCTGTATCTCTGCCAATTCTCTTTACCAATTACTACGCCCTTACCCTAAGAGGCCCCTTTGAGCTGTAAGCATTCTTGGGAGGAAGATATGCCCATGAGTTTTACATTCTGCATATTATTAAATTAGGTATCATATTATTTTGCCTATAAAAGCACTCTTTCCAAAATAGTCAAGTCATTCTTTTTTATCTGAAATGGTACAAGAAATACATCATTTTTAGATTTAGCTTTAAAAGGATATAGCTTTTAAAGAGATGTGAACCTTTACAACTCAATATTTGAAGTCTCATTTTGCTCTACACCTTTACTGACATTTCTTGATTTCTTTAAATATTGTGATGAGATGTACTTAAAAACAAGGAAGCAATGCTTTTAGAGGAAAAACTATTCCACACACCATTGTATAGCTACATAGATTTATTCCTTACTCTAAAAAAATAAAACCTATCACACCAGAGGGACTGCAACAATAAGTTAATAATTCCTTAACATTTCTGGAAGAAGTTACTTACAAAACGATGCTGCATGGTGTGTCTGTGGGCGGTGTTTGAAGAGACATTATTGGCCACTGTTTTACTCTACTTGGAATATTTTCTTCCTCAATATGATTTCCACATATCTGGAAAGAAATCCACAATGTATAAGTCGATATCTTCCTAGTTTACCAAATGAGGGAGGAAAACTGAGACTTGAAACAACTCAAATGAAAATGCATCTTTGAAGCTTGCTATATACTTACACTCATCCAATCATTATTTATTCATTTAACAAATATTTATTGGAAACCAATTATGTGTCAGGCAATAAGACAGGCTTCGAGGGTACATCGATGAAAAAAGAAAGTTTATTTTTTCAGAACTGACAAGTGTAACAGGAAATACAGACAGGTATGTTTACAGTTATAATGAGAAAGACATAACAAGAGTAGATTCAGAAAGCTGTATAACCAGATAAGGAGGGTATAGAAACCAGATTAAAGGAGTTAAAGAAGGCTATAAATAAGGAAAATGACTCAGGAGTGTGTAGGATTTAAGCATGCAGAGAGAAAGGGCCAACAATTGTAAGAATGTGGAGGTTGAAGTATGACAATGTTTAGAAAGTCACAAGTTTGGTATAAAAGCACTGGAATGATCTTTGCGCACAGGTAGTTACTACATGGTTTTAACTAAAAAGAAGGAGTTTGAGAGTATTCTCAAGAGTAGCTGGTGACAGAAATTAGTACTAAGTGGAAGTGATAGAGAGAAGATAAGAGATCAAAGAAATTAACCTTATAAGGGAGGGAATAAAAGATAGAAGGAAACTGAGTTTAAAAAGTGGGACATTTCAGCTACTTGGGAGGCTGCGGCAGGAGAATGGGGTAAATCCGGGAGGCGGAGCTTGCAGTGAGCTGAGATCCGGCCACTGCACTCCAGCCTGGGAGACACAGCGAGACTCCGTCTCAAAAAAAAAAAAAAAAAGTGGGACATTTTAACTTACATTTTAAAATAAACTTTCAGAGTTACAGCAGAAGGAAATAACTTTTTTTTTTTTTTAATTTAAGACCATTTTAAAAGAAAAGTAATCAGAACTTTGAAAAGAGACATAGTGGGTTACCCTTTAAAAACCAAAGAAAATGGCTCATTTACAAAAAAAATTTCAGAAAACACAGTAAAACGCTAGAATACTTCTAGTTAGTATTTAATTGTTGTATCTAAAAATATAGAGAAGATTATCATCAAGGAGAAACCAGTTGAAATCACAAAAAGATTGTCCAGAATTTTAAAACTTAATTGATAAATTATAAGCCACAATGAAAATAGCAGAGTAAATATTGTAAAAATCATACCAGTAAAGTTAAGAGTTAAAAATCAAGAAGTACTCCTAGGCCGGGAGTCAAAGCTCATTCCTGTAATTCCAGCACTTGCAAGGCCGAGGCGGGAAGATTGTCTGAGCCCAGGAGTTTGAGACTAGCCTGGGAAACATAGAGAGGCCATATTTTTATACGAAACATTTTAAAATTAGCCAGGCATAGTGGTGCCACAGTTTTAGTCCCAGCTACTTGGAAGGCTGTGGTGACCCGTGATTGCACCACTGCATTCAGCCTGGGTGACAGGGCAAGACACTGTCTAAAAAAGAAAAAAAAAGTTCTCCTAGAATTCAGAGTGAATTAACTTAAAAAAACAAACAAACAAACAAACAAAAACCCTTCTTAAATTGAAGAACTTCATATTACAGTTAAATGGGAGAAGATAGTGACAATGGGTAAAATCATTATACAGCATACGCCTTCTTCAAATGAACAACAAAAAGAGAACAAAAGGTATGAAGTGGCAATTTACAGATGGTTAACAAAAAGCTAACAAGCATATGTATAGATAATCAACTTTTGCACATAAATGCAAAATGAAACAAATTATATTGTTCTTTACATTCATCAGAGGGGTGAATGTTTGAAAAGTAGATAATGTCAAGAGTTAGTAAGGATGCTTGGGGACTGGGAGCTTCATGAATTACTGATAGAATTGTCAACTAGTATGGCCATGTTGACATGAATTTTGCCAATAGTTTAGCGACACATTAACCAACTATCCCATACAAACCCAGTGAATTTTGACAATAGTTTAGTGAAATATTAATCAAGTATCCCATATAAACCAGCTATCCCACTCCTATGTATACACAGTAGGGCAATTCCTCCACTAGCCCATAGGAAACACATAGGAATATGTCTTAGCAAAGTATTTATAATAGTGGATAATTTGTGTTTATCATTAGAGGAATATTTATATGATAGATGTACACCATGTATTATTATGTCCCAGATGAAATAAGTTAATAATATAAACTTTAGAAATAGAAAAATCTTAAAAGCAGAGCATGTTAGGAGAAAAGACATAAAATCATAGATATGACACAATACATTTATGTAAACTAAAAGCACATATGAACAAAAATAATAAATATTTTAAGAGGATATGTATAGACACATATCCAATAAAATAGATCAAATACTTTAGAGTGAATATCTGTATTAAAGAAGGGAAATAGCTTACTAAAAGAGAGTAATCTAGTATACATCTATAATGACAGTTCCCCATAAAGAATATGTCTAACTCAGGTGTCCCTTGGTTCCAAAAGGAAAAGCATGAGAAAACAATTAGAGAAATTATAAAATAAACTATGAAAGATAAGAAACACCTATCCAGAGGAGACAATGAACATACTCATGCATGTTATATTTGGCTGTAAATAAAATACCTGTATTTTTTCTTTATCTATATTACAGAACAAAATAGACAAAGTAAAAATAATTCTCAAAGGAAGAAAATGAAGCAAAATATTTTCTAAGCTGAAAAAAATCCAAAATCTGGCCATCAAAAGAGCTATATGAAAATGCAATGTATTAGATAGGATTGATTGAGTTATATTGCAAACAACCTCCATATTAAATATCTTAACCAAACTGAATCTTTTTTCTTGCTTGTAGAAAATCTGCTAAGGGTCTAATGACATTTGAGGGTAGCTGTTCTCCACACAGTGGCTAACTGTTTCAGGCTGTTTCTATATTGTGGCACTCAATTTCAACACGAGCATCCACAATTTATGTGGAAGAGAAATAAAACTCAGAGAATCAAATACCAAGTCTAAAATGCACACATCCCTTCTGCTCTCAGCCCATTAATTAGAACTCATGACATGGTCAGTTATCAAGAATACTAAAAAATAAAAGGTTGCATATGCCCAGGAATAGAGAAGAAACAGATATATGAGGGAGCATAAGTAACACTTCTTCACACAGTATATAAATCTCTTAATTTAGGCAACTCAATAATTTAAAAAATTAGTGATAAATATTTATAGTGATTCATCCAAAATGCAGTTTATATGTAAGAAAGGAAATCCTTCAACTAGAGTTTTGAATGTTTTCAGTATACTACAGGTGCATGCATTTATTAATGATGTAATTATTAATGAATTAATAAATTTCTTTGAGTCACAATTTAATTATCCTGAATATAATAGTTCATAATCATGATACCTAACTTCAAACCATACTACAAAGCTACAGTAACCAAAACAGCATGGTACTGGTACCAAAACAGAAATATAGACAAATGGAACAGAACAGAACCTTCAGAAATAATACCACACATCTACAGCTTTCTGATCTTTGACAAACCTGACAAAAATTAGAAATGGGGAAAGGATTCCCTATTTAATAAATGGTGCTGGGGGCCGGGCGCAGTGGCTCAAGCCTGTAATCCCAGCACTTTGGGAGGCCGAGACGGGTGGATCACGAGGTCAGGAGATCGATACCATCCTGGCTAACACGGTGAAACCCCGTTTCTACTAAAAAAACAAAAAACTAGCCGGGCAAGGTGGCGGGCGCCTGTAGTCCCAGCTACTCGGGAGGCTGAGGCAGGAGAATGGCGTAAACCCGGGAGGCGGAGCTTGCAGTGAGCTGAGATCCAACCACTGCACTCCAGCCTGGGCGACAAAGCCAGACTCCGTCTCAAAAAATATAAAAATTAAAAATAAAAAATAAAATAATAAATGGTGCTGGGAAAACTGGCTAGCCATATGTAGAAAGCTGAAACTGGATCCCTTCCTTACACCTTATACAAAAATTAATTCAAGATGGATTAAAGACTTAAATGTCAGACCTAAAACCATAAAAACCCTAGAAGAAAACCTAGGCAATACATTCAGGACATAGGTATGGGCAAGGACTTCATCTCTAAAACACCAAAAGCAATGGCAACAAAGCCAGAATAGACAACTGGGATCTAGTTAAAGAGCTACTGCACAGCAAGAGAAACTACCATCAGAGTGAACCTGCAATCTACAGAATGGAAGAAATTTTTTGCAATCTACCCATCTGACAAAGGGCTAATATCCAGAATCTACAAAGAACTTAAACAAATTTACAAGAAAAAATCAAACAACCCCATCAAAAAGTGGGCAAAGGATATGAACAGACACTTCTCAAAAGAAGAAATTTATGCAGCCAACAGACATGAAAAAGTGCTCATCATCACTGGCCATCAGAGAAATGCAAATCAAAACCACAATAAGATAGCATCTCACACCAGTTAGAATGGTGATAATTAATAAGTCAGGAAACAACAGGTGCTGGAGAGGATGTGGAGAAATAGGAACACTTTTACACTGTTGGTGCGACTGTAAACTAGTTCAACCATTGTGGAAGACAGTGTGTTGATTCCTCAAGGATCTAGAAGTAGAAATACCATTTGACCCAGCCATCCCATTACTGGGTATACACCCAAAGGATTATAAATCATGCTGCTATAAAGATACATACACACATATGATTATTGGGGTGGTATTCATAATAGCAAAGACTTGGAACCAACCCAAATGTCCATTAATGATAGACTAGATTAAGAAAATGTGGCACATATACACCATAAAATACTATGCAATCATAAAAATGGATGAGTTCATGTCCTTTGTAGGGACATGAATGAAACTGGAAACCATCATTCTCAGTAAACTATTGCAAGGACAGAAAACCAAACCCTGCATGTTCTCACTCATAGGTGGGAACTGAACAATGAGAAAACTTGGACACAGGAAGGGGAACATGACACACTAGGGACTGTCATGGGGTGGGAGGAGGGGGAGGGATAGCATTAGGAGATATACCTAATGTAAATGACAAGTTAATGGGTGCCACACGCCAACATGGCACATGTATACATATATAACAAACATGCACGTTTTGTACATGTACCCTAGAGCTTAAAGTATAATTAAAAAAAAAAAAGTTGATAATAAGTGTTCTCAGTGCTTACCCTTGTGTAGGTCATTCCTCTAAATGTTTTGCATGTGTAGCTCATGTAATCTTCACAACCACCTGTGAGGTTAGAATAAGTATCCTCATTTTACAGTTGAGCATACTCAGATAGGTTAAATATTTTTTTTGAAGTCACAGAGGTACAATAATAGAGTAGCAGAAACTAGGCAGGTTGACAAAATCCCAGCATGAAGCTTTTGTCATTTATGTCATTCCTATCTTCTCAATGTCACATGATTGTATTAGTCTGCTTTCATTCTGCTTATAATGACATACCTGAGACTGGGAAGAAAAAGGTTTAATTGGACTTACAGTTCCACATGACTGGCAAGGCTTCAGAATCATGGTGGCAGGCAAAAGGCACTTCTCACAGGGCAGCAGCAAGAGAAAATGAAAGGAAGAAAGAGGAAACCCCTGATAAGCCCATCAGATCTCGTGAGACTTATTCACTGTCACGAGAATAGCACGGGAAAGACCAGCCCCCATGATTCAATTACCTCCCCCTAGGTCCCTCCCACAACACGTGGAAATTCTGCGGGATACAATTCAAGTTGAGATTTCAACGGGGACATAGCCAAACCATATCAGTGATCAACTGGAATAACAAATAAGATTATAAAAGTACTTTACAAATTACAATGCTCTGCACAAAAAATAGATGGTTCACAAAAATCTGCAGACACTTTTCTCACATTGTTTGGCTACCATACCTTTGAGCCATCATATGTCATTCCTATCCATTCAATGTCAGATGATCAATTGGAATAGCAAATAAAGTTATAAAAGTACTTTGCAAGTTACAAAACTCTACACAAAAAATAGATGGTTTACAAAAATCTGCAGATACTTTTCTTACATTCTTTGGCCGCCATACCTTTCAGATATAAAATACTCAGTTAAAAAAAACAGTAAGATTTGTTATTTCTTGCCACAACCTTCACATCTTAGGATTTTTTCCATCATAGGTACAGATTACTCTTGCCATTATCTTTTTAAGAAATAGGGAATTATGAAAGTATACTAATTATTTGAGTTCCACTATAAACAATGTTATCCAGAAAAAGATAAACTTTTCCAAACATCACTTAATCTGTTCAAATGTGTATGGAACTTGTTTGATTAAAATCTACCATATTAAGCTTGCAAATTTATCCTGTGAAAATATGGACATTTTGCCCATAATTATACTATTTTTGTTGTGTCAAACAACTATATTTTGTTTCATAATTTGATTTATTTATCCCAAATGATTGATTACATTAAATATTTTCACTTTCAAGCAAATGTTTTGTTTCCTCTTGTTCATATTTATTTCTCTGTCAACCTAGTGAAAGCTACTTCCTTAAATGGGAAGATACCACTCATAACTTGATAATTACAACTGGTTTTTATCTAACCTGTTAACTGAGAAGTTTTACTGGGCCTCTGCTACTCACAGCCCTTATAGTCTAGAAGCAGGAGTCAACTCTAATCCTGTAAGTCTTCCTGATCTCTGAACTTTATCCACTCCTTACAATCTTTGTTTGAAAACCAAACAATTCATACCAGAACTCATATCTTCTGGTAATATCTTGCTGAAGGCAGACAATATTAGCCAACAATGACTCTCATATTCTGGTTCTTCACAACAATTCTCCTCCATCTTTAGATTCACTGAGCACATGACTGCCTTCAAAGTTACCACAGGCAACAGCTGCCTTACAGCATCACGGAGCTTTTGTGCTCCTACTTTACTTTGTTTCTTCTTCTTTGTTGATTCTCATTCAACTACTAAGCATAACCACACAATTTAGGTATGTTACAGCAGAACCCCTTTATTAATTTTTTATTAGTTAGAATAATGTTAATAAATACATCTGAAATATCAGTGGCTTGATATAATGTAACTACAATTCTTGTGTGTGTAACAATGCAATTTGTAGGCATTCCAAATTAGAAGGAGGGACTTTTGATATGTACTCAGGATAACAGACAATGTCATATTTAATACATGAGCTAAGGTTACCCTGCACATTGACTTCTGGCCAAGAAAGGAAAAGAGTGTTTGGAGAGGATAATCTTTCCTCTTAACTACCTTGGCCTAAAAGTAGCACACATCATTTTTCTTACCTTTCCACTGTAAAAACAAGACAAAGGTACTGCCTAGATGCAAAGATTATTGAGAAATATAATCTCTGCATAGGTAGACAACAAGAAGTAGTAACATTACATGACAGAAAGAGAACGAATATTGTCATTCGACAGTCAACCATTTCAGTCACACAAAAACCATCAGACATTTATTGCTCAAAGTTTATTAGTTCTTTTTTTACTGGTTATTGTTATGTTGCTTTCATTTAGTCTAGGAAACACCTATACTTGCATCCCTGTTTTCTAGGGTTGGCTTCCTCTAAGTCAATAATGATTTATTTATTTTTCAGCACATTTGAAACATTTAGGAGCCTTAATGAATACTGATATCTGGATCTAATCATAATCTCCAGGTTAAAGGTTTAGGTACAGTACTTAGTAAAATCTTTCCTGGTGATTCTAATTGACTGCCAGAGTTGAGGACCTCTGCCTACCATGCGCGGGAAGTCAGAACTTTTGTAGTTATATACCTCCTGAGTGGATTATAGTTAATGAACAGTTGCCTCCTGTTCCTTTGCAGGCTTATATTCACTTTGCTCCTAAGTTTCCTGAAACCCCTTTTGCTTCTCTGTTGGCATCAGCAAAAAAAAGTGAATGTGGGGTCCACTAAAAAGAATTACAATTTGGTGTTGGGTATGGGTGTGCAGGTGTAAAGTGACACATCTTGGAGTTGGGTTGAAATCTTGCAAGTTGTTTTCTAATATTTAAAGTTTCTTTTGAAAAGATACAAATCAATGAGAGAGAGATGAAAGCCAGAACTATTTGTTACTTATGATCCAAAAGGGAGAAAGTTGACAGGCAAGAACAAACAGGAAGTTGCATCCAGGGACAGGGTGACAGCAAGCAGTAATTGCGTGGCGGGTAGTTTATGTATGGGAGTTGGAATGGGGCAAACTAGTTTTCTCAAGCTCCCTATTGGTTGGTGTATTAATCCATTCTTGTGCTGCTATAAAGAACTACCTGAGACTGGGTAATTTATAAAGGAAAGAAGTTTAATTGACTCACAGTTCCATAGGGTTGGGGAGGCCTCAGGAAACTTACAATCATGGCAAAAGGGGAAGCAAACACATTTTTCTTCACAAGGCGGCAGGAAAGTGAAGTGCTGAGCAAAGGGGGAAAAGCCCCTTATGAAACCATCAGATCTCATGAAAACTCACTCACTATCATGAGAACAACAATGGAGTAACCATCCCCATGATTCAGTTACCTCCCACTGAGTCTCTCCCATGACATGTCATGTGGGGATTATGGGAACTACAATTCAAGAAAAGATTTGGGTGGGGACACAGTCAAACCATATCAACTGGCTAGTTTGAATGATTTTGTGGACTTCCAGGGTTAGGGGCTTGCTTTCATTAGTTATGGCCCCAGGAACAATTAAATCAGGTACTTATGGACCTGGAGTGTAAGAGTCTGATAAGAGAAGTGGTTGGGGTGTGAATTTATTTAGTTGCTTAAGAAGTAGAACCTACCAACCTCTAGCCAGAACCTCAAAACTGGGTCAAGGTAGAGAGTATGAAATGATGGTTCAGTAAGGTATAGGTAAAGGTTAGTGGTACGTGATTGCAGTCAAATAGTCGTGATGGTCATGGTAAGAAACTTGGGGTGAGACGTCATGGTGGAAAGGCTAGTGGGGAAAAATAAGAGAATGTGCTGGAGAGTGAGAGATACTCTCCCAAGGGAATCAAGGAATGGGTCAATATGAAGCAGTTGCTTCCTGAGGAAAGCAATAATCTCTATTATTTTTTAGGATGGCACAGATAGTATTAATAGTGCCTTCTACAAGATTTTTTAGGTTTAGAAATGTAAGGGTGAACTTGTGGTGTGTTGCTTCCATAATTGAAGACATAATGGGAAGGGGGGTATAGAGGGTCACAGGCTCGGGGTCTGTGACAGCCTTTATTTTCAAAAAAGAACCGTATGTGGGCAGCAATTGCTGCTCTAATGGTGTATAACACAGGACCAAGAAGAACAGTTTCTTGTATCAGAAGCCCATGGTCAATGTAAGGCCATCATAAGTCGTCCAGAGACTCTGGGAGCTTGCTAAAGCTTCCAAATTAAGGAGTTTCTGAGGACATTAACAGGAGTGCCTGCTGGTTTTAATTTGGACAGATTCTAGAATGTTTTCTTGAGCCTCAAATGGCTTTCCATTTAAGATGGACTCATTTGTTAGTAGTAACATCAGTGAGATTTAATAAAATTTGTAAATGAGGAATCTGTTCCTCCAGAATCCAAAAAAAGACTAAGATATTGGATTTGCATGTCCTTAATAAGCATGTTAAATGAATCTCTTCAGGGGAAGATTCCATCACTGTAACATCCTACCTATGCTTCTGGAAAAGATGATGCATATAAGGTCTTGTCTGTGAAGACTGTGTGTGATGAAATGCTATTGAGACATCCCCTGGGTAGCCCTGTGAAAGCGTGCTATGTTCCTTCTAAGGTGAAAGCAAACTGCAGCTGAGACACTGGTGTGGAATAGGCACTATATAAAACATATTATCCAAACCTATAATGACAAGAAATTTACCAGTTATTGATTGAAGTTAGCAATTTTATTAATATTGGTTATTGGGTATGAATGCCTTAATGGATAGATCCACAGCATTTAGGTTACAGTAATCACTGTGAGGTGCCATTCATTCTTTCCATGTTTAAGAAGAGGCCTAATCGGACTGTCAAATAGAAAAGCAGTGGCAAACTCGTTCATTAATTAGGTCTTACATAGAAGAAGTTATCATCTTCAAAGGTCAAGCCTCAACTTATTTTGGGCCATATTAACTGTTTTAACGGGGGATCTGTGAGGTCCCATTTTGTCAAACCAGTTTGTTAGTGTCAAATATTTAATTTTAATTTACTACACACTGTCAGAGTGTCCATGCCTCCTATGGAATATTTTAGATCCATGAGTACTACAGCTGTGGGAAATTTAGGCAAAGCTATATAGTTAAAATAAAGCATACCTATTTTCCTCTATTTTATATTTAGTTATTTTCCCATGATATTAGGGGATACCATGCTTACACTTAGTATGATCCCATATATGACTGTCATTTGATCCCTACTATTGATTAAATCCATGAAGCTTTGCCAATTGGTGCATTTTAGCAAATGTTCAAGTTAATCCAGAATTTATGCTGTAGAGGCACAAAAAACAAGCAGTAACCTTTCTGTTTGTTATTAATGTATAAATTATTTTAATATATTTTGGATTCCCAGTTGGGTCATATTATAGATCTTTGTTTCAATTTAACTGCATAATAATTAAAAACATATAATTAAATTTGTTTGTTAATATTATATAAATAGTTAAATATGTAATTAAAATGAAACAAAGGTCCATGACATATACCTGTATATGTGTATGTGCTTTTAATTCCCTCTCCCTCTATCCAAGATATGTTTTATTCTTTTCATTTTATTATTATATTTTAAGTTCTAGGCTACATGTGCACAACGTGCAGGTTTGTTACATATGTATACATATGCCATGTTGGTGTGCTGCACCCATTAACTTATCATTTACATTAGGTATTTCTCTTAATGCTATCCCTCCTCCTTCCCCCATCCTAGGACAGGCCCCAGTGTGTGATGTTCCCCTTCCTGTGTCCAAGTTTTCTCATTGTTCAGTTCCCACTTATGAGTGCTATGAGTGAGAACATGCGGTGTTTGGTTTTCTGTCCTTGTGATAGTTTGCTCAGAATGATGGTTTCCAGCTTCATCCATGTCCCTACAAAGGACATGAACTCATCCTTTTTTATGGCTGCATGGTGTATATGTGCCACATTTTCTTAATCCAGTCTATCATTGATGGACATTTGGACTGGTTCCAAGTCTTTGCTATTGTGAATAGTGCCACAGTAAACATATGTGTGCAAGTGTCTTTATAGTAGCATGATTTATAATCCTTTGGGTATATACCCAGTAATGGGATGGCTGGGTCAAATGGTATTTCTAGTTCTAGATCCTTGAGGAATCATCACACTGTCTTCCACAATGGTTGAACTAGTTTACATACCCATAAGCAGTGTAAAAGTGTTCCTATTGCTCCACATCCTCTCCAGCACCTGTTGTTTCCTGACCTATTAATTATCACCATTCTAACTGGTGTGAGACAGTATTTCATTATGACTTTGATTTGAATTTCTCTGATGGCCAGTAATGTAGAGCACTTTTTCATGTGTTTGTTGGCTGCATTAATGTCTTCTTTTAAGAAGCGTCTGTTCATATCCTTCGCCCATTTTTTGATGGAGTTGTTTGATTTTTTCTTGTAAATTTGTTTAAGTTCTTTGTAGATTCTGGATATTAGCCCTTTGTCAGACGGGTAGATTGCAAAAATTTTCTCCCATTCTGTAGATTGCCTGTTCACTCTGATGGTAGTTTCTCTTGCTCTGTAGAAGCTCTTTAGTTTAATTAGATTCCATTTGTCTGTTTTGCTTCCAGGGTTTTTATAGTTTTAGGTCTAACATTTACGTCCTTAATCCATCTTGGATTAATTTTTGTATAAGGTGTAAGGAAGGGATGCAGTTTCAGCCTTCTACATATAGCCAGCCAGTTTTCCTAGCACCATTTATTAAATAGGGAATCCTTTCCCCATTTCTGGTTTTTGTCAATTGTGTCAAAGATCAGATGGTTGTAAAGGTGTGGTGTTATTTCTGAGGCCTCTGTTCTGTTCCATTGGTCTATATCTCTGTTTTGGTACCAGTACCATGCTGTTTTGGTTACTGTAGCCTTGTAGTATAGTTTGAAGTCAGGTAATGTGATGCCTCCAGCTTTGTTCTTTTTGCTTAGGATTGTCTTGGCAATGCAGGCTCTTTTTTGGTTCTGCATGAACTTTAAAGAAGTTTTTTCCAATTCTGTGAAGAAAGTCATTGGTAGCTTAATAGGAATGGCATTGAATCTATAAATTATCTTGGGCAGTATGGCCATTTTCAGAATATTGATTCTTCCTATCCATGAGCATGGAATGTTCTTCCATTTGTTTGTGTCCTCTTTTATTTCCTTGAGCAGTGGTTTGTAGTTCTCCTTGAACAGGTCCTTCACATCACTTGTAAGTTGGATTCCTAGGTATTTTATTTTCTTTGAAGCAATTGTGAATGGGAGTTCACTCATGATTTGGCTCTCTGTTTGTCTATTATTGGTGTATAGGAATGCTTGTGATTTTCGCACATTGATTTTGTATCCTGAGACTTGCTGAAGTTGCTTATCAGCTTAAGGAGAGTTTGTGTTGAGATGATGGGGTTTTCTAAATATACAATCATGTCATCTATAAACAGGGATAATTTGACTTCCTCCTTTCCTAATCGAATATCCTTTATTTCTTTCACCTGCCTGATTGTCCTGACAAGAACTTCCAACACTGTGTTGAATAGGAGGGTGAGGGAGGGCATGTTGTGCCAGTTTTCAAAGGGAGTGCTTCCAGTTTTTGCCCATTCAGTATGATATTGGCTGTGGGTTTGTCATAAATAGCTCTTATTATTTTGAGATACATCCCATCAATACCTAGTTTATTGAGAGATTTTAGCATGAAAAGGCTGTTGAATTTTGTCGAAGGCCTGTTCTGCATCTATTGAGATAATCATGTGGTTTTTGTCTTTGGTTCTGTTTATGTGATGGCTTATGTTTATTGATTTGCGTATGTTGAACCAGCCTTGCATCCCAGGGATGAAGCCAACTTGATCGTGGTGGATAAGTTATTTGATGTGCTGCTGGATTCGATTTGCCAATATTTTATTGAGGATTTTCACATCGATGTTCATCAGGTATACTGGTCTAAAATTCTCTTTTTTTGTTGTGTCTCTGCCAGGCTTTGGTATCGGGATGATGCTGGCCTCCTAAAATGAGTTAGGGAGGATTCTCCCTTTTTCTATTGATTGGAATAGTTTCAGATGGAATGGTACCAGCTCCTCATTGCACCTCTGGCAGAATTCAGCTGTGCATCCTTGTGGTCCTGAACTTTTTTTGGTTGGTAGGCTATTAATTATTGCCTCAATTTCAGAGCCTGTTATTGGTCTATTCAGGGATTCAGCTGCTTCCTAGTTTAGTCTTGGGAGAATGTAGTGTCCGGGAATTCATCCATTTCTTCTAGACTTTCTAGTTTATTTGCATAGAGTTGTTTATAGTATTATCTGATGGTAGTTTGTATTTCTGTGGGATAGGTGGTGATATCCCCTTTATCATTTTTTCATTGCATCTATTTGATTCTTCTCTCTTTTCTTCTTTATTAGTCTTGCTAGTGGGCTATGTATTTTGTTGATCTTTTCAGAAAACCAGCCCCTAGATTCATTGATTTTTAGAAGGGTTTTTTGTGTTTCTATCTCCTTCAGTTCTGCTCTGATCTTGGTTATTTCTTGCCTTCTGCTAGCTTTTGAATGTGTTTGCTCTTACTTCCCTAGTTCTTTTAATTGTGATGTTTTGGTGTAAATTTTAGATCTTTCTTGCTGTTTCTTGTGGGCATTTAGTGCTATAAATTTCCCTCTACACACTGCTTATAATGTGTCCCAGAGATTCTGATATGTTGTGTCTTTGTTCTCATTGGTTTCAAAGAACATCTTTAATTCTGCCTTCATTTTATTATTTACCCAGTAGTCATTCAGGAGCAGGTTGTTCAGTTTCCATGTAGTTGTGTGATTTTGAGTGAGTTTCTTAATCCTGAGTTCTAATTTGATTGCACTGTGATGTGAGAGACAGTCTTTTGTGATTTCTGTTCTTTTGCATTTGCTGAGGAGTGCTTTACTTCCAACTACATGGTCAATTTTGGAATAAGTGTGATGTGGTGCTGAAAAAAATGTATACTCTGTTGATTTTGGGTGGAGAATTCTGTAGATGTCTGTTAGGTCTTCTTGGTGCAGAGCTGAGTTCAAGTCCTGGATATCCTTTTTAACCTTCTGTCTTGCTGATCTGTCTAATATTGACAGTAGAGTGTTAAATTATCCCATTATTGTTGTGTGGGAGTCTAAGTCTCTTTGTAGGCCTCTAAGGACTTGCTTTATGTATCCGGGTGTTCCTGTATTGGGTGCATGTATATTTAGGATAGTTAATTTTCTTGTTGAATTGATCCCTTTACCATAATGTAATGGCCTTTTTTGTCTCTTTTGATCATTGTTGGTTTAAAGTCTGTTGTATCAGAGACTAGGATTGCAACCCCTCCTTTTTACGTTTTCCATTTGCTTGGTAAATCAAAAATATTTTGCTTGGTAAATTTAAAAATATTTTATTGCTAAGAAATGCTAACAATCATCTGACTCTTCAGTGAGTCACAGTATTTTTGAAGGTGAAGAGTCTCACCTCAGTATTAATAGTTGCTAATTGATCAGGGTGGTTCTTGCTGAAGTTTGGGGGATGGGGCATGGCAATTTCTTCAAATAAGACAACAACGAAATTTGCTGCATCGATTGACTCTTCCTTTCACAAAATATTTCTCTGTAGCACGTGATACTGTTTGATAGCATTTTACCCACACTGCGAAGCTTTCAAACTTAGAGTTAATCCTCTCATACCCTGCCCTCCTTTACTAAGTTTATGTAATAATATATTAAATCCTTTGTTGTCATTTCAACAGTGTTCATAGCATCTTCTCCAGGAGTAGATTCCATTTCAATAGATTCCATTTTCTTTCTTCATTCATAATAAGCTACTCCTCATCTGTTCAAAATTTGTCATGCACTTGCAATAATTTAGTCATATTTTCAAGCTCCACTTTTAATGTTAATTCTCTCGCTATTTCCTCCACATTTACACTTACTTTCTTCATGAAGTCCTGAACCCCTAAAAGTTATCCAGGAATGTTGGAAGCAACTTCCAAGCTCCGGTTAATGTTAATATTTTGGCCCTTTCCCATGAATCACAAATGTTCTTAATGGCATATAGAATGGTGAATCCTTTCCAGAAGATTTTCAATTTACTTTGTCTAGATTTATCAGTGAAATTACTCTGTATAGCAGCTATAGACTTATACAATATATTTCTTAGATAATAAGACTTGAAAGTCAAAATTAATCCTTGATCCGTGGACTGCAGAGTGGAGTTGCTTTTAGAAGACATGAAAACAACATTAATCTCTTTGTATATCTCATCAAAGCTCTTGAGTAACTAGGTACATTGTCAATACTGTACATTGAGCAGTAATATTCAGAAAGGAGTACTCTTTCCTGATCAGTAAGCCCTGACAGTGGGCTTAAAATATTCAGTAAACCATGCTGTAAACAGTTGTGCTGTCATTCAGGCTTTGTTGTTCCATTTACAGAGAACAGGCAAAGTGGATTTAGCACAATTCTTAAGGGCCCTAGGAATTTCTAAATGGTAACTATAATGGAATTTCTAAATGGTGAATAACTATTGGCTTCAACTTAAAGTCTCCAGTCACATTAGCTCCTAACAAGGAAGTCATCCTGTCCTTTGAAGATTTGAAGTCAGGCAGTAAAATCTCTTTAGCTATAATAATCCAAGATGACAATTTCTTCCAATATAAAACATTTTTGTCTACAACGAAAATCTGTTTTTCAGTGTAGCCCCCTTCATCAATGATCTCAGCTAAATCTTCTGGATAACTTCTTGCAGCTTCTGCATCAACACTTGTTGCTTCACCTTGCACTTTCATGTTACGGAGATAGCTGCTTTTCCTAAAGCCCATGAAGCAACATTTGTTAGCCTCAAACTTTTCTTTGGCAGCTTCCTCATCTCTCTCAGCCTTCAGAGAATTGAAGAGAGTTATAATCTTAGTCTAGCTGAGGATTTGGCTTAAATGAATCTTGTGGCTAGTTTGATCTTCTAAACAGACCACTATAACTTTCTCCATAACAGCAATAAGACTGTTTTGTTTTCTTATTATTTGTGTGCTCACGTAATCCATAACATAAACAGAACCAATGGAAAAATGACATCATTATCTCCACAGATGCAGAAAAGGCCTTCAGTAAAATTCAACACCCCTTCTGCTGGGGTCTGACCCTCATACCCAGGCTGCACAATGGATGAATAACGTACTCAGACACCGATATTCAGTGAAAGAGTGGGCCAGGAGGCCAGGCCACACACGGAAAGAGTTGTGGCAGTGGCGCGCCAACTAGCTGACCTTGCTGGCATTTATTTAGCACAGATTTAATGACAAAGGCCTTGAGTCAACACACTTGTGGGTAATTAATCTGGTTACCCTACCCAGAGAGAACAGTCTTAGGAATGACCAAAGGCCAATCTTAGGACCACATGAGTAAACAAGCTCTTTAGATAACCTCCCTTACATTCTTTTGTACCTACTCTAAGCTATTAACTCAAGGTAAGAGGAAACTAGGTTGCTTTCAGTCAAAACCCTATCCTGAGGTTTTTGCAAACCAAGACTTGAAAACTAAATAACAAATTTGTTGGCTAAAACATCCTTAATTCTCTTAAGTTTATCAAAAGTGTATTCAAATAGGAAGAAAGGAAGTCAAAGTGTCTGTTTACAGATGACATGATTGTATATTTAGAAAACCCCATCATCTCAGCCCAAAATCTCCTGAAGCTGATAAGCAATTTCAGCAAACTCACAGGATACAAAATTGATGTGCAAAAATCACAAGCATTTCTATACAGCAATAATAGACAGAGCCAAATCATGAGTGAACTCTCATTCACAATTGCTATAAAGAAAATAATATACCGAGGAATACAACTTACAAGGGATGTGAAGGACTTCTTTAAGGAGAACTAAAAACAATAGCTGAAGGAAATAAGAGAGGATACACACAAATGGGAAAACATTCTATGCTCATGGATAAGAAGAATCAATATCATTCAAATGGTGATACTGCCCAAAGTAATTTATAGATTCAATGCTATTCCCATCAAGCTATCATTGACTTTCTTTGCAGAATTGGAAAAAAATACTTTAAATACATATGGAATCAAAAAAGAGCCTCCATAGCCACGATAATCCTAAGCAAAAAAAACAAAACTGGAAGAATCACGCTACCTGACTTCAAACTATACTACAAGGCTACAGTAACCAAAACAGCATGGTACTGGAACCAAAACAGAAATATAGACCAGTGGAACAGAACAGAGGCCTCAGAAATGACACCACTATCTACAACCATCTGATCTTTGACAAACCTGACAAAAACAAACAATGGGGAAAGGATTCCCTATTTAATAAATGGTGTTGGGAAAACTGGCTAGTCATATGCAGAAAACTTAAATTGGACCCCTTCCTTACACCTTATACAAAAATTAACTCAAGATGGATTAAAGACTTAAACATAAGGCCTAAAACCATAACAACCCTAGAAGAAAACCTAGGCAATACCACTCAGGACAAAGACATGGGCAAAAACTTCATGACTAAAACACCAAAAGCAATGGCAACAAAAGCCAAAATTGACAAATGGGATTTAATTAAACTAAAGAGATTCTGCACAGCAAAATAAACTATCATCAGAGTGAACAGGCAATCTACAGAATGGGAGAAAATTTTTGCAATCTATCCATGTGCCAAAGGCTAATATCCGGAATCTATAAGGAACTTTAACAAATTTACAAGAAAAAACAAACAACCCCATCAAAAAGTGGGTGAAGGATATGATCAGACACTTCTCAAAAGAAGACATTTATGCACGCAACAACCATATTAGAAAATGGTCATAATCACTGGTCATTAGAGAAATGCAAATCAAAACCACAATGTGATACCATCTCACGCCAGTTAAAATGGCGATCAATAAAAAGTCAGGAAACAATAGATGCTGGAGAGGATGTGGAGAAATAGGAATGCTTTTACACTGTTGGTGGGAGTGTAAATTAGTTCAACCATTGTGGAAGACAGTGTGGTGATTCCTCAAGGATCTAGAACCACAAATACCATTTGACCCAGCAATCCCATTACTGGGTATACACCCAAAGGATTATAAATCATTTTACTATAGAGACACATGCACATGTATGTTTATTGCAGCACTATTTACAATAGCAAAGACTTGGAACCAACCCAAATGCCCATCAGTGATAGACTTGATAAAGAAAATGTGGCACATATATACCATGGAATACTATATAGTCAAAAAAATGATGAGTTCAAGTCCTTTGCAGGGGACACGGATGAAGCTGGAAACCATCATTCTCAACAAACTAACACAGAAACAGAAAACCAAACATTGCATGTTATCGCTCATAAGTGAGAGTTAAACAATGAGAACATATGGTCACAAGGTGGGGAACATCACACACCTGGGCCTGTTGGGAGGTCAGGGGCAAGGGGAGGAATAGCATTAGGAAAAATACCCAATGTAGATGACAGGATGATGGGTGCAGCAAACCACTATGGCACACATATACTTATGTAACAAATGCACACATTCTGCACATGTATCCCAAAACTTAAAGTGTAACAATAATAATAATAAAAAGGTAGCACTTTTATTTTCCTTTGAGACATTTTTCTTTGCATTCACAATTTGCTAACTGATTCATTCAAGAAACTTAGCTTTCGCTAGTCTTTGCTTTCAACATGTCTTCTTCACTAAGTTTAATCATTTCTAGATTTTGGTTTAAAGTTAGAGACTTATAACTCTTCCTTTCACTTGCACAATTAAAGCCCATTGAGGGTTATTAATTAGCTTAATTTAGCATTATTTTGTTTTAGGAAATAGGGAGTCTCAAAGAGATGAAAGGAGATTGGGGAAAAGCCAATCAGTGGTGCAGTCAGAACACACTTATTTATTGATTAAGTTCACCATCTTATATGAGTATCTTATAAGTTCATGGTGCCCCAAAACAATTGCAATGATAACATCAAAGATCACCTATCCCACTTCACCATTACAAATATAATAATAATAAAAGAGCTTGAAATATGGAGAGAATTATCAAAATGTGACACAAAGACACAAAGTGAGCACATGCTACTGGAAGAGTAGCATCGACAGACTTGCTAGTTGTAGGGTTGCCACAGATCTTCAATTTGTAAAATCTACAATATCTGCGAAGTGAAATAAAGTGAGGTTCAATAAAATCAGGTATGGTTGTATTTATTTCAGACAGAACATACTTAAGAACAGTAAAATTTATCACTGAGAAAGTGTCATTACATAATGATGAATGGTTCAATTATCCAAAAAGATATAACCATCTTTAACATGTGTCTTTGCTTTCTTTGCACTGGCATAATGAAATATCACAGACCGGGTAATTTATAATGAACAAAAATGTATTAACTCACAGATATGGAGGCTAGAAAGACCAATATCATGGTGCTGGCATCTGGTAAGGGCCTTCTTACTACACCATCACATGGTGGAAGGTAGCAGGACAAAGAGAGGGCCAAATATGTTATTTTATTATGACATTTATCCCATCCATGAGAGCAGAGTTCTCATAATCTAATCACTTCTTCACAAAATGACAATTGAATTTTAACACGATATTTGAAGGAGGCAAACATTCAAACCATACCATTATGTATGCACTTAAAAATGAGAGTGTCAAAATGCATGAGGCAAAAATCTGATAGAACACGGAAAACCAGACAAATCTACTATTATATTTGGAAACCTCAGCATGCCTCTTTCAGTAATTGATAAGCCAAGCAGGCAGAAAATCGATAAGGATATACTTGACCTAAACAAAATTATCTGTTAAATTGATGTACTGGCTTTTGTAGAATATTCCATGCAACTACAGCAAAGCAAACATTACTCTCAACATTTCATGATACATTCACTAAGAAAGAGCACATTCTATGTCTTAAGAGACGCTTAAATATTTTTTTCTAAATAGAAATTATACAAAGTATGTTTTCAGACTCTACAATGGAATTAAACTAGAAATCAGTAACAGAAAGATTGCTGGCTGGAAAAACCCTAAAATACTTGATGATTAGATAGCACACTATAAAATAACACATGGAGCAAAAAAGTCAGAAGATAAATTTTTTAAATTTATAAAATAAATAGAAAATATAACGTTAAATTTGCGAGATGCAGGAAAAGCAATTGTCAGACAGTTTATAACAGTAAATGCATATAAGAAAGAAAAATCTAAAATCAATAATCTAAACTTCTAATTTGAAAACTATGTAAAGAAAAACAATTTAAACTAAAGTAAGCATAAATAAAAAGAAATAATGAAAATTAAAGCAAATATCTATATTTAATATATAAAAATAATGGAGAAAATTAACAAAATCAAACATTAATTCTTTAAAATATTAATAGAGTTGATAATCCTGTAGTGAAAATAAAAAATTAAAATTGATAAAAATTACTAGTATCATAAATAAAAGAAAGGTCATCACCACTGATTCCATCCCATGGACATATAAAGGCTAATACTGAAATATTATAAATATCTCTAAGCAGTTAAATTTTACAGCTTAGATGGAATGAACTAAATTTTGAAAGACACGAGCTACCAAAATTTATCTGTATTAGTTCATTCTCATACTGCTATGAAGATACTACTGAAGAATGGGTAATTTATAAAGAAAAGAGGTTTAACTGACTCACAGTTCCTCATGACTAAGGAAGCCTCAGGAAATTTACAATGCTGGTGGAAAGGGAAGAGGAACATTTTATATGGCAGCAAGAAAGAGAGAGAAGTGTGAAGAGCAAAGGGGGAAGAGCCCCTTAAGAAACCATCAGATCTCTTGAGAACTCACTCACTATCATGAGAACAGCATTTGGGAAATCGTCCCCATGATTCAACCACCTCCCACCAGTTCTCTCCCTAGACACGTGGGGATTATGAGGATTACAATTCAAAATGAGATTTGGATGGGGACACAGACACACCATATCGTTATCCAAGGAAAAATATGGAATCTGAATAAGCATACATTATTTAAAATAATTGAATCAATAATTAGTAATCCTTCAGATAAGAAAGCACCAAGCCCAGAAGATTTTATTACTAATTTCTACCAAACATTGAAGAAAAAAGTAATTTCAGTTCTCTACAATCTCTTCATGAGAACTGAAGTAAGCACTTTTTTTGGGGTTTTTTTGGGTTTTTTTGTGTTTTTTTTTTTTTTTTGAGACGGAGTCTCGCTCAGTCACACAGGCTGGAGTGCAGTGGCGCAATCTCAGCTCACTGCAAGCTCTGCCTCCCAGGTTCACCCCATTCTCCTGTCTCAGCCTCCCAAGTAGCTGGGACTGCAGGTGCCCGCCACCACGCCCAGTCAATTTTTGGCATTTTTAGTAGAGACAGGGTTTCACCGTGTTAGCCAGGATGGTCTCGATCTCCTGACCTCGTGATCCACCCGCCTTGGCCTCCCAAAGTGCTGGGATTACAGGTGTGAGCCACCGTGCCCGGCCTGAAGTAAACACTTCTTAACTCATTCTATGAAGCCAACATTACCTTGATAAAAAAAAATGAGATATAGATATTTCAAGAAAGTAAAATTATTGACTAATATCTGTGATGAATATTGATGCAAAAATCTCATTAAAATATTAGCAAATCAAACACAAAAATATATAAAATTCAATAGTATCTAAAAGAATTATATACCATAACTTTATCCCAAGTATGCAAGACTGATTCAACATTAAGAAATTAATTAATGCAATTCATCATGCCAACAGAATTTTTTTAATCATATGATTATATCAATTCATGTAAAAAAAAACACTTCAGAAAATCCAACATTCATCTTTTTTTTAATAAAAGCTCTAAGTAAAACATAAATACAGGAGAACTTCCTCAACATAATAAAGAACGTCTAAAAATAACCTACTGCTAACATCATACTTACTACTGAAAAAGTGGATACAGACAAAACGAAGATGTCCTCTCTCAGCGCCCCTATTTAACACTGCACCAGAAAAACCTTATTTCACAGATTTGCATTAAGTCAACAAAATGTGTGTGTGTGTATGTGTGTGTGTGTGAGAGAGAGAGAGAGACACACACACACACAGAAAGAGATTGAGAAGGAAAGCAGAAAGCTGTCTTTGTTTGCAGACAAACATATGATTGTCTATATGAAAAATCTAAATAATCAATCACATACTTACTAAACTAATAAGTAATATAGCAAGGTCACAGGATACAATGTTAATATGCAAAAATTAATTTCTTTTCTATATAGCAACAATGAACAGCTGGAATTTAAAATTAAAAAGACAATATAATTTACAACAGCACACAATTTAAATACGTATGCATAAATCTAACAATATATGTACAATATTTCTATGTGGTAAACAATAAAACTCTGATGAAAGAAATCAAAGAAGTTCCAAATAAAAGGATAGATATTCCACGTTCATGGATTATAAGACTCAATATTCTTAAGATATCAGTTCTTCCCATCTAAATTTATGGATTTAATGTAATTCAAATCAAAATCGCAGAAAACTATTTTGTGGATATCAAGAAAATGACTCTAGAGTTTACATGAAAATACAAAAGACTTGCAATAGCCAACACAACCCTGACGGAAAACAAAGTTGGATGACTGATATTAACCAATTTTAAAACAATGTAAAACTAGAGTAATCAATAAAGACATCATGGTATTGATGAAGGAACAGACAAACACATCAGTGAAACAGAATAAAAGGCATAGAAACAGACCCACACAAATATATTCAAATTTGAACAAGAAGAAAATGTAATTCAGTGGAGAAAGGATAGTGTCTTAGTCTTTTTTGACTGCTATAGCAAAATACTATAAGTCAGGTATCTTAGAAATAACAGGAATCTATTTCCCACAATTCTAGAGACTGAGAAACTCAAGATCAAGGCACTGGCATATTCACTGTCTGGTGAGAGCTCTCATTTTTTTTTGTGTGTGTGTCTTTTTTTTCCATTGTAGATATTTATTCAAATTATAAATTAATCTGGAATTTTGTGAATTTGGTCTTAATTTTAGACATTTGGAAAATCTTGCTATTAGTTGCCTATAATTTAATTCTATTTATTCTGCTACTTTCATTATTATTAAAGTCTTTTTTTAATTAACTAATTTTTTTTTATTATTATACTTTAAGTTTTAGGGTACATGTGCATAACCTGCAGGTTTGTTACATATGTATACTTGTGCCATGTTGCTGTGCTGCACCCATCAACTCATCAGCACCCATCAACTCGTCATTTACATCAGGTATAACTCCCAGTACAATCCCTCCCCCTTTCCCCCTCCCCATAATAGGCCCCGGTGTGTGATGTTCCCCTTCCCGAGTCCAAGAGATCTCATTGTTCAGTTCCCACCTATGAGTAAGAACATGCAGTGTTTGGTTTTCTGTTCTTGCGATAGTTTGCTGAGAATGATGGTTTCCAGCTGCATCTATGTCCCTACAAAGGACACAAACTCATCCTTTTTTATGGCATAGTATTCCATGGTGTATATGTGCCACATTTTCTTAATCCAGTCTGTCACTGATGGACATTTGGGTTGATTCCAAGTCTTTGCTATTGTGAATAGTGCCACAATAAACATACGTGTGCATGTGTCTTTATAGCAGCATGATTTATAATCCTTTGGCTATATACCCAGTAATGGGATGGCTGGGTCATATGGTATTTCTAGTTCTAGATCCTTGAGGAATCGCCATACTGTTTTCCACAATGGTTGAACTAGTTTACAATCCCACCAACAGTGTAAAAGTGTTCCTATTTCTCATTGTGGTTTTGATTTGCATTTCTCTGATGGCCAGTGATGATGAGCATTTTTTCATGTGTCTGTTGGCTGTATGAATGTCTTCTTTTGAGAAATGTCTGTTCATATCTTTTGCCCACCTTTTGATGGGGTTGTTTTTTTCTTGTAAATTTGTTTGAGTTCTTTGTAGGTTCTGGATATTAGCCTTTTGTCAGATGAGTAGATTGAAAAAATTTTCTCCCATTCTATTGGTTGCCTGTTCACTCTGATGGTAGTTTCTTTTGCCGTGCAGAAGCTTTTTAGTTTAATTAGATCCCATTTGTCAATTTTGGCTTTTGTTGCCCTTGCTTTTGGTGTTTTAGACATGAAGTCCTTGCCCATGCCTATGTCCTGAATGGTACTACCTAGGTTTTCTTCTAGGGTTTTTATGGTATTAGGTCTAACATTTAAGTCTCTAATCCATCTTGAATTAATTTTCCTATAAGGAGTAAGGAAAGGATCCAGTTTCAGCTTTCTACTTATGGCTAGCCAATTTTCCCAGCACCATTTATTAAATAGGGAATCCTTTCCCCATTTCTTGTTTTTCTCAGGTTTGTCAAAGATCATATGGCTGTAGATGTGTGGTATTGTTTCTGAGGACTCTGTTCTGGTCCATTGATCTATATCTCTGTTTTTGTACCAGTACCATGCTGTTTTGGTTACTGTAGCCTTGTAGTATAGTTTGAAGTCAGGTAGCGTGATCCCTCCAGCTTTGTTCTTTTGACTTAGGATTGTCTTGGCAATGCGGGCTCTTTTTTGGTTCCATATGAACTTTAAAGCAGTTTTTTCCAATTCTGTGAAGAAACTCATTGGTAGCTTGTTGGGCATGGCATTGAATCTATAAATTACCTTGGGCAGTATGGTCATTTTCATGATATTGATTCTTCCTATCCATGAGCATGGTATGTTCTTCCATTTGTTTATGTCCTCTTTTATTTCACTGAGCAGTGGTTTGTAGTTCTCCTTGAAGAGGTCCTTTACATCCCTTGTAAGTTGGATTCCTAGGTATTTTATTCTCTTTGAAGCAATTATGAATGGAAGTTCATTCATGATTTGGCTCTCTGTTTGTCTGTTACTGGTGTATAAGAATGCTTGTGATTTTGAGCTCTCATTTTTATAGAGGGCACATTCTAGTTGTATCCTCACATAGTAAGAAGGGCACAGGAGTTTTTTAGGGCCTCTTTTAGTAAGGGCACTAATCTTATTTATGAAAGTTCCACCCTCATTGCTTAATCACTTCTCAAAACCCCCCACTTCCTAATACCAACAACTTAAGTGTTAGGATTTCAACACATGAGTTTTGAACACATAACTGATAATGGACTTGTGTCCATAATATACAAAAACTGTTCAAAACTCAACAATAAGAAAGCAAAGATACAATTAAAATGAGCAACAACCTAAACAGACACCTCACCACATAAATATATAAATGGCATATAAGCATGTGAATAGTATGTTCATCATCTTTTCTCATTAAGAAATTGAAAATAAAAACAACAATGAGATACCACTACACACCTACTAGAGTGGTGAAATGAACATTAGTACCAAATGTTAGAGAAGATGCAGAGCTACAAGAATGTGAATTCATTGCTGGTGGGAATGTAAAATGTTACAGCCACTTTGGAAGACAATCGCTAGTCTGAATATGTATCTTATAAAATTCAGATCCAGCAATTTTTCTACATATTTATCCCATTGGTTTGAAAACGTATGTTCACATCCCAATGTTTATAGAAATCTTACTAAAAATAAATCAAAAGAGGAAGCAACCAAGATGTCCTTCAATAAGTGAATGAATAAACAAACTAGGGTACATTCATACGATGGAAATTATTCAGCAATGAAAGTAAATAAGCTACCAAGTCTTTAAAAAAACTCAGGAAAATTAGATGCATTTTGTGGAGTAAAAGAAGTCAATAGAGAAAAATTACATATTGTATGATTCCAATTGTATGAGATTCTAGACAAAGTAAAACTATGAGAGACAGAAAAATGACCAGTGCTTGCCAGAGACAAAGGGGAGGCAGGAGGAAGAAATAAGTGGAGCACAAATGATTTTTACACAGAAAAATTATCCTCTATGATACAATGATGGTGGATATAAGACATTGTTCAAGTTTCAAAACCCATTGATCTTTATATAGCACAAAGAACTAATCTTACTGCATGCAAATTGAAAAAAAAATCAGAATTTGGGAGAATCTGAAGAAATGCAGAATGTAACAAGAGGATCTAACTGTACTACAAATGGATGGAACAACTTCAATGAGAAAGATGGGAGAGAAAAGTACTTATGTAAGCAACTGTGGAAATGATGAATTCAGTAAAACAAAAGACACAAGGATCTGTGCATCTGCAATTTGTTCTTGATAAAGTTGTCTTCCAAAGACATACATGTTCACAAGTCTGATACTGCTATCCCTGTATACTAGAATAGAACAATTAAGTAAATGGATGGCAGATGGATGGAGTCAGGTTTTTCAATGTTGGAGTGGAAGTTTATAGATAAGCAAATTGAGGAAGTTATAATTATCCATGTTATAAAGGGTATAGTTAAGATAACTGTATGGATTCATGTCTAGCTTAATATAAATATAGATGGTTACATACAGAAATATGTATAAATATATGCATTGTATTAGGGTTCTCCAGAGAATCACAACCAATAAGATGTGTGCCTATGCGTGTATGTGTGTGCACAGATTTTATATATGTGTGTGTGTATATATATGTATGTATGTATATATGTATGTATATATATGTGTGTATATATATATATATACACACACACATATATACACACATATATATACACACACACACACATATATATAGAGAGAGAGAGTTAGAGAGAGAGAGAGAGAGAGAGAGAGAGAGAGATGGAGACAGAGACAGAGACAAAGAGAAAGAGTTATTACAGGAAACCGGCTCACATAGTTACAGAACCTGAAAGTCCCAAGTTCTATAGTCAGCAAGCTGGAGATTCAGGATGGCTAAGTGTGTAGTTCAAGTGTGAGTCTGAAGACCTGAGAAGCAGAAAAACAATCATACAAGGTCCAATGCCAGTCCAAAGGCCTAAGAAACAGGAGAGCCAATGGTGGAAATTTCAGTCTGTGTCTGAGTCCAAATACGAAAGAAGACTCATGTGCCAGATCAAAAACAGTCAGGCAGAGAGAGCAAATTCTCTTTTCTTCAGCCTTTTTGTTCTGCACATAGAACAACTGATTGAAGGAGAGCCACTCACACTGGGGAAGGCAATATGTTTTTCTCAGCCTACTGTATCAAATGTTAATTTCTTTGAGAAGTACTCTCACAAGCACAGCCAAAATAATATTTAATCAAATATCCAGACATCTGATGATGGAGTCAAGTTGACACAAAAAATTAACCATCGCAAGTCCACTATTTGTCAACCTTGCATCGATATGAATTTCTTTAAGTTACACTTAATCACCAAATATAGACAAATATAGACAGGTCATAATTCCACCTAAACTTATGCAAATATATCCCATACAAACAAAACCCACTAACCCCTTACCTGGAAGAGGAAAGGTCCTTGAGTGATGTTCGCTCTTCTCCTTGATAACTTAAGCCCTATGATATAAAATTAACAATACTTAAATACTACAATATAAAGTTAATACATCTTATGTTACATGACAAGGGAACAAGAGAGAGACAAACAGAGATATTTGCTACATACACATACAATATTAACAACAAGATAAAAAGTTATTGTTTCTGTAACTAGTTTATATATAGCCAGCTGGTCACTGGGACTTCACCATGAGGCTGTAGGTGAAGGTTGGGAGAAAAAGAACGCTGTGTAGTTGAAGTGTTCAACCATAGGCATTTGGGCCACTCTTTCATGCAACTTACTTGTGCCTTCAGGGCCTGCCCAGCTTCATCACATACTTACTTCTATTTGCTGCTGTTCATGTCCAACTTTACAGCTTATTGGTCAGAATAATACCAAATTCATGACGAGCAGCTTTGGTCAGATGAGAACTTGATGGCCCATGGTTAAGTGTTCAGTTTCTACTAAGGCTTAGATCCTCAAAAAGAGAGCAGTTATCTGCAGAGAATGACAGGGTTTACACCCTAATTTTAAAGGCCTACACTGCAATTCACCATAGGGGCCTGCCAAAGACCCTAACAGCAAGCCTATTGGACATGAATTACCCTTACATTAGAAGTGATATTTTGGCATGACCTACACTACAAGGACACTACAGAATTCACTGAGGTAGAAAGCTTCTGAATTTATCATATTTATTTCCTACCCCTGACATGTAAATATCTTACCAGTAATCCTAGAGCAGTTATTACTTCTTGCTCACTAGGTCTAATCAGCAGAATATCATAAATGTAACAAACCAATGGGATATCTTGTGGGAAAAAGGGGGTAATCAAGATCCCCAACACCTACATCACTCAAGCTGAGAAAAATCAAGAATGTAATCCCATTTACAATAGCTACAGAAACTTAGGAATACCTCTAACCAAGGAGGTGAAAGATCTCTACAAGGAGAACTTCAAAACACTGCTGAAAGAAATAATAGATGACACAAACAAATGCAAAATCATTCCAGTCTTATGGATTGAAAGAGTCAATATTATAAAAATGGCTATACTGCTCAAAGTAATCTACACATTCAGTGCTATTCCTATCAAATTACCAACATCATTCTTCACAGAATTAGAAAAACTAATTTAAAATTCACATGGAACTAAAAAAGAGCCCAAATAGCCAAAGCAATCCTAAAGAAAAAGAACGAAGTTGGAGGTATCACATTACCCAACTTCAAACCATACTACAAGCCTACAATAACCAAAACAGCACGATATTGATACAAAAACAGACACATAGCTCAATGGAACAGAAGAGAGAACTCAGATATAAAACTGTGCACATACAACCAACTGATCTTTAACCAATTTGACAAAAATAAACAATTGGTGAAGGATAATCTATTCAATAAATGATGTTGGAAAATAAAACTGGACTCCTACCTCTCACCATATATAGCAATTAACTCAAGATAGATTAAAGACTTAACTGTAAGACCTGAAATCATGAAAATCCTAAAAGAAAAATCCAGGAAATACTTTTTCAGACATTGGTCTAGGCAAAGAATTTATGACTAAGTCTTCATAAACAAATGCAACAGCAACAAAACTGGCAATTAGAACCTAATTGATCTAAAGAGCTTATGCATAGCAAAAGAAATTATCAACAGAGTAAACAAACAACCTACAGAATGGAAGAAAATATTTGCAAACTATGCATCCAACAAAGGTCTAATATCCAGAGTCTATAAGGAACTTAAAACAAATCAACAAGCAAAAACTAATGTTAATATTACAAGCTTTAATATTTCACTTCTAAGAACACCATGTTCAATTAGCCAAGGTCATAGGTCAGCTTTAATCAAACTACTCTGATTGCCACTTTGACTCTGCTGTCTATTACAGAAACATATTGTCACTTGAACAAGTGTCATTTGATCCATTCCACCCTGGGGTCCATTTACTCCATTGCATTTAGGTTTCCTAATTCAGTGACCATAGCCCCACTCTAAGGTCTACCTATGGGGAAGAGCAATCAAGAGCTCTTCAAGGAGGTCAGGTCTCTTCTCACAGATTTGTTTCTCACAGCAGTGGTGACAAGTATTCTTCTGGACCCATCCAGTTTGAGTAAGTTTTAACTTCAAATTTATATCTAACATCCCAATCTCCCTGAGACTTTGAATCCCTTTCTCTACTCTAAACCAAGTCAGATACTGCATTTCTAACTCACTGTGGACCACCTTTTGGTCCATATTTCAACCAACCAGTCAACCAAACTAATTGTTAGAGTCATTTTTAATTAACAAGTTCCAGCATTAAATGCAAAATCTGTAATTAGTGAACCACATCAATAAATTCATTCTGATTTAACTTTATGTTCCTTCCCCCATTATCCCACATCTCTAGTGTTCATCCCATCAGGGTTAGATGCTGTGGTCTGAATGCTTGTGCCCCCTCAATTTGTATGTAGAAACCCTAAGCCATGATGTGATACTCTTTGGAGATAGAGCTCTCATAAAACAATTAGGTTAGATTAGATCACAAAAGTGGGGTTCTCATGATTGGAATTAGTGGTCCTATAAAAAGTTGGAGAGAGTTGTCTCTAAGTACACACAGTGAATAATGAACATGTTAAGACACAGGGGGAAGGTAGCCATCTGCAAGATAAAAGGAGAGCCCTCACCAGAATCCAAACATGCTGGCACTCTGATCTCAGGCTTCTATCCTCCAAAATTGTGAGGAAATACAATTCTCTTTTTAAGCCACCCAGTCTATGGTATTTCATTATATCAGCCCAAGCTATGATATGCATACACAGAAGCTGTGATATATATACACACACACACATTCTAGCTTCTGTATATGTATGTCATAGCTTGGGCTGGTATATATGCACACATATATCTCTCTCACACACACACACATATATATATATGATGTCACATGAGCTCCCTTAAAACAAATGGCTCCTCGGTCACAATGAGTACACACCTCAGACCTTGGTTCTGAGTGTAAATAAAATAACCAGGGATCTTTGGAGAAATGGATTATCCTAGGATGAGGGAAGAATAATACAAGATGAGTCTGGAGTGACTTGTAGTGCCAGAAAGTAAGAAAATGCTTAAAAAACAAACACACAAACAAAAACAAAAGGGGATATTAAAAAACAAAAACAAACAAATATGGTATCCTAAAAAGGGCATTTGGTTAAAACTAACAAAAGCTAAACAAACTACGGACCTTAGTTAATCAAAATGTATCAACATTGGTTTATTAATTGTAACAATGTATCGTACTGGTATAAAAGTTAACAATAGAAGAAGTTTGGTGGGGTATATGATGATTCTGTACTATATTCTCAATATTTCTGCAACTCTAAAACAGTTTTAAAACAGAAAATGTATTAAAAAGGCATAGTCGGTTTTTTTCTTGTAAATTTGTTTGAGTTCTTTGTAGGTTCTGGATATTAGCCCTTTGTCAGATGAGTAGATTGCAAAAATTTTCTCCCATTCTGTAGGTTGCCTGTTCATTATGATGGTAGTTTCTTTTGCTGTGCAGAAGCTCTTTAGTTTAATTAGATCCCATTTGTCAATCTTGGCTTTTGCTGCTGTTGCTTTTGGTGTTTTAGACATGAAGTCTTTACCCATGCTTATGTCCTGAATGGTACTACCTAGGTTTTCTTCTAGGATTTTTATGGTATTAGGTCTAACATTTAAGTCTCTAATCCATCTTGAATTAATTTTCCTATAAGGAGTAAGGAAAGGATCCAGTTTCAGCTTTCTACTTATGGCTAGCCAATTTTCCCAGCACCATTTATTAAATAGGTAATCCTTTCCCCATTTCTTGTTTTTCTCAGGTTTGTCAAAGATCATATGGCTGTAGATGTGTGGTATTATTTCTGAGGACTCTGTTCTGTTCCATTGGTCTATATCTCTGTTTTGGTACCAGTACCATGCTGTTTTGGTTACTGTAGCCTTGTAGTATAGTTTGAAGTCAGGTAACGTGATCCCTCCAGCTTTGTTCTTTTGACTTAGGATTGTTTTGGCAATGCGGGCTCTTTTTTGGTTCCATATGAACTTTAAAGCAGTTTTTTCCAATTCTGTGAAGAAATTCATTGGTAGCTTGATGGGGATGGCATTGAATCTATAAATAACCTTGGGCAGTATGGCCATTTTCACGATATTGATTCTTCCTATCCATGAGCATAGTATGTTCTTCCATTTGTTTGTGTCCTCTTTTATTTCACTGAGCAGGATATGAACAGACATTTCTCAAAAGAAGACATTCATACAGCCAACAGACACATGAAAAAAATGCTCATCATCACTGGCCATCAGAGAAATGCAAATCAAAACCACAATGAGATACCATCTCACACCAGTTAGAATGGCGATCATTCAAAAGTCAGGAAGCAACAGGTGCTGGAGAGGCTGTGGAGAAATAGGAACACTTTTACACTGTTGGTGGGATTGTAAACTAGTTCAACCATTGTGGAAAACAGTATGGCGATTCCTCAAGGATCTAGAACTAGAAATACCATATGACCCAGCCATCCCATTACTGGGTATATAGCCAAAGGATTATAAATCATGCTGCTATAAAGACACATGCACACGTATGTTTATTGTGGCACTATTCACAATAGCAAAGACGTGGAATCAACCCAAATGTCCATCAGTGACAGATTGGATTAAGAAAATGTGGCACATATACACCATGGAATACTATGCAGCCATAAAAAAGGATGAGTTTGTGTCCTTTGTAGGGACATGGATGCAGCTGGAAACCATCATTCTTAGCAATCTATCACAAGAACAGAAAACCAAACACCGCATGTTCTCACTCATAGGTGGGAACTGAACAATGAGATCTCTTGGACTCCGGAAGGGGAACATCACACACCGGGGCCTATCATGGGGAGGGGGGAGCGGGGAGGGATTGCATTAGGAGTTATACCTGATGTAAATGACGAGTTGATGGGTGCTGACGAGTTGATGGGTGCAGGACACCAACATGGCACAAGTATACATATGTAACAAACCTGCACGTTATGCACATGTACCCTAGAACTTAAAGTATAATAATAATAATAATAATAATAATAAAAAGAAAAAAAATGCATAGTCAGGCCAAGCACAGTGGTGCATACTTGAACTTCCATCACTTTGGGAAGCCGAGACAGGAGGATCACTTGAGGACAGGAGTTTGAGACCAACCTGAGAATACAGTGAGACCTCATTTTTTTTTAGAAAATTAATTATAAAAACAATTAGCCAGGTGTAGTGGCACAAAACTATAGTCCCAGCTACTCAGGAGGCTGATGCAGGAGGATCAATTGAGCCCAAGAGTTCCAGGTTGTAGTGAGCTAATGATAATGCCACTGCACTCCAACCTGGGCAGCAGAGTGAGACCCTTTCTCTCTCCAGAAAAAAAAAAAAAAAAAGGAAAAAAGCATATTCAATCAGGTGTTTTTTATTTGCATGTGTGTGTATGTTTTTTTAAGTTCTCTTTTTAATATTCTATTTTCTTGAGATATACCCTATAACAACAGTTCTTAAAGTGTGGTCCTTGCTCCAGAGCATCCATATCAATGAACTTGGTAGAAGTGCAAATTCTTGGAGTCGGCCTTACAGATAGTTAATGGCCAGTTCTGATCTTGCAACAATCAGTGTTTTAACAGCCCTCTAGGTGATTCTAACACATGTTAAACTTTGAGAACCACTGCCCTATCATATTACATACCTACCTTTAAAAATAAAAATAATCTTAAAAATAATGTAATTGCTTAGGGATTCAAATTTTTTAGAACTAAATACTCAAAATAAAACAGATATTTTGCTGATACTAATAATCACATTTTAATCATCTACAAAATTAATAAGCAATGATTTCATACTACAAAATATGCTAGGAGAGTTTTTTCACAATAAAATTGGAAGTTAAATGTTACGATTCATTTATAAATCAGGACAAGTGAATCAGGAAAATTAAGTGACTCAATCAAAGTCACAAGGCCTTGGTTAAGATCACAGATGTTTGATTTAAAAAGAGAGCAATAAAACTCTAAAATATGTGCTCTTTCCATTATATCATTTGCTTCTCATTTCAAGTTTTTGAAAACTTTTTTAAAATGCTAAAGATAGTCAAAATTTGACTTGTTGAGAAAAGAGCACTAAATATGGAATCAGGAGACCACAGTTCAAATCTTGGCTCAAGATCTCTTTGCTCTGTTATTTCATCTTTAAAGTCACTGAGTCAATTTCCTCTTCTTTTAAATAAGGCTAATAATATCTGATTACTCATAGGTTTCTTATGAGTATTAAGTTAATGCACGAGGGATAGTTTAAACAGTAAATAGAACACAAATGGAGCTGTTATATTTCTGACTACTTTACCAGTCGTTATTACTACCAGGTTAACGGCCCTCTGTTTTCAGTTATGTATTAATTTCTTCACAAAAAGAAGCACTTCTGAAACTTAAATAAAGGATAAAATAGGGGAAAGAGAAACACCTGTTAGATGCATTCCAGTGCTATTTATTAATTTCTTGTCACACAGTGGGGCATTCTAATTAGATCTGTTGCATATGCATAGATAATGAAAAACTCGCAAATGAGATACTAAACTGAACTACTTCTGTGTAATCCGGAGGGGGGAAAAAAAGCACATATTGATCTATCACATAGATTTTAAATATTTTAAAGTCAACTTAGATGTGGATTTAGTACATTTCTTGTGGTATTAAAGGCAGGGTAATTGTTCGTTATGTAGAAGGTGAGTAGGAACATAAGTAAACGGAGTAATTACAAGCCAATCACCTTAATTAATACAAAACACAGAACACTCAATAATAAAGATTAGAATTGATCCTATACAAATGAATTTGGATGGCTTACACAAGATTCATAGTCAAGAGTCAAGGAATAATCCAAGCTGGTATTTTGACTTCATGAATGTAAATTTAAGCACATAAATCATACCATGGTTCTAATATATTTGATGTACTTGTTCAATCAAATGAGCTTTAGAGAGATTATTTTAGCTTTTGAAATCATTCACTTTTGAGCAAGGGAAGCAATAATTTTGTTTAACTTGTAACGTAACAAAGATAGGGTATAGTTTGCTCCAAAGATACACAGTCGGAACGTTCCAGAAATAATCTATCATGGCCATTGCAAGACATATTTCACAAGTGTGGTAGTCATAGTTCTGTCATGCAAGCAGAACCACTAGGTGTGAGGTAGAATATATGATTTATTAAGGAGATTAGACCTTGTCCAATCACAGCTACAGGAGAACTCTGTGGAAGGTTGTTTATTTCCAGTCAGGAAGAGGCTCTAGAGGCACAGTAGGGCAGCAGAGCCAAGAGAAAGGAAGAAAAACTGACGTGAACCAAGGGCAAGCCAGAAAAATCCTGCAACCTCAAGAAAAAAATGCAACCCACAAGGGCAAACAGAAATTACATTTGTCTTTCATGGTCTCCAATCGCATTAATATGGGTTATATGCAGGAACTCGTGCATTTACCACAGAACTGCCCAGAAAAGGAAATTCTGGGAAACCTAGTTATAGCTTAACTACTTGACAGTGTAAAACCACTTTAACAAGATTTTAATAACTCTTTTTCAAATGTTCAAGGGTCCAGGCTAACATAGGCCATGAGGCTGTGCAACATCTTCCACTCAGAATCAGATAATCCAGCACTGGTATTTCAGCGACAACATTTTCTAGCTGTGTGACTTATTTCAACAGGTTACTTAAACCTTTCAGAGCCTGTTTCTTCATCTGTTATCAAATTATAACATTATGCATTCAGTAATCTTGTTTTAAGCATTAAATAAAATTATATATATACATCTACACACACACACACACACACATATGTGATGGTTAATATTGTCAATTTGATTGGATTGGAGGATGCAAAGTATTGTTTATGAGCGTATCTGGGTGTTGCCAGAATAGATTCACATCTGAGTCCCTGGACTGGGAGAGGAGACCCACCCACAATGTGGGTTGGCACCATCCAATCTGCTGTCAGCACAGCTAGAAAAACCAGGTGGAAGAAGGTGAAAGAATCTGACTTGCTGAGTCTTCTGGCCTTCATCTTTCTCCTGTGCTGAATGCTTCCTGCCCTCGAACATCAGACTCCAAGTTCTTCAGCTCTGGGACTCTTGGACTTACACCAGTGTTTGCCAGGGGCTCTCAGGCCTTGGGCGGCTGACTGAAGGTTACACTGGTAGCTTCCCTACTTTTGAGGTTTGGGGACTCAGACTGAACCCACTACTGGCTCCCTTGCTCCTCAACTTGCAGATGGCCAATCATAGGACTTCACTTGTGATGCTGTGAGTCAATTCTCCTTAATAAACTCCCTTTTACATACACATATATCCTATTGGTTCTATCCCTCTAGAAAACCCTGACTACTACAACATATGTATCTCATCCAGTGCAATATCTTACTTGTAGAAGGTGCTCGATAAATAGAGCTATTAATCAGATGGTTGATACCCAATCTATGTCTTGAAACTTGAAACATGAAATTTATCTGGAACGTCAGCCTCAACTTTAAGCTATGTATGGCTAGGCATTCACCCAAAGAGTTAATTGAGCTATAAAAACAAAGTGATCTGGGACTCATTCTATATAATCAATCGAAAATTGACCACTTGCCACCTTTCTATTAAAGAAAAAGCTATAACAGAAATAAACTGCTATTTGTTTTATGGTTATACTCAAGGTCGTAAAGAGACTACATGTGTCCATAGGAAAAACGAGTGTTTATAAAATCAGCATTTTAATCTTATCTAAGAATTATAATCAAAGAAATTATTTATCATCTCCTGGGATGGCTGTTGGTGGATTAGTCATTAATTATCCCAAATTTCCTTCGTGTACACCATGCTGGGATAAAATATATGAGGATTTTTTTTTTGTAAATGACTATTAACCTTTGTCTTCAGCGTATTCTCTTCCTAACTTTGGGTACAATAGTAAAAACATTAATGGAGCTTCATACTCTTGCCTTTTGTAGCTATTGTTTTAATACTTGACTTTCCCTCATGGACTTACCCTTGCTTTTTTACTTCAAAATTGATCCTATTCTCCACTATTACACTTTTCAATCAGTATAGAGAGGAAGGTACAATAGATATATTTTTATCACTAGTAGTTAATTTCATTTAATCTTACAAGAGAATTGATATATCTATAGTAAGTCCTCAGTTAACTTTGGAAATCAGTTTTTGGAAACTGTGACTTTAAGGAAAACTACATGTAATAAAGCAATATGTTTTCTCATCAACATTATAATAGAAAATGACAATAAAGGAAAGGATGTTATTCAAAGAACTGTACATTCTTTCTCTTAAAGTTGCAGTTTCCAAGAACCTATTACTTACCAAGGACTTACTGTATAAATAATCATCTTTTCCTAAATTGAAGCTCCAAGTTTGACAGCCTATCCTGAGTTTCACATTCATGAATTCCTGATTCATTATACTGTCTGTGATCAAAAAGCCTGCCCATAATCTGTAATTTGCATAAGCAATCCTACAAGCATGAAAGCCAAAGAAATAAAGAACAAAGTTATACAATCAGGAACTTGTACCAGAACTGGGAAGATTATAGAAGTGAGAGTGCTAGATCATTTCTGCTTATCTTTCTTCACACAGTGTAGCATAGAACTTTGCATATTTTTCGCTTAATATGAACAATTTCATGATGATAACCTGGAGAGATAAACAAGAAAAAACATTACTTGCACAAAAAGTCAGATCACATAAGTGGGAAGAGGCAGCTTTTCACAGATTCTAATACCTATGAGATGGGGAAGCCTACATATTGGTAAATGCAATATAATCTCAAGTTACTTTGAGCTAGAAAAGATATAGAATAGCCCAAAAATTATTCGCTGGTTGACTATCCATCTAGCTTTGCTAATAATATAATAGATTGACTTTGCTGATAGAAAAATCCCATGTCTTTGTAAATAGTTAGTTTCTTTGAATTTTTATGTCCTCTTTTAATTTACCTCCTCAGAACCCTACTGCCGACATTATTGAAATCAATACACTAGTATTGTATAATATAATTTTAAAATGTTAAAACGCCGTGTAAAAAGTCTTTTTGAAGAGCAGTGCTCTGATGTTAAATTGCCTTAATCCATATATTTAAACTACAATCAGCTTTTCCAATATGCATTCCATAAAATTGAAGCATAGTTATGGAGAGCTAGGGAATCAAGCAGCAAATCTTGTTGAGTAAAAGTTTACCCAAATATGAGAATATTATCTTTCTGCATGTCATGTAGACTGATACAGGTGGAATACATATGATACCTGACCACTGGACAAGATTAGTTTTTTTAATTTTACAGTGACCTCCTGACCACCTTGGTGAAATCAGTTCAAACAAACTGTTGATCCATATTTCACTGTGAAAAATAATCTCTGATTTCTTACTTCAAAGGGTCTTGCAGGTAGATTTTTCGGCTTATTCAAACATGACATTATTTTTGATTTATATGTTAACAAGGAAAAAATCAATTATAAATTATGGTTTATTCTATGTTTTTAAAAAGTCTGATTTCTGTTTGGAGATTGGTACATCTATGTTGACGTAAAAAAACTGCAGAGGATTCCTGAGATATTTGAAAATACAGTTTATGAGAATGTTTAGTGGTTTAAGAAGATTTATCCAATGAATTTTAATAAATGTTGAGTACTTCTAAATATGTTGCCATAATTTGTGATGTAGTCAATAACTTTTTATGTAGCAAAGTTTTAAAAGAGCAGGTACCAAAATTTTGCAGAGATACATAATCAATAAGCTTTTCAAGGTCCGTTGTTCCTAATTCTAAACTTGCAAGATTATATGAAAGACTTGTTGATGATTTGTAATTAGTAATTTATTGGAAAAGTATTCTTGGAGCACTTATGCAGTACTGGAAGCTGGGGCTATATACATTCAGATTAAATAGTATTTATGACCCTATGATAGGCCAAAAAAAAAAAAAAAATTTCTCCCAAAGAGCTTCATGTACTAATTCCTAGAATCTGTAACTATGTAATGTTACCTGACAAAGAACAATTAAGATAACTAATAGAATTAAAGTTGCTAATCCGTTTATCTTAAAGTAGGGAGATTGTGCTAGATTATCTAGGTGGGCCGGATGTAAAAACAAGAGTCTTCAATCTGGAAGAGGGAAGCAGAAAAATCAGTGTCAGGATAATGTGATGCAAGAAAGACTGATCATTCACCACTGACTTTTAAGATGAAAGCAGCAATGAGCCAGAGTTTGGGCATACTAGAAGCTGGAAAAAGCAAGGAAGCGGGTTCTCCCCTAAAGCCTCCAGAAAGGAACAGAGCCTCACCCATCAATACCTAGACTTTAGCCCGGCGAGATTTATTTGAAATTTCTGTTCTCCAGAACTATAAAAAAATAAATTTTTGCTACTTTAAGCCACACAATTTGTAATAATATATTACAGCAGCAATTAAAAACGAATACTGACTCCGTGTCAGAAATAGGCTATAATAAAGGTAATCAGAGTATTGATGGGACCACAAGCAGGATGCTTAATTTAGCTGGTGTTGGTAGTTGGGGGAGGTCAAGAAAAAGCTTTCATAAGGAATGACAGATATGGGAGCTGAGTTTTAATGAATGAGTGGAACACAAACATCGGAGAAAGTTATTCTAAGCAGAGAGACCAACAGGTGCAAAAGTTTACAGAGGCAAAAAACATGGATTTCTTCTATATGTGGCTCAAGCATTTGGGGAAATAAGTAGAGACAAGAGCATGGTGGGCTCTGAATGTTATACTGAGGTAAGTGGATTTTATACTGCAGGCAGAGGGGAACCAGGATGGACAGAAGAGGAGTGCAGAAAATTGGTAAGAGATCTCATAAATAGCTGATTTTAATTTCAAAGCTCTAATTAAGTTTCCATACTTTTTCAGTAGTGTTCTGTTAAACCAGAAAAAAAAAAAAGCCATAATTCTAACTTGTAGCATTTGTCATTGTTTATTATGTAAAAACTCCCACCCTGGCCAATTTCAGTATCATAGCATTGAATGTACACCCACAAAGATATGCACAAACGACTTTCCTAGGCTAGTACCAGCCATCTTTAGCACGTCACTTTTATATTTTCCACAGTTAATAATAAATCCAGAAAGGAAAAAAATTAGACTTATCTTTCGACCGTTTGAATGGGATTAGGAGTGCTTCTTATAGGATTCCAGGGTTCAGGAAGCTGCCCTATCTCAGGGACTCCCATACTTTCATGTATTCAACAACGTGGACTCATTATGAGGGAAAAGATAGAAGCTGAACCATGGGTCTTCGAATCAAAAGCCATTACATTGCCCTCTACAATGGGAGTCTACTTGCCTTCTCTGTAGTCTAGGCTCCCTGTTTTTACAGTTCTTCTTTTTCTACTGCAGATTGTTGTGCTTTCACTTCCTTGTATACTATATCTGCCCCCAGCATAAATATCTCAGTTAAATAATTTTAGCGGACTCCCTGCACTGATACTATCTTAGTTTTCAGAGGAAATATAATAATGCCATTCCTCATAATTTTTTTTCAGGCAATTATTCAGTATTTTCCCACACAGTGGGGCTTCCAATGATTGAAGATTTTTCTGTAATATTCCTCTGAATCACAACCAACATACAGATAATTGTTTTCTAAAGAGAGATAATATTTAAAAGCTCATACAATCATAATCTTATAGCATATATAGCTTGGGTGCAATTTTCAGTTCAAAAATACTTCATGTTGTTTATTCCTAATTTATTTGAGAGAAGACATTTTTAAAATAAAATAATCAATAAAATGTTTCATGTTTATACAGATAGAAAGGCTTGGAATGACGACATCAATAAGGAAATATCAAATTATTACTTCATTCGGTGAACATTCACTAAGTCTTTACTATATCCCAGGGAGTGTATAAATTTACTATTCATCAGGGATTTTATAAATGTTAGAATTTCAGAGATGAAACACACAATTCCCGTCCTCAAGGAATTAACAACCTAGAAAAGAAGAAATATTTTAAATACATAATTGGCCAAAGTTTTTATTTCGACCCATAAATTGTTTAATTTATACTTTGCAGAAGAAATTAAAATTGTGGAAAGTCTAAACTTTTGAGTTAAATATAGGAAAATCAAAGTCTGTGACAAGTTTACACAGTATTTTAAAATTCGATTGTGTTCTAATTTCTCCTTTTCTTCCATCTCCTTTGCAATGCTGGGAGTTGTATGGCACTGACAGTGTGTATTTTTGTGAATAATTGAATGTTTATGCAATGTCAACAAGATTTTTGTGAGCAGTGAGAAGTGCATCAGTGTTTCCTCCAAATAAGCCATCGGCCACTAAGGTGACAGCTAATTAGATGCATTTTAATTTCATTTTTAGTATTCCTAAGCATCACCAGCGAATTTTGCCATGTCACTTTAAGGTCTCTTTGAAAGGAACAAATAAATACATTCTGCTTCAGTCTCATAACTATTAATTAGCAGACGAGCTGTCTGTAATTCCCACAAGATTTTTATACCACATTAACAAATTTCTAAGTACTTGCTTAGAAATAAGATACAATCTTACTGATATTTTCAAAGTGATTTTTTTAATTAAGAAAAATACACACATACAAAGAAACGCCACTGATTTCCATTCTGTTCGTTAAGGGCGTATTGAGAGAGGCTATTCCAGGGAGCTTGAGGAAATGAAGATAGTCTCTTTTGCTAGCTCTTCAGCAACATTTACTGGACACTGGCTGCATGTACATTCTACATTGTGTTAATTGCAAGAGGAAGGAGCGCAAGAACATAGCACACAATTAATATTTGCTGAGTAAATCAGGGAACAAATGAAATTATAGTTCCCGTTCTTGAGGTTATTGTACCATAGGACATAGAGGACGTGCACAGTAATAGCAGTAATATGGCATTCGATAAAAATTGAGTTAATAAAAAGGATATAAAAAAGTAACGTGAGGCCAGGCACAGTGGATCACGCCTGTAATCCCAGCATTTTAAAAAACCAGGGCTGAAAGATCACTTTAGGTCAGGAGTTCAAGATTACCCTGGGCATCATAGTGAGACCCCATATCTACAAAAAATAAATAAATAAATAGCCATATGTGATGGCATGTGCTTGCAATCCCAGCACTTTGGGAGGCAAAGACAAAAGTAAAATAAAATAATTATCTAGGCAGAGCAGCACAAATCTGTAGTTCCAGCTACTTGAAGCTGAGAAGGGAAGATCACTTGAACCAAAGAGCTTGAGGCTGCAGTGAGCTATGATCACACCACCGCACCCAGCCTGGGTGACAGAGCAAGACACTGTCTCCAAGAAAAAATAAAAAGAAAAATAATAATATGGACCATTAAAAGAGTAACAACGCATTTTCTGAGGACATAGAAGATTTCACAGAGGAATTAGCATTTCAGCACATTCTTAAATAGAACAAACTCATAGCAGATCCTCAAATTTGAAAATGAACTCAAACAGTAATGGAAAAATTTTCCTTAAATTCACTAGAGAACTAGAACTTTTAAAATGTCTTGAAATTTCACTTGCCAGCTAGAGAAAAATGTAAAACTCTATTTGATTAATGAGAACTAATAGTTTATCAATATGTTTATAAGGGATTCTGACATTGAGGCATAAGTCTGTAACTAAGAGTAAAAGCAAGGTCATCAGTCCAGAAAAAAAAGACGGTTTAGAGCTTAAATTTCCAGGCATCACTAGCTGCAGTTCCAAAGGAATGGTATATTTTTATTGAATATTCAAATTATACTGACTCAGGCCCCACAATCTTGATTTCCAGAATTTTAGCTCCCTTACTACTACTATCTCTACCAGCAAATGTTTCATGTATTTAAATGCCCTCAAGATCTCTGCTATTTGGCCTGTCTCCTACAATATCACTTCTATAACATATCACTGCTCCTGGGCATGAGCGTCCTATAGGGGTGACAGCAACTGCAATAAATTCAGACCATGTTAGCTTCTCTCTTTCACTAACCCTTCCCTAGTTCTGCAACATAACCCCAAGAGCAATTTTTTCCAGAAGGACTGACGTCAGAAATATGTCTTTAAGGGAAAAAGGATTGTCTCTACAAGGGGATTGTCTTTCTTTCTAGTTCAAGTAGGACAATTAAATAATGTGGAGTTTACTAGATCAATACCAAAGTGTTTTTGTCAGTCTAAATCTAGGGAATCAGTAGTATAGTTTATACTAAGATGACAAAGTGCTGGCCAGTTCCTCTTAGTGTTTCTCTTTTTAATTGCCTACTAAAGAGAAGAACAGGACTACACTTTCCTTAGTCTTTCTAGTTTCTCTTCCCAAACTACTTTGAGCAATACAGTAAGAATACACACAACTTATCTTCTTAAGAGCAAAAGGAATTAATAAATTTATAGGACACTTTAAATCCATACTTTTAAAATAAATATACTGTTAAAAGAAACAATCTTTAAAGGTGAAACTACTAAAACTGTACTCAGCTAATATCTCTATAAACACAGAGCAGCTTAACTTGTTGAACATCTCCATCTTCAAATATCTGTTTCGGTGAAGGATATTTACTTTTCCTTTATATGACTCCAAGGACCACATAAGTTGTAGGTTCTTTATGTATTTATTAATATTTTATTGCAGGAAGTATCATTTTGTTTCCCCAAACAAATAAATAGATCCCCTAAAGATAGATTCAAACCTCAACTTATTGAAATTACCATTCATTTTTAAAAGATAGTTTTGTTCATGATTAAGACTCTCTTAAGCATAGTAGGATCCAGGCTAAGTTATAACACCCAACTGAATACTGAAAGCAGACATACAAAGTGATTCCTAGAACAGAACCAGGCTTTCTATCCAAGCAAAAATGAGAAGCAGACAGTGGAAGTTCAAGAGCATCAACAGGAGAAGGTACAGAAATTTGAAAACATGAATCCAATCACTTGGAGATTTGTTGTTTCAAGACAGCTCAGCCCCTGAAGAACTGGAAAACAGAAATGGAACTGGTTTGCCAGAATACAAAGAAGGTTTTTAATCAGAACAAATTGACACATGGAACAAGACGCTGGGTCACAGGCAACCAACCTGGCTATCATGACCACATCATAACTAGACACAAATTTACTGTGACGTTATGTTCCCCAAAGTTTTGACTGGTTTCCCATCCAAACATGTCTACCCATGAGCAGAGGTTGTGCAAAGGGGCAAGTATCCTGAAAGATTTAAAAAAACAAAACAAAACAAAAAAAACAAACCAAAAAAACAAAAAACCTGATGTTTCTTCTAATGTTAATATTCTGATTAAAAATCAAAGACCTTCACGTATTTTCAAAGGTTTCAACAACGTATTCCAAGTACAAATGTTCTTATATATTAAATTTAATAAGTGCTATTAAAATGCATCTGCTATATCACATTCTTACATTACAACAGGCTCTTACTAGATTTAGAATTCTTGCTTAAGGTCATGACATTAGTTTCTAAACTTTCTTGCTCGAGGAATACTATAAATGCAATTTTCTTGGATAGATCAAGCTGCCTAACTTGGGCAGAATATTTCACTATAGCCCAGGGTGGAAATGTGAGTTCTTTCATAGCAGTAAACCTAATTATCTTTTATTTTTATTCTTCCTATCAAAAGGGCACATTCATACCTTTAAAAAGAGCTTATTAAAATAGACTTCTTGCATTTACATATTCCAGTAATACTATACATAATGTGAAAAAGCCAGCAATGTTACTGTAGCTCCTTTTAAAATTATTAACTTCTTTCATAAGAAAAACTGTCAAAAATATTTCATTTAGGGTGAAAAGCTTCGACCTCCGTTGTCTCCCACTAGGCATCTTTATTTTATGGCAATGAATATTTGCACTCCCGCCAATCAACGAGTACTTACTGACCACCCTCAGGTCACATTCACTCATATAATGGGACAGCAAAGAAAGTAGGAATAAAGGAAATTTAAGACAATTTTCAAACCTTATTAAACCAAGAGCTTCAGAATACTTTCCTAATCAATTAATGGATAGGTTTGATTATTTGAGTTTTTCTACTTCTAGAAGAGTCTAAAGATAGGGAGCCCAATATGAAAAATGGCATATGGGGTAGGGCAAAAATAAGATATTATCATCTGGGAAACTAGCTTGTTTTGAGTATTTAAAATAAGACAACATATATGTAGGGGAAATAAAGTAATAACATTATTGACTAACTGTTAAAACATAATAGCGCACATGATAAACAAAATAAGAGACAAATAAATGTTCTTACAGAAATAGCTCTCAGGAGTTGTCCATCACCAGATTGACTATCTAAATTTAACCAAGGAAATAATATGTCAATCAAAATAATAGAATTGTAAACATCTGGCCAGCACTGGAAGTACAAAAAAACAAAAAAAAACAAAAAAAACATGGAGTCATTGTAGAAACATGTTTTGCCCTGTTCAGCCACATCTAAAGAACATTAGACAGCAAACTTTATTTAAGTACTTACGATCCCATTAACCAGCTAATACCTCTGTGGACTGAGCTAAGCTCTGTGGAACTAGCTGAACTCCTTCCAACAACAAAATACACATTCTTCTCATGCTCACATGGAAGATTCACCAAGACAAACCACATTTTGGAACATAAAACATAGCTTAACAAATTTGAAAGCGTAGAAACCATACATTTTTATTAAATTCTGTTTCTGATTCAACTAGCTAAACTGAGTTCTGTGGTTTGTAACTAGGCTACTATGAGAAACTCTGCTTACTTACAACTTTTAACTAGTATTTGGCTTTATACACGGCCTCTGTTTAAACAGAAAATATGCTTATCAATAAGCGTTGAAAGGTTCATATAACAGTTATAAATTAATAGTATTTTCTATTAAGACAAAAGTCACCCTACAACAATTCCCCACAGCAGTGTGGCATAGTTACAAAGGGGCCAGCTTGATTTAGCAAAACAAACATGAGTTTGTATCCAGATAAACTGGGTTTTATCTTTGATTTGTCCTTTCTAGTTGTATTGCCTTAGGAAGTTACAAAGACTCTCTAAATCTCTACTCACCTATAAATACAGTAACAAAATTCACTACATCTGGAAGACATTATTACTTGCCTACACATCAGCCAGTTCCTCTTATTCTTGTTTAGCACAATTCTAGTTTTATTCAGGTATCAGATAGCAAGGTCCCACACCAGGTGATATCTCTTGATTGTTGTTCATCTTATTCCCACTTCTGAGTTAGTAATGGGCTTATTGTTTGATATGTGATCCATTTAGTTCAAAGGAACTTCACAGAACAGATTCCAGAGATTTCTGGAAAAGATTTTGTTCCTTGAAAAGAGTGAGAGAGACAGCATGAGCAAGATCAAGAGTGAGAAGCTTTCTTTACTCTTGCCTTTGAGAACAGTTATGTGAGGATATGATTCTTCAAGTTCTAGCAACTACCTTATCACCATGTAGAATGGAAGGACCAGCTGAATGATAAACCCACAGAGGTAGCATTATTCATTCACTAAACCATCTTCAGAACCACCTTCCTCCAGATCCTCCATTCCTTGACAAAAATCAATCCTTATTGTTAAATCCAATTTCAGCTGAGTTCTTGCAGCTAACACCATTATTACTGAAACGTTGTTTTATGGGTTATTTGTAAGGACTGAATAAGGGATTCTTTTTAAACAAATGACAGATAACCTACTCCCCTACTCTAACCCATCCCATTGCTTCCCATCTCACTCAGAGTTAAACCCAAATACTTTACAACATTCATGGTTTGTTCTCCACTCTCCAATCCCATCATTAAATCTGACCTAATCTCTGCTACTTTTCTCCTTGCTCTCTATGCTTCACTCCTTCTGGCTTCCTTGCTGTTCCTCCCACACCCCAGGAAAGCTTCTTCCTAGGGGTCTTTTCCTTAAGACTTTCCTCTGTATAGACTGATCTTCCTCCAGATCATACACTTGAGTATCTCCCATCCATTCCTCTAATCAGACCTCATATTCTCAATGGTACCTTCCTGACCACTCTGTCAGTACACTTGACCCCCTTAGATAATTCTCCAGTTCTATTTTCCCCGTAGGACATTTTGTCTTTTTCATAGTGGATAATTTATTTGTTTATTGGGATTATTGCATACCATCTAAATATATGGAGAAGCTACATGAGGGCAGGATTTTTTATCTCCCTTGTTTAGTGATGTATCTCAAGCCCCAAAAGCAGTGCATGACATATACTTAGTAGGTGCTTAACAAATACATATTGAATTAATGATGAGTACATGAATATATTCAAATGCCTGGTACATCCTAGTTACCCAAGAAATCTTCCCATAATCGCTATGCACGTCTTTCTTTGTCCTTGCCTACTGTGTGGTCCAGGCATGTGGCAAGATCCATCTGGCTGCTTTTCATGGTCCTGCTCTTTTAATTTATATTTTCTTCATTTTTTTTTCTATACAAAGTGACACATTTCCTATGGTTTCTTCTTCTGATTTTCTCATTGTGTACATATTATCTTTCTTATTCATTCAGCAAATATTTATTGTGTGCCTACTACATGGCAGATGTTGTACTAATTTTTAGACTTTCAAAGAACAGTAAAACAGAGTTTAAGCTTATAGCTGTTCTGTTCTGTTTTCTCTCACATGCCAATGTGTTTTAAAAAAATGTATTTATGATTTTCTGTGACAAATTCATGAAGATTTTTATACAACATGCCCAGGTCCAGGGTGGAAGGTGTGTGATGGCTACTGGTCAAGAAAACAAGTAGATTAAGCATGCTGAACAACAAACCATGGAAAGAAAGGTCAAGAGAACTGCAGCATGAATTACTGTACAAATAGAAGTTCAGTGCTTTGCTACTAAAAAGATAGAAGGACAGGGGTCTTTTTAGAGCATCACAGAAGTTGTGCTTGCAGTGAAGGAGTGTACACACATTAAAAATGTGTAAAACACAACATGTTTTAGTCACAGATAAATATACTTCTAATAAATCTATTCTCCCAAAGAGTTGTAAAATATGTTATATATTTTATGTTCATAAAATTGCTGAATTATCAAACACATTTAAAAACGATTCTTTAAAGAGTTATCCCATTATATTCTTTCCTTTGGCAAAGATATTTTCAGACTATTTTTTTAATGCAAAAATTTCCAATTCTCAATAGCTGTCATAATGCCTAGTGAAGAAGTTATTCATCCATGAAAGCTTTCTTTGTTAAAATACAGATCGCATTATTTATGCAATCTGAATGTTTAATGAATGCACACAAATTCAAATGTCAATGTAGATAAACTAAAATTACATTTCTATCAAGGAAGAAAGGCTTTTCAACAAATAATAAGACTTTTGTTTTAAGGTGAAAAAGTTAAAGGATGAGTTCTAAATTGTTTTCTAAGAATTAAATGACAGAGAAGTGTATATAAAGGCTTCCTTACACGTTATCTTAAAAGCAAATATGACAGTTCTGCGCTTATATTTATACCTGCTTTATTTTTTGTTTTGTTTTATTTTATTATTTTTTACTATACTTTAAGTTCTAGGGTACATGTGCACAACGTGCAGGTTTGTTAGATACGTATACATGTGCCTTGTTGGTTTGCTGCACCCGTTAAGCAGCTATGCCAGGCACATCGCCTGTGGGTTAGCCCTGCTCTTCAAGGAGCAGTACCTCTGCTGCTGTACACTGCCACTTCAGTAAAAGTTACTAACACCACCAAAAAAAAAAAAAAAGAAAAAAGAAAAGAAACTCTTTTCTTTTTACAGTTAAATAACTCTCTCAGCCTACTCCCTGCCCATAGGAAGTTGGTGGCTTGGAAGGTTTTTTCACTAAAAAAAAAAAAAGAAAAGAAAAAAGTATGAAACTATATCTTTAAACAATGAATAATGGTGAGCCGTTTCATTTTATAGTTTCTAGGATGAATTAAAATAACGTATTTTCATCCTATATTATGAAGAAAAGTGGTAAAAGTCTTTCTCAAATTACTCTAAGGATAATGAATGTAATTTAAGAATTTTGTCTATGCATCCAGACTAAAATGGCGTAAACTAGAGACATAAACGCTTATCAATAAAAAAAAACTCTTGAGCAGACTTGCCATTCATAGAAGAATTTGACCATAACAAAAGATTCTGTGAAGCTATTTTTTCAATTATATATAAAACTTTTCTCACATAAAATCATACATCCAGATTATTTTTTTATTTCAAGATATTTATTTCTTTACAGGTCAGATGATGGGCAATAGCAAACAGAAAATTATTTGATTCTCTCAATTCTTTCCTGTCATAGCAGTGAAAGAAAGGACTTTTTGTAGAACGATTTTCAAAAGATTTCCCAGATAAAATAAAGTCACAAGGAAGGAGATCTAGATCCATTGCCTACATAGGTGCTTGCCAGCAAGGTCATTCTATTTGGAGACAAAGCAAATTTGTATAAACGATGTATATTATTGAGAACCTAACTGATAAAACAGTTTTCCCCCTCAGGCCTGTTCTACATGCTCCCCTTCCACAAAAATTTTTATGAGTGAGATATTTTCTGTGAAATAGTCGACAAAGATTTTGGCAGTATTAAAACTGAGATTTTTTTTTTCTTTGTGTAAGGGATAGATAGAGAAAAAGTTTGAGGGAAAAGGAGTCAGTGTCTTAGTTTGGGCTGCTAGAACAGAGTATGATGGGCTGGAAGGGGTTATAAACAGCAGAAATTTATTTCTCATTGTTCTGGAGGATGGAAATTTGAGACTGCGGTGCCAGCATGATCAGATTCTGGTGAGGGCTGTCTTCTAGGTTGTAGACTGCTGATGTCCCTTTGTGTCTTCACATGGTAGAAAGAGGGGAAAGAGAGCTCTCTAGGGTTCCTTTTACCAGGGTATGATCTCATTCACAATTGGCTCTACCCGAAGGCCATGTGACTCTATGTAAAGGCCCTAATACCATCATATCAGTGCTTAGGATTTAACCTGCTCAGTGATTTTAGGAAAATAATTAATCATCATTGAACAGATAATTCCCAACTGCTATAGGTCCTGGAAAAGCTGTTCAATTGTACCCATGAGAAACTGTTCAAGTAGAAATCAATGTATACAACTTAGGCATTTGCACTTGTTAATTTCAATTTGAAGTCAGTATAATGATTCTTTCATGTGTAAGATATAATGACATAAATTAAAATGATATAAGAAATAAAATGTAATTATTTAACTCATATAACCGAGAATGGTAAGGTCCATTCTGGGTCTAGGGGTTTAAATTATGCTGCAAGGGAACTGGGCTCTTCTCTGTTCTATAAGGTTTCATTCAAAAAAACTGGTCCAACATAACACAGCAGAGAGTTATGAACTTTTACCCAGGTCGAAGTCCTGACCCAGTTTACAAACCCAAGTCTCCTCAATGAGAAGTCAAGAGTTCCTTGAGAAAAACATATATTATAAAACTTTGCTCTAGTTTTTTCCAGAGAGACCTGCAGCCACTTACCAGAAAGGATTATACACTGGAGAAGAGAATATAAGACAAAACTGGATACTGGCCCAAAATTATTTAATCTCCAAGGATTAAAATTTTACTTCAATCCATCAGACATTCTCTCTGTTAAATATAAAACAAGACCATACTTCTTGAAGAACAAAAAGTTTTGAGCTACCATCAAAGACTGAAGAGGTAAAGGTGTGGTGTCTCCTCGCACATCATGATACAATTCTCCTATTTCAACTGTGCAGAAGAGTGATGGGTCTTGAGTTATGACAGTGGCTTACTATAAGGATATAAATTCAAATTAACATTTATAGAAAACTGCATCCAACAGCAGCAAAATACATTTTTCCTGTGTACATAGAACAATCACAAAGATAAAAGATGTCATGAGTCATGAAAAAATTGTATTAAATATGAAAGAATAAAAACGATTATGCCTAGAGGTGTTTATAGTTTGTATTTCTGTGGGATCAGTGGTGATATCCCCTGTAATCCCCTTTATCTTTTTTATTATGTCTATTTGATTCTTCTCTCTTTTCTTCTTTATTAGTCTGGCTAGCGGTCTACCTATTTTGTTGATCTTTTCAAAAAACCATCTTCTGCATTCATTGATTTTTTGAATGGCTTTTTTGTGTCTCTATCTCCTTCAGCTCTGCTCTAGTCTTAGTTATTTCTTGTCTTCTGCTAGCTTTTGAATTTGTTTGCTCTTGCTTATCTAGTTCTTTTGATTGTGATATTATTGTGTCAATTTTAGATCTTTCTCACATTCTTCTGTGGGCATTTAGTGCTATAAATTTCCCTCTACTGCTTTAGCAGTCTCCCAGAGATTCTGGTAGGTTGTGTTTTGTTATGGTTGGTTTCAAAGAACTTATTTATTTCTACCTTAATTTTCTTATTAACTCAGCACTCATTCAGTAGCAGACTGTTCAGTTTCCATGTAGTTGTGCAGTTTTTAGTAAGTTTCTTAATCCTGAGTTGTAATTTGATTGCACTGTGGTCTGAGAGATTGTTTGTTACGATTTTTCCATCCTTTTGTATTTGCTGAGCAGTGTTTTATTTCCAACTATGTGGTGAATTTTAGAGTAAGTGCAATGTTGTGCTGAGAAGAATGTATATTCTGTTGATTTGGGGTGGAGAGTTCTGTTAGTGTCTATTAGGTTTGCTTGGTCCAGAGCTGAGTTCAAGTTCTGAGCATCTTTGTTAATTTTCTGTGTCATTGATCTGTCTAATATTATGTTCATGGGTAGGAAGAATCAATATCATGAAAATGGCCATACTGTCCAAAATAATTTATAGATTCAATGCTATCCCCATCAAGCTACCATTGACTTTCTTCAAAGAATTAGTATAAAAACTACTTTAAATTTCATATGGAGCCCCCCCCCTAAAAAGCCCATATAGCCAAGACTATTCTAAGCAAAAAGAACAAAGCTGGAGGCATCACACTACCTGACGTCAAACTATACTACAAGGCTACAGTAACCAAAACAGCATGGTACTGGTACCAAAACAGATATATAAGCTAATGGAACAGAACAGAGGCCTCAGAAATAATGCCACAAATCTACAACCATCTGATCTTTGACAAACCTGACAAAAACAAGCAATAGATAAAGGATTCCTTATTTCATAAATGGTGTTGGGAAAACTGGCTAGTCATATGTGGAAAAGCGAAACTGGACCTCTTCCTTGCACCTAGTACAAAAATTAACTTAAGATGGATTAAAGACTTAAACATAAGACCTAAACCCATAAAAACCCTAGAAGAAAACCTAGGCAATACCATTCTGGACATAGACATGGGCAAAGACTTCATGACTAAAACACCAAAAGCAATTGCAACAAAAGACAAAATTGACAAATGGGATCTAATTAAACCAAAGAGCTTCAGCACAGCAAAAGAAACTATCATCAGAGTGAACAGGCAACCTACAGAATGAGGGAGAATTTTTGCAATCTATCCATCTGACAAAGGGCTAATATCCAGAATCTACAAGGAACTTCAAGAAATTTACAAGATAAAACAAACAACCCCATCAAAAAGTGGGTGAAGGATATGAACAGACACTTCTCAAAAGAAGATATTTATGCAGCCACCAAACATATGAAAAAAAGCTCATCATCACCGGTTATTAGAGAAATGCACATCAAAACCACAGTGAGATATGATCTCATGCCAGGTAGAATGATGATCATTAAACAGTCAGGAAACAACAGATGCTGGAGAGGATGTGGAGAAATAGAAATGCTTTTACGCTGTTGATGGTAGTGTAAATTAGTTCAACCATTGGGGAAGACAATGTGGCTATTCCTCAAGGATCTAGAACCAGAAATACCATTTGAGCCAGCAACCCCTTTACTGGGTATATACCCAAAGGATTATAAATCATTCTACTATAAAGACACATGCACACATATGTTTACTGCAGCACTGTTCACAATAGCAAAGACTTGGAACCAACCCAAGTGCCCATTTATGTAGATCAAAAAAAATCTAAATATATAAATAGAGATATAGTCTGCATTCCTGGATTAGAAGAGTAAAAGTTATTAAGATTTAAATTCTTCCCAAAATAATGTATATATTTATTGCAATCTCAATCAAAATCCCAGCAAATTATTTTGTAAATAATCACAAACTGACTTCAAAATTTATATTGAAGACTAAAGACCTAGAATAGCCTCACACAATCCTGAAGAAGATTAACAAAGTTAGAAGACATACACAATACAATTTCAGCACTTACTATAAAACTACAGTAACCAGGATATTACTCTATTTGCGGAATAGATACCTAGATCACTGGAACAAAATTTTAAAAACCAGAAATACACTCACACAAATATAGTCAACTCATCTATGAAAAAGGAGCAAAAGCAATTTAAAAGAGGAAAGATAATCTTTGCAAAAATGGTGTTAGAGCTATTATGTACTATATGCAAAAAAAGAAACTAAACACAGATCTCCTACTTTACACAAATATTAGTTCAATATAAATCAAAGACCTAAATGTGAAATGTAAAGCTATAAAACTTATAGGAAAAAATGTATGTGACCTTGGTTCAGTAATGGATGTTTAGATAAAACACCAACTCCAAGACATATGAAAGAAAAAAATAAGTTGGATATCAACAAAAATGTTGTTGGAAATGTTGTTGGAAATCAACAAAAATTATACATGAATGACAAATAAGAAATGAAAGAATTTATAACAGTATTTGTAATATTAAAACTATAATGAGATACAACTGTACGCTTCTTAGAATGATTAACAAACAAATTACAACCTGACAATTCTGCTGAGGATATGGAGCAACAGGAACTCTCTCATTCATTGCTGGTGGAAATACAAAATGATACAATTACTTTGAAAGATATCTTTTAGTCTTTTTCGAAACTAAACATACTTTTATCATATCATCCAGTAATTGCAATTACACTCCTAGTCATTGACCTAACTAACTTGAAAACTTACGTCCATACAAAAACCTTCAGGTAAATGCTTATAATAGTTTCATTTATAATTTTCAGATGCCTCAAGCAATGAAATTGTCTTTCAACAGGTGAATGAAGAAAAAAACCATGAAATACTAATCAGCAATAAAAAAATAAGTTATCAAGCTACTCAACAACTTCTATGCATCATAAATGTGTATTGATAGGTTGAAGAAGTCCATCTAAAAAGGCTACATACTTTATGATTCTGACTAAATAATGTCCTGAAAAGACCAAAATGATAGCAAAAGTACAAAGAACTGAGAGTTTTCCAAGAGTTGTAGGGAAATAAAGCAGGTTGAAACAGTGAAGCATGATACTGTAATTGTGGATATATAACATTATGTCTTTGTCAAACATATAGAACATATGAATTAAATAATCATTTAGGAGGTTGCAGGATACAAGAATGGAATTCAGAAAAGTGACAAAACAATCTAACTGAATTACATATGTATTAAACAACCTCAATAAAGGGAGTAGGGGAAAAAGATGTGGCAAAAGTGGAGTCTATAGGACTAAAGTTCAAAGAAACTATACATAGACACTACTATATTTGATAAAGTTATTTTCCATGAGGATGAAGTTAACAATTCTGATACTGCTATACATGTACACTGGATTTGAATAATTAAGCTTATGGATAGCAGATGGTGAGAACTAGGTTCTCACTGTTGGACTGAGAGTTTACATATTAAGAAGGGGAAGAGGCTAGAATGATCTGCATGGCAATGGATTAGTGTTAGAGACAGTATGAACTCATATGTAGTCTAGCATAGACACAAATGGTTGTATACAGAAATAATCATATATATATGATATACACATATATATATACACATATATATACTATAGCAAGGAGCACACCTAGCACTTGGGTCTTAGATTCCAATAGCATTCTTCAATAATGCAGAGTCAGAGCTTTTTGCGGAACCAGCTGAATCTAGGACTAGCATCAGAAAATATTCGAGTCAACTCTGGATCAACTTGTAGTGTCATGGAGTGATAAAAAAAAATAAATAGAATGAAGAAAAACAGAAAAGAAAGAAAAGAAACAATGATCGGAATATGTCAGAGAGACATGGAGCCAACTTAAAAGGCCATCAATAACAGAAGCCAGAACAATTTGAAAAAAAAAAAAATTAATCAAAGGAGTATTGAACTACAACTACAACTCAAAATATACAATAATATGTATGAGCCTATACTAATATAGATAGTTGATCGAATCACTAAATAAGCGGATGAGAAAAAACAAGTATCTCATAAAGAATCCACAATAGTTTAATGTAGTTATCCTGTAACTGCCCACTTCTTCATTGTGTGCTGAGTAACTCTTTGCCAAAGAGTATGTAATATGGCAAGAAGAGAGTGGAGAGAGCAACCTTAGATGGAGAAACCGAATAAAAATTACCTCATTGCTACCCAAGGGTAGCATGAATAGTGGTAAGTCACATGGATAGTATGTTCCTTGACTGTAATATGATGATAATAGCACTTTAGCTCTGTAATTTTTCTCCCAAGATCACATAATCCCAGTATAATCAAGAATAACATCAGGAAAAAAAAAAATTGAAGGTCATTCTACAGAATACCCAACCACTAGTCATCTGTCATAGTCATCTAAAGAAAAGAAAGTCTGAAAAACTGTAAATAGTCAAATGGCTAAGAAGGCATGACAACTAGATGTAATGTGGTATCTTGAATAGATACCACATTACTAGACTACTAGAACTACAAATGGACATTAGGTAAAACGTAAAGAAATCTGAATAAAGTATGATCTTATAAAGTAATACTAACAAAACATATTAACATTGGTTTATTAATTGTTAACACATGTATCATATAAATGTGACATGCTAGTAATAGCAAACATTGAATGTGTAGAATAATGCAGCTCCATAATTTTTCAGGAAATATATTTTCTAAAAAATAAAGCTGACTAAGAAATAGAATTTTAAAAAATAAGCAGCAGTCTCAAATTCTTTTCCATTAGAAGCTGCATTTTAAACAATGTAAATGAAAATTGACAGCAGTTTTATAAATTTCTCATAGAAAAGGAAATTCTCACACTATGTTCCTATCAAAGTCTTCCTGGCAACAAAATAAACCTTAATGACATGACAAAAGTTCCTTTATTGAGGTTTTACTATTATAGAAATAAACCACATTTGAGTCCTAACTTCTTAGCTTCTCTATATTTTTTTTTTTTTTTTTTTTTTTTTTTGAGACGGAGTCTCGCTCTGTCGTCCAGGCTGGAGTGCAGTGGCCGGATCTCAGCTCACTGCAAGCTCCGCCTCCCGGGTTTACGCCATTCTCCTGCCTCAGCCTCCCGAATAGCTGGGACTACAGGCACCCGCCACCTCGCCCGGCTAGTTTTTTGTATTTTTTTAGTAGAGACGGGGTTTCACCGTGTTAGCCAGGATGGTCTCGATCTCCTGACCTCGTGATCCGCCCGCCTCGGCCTCCCAGAGTGCTGGGATTACAGGCTTGAGCCACCGCGCCCGGCCTAGCTTCTCTATATTAAACTGTCAATATTCTTTCTGCTCTCATTTATGATGACACTCATTTTGTACTCTTTAAAAAAATTACAGAACATCTTAATTTACGAGTCGTTATTAACTTTAGCCATTAGTCAGAAAAAGATTTGTCTTGGATTCTCTAGGAATGACTTGGTTTAGGTTTATTCACAATGTATTTAAATGAGCAAAGATTGGGAAAATACTTCACATTATCAAATCCAAATGTTCCAAACATACAGAGGAGCATACAAAGAGAAGAAAGCTTAGGGAGGAGAAAGTTCAAGGAGCATCATGGTCTGATTGCACAGAGAAATGTGGCCAAATATTATATTGGCTTCCCAAGTTCACTAAAATTTGCTGAAGAAATGGCAGCTAAAAAGGCAATATGAGGAGACCTGAAAAAAGTATCAATATTTTCTGGAGAAGCAAATGAGGATATATATTGCATATGCAGTGAGTACTTTATATCCAATTTGATGCATAAAATATTCTATGCTATATCCTAAGGACAAATATTTTGAGACTAATGTAATTACATTCTACCAAACTAAAATCATTCATACCTGATCACTGATACTGAGTTAAACCAAATTAAAACAAATTAGCTAAGATAGAAGGTTTTTTATGTTAAAATGTTTGTTTAATTTAGGTTCAAAATGTCTTTTGGCCTACAGAAAAACCTCTTAGTCACTTTGAAATCAATGCCTAGTCAATCAATTTCTCCCAGTATGTTTGCAAAAGGCCCATAAGTGAGTTGATACACATTAAATCATTAGAATAAAACTCAAGGTTTTTTTTTTCTTTTAGATAACTACTTGTTTTTATAATGGTTAAAAAAAATCCATAAAAGTTACATTAAGTCCAAGTAATCTTTATGAAGAAGAAAATAAGGTTACTTCACCAATGTTACATAAAATTTCAGACTTTCAAATGAAAGAAACCCAGAGACGTATTTGATGAATCCTTTTGTTCAAATTCAGGCCTAATCATGTGTCTCATAAAGAAGACTTATCAGCAAGATGTTCAAAAGAAAGTATTGACTTGCTCACATAAAGCCTTAAATCTCCTACCAGGAAATCTGAAAAGACTAAATAAGGATTTTGTCTTTTGGTGAAATGAAGGAATAATAACCTTGGGAAACTGAATACTTTATTATGGATTACTGAAAAGACTTCTAAGATCCTTGTTCATCTTCTTCAAATAAAGTACATCTACAACTACAAAATGTTATTTTATCTGAAGCCTATGAATAAAAATAATATTACACAAATTATTTGAGATGTAATTTAGTATTTACTTTAAACAAAACTACACTTCGTCCCCATACACATTTTCTTAGCATCAGTATGAGTTATTTCTAAAAGATTGCTTAGTGAGGAAAGCTGTTGAATTTGTCTTATTTCTTTCTTTCTCTCTCTTTACCATCCTTTCACTTGTCTTTTTAACCTCATGCTTATTAGAAACAGTGTTTATTCTTGATGATTTGGTCTGCTTGTAAACAAATTTTGTGACAATTTATTTACATTTATTTGAGATAGAAATTTGTGTTGGGTTAAACTGCCAATTATAGGCCGAATAAAGCCACGGTGAATTTTTTGATAGCCAACAGCCTAAACTCTTTCACAGTCTAAAATCCTCATTCTTAGCAATTTGTTAGTGGAACCAGCATGTGGAAAGCTGCCGTCAAGATGGGAATATACAACTTCGCTCTCAGTTCTTCTATAATATAACTATTCATCGAGTGATTCCTTTGCAGTACTTTACTGTGAACACTAGTGGAGAAGTAACGCATTCAGATTATGGTTCTCTATTTCAGAAATTTCGGCTTGCATATAACACCATGAGACATTCCAGGAACAAAAGAAGTTAATGAGAAAACAGAAAAGGAAGGAGGCACAGGGTAAATAGAACAGCGAAATTCCAAGAAAACTCAGGGGCCACAGGCAACTTCAAAATTTTTAAAGTTCCAAAGTTAAATTGTTAGTTAGAGAAAGAAAACATGCAAGAAATAATTTTGATATGGATGACCCAATAAGGTAGAAATGTGGAGCAAAAAATAATGCCAAATGAATAAATTATATATACTAAATAAAATGTTTTTCTCTGTGTCCTGATTTGACACAGTAAGAAATAAAAGAATTTTCACTAAGTTTGTAGGGTTTATGGAATTTATGAAATTCACTTGTTGAGATCCCTAAAGATGGCCTCAAAGAATTAGACAATTGCCATTCAGGGAACCTGAGATATATTCAGACACCTGGTGTGACTACCAGTTGTGAAGGTCTCCTTGATGGTATACTAAGGTGCTATGGTGGAAGAATGAGTTGACATCACCGAAAAAGTCTATCTCAATTCGGAATTTATCAGCCTGTAAGTCATAAAAGAGATCACCATGCCAGAGCCACTTTAGAGAGTTTCTCTGGGTTAAGAGTAAGAGAGTCAAGATAAAACCTGTGAGTATGATTTTGATTAGTTAAAAAGAGAACTGAAAATCTCTTTCGGTAATTGTCCCTTTTTTAAAATAATTATTTTTATTTTGGAGACAGGGTGCCAGTCTGTTGCCCAGGCTGGAGTGCAGTGGTACCATCTCAGTTCTCTGAGATCTCCGCCTCCTAGGCTCAAGTGATCCTCCTGCTTCAGTTTTCCAGGTAACTGGGACTACATGCGCTTGCCATCATTAATTTTTGCATTTTTTGTAGAGATAGGTTTTCACCATGTTGCCTGGGCTGGTCTTGAACCCTTAAGCTCAAGCAATCCACCCACCTCAACCTCTCAAAGTGCTGGGATTACAGGCATGAGCCAATGTGGACAGTCAGGGATTTGTCGCTATCCAAGTGTGGTGTCATTGGTTTATGCTCCAACCACAGACTCGGTTCTCAACAAAGTCTGAAAATGGGTTTATATTTTGTTTTCTTGATGTTCTATAGATACAGAAAAACAAAACAAAAAACAAAAAAACAAATTTAAAATGACAAGAGGAGGTTTTTTAAAATACAGGCGTGAATTGTAATTTAGCTCCTTGTTTTATTGGGATAGTATGTGGAAGTGATTCCACAATTAATTTTTAACATAAGCAAAATAGAGTAGAGCTAATGGTAATAAAGGTATAAATTCTCCAATTTTAATCTAATTTAAAATTAGCAGCAGCCCTAATGTTTAAGGTATCCTATTTTAACACTAAAGAGACCAATTTTTATAGAACATAGACTTTCCCATCCCCATTCCCCTAAAAAATCCTTCTTAGCTCCCTGGAAATTGAGAGAATGTAGGTTTTTGCAACAATAAACTGTTCTTCCTCCACTGCATACTAATAAAGTAGTATGCAGTACTACTTTATTATTTATTACTTTATTATTTATAATACTATTTATTAGTATTAATAATACTAATAAATTATTCTCCTCTCATCCTTTATGTTAGGACTTAGGAGTATTTCTCTTTCTTTGGTCAGAGACATTCGAGGTGAAAAAAAGACATATCATTAAAAAGTGTTTATTTTCTTGTCAAAAGTGGTTGACATTAATGTTTTTGCTTTCTTCACTCAGCTACCAGCTCCAATCTGAACATTTTATTACCCCACTCACAGCTACCTCTGACAGTTTTGCTAGGCTATGAACACTTTTCTTTACCTAAGGATTGCAGAACTGTAGTTGCTCAAACATTCAGGAAGACATTTTTCAGTCGTTGTTGGTAATAGTTTCTTACTAACTTTTACCTAATGTTGATGTGATAAACTTCTAAGTATCATACTTTTTTTTCCCTTGCTTACTTAAATTACTTACTCTAATATTTTGGCCCAGGCAAGGACTGTTCATTTTAACTGTATTACACATTGTTTATGACAGTTGTGAAAAAAAGCAGAAATTATATCTTATTTCTGTTTACTTTGAAACTTCAGGATTTAAGTATACATACTTTATGATTGTTTTTGCCAAGCATGATTCCAAACCTCAAATAGAATATAGTCAATATCTAGCCATTTTCCTACTTTGTCATGCCTCTTTCCTAGAAAAACCTTTTCTCAATTTTCCAAAATAAGTACACTATAAAAGCTTTGCAGAAATATCACCATGTAACAGTGTCATAGCAAAATGCCTCTTTACTTTTCCATACCCTAATTTTATACAAGATGTATCTGCCAAAGCAATCATTTTGGTCACTTTTTATATTGACAAAAAATGTACATTTTTATTCCTCAAACTCGATACAATATTTTTAATTAAGAAGAGAAAAAATCTGAAAGTACATTCCAAATGGAGTTATTAGAATGTCAAATCGGGTGAAGAGATTTTCAAAAAGTGCCAATAAAGGGATTATGCATCAAGTATGTCATGTAAAAATTACCTCTAATTCCAAATTCTATTAATTATTGGGTGATCAGGCTGTCATGTTTTATTTTTTTATATTCGAATATGATGAAGTGTTATTATTTGTGGGCATTTCTCTATATTTTAGTTGCATTTTAGAAAAGTTATTGAGGTGTGAGTTTTCATGAAATGAGTTACATTTTTTCCTGCTTAAAATAATGAGAAGTAGGCTTTTGGTTAGTGTTTCCATGCAGAACATCTGATTTTGGAGAAAAAAATTCTGGCATTCAGTGGAGATAATCATAATTCATTGAAAACTATTTTAGGTCACAAGAGTATCAATGTCCTGGTGAAACTGCCATGGGAGACCATTACCTTTACTCTCTTCTATGACTACCAGTTCTAAGCTTGTAAATGATATTATTGCCATTGTTACTTAAACTTGAGGTCAAGCAAAGAAACTCCCTAATTTCTTCTAATCAGTATGTATAGTTATCATCTACAGTTTCTGTCTGATTATTATTCATTCACTGCATTTCTAAAAGAACATGCCAATTCTCCTCAGAAAAACTATTCCCCATCACTCTCAGTCTGGGGTGTAGGGAAATGGACTGATATATCATCTCTGATTCCAATGATGGGCATATGATTTACAACTTTTCAATCAAACTACTTCATGATCCCAATCACAGTGGTTGGCTTTCAGATGAGCATGTGACCCAGGCAAGATCAGTAAGAACTTTAGTTAGCACTTTTGCTTGAATCATTGGAAAAGGGCTGGTTGGTTTTTCGTTTTGATTGTTAAGGTAATAGGCAGTAAGTCCAATTGTTTGGAAAGCCATTTTGCCACCACATGATAAAGCTTGCATGAAAACACAAAAAAGGAAGAGGAAGTGATGAAGAAGGACTGAGTCCTAATGACATTATCTGAGTCCACCTATCCATGTATTTCTAAAGCCCAGACATTCTTGTAGATGTAAGTCTAATATTTTGTTGTTGTTGTTTAATATGCTTGCATAAGAATGTTGACTATTGCAGAATACCTTTAGGGTTAAACCAAAATGTATTTGCTTTCTTGTTCACTCACTGGATTATATACTAAAACATCATAATTAGGGCTGCCACTTTATGGATTAAATGAACAAACAAAAAAAGAGAAGAAAAAGTAAAACTATCAGTTGGCTTCCCTTGAGCTCCTGTTGGTGATCCTAAGAAAAACAATGCTCCAAGGACATTTTCATAGTAATTAACAGTGCATACTGTGAAGCAAGACATTCTGAGATCAAATCCTACTCTACTATTATTAGCTCTATAGCCTTAGGAAAGTTACTCTGTCCCTTATTTTTTTTTCATTTATAAAATTTGGGCAATCTTTGTAAGGTTTTTGTAAGAATTAAATGAGAGTATATGTAATATATTTAACATAGTGCCAGATAGATGGAGGTAAACAATCAATAGATGCCAATATCTGAGTTTTATTTTTATTTAATTTTATATTATTATAAATTCAGTTATATATAATTATAATATAGTACAATTATAATGTACAGGGAGCCAAAGAATGCCCCCTCCTAAATCTCTCATAATTAAAATATTCTTCCTTGCATATTTGTCCCCCATCAAAAAACTTGTGTCCACTAGACCAGATAAACTTCTGAGAGGTCCATTTATATCAAGCTTTGACATTTATTGGATACCACTATGTTCAAATTTCTGCTTGCAAACCAGGAACATAGCAAGTAACAATTTAAATATGATTGCTTCTCTCATCGAATGCACATTCTAGAAATTGCACAAAAAAGTCAAACTAAAGTTCTTATTTATAATTTGAGGAGTGCTAAGCAGAAAACAACCCACAACTAGGAGGTCGTATTTGAGAGTACTCTTGTCTGGAGGGTCAAAAGGGCTTTCTGTAAGAAGTGATTTTGAGTTGCAACTTTAAGACAGCTAAAGAAAGGAACACATTAATATAAGAAAATGCTCAGGTAAATGATTAGATTTGAGAGGAAAGGTGGCAAATTGGAAGAGTGAGACTATTTTATCGGAAGCGCAGACAACAAATGAAAGCACAGCAAAATAGGAGATTGGAAAATCAGAAGAAAACAAAGTTTAGAGCATATAAGGAGTTTGATTCTGTTACTGTTTTAGTATTCTAAGGGAATTTGGAATTCACTGACGGGTCATTTTATGCATTAAAAATAATTGTTTTGGCAGACTGTACCTAAAAGAGATAAAAGAAAGGAAAAAAATGAAAGTGGAGGAAAGAGATTCAAACCTATTTCCATAGTCTTTGTAAAATGTTAGGAGGTAAATAAATTTAAGACATATTTAGATTAGAGAGTAGGATGCCCAGTTTCTGAGCGGTAGAAACATTCATAGCTCCAGCTATGCAAGAGAGAATTACATATGAGTGATGTTGAGAAAAGAATAATTTTGTTCAGAAGTGTGTACCATGCCACACTGTGGAACGGGAGGCAAGCACAAGACTGGGCCAAATCTCCATGGTCTGTTTGGGCAGAAGATAGGTCAAGCTGTTGAATTTTCTACACAGATGCCTGTAAGAACAAAGGCATCACCTGAGGGGAGGATACACTGACGGAGGATTTGAAGAATCCCAAGCAGTACATCCCTGGAGCAAAAATGACCTCTGCTGGCATTACGAAGATAGAGAGGACAGACTTGATAGCTTATCTCACAAAAGCTACTGATGAGTGATAATTGACCACTTAATAAAACAGAAATGTCTCATGATCATTTTTTATGTGTATTTCAATTCAATTGATCTCATACACCAGAATTCAGATCATGAATGAATGAAAGAATATTTTCGTTGAAAGGTCCTGACTTAACTACGACTGACTTGTAAGTAAATTAATATGGTAGGTTTTTAAAATTTTGATAGGAATTCTACTTCAGAAAAGGCTACTACTGTTTTCCCCTCTCCAGATATAATTAGACTTGATTAGTAAGGTTCAACTGTTCGCAAAGATGGTGAATGCCATCCCAATACCTATTGGAAATTGGTTTTATATTTAGATTTATATAACTCCTTATATGAATATATTTAAATAAACGGGAAACACCTCTCAGAATGAAACAAGACTTACCTGTGTTATCATTTGTGTTCATTCGCTTGTTAAAGGCAAGGGCTGAAGATATGGTTACAATGTCTGCTTAATATTTTTTGTCCTAATTATGCCCATCTAATTAGAATTCCCTGTATCAAAAAATGCTACCTGTCAATTACTGAGAGGCATTTTATTGTGACTTAATGTAATACCAAATAAAGAATATTTAACACTTCTCACATTTTATCAATGATCTATAAGCTCAGATACTTTTAAAAGTTAGTGGGACAAGAAATAGTAGCAAGTTATACTTTTGAAATCTTTGATATCTGAGACTAAGTCATAATTTAGAATTGTCTTTAAACAGCTATTCAAAAATATGTAAATCTGTAGTATTACTGTGTGTGTGTAGTTGGTAATGGTGCTTTTCCCACCTCATTAGAAGAATTAAAGTAGAGGAGATATACACACATTTTTTAAATATGTGTGATTACAAGACTTAAGGTAATTCAAAACAAAATCACAGACTTTTTAAAAAAAGACATATTTAGGAGGAAAAACAAAGAGAAGTAAATAGATTCATGATACATTTAAGAGGTAGAAGCTACCAGCCTTCATAATCACATTGAGGGAACTAGCAGAGAAGAAAAAAAAAATGAATGTTTCAAGCATGCTTAGAGGTACCTATATTTTTACAACTAGGTGAATGGTGTTCCCATTCATGATGGAATAAGATAAGTGAGATAAGAACATTGAGATAAGAACACTGAGATAAGAACAGTTTATTAAAAGGAAGAAGTGCTTCCCTTTCAGGAAAGAAAGGTAGTAAAAAATAGCAGGGGAAGGCTCTTTCTTTGATGATCAGGAAAAAAAAAATTACACACAAAAGTGTATTTTTCAAAACATCAGAGGAAAAATGGAAAATAAATTACCTAAATTTTTATTTAAAGAAGTGAGGAAATAATAACAAAATAAAGATAAGAAACAAGAAGAAAATAATTACCTAAGAGCATAAATCAATAAAATACAATGCAGATATACAATAGAAGAAATCAACAGTTTCAAAAATAAGTAATTTGAAGTTAATAAGAAAATGTATGAACCCAAGAAAAACTAAAGGAAAAAAATACAAATTGCCAATCTCAGGTATAAAAATGTAACATTATTACAAATCCTTAGAGATGAAAAAGATAAAATACTTAGAACAAATGTATAGCAATAAATTTGATACTTTTGATGAAATGCAAAAGGTCAAGGTATATCAGACACAAGAAAAATACGAAGAATTATATCTGACACAAAAATAAATTAAATTCTAAATAATCCTAGGTCTGTGCAAATATTAATAGATAAATAGAAACTTTCCCAAAAATAAAAGTCTAGGACCACATTGTGAATTATTTGAAATCTTTTAGGAAGAAATAAAACTATTCTTACAAAAACGTTTTCAGAAAATACATTACAAATGGAATATTTTCCAATTAATTTTGTAGGATTAGCATAAGACTGACTCTAAATGGCTAGCATACTACAAGAAACAACATAGGCCAATATCCCTCAGGAACATGGATGTAAAAACGTTAAACATGATAGTTTTAAAAGAATCTGATAAAAAAATAGAATATGACTAAGTGGAGCTTATTTCATGAATATGAGGTTGGTTTTAATTATGAAAATGCATCATTGTATTATACTACATTAAGAGAATAAAAGAGATCAATAAGGCCATGTCATTGGTATCATCAGAAAAAGCCAACAAGAAATAAATTGAACTTCCTTATCTAATAAAGGGTACCACAGAAAACTACATCTAACATGACATTTATTGATGAAATAACAAACATTCTCCACTGGGAATTTGACTGTCATCTCATATTGGTAGCATGGGAGCCATGTGAATAAGTGAGAATGATTAGACAGAGTATAAACTGAGAAAGGAAGAGAGCCTAAGATGACTTTTGACGAATTTCAGCACTAAGCTGTAGAAAGAAAAGAGACTGAAAATACCACCCAGAAACATAGAACAATATACATGAGACCATAATGTCATATATTCCAAGGAAAGAAAGTGTTTCAAGAAGGAGAGCAGGCCAGGCACAGTGGCTCACGCCTGTAATCCCAGCACTTTGGGAGGCTGAGGCGGGTCCATCACCTGAGGTCAGGAGTTCAAGACGAGCCTGACCAACATGGTGAAACCCCGTCTCTACTAAAAATACAAAAAGTTAGCCAGGCATGGTGGTGGGCACCTGTAATCCCAGCTACTCGGGAGGCTGAGGCAGGAGAGTTGCTTGAACCCAAGAGGTGGAGGTTGCAGTGAGCTGAGATCATGCCATTGCACTCCAGCCTGGGTGAGCAGAGCAAAATTCAAAATTCCATCAAAAAAAAAAAAAAAAAAAAGAGAAAAGAAGAAGAAGAAGGCATGATCTTTATTCTTTTCTTCTCCCCCACTGCCAGAAACCAAGTTTAGGCCTGCATAGGTCATCTCCTGCTGTGTAACAAACCAAAAAATCTCTTTATTATACAACAGTTAAGTATTTACTTTGATTATTGACCATTCACTAGTGAGTTAGTTGGGGTTCAGCTGATTTAGACTGGCTTTAGCAGGATAGCAGTAATTTGAATGTCCCATCTGGGTCTGCTTCATTGATCTTTCACTCTCTTTGAGAATGTTGTGTCTTGTTTTGTTTGTTTTCTCTCATGTAAATAGCAGAGATGCAAAAGGGCAAACAAATACGTGATTTACCAAAACAAATCACATGACCAGACCCAAAGCCAAAAGGTGAGGTGTATTTTTACTGGAAAGTACTGCAAGGTCAACTATCAAAAAGCATATCTGGAGAGGGATGATAGTCATAGTTGTATAACAATGTGAATGTACTTAATGACACTAACCTGTACACCTAAAAATAGTCAAAATGTTAAATTTCATGATGTATATTTTTCTACATACCAAAAAACAAGTCAATATTGACAGTAAGTGGGAAATTTCATCCTTTGCAGCTATTTAAACTAAGGACAAACCCTTTTTTAGATGCCAGCATCAGTGTATGAGCAGGTACCTAGTTTCACAAAATGACTTTGCAGGGGTGGAGGAAAAGTATCTACACATAAAAGCAAGAAGCCAGTAAATTAGATCATGGAGAATCTTGAACCTGTGAAAGAAAATGAAATAAAATCTTACTAAATAGCAGTTGAGGAGATCATGAGAAGAAAGAAAAACCACAAAATGTTTTCACAGTCTTGAATAAACAACTGAAGTCAGTGTTCATCATCCTTCAACATCTCTCAGTTGGGGGTACTCTCATTAACCAGTAAGAATGGTTTTGCAATTTAGGATTTTTGCCAAGCCCATGAACTGCCTCTGAAAACAGCTTTGTGGAAATCCCCTATGAAAAACGTCTCCTACACTTGCCTTATAGTCCTAAGAGGTTGAGACTGGATCCAAATATCACTGCCTGGAGGACCCAGCTGGGAAACCAGAAAAGAACCATGCTATTTAAGAACCCTGCTACATGTTGGAAATACAGTTGTAGGCACAAAAAGGCATGATTATTACTTTTGGTGAGTAAATGGTCTTTAGGATGTCAAGTAATATGGATATGTGTATAAAGCATCAATAAAAATAAATATTTTTCATAACAACAACAAAAAAAAAGAATCATGCTGGCCTGGCGTGGTGACTCACGCCTGTAATCCCAGCACTTTGGGAGGCCAAGGCAGGCAGATCACGAAGTCAGGAGATCGAGACCATCCTGGCTAACACAGTGAAACCCTGTCTCTACTAAAAAAAAAAAAAAAAAAAAAAATGCAACAACAACAAAAAATTAGCCAGGCATGGTGGCGGGTGCCTGTAGTCCCAGCTACTGGTGAGGCTGAGGCAGGAGAATGGCGTGAACACGGGAGGCGAACCTTGCAGTGAGCCAAGATCATGCCACTGCATTCAAGCCTGGGCAACAGAGCCCGTCTCAAGAAAAAAAAAAAAAAAAGAATCAGACTTTTTCTTCTCTGTCTCTCGTCTGTCATGTCACCACACTCCTCTTATGTCATCACTGTACATCTCTGTGTCATCTTGGCCACTTTAATGTCATCACATGCCTCCAAGGTATCACAGCTCCTCTTTCAGCTTTTTGTAGCTGTAAGGATTACCTAAATAGGATTGCCACATCTTTCTGGAACCCTCTGAGAATCCAATGAAAAGCTCTGGGCTTGCTCCCCGAGAAAAGCACACAGCATTTTGCAACAAGTTCTGTGTGACTGCACAAGTGAAAGTTAAAAGCAGACGCATTAAGGTAGCTGAAATGGGGGACCTCTAGAAGGTTAAAGGGCTGAAGGAAGTTTGAGCACCAGCCTGTGCCCCATCCACCCTTGCCCAAGCCAACCATGGCTGCCCAAGCAGGCCTAATGGTGACTTCTGCAGGCCCTAGATATTTTCCCTTAGTGGGCTCATTCCTCCGTATAAAAATTTTACTTTATAACTGCATTGGTGTAACGAGGAATGTACCAATATTATCTGCTAAAACATTTTTTCAACCTAAAATAAATAGCAAAGGGCATAGGTATTGGAGGGAGTGAGAAATTGTGCCAGTAACTGAATCTACCAAAAGTCCCCATTATCTGGGCTATTTTGTCAGTGTCATCTAATGTAAGACCACAGAGCCTTTTAATTATACTGTGCTTATGTGAAAATCCCTAAATTGCCTCGAATAGTCACAAATACATTTTGAGGGATTTCTTATGCAGTAGTCACCATGCCTGGTGCCACATTGGGTTGCCACCATAGGCATAGTTGATAAAGTCAACAATGGACACCCATACTAAAGATAGTGTGAAGCAATCCAAGAGGCTTATGGTCTGTTTAACAGAAGCACTCTGTCTTGGATAATGACTGATGAATTCAACCAAATTAATTGTCTTGTGAGAGTTTGAATTTGACATGGAAAGAGGGGCTGGGTCATACTCATGCAGATTATTAAAATTGTTATTAGGTCTTCAGACCTTCTCTCAAGACAAAACATAACTACTGTTACAATCTTAATAGCAATGAATGACACTTTAGGTCTCCATGTGGGTTGGCTGTGCTGTTACTGACAATTTTTCCTGTCCTTAGGTACATGTCTTAACCAAACTCATACTTCTCCAATCTATCGTCTGATTTTCTGCTAGATTAATTTTTCTTAAATTAAATGTTTTATCACCCACAGGACAAAATACACACTCTATTTTTTAAAGAAAAGATTATTGTGACCCTTAAAGAATTTCCTGAACAATATGCAGAATATAATGTGATAGTATTTATAAAACAGCTCTAGTTTATAAACTTGAAAATCAACATGCAATTCTATCAGGCTGAAGAATCTATTATAGATTTTAGTACAAAGTGGATTGTTTTTTAATTTTCCCCATTAGGTAAGATCACGTACTCAAGTAATGCATTATTCTAAAGGGTCATGCACTGGTTACATGTCAATCTGAGCTCACAATAAATAGATTTTTAATGTAAATAAACATTAGGAATTTAAATTTAAAATGTATTGTAGAAGATAAATTTGTACAGAACAGTCAAAAGTAAGATATGGTACTGACAGAAAAAAGAAAAGTAAATATTGTTCTTTGATTGTAAAGCCACCAGGCCTGACCAAAACTTCATCCCTTTTTTAGTATATGTAAATAGCATTCCTTTTAGAAGTACCTGTGATTGACTAAACTGGCATGAAAACTATTATGTTACTGTATATACATACGTGTGTGTGTGTGTGTGCGCGCGCATGCGGAAACTTTAGTTAAAGTATAGTGCTTGTAAGTTGACATTCTCTTAAAGTTTTGTAGGACTTTATGAATGATTCATGATTTTCTACTCACTTATTTTTTATTATCAATATAACTTGATTATTTAATTATTATATTTTACCTATTACTTTGACAATAAAAATAAAATAGCCCCATTTAAGGAAATGTCTTTTATGAAAATTTGAAATGGGTCATTGGATTCTTATTTACAGTGGTGTCATTTAAACTTATGTAGCATGTTTCAATCTTTTTAATTAAAAAGACAGCACTATCTGCTATAAGACAAAACAAGACAGTAATCAGCTTTGTCTTTATTCTATCTCTATGTGATGCTAAAGGTGATGTGTTACTGACTCAAGTATCCCTTATAGTATTTCCTAATTTTTCTTCTAAAAGTATTTCAACCTCCTTGGTTTAGTCCGAACTTCTTAGCAAGGTTTTCTAAACTCTTCATAAGCAGGCAAAGGCTTTTCTTTCCAGGCACAACGATAAATCTTTTATTGCAACAAATTTTCTGCCATGATGCAAAATACAAAAATTCGATGTTTCCACCTTTTTCCTTCTTTTTGAAAGTGCCTCTCTTCAGTTGTCAAAAATAATCTCTGAGTCTCATGTTTAATATTCAAATATCCCAATCTTTGGGGTGACTTCCCTGAATATTATCTAATATAATTGCTTGTTTAGCGTTCCCATGCTGAGAACCATTAACTATGGAGTCATCATGTTCAGTTCTGCAGTTTGTACACTGCACAAAAGTACTGAGGGGCAAGAAAGATAACATAAAGCCAAATCTGTATTCCATTTGCCAAGCCTGTATCCTGGCATGGGCCTGTATCCCCCAGGGGAAAAAAGGGGGAGGATGAGGGCACTTTTTTATATTTCAAAATACCATCAGTTTTCTAAACCATTTAGTGATAGGACTATTTCTGTTTGGAGGAAGAGTTTGTTCTAATTTATGCACTCAGAGAGTAGTTCCTTCTAATTCACACTCAGTTCTTAGAATAGCTGCAACCCTCATTAACTATAGTATCTCATAGTTAGCTCTATATACAACATTTTTCTTGGGCAAATTGTAACATGAGGAAAAACTAGATACTTACTGAACTTTAAATAAATATTTACCCAGTAACTACCCTAGAATCTAGCACATAGAAGATTCTCAGTAAGTGGTAGGCATTCAATGCATCATTCTTCCAGAGGACAAAATTGGGGAGAAGCTTGTATCAAATTTGAGATCCAGAAATGAAACTCTACTATCAGCATTCTTAGAATATTTAGTTGGTTATGATTTAAAATTACTCATCATTATTTTCAAATTGATTATTATATCAATTCATATAAATGGCTAGGATGCCTTTGAATTCAGAAAATATCTACTCCAAAATAAAATTGATTTGTTTTAATTATGTCTACAGAATTCATGGGATAAAATTTCCTTATTAATTTCTTCACAGGGAGGACAAATGCTTCATTAATTTTAAACATTTCAATCTAAGAATGCTATACACTTCAAATAGAATAATGACTGACATTATCAGAAACATAATACACTGCATACCAAAATCAAATTGCCTGTTATTCACCCAGAACAAATACACACCTTTATTTGTACTTTGTAAGCCTCAAGGGGAGAAATTCAATTGGATATTTAAGCTAAAATTGAGACTGGGAGCTAGGCTAGGAGATATTATGTGGCGAGACTACCATTCTATTATTAACAATAATACCTTAATGTGTCCTAGTTATGTGTACTATATATGTAAGAATCTCTCTTGTAAAAATACTCTTTTATATTTGGAAATTGTTTAATAGAGATGTGTCTTTATATCTAACTCCTAGTTTGAGTCAATATCAATGTAAAATGCAGCTCATACACCATAGATGGAATCTACTTTATCTGAAAATGTATAACTATTTTCCCACTACTGGTTTCTGTGACTTTGACTGTGTTAATGGGGTTTTAACTGTGACTGCACTTACTTATTGATTTCAATACTGAGGCATCTTGAGCACCAAGGGAAATGTTAGGACATTAGCAAACAGAATCCATGGGGAAATTTATGTATAAGCAAATCCACATTCAAATATTTTTAATACTGTTGGCTGCAGCTTTGTTTATTAGGGAGAAAGTAGAAGGAATTAATGATGCTGACATACATTTCACTTCGCCTACTTCTCTAAACAAAACTTATAAAAGTCACTATGTTTATTATACCTGGTTCAATCCAGGTGTAAAATAAGTCTTTACTCCACAATTAGTGTAGATTTTTAGGTTTGAAGAAGAGAATGTCTTTTTTTTTTTTGCTTAAGTCCATTTATTTACTAAGCAAAATTACTTGGAATCTATTATGACTGATACTGTGTTGCGTGCAATAGCACAAAGATTATTAAGACACACCTTATGCCTTTTACAGGACACAAAGCTAAGTAAAAATCAGCTTTAGAGTCCCTACACTAAAGAGTTTACAGTCCAGTAGGGAAGACAGGAATAAAAAAATAATTATCACAAATATTGTACATGGAGCAATCGTAACATGCACAATATATTTCAGGACCTTGGAGAGCCTGGAAGCTTTAGGAAGGTCTTTCCAAGCAAAGTTGTGCTTGTGATGTCTCACTAACAGTTATACAAGTTAATGGGTGAGGAAGTAGCATGGAAACCCATTTCATAGAATACTGCAATGAATTCTCATTGGGGCAAAATGAGGCTAGAGAGGACACAGAGCTCACATTAGGAAGGTCCTCATAATCCCACAAGGGATCAGGTATTCAGCAGGTGATTGGCATGATTAATGTGTGAATGAATGGAGGGCAAACATGAAGGGGCACAAGACCAAAAACAGAGAGACCAGTTGGAAGACTTGAGTAATTTGTTTAAGAGAGAGACAATGAGGGTCTGACCATGTTGGAGTGCTAAGGACAAAGAAGAGAACACATATATGCAGGTCAATCATCAGGACATTTTGGTTTATTGGAGTCAAAAAAAGGAGGTGAAAAGATGGGAAAAGGAATAGATAATGAGAAAAATTGAACAGAAACTCAGTTATAGAAATGTCAATAGCTGACTATTTTAAACAGTCTAGTCTGTGCCTTACTCCCTCTGGATGAATTATCCATTACCAACTGTGGACACTCGCTTTTGCCCTGTGACTTGTTTTAGCCAATGAAATGGGAATAGAAGTGAGATGGCCAGTTCTAAGAAGAAATTTTAAGAACAATTGCAAGGTTCTTCTGTATGTTCTATTTTACCTCAAACATAATAAGATCAATAATGTCTCAGATAGGGGCTATCCCTTTAGTCAATGTTTCAGATGAGGGCTCTGGATGAAGACAATGTATGGAGCACAGTCTTGCAGCAGAGCTGCTGCTGGCCTAAAATGCACATGTAGCATAAGAAAGAAACAACCATTTGTGGTCATAAGTCATTGCCATTTGTGGGATGTTTATTTCTGAGCATCATTTAGTCTCATTAATTCAACAGCTAGCCTATTATTAGTCTAAGAATAGGTAGCTGCCTAAATAACTTATTGAGGTATAAATGAGGTAAACCTGATGGGAGCTTCGAGTACATAAGTGGTGATATAAGGAGCCAAATTGTAAATTATCATGAGACAGGTACAAAGTATAGTAGCTAAAGTTTAACTCAAGTAACTGCAATAATAAATAAATAAATAAATAAATAAATAAATAAATAAATAAACAAACAAACATTTTGCCTTGAAGCCAAAGAGTAAGCTTAGGATCCAAAAAGAAAGGGTTTTATTTTCTGTGATAGCACTGGCCTTCAATGAGCAGCAGCAAAGTGGCTAAAGAACAGCAAACACCTTCAGTAAGTCTTCTGGGAAATGTTGAATTGTCTTAAAGAAGATTCTGCAACTTGGATACAAGCAGAACACAAAGCCCAGGTGGATACCCATTAATGGTGAAATTATGCTTAAGTAATTTCACTTCAAGAGACTGCACCTGCAATCCACTGAACATTTACATATATACATATATCCTAACATTCCCCAAAATACAACTAAAGATACTCTGGCATTTTTAAATTGCCTAATGGCATAAGCTACATTGCAGTAAATGAAATAGAAGGTGTCCATAGAGAATGAATAAATGTAAAAATCCTTGGCTATACACTTGACTCTTGAAAACCAAAGGTTTGAACTGTGCAGATCTATTTATATGTGGATTTTTTTCAACCAAACATGGATGGAAAATGCAATATTCATGGGATATGAAACTAGCATATTTAGAAGGCTGACTTTTTCTATAGGTGGTTCCACAGGGCAGAATTCTGTGGGATTTTAGTATGTGGGGTGTTTGGTGATTAAGGGGTGGTCCTGGAATCAATCTGCCATGTGTACTCAGGGATTGTATCCTTTCAAGGAGAGTTTCTACTTCTTTCTGCTTCATACTTCTGTGTAGTAGCAATAAACATTTATCCAAGATAGAATGGAGACGTTTTTGATATTTGAAAATTAATAAAATATGTGTTACCCACACGTTTGCTTAGGAGGCTACCTGAAGGTGGTGCTTTAAAAAAAAGGAATAGGTTTGCAATGAACATATGCATGCATCTTTGTAATAGAAAGATTTGTGTTCTTTTGGGTATATACCCAGTAATGGGATTGCTGTGTTGAATGGTATTTCTGCGTTAGGTCTTTGAGGAATCACCACACTGTCTTACACAATGGTTGAACTAATTTACACTTCCACCAACAATGTATAAGCGTTCCTTTTTCTCCACAGCCTCGCCAGCACCTGTTATTTTTTCTTTTTAAAAATAGCCATTCTGACTGGTGTGAGATGGTATCTCATTATGGTTTTTATTTGGATTTCTCTAATTGTCAGTGGTGTTGAGCCGTTTTTCATATGATTGTTGGCTCTATGTATTTCCTCTTTTGCAAACTGTCTATTGCACCATTATACAAAAAAGCAAAGACATGGAATCAACTTAAATACCCATCAATGATAGACTGGATAAAGAAAATGTGGTACATATACACCGTGGAACACTATGCAGCTATAAAAAAATAAAATCATGTCCTTTGCAGGAAAATGGATGGAGCCGGAGGCCATTATCCTTAGCAAACTAATGCAGGAACAACAACAACAAAAATACTGCATGCTCTCACTTACAAGTGAGAGCAAAATAATGAGAACGTATGGACACATAGAGGAGAACAACAGATACACCCTATTAGAGGGTGGAAGGTAGGAGGAGAGAGTGGATCAGGAAAAGTAACTAATGGATACTAGACTTAACACCTGGGTGATGAAATAATCTATACAACAAACTCCCATGACACAAGTTCATCTATGTAACAAACCTGCACATGCACCTTTGAACCAGAAATAAAAGTTTTTTTCTTAAAAAAAAAAAAAGAACTGGACTGAAAATGAAGAAGATATAGAAGCCAGAAGAAAACAAAAATTAAAAACTATCCAGTAAAGCAGTCAGGGAAATGAATAGGAGCTATGTGACAGTACTATAGTGTTGGTTGTAGCAGAAGGGACTGAGAGCCTGGGAGGAAAGGGTTCTGGTTAGGATTTCTAACTTAGTAGAGAAATGTAAGAAAAATCACAGGATAGAATAAACACCAACAGGGTAAGGAAAAATAAAGGCAATTAAAATTAAGAAAAATACAAATAAGGAGTTAAATTCATGATATATTATCTGGTTCTGCAAGCAAATAATATTTATATAGCAACAAAACATTAATGTAGCTTACTTATTTTCTTTTTATAATTTTGAGAATTTAAAACATATACAGAAGTACAAATATAATAAGCACACATTGCTGCACCCCAAATTTTGCCATATCTATCTCCAAGTGTTCTATTGTATGAAAAAATATAATTTTGTGGAAGAAATTGAAATACTCATTGATCGTTATATTGCCTTTCCTCATTTTCAGAAACTACCACTACTACCAATCTATGTAACTTTTAAAAGTTTACAGTTTATATAAATATTTGTTTATAGATTTTTAAAATTGTTACATAAACATACTTATTATCTACAAATGCAAGCTTTTCACCTTTAATGCTACGTGTGTGCCTGTGTATGCATTTGAGTGAAAAGTCTTGCCTTCTACAAGACAGCAGTCTGTGCAAATGCCACTCTTTACAAAATAGGGCTTATGGGGAAATACAGCTGGGAGAAACAACAGAAAATCTATGCAACTTTGTAATCAGAGAACCAACAAAAGCAATAATAATTTTAATAAAAAATTAGCTCAATTAAAAATATTCCCAGTTATTACTTTACTTTAAAATAAAAAGTAGCTTGGTAAAAGAGGAGGCAAGAGAAGTTTGAGGCTGCTGATTTAGAGAGACAAGGGCAAAATGAAAAAAATGAACAAAGATTAGAAAGTACTGCACCATCAGCGTCTCAAAGACAGAACAGGTGGCCAAATTAGGCCAAGAGAAGACCATGGAGAGGAAGAATATCAGAAAATGTACTACACTGTATTGGTTTCTATGTAATTGGCTCTGGCTGTATTAGTTAACTTTGAATCAGCCACTGTCAAATGGTGGCACAAAATGTTAACATGTTGAGGGAAGCAGCACTAATGAATTGCTGCAACATATTGTTTTCTTAGTCACTAGTCATATATGTGCTAACTGGCATGACAAGAAACATGAACTGCAGCTGAACATACTACATATAGTATTATTATATCTGTATGTCATTTGCATAAAAACATCCCACTGCAAAATAACCACCACTCACTTCACTTACCTTTTTTGCTCAACAATATGTTCTTGAGATTTATTTACAGTCATAGATATATAGCTAATGCATTCCTTTCAACTACTGAGTATTATCTATTCATCTAAATTGTTCTGATGGTTCTCTATTTTAATACGTGAATTTAAGCTTCTGCATTTATAATTATAAATGTATTTCGAATTATTTATAATAATTTGTCCTTTATTACACTCTTTCTGATTTTTTTTTTTATTTTCCTGGATCTACATGATTTTGTTCTAATGGTTTAGTGATATGTATGTAGCTTCTATTCTTTCATATTTGCTCCACTCTCTTCATGGTTTATCAATAATATCTAAAATTAATCATCTCATCCCCTACCAGCAAAAGATAAGGGATCTTAACATAATTGAACTTTTCCTTGATCTCCTCTACACATTCATTTCATTTTATTCTTATCTAGAATTTTATATTCTAATCTAAATTTGTTTATGTAACTACTGCATTTACTCTCACAGTAAGTAAATAGTTAGGCTTGACATTTATTCTGCTATTTTATTCGCAGGTTGTTGTTTTATGCTTTTTACTGAAATCATGTACCTTTTTTTCAGGGATGGTCTACATAAGTAAACTCCTACAGCCTTTGTATATCTTTATTTTACTGTCACTTGTCAATGATGATTTAATTGGGAACATAATTCTAGGTTGAGAGTCATTTTCCTTCCGCTCTTTGTTTTCATGTATGTATTTCTGTGGATTAGAAGACTTCTGTCAACTTAATCTTCCTTCCTTTGTAAGTCATCTTCATATTTACTTATTTCTTTTAAGATTTTCTTATCATTGATGTTATGCAAATAATTTCTTTCACTGTGTGTAAATTTATTATTCATCCTATTCAGCTCTCAGTAAACATTTTCAGTCTAGAGTTAAATGTTTGTTTCTGGAAGCAAAAAATTATTTCTTCAATTATTTATTTTCCCTCATCCTAAAAAGTACCTTTTGAAAAATGCCTAGTAAGCATATATTTGAGTTTACCAGTCTCTTTTCTGCTTCTTAACTTCTCTTCCTTATGTTGCATTTCTTTGTACTGTTTCTGTGTGGTGTGGTTTGCTTTGCTATGCATTTAAATATATCATTTCTCTTTAACTGACCGTAGTTTATCATTCTTCTCTTATATTGGTCACCCTCTTGTCCTGTAAGCAAAGAGTATATTTTTTACTTCCAAGACTTATTTAATTTCCTTCACCCATCTGCAGAACCTTGTTTGGTAACTTTCTGTTATGGTTGCAGGGACATTTTATCTCTTTAAGAACTATATACATATTAATTCTAATGTCTTTTAAATATAGTTTAACTCTGCAACCTTTAATTATCACGTTTAGTTTCTATGCAGACTTTTGCATTTGCATTATATATATATATATGTATGTGTGTGTATATGTGTGTGTGTATATATGTATATGTATGTGTGTGTACATACATATACATATATATATGTGTGTGTATACATATATGTGTGTGTGTATATATATACACACCTTTCATTTTGTCAGCAAGCTCATCATATTTGAGGCCATATCATGAAAGTGTGTTTTTTCTGGTATGTAATTTCCATTTACCTGGGTCCATCTCTCCAGGTGGAACTGGTAGTCACACATTGGTTCGTAATCCTGTGCCAGCATTGGCCAAATTTTCAGCTCTGAATGGCTGCCTCTCTTTCTTCCTCAACTCTTGGGAGGTTATGAGAACCTCCAGCTCCATTTCTTTTTTGACCAAGCTTTGAGGTTTTCCCCTCCTCATTCTTGAACTTAGTCTCTTCTTCCGATGGGCCATATGGTCACTTCTTATTTTAAATGGTATTTTTTTCTCTTTTTCTGGCTTGTTGAGATGATTCTCTTGGTTTTATGCACACTTGTGCATTTTAACTGATATGTGCTTGTGTATGTATCTATGTATGAGTATAAATATCTTTTTATACATTCACGAGAGAGAGGGAGGATTAAGTTTCTTTTCACTCTGATCAATGTTAAGAAAAAATTATAGTTAATTGATTTCTAACTTTTAATTTATAAACCCCAACTTCTGGCACTTTCTACAAATCTCATTATTCTTTCTTTTATTCACTCATTGTATAAAACTTAATACCATCCGATGTATTGCATATTAATTGCCATATATGTTGCTTAAGGTTGATCTTTCCCCACTTAAAAAACAAAAGTCCTGAGGTTGACAACATTGTTTACTGATGTCTACCTACCTTATAACAAAAAGTACTTAAACATAGTAGGTTCTCAAAAGCTATGCCAAATGAAGAAATATATAAATTAAATCACCATAAACAAATTGTGGTTATAAAGAATAATGTAAATGTCATCCACATTGGCATTATAAAAGTATAAATCCAGAAATTGGGAAGAAAGGAGAGTCAAACAATAAAAAAATAGCAGATACATTAGTATCCTCATCATATAAATCAGGGATCAAAGCTGCTGGCTATAGTTAAAGAAAGGAGAAAGAAAAGCACAAGTATAGTCCTTCATGTTGACAATTAATCGACAGAGGGAAAATTTTATATCATGATACAGTGTTGGCATTAGAAGGACAGAAGATATTTACCAAGTCAGCTAAGTTGTCTTCTATTATAATAAGAAGTTAATATATAAAAATCAAGAAAATATATTATTAATAGAAATGGAGACAGCCACTTAAAGAAACAGTTCAAAGAGACTATTGCTTAGACTATAGCTCACAGTGCTTCAGTTGAATGCAACTAGTAATTGGAAGTAGTGAGTCTACGAACTAATGCTTTTCATTGTAAGCCCGTCGAAATACTTGATTCATTTTTAGTGTGTGCATATTTTATTTTGATAAAAATAAAGCAATGTTGTTAGATATAAGGATGGAGCAGGAGAGATTGTGGAAGAAAAAAGAAGTGAAATAATAAAAGGAAGAAAGATTCTGGAGTATCTGGTTTCATATTCCTTTTTGTTCTGATTTTCATGGTTGATATTCATTTAAAAATCTGAACATTTTTATTTGTGATATGCAGGGTTAAGCAGCCTAATGATCATGAGGAAAACATCATCCAAGCAAATATAGAAGTAAGCATTGTCTGCTCTTATAAGAAGGAGAGAAAATTCATGGAATGATTAAACAGCTAAAAAGCACACAGAACATCATTATATTTTGTACATTAGTAGGCCAACAACAAAACAGTAATATTGATTCTTTCCTAACAGAAACCAAAGATCAATCTCTTGCCCTAGAATAAATAGATTTATTTCCAACCGAAGGTAAGAATTAATTCTTGCATACAACATTTTCTTGACGGGTAAACCATCCTTTATTTTCCTCAAGTCTCATGATCAATGGCTGTAAATTTACTAAACAGAGAGGCAGAAGAAGTTTACTAAAAGCAGTTTTGAAGAGGAAGAGAGATAACAAGTCTGTGAACACTGCTCCTCTGACTCCCATACATCACACTAGAGAAGGAAACGTTGTGGTGACAACAGTCAACTAGAAGATCAACATTAAGGCCCAGTGATTCATCATCATCGTCAATCCATTGGAAAAGTCTGTTCTGGAACTTTCTGGCTGTATTTGTTCTGATTCATCTAAATTCCAAGGTGGTAGGTATTCACTGTAATCATCTTCAAAATTGATTTCATTATTGAAAGCTTTAGCAGTATCATGAATATTTAATGACACTAGAGAAAAAAATAGGCTTTAAAATATATCTCAAAATTGCCAGTGAAAATGCTTAGATGGCAAACAACAGTTTCCAAGGTGAAAAGTTTTATTGAGTAAATGCAGAGACAGCTGTTTTCTGAAAATCACATTTTTGCCAGTCCCAAGTGAGACATGTTCTTACACATCACAACATTAATAGTCACATTGTGTTACTTGATTTAGTGCAACATAATGCAGTGTGACTAATGCAGCCCGGTGGTACAGATTCATGTAAGAGAAAAATCCATCACCTAGGAAATGTGGAACAAAGATTCACTTTTCTGAAAACAAAGGTTAAATAAATCAAAGTTTTCTGAAGAAGGAAAAGTCATGCAAAAGAGAGTTTTATTCCAAAACACATTTCAATCACCTTTGCAGTGATTCCCTGGATACATTAGAGAAGGGAATAGGCATCAAACATGAAATCCTTTAAGCTGTTTGAACTAAGCTGTACTTAGTGCTTCTACAATATTTTCCTCTGTAGTACCAATCTTCTAAAGCAATAGCTCCTTCATCAGTCTTACTATGCATTGCCTGGATGACTGCTACACAGGCGCAGTTGACACAGTAGTGTCCTTTCTCCATCAGCATCTCTAAAAATATACTTCGGCTATTGAGGAGATAACCGAAAACCACCTTTAAAGTCCACCTTTTATGGACTACTAAAGAAATAGAAATATGGAGGGAAAAAGGGTCACTACAAGCCTATGGTTGGTTTTTTGTTATGTTTATTTATCTGTATTCTTTCCTTGTCAAGAATATATATGAATCCTTTTCTATCTAATAATATGCATTGGACAGGTAACAAGATACAAAAATTGGACCTCTCAGTAAATATTTTGAAACAGGAAGAATTTTTATTTTACTTCTCAGGAAGTTGTATTCAGAAATGTAAGAGGAAAAAGTCCTACGTGGGTATTTGGACTTTACTATCAGCACCAAAGTCGTTATATTCTAACAAAATGAGGTCATTTTAATATTGTCACTTCAGGTATTGCTCAATGAATGCCTTCTTTATTTCCTTTATCTCAACCCTGCAATATTGCTAATTAACTCAGAGAATATTTTAAGTCCAAATGCAAGTAATTGTTAGAAGCTTTTAAAAATTTTTCCTAGACTATATGCCCTTAAGCTTATTTTTCACAATTATTGAGCATTTACTTTTTTGCTCATTACTTTGTATACATTATGCTATTTGATGCAGCAAGACTGCAACATGCGTATTATTATTTCCATTTTCCATATGAAGAGGTATGGAAGAGTTGGTATTTTAGTACAAATTTGTGTGGCTTCAAAAGTACACTTTTGCATCACCTACAGTAGAGTGATTCCAACATTAGAAATATTCAATAAATAGTCATAGACTTTAAAAGTTGAAAGGGACTAAAGTCTTCATCTACTTCAATGTCCAAACAAGCTACTAAACATCTATATAACATTTCGACAACTGGTGATCCAGGCACAGTGGAGGATTTCATTGTTAGAATCTTATTTATTCAAGGTTATCTGTACTACTGGTGGGCAATTCTAACCAACAGAAAGTTCTTCAAACTAAACTGAATTAAGCCTCCCCAAACAATGTCTAATGACATTTGCATGTTAAGTTCAATGCACTCACTGAGTGTAAACTAATTTTTTTATTTTTATTTTTATTTAGTTATTTATTTATTTATTTTTGAGAGGGAGTCTCACTCTGTCACCCAGGCTAGAGTGCAGTGGCACGATCTCGGCTCACTGCAACCTCCACCTCCCGGATTCAAGTGATTCTACTGTCTCAGTCTCCTATGTAGCTGGAATTACAGGTGTACACCACCACGACTGGCTAATTTTTTGTATTTTTAATAGAGATAGGGTTTTGCCATGCTGGCCAGGCTTATCTCGATCTCCTGACCTCAAGTGATCCGCTTGCCTTGGCCTTCCAAAGTGCTGGGATTACAGGCAGGAACCACCACGCCCAGGCAGATAGTAAATTAATTTAAACAAGCACTGCCTGTGCTAGATTGTTACACTGACAGCTTCTAATGAACCACAGCTCCCAGTATTCACGTTCTTGTAGTCTCCTCTCACACAAAATCTCAGCTTGGTCATGTTACTCGATTTAGCCAAAAGATTAGTGGCAAGCATGGTGCAATTGGAGGGTTAGCACACTGAAGCTTATTCTCTTGGAAGCCAGGGTCCATAGTGTAAAGAACCTGAGCTCGTCACTGAATGAAGAGAGGTCATGTAGCAAGACACCCTGGAGGATAAGAGGGAGTCTTGGACACTGTAGCCTTAGCCAAACTCCAGCTGATTGCAGCCTTATGAGTGATCACAGCTGTATCATGAGAAATAATTTGTTTTCATTTGTCACTGCTAAGTTTGGAGATGGTTTGTTACATAGCAAGAGACAATTGGTAGACTGCCTTTAAAGGCCCTCACATCTATTAAAGGAGAGATATCTGCAAGTAACTAAAACACACATACACAAAAGAACAAACACATATACATTATGACAATCAAATTAGCTTTGCCTCCATCAAGGCATCCGTCCCAACTTCCATCATGAGAAGATTTTCGGATCTTTTGACCCTCTTAGATGGTGTACCCAGAGTGTGTTATTGAATCAGTTTCATATGTAAGTGGTTCATTTAATAAAATGATCTTGTTAAAGAGAATGTTGATGATGATAATAATATGAATCACTTATTGAATGCTTATTCTTGTTAGGTACCAGGCACTATGCAGATTTATTTAAATTCCTTTAACAGCTTCCTATACATGTACTATTATTTTGCCTAGATTTTAGTTCCAAAAACTGGGGCACAGAGTTATTTTGTGAGTTTGCACAAGATTATAGATCTATGATTGGCAACCACAAATTCAAAACCTAGGTATATCTGGCACTGAAATTTGTATCTTTCTCTACTATATTCTCCACAGATTCACCTCAGGTAGTACTTTGAGGATACACAGTGAAGTAACCTCAAAACATACACGTAAGTAAAATGAATTGTCCTCTGTGAGTTAAACTATGAAATCAATACATAACATATAATATAAAAAGTAAGCAAAGACATATTAAGGAGACAAGATGAATTTCAGGCTTGAGCAAAATATGGTTGATAATTAATGTCATTAAATACACCTAAGGACAGAGTGGAAGCAATTTAAAGAACAGACAAATTTAGAAACTGAAAAAGAGGTGTCAAAGCAAAGTAGTGGCAGAGCTAATTTAGAAACTATTCCGGGGGAAAGTATCCCAACAACTGTATGTTCAATTGATGTTGTAGGTATTTTTCCATGGGGAGATTGATTCATAAGGTGAAACGGAATGATTCAAGCATTGATTTGATCCATTCAGCTGATTTTCTTTGTTCTTCAGACACCCTTCTGATTATAATTTGACTTTTCATGACCCATGGTAGGTCTGTAATTTGGTGTCCCAGTTTCTGTACTTCAGTCTAATTAAATCTAAAACACTAAGATAACCTTGGCTGACTCCATCAAGGTGATACTGCGCTGTGGTCTCTGGGTATTTGGCCAGACCTGCCATAGAAATTTGACCTCTTTAAATGTCAAATTTGTCTTTCAATTAAAAGGTATTAGTCTAGTCAGTGCTTGTCTCATTTATATCCACATTTAAGGAAATCTCTAGCCACTCCGCCTATTGAATGAGCAGGAAATTACATACCCCTAGCCTTATTCCTTGCTGAATGAAATGAGGTTGCACAAATCACCTACTTATAATATAGTATAATATAGAGAGGAAGTGTCTGGGCTCCAACAGCTACCTCTGGGATTCAAATATGAGCTCTGCACAAAGTAGCTGTGAATTTCTTTTTTCTTTTTTTTTCACTTTATTGCCAGTTGGAGATACTGTGCTGTTTTGTTCTGGTTTTACATATTGAAGGTTTGTGGCAAACCTGCAATAAGCAAGTCCATTGGCACGGTTTTCCCAGAAGTATATGCTCACTTCATGTCTCTGAGTTACACGTTGGTAATCCTCATATTTAAAATGTTTGTATCACTATTATATTTGTTATGGTGATCTGTGATCAGTGGTCTTTTTTCATTTATGATGTACTGTTTTCTCTTTTTCTAACTTTTATTTGAGGTTCAGGCATACATGTGCAGGCTTGTTATATAAATTGCCTGTCGCAGGGTTTTGGTGTACAGATCATTTCATCATTCAGATAACAGGCATAGTATCAGATAAGCACTTTTTCAGTCTTCAACCCCCTTCCACCCTCCAACTTTAAGTAGGTCCTGGTGTCTGTTGTTCCCTTTTTTGTGTTTATACATTCTCATTGTTTAGCTCCTATTTATAAATGAGGACATGAAGTATTTGGTTTTCTGATCCTGTTAGTTTGCTTAGGATAATTGCCTCCAGCTCCATCCATGTTGCAGAAAGGGACATGATTTCATTCTTTTTTTAGGGCTGTGTAATATACCATGATGTATATGTGCCAAAATGTTTTTATCCAGCCTACCAGTAATTGGCATTTAATATAGTCTTTGCTGTTGTGAAGGGTGCTGAATGAACATGCATATTCATGTGTCTTTATGGTAGAACGATTTATATTCCTTTGGGTGTATACCCAATAATGGGATTGCTGGGTAGAGTATTAATTGTTTTAAGTTCTTTGAGAAATCACCAAAGTAATCTTGTGTGATCAGTGACTGAACTAATGACTGAGCTAATTTACATTCCCTCAATGACTGAACTAAATTACATTCTCACCAGCAGTATATAAGCACTCCCTTTATGGCTGCAGCCTCGCCAGCATCTGTTGTTTTTGACTTTTTAAATAATAGCCATTCTGACTGGTGTGAGATGGTATCTCACTGGGATTTTGATTTCCATTTCTTTAATAATTAGTGATGTAGAGCATTTGGCCATGTATATGTCTTCTTTTGAAAACTGTCTGTTCTTGTCCTTTGCCCACGTTTTCATGGAATTGTTTTTCACTTATTAATTTGTTTAAGTTCCTTATAGTTCCTGGATATTAGACCTTTGTTGGATGCATTCATTTACAAATATTTATTCCCATACTATAGGGTGTCTGTTTACTCTGTTAATGGTTTCTTTTACAGTGCAGAATTTGTCAGTCCCATTTATCAATTTTTTGTTTTGTTGCTATTGCTTTTGGATTCTTCATCATGAAATCTTTGCCAGGGCCTATGCCCAGAATGGTATTTCTTAGGTTATCTTAAAGGGTTTTTATAGTTTAAGATTCTACACTTAAGTCTTATATTCATCTTGAATTGATTTTTGTATATGGTGTAAGGAAGAGGTCCAGTTTCAATCTTCCACACATTGCTAGCCAGTTATCCTAGCACCACATATTGAATAGGGAATTTTTTCCCCATTGCTTGTTTTTGTTGACTTTGTCAAGGATCAGATGTTGGTAGGTGTGTGGCTTTATTTCTGGACTCTTTATTCTTTTCTGTTTTTCTATATGTCTGTCTGTGTACCAGTACCATGCTGTTTTGGTTACTGTAGCCTTGTAATACAATTTGAAGTCAGGAACGTGATAACTCCAGCTTTGTTCTTTTTGCTTAGGATTGCCTTGGCTATTTGGGCTGTTTTTGGCTCCATATGATTTTTAAATAGTTTTTTCCTAATTTTGTGAAGAATGTCATTGGCAGTGTGATAGGAATAGCATTAGATCTACAAATTGCTTTGGACAGTACGACCATTTTAACAATATTGTTTCTTCCAATTCATGAGCATAAAATGATTTTTTCATTCATGTCATCTCTGATTTCTGTGAGCAGTGTTTTGTAATTTGTTATAGAGAACTTTCACCTCTCTGGTTAGCTGTATTCCTAGGTATTTCATCTTTCCGTGACTTATTTTAAATGGGATTGCATTACTGATTTGACTCTCAGCTTGGAACTCATTGGTGTATAGGAATGCTACTGATTTTTGTACATTGGCTTTGTATCCTGAAACTCTGCTGAAGTTGTAAGTCATCAGATTCTCCAAGGTTGAAATGAAATTAAAAAATGTTAAAGGCAGCTAGAAAGAAGAGGCAGATCATCTACAAAGGTAACGCCATCGGGCTAACAGTGAACCTTTCAGCAGAAACACTAAAAAGGGTGTCTATATTCAGCATTCTTAAAGAAAAGAAATTTCAGCAAAAATAATTCATATTCAGTTGTGAACTTTTTATTTATTTAATTTATTTATTTATTTATTTATTTATTTATTTTGAGACAGAGTCTCGCTCTGTTACCCAAGCTTAAGTGCAGTGGGATGTGATCTCTGCTCACTCCTGACCTCAAGTGATGCGCCCACCTCGGCCTTCCAAAGTGTGGGATTACAGGTGTGAGCCACCGCTGCCAGCCCCAGTTGTGAATTTCTACAACTCACTAAACCATGCCCTAAACTAAACTAGTTTTCATGTCTACAAAACAGAGGTAATAACATAATGCCTAGCACAAAGAACTGTAAACCTTAAATGAGTCAATACACATAAAACGTTTAGAATAGCGCATGGCAGGTAGTAAGCACTCAATGTTAGTAATGATTATGGTGATGATGATGATGACATTGATAATGATAGTGTCTGGTTCATCTTGGCTCAAAAAGATGAACTGAGCTGTAAAAAAAACATATGTCTTTTATCATTTACGAAAGAGACATAGAAAAGATCCACCAGTTTCTGATCTGAACTAGATCATGTCAAGCTTACTGTTTCATGAGTAGAATGAGAAAGCAGGCAAAGGTGGTCAAGGAGAGGAAAATAAATCACAAAAATAGAGACAAGCAAAAATGAAAGAAACTTTGAAACTCCTGAAGCATGAAGAAAGTATCCTTCTTTCCAGATTTTCAGTTTTTGGTTAGTTCTAGTGCTTCTGAGGTAAAACTTAATTTGTTTCTTGTTATTAGATGATTATGAAATTGCCAGTTGTGTCCTTACTATACACAATGCCCTTCTCCCCACAGCCATTTAATTGACTTTCTCATTCTTGCATCTGCAAAATGTACCTTTTGAAATGTGTATCATAGAATTTTTTTGAGCTACTCCAGTCTTTTCCATCTTGTTCTGCTTCTCTTGGCATTCATCATTTGAATCTGCCAAATCAATAATGTGAACAGTGTTATAACTGGAAATAAGAAACGATCTGAAATTCACAGGAAATTAGACTGAAGTGAATATAGGAAATACAATCACCTCCCAGACACAGAATGGATTTCTATGGGCTCAGTAATATATGCCCCAACCCCCACCAGGACCTAAACCAGAAGCATTTAATTACTTAGGGTTATCATTTCATTAACAAAAATTCTTGACATTCACATCTAACAGCTGATCCTCAGCTTTCTGCTTATTTCTCTCTTTTTGTCAGTTCCTGTCTGTTCTCCGCCTCTCAGTCTTTCTCCTTTGTTTTTGTTTTTCCTTAGCTTCCGTCAAAGCTACCACTTCTAAAGCACTGAATTTTAAGCTCCCTCCTCAAATCTCTAAGGAGTCTGTGCACGCTTTCTAAAAAAAAAAAAAAAAAAAAAAAAAAAAAACTGTATATCATACAGCTTAGATTCTAATGGTTAAAATTGTATTAATGGGAGCAGATTGATGGTATATTGCCACTTTAATTAAAGAGGGTTATGGAATGGCATTTTAAATAGCAACATCATTTTCTAAATTGACATAGCTCCATTATAAGGAAAAATCCTCAAATTGAACCTCAAGTCAAACAGTTTCTCTTCCAGTAAGACAGGATATTTTAGTAAATTTTTAATCTGCTAACAAAATATTCACTACAAAATAAAAGGATTTTCCCTATTTTATTATTTTTGCCTGAATCTTAGTACTAGAGAGGCTCTAAAATTATTTCCAGATACTTCAAAAAATAAATTTTAAGTGCTACACGACTAGAAGGAAGCAGAAATACATTTCTGGACAAATCTAGTGGAATAGCTACAAACCACATTTCTAAAAATAGTTGTTTCTATTTCTTTTGACAGATACATGGTACCTTTCCTATGATCTCTCTTGCATCTTAGAAAGGAGCCTCGGGTCATTGAGTCTTAGCACTAGAGAGAATTGTTTGAGTGTCAAACAATTTGGTCTGGCAAAGTCAGACCCACAATGCTGGCCTTGAGTTAACAATCTGAAGCATTTTTCACCCATATCTTGCATTGTTTGCAAATCAGCTCCCATATCTTATATCACTCATATAAAGTTCTTGACTCAAAAATCTTAGGATGTGGAAGTTTCATTACGATTTCGGCAAGGACATTATGCTATTTTTAAGATAATGAAAAAAATCCTCTCCTTTGTCATTTTTAAGGTCAGTGTCCTAGAACAAATCAAGGAACATATTTTTTACAGAAAACTTTTGAATTTTGGGTTTACTGAAAAAAAATTTGTTTTGCTTTGTTTTCAAATTATAAAACAATTTAAATATGTATACAATAGTAGAGAATAACATAGCACACATATGTTTACTAAATATCCAGTTTTATTAAATTTTAAGATTTCAGTATCTGTACTTCAGCTTATTTTTAAGATATAAAATACAGAGGTGAACCCTCTGTGTATTACTCTGATCCATTTCTCTCTTTCTCTGAAGTAGCTACTATCATAGTTCTCTCATTTATTATTTTCATGAATATTTTATTTGTTTACTGAATGTTCATGTATCTATAGGAAATATATAGTGCTTATATGGTAATAAAAAGAATAATCTAAATAGAAGCATGTTGAAACTTTCTTGCAACTCGGTTTATCTTGTTGGTAAGTGTAGCTCTATTTCATTTGTATGAATGGCTATCATTTCCCATTTTACAAACATGTTGCTGTTTATTTCTTCTACTATTGATAAACATTCTGATTGTTCTCAATTTTTCCTACAAATGACTCTACAATGAATGCTTTTATCACACCTCCTTCTGAACTTGAGTGAATTTCTCTGTGGTATGTACTTAGTAAAATAATGTTTAGGTTATTTGGGGTGTTTTCTCTTCAAAATGACCATACCAATTTTAGACTCTATGTATACTTAGAGTTCATCAGAATGTACAGAAATTCTCATTTGTCTACATCTTCAACTACACATGCTATTCCCAGATTTGTAATTAATTGTGCAACTAATATATATATGTGTGTGTGTGTGTGTGTGTATATATATATAAAATAGTTTATTGATTTTAATTTTGATTTCTCTGATTATAATAGAGGGAAAATTGCTGCATTAGTTTCTCTAACTATTATAATAAGTTACCATGAAGTTAGTGTCTTAAAACAATAATACAACTTTGTTTCCTCACACTTATAGAGGTCAAAAGTCTAAAATGGGTTAGCTAGGCTGTATTCCTTCTGGAAACCAGGACAACTTTGCCTTTTCAGCTTCTAGAGTTTGCCTGCATACCTTGGCTCACAACCCCTTCTTCACATTCCTCCAAACTCTAGCTTTCATCATCACAAACCCAACTACTTTCTTATCCTCTGCATCCCTCTTATATGGGGGCCTAGTGATTACATTGTACCCACTCAGATGATCCCAGATCATCTTCCCATTTCATTACTTACTTTTATAGAGTCCCTTCTACCATGTAAGATAATAGTTATAGGTTCCAGGAATTAGATGCAAACAGCTTTGGAGGGGGCCTTTATTTAGCCTACCAGAAATAGGTATTAACAATTTGGAAATTCCTCTAAAAAACTTCGTATTTATATCAATATACCTATTATTCTCCTAAGTTGTCTTTTGCTAGGTGATTTGTGACGATTTTGTTTTTTAGGGAAAATTTTATGAATAGTGTCAATTATAGACACTAAAAATGTCTTCTAGTCTGTGGTATGTGTTCTTACTTTTGATTTTGTGCAATTTTAAATTTCTTACTGTTTTGAATTTTTAATCTTTGTGGGTACATAGTAGGTGCATATGTTTATGGGGTAGATGAGACATTTTGGTATAAACATGCAATGCATAATAATCACAACCCGGAAAATTGGGTATTCATCCCCTCAAACATTTTTCCTTGTGTTAAAAACAATCTCATTGTACTTGTTTAGCTATTTCAAAATGTAGAATTAAATTATTATTAAATATAGTCACATCTTTGTGCTATCAAATACTAGGTCTTATTCTTTCTAACTATTTTATTTTTATACTTATTAACCACCCACACCTCCCCTACCTCCCCTGTACTCCCCTTCCCTGCCTCTGCTAGTCATCCCCCTACTCTCACTCTTCATGAATTCAGTTGTTTTCTAGACTCATAGAGATACCACCTTGATGGTCCTGGATAAGATCCAGAAGAATTCTTTGGATTACCAGAGAGTGACACTTGTTATTTTGTCTTACTTTCTCCCAAACGGAGTCTGTCTCTCTGTGTGCTGAGCCGCCTGGAACTGGAGATGTGGTGATGCAAGCACCCCTGAGGCTGCCACGACTGGGACTGTGCTAGGTCAGACCTGAAGCCAGCACAACACTAAACCTTGTCCAAGCCCCTTCCCTTCAGGGCGGCAAAGCTCCCCCAGATGCTGGGAGTATCCAGAGATGCTGTCTGGGAGCCAGAGACTGGAGTAAAAATCATGAACAATTTACCCGATGTTCTATTCTAGTGTGGCTAACCTGGCACTCAAACCACAATACAAAGTCCTTTCTGCTCTTCCCTCCACTTTCCATAGGCAGAGGAGCAGAAAAGCCTCTTCCTGCGGCCCCCACCACCTCCAGTCCACAGTGAATTCTGCCAGACCACCATGGATGTTCACTTAAAGCCCATGGACTCTTCCATCAGCTTGTGGTGAATGCTGCCAAACCTGGGACTAACCCTTCAGGGCACTGCGCTGCTCTTTGGCCCAGGGAAGGTCTGGAAATCCTATCCAAGAGACTAGTCCTGGACTCAGGGACCCCAAAAGCCTGTTAATTTCTCTGCCTTACTGTGGTCAAGCTGGTACCAAATGTGCACGAAAAAGTCCCCTTTACTTTTCCTTCCACTTTTCTCCAACAGAAAGAGTCCTTCACCATACCCAGCACAATTGGGATTGTGCTGGGTCACCCTATATCCAGCAGATGTTAGAGCCCAAGGCCCACAGTGTACTTCCTGGGAATTACTGCTGGTTTTTCAGGACCAACGAGCTCTTCAGGTAGCAGGTGATGACTCCTGTTAGAACTGGTTCCTTCCCTTCAAGGCAGTGGGCCAGCATGTGTATAGAAATGTAGTCTGGAAGCTAGGGCCTCACCACTCTGCCTGGTGCCCTATCCAACTGTGGCTCTGCTGATATCCAAGATGTAACACAAAGTCCTCTTTACTCTTTGCTCTCCTCTTTTTAAGCAGTGGGAAGGAGTCACTTTCATTTCTGTGCGCTGTACTGCCTTGGGTTGTGGGAGGGATGGCACAAGCACTCCCCTAGCTGCCCCCAGCTGGTAACTCCCTAGGTCACATGCCACCCTAGTCAACTGGCTCTGAGCCGAGCCTAACACTAGGAGTTGCCTAGGAATTGCATGTTTGTGTCCTACACTGCCTTTCAAGTTTACTTTGGACCCCAGAGTTCTTTAGCCCATAGTGGCAAGGCTTGCCAAGAAATCAAGTTCCGAATGCTGGAACTAAAAATTCCTCTCTGACTAGAGCTCGTCTTAATGCTCCCTCCATGTGTGGGTGCTGAATGAGCCCAGCCTGGCATTATTCTCCTCTGTGACAGGGAAGCACTGAGTTCAATATAAAGACCCCCAGAGGCTGGGCTCTGCCTCCGCAAAATGCACAGATTCTCTTTCTGTGCTGCACAGTTGCTGCAAGGGTATGGGGGAGGGGTGACATCAGTAATTCAAAACTGTCTCTCCTGTCCTTCGCAATGCCTCTTTTAAGGATACAAAGTTAAAGCAAGATGTTGTGGTTGCTCACTTGATTTTTGACTCTAGTGATAGTGTCTTTCTGTGTGCAGATAGTTAAAATGTGATGTTCCAGTTGGTAGACAAATAGTGTAGGCTTCCATTCTGCCGTCTTGCTTTGCCCTCCCCCACAGTTTTAAATTTTATTCACTACCCCCTAGTTATTAATTTTATAGCCATCTTCTCCTTAACGGTATGTTCCTTTCTTATTTTTAAAAATTAGTCACACCCCTTTAAAGGTTTTAAAGTTCTATTTTCACATTTGTATTCATCCGTTCTCATGCTGCTAATAAAGACATACCCAAGACTGGGTAATTTATGAAGAAAAAGAGGTTTAATGGACTCAGTTCCACTTGGCTGGGGAGGCCTCACAGTCATGGCAGAAGGTGAAGGAGGAGCAAAGCTTTACATGGTGACAGGCAAGAGAGCGTGTGCAGGGGAACTCTCCTTTATAAAACCATCAGATCTCGTGAGACTTACTATCACGAGAACAATATGGGAAAGACCCACCCCTATGATTCAATTACCTCCCTCAGGGTCCTTCCCATGACACATGAGAATTTTAGGAGTTACAATTCAAGCTGAGATTTGGGTGGGGACACAGCCAAACCATATCAACATTTAAGTCTTTACTGTTCCTACAATTATTTTTTCTGTATAATATGAACCAGAGTAATTTTTCTTCCATTTGAATAAATTGTTCCAGCATTATTTATGGAATAATCCAGTCGTACACAGATAACAATGCTGCTTGATTTACATATATTCATAATATTCCATACTGTTCCCAATGGTGAATTTGTCTTTTCCTGCATTGAGAATACATTATCTTAATCATTGCAGCTTTAAGCTAATTCTTGTATTAGCTTAAAGGCCTCTAGTAGAGCAACTCCTTCCACCTCATTATTCAAAATTGCGTTGACTCTTCTTGGTTCTTTCTTCACTCTTTCATATAAAGTTAGATGTCAGCTTCCTTAAAAATTCCTGTTGGATTTTCTTTCTTTCTTTCTTTCTTTTTTTTTTTTTTTTTTTGAGACAGAGTCTTGCTCTGTCACCAGACTGAAGTGCAGTGGCGTGATCTTAGCTCACTGCAACTCCACCTCCCAGGTTCAAGCAATTCCCCTGCCTCAGCCTCCCAAGTAGCTGGGATTACAGGTACACACCACCACACCCAGCTAATTTTTTTGTGTTTTAGTAGAGACGGGGTTTCACCATGTTGGCCAAGATGGTCTCGATCTCCTGACCTCATCATCCACCAGCCTCGGCTTCCCAAAGTGCTGGGATTACAGATGTGAGTCACAGCGCCCAGCCTCTGTTGGAATTTTAATTGGGATTGAATTGAATTTGTAGATAATTTTGAGGAAGTACAACATCACTCTGTTATTGTAATTTAATTCATGAACACTCTTTCTACATATACATACACACACTGGTCCTTTTTTTATATATATTTTTTCAATGTTTTATAATTTTTCTCCAGAATGGTTTTGCCGGGACGGAGTCTCACACCGCTTTGTCGCCCGGCCTGGAGTGCAATGGCGTGATCTCCGCTCACCGCAGGCTTCACCTCCTGGGTTGACACAGTTCTCCTGCCTCAGCCTCCCGAGTAGCTGGGACTATAGGCACCTGCCACCATGCCCGACTAACTTTTTGTATTTTCAGTAGAGATGGGGTTTCACCGTGTTAGCCAGGATAGTCTCGATCTCCTGACCTCATGATCCACCCACCTCAGTCTCCCAAAGTGCTGGGATTACAGGCTGCCCCTCTTTAATTAAAAATAAGATGTAACATTGGTTTTGTTCCATTGATACTGGAATTTTTATTTTGTTTGCTTTTTTTAAATTATTATTGGTGCCTAAAAAACCCTTTAATTTGTCCATAGATGTTCTTTTAAGTTCTACATAGATAAGCATGTCTTCAAATAGGCATATTGTTATTGTTTTCTTTCCAATTCTTACCTCTCATATCTTTTCTTGACTCTAGTAAGGACTTCATAGTTTTTAACTGTAAGCACAATCTCATCATCTTCCTGACTCTAAGGAAATCTCTAAAATTTAATGATTGATTGTGATTTTTTTTATTGTTATTGTTTGCCAAGTTCCATTTTTCTTATTTATTTATTTTTTGTTCTGCTTTGTTTTTTATTTTTCTAGTTCCCTTTTTCTTTTCTTTTTTTTTTTTTTTTCTCTTTCAGAAAACTGACTTTAAGATTTATTTTTCTAACTTTTTTCAACAGGGAAAACAACACACTCCTCGGGGAAAGGTGAGGGGTTGAAAAGTCAGGCCCTGGGTAAAAATTCTTATGCCAGCACCTGGAGTCGATAGGCCTGCCTAGGAGAGAACACAGGCACTGCCACACCACCACAGGGAACAGCTGCTGTCTGGGGTCAGCAGACCAGTTCACAGCCACGCAAGGTTGCTATAGATCCAAGTCATAAAAATCTTCCAACTCCTCGTGAAACAAGTCCCACTCATCTTCAGAGTCTTAGTTCATCATCCCCACTTGGAGCTAAAAGCATAAGTAACAATTCGCCCAGCTCAAAGGTGGCAACCTCTTCTTCATCGTTGTCAAAGGGGCTGCTGTTCTCTCTTTCGTCAATGAGTTCCCAGAAGTGGTTCCTTCATTGGGCCGGGTATCTGCTTGATGTTCCCACTTTCTGTCTCTGTGGTTCCTCTCTATGGCCATCAGGGTACACATGCTTGTAAAAACAGTTCCCTGCAAATGGGCAGCTCCCCTGTCCTTCATCAAAATACCTGCACGCCTTGTTGCTCATTGCCTCTTTGTATTTCACAATAAGTTGCTGCTTCTCTTCTTCCTCCTCCACCCAGTACTCACTTGGAATGACAAAGTTAGATGTGATCCGGCATTCTGGGCAGGACTTTATGATCTTGCTCTCAAATTGCTTAGCACTCCTCCACTTGCGAATGCACCTGAGACAGTAGGTGTGGCTGCAGTTGGAGAGGATCCCGAAGCGGTGCTCTCAGGGGTTGACTTTCTCATAAATCACCTCCATGCAGATCCCACACACGATTTCCTTGCTGCGCTACACGGAAAATGAGAGCTCCATGGCCTTCTCATGGGCCTCAGTGCACGATTTTATATGCTGTAGTCTCTGGGCAGCATCCATCGGATGCAAGACCTTTATCTCAAAAATCAACACAAAATGGTTTAAAAACTTAAACATAAGATGTGAAAATGTAAGATTCAAAAACTACTAGAAGAAAGTATGCAGCCCGGATCTTCCGGGGCAAGCCTGGATCCTAAATTCACTAGAACCTGAGGCCTTGAGGGCTGGCCTGGTACCAGGGTTCACTGGGGCAGGTCTGGTGCTGGAGTCCACAGCAAAGTTAGGTGCTCACTTTAATCTTCTTTTCCCACACAAAGGGTATCTGTCTCTGTCTGTCTCCATTCTATACTGCCTGGGCTTAGGGGAGAGGTGACATAGGTAATGTGATGCTATCTTTCCTAATCTCTTCAATGCATCTTATTTCTGTTCTCCATCCAGGTGCTGTAATAGCTCACCTGGATTTCTTAGTTCATGTGAAAGTATTTTTGTGCATAGATAGTTACTCAGATTGTTGTGTTTCTGTGAGGGGGTGAGTGCTGGAAGTCCCATCCACCATCTTGCTGATGTCTCCTATAAAGTGATTTTTTTAAAAAAGTTCTCAAACAAACCAGCATTTTCTCTAAAATCATTCTGACTGATTATATTAAACACAATTTAAGGTGAATGTCCAGCGCATGAGCCACAGACACATAGAACTGCTCTCACATCTGTGGAGCTGGGACCATACAGTCAAGTGATGCTGATTTATCTCCAATTATCTTAGCCTCAGCTGTGTGTACTTATGGAGGACATTTGAGGCAAATGAGGTTCTTACCTCCAAAGTGAATTTGAGTCCTAAACACTGCTTATCTCCTACTGTCAACTCTAACTGAAAACATGTAAACTTGACACCTATGAAGAGGTCACATTTTTCCTTTATACAGAAAAGCAAAGGAAATTGGCCTATAGACACACAGAGAATCAAACATAGGAGATCATACAGCCTCTGAAAGAAAGCCCCAGAAGAAAATACTTGCCTTACTTATTGTAGGACTTCCAGTTCCTTGTCCCAGTCCCTCATCAGGTCAACAAACCATCTTGCTTTTCAGGTTGTGACAGAACTCTTTAAGATATTTATGTGTTTTATCTAATGCAATTTAAGTAGATTTCTGCTGCTGTCAATCTGAGGAGCCCATTTAGCCTACGTAATTTTTTCATAATAAAGTTCATTGATATTATTGATTTCTTAACAGCACTAGAATGCCTTGAGTTTGTGCTATATTTAGACAATTCCATGCAAATTTCCCAAAATGCTATATGAAGACACATCACTGAAGAAATATCTTTACTCTCAGGGATGTTACAGTCTAATAAGTGATTAAGAAAATATGAAGAAAAACACAAAATATTTTAAGAAGTATGTTATGTAAACTTTTCTCTGTAAGCATCAGCATTCCTAGTGCTCATGTTTTCCTTAAAAAAAAATTTATTTGCCCAAGTTAAAGATTCTAGCCAACTTAATACATTATTTGTGAGAGTTTTTTGATGGAGAAGAAAATAAGATAAATTTTTGTTAATTCAAAATAGTATCTCCTTTACTCTGAATGTCATACTTCTGTCAAAGGCTGTTTATTCATATGTACCCTCTTAATTAGCAAAAAGAATAATACCATGAGTAAACTACTTGGCAGATGAAGACTTTGAGATCCAGTAAGTTTAGGTGGGTGACATGGATTATATACCCTTCCAGTCAAGCAGTTAGGCTTACTTCTGTGTCTTCTATATCTGAGTGTAGTTGTCTCAAACACTTTAGGCAGAGTTTGTAAGTGGTTTCATCTAAAAAATTTTCTTGCTCTTTGCCGTTTAAGAACCATATTCTCCCAAATAGGACAATTATTGAAAGAGAAAAACAAGGCATTAGAAGGGCAGCAGGTATCCACATTAGTTTTCATGTTATGGTCTGATACCCACACTGTTCATTGCCTGTTGCATCAAAGTCTGTCTGAAATACTTATTTGTTTCAACTGAGTTTGCTACAAATTAACCAAAACATAAGTAGAAAGTTAAAATTAAGCTTTTGGAAAGGGATAAGTTGTAAAATTATCTTTTGATAACTACCAAATAGAAAGAATAAAGTTAAGATTATATTCATTACTTTCAGAATATTAAGTGAACAGAAACAGAAACAAATCATTTTCCCTGGACTTGAGTCACACTCTTAGAAAAGCATTGTAATATCTTTTTTTTTTTTTTTTTTTAATTCTCGGGGTGAGTTTAATGGTTCAGTGTATTTCTTCCGAGTTTCTTGAGGATAACTCCTATAAACTAAAAATCTAAAACAATACAATTGTAATAAAAGTCTTTGGTGTCAGAATCCTTAGGTAATTTGGACTCATCAATAAAAGAAATATATTTATAAATAAAAGAAATACATTTATATTTCTTATTACCATCCAAAGGTCTATTCCCAATAAGTGTATTATAATTTCAATTAAGAACCCATTCTTTATCTAGATTTATACTCTGTAAAGTATTATGAAAATTTGTAATAATGCCATATGCTTTGGCTTGATTTTTAAGTTTTGATTTTGCCAAGGTATAATTTTTTCAGAAATAATGTAAGGTCAAAACATTTCTGTTGAAGATAGAGATACTTTTTTAATGGAGCAATATATTTAAAACATAAAACACTCATTTTTATCAGTAAAACATTGTCCAAGTAACCAATTAAACAAAAATGAAAAAAATGAATAAGGAAAACTACAATTGGCCTTTAACATGATCTAGTCTGCAAAATTAGTAATTATGGAGACTTGTCTAGTCAGGCATTTCTGTAACTTCTGTTCCCAGAAGTTCAGTACCTCAGAGTTATCACTAATGACCACTTTTACTCATAAAATTCTCATAACTATTTCTTCTACTAGATCTACTTTTTTTCTAATAATCCGTTTCCTTGTCATCTTCAGGCATTTGGTTTATATTTTGTAGCATGGCAATCAATTAAGCCCAAATATATTTTTACTGTTATCCTTTTCATTGGAAACATTTCTTTTCTGTGCATTCTCTATCTTTAACAAGCAGTTGATGGTAAATTCCAACTAATGATAAATGCTGAGTCAAATCAGATTATAAATGTGACAAGAACAATCTAATTGTTAGTTCTCACTTTCTTCTTCTACTACTGCCTGCGCCTGAAACCTTTATATAATAAGGTATGGTCAAATTTATTGTATAGCCTCACTGACTGATACATCATGAGTTCCTATGTCTCAGAATCTCAGGACAAAGGCTTCTTAATTATTATTCCCTGTCTCCCTGTGGTGATATTACCAAATATGTTGTTCTTGGACATCATTTTTGGGACTATAGTGTAGCAGCATTTTAGTTACAGCTGAATAGTTTACAGAAAACCCAAAAAGATATCCTTTGTATGTATATTACCTGTGTTGTCATTGACACCTTCAAAGATTTGGCTGCTTTGGTAAACTATGTATAATTCTGGATAATTTCAAACTGTCAATATATTTTCACTGTAGCCAAATGTGTTCTGTTATTGGCTCTGCATGATTAAATAACATCTGCAAAAGTCCTTATGTCTCTTTGACATTCCATAGGCCTTTTAAAAAATTATCATTCACTACTATGCAGCCACAGAAAGGAACGAAATCATGTCCTTTGCAGGGACACGGATGGAGCTGGAAGCCATCATCCTCCGCAAACTAATACAAGAACAGAGAACCAAACACCACATGTTCTCACTTATAAGTGGGAGCTGAACAATGAGAACACATGGACACAGGGAGGGGAACATCACACACTGGGGCCTGTCATGGGGTTGGGGGAGGGAGTGCATTGGGATAAATAGCATGTGAGACTTAATACCTAGGTGATGTATTGATAGATGCAGCAAACAACAATGGCTCAAGTTTACCTAGGTAACAAACCTGCACATCCTGCACAAATATCTTGGAACTTAAAATTTAAAAACAGTTAAAAAATTATCATTTGCGTCCTATATTCCTATCCTTTCTGTTTCGTTAATTACTGTAATCCCTTAAAACTTTCATTTTTGAATACATGTTTCAATCTCTTTATAGAATTGTCAGAAATCATTTTAACTTCTGAACATCTCTAAAACAGGAGACCAAGTATATAAAAGAAGCCTTAAAATATTTTCAGGAAGTCCTTGGGATATTTTTTCTTCTCTATATTTAAATAATAAAGTGAATCACAACACAGAATATGTAATATCTATTACATAATGTTTCCTCTTTTAAAAAGTATGTATATTTTACTAAAACCTCATGATTTATGACTGCAATAGTATATCAAAATTCACCTAGCAAGGAAGTGTCTAGAAATTTTATAGAAGAGCTGCCAAAGCTTAAGCTTAATTTTCAGTTTTCAATTTTAAGCTATTTTTTGAAAAGTGTAAGTAGGAAAACATGTAAGATTTTAAAAGCCATAGAATTCCTAAAATGATTAAATAGCATTAGGCCAGCCATTGGCAGTAGCCAAAGGCAAAGAAAATTTATGATAATAAATTCAAAAAGCAAACAGTAAAGTCAAAACATTTTATGAATCAGTATCTATAGTCTGTACTAAGGAAGTATCAAAGATTTAGGCTGGCAAAGAAATACAGAGAGCAAATAGATTTCCTAGAAATCTGGAAGCCTAAGACTTGGACAAGAAGAGGCAGGTCATCCTGAAGGGGATCTTGAAAACCAGAAAAGTCTCCAGCAAAAAGAGAAAGAAACAAAGCAAAGAGCCAGAAGAATAAAAATGAACAGACGCTGAAAGAGCAGGTTTTGCATGAGGCATCTTTTCTCTGCTTATTAGGATCTTCAGAAGAAAAGAGCAAATGGCTTTCAGGCAAAGCTTGAGAAGCCAAAGGTTATTAATTCTCTGCTTTATAAGCTATACTCTCATCCTTTTCTTCAAAGGCCTAACATCTTTGTCACTTGTAAATCTAAAGACTTACACTACAGATTCTGCAAAGGTGTCCAAACCAACTCATTAAGGATGAAATTATTTTGTGTGAGTAGAACTTCACTGTATACTATGAAAGTAATGTAAAGGCAAGTGAAAAAAGTGTATACCTAGTTGCTTTTCTTTTTTTCTCATACTCGGGTGAGGAAACGTTTTTCAAATCCACAACAAACTGTGAGTTAGCAGCTAATACTTGATTTACAGTATGGTGGGAGAGGTCCATTTTGTAGACATTACTATCTACTATAGGGAATATAGGATTGTTTTTCTGCTTAGAAATGTCAGTTTCTCAGCTTCTTAAGGCTGCTTTGAATTCCCTTAGCTTCTGCAGTGATACTGGTGTTGTTTATTCTTCTTTAACAGGGAGGGGAAAGGGCAAGGACACACGGTGGTCCCCAAGAGTCCTTATAATTGTGTCTGCAAATAAAGAGCCAGTTTGCTCAGTTTCCTTATCTGGGCACCCTCCCACCAGGTCAGGTAGGAGTTAAACCAACTCCAAGCATTGTCTGTCCATATTGCGTTTGCCAAAGTCAAGCGGTCAGGGAGTCAAGATCTCATGAGAATTGCTTACTCAGACCACTGATATTGACAGTAAATAACATATTCGCTCTTTCACAAAGGGGGGATTTTTTATATTTCTTATTACCATCTGAAGTTCTATTTCTAATCTTATACTTGCAAAGGATGTTTATAGTGTCAATTAGTCAGAGAAGCTGTGAAGCTAAACATTTACCTTTAGTAATACATGACCTTCTCAAACTGGATTCCATGAGAAAATTAGCTCAGTCGGAGATTATTTGATTGGCTGTTTTCTCAGTTTTCCAGCTTCACATACCACCATACCACAAGCATAGGAGAAAAGAGAATTCATGACATATAATAAGTGCATTGGGGCAATAGGGTTTAATTCTCCCACAGAATCCCTTTGGAGAAGGGCAGCACAAAGCCTCAAGGCTCACATGATTTTCAAGAACTGTGAAAGACAGGAGATTTTGTCCTACTTGCAAGCTAACAAATTCATTTGCCACAGTCATTTAGATGCTGACATAAGAGATGAGACTCCTGAATCAGAAGCATAGGACTTTACTACTCACAGCACAGCAGGCAGCATTGGTTTCATGTTTGCATTGTGATCCTTCACCCTCTAAGTTTCACGGGGATAATGAGGAGTAGTCCAAATGGGTGTACACATTCTCTAGGTCCATGTAACTGCTAAAGAACCCTAAAGTTCAAAAACCCTAATTTTTGAAATGGTCTGCTAGCATATCTGCCCAATCTTTTACCTAGAAAAAAATATTGTCTTTACTATCTTGGCTAGGGAAAAATTCAGCCTTCTGCTCCAGAGGGAGACACGATCTCTGTCTTCTGAAACTATTTGCTATATCAATCTCCTTGCAAAAAAAATAAAAATAAAAATAAAAAAGTTCAGAGCAAAAGTCTTCAAGGCATCTTCACAAGACATGCAGAAACTCAAGCAACCCATGGAGAATTGTTGCCCAACAATGATCAGCCTCACAAAATCAAAGATGTTTCAGTCCCATGGGTACATTTCCCCCATTCTCTGATAAAAGAAAAGCGATACAAAGAGGAGTAACTGTAAGTGAATATCAGTCATGGCAAATAGTCGCTGTGCAGAAATTGTCTGTTACTTGAAATAACTGAGAAACAAATTAATCTTGGTAAATCACGTAGCAGAAAAGTTCAGGTTGGATATAGATAGTGTGCACTCTAAACTATGTGTATTTTTTAACCTCTTACCAAGAACAGCCACCATACTGTATGAATAAATGAAACATTAGAGATAGCCTTCATAAGCCTACAGTGTTTAATTTCTTGATTTGGGGGCCTATAACACAGGATTGCAGCTGTGCTAGTCATCAAGAGTCTGAGAACTGTACACAGTTTTGGCAGCCTCTGCAGGCCAGCAGTGAAAGAAATCAAGTCAAATTTCGTGTTACTAAAGGACCCCTGGCACAAAACTTGTCAGTTACACTGGGAGTCGGGGGAGAAATTTATTACAATTTCAGTTTCTGCTGTAAAATTTTCTTTGTGGTATTTCCCTTTTTGGTTAATGAGTGAGATGTCTGAGAGATTTCTGAAGCCTGGGACATATGTCCCATAATATAGTGGAAGACACAGGAGTTGACCCTCATTGCTAAAAGATTAAACAAATAAAATTAACACAAAAACTAACATATGAAAATAGTCCTTGTATTGAACCCCTCAGAAAATGTTTTAAAGATGCGAATTAAATGAATCAAAACTGATTAATGAAATTCTCTCATTATAACTTTGTTAACATATCCATTTAAATGGCAAAAATCAAACCTCAAATATGTATATATTTGAGAAATATATTTGTTTCTAACAGCCTGAACTACCTCACATATTCTCTTTGGAAAATGACAACATAGAGTCATTAAAAGCATCCTTAGTTAAAAATTAATGTACCTCCTTCAAGCTCCTGATATTGGCTGTAATTAAATACCACATAGAAAAGCAGCAGTTACTGCCCTTGTGAATCTATTAGTTTGAATCATTTTTTCATTCAGTGTGAAATTTCATTGTCAAAATCAAGTTAAAATAACTCAAAGGGAGTATTAAGTTGATTCAGCCAACTCTTTTAAAATAAATATGATTCTAATTCTCTAATATTTAGGATTATCTTTATCATTTTAAAATTACTTCCCTCTTAGTTACTGTTTTGTTATCAGAAACATATATAGGTAGATAAAATCCAAAGATAAGCTGTTTTATGTTTACATAAATGTACTATTGATAAATTTGTCAAATCTATAATCAGATCATTAAAATAATATCAGGAAACAATTAAGAACTAGAAAACAAATGAAAATGGTATACAGGCAAGTCATATATATCTGACCTAATCTATGCAATAAACCATACATAGCCATACATATGAGCACACACTCATTTTGATTTATACACACTTCTAACAAATTTAGGTATGTGGTTTTCAGGATTGCAAAAAGATCAAAAGATCAAAATAGTAATAGAGAAAATCATATTGCAATGCAGACAAGTGAAAATGAAATAAAATAGACCAACAAGCACATGAAAATGTTCTCAACATACTTAGCATCACAGAGAATTACCACAGGACCCAACAATCACAAACCTTGCTATATACTGAAGATAAATGAAAATAGTCCACACAAAACATTATACATGAATGTTCATAGCAGAATTCTTCATAATAATTGAAAAATGGGAAGAACCCAAATGTCCATCAAATGTTGAACAGGTAAATAAAATGGGTACATCAACACAATGGAATATTATTTGGCAATAAAAAGAAACAAAGTACTGATTCATAGTACCATGTGGAAAAACCTTGAAAGCATCATGCTATGTGAAAGAATGATGTCATAAAAGCCCACATAATGCTTGATTCCATGTGTATAAATGTCTACAAAGGCAAAGCTACAGAGACAGAAAGTGGATTATTGGTTGCTAAGGAAAGACTAGGGTAGTTGGGAGTAACCCAACTGACTGTTAAAAGGTTAGTACTAAAGATTTTCTTTTGGGGATGGATCAAGTTGTTTTAAAATTGATTGAGTGCTGGATATGGTGACTTGTGCCTGTAAACGCAGCTATTCAGAAGGCTGAGACCAGAGGATTGCTTGAATCTAGTTCAAGACTGGGCTAAGCAACAGCAGAGTGAGATCCCATCTCTACCAAAAAAAAAAAAAAAAAAAAAAAATTGATTGAGGTCGTAGTTGTGCATCTCTGTGACTATACTAAGAATTATTGAATTATACAGTTTTTAAGTGGATAAATTGTATGGTATGTGAATTTATCTCAACAAAGCTGTTGCAAAATAAACAAATAAAAATAGATTACTTTACAAACAACAACAAAGGACACCATTAAGCTCTCTCTGTCCTTTGTCTAATAGAGTTTCCAAAGGCAAAGCATTTCTTCTATAATTGTATATTTCTGTTAAAGAAAATAATAATTATTCTTTGCTGTAAAATATTTTTAGCATCCCTTATACAATTAATGTAATTTTTAAAAACAACACCTTAATCTGTGTAAGTGAATTGAAAAGAAAATATCTACAGATTTCAAATAAGATATTTATAAATATCTCCTAAATAAAACCATATGTACTCTACTTCCCTATAAAACCATATGTACTCTACTTCCCAAGAATGTATAATAGAATATATTATTAATTATACTGCCGCTCTAGCAGTAAAAAAGAAAGATGTTTGATGATTATATTGTGTACATTTTTGTATATTCTATTGTAACTATTTTATTTGCTTCTCTAGGCTTTTCACTGAAAAGAATGCTAAATGCCTCTGAAAGTAACAAAGAGACTGAACTAATCTAAAATTCTGTTTGAAACTCTCAAGTCACTTGGAACCAATATATGTTATCATTATCCCATTCCAGTCTATCCTCATTCCTGTCCATCCTCAATTACCGTAAGTAAATGATACAGTGTTAGGAAAACTAGCCCTAGCAATTTCTGTAACACAGCATGCTTAATGTGGTTCCCCATAAGCTCTATCCTTTAAACGTTTGTTAACTCAGCTTCCCTTAGTCTTTCTTTTAAGTGATTGAAATGGAGCAGTAGACACAGCTACTCAGTATTAAAATGCACAGTGAAGTATGATTCTTCTTTTACCAATGGTTTGCATTATTTAAGGATTGGAGAATGGAAGAAATTTGCATATTTTAGAGACTATTAAGTAAGGATACATGTTTCTGAATAGATTGTAAATATATCTGTAGGAAATAGCACCCTAAACCTCATATACACACCTACACACGCACACACACACTCACAGACAATATGCTCACACACACACACATGTACAGCCATTGAAAAGAAGTAAGAATCTCAAAGGATGGGACCACCCCTGAGAGCAAACCAGGCTGCTGTTCCCCAGGCTGGAGCACTGACAGAATCTATGAAGTTTTCAGCCTGAAATAGCTCATGGCACCTGCAAACAGCTTAGAGCCTGAAACCTATCAAGCACTTGTCTGTGCTCGAAGGATAAGACTCTAAAAAGGAGAATCAAAATCATTTGCTCAGAGAACTTTTATTTTCATCAGAAGAAAAGGACATTAAACAAATAAATACACAACACACCATACCAAATGTCTTAATAGTATGAAGAAATAAAGCAAGGAAAGAGAATGGAGAACAATGAAACGTGTGTGTGTGTGTGTGTGTGTGTGTGTGCATATGCACACCCACTAATGCATATAGGGTGCACAAGAAAGACTGCCAGGAAAAGGGGTTATCAAAGTAGAAATCTGATTAAAATGAGAGAGTGAGAAATGCAACACCATGGCGGAAAAAGAATGAAGGCAGTGAGGAGTGCAAGTATGGTCTTTTTTTTTTTCTATAAAACATTGATTTTTAATTTTGTAATTAAAGTGACATAGCAAAATAAGAATGTTTTTACTTCTAACTTAAATATCTTAGTCAACGTTGCATCAGAAATCAAACATTTCTTGGAGATTTTCCAAGAGACTTATTAATTACCATTATAGTTGTTGTTATTATACAGTAATACATTGCTTAAAATACATTATAAACTTTGTTTCTTTTTCTTTATATATGACATATAAATTCACGAATTTTGTAACATGATCTATATTTGAAAACATTTTAAACAGCATGATGACTCTCACAGAAAATGCCACTGAAATCACATAAAATGTTCAAATGCTTGAAATATTTCCAATTTTTGAAAGTGCCAAGCACAATGCTTGACACATACTAGGTACTTCACTTTGTTCACTCATTCTCTCATTTACTCATGTACTTATTCTAAGAAATTAAGGATTAAGGAGAATTTGTACTATAACAAGAATTACAAACACAATTTTTTACCAACACACTTGGCATTTTGACAAAGCCTTTGGCAATGGAGTGTGGAGAAGATGAGAGGATGATGATCAATATTTCAAACTGCGTGGCTAAATTCTATCAAATAAAGCCCTGGTTAAATACTCAGTGCATTTCTAAGTCCAAAGCCTTCAAGGCAGAAACAAGATTGGATTTCTTATGTAGAAAGGAAGGGCATTGTCACCAGAATGAAATCAGCAATGGAGAAAGTAGCTGAAGGTGAAATCAGCAAAATATCAAAAAAAAAGTATAAAGCTATGATTAAGATTTTGTTCTAAGTATAATGACAGAAGAATTGTAACAGCTTTTAGAGGACAACTGATACAAATGAAACTTCACTTTTAAAAGATTATGCTGGCAATTTTGTGGAGAATAGACTCTAAGACAAGAGTGGAAAAAGGCAGACCAGTTAGATGAAGACCTGGGCACACAAGAAGGATAGCTTGAATTAGGATTCAGAGGTAGGATTGGCAAGAAAAGTCAAGCTGGGAATATATTTTGTATGCTAGCTCAACATCGCTCATTGATAAATTGGAAGTGAGTAAATGAAATAAATAAGAAATTACACAATTTCTCCCATGGCCGATTGAGTGAAGGCGGGTGCTATATACTGAAATGGAAAAAACAAAGAAGAATGCATTCAAGGAACCGAGTTAATCAATAGTTCTTATTAGCAGACATTGAAGTAACAATGTTGAATAAGCAATTGGATACATGTCTGGGATGCAAGTAAATGTTAGGATTCAAGACAGTTTTACAGAACATCAGTTTATGGTTGATACCTTTGTTAGGGTATAATCTAAACTATATTACAAAAAGATCTAAAAATAAAATGACAGAAGTTAATTTCACTTTCATATAAAAGTCCAGTGGCAAGGGGCTACCCATGTAACTCTTGAAATTAGTATATTTCTAATGAGGCTTACTTGATTTGACTCACCAATCTTAGGCAAAGCTGCTGCTATTTTAGAGAGAAGGAAGTTCCTTTCCTGATTTGACCCAGAGTGCATCTCTTTGTCTTTGAACCATAACCACTTTTCACATAGCGAGTCCCATCATCAAATTCAGTATCCTGTTGTTACAGCACTTGGGTGTTCAAACTTATACATCTATACAGTGCCAGACTCTGTGGTAGACTCTAAATATACAATAAATAAAAGAGAATTGGTGCTTGTTTTAGATAGAATGAAATCTACAAGGTACACGGAATAACATCAAAAAGTGATTCAGTCTACAGGAGAAGTACAATGTTTAATAAAGATACCTAGGAGAGAAATGCCCTTAAGCTCAACTTTCAGGTTTCAGCTTATAGACCCCTACCTGCCGGCTTATGAAATCCTTTGTTTTACAAACTAAGACCTTCCTATCTATCCTATATCTGGTATTTTTCTTAACAAGTTCTACATTTCATCATAGAATACCACCCCATTTGGTCCAAGTGAATTTCTTTCTTTTTCTCAGAATAGACTAAAAATTATCATCTTGTATTGAAGCTTGAACACTTAAGAAGGAAAAGGGTTATATCACAAGCGGCTTACAATAAATATTGTATCTTGTCTACTTTTGAGGCTAAGTATCAGCTTCCATAATGACTTACTGGAATACTGTTTGGTAAATATTTTCTTTTTTTTTTTTTTCTCTTTCCAACTTTTATTTTGGGTTCAGAGGGTAATTGTGCACATTTGTTACGTAAGTAAATTGTGTGTCACAGGGGTTTGATGTATAAAGAATTATGTTACCCAGGTAATCAACATAGTACCTGATTCGTAGTTTTTCAATCCTCACCCTCCTCCCACCCTGTACCCTCAAGTAGGCCCCAGTGTCTGTTGTTGCCATGTTTATGTCCATGACTACCCAACATTTAGCTTCCACTTATAAGTGTGAACGTCCTGTATTTGCTTCTCTGTTTCTGCATTAGTTTGCTAAGGATAATGGCCTCTAGCTCCATCCATGTTGCTGCCAAGGAAATGATTTCATTCTTTTTTATGGCTGCATACTATTTCATGGTGTGTATGTATCACATTTTCTTTATTCAGTCCACTGAATATTTTGAATATAACCCGTGCCTATGCACAGTACTCACAAAATATATATGAATGTAATTGTAATTGTCACATGGAAGACCATGTAAAAGCATTAATAAATTCACTATAGCTTTTTGATAGTATGCAATTGTTCAACCAAAATGGTACATAAATGGCAAGTATTGATTTTGCTGTTTATATTTGTGTTTCTTATAGTCTATTCTTCCCAGGGCAGCCAAAGTAAATACGTTAAAAATAAATCCAAATCATGCATTCCACTCAGAAGACTCAACTGACTTCCCATCTCATTTTATAACCCACAAGTTCCCACATGATTTCTACTTGTTCCTGCATTCCTCATCTCTTTCTGTTCTCTCTCTTGTTCACATGATTCTGGTCATATTGGACATAATGCAGTTCCTCAAGCTAAGCAAGTTTCAGTCTCTTTCAGTCACTGTTCTCTCTAGAATGTTCTTCTCAAAGATAGTTAGCTATCTTTCTCCCTCACATTCTCATTACCTTCTCTGATGTACAAGAAAATACTGTTGGAATCCCATCCAGACCCCTTTGACAGACTGCAGCACCATCCTTAGCTGCTGTTGGTGTTGACTGAACAAAAACTTACACCTGACCCTCATTTATCCAGACCATTGATCTCAGCCAAAAGAAGGTGCCTTCCCTCTAGGTCATGCCACACCACCTCAGCAAGCAACCAACTGACACAGACTACCTCAAGAAGGGACGGATTCTGCAGTACCATTGCTGCTCCAGAATTTCCTGTGGTTTACCTGAAAGTCTCCAGCCAAGCCCACATTCTTGCTGATCTTTCACCCAGCTCTCTCCTGTTTGCCTCATTTCCCTTGTGCTCATAATGCTTTTCCTCTAATACATCTTTTGAATATGAATCTCCATCCCAGGCTGTACTTCTAGGAAACAGACCTAAGAGTTGCCTTCCTTAACCACCACACACCCAAGAACTCCCTGTCTCTCTTATCTTACTTTACTTTTTACATAGCACTGATTGCCATATTGCATAAAATGTTTTTATTGCATAATATGTTTTTATGATCTATTTTTGTTTATTCACTTTTTCTTTTGTAAACTCCACATGGTCAGCGACTTTTTTGTTTACTATATTCCCAAGCCTACTAAAGGACTTACTTATTATAGTTACTCAATAAATATGCATTGCTGAATGTATGAATAAATGAAATGAGACAATGAATATATTTTATCATTACCTCAAGATGCCTTGGCCAGGCGCAGTGGCTCATGCCTATAATCTCAGCACTTTGCGAGGCCAAAATGGGTGCATCACTTGAGGTCAGGAGTTCAAGACCAGAGTGGCCAACATGGTGAAACCCCGTCTCTACTAAAACTATAAAAAATTAGCCAGGCATGGTGTAATCCCAGCTAGGCTGAACTAGGAGAACCACTTGAACCCAAGAGCAGGAGGTTGAGGTGAGCCAGGATCATGCCACTGCACTCCAGCCTGAGTGACAGAATGAGACTCTGTCTCAAAAAAAGAAACCAAAAAATCAAAAGTGATGCCTTGTTCTTGAAAACACTGGGAACCAATGACCTGAATTAATTTCATCTACAGTAAATAATGACTCTGTTTGGAACCACCATGCGTTCTATGCTCTTTCAAACTACATCAACACTGGAACGCTGTGAGAATTGGTTCATTAACGTGTCTTTCACAAGCCTTCCAGATTTTAAACTCAAAGTCTTTATCTTGCTGTATTTTCATAGTCAAATTTCCCTCTAGATCTCTTAATTAGCATATGTTTCTTAAATAAAAATTTATTTTTTCAGTCAGTAATATTTTAAACTCAAATCTTGAAAGTTCATACTGAAAACAACTAAATGAAAATGTATATATTTTAACAATGAAATCAAATCTATTAAATAAGGAATGCATTGTAACTCTAGAAGGACCAGGGTGCACATTACTCATATTTAGTCATACAATTCCTAGAAGGAGTCTAGGGAAGTTTCTGAAAATTGATTTTAAAATAAGGTAATAGTTATTTTACTATACAGACACTATTTGGCTGTAAAGCCAGCAAAGAAAAGGAACAGAGCCTACATCAGAGCTTTTATATGAAGGAAATACTGAAATTGGATATGACACATCAAAAATATTTAAATATGAAACTACAGAGACTCTGGCTGAGTTGCAGCCTCTTCAATTCACATGTTCTCTAACAGAACTCAGTCTTGATGAGTGTTCGCAGAAAATTGTCTTCATTGTCTACCACACTCCACAAAATGATGGCTAATTTGACTTTTACAGATTTAACAAGTCAGAAAGCATTTGAGGTTGCCTGCCAACTCCACAAAAGTCTTTTCATTAATCAATAAATAAAGTTTTATTTAATTTTTTCACCAAGAGGACTTTGTGGTCATGAATGCCTGCTGTCTGCTCCGTTAAAAATAAAGAAATCTTCTAAAGAGACTCTCTCAAACATATTCAAATATAGGACTTGGAAAGATATTTCATTCTAATTTAGGAGTACATAATTAATGTACTTCTTTGCAGCTAGCATTTAATGTCATTGCTTTTATGGTTTATGATGTAAAGTTTGTTTCTTTTTATTTAACAGAAAGGTCAATGTGACTAATAATTAGAACTATGACTCTGAGAGAAGAAGACTATAATTAGACTATTTTTCAGTAAATAAAAAAGTGTCAGAAAAAAAGAAAGTGAAACATTTGTGTCAGCAAAGCTGGTTTACATAAGGACAGGAAAAGTGATTATTTTATGCAGATGCACACTTACGTGACCTTCCAATAATCTAACTTAATGATAATTTAATAATTATAAATATACATAGCATGGTCTAGATATTCGAAATAAAGCAATGGTTCTCAACCAAGAGTGATTTTGCCCGTAAGAAGAAATTTGGCCATTTCTGGAAACATTTTTGCTTGTTATGATTGGAAGGGTACCACTGACTTTTAGAGGGTAAAGTCTAGGAAAGCTGCCAAACATCTTACAATACCTAGTCAGTGCCTCACAACAAAGAATTATCCAGTTGCAATGTCAATAGTGCCAATTTTGAGGAACTCAAAAGTTACAAAACCTTTTGATTTTGAAATTAATGAGTAAGCTTTAAATTAGCCCAGAGTAATTGGAGCTCTATGGTGACATGGCTATCTATTGACATTGTATTGTGAGATGCATTTTGTAACCATTGTAGATTAAAACGGGAAAAATGAAGGGTGCTATACTTAAAACTGAGCATTCTGAGACAGTACTGAGATTCAGTACACTTAGATCTCATATAAATGCCCATTGGGGCTATTCATTTATTGGGTAGAAGGCAAGATAGAAGCACTCTACCACAAACTCACTATGTAGCAGAGTTTTAGGGGCATAAATAGTTGTGAAGATCTTCATATCTTCATTGATCCAATGACATAGTCAGTGAGTAAATATTTATTGAGGGCTTACTCTATGCTGGACACTGTTCATGTTTTGGCCAACATGGTTAACGTGATCTCTGCATAGAATTCCCTTTTTAAATACTGGTTTGCTTCATGAAAATGTTAGTTTTTCATTCCAAGTTATTGTTTTTGTTTCTTTTGAATTCCTGTAACTGTTTTCTGCAAACATTTGGGGTAAATTCAGGGTCATTGTATAAAATTAAAAACTGATTTAGAGAAGGCTTACTTTTCACTTTTCTGGTTTCCAACACACCAGAAAGGCTGGAAAGCATTTATGCTGACCACCAGATATTTTCTTCCTCTGGAGAGCTCTGGGCCCAAAGACAGGCCAATGTCCCTATTACAGGCTGAATTGTGTCTACCCTATTCCCAAATTTATATGTGGAAGTCCTAATGCCAGAATATGTACCTCAAAATGTGATTGCATTTGAAGATGGTGTCTTTAAAGAGGTAATTAAGCTTAAATGAGCTCATTGGGCATAGATTCCAATCCAATATTACTGATGTCCTTCTAAGAAGAGATTAAACCACAGAAGCAGGTACAGAGGGAAGACCATGTGAGGACACAAGGAGAAGGTGGCCATCTACAAGCAAAAGAAAGAGGGCTATAAAGAAATAATATTGCTGTGCCTTTGGTCTCAGATTTTTAGCTTCCAGAATTGTGAGAAAATAAATTGCTATTGATTAAGCTACCCAGTCTGTGGTATGTGTAGTAATGCTGTATTATGGTAGCCTTACAAATAAATAACATTGGATGGGTACTGGATGAGCAGGGACTATGACATTTTCTGGACTTCCCCCCAGCTGAAAGTGTAAGCCTGGACAAGTTATCTAAATTATGTAAATCTCAGATTCTCTATCTGTAAAATGACTGTTAACTGAGTGATTTCATCACTTCTGAAGCTAAATTGCTACATTTTTAATTTAAAAAACAAATAATTAGAAATATTCTTTAACACGTTTCAAAATTGTTTTTAATATTAAAAAAATTTAAATACATAGCCAAACCTCACCTTTTAGAAGTCAGTAATATTCAAAAAAAAAATGTAGAGCAAATGATTTGAGGTTAATTTCTTTTATAAGCTAACATAGTGGAAGATCTTTGAAAGTTTTACCAGTTTTAGAAGCCAGTCATTTATACAGCAAATTATTATAAATATTATTTTTACTAAGAAACATTGCCTCTGAAAATGTTACATGACCAACGAAAGAGTTAAAATTTCATAAATACTTTCTCAGATAGATTGACATAGCTTGATTAAAACAAGAAAATCTTTCAAGCATTTATATATCTCTGTTTTTCTTTGTTTAATTGCATCTTAATCTATGTACTATTTACATAGGCTAAAAATAATTAGGTGAGTAACAGCTAATGAGTTTTCCTCAGCAGGACTTTGAATAACATATTAAACAAAAGTGTTAAATAAAACGAATCCATAAAAGTAATAGGGTAACCAAAGGGAAGATTGCAAAAAGTGGCAAAAACTAATGGCACTTGAATTACTAGAGAACAATGACAAGGGACTATGTGAAGAAAGTAATTGAAGAAAACAAGTATACTTTCAAATTACCTTGCCCACAATAGCAAACACTCCAGCCATTGGTTTTAAGTATAAAGAAAATAAATTATTTACCTGCATGATATTTTATATTTTAGTCATAAAATTAAAACTGAGCATCGTATTTCAGCTCTTGACGGTATCCAGGGGAGGGGAAACAATATGACAAAAAAAAAAAAAAAAAAAAAACAGAAAAGAAAAACCATTGGCCCAAAAAAACAAACCATCTGGTGAAGTCATGAATGACTGAGTTGAACAGCAGGGGAGCCTACTGTTAATCATTTTTGCAGTCAATTAAGAATTCTGTCGAGAATATATTAAAGAGTACTATAAAAAATACAGTGACCCAAATAAATTGCGTAAGGAAAAAAATCAAAATCAGTTAACAGATATTGCATTACTTTCAACTTGAATAATTTTAAAAATTACCAGGAAAAAAAAAAACAAGTGTTTGTTTATTGCCATGATGGAGCGATGTCCTGCAAATTTTAAGACTCCTCTACTCGATTATGTTGATGATGACATTCCAAGAGAATGGGAAAATTTTCTATGTACTATACTTAGTAAACACCAAGAGATAGTTGTTATTAATGCTTCAATTTTGAAACACAGAATAAAATCAATCCTTAGTTGTAGGTGACAAATTGTTTTGAAACTGAAAACAATTAAATGTTCTTTGTAAATTAATCTTTTATGTCATTAGCTGTCCTCACAAATTCAATCTTTCCTTCTTCTTTGTTTTTGTTGTGTTTTGTTTTGTTTTGTTTTTTTAAAAAAACACCTTATTTTAGCTTACATAGAATTAGGATACACAACTAAACTACAGATTTGACTTTTCATCCTTCCTAGCAGACATGTGTGGCCAAGAGATTAAGTTCAGGTCAAACAGGATGTAATCTCAAAAGGCACATGCAAGTATAATGTCACTGCCTTGAAGATGAAGCCAGTTGTTCTGAACTTCCTTTCTTCTGCTTCCAATCCATGAAGAAGAGGATCATACCCTACGTAATGATGGAACATCAAGGAAAATATTATCCTATCCTAAACAAGGATGTATAAATGACTCTCTGAAGTAGACCTATTCCACTGGTCTTGATCTCTCTCCTTTTGTGAAAATATGAGGAAACAGCCTTCAATTTCATGTAAAATAATTATTTTTGGTTCATTTGTTATAAAGATTTATCTTATATCCTACCTAATATGAAAATTTGATCAGAGATGTGAGATACCACAATAATAAATACTCAAAATATTTGTCATTGGCTTAACAATTAGGTGGATGAAGAGGAAGAAACAGATATTAAATTGTGAGAAGCTAATAACCTATTTATTCCACAAAACCAATAGGAAAAGAAATGCAACCTGTGAGAAATTGGAACTCCAGCAACATCCACGCTGATCTTACTGCTCTAGAAAACTGATTGGAAAACTCAGGATACTGGTGAGTGTTTATGGCTCCCTGCTTTTTTTAGAAAAGTCCTTCAGGATAAAAAAGAGTTCATGTATAACAGGCCAGCTTGCAAGAAGTGATTGAAGGAAACAGGGCTTTCTTTATGGACACCTTTTCTGTCTGCAGCATTTCATCTACTTTGACTGAAAGATGTGTGCCTTCGCAGGACTAGAAAAATCAACTGCTTTTGTGCTTGAAATAGCAGAAGCTAAGCCTATCCTTCAGAGCCTTTCTTAAAATCCTCCCAGTAAGAATTTTTAGTCAAATAATAGGAGCAACCGAGGTTTGAAGTTCAGATTAACTTCCTAGTTAAAGCCTGTATTTTTAGATGACCTTTGTATTAGTCAGGGTTCACTAGAAGGACAAATATATATATTTCCAATGGAGTTTATTAAGTATTAACTTACAAGATCACAGGATCCCACAATAGACTGTCTGCAAGCTGAGGAGTAAGGAGAGACAGTCCGAGTCCCAGAACTGAAGAACTTAGAGTCTGATGTTCGAGGGCAGGAAGCATCCAGCACAGCGCAGTAGAAAGATGTAGGCTGGGAGGCTAGGCCAGTCACTCCTTTTCACATTTATCTGCCTGCTTTATATTCTTTGGTGGCTGATTAGATTGTGCCTACCAGATTAAGGGTAGATCTGCCTTCCCCCACCCACTGACTCAAATCTTAATCTATTTTGACAACACCTTCGCAAACACACCCAGTATCAATGCTTTGTATCTTCAATCCAACCAAGTTGACACTCAGTATTAACCATCACAACCTTAAACTAGCAATATTATATTGAAGGCAAGAGGGAGGGCTCAAGCACAGAAACAGCATGTAATAGAAAATCTCACAGGCTTAAAAACTATGAATGAAGGAATCTTTTAGTGTGGTGATTTTTATGTAAATTTTATTAGACACAAGTAGGCTGGAATCTTAATGAGATTTGAAAAAGGAGACCTCATTGCAAAGAAACCCCAAATCTGACCAACAAGAGCCTATGATTGTTTCTGAAGCAGTGCTTATGGAGGGCATATTCTCAATGCATACTTTAGTTGTGGCTGAGAAAAGTAACAGAAAGAATAAAAGCTTACTCCAACCCAAAAGGGAAGAGCCATGTGACTTAAAGGACAATGGATCACAGAGTTCCTCTCATAGATCAAGGCAAGAGCCCAGCTGAAGAATTTAGTACAGTGCAAGAATAAGGTCCTTAAAATCATTGCATACCAGATTTTTGTCATTTCTATAAAGTGATTGTCTGCTCCTATTCTGCCTATTTTTATCAACAGGAGTTTATTATGGTGATTCTTATGTTCCAGCTTCCCATTGCATATTAGGTGTCAGGGACATGCAGAGTTTGTATATTAGTGTATGAGTTATCAGATTGCAAAGGTCCAAGTTCAAACTTGTCAGAGAGGAAAGTGCAACACTCAAACAGCCCCAATTTTTATGTGAGCAGGATAAAGGAACATTGCCTAGCTGATTTTGAAAAAGAAAGGGTATGCTGACACGTGGGGAGAAGGTACTCATGGAGTGATCAGAGGAGTTGACTGAGTCAGACAGTTCACCAGTATTTCTTGCCTAATTTTTCTTTTAAAAGACAGACTCTTTGGGATTTTCACTGGCCATCTCTTCACCCACCTTACAGACTATGCTTCCCAGTTTTTCTTGCAGCTAAGCAGGACATTGTGTCTAAGTTTGACGAATAGGATGTGAGAAGTTATGTGAGTACCTTCTGGATTTTCCCCTTAAAAACAAAGATGTTTGCCTTAGATTTCCTCTTCCTAGTTATTGCAGTTAGATGGTGGACATGGTGATCTAGATTTGACAAAGTAGACGAGAACATCCTAGAGGATAATGGAGCAATAGAATGAGTGAAACCAGGTCCCTAAATGAACTAGGAAGGCACAGCCACCCCAGCCATCCTAGACCGTTCACTTCTGGATTGTTGCATTCAAAAGGAATAAACCTACGCTTCAAGTTTGTATCTTGGACTTCTTTATAGTAGCATCTTAGTCTACATCCTCACACAATATGTAAATTTAACCTAATAAACTCATGATTACAAAGGACAGTTAGGATTGAGAAATAAAACCAAATTTATAAAGGCAGGTATCCGAAAGAAAATAGTAAACTTTTACAGAACAGGCATGATGAAAGACTATTTTTAGTGGAAGCAAGGAAAGTATCAGATAGCTTCTGGAAGACCTGCTGTGATGGATGTTTTCCACACAGATGTTAGACTCAGGCACTTTATTTAATTTCAAAAGGTGCACCATATGTACATCTGTCTCAATAAACGATCATATTTTATAATTATAAGACTCTTTAAATCATCTGTCAGACACATCCAGATGCCAAATAAGTCAAAACCTCCAGTGTTAATACCACTACTCAAAAATAATTTATACACTTGGGAAGTGAAAATTAATGATTCATAAGGCATTTCTGAATATGCTGTTATATGCCCAAGATGGTACAAAGTCTTCAGGACATGGACAAGGGTAAAACATTGTACCTACAATCAAAGATGTTCTAACCTTATTGAAAGTACAATAATCCACTTTAAACTAGTTTTAAGTTGCTATTTAAAATTAATGCTTCTAGCTATAATTTAATTGAAAATTATTAGTGTTTACATGTAATATACCAGTGTGTTAAAAACTAAATAACTAAGACATTGCTCCTCTCATAAAAGAACTTATAATGTGAGATGAGGGTGGGAAAGAGAAAAGTATAGTCTCTCACACAGACACCTACAGATGCACACAATTATACACATAAATAATATAAGGCAGATGTCAAAAAAAAAAAGAACAAATAAAATGTATCAATTTCACAGAGAGTCTGGTAAATTATAGGCATCAAGATTCCTAAATGGTTAGGAATAGAGAACATTTACTTACCCATCCATTCAAATTATGTTTTTTTTTAAAGGCATTTATTATGTATCATGTACTATGTTCGAAGTACCAAACTCCTGCCGATGGCCACAAGAGAGTCCACTGAACAACAGCTTAGTTCTGCAATGCAGTTTATTCTGACTAGGTGCTGGGGATGCTAAGGTCAGTGAGAATGCACAACCCTGTTCTCAAGGAGTTTACAGTTAAGAGAAGAAGAGGTAGGGGTAAGAGAGAGAGCATTGCCCATGGAGATGAGACAAAATAATGGGCAAAGTCAAAGAAAAGGACAATGTTGAGAGAGGAAAGTAGCATAACAATATTCTGACAAATTAGAGGAAATATAGAAATATAATAGAACTCAGTGTCAAACATTAGGAATGATATATTGTAAATGAAACTATAAATAATATTTGAGAAGCTCATAATCTAACAGAAGAGGTAGAATTGGAAACAAACTATTATAAAATACTAAGATAAATATTTCAATCCAAGACATGTGTATCATGGGAGCAGAGGTGTCAGATGGCTTCTGCTTTAAGAGAATCAGGGATGGGTAAGCAAATTGGTTACTGAGTATTGTACTGATTTTTGAATGAATGAATGAATGTTTCATATTGGTGGTCCTTCATTCTTCTCTGGTTGGCACCAAGTTGTGTATGTGAAAGAGAGAGAAAGAAATTCAAGACGTGTATTTAAAGTGATAAAGCATACAATAAAAAAGGAGCCAATAACTAGAAAAGGGCGTCTACATTAAAACTTTCAGAATAAATTTGTTTTTGTCTGCCCTATGTGCTATCTTTCTAACCAAAAATACCCAGATTAAAAATATATTGTGCCCTGGATGTCAGATAACTTCTTGTTCTCATATTCCTATAGCTGCTTGCACTACATTTGTGTTGACTTTGACTTAGAATTCAATACTTCTTTGAGTGTTCCTGAAAGGATATACTCATGCATAAGTAAAATTAATGATTAGCTTACTGATGATTTCATAAAAGACTCAGAGGAGGGCACTTACATCCTCTACTCTACAGTAAACAACCTAAAAATTAATATCAGTATTTCTGTATGTAAAATTTCCTTCCTGAACATTCTGCCATCATGAATTATATTGGCCCTTCTCTTACTCAGAGCCCAGCCTAGATGTTTCCCTCTCTCTGACCTTCTTTTCATTCTGCTATCCTTATTTCCTTTTGCCCCTTCTCAAGAGCCTAAAAGTTCACTTCTATGTCTACTGCACAACAGTTTAGCAATAGTATTTTTTTCTTGAGCACATATTTGGGGTCTTACACTCCACCTTCATAGACTAAACAAAGTATATTTTCTCAAGAAATGCTGATAATTTCTCTTCAGAGAATTCCATTGACCAAGATGAAATTTTTCATCTTACTGCATTATGAATCATCTCATGTTGTTTATTGTTGTTTAACAGGACCTATGTATTATAATCAAAAAGGAGTAGACATTCTTTCACATGCACAAGTTAAAAGTCCTGCTAGTACTATAAATTGATTAAAACAAACATAATAGAGGGTCCTCTGTTCCCTTCTGGCCTTTGATCCTTGTCTATTACCCCACATTGTGAACCTTGACCAAGTGAACAACCATAAGCCTTATAAAAACAGTTCTCAGAAAGTACTCTCTTTACAGTTACTAAGATGGGATTGCACTAACAATTCCAAGCAAGAGGCATAAAAATGAGACTAAACTTCAGCTGAAAGTTTTGCAAGAATTAAAGACAGAAACTGTTAACCTGAGTCAAACCATAAGGACACATGCCCGTCTCTTCTCCTTTCCCTATAAAATTCCAATCTGGTTTCAACTCAAGAATCTACCTGATTTTCAGACACTCCGGATATGCATCAACTGTATCCTATCTTTGAGTCACTTAAATTACTTTGTTTTGATAGCACAAAAATATAGTGATGAGCTGCATACACACAAAAATAACAACAACAACAACAACAAAAACCATTATTTATCATTTGATCAGTGGCTTACAGAGAAAAGTAGAAAACCAGAAAACCTCCTTTTCTTCATTTCTACGTTAGCAGATGGCTGGTCTTGTGAACAAGTCATTTGCTTGAAATATCTGAAGATGAGAAAAGTTGTACCAATTAAGTTAACCTCCTTCTTTTCGTCTGAACTGCAATCTTCTCTATGGCCCACTTCCTGGTGCCAGCACATCCTGTTCTTCCGTCCCCATTCCAGACATTTCAGGCGTATGGTAAATTCTGGCTGCCTCCTAACTGTCATGTAGACTCTAAATTTCTAGCCCCGCACCCAGGGACCCTCTCTAGAATCACAGGAGAGATCTTCAGAACTTATTTTTATTTTATTCTCATTCTGTTAACATCTTTTTCCTGTTTCCTGTGAAACTTTCTCGTTTATCCGCAAAAGATAACCACCAGTTTCTCTTGGATCTCTTTGCTTACTAGTCATCAAAATGAACTCTATACCATAATCACATTGTGAATTGCACTTAATGAAGATTTCCCCCCATCCTTATAAACATTAATGAGGATTGAGTGCTATGAGGTTTGGAGTAGATTTATCCACAAGGAAATTTTAAGAGAAGAGAAGGTAAGGCAAAAATCACATCCCAGGCAAAGGAACAGCACCAGCTAATAGACCAGGACTTAAAAACCAGCAGTACCCTACTTAAGAAGTACTCCACTTAGGCTCTCCCACTGAATATTTACGGTGATAAAGGGAGGATAAAACAAGAAAAGCAAGATGTAGTCATATTTTGGAAGAATCATCATACAGGATTGAGACATTTTCTTATAATTTAGTACATGATGATAAACCACGAATGTTTTGAAAAGTGGGTAGTAGAATCAGGATCCTCATTTGAGAAAATTAATCTAGATGTCATGTACAGAAATGATTGGAAGAGAAAGGTTCAAGAAGAAAGCAGACCAATTAGGAGCTGTTGAAATTTTTAAAAAGGAAAAAACCAAAGGAACATAAAAAATGTAAGACCTTCAAAAGTTGACACCTTCGATGTTGAAAGAAAAGGAGAAATGGAATCAAAGATGATTCTGGATGTTGATCCTTAATGACAGAGAGTACATCAGTGCTAGAGACAGTGATGAAGGAGGATGGGGGGAGAAGGCAATATATGATGAAATCACGGGCACTCATCTGGAATTTGAGAAAAAGTGATTTTTGTATCTTTTCTGTAAACTGACCTTTCTCCAGAGCCCCATCCATTCTTGGGAATAATTAAATGTGCAAAACAGCTTAAAAATTAGTTTGAATCCAGGATCTCTTGGATAAAATATGTTCAGATGATTAATCCCTCCTTCTGGGAGAGGAGTATGGCTTATTGCCCTTATGGCAAGAAAGAGGAAATACTGACTCCTCTGATGCTTATGGTGTCTTGCTCTTACTCCTCGGTGGTTCAATAGCACCCTTTGTCCTCCTGGATTCTGATTGCTTTGCTCTCTTCTGATGCTGAAAGCCTATGACTAACACATCTCAAAGGCCATGCCCTGGCACAAACACTGCTGCTTGTGAAATTCATACCTCACTACCTTCACCACAAATCTTGCTGTAGAAACCTCAGAGGCCTACCTGCAAACCTTATTTGGCCCTGGTTGGGGTGGTCTTCCCTTCAGTCCTTATTTGGGAATCACTTTATTTCATCAATAATGACCTTCTTCTGGCAAGATCCATAGGGAACCAAGGGTGCCTTAGAAAAGCCACACTTGGGACCACTTTTTTACCTTAACAGACTATACTGACACATCTTGAAGTGATTCTACATCAGTGTTTTACAGACCCCCTGCAAGTATCCTCCTTCTCCTGAAGTCCCAAATGGAAAACAGGGGTCTCTGTCTGACTTTGCTAGTATTCTCTCTCTTTTTTCCCCACATATCTCTTGTCCAGAGCCCAGAGAAAGGAAAATGTGCACCTATAATTAATGGTTTCATTCTACTCTCTCTGTCTCTTTCTTCTTTCCAGAATCCTTGGGACAAGACTTCACAGAGAGCAGGGTTGTGCTCTTTAAATTATACAGGAGCTCTGAATTGACTGCTCCAAGATGGATTATTTATTTGCAAATATGAGGAATATAAAAAATAATGGAACTCCTCTCTAGAGAACAGCTAACATTCTGATTTATCATTCTGGAGGCAAACCGCCAGAACCACCCTCAACCCCACGAAGCCTTTCTTCCATCTTACTTATTTATCCTTTCTCATTTTTATTGTTTGGGTGCTTTCTGTTTGCATTTCTACTGTAACAAATCCTAATCTTCCTCAGGCATATTGTTGCCTCGGGCAAACTAAGACAATGGTCTTGCACTGTGAAAGATAAAATTAAAAAGCACATCCATAATTTTTTAAAAACATTACCCCAGCTGTATATGTTGAGTTTAAGCTACCTGCAGAGCATTTGGAAAAGTAAATCCCCCTTAGTAACCTGGAGAGATTTGTTTTCCCATTTTAACTTAAATTCTAAGCAATGTTCTAGTTTTTATTCAGCCTCTCATTATGATTAACCATCACTAATAGAGCTAAGCCATAAACCAGGAGGAGTTTTACATCTTTAAACTCAAATGGTTTAAAGAACACACCGGGTTTCTTGGAAAGTATGGTAAGAATTTAATATATCTGATCATAATTTCTGGGTACCACAAGTCCCAAGACAAACCCTTATTTAACAATGGTAATTATCTTGTAGTGCCGACACTATAAAAATCAGCGGAGAACAGAGACAAACAGGTCATCAGATCTGAAAAACTCCTGGAAAAGTCAAAAGAAGAACCACAGAAGAGAAATAAGATAATCAGATCACAGCCAAGAGTCAAATATCTCATAAATACCAAGGTCAAAGCAAACATAGACCTAGGAACAGATACAACAAAGTCAGTGCCAAAAGGTGCAGGAAGAAGACAGACAGTGCTCTGTGTCAATTGGGAAACATTTATCTGGCAAAAAAGTTAAAAATCGCAAAAGGCTAGCAGGCAACAGGGTGAAACAGTTTTAGGAAGCCATGGGGATAAGATAAAAATTTAGAATTAAATTTCTAGATTCTTTTTTCTCATAGGAATGGGTGCTAGGCTGGCCTGTGGGCAGTTGAGAGGCAATGATTATTTTTCCTGTGGCTGAGTTTATTTCTGGCATTTGCCCCACACAATAACGGGATATTCTAGGTCCTAACTGAATGAGTCAGGTCAGACTTGAAAGAGGAAAAATTGACATCCAAATACAGAGAATCCAAAGTGCTACAAATAGGGATTACTTTTCAGTTGGCAGTACTTTAAAGTGAGGGGAAAATAGAGATGGGATCAGAGTTCAGCAGAGAATACAGGAGTTTTGAGTGATTGTCTGGAACACTAAGTGGGAACTGGGAGTTCTCTTGGGTCCGATGATTCAAGACATAGGTGAGTCAAAGAAAATGTAATGTGGACAGTGTTCGAGCTAGAGCAGTGGGAGTCAGGAATTCAGAGAGATTAACAAGACATCTCTGAGTGGCCTTAGGATAAGACTATTACTATTAAGCAGGTTATAATTTCATTTAGAATAATGAAAACAATTTATATCAAAAATGATAAAAGTTCGGCCGGGTGTGGTGGCTCACGCCTATAATCCCAGCACTTTGGGAGGCCAAGGCAGGCAGAACACGAGGTCAAGAGATCAAGACCATCCTGTCCAACATGGCGAAACCCCGTCTCTACTAAAAATACAAATATTAACTGGGTATGGTGCGCGTGCCTGTAGTCTCAGCTACTCGGGAGGCTGAGGCAGGAGAATAGCTTGAACCAGGGAGGCAGAGGTTGCAGTGAGCCAGGATCGAGCCACTGCACTCCAGCCTGGAGATAGAGGGGACTCCATCTCAAAACAAGCAACAACAACAACAAAAAATAATAAAAGTTCAAGTCCTATGTGACATGAGAACAGGACAGATTTCACTTATCTAGGCATTTTCAAATCTGTGTATCTCAAAAACAGTAGCTCATTAAACTTCTTTTCCATGATAATCAATGTGAATTTAAATGTCATCAGCACAACTGGGGATGGCGGCACATGCCTGTGGTCCCAGCTACTCAGAAAACTGAGGCAAGAGAAGGATTACTAAACCCAAGGTTTCAACGACATAGTGCGCTATGACCATGACTGCAAATAGCCATGGCACTTCAGCCTAGGAAACGCAAGGAGATCATGTCTCAAAAAAAAAAAAAAAAAAAAAGTTGCCAACAATAAGCAGTTAAAAATCCCTCAAGTTAGCAGAAAGTTAAGTTCTTAATTGACACCTTTAAAGGGTTTGAAAGTATTTCAACATTTGTGAAAATACCACTTTTTACTGAGTTACTCTCAAGGACATGAAGTCAGATACTTTCCTCTACATACCTGTTACTTTTTCTTTTCATAAGCCATAATTTTATATAAAACATAGAGTATTTAATGCCCCCTCATCTAGTCAACACCTATCAGTATCTTCTTGATGTATCAGTATGACAAGCATTCAGTTCAGTGCTATCAGGGATGTAAAGATATATGACATATGGTCCTGGTCTGTAGGACTTTGGAAAAAATATTATACTTTGACTGGAGATGGGTCTGGATTACAAGGTTATGTGGCAGAATTCCATTTCTTCTAGAAAAGATGATGTTTGCTAGGACTAACAGCAGATTTAACAGAAAAACAAATCACACATCTTCAATAGTAGTAGTTAAAACTTCAAAGTGCCAAAACTGTTTACGTTCACAGGAAAAAGAAGACTAAGGAAACTAATGATCTTCTATATGCAGTTCAAAAGGAGGCCTCTCAAATTACCAAGGTATCATGAGTTGAGGAGATATAAAGAGGACTTTATCATTTATCATACTTATCTTTCATGAAAGCATTCATAAATCACAATAATTGTTATCTATTTTATTCTTTGACTCTGAGTCCCAGAAGGATACAGACCACATCTGCCTTGTTCATCATTGCACAATCAAGCCTAAAAAAAATATTGGAACATGGCAAATAGCCAAGAAACATTTATTGAATGAATAGAATTTGGGCTAAATTTCAAGACTGTGAGTATGACATGAAGGAGGCCCAAATGAACTCTCCAAGTCCACAGTCGCTGGGGATTGAGTTAAGAGCAATATCATATCTCATTGAGCTTGAGGTCATCCCGTACTGAAAGACGCCAAGAGACCAGATTGGTTTCACAACCTCTAGAAGACCTTGATCCTTTCCTGATCACCCATGCCAGTGAGCACACAGGGATTTCCTGAGGGACCTTTGAAATTAAGAACATTTCATGGCAGAGGGTCACCCTTGACATTCTGCCTCATGACACTGTAACAAAACCATTTAGCCAGGCAGCTTTAGAGAGGGAGCTCAGCCCAGACTATTTTCTATGCTGTGTCAGATTCAACTCCACCATGGATCAGCATATTCAGGTCAACGAACACTGCCCTTCAACCTGTTTGAAGCAGTTTCTAGTTCATTCTTGTTGGGGAACAATTGCATTCTTTCCACTTTAAATTAGTTTCTCTATTGTGTTTTAACACCGAGTTTTTATGTAACATTCTAGTAAGATCTTCAGACACCCCAGCAGGGGGTTATATTACACATAAAATTGTTGCTTAGCTGACATCAGTTTTGGACCCCTGCCATTTGGATGTAACTTCTCATTTTTGCCCTTCAGATGAACTGTATATAAACAGACTCAAAATAAACTCATTATGGAGATGGAAGTTGAACATATGGTTGAAATGTCACAGCATTCTTTGTAGCCACTGTAAGATTGTCTATAGATTACCATTTTTATTTTCAATAATAAAAGCTTTTACTTTGAAGCTAAGTTCTAGAGTTTAAAGCACAGCTCACCAAATTTTTGTTTGACACAGAAACACCATTTTTTAAAGTCTTATTTTCTGCCAGTGGAGTACCACTGGGAATTTTATAATAGTTAAATGACAAAAATTCATGTCACAACTCTCTTAACACAAAGAGCTTTTTCAAGAGTTCAGCAACAATCTGGCTTTATTTACCCATATTCAAGTGTCAAAGATAATATAAATCAAACATGTTCTAATGTATATGTGTACAGAGTCTTCAGTATAAATATGTTCAACAAATAATTATAAATAGAATCAAATTTTTAGGAAACAAGAGGAAACTTAAATGTTTGGAATAAAAATTTTGAGCTAAGATCATATAGGCTCCAAGTTTAGACTAACTGATTAATCTGTAAGCTATAAACTCATATTAAAAGATGGTTTGTGGTTTAAAGAAGCTTAATTAGTCAGAGTTGTCTATATTTTACTTTGGAAATAAATACCACCAATATCACAGTGTCATAATAACAAAAGTTTATTTCTCACTCAGATAAAGGCCACTGTCCGGGTAACATTGATGTGTGGCATTTCCTTCTCAACACCCAGTTTCTGGCATCACTGGAACAGAAATAATCATGGAGACACCCACATCAGCTCCTCAGCAGCTAAGTCTCAAAGTAAGTCTTTTTTTTTTTTTTTTTTTTTGAGACAGAGTCTCACTGTGTAGCCCAGGCTGGAGTGCAGTGGCACGATCTCGGCTCACTACAAGCTCCACCTCCCAGGTTCATCCCATTCTCCTGCTTCAGCCTCTCGAGTAACTAAGACTACAGGCACCCATCACCACGCCTGACTAATTTTTTTATATTTTTAGTAGAGACGGGGTTTCACTGTGTTAGCCAGGATGGTCTCGATTTCCTGACCTTGTGATCTGCCCGCCTCTGCGTCCCAAAGTGCTGGGATTACAGGTGTGAGCGTGCCCAGCCAAAGTAAGTCTTTTAACTCCCGGTCTTGGACCACTGTGCAAGACGAATCGCAAAGTTCCATGCAATGCAAAGGGGCTAGGAAATGTAGTTTCCCTAATACAAAAAGGTGAGGAGAACTGGTGACATTGAACACTAGTAATAATAATGTTTACCTCAAAACTCCATCAAAATAAGACAAGTTTGATTGAAACTGCCCCTCTCTGTACTGGGTTGAATAATATTCCTCAAAATTTATGTCTACCAGAAACTTCAGCATAGGATCTTTTTGGGAAATAGGGTCTTTGAAGATGTAGTTAGTTAAGATGAGGTCATACTGCTTTAGAATGGGCCCTAAACTCAAAGACTGGTGTCCTTATAAGAAGGTCATGTGATCATTTAGAGAGGCACACAGGGAGACTATCTGTGACAACGGAGATAGAGATTGAAGGGATGCATCTACAAGTAAAAGAATGCCATTGATGACCAGCAGCCCCCAGAAACCGTACATGGAACACATTCCCGTCAGATCATCCAGAGGAAGCCAACCTTGTCAAAACCTTGACTTCAGAATTCTAGCCTCGAGAACTATGAAAGAATAAATTTCTGATATTTTAAACCAGGAAGTTTGTGGTAAATTGTTATGGCAACCCTAAGAAATTAATATACCATCCCCTCCAAAACAAAACAAAAAAGTGGTAGGTAGACAGTTTAATCACTTCTCACTTGTTCCTGACCTACAGACAAGTGCAGAAACACAGTCACAGCAGCTCCCCTTAGGGGTTTGGCTTTGTTTTAACTCAGGATATTCATTTTGAAGAAATAGTCATAAAATACATTACACTGAACTATTTAAACTCAACGGGGCATCATTTAATGTTCGACCAAAGGATCCATCTGCTTTCCTTAGGTTAATATTCTGTTAAAGTATTTGTTCTGGAACTCTGGAAATTTGTGAAGAATTTGAAGTCTCCAGGGAAGCTAAGAGCATTTAGAATGGAACTAATGGTCTGTACATTTCATTGTGTTTTTACTGCTTCAGTAGCAATGTAGAGGATAGGCATATTGAGTTGGGGTTAGAAACTAGGGTTAAACACTTAAAAGAATGTCAGGCATTCTGTGCCAAGGTCACCATTTAGCAATTTCACAAATAACTAAATGGAATGCCAAAAATAGGTTACAATAAAAATCAGGTCAATGAGAAGACAGAAATGAGGAACTTAAATTATTTCTTTTAAAGATATATCAGACATCTCATAAGATACCTTCTCTCTTCTGGAGAATACTTTATTCTCTACTCCAGTTGCAGTCTTCCAGCAATAAGTTAAATCATGCCATTTCCAGAGTGCCTTTAGCCTGTTTTGCTTTCCCAGGATCACTCTCTCCTGAATGTTTGCAATGAAGCAAAAATAAACGACAAAACACTGCAATTTCTATTACATCAATTTATTGACGTTAATACTTGGTTTCACTTTGCAAATGCAACCACCTTTGAAGCATGCTTATTGTTCTTTTCTGCATCTTATTTCAAGCTAATTTCTATCAGTGTAGGTATCTGAGCTTTTGTGGCATATCTAGTTAGATGAAAGAAAAATCACTGAAGTGGTCTACTGCAAAAATGAAATACATTCAGGCATTATCTGTGTAACACTGCCATTTGTACCTCTAAGGGTCTAATTCACTTCAGCAATGTTCCATGAAGGGTATTGGCCAATGTAAAAAAATCTGTATTGAGGATTATAGTCAAATATATAATTTTAACATATCCAAATGGATGCATGGATAATTACTGAATCTGTAATAACTAATATCATCATATCTTGAAAGGTAGGATTTTCATGCTTATATCTCCAACAAATTGACATGGTTTTCCTTAAGAATGAATTGATTTTATATTACCACAACTGGACTAAAATAGACTGAAATGTTCTTTGCGACGATTGTCATTAAGTGAAACAAGAACATTAAAATGAGTAGGTAGGCAAGAAAATAGCCCTCTTATCTCTCTGTAGAAGATAGTACTTACTTGTTTTGGAATGTAAAGACCAGAAACGGTATCAACTTTCTTGATATAATTCACATACCTAGGTGATTTATGTTTTTCCAATTTGCAGAGAATTCAGTTGTTCTTCCATTTCTTCCAATCTTTCAAGTGCACCCTGGGTATTTTTTCATCATTTAATAGGGTCTGATTGTTTTTAACTCACATGTCAATACTGTCCAAAAATTTGTTGAAAATATTCCTTCAGAATTTGGATCTGCTGAATTGAAGAGACCTGATTTCAGCTCCACCAGATGCAGAATTGTGTTTTGTTTTCTGGTTATCACTGTCACACAGCTTAAAACATGTATGCTTTTCAGAATGTAGTTGTTCAGGCAAACTGTCAGATGTATGAAATTCAGTATTGGTATATGCAAGCACTGTAAACTTTTCTTTAAGGAGTAGATGGGAGAATATGTTTAAAATATTAGGAAGCCTAGGCTATACTTTCAAGTCATCTGAGCAGCTATGATTCTCAGGTGGAAGTGTTATAATATATTAAAAACATTTTGCTTTCCTCACTAATGATTTGTTCCTTTTAAATTCAAATTTGAATAATTTTTCATGTATTATTATTTCTGTTAAATGTATACAGTATTTAAGATGGATATTTGGTGGCTGTATTTGTTCTGATATCTTATGATCTAAATTATGAGGTACCAAGATTGTTTCTCTGTTTATTTTTTCTAATTATGTTTAGAGATGCTGTAATAAATATGCAGTAGTGATATAAAATTAAGAATTATGTCAAAGATAATATAAAAGCCATTACCTATGAACTCATGCATGCCTCATTTTGTATAAGTTTTATTTAGTGATCTCTTGTTCACTTAGTATCTTGTTAAATGCTGATATCTCAGCCTTTCTGAAGCCCTGAAATGGTAACTGTAGCAGTTCAGAAAATGTCTTTCATTTCAATCGATAAAAAACTTCTGTAAAAAAAAAAATGTACTGAATAGACAACTGTTCTACATTTATGCTTATTAAAAACTGACATAAACAAACACAACCTGTATAAAAAATAACCCAAATCCCATGTCACTTTGGAACAGTAATCTTGAAAGACATTGTCGCCTAGGACCCCCTCTTCTTCCGCCATGGCCACGTCTTCTTCCTCTTCTTCTGCCTCAGCCTCTTCCTGCAACAGCTTCCTTTTTCTTAGATTTCACCTTAGGTTCACCATCCACAAGTAGTGTATCCAGAGGTAAACCATATGGTAGAATAAAATATCAAATGTTATTTCTTCTAATAGTGTTTCCAGCTGTACAGTTTCTTTGTTCTTCAGGGTCATTTTCACAGCTTTACGATGTGTATTCATGCGGACATCCAGACCACTGGATCAGTGGGTTCCAGTGATTAATCTCCCTGAACGGTGATGGCATCTGAATGAAAATAACTGAACCAAATTGCACTGAAGTTTTTGAAATACCTTTGTAATTACTCAAGCAGTTACTCCCTACACTGACGCAAGGATTGCAGAAACTGATGTCAAGGAGGTGAGTGGATTCAACTACATGTTCTGGGGGCCTGGAGATAGATGACTTTGCAAATGGAAAGAGGTGAAAATGAAGAAGAAAGCTGTGTTGAAACAGAAATACAAGTCAAAAGGAACAACAATTACAAAGAACTGTGCAGGAAGGAAAACTATGTATCAATTTAGAATGGTTGAGTTACATTAAAATAAACTAAATATGCTTTGTTAAAGTTTAAATGTACAGCCATAGTTTGAGTATTTTTGGCTTACATGCCCTCAAGTAAAGGGAAAGCTGAAAGAATTAATCATATTTGAAAATCATATTGTATTGTATTTTGATTAGATATTAAATTCTCAGTTTTATTATAAATTGTACTATGTTATTTTATGACATGCAAACTTATGTATGCTATAAATTTGGACTGCTACAGACCACTTAGGTCCAACTTCAAGCAGATATGCATTTTTTTATGTCATATTAAATATTTATTTTCTGCAGACTGACTTTGGAGTAATTCTTGAGCCAGGAGGGGAGGAATTAGTGTTCAAATTGTTGAAATCTTAGGTCAAAATGCTACAGAAAAAAAATCACTATGTAAAAAACAATGGCTTAGAGGCAGTCACCCCTTGCCAGCAATTCCAACAGTTGAGATTTCATGCCTCAAGATATAGTGACAAGAGTTAGGTGAACCAGAAATGGAGGCAGTGAAGATTTTTACAGGGAAAGAAACAAACTGTGGGTGTATGGGAGCAGGGGAGGAGGGAGATAGACTGGGGAAATGATGAAGGTTATTTTGGAAGCCCACAAGGAAGTGGTCTTGGGAAACCTGGAGCCACTGGGAGATTCAGAAGGCCAAGGGGATCCAGCTTATACTTAAATGTGTGTTTGTTAGTTTTTGTATGGCAATGTTTAAGGTAATGATATTTGATTATATTGTTTATGAGAAATTATTCTACAGACTAAGATAGTATCTCCATTTCTTCACCTAAAAAACAATCTATTATTTCAAATAGCTCACTTATTTTTACCAACATTCTCTTATTTCAGTTTGTTTTTCTTCTCACCTTAGAATTAAAATTTTTTAAAAGCCCACTGAAAAATTCTTTCCAGAATGCTTTGTTCTTGCAATAAATTTCCCTACCAGTACTATATATCTTCAGTGGAATTTCATGATTTTAGTTAAAAAATGATTTCTAAGATTAAGAAGTTTAACAAGTAAATCAAATATCTTTAAGATTATCTTGTTCTCCATAATATAGAGGCATAGAATACAAGTTAAAAACTACCTGACACTTTCTAATTCTTTTTAAGACAACCATTTTTATATTACTGACTCAATCCCTTTTGTTCTGATATGCTTGATGGATGATGATATAATAGACATATCCCCACAGTTATATGCAGAGTTATACCAAATTTATAGAGCAATAGTTGTAGATTTACCCTTTTCTCATCACCTTAAGAAAGCACAAATGGTGCTTTCACACCAATTGCCACATTCCAGGATATTTTGATAGATATGTGACTCACTGGATAGATAGGTAGCTAGATAGATAGACAGACAGATAGATGATAGAGATAGGTAGGTAGGTAGATAGATAGATAGATGATTAGATAGATAGATAAATACACAAATAGATAGATAGAGATAATTTTCTAGAATGATAGTAGTTTCAGAAGGAAAAAAAGGAAGTATGGCAATAAAATCATGTTGGCATTTTATCCTTAATTATTAACCTTAGGAAAATTAGCTGATGACTAACAAGGAAGGACTGTTGCTTTCAGCGATGGTGGAATAAATCGTGCCGGGTTTCCCTTCACAGTAGAAATAATTGTGCACTGGACCAATCATATAAGGCAAATGTTTTCAGGCATTAGAAATTGGCCAGTGCAAAACTGTGATCCTTGAAAGTAGGGAAACACTTTCAAAAGGTAAGCCCTATAATTTCCCAGCTTTTTATCCAAGAGTGCATTCTGGACCATGGTGTAGGGAAGCATAGCAGAAGCAGAGCATGCAAGTTCTGCTTAGGTTAGGAGGCAAAGACTGAAGTTTGGGCTACTGTAGTGGCTAGAAATTGTGGAGCAAAGTTTTAAAGAATAGGAAAGTGACAAGGAGGAAACAAAAATATTCGCATGGAGATTCCTGTCTCTGAACCAGAGTTGGGCTAAGTTAGCACAGGGCAAGAATCCACAAGGTCTGGGAGAGAATGTTTGTTTTATAATGAATAACTGAATAGAGCTATCAGAGATCATACAATATTGGGAGATACTGTGGTTCCAGCCAAATGAGCTCTTTGGGCATCCAGGTGAGATTTTGGGAAGGCCATGTTTCAGAATGAAGGCTTAAACCCTAGTGTAAGGAGCACACATTAGGACAAAACCAAAACCGATTACCTCCAATAAAGATAAAATCAACATAGAAGGATCAAAACTATTATCTGTTGTTAGTCAACAGAGGCATGCAAATTTAAACGACATAAGATGCCTTTTTACAGACTAGGAATAGCCAAAGTTAAAATGGTTGTCAAAAACAAACACTGGCAAGGATGTAAGGCAACTGGAACTCTAATTTATTCCTAGTGGGAAGATGGTATGGTTTGGATTTGTGTCCTCATCCAAATCCCATGTCAAATTGTAATCTCTGACATTGGAGAAGGGGCCTGGTGAGAGGTGACTGGATCCTGGGGACAGATTTCCCTCTTGCTGTTCTCATGATAGTGAGTGAGTTTTCATGACATCTGGTTGTTAAAAAGTGTGTAGCATTTCCCCTTTTGCTCTCTCTCTCTCTCTTGCCACCATGTGAAGCCTTGCTTGCTGCTTCTTTGCCCTTCTGCCATGTTGTAAGTTTCCTGAGGCCTGCCCAGCCATGCTACCTGTACAGCCTGTGAAACTGTGAGCTTAATAAACCTCTTTTATTTATAAATTACCAAGTTTCAGGGTTTTTTTCTTTCTTTTCTTTTTCTTTTTTTTTTTTTTGAGACGGAGTCTCTGAGTCTCTGTTACCCAGGCTGGAGTGCAGTGGCGCGACCTTGGCTCACTGCCAGCTCCACCTCCTGGGTTCTTGCCATTCTCCTGCCTCAGCCTCCCCAGCAGCCCGCCACCACGCCCGGCTAATTTTTTGTATTTTTAGTATAGACGGAGTTTCACCGTGTTAGCCAGGATGGTCTCAATCTCCTGACTTCATGATCCGCACGCCTCGGCCTCCCAAAGTGCTGGGAGTACAGGCGTGAGCCACTGCACCCGGCCTCAGGTATTTCTTTATAGCAGTGTGAGAACAGACTAATACAGAGGGTAAAATGGAAGAACCGTTTTAGAAAACTATTTGTCATTTTCTGAAAAGTAAACATACACGGCCTTATAACTTAGCCATCCCACTTCTAGGCATATATCAAAAACAAATGAACACGTGTTTCCAAAAGCCTTCTACAAAAATGTTTATTGTGACTTTATTCATAATTGCCATTCATATTTGCCCCAAAAATGGGAAAAAAGTTAATAATAATAAATACATTGCATTGAATCCATTCTATATTCACTTAGTGAAATACTATTCATGACTTTTAAAAAAAAATGAACTACCCATACATACAAGCAAGAACATAAATTAACCACAAAACTATAATATTGAGATAAAGAATTTGGGCATAAGTGAATATATACTGTATGATTTTATATTTATGAAGTTCAAGAGTAGGAAAAAACTAATCTATGATCTAGGTATTATAGCCTTTCTCACCTACGGTTTGGGAATTGCCTGGAAGATTAACACAGGAGAACTTTCTGGGAAAATGGAAATGTTCAACATCTTGATGTGATATTCATAACTTAATAATTGGTTAAAACTCCTCAAATTGTACACTTTCGATCTGTTTATCTCAACATATGTACATTTTACCTTAATTTTTAAAGGGTAATATAGAAGGACTATAGAGAAAATTTTCATTAGTCAAAATGCCCTAAAAGAGCCTAGTAGTAAAAGTATGCTTCTGTCTTGTTATTTAAACAAAATTAGTAAGAAATTAAAGAAAAAATGGGATATAAGATAATAGAGATGGAGAAAGAGAGAAAATTTCTTTGGAGAAATGTTGAGATCTCAGAAGACAGGCTTTATATATGAAAGGAAAAATGACACCTTGGAGGCCAGAAGAAAAAGAGAAAAGAGTTGATTTTTCTTCAAAGGAGAAGGAATAAAATAAAGGAAATGCAATGCCAGGGGTATATCCCACTCAAAAAATAAGTAAGAGAAAAAAATACCTCTTAAAGCTTAGAAATTCAAAAGCTGAGGAGTGATGGTCTTAAAAAGTAATTGGCAACCTTAGGGTTCTAACTCAAAGCCTCATATACAGGATTCAAAAACAACTTGAACAACTTGAGCAACTTCAGCTCAGAAATCCACTATAAAAATTCCACAGTTAAAAAGTAAAATAAAGGAATGAGGGAAAGCCTTCCCTAAGATATTAGTTTCTTATATATAAGCAATTGTAGAGCAAGAGTCAGTGAAAGCAGCAATTGTGCAAAACAAATGCCAGCTTGCATTGGGTGCAAAAGCTGCATCATGAAAGAGAGTTCACGTTTGTCATGATTTTGGCATGTCAAAGTTCAAAGAGGCTGTGTAAATAAAGAGATCTGAATATGCTATAATATATAAGAAAGCATGTTAATACATTCTAATGTCTGGGACCTCTAGTCTTACAAATACATAAGTACCTCAAATGCCCCCATCTGAGAGAAGAGGTATTTTTTGTTTGATATGGTAAATGTACAGTGTCACTGGGTTCTTCAGACACGAAGTGAACATAAATCTAGAAATATATTATCTACTTTCCTTCCCTTGTACACACACAAAAAAAGTCCTTCCTATGACATTTAGCCAATGGTAATGTGCCAGCTCTTTCTTACTTTCTGCTCACAGCTTATTGACCGTGGTTCAAACTAAATGTAAGGGTGGTTATATATTTCTCCCTGGGGACCTAGAGGTCAGGACACAAGATGAATTCTAGTCAATGAGACATTTTTCCAATGCCAACAAATTTATAACATGAAGACCAATAGTGGTTAAGATCACAATCTAGGGTCAGAGTGCCTGGGCTGGAATCCTGGCTCCATCATTGAACAACTGAGCAACCTTAATTTTTATATGCCTCAGTTTCTCATCTATAAAATAGAGATAACAATAATATCTATTGCATACAATTGTCACAAGGATACAAAGAGTTAACACCCATAAAGCATGTACCACAGATGCAGGGATATAGAAAGTGTTCTATATATATATATATATATGTTGGGTTTAACAACTTGACTGTCCTTCAGCTGGGTAACCTTCTGCCTAGAGTTGAAATGGTTGCTTGTTCTTGGCTGCAGTCTCTCAACCTTACTTTTCTGCTCAACATGAGAAATATTAAGCCACAAAAATATTTTTCTGAAAAAAATTCTGATTCACTAAATGTATTAATTTGAAATAACATTTTTCTAAAATTGAATTCAAACTCATTTTAATAGAAAAAATAATAGCAGCAAACATGTGTATAGCTACCATATAATAAGCACTTGACATAAATTATTTCATTTAATTTTTAGAATCACTAAGAGGAACAATTACTATCAATAACTGCATTTTATAGATGAGGACAACTTTGGTTGGAAGACTTTATAAAACAAACTATTAGAACAGTTCCAAGCACTATGTCACAACTGTGGTTATCACAGCTGGGTTGTGTGTCAGTGACCAAGAGTGTCAAAGGATCTTTATTTCTGCTGAAGAAATAGCTTACCAGACATGGTAGTGGTGATGTGGGAAGAGTCTCAACTCACCTAACTGTTTTAGTGGAAATATCAGTAGTTGACAGAGTGGAGTTGAGCTACTTATGATGAGTTACTCATCACAAGTCATCAACTACGGAGATTGCAAACAACAATTAGAATTTGTCAGTGCATGTAACAGACATTTTAAGACCTCCCCAGAAACTAAGCAGTGGCTGGAAAGGATGGAGAAATATGTACTTTTACAAGAGACTGAAATTCGAACCAAAGAATTTTAGGTTTAAATGTGATGTGGCCTGGGGACATTTGGGTCATAGATATTGTATGACAACTTAATCAGTTCTACTAATAAAGAATATATTCATCTACTGCATGCAGGCTTATTGCCAGAGTGTGCCAGCCATCCAAGATGAAGAATTAAGAAACACAGTCCTAAATAAAAAGCAGAGTATTACTCAGCCTAGTGTAAGCAGCCCAAAAGCCAGCAGCATTGCTTAATGGGATTATGTTTAATCTGAAAGGACACCACTAGAGATAATGTAAAACATCCAAAGGCCTGAAGTGGCAGTGAAATTATTCAACTCCTGGACTGGAGGAGCTTTTAATCAGGACCCCTGGAATGCTGCAGCAATTTAATAAGTTTAAATTGGTTTCACTTGGATACATCCAGATTTGTGTTGCAGATGTTATTCCACCCAAATCTCCTACACAGGTTCATCAAACAGGGGATCATGCCTAAGCAATCTGTGGAAATTAAAAAAGAAGTAAATGCCAAAACTCAAATCTAGAAAAAGAGGAAAGTGTCAGATAGAACAGTTTACCAAAAAATAAGCCTATGAGTGTGCTGCCTTTACTGCTGCCTTTAGACTAAATAAAATGTCTGTAATGCTTAAGCTTACTCAGTCATTCTTTGTTTCAATTTATTAAATGTTTGTACAACATTTTAACATAAAAATGTTAATATACATACGTGAGATAAAACTATAAAAATCAACACAGTCAAAAATGGTAAATTGAAATGGATTCAATAGAGGTGCACACCCAATAAGAAATGTATAGAGTGTAAATGTAAATGTAAAATATTGGTCTTCATGCAGAAGAGGGAAGAGGCAATTTTTGGGGGTCAGAGGTTCTGCATAAACAATCTCTGTCCTTAAGCTGTAGAACAAAATCAATTCACATCTATACTCCTAAACTGAATTAGGATTTTAAATACATATCACCATGTATAAAAGAACTCATCTCCTTTCCAAACAGAGAACACTGAACAGGGCAAAAATTAGTTGATTAATTATTCATCAGCATTGCCAATGTTGTTACAAAGAAGGAAATACACAAAGCAATCACCTATATTTTCTCACTTTCACAAGGGCATTTGCTAAGTGCCTATTAAATGAATGTAACTAATCATGGTATATCAGTGCAAACTGTGCATAAATGCATCAAAAATCAAATCACCAATCCATTCAACCCGTAAAATCCAGCAGGTGGTCTGAAGAACATTTAAGAACAACTAATATACTAAGCAACCTTGATCATCCACTAAATAACCTTCAACAAGAGCCTTAATTTTATGCAGGTGCAGATAATTGTACCCAAAATAGTTAAATGGCCACATCCAAAGGTATTAAATATACATAATTTTGAAATGAAGGATAGAAGAAAAAGAAACTAACCTTTATCCCTAAGTTCTAGGACAAAATATATTACTCCAGATCATAAACAACAATGATGGCTAAGGCATTACCTTAGGTCAGTCTAACACCAAAGTTAAAATTCTCACTATGTCCTTCCATGTAAAAAGCCATTGACTCTACTATGACTCTTCTTTAATCTTGTCTTACATCTCCTTTATGGAAGCCTTGTTCAAAATCTAACCATTCTAGTTCCCCCAATATCTACACTGCGATGTAAGTTACCATTTGAAAGTACATTCCATGCTCATGGATAGGAAGAGTCAATATCGTGGAAATGGCCATACTGACCAAAGTAATTTATAAATCAATGCTATACCCACCAAGATACCATTTATTTTCTTCATAGAATTAGAAACAACTAATGAAATTTCAGGTGGAACCAAAAAGGAGCCTGTATAGCCAAGACAATCCTAAGCAAAAAGAACAAAACCGGAGGCATCACACTACCTTACTTTAAAATATACTACAAGGCTACAGTAACCAAAACAGCATGGTACAGGTACCAAAACAGATATATGGACCAATAGAACAAAACAGAAGCCTCAGAAGTAATGCCACACATCTACAACCATCTGATCTTTGACAAACCTGACAAAAAGAAGCAGTGGGGAAAGGATTCCCTATTTCATAAATGCTGCGGGGAAAATTGGCTAGCCTATGCAGAAAACTGAAACTGGACCCCTTCCTTATACCTTATACAAAAATTAACTCAAGATGGAATAAAGACTTAAAGTAAAACTAAAACCATGTAAACCCTAGAAGAAAACCTAGGAAATATCACTCATGACATACAGGCATGGGCAGACTTCAGGACTAAAACACCAAAAGCAATGGCAACAAAAGCCAAAATTGACAAATGGGATCTAATTAAACTAAAGAGCTTCTAAACAGCAAAAGAAACTATCATCAGAGTGAAATGGGAACCTACAGAATGGGAGAAAATTTTGGCAATCTGTCTATCTGACAAAGGGCTAATACCCAGACTCTACAAGGAACTTAAACAAATTTACAAGAAAAACAAACAACCACATCAAAAAGTGGGCAAAGGATATGAACAGACACTTTCTGAAAGAAGACATTTATGTGGCCAACAAACATATTTAAAAAATCATCATCACTGGTCACTAGAGAAATGCAAATCAAAACCACAATAAGATGCCATCTCATGCCAGTTAGAATGGCAATCATTAAAAAGTCAGGAAACAACAGGTGCTGGAGAGGATGTGGAGAAATAGGATTGCTTTTACACTGTTGGTGGGAGTGTAAATTAGTTCAACCATTGTGGAAGACAGTATGGAGATTCCTCAAGGATCTAGAACTAGAAATACCATTTGAGCCAGCAATTCTATTACTGGGTACATACTCAAAGTATTATAAATCATTCTACTATAAAGACAGATGCACACATATGTTTACTGCAGTGCTATTTACAATAGCAAAGACTTGGAACCAACCCATATGCCCACCAATGATACACTGGATAAAGAAAATGTGGCACATATACACCATGGAATACTATGGAGCCATAAAAAGGATGAATTCATGTCCTTTGTAGGGACATGGATGAAGCTGGAAACCATCATTCTCAGCAAACTAACACAGGAATGCAAAACCAAACACTACATGTTCTCACTCATAAGTGGGAGTTGAACAATGAGAACACATGGACACAGGGAGGGGAACATCACACACCACAGCCTGTTGTGGGGTGGGGGGCAAAGGGACGGATAGCATTAGGAGAAATACCTAATGTAGATGATGGGTTGATGGGTGCAGCAAACCCCCATGACACGTGTATACCTATGTAACAAACCTGCATGTTCTGCACATGTATCCCGAACTTAAAGTGTAATAATAACAAAAAAGAAAGTACTGCAATGAGCCTTCCAGATTCCTGATGGTATAATACAAAAATATCTCTACCCACTTCTCCTCTCAAAAATCACCCCCCAGAAAATCAATGACTGAGGAAGGAAATACAAATCCACCTTGAAAAAAATTCTAGATGATGTCTGTAATTCCAAATTACAAAGTATGAAGACAGAAAGAATACAAGAAAGAGGTATAATTACTTAGCATAGAGGAGGAAGAGCAATCCTAAGTACCTAGAGGGTAGGTGTTTTGATGGATTTGACCTCAGCTGTTCCAGTTTCCTTATCAATAAAATGAAAATAATAATAACATAAAACATTATTGTGATAATCAAATGAAAAAAGACATTTGGTGTGGGTATAGATATGGGGTATAGAGACGCTACAGAGAATCTCACTGCAGAAGTTTACTAGTCATATCAGAGTTGTTGTAAATGTAGCCCTTAAGCTCCTAAGGACCATCAAGGCTACTGATACAGATTTGGGAGCTACAACCATACAAATAACAGTTAAGGCTGTGTGGTGAGGTATGTGGGGTACGGAAGGAGTACAGCACATGGGACAAAAAAACACTTGATAAGTCAAAATTAATTATAGGAATATTTAAAGTAACAGTTACAATAATTAAAATTTGAGAACATAGGACCAGACACTGGACTAACCATCTTACATTTATTTCTCCTTGCTCCTGGGAAAAGCTATGTTTGGTGGATAACTATTGTCCTGATTTTACTGATGAGAAAACTGAAGATTGTACAGTAAGTTTTTGTTGCCATTGATATTATTGTCTTTCCAAGCTATAGCTGGAATGCGTGATGATGTGCCACTCGGGTTGTGTTGAGCTGTACTGTATTGGGCTGTGAGCGATATAAGGCATTTTAAAGTCAATTGGCCAGTCAGATAGAAGGATGCAGATATTCAAGCACAGCTGAACAAACAGTAGCTCAGTAATATCTGGAAAATGAAGGAAGAAAATATATTGAGATAAGAAGAATTTGAGCCATCTCAGACTCCTCCTAGTATATAATGACGACCTCCCCTTCAGGAAAATGACTTTAATAAATGGCTACACATGAACATAAAGGAGTTGGACAAAAAAAAAAAAAGGCAAGAACCAGCGGTCTACATCAAAGTCTGCTAGATAAAGACTGAATGGATGAAATACACTGAAATAAAACTAGAAAAAAAAATTATTTGTTTACAAGAGATAGTTTCCTCTGTCAGATCAAAGACAAATGAATCTATTTTAGCAGAATAAGTTTAAAAATAAACATATTTATATAAATGGAGTTTGAATCAGTCTGTGTATTTCCAGGGTACTCAGAGACATAGATGAATGTTATCCAGGACCTTAGCATGTCAGAAGATATTTTCAATTAATAAGCCTATAACAAAGCCATACACTGTAACCCTTTCTCCAGACATGAGTTGTATGAAATGCATTGGCCCATACAGAGGACAAATTTGGAAAGGTGTAGTTTTAGAACAAATATCGGAAAATAATTCAGTCTCGGCCACACTGAGAAGCCTATCAGAAGGCCTTAAATGCTTGAATTATATTTCTTTCCCTTGCTTTTTCTGTTTTCTCTTCTTAACTTGATACAGACCTTCATTTATTTTCTCCAATATTCATCAAACCTGCTTTCAAGAAAGGATCAGTTTTTCACAAATTGTTCTCAAAAGAGCCAACTGTTTGACTAAATACAGAAATCCTAAAATATAAAACATTTAAAAAGATATTTTTTGAATGTAGACCTAGCCAACGTGCACTAGTCATGAACCATCATATCACTTGCAATGTAATCACTAATTCAAACATTTAGTATAAGTGGAAGTATGTCAAAGATGGCTAACCAACCATGAGAAATTGAAACTTCCCCTGTCACAGGGAAGCAGAACCTGAACATAGCGTTACCCTACCTCCCTTGCATTGAGGCATAGCCACAGGGCTTGATTTTACCAGCAGAATAAGAGCAACAATGACGTTGTTCATACAATGTGATCTGGAATCCAAGAATTACAGGAAGATGCTAGTGGGGTTCTGGAGGCTGCCCACCAATGAGAAACATTTGCCTTTATAGTTACATAAAAGAAAATAATCTTTGATTTTATTAACTACGAAATTTTGAATTTGATATTCTTGCTGTTTCGGAAGTGTTGCTAACTTGTTTTCTATGGTTCTAATGTTATTTGTTTTTTGTTTTGGTTTTGATTTCATTTTTTTAACAAAAAGGTTTGATTGCTACAGCAGAATCCCTAAAAGTATCTCATAGTAGAAAACTTCAGGATGTTGCAAGCATGTAAATATTCTTGGAGACAAATAAATTATGATTTATCGGTTATATGCCACTGCTCAACACATTTCTAAGCATTTTCCATGTATTATCTCATCATAGCCTCACAGTAGACTGTAGACTGAACTAGATTCTGAATTCTCCTAATTTCCTCTAATATTTGGCTACAAATTTCCAAACGATAACAAAAACTGCTCTGTTCCTAAAGCCCTATAGGCTGTAACTAGTTGAATTTTAAGGAACAAGACTCTTTCCTGATATATGGGTCACACAGAAAGTTCATCAAACCACCTGATGTCATAACCACAGACATTCAAGCTGCAAACCAGGACAGGGAGTTGACATTTTCACACAGTTGACAGCTTTTCCCAAGACATCAGAACAAGACTCCATGTCACAATGAGACTCTTACCCCTTTTAATGCTACCTTTTTCACTTGACAAGATAATGGTGTAATTGAAATTTCACAGTCAGTAGCTTCTGCAGATAACTTGACAGAACCTGACCTAAGAGATCTGTTAGTATCTGTTGGCTAAATAAGGAAATATCTCTGCTATTGCTAATACTACAAATTGTACCTGGATGAATTCCTCTGGGAAAGTTGAGGCCCATATATACAGAAGAAGAAAACAGGCCATATAGCTGTAACAGGTCACCCTAATTTCCAGTGATCATTTGATTTTTACAACTGGATGACTTTAATCCTAGACTCATGGCTCAAAACTATCATGCAAACTGGAATTGTCATATAACCATTAATTTTACTTTGTATTTTCCCTTTTTAAACTTTGTATCTCTGACTTGTTAAATTTTCTTAGAAGTACAACTCCTAACATCGTCATGCTGGCCCAACACTTTGAGATGATAGGAAATGCCTATGAAGCAGACAGAACTGAACATAATGGACAACTCCAGGTAAACGTTTCCTCAGAGCCACTCCCTTTAAATTGCATTTCTCAAATGTGGCTGAAAGAATTTTAACACCAACTCCTAGTTGCCAATCACATCTTCCAATATAGAACCTGACCAGCAATCCAGGACAGGTCTATCTTGGCACAAAGGGACAATCAAAACCTAACTACAGGATGATTGATCACTGATGCTTTCAGAGAAAGATTGTGAAATGAGAAAGGTAAAAGTTGTTGAAATCAAAATGGAGTCACTTGTGGTTGGTTGTGGGGGTTCAGGGGGACCTGACAGAGCCAAAAAAGGCCATGAAGGGAAGGTTCTCATGCATAAATGCCTGATAGCAGAAACTATCACAAAAGATGTCAAAACCCACAGTCATGCACTGAAGCCATTAAAACCTTGCACAAAAAAAAATACTTCTGCAAGAACATCTTCCCTGCAATTACCTGTCTAACTTCAGATTGGTGCCACTCTTGTTATTAATCTTTGTAGCCAATGATAATTATCTTAAAACAATGATGTAATCCTCCTCATTTTTTCTTTAAAAGCCTTAGTCTTTCTTTTCTTTCCTGAATATGCACACAATTTATTATGGCATAGGTATCAGCCATCACAATGTCTTATTTCCCCAAAACTATTATTTTCTCTTACAAAGCCTCTGATTGTTATTTAGGTTAAAAATTTCAAGAAATCAAGTAAGCTCAGGATAAAAACCTACATTCTTCACTCAAAAATAAGTCTACAATTCACTGGACTAATTTATTGTTTAGTCAGAATGACCACCGTTTACTTCAATCAAGCAAAAACTCATGCAATTAAAGGGTTTATTAAGTATTCCTTCATCAACATATAATATGCTTCCTAAAAGAATCTCTATTAACTATAACTCTCTTTATCCCCTTACATTTTCAATGATGCCACAGAATTCCAACAATACATTAAAGATCTCATAGATGGATGCTCAGCCAGCTTCCCCACTGGTCACCCATCAATAGAGCATTGAGTGTTTTAGCCAGACTATTATTGAAATATATGGGTCTAAATTGTTAGGGAAGTAAGTGAAAAGGTGATGAACTAGGAAAATAAAGAAATACAAACTTCTAGGTGGTACAGTAAATTAAGAAGTCAAGAAAAGAAAGTAAAGTAAGAGTGAGGGTATGATGGTTTGCTTTTCCTAATAGGTGCAGTTAATCTCTCAAATTTGTTGTTTTTACCTCAATTATGGCTTGCATAAGTTTTGCCTCAAAATACTGTTATTCGTGTACTTATCTCTCCTTTCATTTTATAAGTTATTAAAAAACAGGGACAGGTTCTTGTTTATCTTTGCACCTGACTCAGTTTTTAACAATGTATATATTGTATAGAGTTATCTTGAATGATTCAAATTGAATAAAAATTTCAATGTTTTCAAATTGAAAAACATTGAAGGTAGAGAGGAATCACCAGAGTTCAAGATCTTAAAAGGGCAGACATCCATCAAACTGATTGAAACCCAAGGATGTTTATGAAATGAATGACTTATTTTTGATGTTGAATGTAATTGGGGGATTTGAAGAACTCTGAAAACAAGGTATTATAGGGCTTGATTAATATTAAGGATCCTTAATTACTAAAATAATGTCTGACGTTGGGAGTAAGAAGGAAATTATAAGATGGGTATTTATTGAAACAAAGGATAAAATATAGATGCTAATAGCTAATAGTCATAAGAAAAAGGACAAGAGTTATGATCAGACAGTGTGGACTTTTCTGTGGTGAACAGGTATAAGCAAACCCACCCAAATGTTCCAAGAGAGCTGAGAGGCTGAATAAAGAGGCTAACAGATCCAGCTTCTCAGAAATAAATATTCAATACAAACAGAAGTGATGTTTTCAGTTGCAAGACAGTGGACCCCCATATCTCCCTCCAGAAAATATTCTTTATGTAGCAAGCTTTTAGGGTAAAACATGGACAGCTGGTCATATCTTCAGAGCTTCTTGCCAAGACTCATGACAACTGAGAAGTGTACACACGTATCTTTATAAGGGATTATCTATGCCACAATTAATGTTTAACGGCCTTACTGCAGCACACCTTGGTGTGTGAGGGTCAAATACCTGTCCTTACAGTGGTTTTGCTTCAAGATGCCATCACATTTGCCATGAAACAGACTGGTTTCCTACATGAACCAATTTTTTTTTTAATGACCTGGTCAGTGATGGTGTCATATCAATAGTCTAGACATGATGGCAGAGAACATGGAAATTACTATCTTCATTTTAGTTTTATAAGAGTTGAAGATTGTCTTGCTAGTAGGACACAACATAAAGACACTCCAGTAGATAAAAGTTAGAACTCTTTGTTGCATAGAACTCCAGTGTAGAGCAGCCTGCCAGTCAGGGCCATACAAAGATTGCTCCCCAGGACCGGGTAGTAGTTAGCTAAAATAAAGCTGTGAGGGGCATCGGACGTAATGGCAAGCAGTGTTGAATTAACCTGGTTTCTAGGGCTCTGGCCCTGTGGATTAGCTAATTGAAATAATTTTAGTTTTCAGCTTCCAGGGCATAAGGGCTGTCTCTATGGAGAAGCAGCAGCTTACTTTCATGCCAGGATTAAAATTCATAGTTGGTTGCTCCGTTTATCTGATCTTCACTTGAGAATTCTGGAGCCACATTAAGGGAGAATCTGAAGAGCATTTGATCAAAGTCCGTATTATCATGGATAAACCTTTAACAAATCATACAAATACAGAATTAAAGTTTTCCCTTGAAGCTTCAGAGAAATATTTTTAGAACATAATAAAGTAAAATTGTTCAAAGTTAGGACTATAAAATATGTGGAAATCCTAAATGTGAGTCTTCATTGTGTTAACTACAGACCTACTGTCAACAGATCCCCTCTTAATTCCAAGCTTATTGACTGAGATGGGACATATCCTGATGATGTTATGTGGGAACTCTGAAGAAATGCTCCTCTATTCTGACCTCTCAGAGTGCCATCTATACCCTCACACACATGCATACAAACAAACTTACAAGCCAGACCTCTGCTAACATTTTTACTGGAGATACTATTTATTGCAGTGGTTTTGATCATCTATCCTCAAGAGGAGATAAAACAATAATGGTCATATGTACAACTATGGTGTTGATTAACTTGTGTATAATATTTCCATAGGAATTTATGAATATATAGAAAGGGCTGAAGTAAGTATATCTTAAACATTTGAGGTTGAAATTCATAAGAAAAACTACATAAACATCCTTAATGCCACTATTAGAGATTTAACACTGACCTAAATACCCACTGATATTACCTAATTTAGCATGTTTTTATGTTCTGATATCGCTATTTTTTCAAATAAAACTTGTGTTTTAGAAAATTGCATTGGACGAATTAAACAGCAAGAAAAAATTCCAGATGATTGCAATAAAGGAGAGATATTGAACTCAATTGAAATAAAAGACGGGACAGTTTTTAAGCACCACGGTGAGCTAATGGAAAAATACTGGAGGATTTTAGGGAGGAAGCTTTGTCAGTGTGATTAGAACCTCTGTGTTTGCTAAGTGGCACTTATTGAAGTTAGGCTCCAATACTCACACAGAGAGTGGGAGATAGGGGCCCTGTCTTTCCTGATGATTACGTTTCAAGGCATGGCTCCTAGGTCCTTGAGAAAGACATTGCTGGGTTGTAAAACTGGCAAGAAGACTTATATCTAGAAGAGACAAAGAATTTATACTTGCAAGTTTTCTAAAGTAAATGGTCTAAGAAAAGGAATGTTCAGGGACTTATAGTCAGAAAGAAACCTGTCTAGTCAAGCTGAGGGAAACGTTTAAGCCATCTTGTCACCGAAGGTCACTTGAAAGAGAAGTTTTTATCCTTGCAACCACATTATAAATTTTAATTGTTTATTTTCTTAGCTATGTGAACTACTGGCCCTTCACACAATATTCATTCATCAGTTTACTCACATATGTATCACATATCTACAATCACAGACTGGACTTAGCCCAGTAGATTGCAAACTTTTACAAGGAATTTAAATACTGACAAAACAAAGAGAGGAGTAATAAATCACCCCAGGAGAGTAAGAAAAGTATAAATGCCAATACATGTGCTCCTGTAAGTTAAGTATATGTTTAATTTTCACAGACTATGATATTTCAAGTGACACTATGTTAAAAAAATGAACTGAATCATTTCACAAAAAGTACATTTTTTTCCTAAATCATCTATCTTTTAAATCTACATTTAAAAATCACATGTTTCTGAGGATGAATTCATGTTCTGAATTTTTAAAAAATCTTACAGATTTTTTAAAACTCAGAGCTATATTTTTCCAGGTATTTATTTCATTAAAGAAAATGTACTTTGTTTGGCTTGTTATTTCCTGGTCTGTTCTCTTCTTGACTTGGATTGCTATTGTTGTTGAAAACTGCCTTTAAATATTAGTTTCTTTGCTTTAGCTACAAGTCATTTTCTTTTTCCTGAAAACAGGAATTACTTTTGTAACGCACACTTTTTGATCTTTGTCTTAGTCCATTTGTGTTTCTGCAAAGGAATACCTGAGGCTGGATGATTCATAAAGAAAAGAAGTGTGTCTGGCTCACGATCCTGTTGGCTGAAAGACTGGGCATCTGGCAAAAGCCTCAGGCTACTTCCACTCATGGCAAAGGCAAAGAGGAGAGGGTATGTGCAGAGACCACAGGACAAGAGAGAAGCAACACAGAGAGGGGAAGTGCCAGGTTCTTCATAACAATTAGCTCTCATGGGAATGAATACAGTGAGAATTCCTTCAAGGGAAGGCATTAATCTATTCATGAGGGTTTTGCCCCCATGATGGAACACCTCCTATTAGGCCCTACCTTCAACATGGGGAGTCAAATTTTAACATGAGATTTTGAGAGAACAAATATCCAAAACATAGCAATTTGTTCATATTATTTTCCCTCCTAGCTCAGTCAAACTAAACCACAGGTGAATTTGGTTCTAGGTTCTGGTCTTCTCGGTCATTCTAGAAATGGAAAAGTCACTTGGCAGTATGACTTTAAAGGATTCCTGCTGTTGACTAACATATACATATGTAAATAACCATTATTTATTAATGAAAGCCAGATTCCAAAAAGACCAAAGAGAGAAGAGAGATGAATATCTATCTTTGGAGCTGAGATTCTTAAAAGAGATTTTTACAGAAAATGTTTTTAAAACTCATTTATTTTCACTAAATGTACCCATAGTTATTAGCAACGAATACACTGGGATGTAGCAATGGAGATGCAAAAAAAAAAAAAAAAAAAGGCCGTTTTCTGCTTAATTTCAAAACAATAAGAATTTCCCTGTGTCCCTTACATTTTTCAAACACTAACACTTTTTATATCACCTGGGTCCCTTACATTTTTGAAATACTTTAAAACATTTACATTACAGTGTGATGGAGTGGCATCGCATTGTAATGCTTGCAATGTGTATAATTTACTTTACAACAACCAAACCAACTAAACATAGGCTGATATTTTATACCACACATGTATTTATTGAATTTTGCTTCTTGTTATATGAGATACAAAAAAAGGCCTTATAAATTATTGAATGCCTAACAAAATAACTGAACTTGACGATTTTCTTAAACTACATATAAAAAATTCAAGCGTTCTGAGAGCTAGGCTTTTCATTTCAGTGGTAAGGGGGAACAATTTCAAGACAGAAAACAAGTGAAATTTTTCATATATAAAGGCGAGGTTATTGATTTTTAAAATGGTAGCTGCGATATGATTAGAGTGTCACCTAGTGGTGAAGTGTATTAAACCAGGTGTGTTTCTGCAGTTCCCACAAGGCAGTTCCTTTATTTTCCATCTGTCTAGGAACCGAGTGAGTTGCATTGCCTGAGTACAAGATAAAGCATCAGGAGATGGTTGTAGTTCTGATGGGAGAGCTTCCAGACAACACAGAGGAAAAATATATACAACCTGAAAGCTAACAATGTAATTTTATAGTTTCTTCAAACCTGGAAGTCTGGAGGTGATTCAGAGAAGCCCCTGAGGCCATCTGGTCATTTCTCCCCACTACCTTCAGGCAGTGATTCTGGCCTTGCAGAAAGTCAAAGATTTCACTAATCTACAAAAACAATAGTTTGTTGGCTTCCCTTAGAAACACTTACCAATACTGAATTACTCTCACTGCCTGGAAACATGTCCTTATTTCTAACTAAAACTCAGAATGTTATAATCTAAATTATTTTATCTTGTTTTTTCCTCAATGGGATTAGAGAAAGAATTAACTAGCAGCCTTTCTACTTCCTAACAGTATGTCACCCTACTTTGGGTATGGTCATCTTGATCATTTCAATCAAATACACAAGATGTGTGGTTTGCTCTCAGGCTTTCTTCTTAAGATTGTAACACTATTATTCTCTCCTCTGACACTTGTCACAATTTCTGCCTATTTTTATTCCTAGTATGTAGTACCTAGCACAACGTGAGCACACTGCAGTCATCTAATATTTATAGATTAGCCCTTCCCAACTTAGTTACATCTCTAGCCATCTTTCCTTCCTCTTGTGCTTATCTGAGATATATTCAACAGAAGAAAATAGCCTAAGTATGTCTAGGACTTGCAATGAGTATTGTTTAAATGGGTTAAGAGCAAATCATCCTCATTTTCACAACCCGTCAAGTTGGATTTAAACAAAGTGCAGAGTAAAAGTGGCAAGTAATGATTTATTAATGAAAAAAGTGTAAAATCTTCATATTTTCTTATAGTTTCTATAAATATAAAGATAAAACCCTTACTGCCAGAAATGACAAAATCTATCTGGTGGTTCCTCCTACAGGGTATTAGCCATGTTTATACCTATATCCGCCTTTTGCTCATTGACTTATAATACATATGCCTTTGTTACATGGTTTCTGGGTTTTGCTGTTGCTCCTAGAATCAAATTCCTAACTTCATGTAAAAATATTAATTCATTTGACCCAGAGTTTTATAAAGATATTGGCTGCTCTTAGATGTTACATAAGATCTTTCAAAGAATCAAGCTACTATTGGTTTTGCTGCTTTTGTTGCCACCTAGAATCACGGACCTATAAGACACTTATATCTGGAACCAACTGCTCATTTTTTGCCAACTCAAACACACATGAAATGTCAGGTAAACACCCTGGCATCAAAGAAGAACAACCCCAAAAAATAAGTCACTGTTCTTTCAAGAGATGTGTGAAGGAAAACTTGTGAAATTGAGTTATGTACAACAAAAACCTGAGTAGGATGACAGAAGACCCCCCAAAAATATCAGCCAAAGAAATTGTCATCTATAGCTTATAGCATATTCTATCATGATTATCTTCATTTCTCTATGACTGAAAAAAAATGCATGCAGGGGGATGAGGGGTGGAGAGATGTTGATCAAAAAATATGTAAGTTCTGTTAAATAGAAGGAATAAGTTCAGGAGATCTATCGTACAACATGGTGACAATAGTTAATAATATATTGTATTATTTTAAAATGCTGAAAGGGTGAATGTAAAGTGTTCTCATCACAAAAACAATAACTATCTGAGGTAATATATAGTTAATTAGCTAGATTTAGTCATTATTGCATATATACTTTGAAACATCATGACATACATTGTAAATTCATACAATTTTATATGTCAATTTAAAAATAAAAGATAAATACATAAAAAGAGGGGCCTAAAATAAATAGCTTGAGAATGAAGTTTCTGGAAAGAATCCCCTCACCCCAGAAAATACATTTAAAGCCCAATTCATAAAATGTTCTTTAATATCTGTAAATCACTTTTAAAGCCTAAATTTAACTATACTGTTTAAAAAAGATGTGTAGTTTCTTGTTCAAACAAAACAATTACAAAAACAAAAAAACCTAGAAATGAGAGCAACTTTTCTTTAACAATCAAATAATTCCTTATTGAATTGAAGATTAATTTCAGCTGCAAGGAAAATATCAATAAGTATGAGCACATACTTCTACCAGTACATGCAGAAAACTATAATTTGATTATACCAATCTGTTTCCCCCACTACTCTAAGCCCCTGAAGGACTATGTCTTATTTTTCTTCATATTCCCATCATTGAACATACTATCTGTCACAAAAATTCAATAAATGTTTGTCTAAATAAACTACACCACAATGCTTATTGAATTGGTGATTAGAGTCAGAAAAGCCTTGAGTTTTTTTTTCCTCTTAGAAATGCAATAATTGACAGAAGTTGGTATTCACATTTTGTATCTGATATCAAACTTTACATCGGCGTAAGATGTAGATCAAAAAATAGTCAAGACTTTTGCTTCATTTTGTACATATTGAATTGAACCTTACATTAATAAAAATGGAATGAGAAGTTTCTTTTTATTCCCCTAATATGTCTCAGAAGTTCCTACCTCTGAGATTTTGGTAACATTTATTTTCTTAGTCCAGTAAATATCTCTCCCTGTCTCACCACCTAGTGTTGTCTACAACTATTATCCAACACTCAAGGCCCAACTCCAATCGTACTTCACCCATGAAGTATAGCATCATGTTCGTAAGCCTTGAATTCAAATGGAACTGAGTGTAATTTTCCAAGTTTTAATCTTTCAACTGTAAAAAGTATGCCATTGTGAAGAATACATTTTCAGCCTCTAACACTGTAGCTGAAAATACATATTTCTGGCACTTTATGTTTTGGGGTATACGATACCATAACTGACACCTATATGCATTCAACCAACTAGTATAAATCTCTGGACTTTAGCCCCAGAATTTACCTGCTGACTTTATTTATCTGGCTGTTAATGTTTTTGTCATTGTACCCTTGTCTTGATACATGCCTTCTTGTTGAGTTTTGGCTTGGCTTATTGAACTTTATTCCTACAGTCTCCTCAATCCTGTTAATTTGTGGTCATTCTTGACCTTAGGTGAAAAACTCTTCCTCCATTTCCAATACCTTGTACTATTCCCTTCAGCTCCCATACTATTAGGAAAGGAGAACGTGGGGAGTAAGCACTGATCTTTGAGCAGTCACTCTCAAAGTGAATCTAAAACCTTGCCCAAATTAGTTAGAGACCAAACCTCTCCTACTTATAAAGAGTTTTAACTTCAAGGTAGAAGGCATATACAAGCCAGAGGAAATTCCAGAAAGCTAAGACTTCTAGCAAGACGGTTGGCCCCAGCACTGTAGGAGCAGCATAAAAGACGAAAAGTAAAGAGAACCACTACTCCAGATAATCAGAAAAAGACCAACAGAGGACAATATATTTGAGTAGAGACCAGAAGGAAGTCATGATGCAAATCATGTGATTACCTGAAAGATAAGCAGTTCATGACAGAGGAAAATATATAATTTCTGGACATTGAATCTTTTTTTATGTTCCAAGGGTAACAGGTAGACTAGTGGGCTGGAGAAGAGGGAGGCAGGAGAAAGGGTTTAGGAAAAAGGTCAGAAGAGCCAGCTAATCTAAGGCCTTGTAGGTGATGGTAAAAACTTGAGATTTTAGGCTAAGCATGATGGGAAACTATTAAAAGGCTGAAAACACGAAAGTGACATGAACCAATTTACCATTTGAAAATAACTCTGACTTAAATATGCACATAGGATTCAAAATCTCACAAACAAGGAAATCATTCTGGTAGGCACAGATGACAAGTGAAATCTATAAAAACCAACAACAGAATATCAAATGTTATATCGAATATACACAAAAATAGGTTATTTTCCTCTAGTATTTTACTAAGATTGACTATTTCAACTTAATATTCAGGAAAGTATAAACTGTAAGTATAGGCTTATTACTTTACTTTTCTTCAATTTACCTTAAATATTTAATAAGTAAAATTAATATGCATAAACCTAAAGAAAAATATTTTCATTAACACTTTTGAAGGAAACATTTAAATTTTTCTTAACCAACTCATTTAATTAATACATTGAGTATTGTGAAAAAGTAAACTTGAAGTATGAGAACCTGAATGCTCTTTTCCACTTAAAGGGAAAGCAAAAGTGTACAAATGGATTAACTAATGCTGAACAGGCATATAAAGAGTAGTAGAAAGTATAGAAAATGAAGAAAGTTAAACATTTTTATCAAACATATCTAAAATAGATGATAAACATCTGATAATAAAATTTGACCATGAAATGTAAATAAATGGAAGGAAAAGCACAAAAGCTAAGGATCAGTTCTTCTGAGTCTGTTACAAGATAAAGTAGAACTAACTTTTTTTTTTTTTCTGAGACAAAATCTCACTCTGTCGCCCAGGCTGGAGTGCAGTGGCGTGATCTCGGCTCACTGCAACCTCTGCCTCCAGGGTTCAAGCGATTCTCCTGACTCAGCTTCTCGAGTAGTTAGGATTACAGGAACCCGCCACTATGCCCGGCTAATTTTTGTATTTTTCGTAGAGATGGGATTCACCATGTTGGTCAGGCTGGTCTCAAACTCCTGACTTCTGGTGATCCACTTGCCTCAGCCTCCCAAAGTGCTGGGATTACAGGTGTGAGCCACTGTGCCCGGCCAGGACTTAGTTTAAAACTTAAAGCATATGGTTTAGAGTCCTTCTATTACTACTTCTGTAAGGCCAACTTCTGTTTATCCTTCAAGGGCCAGCTCAAATGTCACACATCAAAGTCTTTCTTGCCTATCAGCACTCTGCCATCATAACCCTGTTAATACTTCCTTATGTTTATTACAGCTCACTAAAAGCTGAGAACAAGGCAATAGAGCTCAAAGAAATCCCTCACAAAACATTTGGCTTCCACTGTAGGACACACTGCAGCAGCCTGCCATCTGAAAGCTGGGAGCTGAACGTGATATCTGAGAGAAACGCCCGTTAGGAACTCTGAGCTTTCAGAGCCTCTTCCAAACATTGAGAGCTTGTCAGCAGGAGAACGAGGAAACTCACTGGGCAGAAAGCTGCTTGATTAGCAATAAAGCGTGACATGATCTCTTGACTCAGGTGATCAGATTCCAAACCCTACTGAAAGGAAAATTCAAATTCTCCTCTTAATATATTTAAAACGAATGGCAAACTAAATTTAACTTAAGTTGTAACAAAATCTAAATCCAACTTAACCACACATTATATTGATTTATCCACATCAAACTAAAAGCCTAACAAAAAGAGAGGCATTCCTTTTTCTGGGGGTAAATATTACTTACTTCAGTCTCTACTATTATTTAAAACATAGTGTCAAATATACAATAAAAATTACAAGACACTCAGAGATCCAAGAAACTATCATCTGTTGTCAAGAGCAGAAATAGTCAATCGAACGAGAACCAGAGATAAGTCCATTGCTGGTATCATTGGACAGAGACTTTTAAAACAAACTGATGAACATTAAAGGTGAATGAAAAACATGTGTGAATATATAGTAGTTTCAGCAGAGAGAAAAGAACTATACAAACAAGTTATATGAGAGGGCTAAAGGTGAAAAAAACACAATACCAGAAATAAAGAATTATTTTTATAGACTTGAAAAAAGACTTCACACAATGGAAGAAACAATCGGTAAACTTAAAGAAAAACATAATATCAATTATTCAACTTGAAAGAGCAAATAAAAGTGAAAATAAAATAAAACAGAATGTCTGAGATGTGGGGCAACATCAAGTAATCTAACATGTTTAATCAGACTCTGACAAAATAGGGAAAATCATGTAATTGAACAAATATTTAAAGAAGCTTATTATTGTAAGCTAACAATTTTTCCAACGTTGTTGAAAAACAAAAGTGACCGAAATACTCCAAAAGCTGAGTGAATTATAGAAAGGTAAACACAAAATAATCACACCTACACACATAATCAAATTGCTGAAAACAAATAATAAAGAAAAAGTCATAAAAGCATCCAAAGGAAAAAGATGCATTATATGTGGAGAACCAGTAATAAGAATAAAGGTTTAGTGCCCATCAAAAAAATGAAGTTCCAAAGACAAAGACATTACAAAATAAAGTATTAAAAGAAAAAAAATTAGTCTAGAATTCTTTAACCAATGAAAATAACCTTCACAAATGGAAATGAAATAAAGATATTTTCAAAGAAACAAAAACCAAGAGAATTGATCTTCAATTCAAATGTGTTCTACAAAAGAAATATTAAAAAAAAAAAAAAAAAAAAAAAAAAAAAAAAAAAAAAAAAAAACCTTCAGGCTAATTAAAGGGAAATGATGACAAATGGAAGTCTTCATCATAAAAAATAAAATCCAGCTGGGCACGGTAGCTCATGCCTGTAACCCCAGCACTTTGGGAGGCCGAGGTGGGTGAATGACCTGAGGTCAGGTGTTTGACACCAGTCTGACCAACGTGGCAAAACCCTGTCTCTACCAAAAATACAAAAATTAGCCAGGCGTGGTGACATACACCTGTAGTCCCGGCTACTCGAGAGGCTAAAGCAAGAGAATCACTTGAACCTGGGAGGCAGCAGTTGCAGGTGAGGCAGGATCACACCACTGTACTCCAGCTCGGGTGACTGAGCAAGACTCCGTCTCAAGAAAAATTAATTAATTAATCAATTAAATAAAAGAAAAATTAAAAACACCAAAAAGGTAAGCATGTTGGTTAAAATAAAACATATCTTACTACTGCACGTTTATTTTAATATATGTTTTTAATTTTCTTTAAAATGTATTCACTACTAGTTAAAAATAACATTGCGTGATTCATTGTCATAGACTTTAGATATATGACACAAGAACATAAGTCGTAAGGTTTTGAAGGTAGAATGTGGTAAGGTAAGATATATATCTTATAATCTCTAGCGTGACTATGAAAATACAACACAAAGAGATGTAGTGAAAAAGGCAGCAGATAATTACCAAAATTCATCAAACACCACCTAGGAGCTATAAATTTTATTATACTTAAAGTATAACTTAATTTTTAAAAATATTACAAATATCTCTGCATTTGAAATCAGAAAACACAACTAAATTTAGGTTTCTCTTGATAGTCAAGGTCAAAGTTTCTGTACGGGGCTATAAAATTGTGATACATCAAGAAGTTGCATGTATTGTACTGAGCTCCTGATCATTACAATTAATTATTCCAGACAGGTATGTTTTTCTAGGCCATGTGACTGTGTTTTATAAATTTAATCTATTAAAAAATGAAAGAGAAGTTTTACAAAAAGACAGCTATTAAGGTATTTTTTTTACATGCATCACTATCCTATTTAGCTATGTGTTCCAAGTCAAGGGAGGCAGAATTTTTTTAATTTATATATGGCTCCACAGATCAAGCCCAGTGAGTTGACCTTAGTAATATTCAACAGGTCTTTCATGGAAGAAATACAATAAATGTGTAACTGTGACAATGATATTCTTATCCTTAGCAAACTAACACAGGAATAAAAACCAAATACCACGTGTTCTCACTTATAAGTGGGAGCTAAATGATGAGCGCACATGGGCACATAAAAGGGAACAATACACATTGGGGCATGGTGGAGGGTGAAAGGAGAAAGAGGATCAGGAAAAGTAACTAATGGGCACCAGGCTTAATACCTGGGAGGTGAAATAATAGGTACAACAAACTCCCATGACACAAGTTTATTTGTGTAACAAACTTGCACTTGTATTCCTGAACTTAAAATAAAAGTTAAAAAATTAAAAATCACTAAAGATTAAAAAAGATATTTTCATATCTTTGGAAAAACATGTATGCATACAAAAGGTGATCACGGAAAGAGCAAATAAATAGATGATGTGTATGCAATATGAGTACTCCTAGATGTCTCATAAATGAAGTAGCAGTGTGAACTTAGTCTCATCACTTGATAATATAGAAATCAAATTAAATAATTGAATGCCTTAGTTCAAGAAATCTGTGAAAAAAATCAATAGCATTTGTCTGATATTTTAGACTGAAAGAATTCAATAGTTTTAGGCATTTGGGAGTTACAATACTGGCAATGTCACAAATGAAAAAGACACTTATCCACTGAGAAGAGCTATAGGCCATATTGCTTTTCCAGAGCATTAAGGTAATATCTTTAGATAAACTTCCCTGCAGTGATGGATTTATTTCTAACCAATTCTTAGGTCATTAAATGTTCCGAAGCGATATAGAAGGAGTTTGTGTTATAACCCCTTTCAGGTTACAATCTTTAGGCTCTACTATAGGTTTTCCCTTTTAAAAGACAGTGATGGCCTGAAGAGTATCTATCTGCTATCTCTCCACCCATCCATCTATCCTAATATTTTTGGAATGATTTTTAATGTATGTGCATTTATTAATAATGTTAGCTCTCTTGCTGTAAGTCCCTGGAAAAAAGTAGAGGACATGGCATAGGGGAAGCTGGATCAGAGAAGAAGAAATAGAGAGCTGTTCCCTTCCTCCCTCTCCCACAGTGGGAATATGGGAGGATACAAGAGACCAAAGTAGTATAAAAGGGCAGATTCCAGAGTTTTGAGCTTTTCCCCTTCTCAAGGCTTAGCTCCATATGGGTGGTGTTTCTCTCCAATTATATATGAGAGTGGTCAAGAAACAGGAGGTCCACTTTTGCCATATCTAGGGAGGCCAAGGCCTTTAGAAGAAATCTACCATCCAGCTAAGTGTTATGTCCATCACAATATACAACTAGGAGTACAAGTGGCAGAAAAAGGTATCTAATCGTAGAAAAAAAGCCTGTGCAGTACCCTGATTCCTCATGGCTTGCACAGGGCATATTAATGATTCAGGCGTTCCATGAATCCTGGTGAGGGAACATGAAGGGTGTAGGAGATTTCAGAGGCTGCAATATGTGAGAGAAACCTGAATGGCTTTGGTCATAGGTGCCACCCACCACTTTAAAACTGCCAGAGAATATCAGAACATAGGCCACCTACAAAAGAGACAGGATTTAGAGAATACCACTATTCTTTCCCACCACCTAACTCATATAAGCCCCCTTTATATTAGCTGTCATCTTGGATGGAAGCAGATTGTTTTAGAAGAAAATATGAAAAACCACGTGTTTCCCCAAAGGAGACCAAGTCTTCCAAGGGACACTATTTAAATAAGGAGAAATGGGTGCCCTGATCATTGGTGTGTTTAAAGTTTCCCTCCCAACTTAATATCCTGTGGGTTGGGGGTGAAAGAAAACAATTAGATCTATTATAGAAGCAAAAGTTTTGATTTTTTTGCACATTTGGATTGTAAACATGAGTAAATATTATCTCCTCACTACTAACAGAAAAATAAGTAAAAATTCAGACAGATAGATAGATGATGACAGCAGACAGATATCAGAAAAAAGTTCTAATATATAAGTATAGGTGATTAATAAACACATGTTGTTTAAACGGAGATATAAATTGATGCAGAGGTAGGCATATTTACAGAAGTAAATATTGATATAGACATAGATATGAAATATCCCACCACCACAACAAAAAATAATTAGTTTTGCAAGGGTAAAACTGGAAGACCTCGGGCTAAATGAAATAAGCCAGGAACAGAAAGACTGCACGATCTCACTTATTTGTCATCTAATGTGGTTGAACTCGTAGAAATGGAGAGTATAAGGGTGGTTACTAGAGGGTGGGAGGAAAGAATAGGAGGCTATTGGTCAAAAAATACAAAGTTTGCTAGACAGGAAGAATAAATATGTTTTTGATATTTATTGCACAGGATAGTGACTACAGTAAATAACAATGTGTTTGTTGTATATTTGAAAATTTCTAAGAGTAAATTTCAAGTGTTCTCACCACAACAATGTCCACTCTCTCAGATGAAGTATACGTTAATTAGCTTGCTTTTGCTCATTTCGCATATTGAATTATTTAATCATTCCATTTATTTAAACATCACATTGTGCCCCATAAATATACATACTATTTTTATTTGTCAATAAATAATTAATTTTGTATAAACAAATATTAATTCACAGATATTGTTCATGAACACAAAATTGTCACTGTGACTTTTCTACCCATTCCTCCTCAAAAATAAAGCTTAGAGGAAAGAAATTAACATAGTTGAATATCTCCCTTTTGTTTTTTGTTTATTTGCTTTTTGAGACAGGAACTCGCTTTGTTGCCCAAGTTGGCCTCTTGTGACTCTGTCACAGCGTCTGCAGCCTCCACCTCCTGGACTCAAGCGACCTTCCCACATAAGCCTCCCAAGTAGCTTGGACTACAGGCTTGTGCCACTGAACCCAGCTAAGTTTTAAATTTTTTTTAGCAACAAAGTTTCATTATACGTCCCAGGCTTGTCTCCAAGTCCTGGGCTCAAGCAATCAATCCTCCCACCTTAGTCACCCGAAGTGCTGGGATTAGAGGCGACAGCCACCATGCCCAGCCCACCAAAGAACATCTTAAACATACTAGCTTCTTTTCATATGCTATCTCATTTAAGATTTAAACAATTTTACCATATAGATATACTATTAGTCCTATTTTGTAGTTAAGAATACAAAAAAAAAAAAAGTTAGGAAACTTGTTTAAGGCTGTAAAGCTTACAAAATAGAGCCAAGGTGAAAACCATATCTGTCTAAGTCTGCTATGTCAGTTGACCACCCCCAAAAAAAGACTTTGAGGAAAATCAAATAACCTTTTCTTTAGGATTCAGATATATAGTTTCCCTTAGAATATCATGATACAACCTCAAGAATTAGTCAACTTTTTTTTTCCTAGACAGTATTATTGTAAGCTTTTGAGGATTAAAGATTCCTATGCTCCTTTTTTAGATACAGAACAATTGCACTGTAATTTCTATATAGTGGGGAAAAAAATAGACCTTTCAAATAAAGAAACAGAGTTTTAAGTTTCAGACTCATAATTTAAGTTTGCATAAGTTTGCTTAAAATTGGAATTTGATGACAGTCGGAAAGTAGGCAAAAGTGTTAATATTATGTAAAACATAAAATATTGGATCTTAGACACTAGATCAATAGTGAAAACAAAAAACAATCTTACCACTTCAGCAGAAAGTTAAAGACCAAGAAGAAACTAAAGTTAATTGTCCTCTTTAAAGGCGATCAATTTTAAGTGATTGTAGGGTAAGACAATTCTGAAATTGTGGCAAATGCTTTTCTAAGAAACAATTGCATTTTGGCTGTTTGTATGTGCAGGAAACAAACAAACAAATAAATAAATAAATAAATGCACCCACCTCCGCATGACCATATGAAGGACACAGAGGGAGAAAGCAGAACTTCCCTATGCTGATCTATGAAAAGATTTATAGAACAATATGTTCACAAATAGTGCTGCTTTATCTTGTGTTTTCTTCCGAGATTACTGAAGAAAGGAGGAATGTTTAAAATCGATAAATAACACAGTGTGATTTTTCTTTTGAAATGACAGAAAAAAATATTGACATAACCTCTGCCTGACTTTCCACTCAGATCCGAGGATGAGATGTGTCATACCACTACATATGAACAGAGAAACTAGGAGGTGTAAAAACAAAATCGAACTAAAAAGTAAATAGCAATCCCTTTCACAAAGAAAATATAATATTCTCTAAATAATTGGAGACAAGGCAAGCGGGTCAATTCATTTTGCCTATTAAATCAAAGATAGTCTTAGAGCCTAAGACTCATCTGTAAGGTTTCATTTTAAGATCCATGAGGCAGAATTAAGTATTATTTTCAATGTTTCTTATTGGTATTTTTAATTTTTTTCTTAGCAAGTTCCTGAATGGAATGTAAATAAAGCTACAGTTTTTTAATTCATAAAACTATCAACATTATTCCCTTGAGTTGAAAAGTTCATTAAAAATCCTGGTTTTCTGACTATTTGAGTTGTCTAGAGCAAAGCTACTCTAAGTGTGGTCCACAGACCTGTGTAGGTCTTTGAATTGCTACTAATCTGCAGTGAAATAACATGGAAATTTAGAATAAATGTTACGAACCTTTAGAGTGACTTAGCAATGTCTTTGAAATTTAAAAAATGTCTTTGAATTTAAAAATGAAACATACAGGCTTCCATTTCATTTTTCTAGCACTTCCATTGCACTTTGATATTGTACTTTATAAAATCTTAGGCCTGCAACAGAATGGACGGAGAAAAACAGATACTTTCCCACAGGTACGTTTTAAAAGCACTGATTAAGGATGAATTTTGGCAACAAATAGAAATGGTTTTGAATACCAGCTCTAATTGCAGCCAAATTCTAATTATATGACATTGGGAAAGTTACTTCATCTCTCCAAGTTTCCATTTCCTCATCTGAATAATGAGTGTCTACTTTACATATTTGTTTATGGGATCCTGAAGGAGCAAAATCAGTGTAACCCCAGTACTTGTTAGAAATGCAGATTCTCAGACCTTTTCCAAACCTAGTAAATCGGAATCTGCATGTTAACAGCATCCCTAGTGAAACATCTTCACAAATATGGCACTTGACTTATAGAAAATGACCAGCTGTTGCTGGTTTTATTCATCACAGTAATATGTAAACAGTATTCCTTGAAATAAAGGGTGATATTTGGAACTTGGGTAAACACATACATAAATATCAAACAATTATCTTTCTGATATTTTACACATACCTAAAAAGTTAAGAATATGACACAGATTCTGTTGATATTAATAACAAAGATCACATGGCTCTCATCCTCAAGAAACCCATGTGATAAAATATAAACCATGTACATCTAACAAAAATACAAAAGTGTTCTGACTTGTTAGTTCAAGCATAGGGAAATTATTTACAGAGAAATGTTGAATAATTTGAGGCAATAGTACTTTAAGATAGTACTCTTGCCCCCAAAAATAAATTTTATATTTGAACTGAAAAAGACAAAGGCAAAAAAAAGACTCTGTTCTCAGCCAATAATACCTGTGTATACCCAGTCTTGTATCAAAAATAACCTGAATGTTCAAGGGTTGAAGTGTTAACTCCAGAAAATTTCTTGTCCTTTAAAGTTACCCCACTGTGACTGGCAATACAGAGGTCACATACCATTTCAGCTGAAATAGCAAAGCTCAGTGGGAAGTAAAGAATGATATTGCCTGCTACTTATCTCTAATCCTCTGTCCAGGTTTCTGAGAAACCATATCAGGGCAGCAAATATAGCTCCATAGTGATTTTTTAGAATCAACCTATGAGGGTTAAGACAGGAAAGAAAAAGAGTACCTTGACATTTGCCATTTTTACAAACTAAAGGTGCATCCCAACAATTTACATAAGAAATGTGTCTCAGCCTAATACTGCCAGTGATGCTCTGGAGGCCACGGTGGATACCTAACAGGACTAGTTCAATATCTAATATACGTCTGATTGTTTTTCTCTGTTAAAGCCAAGTACAAGGATTGCCCAGGGCAAAGAGACATAAACACTGATAAATCACCATTTCACTTACTTTACTTTTATTTTCTTTTCAATTCCATATAGTTGACTTTTTGTTAAAAGCTGAACTCTTACAAAATGGAAACTTTAGTTAGTCACAGTGAAGTATTTTTCTGTGATGTCAAATACCAGGATATGTTCGTGATGCAGACAGTTACCTAGTGTTCACTCTGTATCACACATTCTACTAGAGACTAAAAGATGGATGCAAAAGAAACAAGAGGAATTTTCACTGACTGAGATTTTCTGGAAGTACACAAAAGGCTTTTTCAAAAATGCATACTATTTTACAGTGAAAACCTGATTTCCTTTCTCAATTTCCATTCACTTTTCATTTTATATTACATTTCAGCATAGCATAAACATAGACAACGTCTTGAAAGTCTAAGCTTCAACAGATATATTCATAGTTTGAAGATTTATATGACACTGAAACAATTGATTTACAAGTTTTTAAATTTGAAACTGGATACAATTGCATCATTGTATTTCTTAAATGTATAGGAACAAGGTACATTTTCTTATAATTTAAAATTCTTTATATATTGCAAGAGAGAAAATCATTTGATTATATCATAAGACTGACTTAAAATGTATTGGCATTATTTTTAGAAATATGAAACAGGGATGCACTAATACAATTCAAAAATTAGTTTCATATGCCATTCTTATACTTGGTAATATAGAATGTCATTTTAGAAATGGTTCCAAAACTCAAAATCATAAGACTGTATTATCATTTTGTTTTAGTCCCAAAAAAGAAGTAGTGGAAACCTTATTTTAGATGTCATGATTTTGTCTAATTTTCATTGTAAGAATCCTTCTAAAGTACATGTGAATAATTGTGTTAAATTATTCATCATGCAAGTTAATTTGACAGTTAATTATAAAGGAAAGAGTTGTCTGAACATAATTCAGAGCTTTAATGCCTAAAGGATAAACTATAATGACAAGGAATTTGTCCTTGACTGTGGTCTTACTGCTACATGCTAAGCCCAAAATTAACATTTTGTACTTTTGAGAGCTAAAAAAAAAAGATTATATTTTTTGACAATGCAAAGTATGCTGATTTTTCTCTTGAAGAGAAGCATAAATAGTGAAAGCTGAACAGGCTTAGGACTAAATTCCTCATTTTGCTTTTCATCAGCTGTGTGATTGGGGAAACTAGTTTAACTCTGAACTTTCTGGGTTTTGTTGTGGTTTTTTTCAGTTGTAAAATGTTGATAAATATGCAATTTTGGGCTTTATTGTCACAATTAAAAGAAATAAAAAGCAGTTGCCTCTGTTCCTTAAATATAGTAGACACTCAGTAAGTGTTAGCTCTCTTCCTTTCTTTCTTTTCTTTTGAAAGGGGACAGGAAGAGGGAATATTTATAATTCCTTCTGTGCCATGAATAGTATTTTCAAAAATTATATTTTATGATATTTATTAGTTGATAAATTGTGGTCACATGCATTGCTATTTGAATGTTTCCAATAATATTATGCTGGAGGCAAAGAAGGTAACTATTCTGTTTTTACAGGTTTAAAAGTTTGGGAAGTTAAATTAACCAAGTTTATACAACTGAAAAGTGACAACTGGGATACAGTCTCAGATTTGCATGAGCCCAAAAACCCATTCCTTACCCCAGTATACACACCAGTATTCAGTGGCACAAAAATCTTCTCTAGACTGCAGTATAATTAGTAAAATTAGCATAATCAGGGAGTTCTTCATAAAGCAGAATATATTCCTATTTTTAAATTCAGAGATTATGCCTTTTTTTCTGGATAAAATGTCTTTTTATTATGAAGCAGTGGCGAGAATAGATGGCAAATGTTTTTCATGTCTTTTTTAGCCAGAATTTAAAATTGTCAAAGCCCGCTTGTCTCCTTTTTTTCTTTTTGAAATTTTACTGGACTGTGAAATGTAGAAGTCTGATAACGGTATAACAGGGCATGTTACTTTATTACTCTTCCTAGAAAATACGCAAGGTGATGGATATGCTATTTGGCCTATTTCTATCACTCCACAATGTACACTTGTATTAAAACATCACATTATATCCCATAAATACATACAATTATTTGTCAATTAAAACAAAATACAATTTTAAAAATTATATTATGCTGAAACAGATGAGGATTCCAAATAAAGCTAGTTCTAAAAGAATGTCATATGATGTAAACCCTATTCTTATTATATGTGGACTAACAATTCCAAAAAGGATGTTTTCAACTTTTTAATAGATTGTAGTGGTGGTAGTTTCCACAGAACTGTGAAGTTTGGTGGTGTCAAGTTATTCACTAGTAACAAGTTAAATCTTGATAGAAGAGACTCCAGTGACAGTGGTTAACTATTACCAGGTAAGTCATCACCCAGTGGAAGCATGCCTAGAAAAACCGGCAACATTTAATGATGGTTTTCTGCAGTGACAAGTCATAGGGTTTTCAGAACAATCCAACAGTATCAGGGTTAGCAGGGCACTAACATTGAACTGTTCTGGTTTTTTAGACCTTTTCCTATATCAATTTATTTTCCACAGTGTGAAATTCTCACTCCTCATTTATTCCTGGCCACTCCTTGATATGTCTAGCTGATAAAAATAGTATTTCAGGAGTCTAAATTTCATGACCTGGTATTAATGCTTGTGGATGTACCCTGTCCTCCTTTCTTCCTCAGAAACAAGAATGGGTTGCCCTGACACAATGTTCCCTAAATACCCTGTGCATGTCACTGTCATTGCACGTCCATGTTATTAATATTAATATAACATTAACTAATATCAGACAATTCCCTCATTATCGTATATATCATCAGTGCCTATGTGGTACCTGGCACTTGACTGGCATTCAGAACATGATAATGAATGAATGGTGTCTATAAACAGGTATATCTGGAGCAACTTTAGTAACTTTCCTCTACAGAGAAAAGATCTAACGATAACACTCCTTGAGAGTTCTTGCCGAGGGCAACCTCTAATCATTTCAACAGAAATTCAGGACACTGAAACACCACCAGAATTTGAAGACCCATGTTCCAAATTTGGTCTGCAATTATAAAATTTGAGAGATCTTATACTGATGCATGAAAGTGTTGTTTTTATAATTACATAATCTTTCAATGAAATATAAAGGAGAAGAAAGAAAAACGTCTCATTTGACCTACCTTTACCAAGGGTTCCTCTCTCAGTAGCTTTCCCTAATGATACAAAGAACCATGTGTGATCAGGCTTTTAATAAAATGTCACTAAATACATTCTCAGTGCAGGATCAAATGTTTGGCATTGTTAAAAGCCAACCTAGAGATAGCAGAGTGGATTAAAGCTCATATGGATATAGTAACTACTTGTAACAGATTAATTTTCTTTCCAGAGGGAATTTTAAAGAACAGACCTAGAAATGGCTTTGGCATTATTTTAAATTAAGTGTAAATTAAAATGAAATATAAAAATCCAGGGCACGGATTAAACATCAAAGGAAGTTAAATCATGTAACATATGTGCTCATGACAGAATTTATCAGAAGTGCCTGAGACAATAAAATAAGATGCAATATACCAAAAGGCAAAGTTCTGAACTTTGGTAACACAAATACTTTTAAAGTGTGAAAGAATTCCAGTATCAATTTTAGGACACTTTTTTTCTGTCTGAAAAAGATACACTAGAAATATTTTATTCAATTAAGCAAAATGAATTGAATATGCTCCATAAAACATGTTCATGAGAACTGTATCTCTACTATGTCAAATGTGCAAGTGTCTCAATGGCTTGGACCCTTTTAAAATCACGATAATTTAAAGTCATTAGGGTGAAGACAGAAAGAGGATCTGTAAGTTATAAAATTCATTTAATTTCTGATGCATTCTCATGAGAAAATTCAATAGTCAATAAACATCTTTAAAAGGCAGGGAGAGAAGCATATAACTCTGGATGAAACGGTGCAATGGAATTGGTGCAATGCTTGGGGATAGGAATAGTTAGAGAGGAACTCACAGGAAACTTAATGCTTAAACTGAGTCTCAAAGAATTAGTGATAATTTTTCACATGGGCAGTGGAAAAAAAAGAGCATTCTAGGCAGAAAGAGTAGTATGGTGTATTTTTCATTATGCTTTTGTGTGGCCACTCTTGTGGCCACAAGAAATAATTCAAACTGTCTTAAACAAAAAAGGAACTATTAGCTCAAAGACCAGCCAAGGTACATACAGAAAAACAGAAACCCTATCAGGGATTTCAAACTGAATGCATTTACTACAAAGAATTGGTTACTCTGATGTGGGAAGCAAACGAGGATACTGAGTTAGCCCAGATGTTAGTAATTTCAGGACAAACCTACCATCCCTGAAATTGGTAGAACAAAAGCAAACCTGGGGTGAGGTCCTCCAGATGTCTGGGGAGGTTGAAGGAAGTCCTCCAGACGTCTGGTGCCCTGATCTCTGAGGACACAGTGCATCTGGGGCTGGAAGCAAGTTGGAACACAGGTTAACAATTCTGATACTGCTTTACATATCCACTAGTGGGAGCTAGGCTTCTCACTATTGGAGTGAGAATTGCAGATAAGAAGGTGGAGAAGTATAGATGATCAACATGGTAATGGACTAGAGTTGGAGACATCAGTAGAAACCCACGTTTACCTTAATATAGCTAAAGATGGTTACATATAGGATAACTGCAAATATGTGTATACACACAGGTTAGTATACACACATATTTCTGTGCTTTGTTGTCTGAGAAAGCCTAGAAACAGGGACACCCAAGTAGCAACAAACCCATTCAGTACTCAAATCTTGATTTTTAATATGATTCTCCAATAAGAAGAACAAGGGCTCCTTGGAAAAATAACTTATTCTAGGACTAGGGCAGGAATATGTAAAATGAGCCTGAGCCTGAAGCATCTCATAGTGCCAAAAAGTAAGAAAGTGCTCCATAACAACAAAAACCTAATTGATGGGAGTATATCAAAAAGACACAGGAGCAGAGTGAAAGGATAGCCAAAGCTGGAACAATTTGAGCAACAAAATAAGTACTACTAGATTGTAACTCAAAGTATAAAATAAATATCCATGAGTCCATACTGACATAAATAAATGGCTGATATAAATAAATGGCTTAGTGACTAAGTAAGTAAATAAGGGAGAAGAGACAGATCTCTCTTCAGAAAAATTCCAAATAATTTATGTATATAATCTTCCTTGGAGAAAGGAGCAAAAATTCCTTGTCCTTAAATGTGGGCAATGCATCTTCCTTCCAAAGGGTAGAGTAAGATAGAGATTAGAGTGAGGGGAGGGAAGGAGAGTAACTTGTTAGTGGAGAAATCTGACAAGCACTACTGCAGTCAGGTGACCAAGCCTAACATTCATAGTGATAAGTCAAGTGAATGGCATATACCCTTGATACGATGCGATGAAAGTGGTGTTTTTCCTCTGTGTTCTTCCTCCTAAAAACCCATAACAATAATTAAATCTTGAGAAATACATCAGAGAAATTCTAATAGAGGCACATCATCAGAGAAATTCCAATAAAGGGGCATTCATACTCTTCAAAACTGTCAAGGCCATCAAAATAAGAAAAGTCTGAAAAAACATCACAGACAAGAGGAGCCCTGGGAGATACAAGTACGTGTGATGTGGTATCTTGGATGGGAACCTAAAACAGAAAAAAAATGGTAAATCTAAGAAAATAAATTTTCAATCTGAATAAACTATGGGCTTTAATTAATAATCATGTATCACTATTAGTTCATTAATTATAAGAAAGTTACCATAGTGATATAAAATATTAACATAATAGGGAGATCTAGGTAAGGAATATGTATAATTGCTGTGTACTATCTTCTCCATTTTGCTGTAAATTTAGAACTATAGTTTAATGAAAATCTGTTGAATGATGAATTTAAACATCGTTAATGTGGTAAATTTAACATTAAGTATATTTGACCACAATAAAAAGTCTATTAGTAATGGGTGAGGCTATGCATGTGTGCGGTCAGGGAGTGTATGGGAAATCTGTGTACCTGTTTCTTGATTTTTATCTAAAGCTATTCTTTAGAAAGAATTTTAAAAGTCTATTTTAGAAATAAATAAGTGAATAAATAAATTGGATGCTAGACCTAGAACTGTCTTCAGTTGCAAGAACTATGCTGTCCAAAGCAAAGAACAGGAGGGAAGATCCTCTGCCCTCTTTGCTGCTTCCACTTTCACTCTCATGCCTCCCAGTGGCAGAATCTAAGGGAAAGTTGAATGTCAAATTAGTCCAGGAAGTTAGTCTTCAGAATTCCAGTCTCAGTTTAGAAGTATGAGTTTAGAGCTGAGTGATATTAGGTAAATTACCAGCACAGTTGTCAAGGATTCATCCAGGAACTTGAAGCATGTAATCAGGGACTATCTTTTAACTTTTTTCTCTTCCATGTTGGTTTCATTCTTAGGTATGAAGGGCACAGTGACTTGAGGTTCACATTCGAGGTCTAAGACTATGAGGATGGAGTGCCTCTTTTTGGGCTCCTGCATTTAGTATTCTGGGATTGGCTTCCATTAAACCAGACTGATGTGACTCATGTAACATGACTTTCCAGTGACATTGCTTTGAGAAAGTTATGATTTGAATGACCATGCTGACATCTCAGGATAGAGTCAATTCCATCCAATTCCACCCAAAGCACATGGCTTGATAGTCGCACTCAGTTACACGTGGGAATGTGTAAGAACATTGTAGTGCATGTAGAGAAGAAACAAACTCAAAAATAAAATAAGTTTACACACCACATGAAAATGTTTTTAACTTTAAATATAGAAGATATGTGAAATGATTGAGACGTTTTGAACACATTTCAGATTTGCTGTTTAAAATTAGTATTACAGCAGCATTGTGGAGGACAGTTTTAAAAATGATTAGACTAGAATTGAGGCAATGAGCTAGGAGGCAATTACCCTGATATAAAATTAAAATGAGGAGAGGCTGATCTAAGAGGCATGTGTAAGAATGGGAGGGAAAAGACATGTACAGCCATAGTTAGAGGTGAAGATGGCTGGGCTTCTGGGTCAGGTGGGGACTTGGAGAACTTTTCTGTCTAGCTAAAGGATTGTAAATGCACCAATCAGCACTCTGTGTCTAGCTAAAGAGTTGTAAATGCACCAATCAGCACTCTGTGTCTAGCTAATCCAGTGGGGACTTGCGGAATTTTTGTGTCTAGCTAAAGGATTGTAAAGGCACCAATCAGCACTCTGTGTCTAGCTAAAGGTTTGTAAACGCATCAGTTAGTTCTGTGTAAAACGGACCACTAAGCTCTCTGTAAAATGGACCAATCAGCTCTCTGTAAAATGGATCAATCAGCAAGATGTGGATGGGGTCAAATAAGGGAATAAAAGCAGGCCACCAGAGCCAGCAGCGCAACCTCCTCCGGTCCCTCTCCACAATGTGAAAGCTTTGTTCTTTTGCTCTTTGCAATAAATCTTGCTGCTGCTCACTCTTTGGGTCCGCACCGCCTTTATGAGCTGTAACACTCACTGTGAAGGTCTGCAGCTTCACTCCTGAAGCCAGCCAGACCAAGAACCCACCAGGAGGGATGAACAACTCCGGATGGGAGGAACAAACAACTCTGGACGTGCCACCTTTATGAACTGTTAACACTCACCGCAAAGGTCTGCAGCTTCACTCCTGAGGCCAGCGAGTCCATGAACCCACCAGAAGGAAGAAACTCTGGACACATCTGAACATCTGTGGGAACAAACTCGGGACACACCATCTTTAAGAACTGTAACACTCACCGCAGGGGTCCACGGCTTCATTCTTGAAGTCGCAAGACCAAGAACCCACCAAATTCTGGACACAATAGCAATGCCAATGCCTATTGATTCATTGAGTGGGCAGGACAAGAGAAGAAAAGATCTAGAACAGAGATTTTAAAGCCTAAGTGAATTTAGTGATTTTTCTGGGAGACTTGCTAAAACGCAAATTAAAATGCCTCATACTCAAATATCTTGTTTTAATTGAAATAGGATGGAAAGATTTTTTTTTTATCTCATTTTTAATCAGCACCCCAGGGGAATTCTGAGGAACACATGTTGAGAACAAAGGTTTAGGATAATTCCCAGTTTTTTGATTTAGGGAACTGAATTTCTGGTTCTGTTAACTAGAATTTTATGAAGAGGAAGAGGCACAAGGTTGAAAATGAGTGGGAGATCAATTGTTCCATTTTGCTTAAGACTGTACCAGCAACAGCACTGAAAGTCCTCTGTCCTGAAAAATCCCTCAGCCCTGGTCAAAACTGGACAGGTAGTTTTCCTAAATTTAGAAGAGAAAAAAATGTATATAATTGAGCAAGAGCTGTTTACAGAATGTCTAAATATAGATGTCTAATTGGCAATTATAAATTTAGAAACTAAGAAAAGAGATAAAAGCTAGAAATACCCATTTAAAGTCACTATTATATACGTACAGATGCTACAAGTAATAAGATTAGATGACACCAGTCCGAATTTATTCCATAACATAGCGCACTAACAGAGAAGAAGAGGAGAGGAAAAAGAAGGAGAAAGACTAATGATAGAAATTTTAATGAGCATCAATATTTAAGAAAATATAGAAGAAACGGAGTCTGCAAAGAACAATGAGAAGATACTTTCAACAAAGAAAACCACTGAGAAGACTAACTGAGCCATCAGTGCACATGATTATGACTGGAACAAAAGGAGTGATCCAGAATATTAAGCACTGTGGAGAGGTAACCATTGATTTGGGTATTTAGGAGATCAGAAGTACATTTAGGAGGAGCATTTTTATTTATGTAGAGTTTTATTTACAGTTTAATTTAGGCAGATCTGTATTGTAATGACTTGAAAAATTAAGAAGAGAGAAAATGAGGGCAATGATAATATTTCACAATGCAAACTAGCAGGTGACAGGCTGCATTTAGCCTGTAGAAATCTTAACAGAGCTGCAAATGTGTTGTCTTCATCTTTGCTTGGTTTTATTAGTTAGACGGTAGCATTTAACATTTAAGATATTTTAGACAAGTTCAAATTTCCAGGTTTTCTTGGAAAATGAGAAGCTCTGGCATTTGGATCTGTGTTCTCGTATGGCAGGAATCAGCTGTGGCCGGGCTGATGGGCACAGTCTCTGTAATTTTCCACTGTTGCCCCCAGGTTTTGCAGCTCTCTTTTCCATCAACAGCCTGGTCCCTGCGGACATTTGAGTGTGAGATCCAGTTAAAACAGACAACTCTGAAAGGAAGAAGAGAAAGTATTTTTAAGGATGATTAGGTCTGGTACAACTTTTGGCTTTATTTTTCTTTTTAAAGGTGGGATTAGCTTGAGCCTATTTATATGCTAACTAGAAAAAGAAGAGGATAATTATTGAAGCAAAGTCAAAGTGTGAGAGGGGATGTGATGTAGAACAATAATGGAGAAATTAGCCTTGGATGAGTGGAAAGACTCCTCCAGAGAACCCAGCTGTACATATAATGAAACTATGATTTAAGAATATGACATTGAATATAAGTTAACTAGACTCACTTGAGATGGATAGTCACTAACAGTTCATTGTAGCCCTATTTAGATCACAGATTTGCAATTAAGGAGAAAATAAAAGCTCCAATGTTTCCAGTTATACCAAGAAACTAGTATTCAGTTCCCTAAGAGGGCCAGAGCATAGCTCATGCTTTTGTGTTTCTGATGAAATACACCCAGCAGCCCTCTGCTGAATTACTGTACTCTCAAAGGAATGGAGAGAAGATATTTGTGTAAATTCCAAAGAGTTTGTAAATCAAGACTCTGCTACAACACAAAATGATCCATTTCCCAGCCTTGCCAAAAAGTATTTGTTTACATATACATATCCTCATGAAGTTAAAAATTGCTTTTGTTCAGGTTGATGTACTGGGGCCAAATGTAACCACAAAGAATATTACTTGAGTTCCAGTTTCATGTGAATTAGATAAAGTTCTTGGCAATGGCATGACTCTAAAGAGTGAACTAGAATTTGCAAATGCTATAAACTAATTATCTGGTGGTTTTGCCATATCATGCAGACGCCTCCAAATAAAACCACACATAGTATATGACCTATCACTGCTACACAGTTAAGAGGAAGCTTCTCAGTCTAACATTCAAAATCATCCACAACACAGCTTGCATTAAATTAAATAGGTAAAAATTGAAAACAACCTACTATGGCCTTATCTATTTGGCAGATCAAATTGTTTTCTGGCACATTCCATTTGGTTATGAATAGTTGTTCTTTTATCATAATAGTGATGGGTTAAATGTTACATTTGCCTTAATGTTTCTGTAGGAGCCATATAATGACAACACAGCATCATTATTAGTTCAGTCATTGCAATACTTAGGGATTATGAGTCTAATAGCTTTCCCATTAAAAACAATGTCTTGACGCAAACGTGAGTAAAATACTGTAATTTTTACACCTTAAAAGAAACAAACTTGTTTAATTTCTACAAGTACATTTGAACATGGAAAGATCTTATGACCACTATGGCAATATTAGAAAATGACTGTATCCAAAATTTCAGTGTTTCTTTAAACTATAGACTCTTAATGGCAATATTTCTTAGTAGAGAAGGAAAAACATATATTGTAAGATGTGACATGAAAGTGAAATGAGAGACTTTTGAACCAGTCACCTCATTTTCAAGCAATTGGTTTCAGTTATATTGAAACCATGCAAGTTAGCCTAATGTAATCTTATCTGGTAATCAGTATAAATGAATAATCTTAACATTTCTCCATATTTTGTGCATATGCCTCTGAAGTTTCCCTAAAAAGATTAAGTAAAATTTTGGACCCAGCATGCACTTATTCTTATTCTCTTTCAAGCTGATTCACAAAAGAGAATGCTCAACAGTCTTCTATGACCCAGTAGGCATAGCAGGTCAGAAGTACTGAGAAGAAAGGTGAGATCAGACTAAGCCCCTTGCTCTTCTAGACACCTTTTAACAAATTTCTCTCAATTCATTTAAATTTAAACAGAATTTTGTTCCCATGTTCTTTTTTCAACACACTATTTCTTTACAAAGGTTTGATTCTTCTCCAAAAGATGAGAGAGAAAATGAGAAAGTTATTGAAATTGAGGAAGAGTTATGATCAAGTTATACCTTCCTAGCCTAGATATGTTTTATAATTCCCCAAATATCCTAACTGCTAACCTCAAACATGCTATAATTTTCTAGCCCTCACAGAATCAACGGCATCGGTATATCCATCCATTTTCATCTCACAAGGCCTGACTCAATAAGAACTCACACTATTTGTCTACTTCCTTTCTTCCCTGTTCAAGCTTTTGTCTCTGAATACAGTTTTTTTGTTGCTGCTGTAACAAATTACATCAAACTTTCGAGCTAAAGACAACACAAGTTTATTATCTTACAACTTTAGCAGTTTGAAGCCTAACGTGGGTCTCACTGAGCTAAAATTAAGGAGTTGGGAGAGCTGCTACCCTTCTGAAAGCTCCAGGGAAGTATCCATGCCCTTGCCTTTTCTAGCTGGTAGAGACCCACATTTCTTGGCTCATTGCCCCCTTCCTCCATCTTCCAACCCAGCAAGTCCTTCTTACATGGTATCACTCTGACCTTGTTTCCATCATCCCATATCCTTCTCAGAACCTGACTTTTTACTCTCTTCCACTTGTACAGACTCTGGTGATTTCACTGGGCCCACAAGTGAAATCTCCTATTTTAAGGTTAAGATAATCTTCTATTTTAAGGTCACCTGATTAGCAATCTTAATCCTCTCTGCAATTTTAATTTCCCTTTTCATGCACCCTAACATACTCACAGGTTCTGAGGATTAAGTTGTGGACACTTTGGGGGAACCATTACTTCACCTACCGCAGTCTCCTAAAGTTCCTCCAGCATTTCCTTCCGAAAATTCATATAAATGCAATCTTGACTTATTAGTACACAATTTTACTTCATTCCTTCAAAACTTTCCCAAGGTAGTAGCTTCCTGGCAGCATGCTATTGTGAAAAAGTATTAAGTCAGATTCAAAAAGTTTAAATGCAAGTCCTGGCTATTACACTAATTTTATCAAGATATTTAACATTTGCTAACCTCCATTTCTTTGCTTATAAAATAAAGATAGTAAATGTATGATGTTACACATTCATGATGTGACTAGCTCACAGAGTGCTGTGATAACCAAAAGGTCTGATGACTTGGAAGTTTCCTTAAAATGTTTCCCTTAAAATTTCAACTTAAAATGGTTAAGTTGAATAAAGTACAGGTCAAAGAACAGTAATATGGACTGTAGGGATACATTGACCTGTATTGAAAATCTGGCTCATTCATGTGATCTTGGGCTAATTTCTTAAATTCTCCACATAAGTTTTACCATGTATAAAATAATGCTAACCTCTTAGGGGCAATGGGAGAATTATAAAATATAAATATATAAAAGTATTTAGAAAAACACTGATAGTATTTTATAAGCTCTCATTAGTGTTGATCATTAGTAAATGATGAGCTAATTTTATTGTGGCATTTTTGTAAATTTTCATTAGTTTTGATAATTAGTAAATGATGAACTAATTTTATTGTGGCATTTTCCTAAATTTTAATATTAAGGGAAGTGAGATGTATCTTATCTTTCACCTCTGCTTACTATGAAGTTAGCATAATTTCTTTATAAAAGATCTTAAAATATTTTTTGTCCCTTTTAAATCAGTAAAAACAGATTTTTAATGCATTAATGCCAATATTTTTGATATTCTGCTTGTCCCAAATTTGGCCATATGAGCTTCTTCAAGACAGCAGCTATTTTAATTTAAACATACTTTTGCTCCCATGTTCTGTTCTTAGCACCAGTAGTATTGATTTCCAGCTTTCTGGTAAATCAAAATGTTCTAGATCACTTGATACTTTTCCTGCCACAAACCAGGAATTATCCATTTCTCAAAAAGAGTACTGACTTCTTTTAATGGGGAATATTATTTATAAAACCAAGATCTAGTTTCTAGATGGTCTCATTGTAAATGGTTTGTTATTGATTCCAACCCCATTCCGTGCACAGAGCTAAATACATATATATACATATATATACACATATATATACTTTGTTTCCTTACTTAGACTGCTACTATTGAATTGTCAAGTATAATTACAACTTTGATACCCCCATTACTCACATGACAATGAGTTTATTCAACTTGTTACTTTATTTCACTCTCCTCCTCCCATTTCTTAGTTGCATTATAGCCACTTCGTAATTACACACTGTTTTTCTACCCTTTGCCTCCTCATTTTTATTCTTGCATCTGCCCTTAAATGTATTCAATGTTGAACATCTTTCTTTGTAACTAAGTTTTCAGAGTTAACACTTGGTTGGATGAAACCACCCTGTAGTCAATTCCTTTGGAGGGGCTCATAACTGTAGTATTCCCAGAAGTATTGCATGTTTGAAAGTGATAAAACCGAATAACAATTTTGTTGGCTAAAGCATCCTTAATTCTTTTAAGTTTATCAGAAGCATATTCAAATACTTCAGAGGAAGTCAAACTGTCTCTGTTTGCAGATGACATGATTGTATATTTAGAAAACCCCATCGTCTCGGCCCAGAATCTCCTTAAGCCAATAAGCAATTTCAGCAAAGTCTCAGGATACAAAATCAATGTGCAAAAATCACAAGCAATTCCACACACCAATGATAGACAAACAGAGAGCCAAATAATGAATGAACTCCCACTTACAATTGCTACAAACAGAACAAATTACCTAGGAATACAACTTACAAGGAATGTGAAGGACCTCTTCAAGGAGAACTACAAACCACTGCTCAAGGAAATAAGAGAGGACACAAACAAATGGGAAACACTCCATGCTCATGGATAGGAAGAATCAATATTGTGAAAATGGCCATACTGCCCAAAGTAACTTATAAATTCAACATTGTCCCCATCAAACTACCATTGACTTTCTTCATAGAATTAGAAAAAACTACTTTAAATGTCATATGGAACCATAAAAGAACCCATATAGCCAAGACAATCCCAAACAAAAAGAACAAAGCTGGAGTCATCACACTACCTGACTTCAAACTGTGCTACAAGGCTACAGTAAGCAAAACAGCATGATACTGGTACCAAAACAGATATATAGACCAATGGAACAAAACAGAGCTCTCATAAATAATGCCACACATCTACAACTGTCTGATCTTTGACAAACCTGACAAAAACAAACAATGGGGAAAGGATTCCCTATTTCATAAATGGTGCTGGGAAAACTGGCTAGCCATATGCAGAAAACTGAAACTGGACCCCTTTCTTACACCTTATACAAAAATTAACTCAAGATGGATTAAAGACTCAAATGTAAAACCTAAAACCATATAAACTAGAAGAAAACCTAGGAAATACCATTCATGACATAGGCATGGGCAAAGACTTCAGGACTAAAACACCAAAAGCAATGGCAACAAAAGTCAAAATTGACAAATGGGATCAAATTAAACTAAAGAGCATCTGTACAGCAAAAGAAGCTATCATCAGAGTGAACAGGCAACCTACAGAATAGGAGAAAATTTTTGCAATCTGTCCATCTGACAAAGGGCTAATATCCAGAATCTACAAAGAACTTAAACAAGTTTACAAGAAAAAAAAAAAAAAAAACAGACAATCCCATCAAAAAGTTTGTGAAGGACATGAAGAGACACTTCGTAAAAGAAGACATTTATGCGGCCAACAAACATGAAAAAAAAAAAAGCTTAGCGTCACTGATCATTAGAGAAATGCAAATCAAAACCACAATGAGATGCCATCTCATGCCAGTTAGAATGGCAATCATTAAAAAGTCAGGAAACAGATGCTGGAGAGGATGTGGAGAAATAGCAATGCTTTTACACTGTTGGTGGGAGTGTAAATTAGTTCAACCACTGTGGAAGACAGTGTGGAGATTCCTCAAGGATCTAGAACTAGACATACCATCTGACCCAGCAATTGCATTGTTGGGTTTATACCCAAAGGATTATAAATCATTCTACTATAAAGACACATGCACACATGTGTACTGCAGCACTGTTCACAATAGCAAAGACTTGGAACCAACCCAAATGCCTATCAATCTTAGACTGGATAAAGAAAATGTGGCACGTATAAACCGTGGAATACTATGTAGCCAGAAAAAATAAAGAAGAGTTCATGTCCTTTGCAGGGACATAGATGAAGCTAGAAACCATCATTCTCAGCAAACTAATACAAGAACAGAAAACCAAACACCGCATGTTCTAGTTAATAAGTGGGAGTTGAACAATGAGAACACATGGACACAGGGAGGGGAACATCACACACTGGGACCTGTTTGGGGGTAGGGAGGTAGGGGAGGGATAGCATTAGGAAAAACACCTAATGTAAATGACGGGTTTATGGGTGCAGCAAACCACCGTGGCAGGTGTATAGCTATGTAACAAACCAGCACATTCTGCACATGTATCCCAGAACTTAAAGTATAATAAAAGAAAATAATAATAATAATAAAATGTTATACCACTATGGTCTTGTTTTGCATCCTGCTTAAGAGGTTTGATGCTAACTTGTTTTTATTTATTTCCTTTAAAAGTGATGGGGTTTTTTTGTTATTGTTTGTTTGTTTGTTTGTTTTTGAGATGGAGTCTAGCTCTCTCGCTCAGGCTGGAGTACAGTGGTGCGTTCTCACCTCACTGCAAGCTCCACTTCCTGTGTTCATGCCATTCTCCTGCGTTCATGCCATTCTCCTGCGTTCATGCCATTCTCCTGTCTCAGCTTCCCGAGTAGCTGGGAATACAGGTGCCCACCACCACTCCAGGCTAATTTTTTTGTAGTTTTTAGTAGAGACAGGGTTTTTGTATTTTTCAGTAGAGATGGGGTTTCACCGTGTTAGTCAAGGGGATCTCGATCTCCCGGCCTTGTGATCTGCCAGCCTCAGCCTCCCAAAGTGCTGGGATTATAGACGTGAGCCACAGCACCCCGCCAAAAGTGATGTTTTTTGTTTTGCGTTTGTTGTTTGTTTGCCTGTAGTACTAGAGGATGTGATATATTTAAAGTGTGATATATTTATTAGAGTATGTCACAAGCATGATCATTCTTTATTTGTGATTTCAGGTAAATGATAGGCTCTTTTAACATTAAATGTAAGCCTTCTATTTTCAGAAAATCTTATTAGATTTTACTGTTAAATATTAGTTTTGCTTATTTGCTCTAATTTCTTCTTCAGTCATTCTAATTATGAATATATTGGTTCTTCTTTGTCTATGCTCTGTATCTCTTTCTCTTTGATCTTTTAAATTCTTCTATTCATTTTCCTTCTCTTATTTTCATTTATTTCCTCATTGGACCTTCTCAAATTTTCAGTCAAATCATTTTTTTTTCTGTAAGCTTTTCACACATTATTTTGAAATGATTTTTCTTATATTTTTATTTCTAATGTGATTTTGCATTTTTCTTTCATCTCTTTCCTGAGTCCAGTCAACTATCCTTCTATATCTCCTTTCATTTTGCCCCTTTCTGTTCTAAGATTTTGTAGTTCTAATGTAAAGTGTTCATTTATATCTTCAGATACTTACTTAAAGCTATTTAATTAAAGTTGGAGAGGGTAGTGTTGTGTTGCTAATTCCTTCTGCCTCATTGTTGGTTTTGAAGAAAGAATATCCGTTACCTATAAACGTTTTTATTTTTATTTTTTTCTTTGTCTTGTGTTTGTTGTTTGCCTGCAGTACCAGAGGATGTGATATAGTTAAAATGCGGTACATTTGTGAGAGTTTGAAATCATGAAATCATAAAGAAAGAATGGTCATGTTTGTGGCATAGTCTTATTCACAACAGCAGTTTTCTGTGGATATTATATGCAATTATCTATTCTATTCATTTATGTTCATTTGATATTTTCCTGGACAAAAGTAACGAATTTAAGTAGACAAGTATTAGAAGAGTAGATTGTGTATCAGGATGGTTAGTTCAACATCCTCCTCCTCTGTCAATACAACAAAGTGAAGTTGCTTTAATTAATGGTGTCATTATTTTTGGCAGGTTTTGAGGGTAAGGAATGATTGATATTTCTTCTGATTTTGTAAGTCTGCTTACTTCTGTGGGATCTTTAGCTTCCAATGCTTGCTACCTTCCTTTCCTTTACAGACAAGAGTCCAAGGGAAGTTCAATCACTCCAAGTCTCCCCACTCTAACCCAGAAGAGGTGCCTTTGCAAAACTTTCACCACTGGTCTCTGCACTTCCATGCCTTTTTTTTTTTTTTATCCCGCAGTAGCCTTAGGTATGACCAACAAGGTATCTGATGTGTTCTTAGTGTTTCTCCATTGAGGATATTAACTTTCTCTTAATGTGCTTGATTTTATCCATGTTTATCAAGTCCCTATCCATTTTTTAAATTTTCTGCCCAATCTCTGATTGACTCATTGTTTCATTTTGAGTTGCTATACCAGAATCCTACAGATTAGGTAATTTACAAAGAAGAGAAATGTATTTCTTAGAGTTCAGGATGTTGGGAAGTCCAAGGTCAAGAGGCCCATATCTTTTGAGAGGCTTCTTACTATATCATCTCATGGCCGAAGGCAGAAAGGAAAGAGAATATGAGAGAACAAGAGAGCAAGAAGATGCCAAAGTTACTTTTATAACAAATGCACACTTGAGACAACTAACCCACTCCCAAGATGACAACATTAATCCATTCATGCGAGCAGAGTCCTCTTCACCTAATTACCTCTTATTAGTTCCTATGGCCCAACAATATTCCTTTGGAGATTAAGTTTCCAATACATGAACTTTGAGGGGCACATTCAAACCATAGCACTCTCCTATGCAGTGACATGCAGTTCTGAGAATGAATCTGTTGGATTTGCATGTTTATTTTACTACTTACACATAAGTTGAAATCTGCAGTAGTCTTGGTGTTTTAATCATGCTGTAGATATTAATTATGAATAATTTTATTTGCTCTTCTGTGACCTGTGTACATGATTTTTAGAGGGATACTGAAAATTTCTGATTTAGATAGCTGCCATTATCTATAGAAAACTGGAAGTCATAATTATCATGTCTTATTCCTTTGAACTACTTGGTATGGTAGATAAAACAGTATTAAGGAAAACAACTGATTCAGAAGTCTACGGATCTAGCTCTTCCTCAAGAAAATGTCTTATACTATAACTTGCCTTAAGGTTCCCATCTGGTGTATGTTGGCTCAAAACTCATTCATTACTGATTTCTTGGCCCATTTCTTCAGCCTTTTAACTCCAAGTGCTCTTCTGGCATTTTCTCCTGAATATATCTTTCCATCACAATCATAATTTTTGGACTAGTTTCATTTGTTCTCAAAATTGTATCACTTGGTTTACCCATCTTGTTACTTGGGAGAGTCTGCACATACTCTCAACACTTCTCAACCTTCTCTACTGTTGGGAAGCTTTAAGAAATGAGCTGATATTTGAAAATCAAAGTACTATGTAAATAGAAGGGATAATATTTTATCATAAACATCACTTTAAATAAATTTAGATGGTAATTGGTTTATTAAAAGTGACATGGCAAGTTTATAAGAATGTCTAGTTCTTTGTTATTATTCTATTTACATGCCTTACCTCTCCTAAATACCAAGTATTTTAAAACTGCAGATGAAATAGAGTTTCTCAGGTTCTAAGACTACCAACTCCCAAGTACCTTTTCTAAACTTTGATGTCTAAATATTTTAATATATTTTCCATCTTCCCAATTGAACTCATCATCTCTCCATCCATGTCACTTTCATTTTATACTCTGTTTTTGCTTCCACTGTGTCTATTTTAATGTCTGAGGGTTTTTTTTACAACTTTTAGACAAAGATTTTCTGCTTAGTTTTTCCTATGTTGCTGCTTTCTTTTTTTAACTGCCAACCTCAATCAGATATTTTTCATATGCCAGAAAAACTCCCGGAAGCACATTTATAACTGGGAAAATCTCCTTCTCCTCCTTGTCATTTCTGCTCCTACATACTCTGCACATCCATCATCGTGTCCCTCTTTTTAATCCTCCTATAAATTTATCTAATCCTTCAGCATTTCAATGCTCATTTTTAATAAGGATGTTAGATGAATAAAAAGTAAATATGTAAATAATACTGGATAAAAAGCCCATAGAGAAATAAATTTCTATTTTCTAGTCTCTCCTGAACCCTGAGTATATATTCAAGAGCAAGAAAGCAAAATAGGAGTTTGGGAGTAATCTTAACACCAGATTTATTTGCTATAATTTAGTCATTTAGTCTAAATCAGGAAAAAAAATGTGAGTTATAAGGCCAGTAAATTAGAGAAGGCATTGGAGGCACAGCTCTGTCCATTACTTCTGACTTTAGGAAACATACAAAAACTGGAAAATGATAATTTGAGGTATAGCAGAAGCATATTTAGTTGCTACAATTACATTATTCTATTTGTATGTGGTACCCTTAAATAATTCTGGATGGGGAATGAGAGGAAACAAGAAGAGTTTTCCAGTAGGTATTGGGATATGGGGACAACTTGTTCCCACTTAACTCAGGCTCTGTGTAATGGTAGCCCTGCATAAGAAGAAAATAAATTAATATGCTTCCAGACTCTAAAATAAATCTAAAGCATTTAATAAAATTCCATTTTTCCTAACATAATGCACATTTGGCAGAACTACTGAGCTGTAAAAATAATAGTCATTGTAGACTTTCTGCCTCTATGTTCACCAAATGCACTAAGAGTTGGAGACACATTAGTCCAGTTCAGTTTCAATTATTTTGACTTCTCATTAGCAAAAGGATTGATAACTACCATTTTGCTAACAGCATATAAAGCTTTCTGTGATCTAAATTTAATTTAGGCTAATTCCCAGCACAGTGTGAGCTACTGTATAGTTCATAGAATAAGACAACCTAATTTTCTCACTGTGTGCAGTTAGCTACATAGACGCTGTGCCACGAGCCGTTTGCCATTTGCCATTGACTTAGTGTGTGGATCATAGTTCACTCTCATTTATCAGTTTAATATAAATAGTAATCTGACTATTTATACAGCCAAATGTTCAAATCAAAATAAGTAAAGTTTTATAAACAGTTAGTCCAAATATTTTTGAACAATAAATGGGATGAGCATAACTCCAGTTTTACGTTTTTTTAATTTATAATAAGTTCATTGTTAAGTATAACCATTTTAATCATCTGAGTATACTCCATTACTTTTCATCTAAAACAGCATGTTTAATTATAAGTTAGTGTATGTTACACAAAGCACCAAGGAAATATTAGGTTAAAATAAAATTAAATGTGCTTCTCTTTCATAAAACTTCTGATAACTTTTAACATGTTAACATGCATTATGAATCTCTAAGAGCAATGTAAAGTAGTCAGTGTTTCTCAACTTCATTTGGCAACAGTATCTCTCTCTTTTAATTACTGATCATCTGCAGGACCACCAAACATGAATTGAGAAAGCAGGTCAAATTGAAGCAACTTCATTTTAAAATACATGAGAATGGGACAGTCCTTTCTCATTCCCTCAACAGATTGTAAACCTCCAGGTTCAAGAATAAATAAAACTCCCCAAACAACATCTAAATTGAACTTAGACATTTAGTCAAAAGGCATGTGATGAACTATGGTCCTCCCTATGGTTATATGAAGAATATAAACCATGATAGGCCTTAAAATTGGTGCACAATGCAAATACAGCATGATCTCACTTATATGTGGAATCTAAAAAAGTTGACCTCATGAAAGTAGAGAGTCAAATGGGGGTTATCAGAGACTGGGGGGAAAGTGGGAGAACAAGAGATATTGGTCAAACTCTACAAAATTTCAATTAGAAAGAAAAAATCAGTTCAAGAAAGAAGAAATCAGTTCAAGACCTCTATTAACATAGTGACCATATTTAATAACAATGTACTGTATTCTTGAAAATTGGTAAGAAAGTAGATTTTAAGAATTCTCACCACAAAAAATGAGAAGTAATGTATATGCAAATTAGCTTGATTTAATCATTCCACAACCTATACATATTTTAAAACAACAGGTACATGATACAGTTTTTATTTTTCAATTATAAAAAGTAAAATAATATTAACAAAATTGATGCACAATGAATACAAGTGATAAGCTTATGTAAGATGTGCTTCTTGTATGAATTGTTCTGTTGTAAAGACACATGCATGTGTTATGTTCATTGCAGCACTAATCACAATAGCAAAGACATGGAATCAACCTGAATGCCCATCAGTGATAGACTGGATAAAGGAAATGTGGTACATATACACCATGCAATACTATGCAGCCATTATAAAGAATGAGATCATGTCTTTTGCAGGGACATGGATGGAGCTGGAGGCCATTATCCTTAGCAAACTAACACAGGAAGAAGAAACCAAATGCGGCATGTTCTCACTTATAAGTAGGAGCTAAATGATGAGAATGATGATGAATGCATGGAGGGGAACAACAGACACTGGGGCCTACTGGAGAGTGGAGGGTGGGAGGAGGGAAAGGATGAGTAAAAACAACTAATGAATACTAGGCTTAATACCTGGGTGATGAAATAATCTGTGCAACAAACCCTGTGACACACATTTACCTATGTAACAAACCTGCACATCCTGCACATGTACCCCTGTACTTAAAATGAAAGGTTTTTTTTAAGAGACAACCAATGCAAAAAGAAAGAGATTGATGCAATATTTGGAAAGGGTGACACATTAGTTAGCTAATGTTTCAGCTGGGATTCTTTTTTTAATGGACACGTTCTAAAACAACATGGTATGACAAGAGGCAACAAGATTATGAGAGATATGGAACGTAGGTATGTTACACTGGCAATGGGGTGGTAGCCAGTGAATTGAAGAATGAGGGAATATGCAAAGCATCAATTACTGTCTCAAAATAATGGACCCTGTAGCAACAGGCCTTATGAAGGAAGGAGCACTCCTGAAACCTTGGCTGCAGAGATATAGCAAGGAGCAGCAATCAACAGAAAAAAATCTAAAACTATCTATCAACTTCATAGTTTTGCTTGTGAGTAGTCTTAAGAAACAGAAATGTAAAATGAAAATATTTTATTTGTTTAATTCATTCCAAAAGCTAGGAGCAGCCACTTTTGCTCACACTCCCTCTTATTTCATTTTTCTGGATATACACAATTATTTCCCATGAGCACAGAAATTCAGAAAGCAAAGGAAGATATTTAACAAAGATTTATCGTGCTAGAGTGAGACTTACGGTAGCAACAGGTTCAGATTCACAGAAATACACTTAGGAGTTTAGAAACAAGCAAAACTATAATGATAATATAATATTAATCACCGTATGAATGCTAACACATAATATTTACTACATAGCATGAACAGTTGTTCTAAAATACATGTTAATTGATTTAACTCGTAAGACAGCTCTCTGAGGTAAGTACTTCCATTATTCCTGTTAAATATAAGAAATTAAAGTCCAGAGATGTCAAGTATACTGTCCCAATTTGGATATAGGATGTGCAGAAATAGAATATAAACCCATCTGTTAGATTCCAGAATTTTTGCTGTTAACTACCACTTCTCCAAAATCTTTTCTGAAATTTTTTAATTGTAAGGAGTTGATAAACTCAATAAAAGTAGCTCATTTTTAAACTCCTAAATGAATCAGTTAATCATGCATCTTCTGCATACAGACAATTCATTACTTCCTGGTTTTTGAAAATCTATTCAAAAATCAAAAGGCAATGCCCATATGCCATCTCAGGATATTTACGACTCACTCTTACAGAGTAAAGGAGCATTTCTCTTCTGTCAAGATGAAGTTGAAATGGAAAGACAGGAAGGGAGAAGTTTGACTTGGTTTTTGTTTATCTCAGGAGTTCTCTGACAATCTGCCGAGCTGTTGTTTTATGCAGTGAGACTTTGCAGACCGTGTCAAGACAGCTTGCAGACAACTCATTTTTTATTTAGGAAATGTGTGCTTAATGGCTTCAGTGTCTGAAGTTTCCTTTGAATCAGATTTTTGTGCTGCGCTTGCTTTGGTTTCATTTCATTTGGAATTTGGCAGAAGAGGAGTTGTGAATGAAGACTCTTCTCATTTATGTAGTTTTCTCTGAACACAGGAGAGACAGGACATGAATTAATTATGACTCCAGGTGAAACCAGTGCCTAGGTGACTGAAATCTTGATGTGTCTTAATACATTTTATTGTAGAATTACATATTGTGATTGTATTTTCCTTGTGTTTTCTCCATTTATAAAACTACTACAAAGAATTTATATTGCTGTAGTTTAATATTTTATAAGTATTGATATAACTTTATGGTATGCCAGTGGTATTTTTTAAATAAAATCATGAAGATGCATATTTTACAGAGCCAGTGTGGTTTAGATTCTAAAGTCAGTTTTTACTTTTACTTTTCTCATATTTTCTATATTCATTAAGTGAATAATATTAGAATTTCTTAATTAATTACCCATCCAGTGTCTGCTGATTAAATACATCTGATAGCCACACTTATGCCAAGCTCTGTATAAATTATATGTAGTCAGTAATTCTCTGAAGACATCTACAAGTCCATCTCTTATTTCATCATCAAGACATTCAAATTTGCTTTTGAAGTCAGTAAATTCTGTACTACAAATTCCTTTTCAGAACCATAACAATGGACAAAAAACAGTCTCAGGGACATTTGATATTATTGATCATAGCCTGTCATGATCATTCAATTATGTGAGTGAAATCTGACTTGTCAGAAGATATTTTCTTACTGTAGTTGATGTGATTCTCTCACTGCAGGTTCTCAAGTTTTTAATGCCTGATATGAATGCTTTTATTTCTTTTCAAAGATAGGAAGAATCCTTTGCTAAGAGTCATGCAGTTGGTAACCAAAAAATGTAATGATTTTAGAAAATGGGTAATTAAGCCCTATCATTACTTGACAATATAGCTATAATAACTGACTGTAGGATTTACTCTGTCACTAATTTAGGGATGTTTATTATGAACCTGAATACACAGAAGGTAACACAAAGCAAATGTGACAAAACAAGTATAAAAATATGTTTGACATTCTATTCAGCTTTGATCTAGAATAATAATCAAATCACATTATCCCCAATTGATATTACATTGTTTATAACATCAATATAAATTCTGCACATTTTCTATAATGTACTTGAAATAAAATTTTAATTTATCTTCATTTTTAGCAATAAAAGATGAAAAGCGAAGATTTAGATTTAGAATATTCTATAATGCTTAAAGAAGCAAATTTCAAGATAGGAAAATCAGATACATGACAATCCCAGAATTCATATAGGGGTTACATAACCTATTGAAGAGTAATTCTAAAATATTGCAATTAAAAAAAAATTAACATATATTTTCATTCAGGTATTTTATAATAAGTAAATGCAGCATCAATAATTCATTAAAAATGTAATGAAATTATTTGCAGTATATCTATATAGTAAAGCATTGCTATCATATTCTTTAGCTATATGAAGAAACTCCATCAATATAATGATAAATTTCAAAAATAACATATCAGATATTGTATGTATTTGTGCCTCTTAGTGATGGCAAGGTCCAGATGCAATGTTTGTCTTTGACTTTGGAAGGGATATTTTCGCATTCCCTAAACCATTAGACCTCTCAAAATTTTACCAAGGTTTCAGGTCCCTGAATTCCAATGAGATTTATTTCTCACTTTCTACTACATATTTTTCTTACCCAGGTATGTAGGGTAGTTGCTACTTCCTGCCTAACAGGCCCAAGCAAAATGTCATCATTGCAGTGGACCAGAGTAATTTAGTTGAATGGAAGGATAATCAAAGTCCCCATGGACCAGATTATGACAGAAGGCTAAAGAATTGATGCAGTCCTGATGTAGGACAGCAAAAGTGTATGCTGTCCATGACAGGCAGAAGTGAACTTTTACCATTCTTTACTAGTGGGTACAGAGAAAGTAGCATTAGCCAAATCAGGAGTTGCATACAAAGTGCCAAGGATTATGTTGATATGTTCAATCAATGAAACCACATCAGGAATAACAGCTGCAATTGGAGTCACCACCTGATTAAGTTTACAAATATCCAGTTATTCCCCAAATTCCATTTGTCTTCTTTGATAAGATACACTAGTTGAACAGAGATACAATGGAGATGGACATTCTTGCATTTTTCAAGCCCTCAACACTGACACTACCTACAGAGATTCAATGTTGCTTTTGGTTTACTACTTCAGTAGATAGAGATAATGTTAGTAGTTTCTGATTTTCTATCCTAACATTCCTCACTCCACAGGGCAAGGAAGCAATGTGCGGGTTCTGCTACTTTTTGAAATATGTTTTTTAGCCAATGCCAAAGACATAGGCAGTCCAGAATATACTCCTTTGACTCTGCTGCCCACTGAGGTAGCCTTGCCCACCCTCCATCATCTCAGGCCAATAAGTACCACTACCTAGTCCCTGACTCCCTGGGCTACCACCGTCTCCTCTCAATTCAGAGAGCCCGTTTCAGTGGTAGTTGTTCCTAATGCTATTCCTTGCTTACAGAGAACATCACTACAGATCTTCTCTCAAGGAAAATAAAAATCTGAAAAGGGGAGTTAAAGAATCAAAGAATGTTCACTTGCTATTCCTGGCATAGTTGAATGAGCAGAAACTTGGAGGGATATATGGAATCCTGACACATCCAGCTGCAGGAGAAGTACCAAAAATGGGAATAGATAGAAATCTGTCAAAGGCGCTTGGCTTTCAATGGCTACTACCTCTGTGAGTTCACAATTAAGTATGTCATGGTAAGCCTAGCTGCTATGGAGGGTGGACACTTGGAAAGATTCTGGACATTAACAGGGGAAGAGGACAAAGTGGATCCTGGCCAGATCGCTGCATTGATCTGTCATAATCTCTAATCCACAATGACTTCAAAGTATAAAAGCTGTAGCTTCACTTCTGCTTATCAAATATAATGCAGCTTCACTTTTAGCTGACACTAATCTGATTGTACATCAAGAATCAATATTGTGAGAATGGCCATATTGCCCAAGGTAATTTATAGATTCAATGCCATCCCCATCAAGCTACCAATGACTTTCTTCAGAGAGTTGGAAAAAAACCACTTTCAAGTTAGTATGGAACCAAAAAAAGACCCCGCATTGCCAAGACAATCCTAAGCCAAAAAAACAAACCTGGACGCATCCGGCTACCTGACTTCAAATTATATTAGAAGGCTACAGTAACCAAAACAGGATGGTACTGGTACCAAAACACAGATATACACTAATGGAACAGAACAGAGTCCTCAGAAATAATACCACACATTTACAACCATCTGATCTTTGATAAACCTGACAAAAACAAGCAATGGGGAAAGGATTCCCTATTTAATAAATGGTGCTGGGAAAACCGGCTAGCCATATGCAGAAAGCTGAAATTGGATCCCTTCCTTACACCTTATACAAAAATCAATTCAAGATGGATTAAACTCTTAAATGTTAGACTTAAAACCATAAAAACCCTAGAAGAAAACCTAGGCAATACCATTCACGACATAGGCATGGGCAAGGACTTCATGTCTAAAGCACCAAAAGCAATGGCAACAAAAGCCAAAATTGACAAATGGGATCTAATTAAACTAAAGAGCTTCTGCACAGCAAAAGAAACTACAATCAGAGTGAATAGGCAACCTACAGAATGGGAGAAAATTTTTACAATCTACTCATCTGACAAAGGGCTAATATCCAGAACCTACAAAGAACTCAAACAAATTTACAAGAAGAAAACAATCCCATCAAAAAGTAGGCAAGCGATATGAACAGACACTTCTCAAAAGAAGACATTTATGTAGCCAACAGACACATGAAAAAATGTTCATCATCACTGGCCATCAGAGAAATGCAAATCAAAACCACAATGAGATACCATCTCACACCAGTTAGAATGGCAATCATTAAAAAAATCAGGAAACAACAGGTGCTGGAGAGGATGTGGAGAAATAGGAACACTTTTATACTGTTGGTGGGACTGTAAACTAGTTCAACCATTCTGGAAGACTGTGGCGATTCCTTAAGGATCTAGAACTAGAAATACCATTTGACCCAGCCATCACATTACTGGGCATATACCCAAAGGATTATAAATCATGCTGCTATAAAGACACCTGCACACGTATGATTATTGGGGCAGTGTTCACAATAGCAAAGACTTGGAACCAACCCAAATGTCCATCAATGATAGACTGGATTAAGAAAATATGGCACATATACACCATGAAATACTATACAGTCATAAAAAAGGATGAGTTCATGTCCTTTGTAAGGACATGGATGAAGCTGGAAACCATCATTCTCAGCAAACTTTCGCAAGGACAAAAAAATAAACACTGCCTGTTCTCACTCTTCGGTGGGAATTGAACAATGTGAACACTTGGTCACAGGAAGGGGAATATCACACACCAGGGTCTGTCGTGGGGTGGGGGGAGGGATAGCATTAGGAGATAGACAAGTTAATGGGTGCAGCACACCAACACGGCACATGTATACATATGTAACAAACCTGCACGTTGTGAATATGTACCCTAGAACTTAAAGTAAAATAAAAAAATTTTTAAAAAGGAGAATCTGGGAAATATAGTTTCTAATGTAAGCATGTTAACAATAGAATAGTTGAGCATACCAAATTAAGGGGTTTACTATGAGACAAACTCTATGCTAAACCTCCTATATTTAATATTCACTTAGTCTTTATAACAACTCTATGAAACCCTAACACAAAAATGACAAGAAAATCATTCATAAACCCACCACTTATCATTACAGACAATTACAAACCTAAGAACAGGAAAGTGTGTCCCCTCCCTCCCTCCTTCTGACCCCTCTTCCACCTGTGCATCCACCCTCAGTGTAACTACTGTTAGCCTTTTTGTGTATATATCTCCTGGCTCTTTTCTACTCTTGTGGAAGTATAAGAATTTCTGGAACAATTGTAATGACTTATAAATTAAAAATGCATACTACATTTGTGAACAAAATAAACCTCCAAGATTGTTTTGTAGCTTTCAGTGACGCAGTGAGAACATGGGATATGATTCTGATATAAATCCCAAACAGCATAGGAATTCACAGCCTAATATAATTTAACTTAAAGAAATAAAGAAACATGGTATTTACTTCACACCTGAGTTTAGAAAGTGACATTTATTCTGGTTATTTTAGCTAGGGTTCAAAAACTAGTTTTTTATTAACTCTCTTCCTCTGCTGAACCACATATATGGTAAAAGAATTACTCTTGTGTTTCAGCTGGGCGCGGTAGCTCACGCCTGCAATCCCAGCACTTTGGGAGGCCGAGGTGGGTGGATCACAAGGTCAAGAGATAGAGACCATCCTGACTAACACGGAGAAACCTGTCTCTACTAAAAATACAAAAAATTAGCCAGGCGTAGTGGCGGGCACCTGTAGTCCCTGCTACTCAGGAGGCTGAGCCAGGAGAATGGCGTGAACCTGGGAGGTGGAGGTGGCAGTGAGCTGAGATAGCGCCACTGCACTCTAACCTGGGCGACAGAGTGAGACTCCATCTCAAAAAAAAAAAAAAAAAAAAAAAAGAAAGAAAAAAAAAAAAAAAGAATTGCTCTAGTCTTTTGACATATATTAAAATCTGGCTGAGTAGGTGCCTCATTGGACCTATGATCTTGGCCAAAACCTCAAGCTTATCGTTCTTTTTCTTACACCTCTATGGTTATTAAAAGATCAGTAAACAAAAATCTAAGAAAGGCATTTGTTCCATCATTATTCTTAGAGTTGATTGTCATTGTTTCACAATTCTTCCATCTTTGCTTTTTCCATAGTTTACTTGTGAACAGAGTATGATATCTTTCTGTCCCACTTGGGCTTGACTATTATGACCTACTTTAATCAATGGAATCTGAGTAGAAGTTATAGCGGGCAGTAATGAGGAGACAGTTGATTTTTGACTTGCAGCCTGAAGAAAAACTCCTCCAGCTGACTTTCTGAATGCCAAGTGGGAAACAAGTGTCTATGTTGAAAACTATATGAGTTTGCAGTTGATAAATGTGCAGTATTATCAGAGTAATAACTAGTCTTTCTAACTACAGATGTGGAGAAATAGATTATTCTAATAGATGGATAGAGAACTCAATACCATGTATACATTAATAACAGCATGATATCACATTAGCGATAACATTCAGGGATATCAATTCAATAATGAAGGGTCAGAAATAAAGATTTCTAAAATAAACCACTATTTTACAGGTTTTATTTCCTTCTGAATACAATGGTAACTGATAAATTCACTATCAAACTGTAAGTGTTATAGTATGAAGTTACACCAAGAGAAAAATTGATAGAATTAAATATTTTTATTATTAAATGAAAATGAATAAAAGCAAGTAGCAAATATCTAGCCCAAAAAGTTAGAAAGAGGACCAAAAACAAACAAACAAAAATCTAAGGAATACAAAAGGACAGAAATAATGCAGATGAAAACAAATATTAATAAACTAGGAAACAGAATAAAGTATACATTTAAGAACCAAATATTTTACAGTAAAGAAAAGCATAAAATAGTCAAACATCTAATAAGCTTTATCAAGACAGTGTGAAAATAAGAATACAAATATGAATAAATAAAATTAAGAATGAGAAAATAAATATAAAATTGATCATGATAAATTTAGAAATTATAAATAAGAGATGGTTTGACATGAGATAAAATTAAAGTATCATTACACAATCTCAAAACAAAAAAATACAAATACTTTAGCAAACAAAGTTCTAAAAATATTTTTAACATAACGAATAATATATGTCCTAAATCAGCCAATGACCTCATAATTAACAGCAAAGCACTAGAGAAATTCTCATTAAAATCAGAAGTAGCAAAAATTTACCCAGCATCATCACCATAATTTAACATTTCACTGAGGACCGTAAAACAAGGCTTGGATCATTGGAAAACCATACTATGCACCCAGCTGAAGAAAAAATACATTAAAAATCTTCTCTAATTACTATGTAGGTTTAATGCTATTCAAATTATAACCCAAGTGATTGTTTTTAGACATTCACAGAATGTTTCTAAAGTTTATCAAGAAGAGTCAATGGATTGAAAGATGCAAAAAAAAAAAAAAAAAAAGTTTTTTAAAGAAATGAGGAAGATTTTCTGTGACTGATATTTAAAATAATTAAAACTGCAAGAGCTCCAAGAAGATTATTTGCAAGAATTGACAAACAGATAATCAGAATGGCATAAATTATACAGAAATAGATTTTCATAATGATATTAGAAAACGATGAGAGTGGTATTATCAATCTGTAGGTGGACAGACAGATAGAAAGAGAGAAAAGATGATTCAATAAATAACATTGGCAAAAAATGATTACCTCCGCCGGGCGTGGTGGCTCACGCCTGCAATCCCAGCACTTTGGGAGGCCGAAGAGGGAGGATCATGAGGTCAGAAGATCGAGACCATCCTGGCTAACACGGTGAAACCCCGTGTGTACTAAAAATACAAAAAATTAGCCGGGCACGGTGGCAGGCGCCTGTAGTCCCAGCTACTCGGGAGGCTGAGTCAGGAGAATGACGTAAACCCGGGAGGCGGAGCTTGCAGTGAGCCGAGATTGCGTCACTGCGCTCCAGCCTGGGGCACAGAGCGAGACGCCGTCTCAAAAAAAAAAAAAAAAAAAAAAAATGGTTACCTCTTTGATAAACGAAAAATATGCTCACCTAACATCATACCAAAAAGTCAATTCCAAGTTAATAAAAATATTAACTAAAAATTAAATCATTAAAACAGAAAATATTTGCTAAGTATTTGTCAGCTCACAAGGTAGAAAAATACCTTTTGTTAATTAAGGCCCTTAATCTTTTCATTTTAGAAATTGATAAATCTGCAAAAAGCAGTGTCCCTTATTCAGCAACCATTATTCATATTGTACAACCTTCTGTGACATTGATAAGCCAAGTTATACAGGAAAAATTCCACACGTTTGATATGTATAGTATAAAAAAAGAAGCCAAAAGTATAATGACCTATTTTTCAGGTTTTTAACAACTTGATAGAGAAAACATCCCGCAATAATTAGCTAGCTAATTACTATATACATTCAACCTGAAATCAATGAAAACAAAAAAATAAAAAACATAGTATCTTGCATTAAATAAGAAAATAGCTACAAATTTAAAACACAGGCTAACAAAATTATCCGCCAAGCACAGTGAACTTCAGAACAAATTGGGAGACGATATAACTTTCTAGACTTTGGGGAAAATTTATCAAGAAGTAAATGATGCACCTCTGAAAGGTACTAGCATCATTTACTTAGACTGGTAAGAATTGTGAGCATGAACCAGGACAGGAAGAATAAACAAGATCCTCATGGGGACTCAGTTTCACGCTATAGAACAGCAGAGTGCCGTTCTGGAAATCAGTGCACTTGGGAAGAGAAACAAGAAATAAAAATAGTGAGACAGAAAAGACAAAATAACCATTGTTTTCAGTAGATACGACTCTATATTTAGAAAACACAAGAGAATCAACTAAAAAAATTGATGTGAAACAATAAGAAAAAAGATGATCAGGAGACAGATTGAAAAAAAGAAACAAAATATAAAAGCAACAGCTTTTCAATAGATAACCCACAGCAAGTTAGAAAATTTAATGGTTAAATAAATCTCGTTTTCAATAGGAATAACAGAAGATAAAACACTCAGGAAAAAGTTTAACAAGAATTGTGTGGGGTGGTATAAAGAAAACTTTAAAGCTATACTGAGGCATATTAAAAAGGCTTGAAAGATAAACGGAAACATAACTTGTGGAAACCAAAATTTCACATTGTAAATATGTTTATTCTCTAAATTCACCTATTAAATCGATACAACTTGAAACAAAATAATGTGAAGTAAAATGTTAACTTTGACCTGGTAAAATAAACGTGCAGAAATGGGCAAGAAAATTAAGAAAAGAAAAATGAGGATAAGAGCCCTACAGAATATTAAAATGTCATTGAGTTACACAAATCAGAGCAGCTTGGTACAAGTGAAACGATATCCTCATGGCTCTCAAACAGCACATAAGAATCACCTAGTATGTATGTTAACTCTTAAATTTCCCTGTGGATCAAACATCTCAAAATTCTGATGTTCTAGGTCTGAGCTGTAGCATGAAAATATGCATTGTAACAGGATTCCCAGATGATTAAAACACATGTAAAGTACAAGGATCTTTCCCATAACTAATCCACCAGTTTAACTGAGGACCTCTATTTGCACTATGAAACATACCATATGATGTCCCCAGCATACTAAAAACAGTCAATGGGCTACACCGGTGCACTCAATGAATTTGTTTCCATGGTTGAATTCTTTGTTTTCTTTCTCAGAACTAAAACTGAAAAAACTAAGAACTATTTATGCCCATTTATCCCCCAAAATTACCTAATTTAATTAAATATTCTGTAAGCCCATGAAATGTGCATTCAAAAAGGTTTCTATTAAAACTAAATCAAATGTTTTAGAAAAAAACCAAGTAAATTGTTTTTAAAAAATTCTTTTAAACTGTTGTGGGTGAGAAACCTATAACACACTAGGACACAGATTTTTAAAAAAATCAGAGACTACTCACAAAATCTTTCTTTAAGATCTTGCCCATATTAAAGATAGGAACATCTTTATTGCAAGATTACTAACACAAAATTAACAATAGATGTATAGTCAAAAAACATGCCTGAAATCTAATTGAAGAGATTGGCAAATGAATGTGTGGTTACATGTTTTACATTAAAACATTAGGGGCATTCTGTATTTTTATACATCTCCAAACAGTTTTCTGTTTATTAACAGACCAAATACTATTACCAACCATGTTGGCTAAGGGGACATCTTCTTGAATGCAAGAACCACAATTTGAGAAACATTATAATAGACAAATAAATGAAACAGAATAGAATGTTCAAAAATCAGTCAAACAGGAAATTTGAAAATATGTATTTTAAATAGAGAAAAGATAGACAAATCAATGAACAATATTTAAAATATCAAGTCACTTTAAAAACTGTTATAAAGTTGGATCCTGTTCTTACTCTTATAAAACATTTTAAAAGACAACTATAATATAATGTAATAATTCAGGTCATAAAGGGATAAAACAATATCTTTTAAATAAATGATGTTTATAATATAATTAAAATGAGGGTTATCTTTTAAGTATTATATTATATATAAGCCATAAAAGAAAAGATTTACATATTGACTATATATATATTTTAATTTTACAGTGAAAAAAAGTCAACGACAATACAGCTAAAAAATAACAAGCCAGGAAAAGTATTCTCAACATATACGACAGAATAAAACTTAATTTTTTACTATAAAAATGCTCTTATAAATTAATAAAACACTGTATCTAAAAATGGACAAAGCCAGTAGTTCATGACCAACTTGGGCAACATAGTGAGACCCTATCAAAAAAATGGAGGAAGGACATTACAAATAGTTTACAGAAAAAATAAAATTAAAATAAGCAACAAACTTGTGAAGCATACTCAAACACAATCATAACTAAACAAATGCACATTAAAACAAAAATGAGTTACAGTACTTCACTGGTTAGACTGGTAAGATTAAAATGATTACTAATGTCCAGTATCCACAGGAATTTGGGGAACTATAAATTTCTGCAACATTTTTGGAGATTAATTTGGATGTATATATTACGCACGTGTACTCTGACCTCTCAATTCCATTTAAATAATTTGTTCTATAGATATAATATCACAAGTTCCCAAATAATTATACCACTAATGAACCTTTTCTGGCTTAAATTGGCTAAATTTACAACTGAGAGTCCTGGCGAATAAAATTTCTATTACATAAATATAGCTAAATCACTAAGAAAACCACTCAAATTTCAATCTTAAAAATTAAGTGCTCTACAGGAACAAATAGTTCCTCCGTAGACCATAAATTTCTTCAGTACAGGTTATGCAGAGTGAGAATGAGAATCACATCCATCTGTTCACAGTTGTATCTCCATTGCCTGTATCAATGCTGGCAGGTACAAAACGTTCAATTAATAGTTATTAAATTGAACTGAGAAAAAGAAACATTCTAATAATATGAGAAAATCTTCCGATGTAGTCAAAGTACACATAACCTTTGATAAAGCAATTTGATTTTTCAATGATTTTTCCTATAAAAACACTCACAAAGGTATGATACAATGTCCACAAAAATATCATTTGCAATACCGTATTTGGCTAAAGCCTTATAACAGCAATAAGCAGATTCTGTAAGACACACTTCTAGGTTCAAAAGGACGCCCTTGTACACTGTTGATGCAATTGAAAATTGGTACAGCCATTATGGAACACAATATGAAGGCTCTTCAAAAAATGGAAAATTAAACTATCTCATGACCCAGCAATGCCAACCTTTGGGTATACATCCAAAATAAATGAAATCTGCATCTCAAAAAGATGTCTGCATTTCCATGTTCACTGCAGCATTTTTCACAATAGTCAAGATATGGAAACAACCTAAGTGTCCCTTAGTGAATAAACAAAGAAAATATACTACATACACACAAAGGAATACTATTCAACATTTAAAAATAGGGAAATGCTGACATTTCCCTATTTTCACAACATGAAAACCTAGAGGGCATTACACAAAGTGAAATAAGTCAGACACAAAAAGACAAATACTGCATGATCTCCTTTATATTTGGAATATAAAAAACTCAAACTCACAGAAACAGAATAGAAAGGTGTTTACCAAGGGCTGGGCAGGGGGATATGGGGAATGTTTGTCAAAGAATACAAATTTTCAAGATTAAGTTCTAGAGATCCAATGTACAGCATGATGATTAGCTAATGGTAATGTACTATACACTTAAATTTTACTAAGAGACTAGTTCTTAATGGTTCTCCCCAGGGAAAAAGAAAAGTAAAGTAAATTATTTTAGGTGATGGATAGGTTAATTAACTTGATTGTGGGAATCATTTCATAATGAATACATATAACATCCCATTGTGTACCTTAAATATATACAAGGTTTATTTGTTGATCATGCCTCAGTAAAGCTGGCTTGGGGGAAAGAGGCTGAGGAGTTTTTACAGAATGCATCTTGAAGTGGAGCTGCGGGGATTTCAATGTGTCTAGGTAGTCTGGCAAAAAATTGTGGCAAGTTCCTGCAGTAATCAAATTACAAAAACAAATCAAGGATTCTACTGAGAGGATCTTTAAGGGACCAGAGAGTCATAAGTATGGCCAATTCCGAAGTTGTAGGGGTATAAAAGGAAAGGCCATCATGATACTGTTAAAGAAAAAAAATATTAAATGATACTTGTTAAAGCACAGTAAGACAAACTTTATTCAGGACCATCATGATAGGTACTGGGACCACTACAGCAAGGGCTCAGAGTGGGAGAAATTGGGCTTAACTCCGAATACAGCATGGGCAAGTGGGAATCTACAGCCAGGAAATAGTGTGGGTTTCGGTGGATGGAAAATGATTAAGAGGAAGCATCAGGAGTAAGGGGATTTCTGGCTCAACTGACCAACTTGATTCTTGCTGAAAACAGGCCAGGGTGATCAGACATCACCTGGTAGATGGTAGAGGATGATGAATTTGATCAGATATAGAGAATGGGAGGTTCTTGCTAGCTGACTTAGCAGGGTTATTTGTTAAAACTGGATTTTATAAGGAAGTGTGAAACCACCTTTGCAAAAATTTTAACAGTGAAAAAATTATGACAGTGAAAGAGATCTGATCTAACTAACCCTTTACCTTCCAAACTGCCCTCAGTCATTCCTGGGCTTCAGCTAAGCTAACTTTGGGAGAAATTTAGTGTATAGTTTAAATGATAACAGCCCTTCTCCAGAACTAAACCACCTTTGTAAAACTAATGAAAGGCCACCAGGTTAGGACAATGACAGGAGCCTGAATTCTCCTGAAGTATAGATATAAATGATTAGCAGCTATTATTCCAGAGATCACAAGACTTGCAACTTCTCCAATTACTCCTGCAGATAACATCATTATTGTAGAACATAAGATTGGCCTTTTGAGATGTCTTTCTCCACCTGAATTTGCCAACCAGTCCTGTGGCTTCACCCAGGTGTAGACTCAGCATGCATGAAGACTATTTTCCACACTCCTATAGCTATACCCCCTGACACACAACCAATCAGCAGCACCCATTCCTTAGCCAGTCTCTTTTCCACAAATTATCTTTGAAGAGCCCTAGCCTCCAAATTTTCAGGGAGGCTAATTTGGGTAATAACAAAATTCTAGTCTCCTGTTTAGCCATCTCTATGTGTGAAAAACTCTTTCTTTATTGCAATAACCTTGTCATGGAAAACAGGCTCTATCTAAGCAGCAATCAAGAAGAACTCATTTGATGGTTACAAGTGCACACATGGGCCTTTGGGCAGAATCCTGATCAAAGCTGGCCAAGCAAAGAATCTTTGCCAATACATAACAAAAACCATCAAAGAGATGTACTCCTGCTGATATGGTTTGGCTGTGTCCCCACCCAAATCTCATCTTGAATTCCCAGGTGTTGTGGGAGGGACCTAGTGAGAGGTAGTTGAAACATGGGGGCAAGACTTTCCTGTGCTGTTCTCAGATAGTGAATAAGTCTCATGAGATCTGATCATTTTAAAAAGAGGAGATCCCCTGCACAAGCTCTATCTCTCTTTGGCTGCTGGCATCCATGTAAGACATGACTTGCTCCTCCTTGCCTTCTGCCATGATTGTGAGGCTTCCCCAGTCATGTGGAACTCTAAGTCCAGTTAAAAGTCTTTCTTCTGTAAATCGCCCAATCTCAGGTATGTCTTTATCAGCAGCATGAAAACTCACTAATACACCTGCCCTACTATCATTTCATGGCGGAAGCAAGTTGTTTGCAATCATAAATGAACAACAACAAAAAAAAAGTTTTTTAAAAGGAAAAAAAAATCTGCTTTACATTGAGGCCCAAACATCACAGTTTTAGTATACTGAGGAAAACATAATTTTAAGGGCTTAGAGAGAGGTCTTCACTTTCTTTCTGCCCAAAGTATAAAAGAATGTTGATACTTTGGGAGCTCCAGAGAGATCAGAGCTGCTGGGACCCCACAGGGGAGGGAGTAGGGTTCATTGTGAGAAAACGGTGCAATAGCAATACCTAAGGCAAGTGATTTTGACAGATAACACCAAAAGGCTATTAAAGCTCAGTAAGGAAGCAGGTAACGGATGTCACATAGTATCCTATAAAACTTATACCCAGACCTATAGGTCTGGGTAAACAAGAAAATCTCCCTACAGTGTAGTTGGGGGAAAAAATAAATAACACATGGCTAGGAAGATATGCAATATGATCCTACATCAAGAAGTAAAGCTGTGTATATCTATGATAATTTATAAATAGAAAATGCATAGAGAATGCAAATGTAGACAAATATGGGCAATGTTAAGAGTAGTTAGCACTAGGTGGCTGAATTATGTGCAATTTTAATTTTCTTTCTATAATTTTCCACTTTGGAGTTTTCCTATGATTATGAAGAAATCATTATAGATTATGATCTTCATAATTATACTAGATTATGAAATAGCATATTATAATATGTAATGCATTATAATAGAAAGCATCAAAAATATTAAGACAATTTTTGTGTCTATTCTTATTTGGTAGATAAAAATCACAAAAGACTTGATGCATTATCCAGATCCATTGGAAAGACATTCAAGAAGAATAGCTTTAGATATTCCAAAGTTACTGAATTTTTCTATTTGAATTAACACTTTCATGTATAAGGTCCATGGTAATGTCTAGCATTTTGCTTCAAGTCATAGATTAAGAGTTCATAAAGTCTTTCTTGCTCTTGTTGTTGGAGTGCATATTTACCTACTAATTAAACTTATTATTTTCAAAAGGAAAAGCCTGTTTATTCTTTCAAGATAAAATTTTAAAGGTTTCATTTTAATCATATTGTTGTATAAATTATATAAATAACTACTTCCCTAAATGAATTTTATCTTTTATTTACCAACCAGATGCAATGGCAAAAAATTAAAAAATAAAAATTCTAGGCTATATAAAAATATTGCTAACATAACATTTATTCTCCTTTTAAATAGCAATGCAGGCACACTGCAGAGGAAATATTTCCATATGGCATGCATAAACACCCTGGTTATTGATCCCTTAAGAGTTTCTGTGTTGTGACATGTTTGAAGACTGGGAGAATATTTCTATAGCGTTCCCCACATTATTACATTTTTCCTATTACTATAATTTTTTCATTTTTAAATTTTAGATTATAGGAGATTTTTAGTACTACTTTTTGTATCATACACTATTCTTAACCACTATCAAAACTGTTGAATATCTTAGGTTAGTGGATGCTATTTACTTTTGAAACTAGAAAACTGATTTTTAAGAAGAACGAGAGATACATTTGTATTTATGCAAGTATGTATGTGTGTGTATATACATACATACATATATATGAATGCATGTAAGCACATATACATCTATAGATGTACATACACATAGGAGATCATGGGGGTTATGTTTCAAAAATAAAATAAATTATAGCAGAATGAATATCGTGTATAGAGAGAAGTGACTGGGACAAAATGGGATTTGCAAGGAGAGAATATATGTGGATTTTAGGAAAAACAGGTCAGGTCGTTATTTCATTCCCCACTTTCCCTTTATTTCTGGATACAATTCTGTTAGCATACTATTTCTTGTTATGTTTTTCAGAAGCTTAATCTCTGGAGATACTAGTAAGATTTTCTGTAAAAAACTTTTATGGTTAAGACATCAGAGGGACAGCTACATATTGTATTGTTTTCTGTGAGTCACAGAATACCTTAGAATATTAAAGGATCTGATAACTCCTGTTGAATTTTTCCCAAACCTTTATTACATTGAAAATCTTTCAAAGGTATTAATAATCTTCAACAGCATCTATAGAAACACATTATCCAATCTGTCTTTCATACTCACTCTTACCATTTAAACAATTCCTAAGTGTTATAATTTTTAATATTACAATTTTTCTGTTTTGCTCTCATTCCTTTTTAAAATAATTATTTACATCTTTTTCCTATATTTATTTTTCTGCCACTTGCTCTTGTGCCTTTCTTGAACTATTTTACTCATTTATTTATTCATTTAGGTATATTTAAATCATTGTTTATTAAATTTCTTTAACGTTTCTTATTTCCCTTCATTCCTTTCTTTGTTGAAGATTATCTTTTTTAAAACTTGGAGCATTTTTGTGGACCCTTCCTTCTGTTTTCATTATTTTTTCCCTTTCTTCATTTTGCAATGGGTATTTATCTGCCCTCCAACCGTCACACATACACACAGAGTTGGCTGTAGGCACTGTGTGCTACCTTAGTTCGGGTTGGTTTCATTGTCACAGCACTTTCACGTAAATGGCCTTGCATTTATCTCTCATACTGCAAGCTCTAAGAGGTAGGAACCATATCTGTCCTTTTTAATGTTCCATGCTCAGACTCTATCATAATGCATAGAATATTTACAGAATATTTAGCTGTTCAATGAAAAAAAATGAATGACTGATAATGTTTAACTGTTGAAAGAATAAATGAATGACTGAATAATGCTAACTTGAGTATATTCTCTAAAGATGTTGAACATGTTTAAACAAAGAGTTTATCATAAGTATTTCATTGTGAATACAGTTGCTGATGTAAATGTTTTTATTGTTGAGTAGTTTGGTATTTTCCATGATTTAATAGTAATTTGCTTATGAAGACCACTGATTTCATAGAGACAGGTAAAAGCACTCATTTGTTTGGGTTTAACAAATTTTTTACAAATATTAATCTGGGTCAATCATTTATTGAGAAGTAACTTTGTATTGATTGACATACCTAAATAGGACAATGAAAACATTTAAATATGGTTTTGTATAAAGCAGAAATCTTTTGCTTGTTAATACAGACATACACAAAAAATCCCAAAGATAAATGTAAAACCATTTAAATTTGAATAAGAAATGCATGATTATTAACTACATTATGTGCTTAGTTTGTTTAAAAGAACAAATTAAATATGATATAAGGAACAAAAAAGCCTATTCACTAAAAGAAGATTATATCTGATTGCAGGGCAGCAAACTAAAAATTTTAAAACACAGAAGAACAATATCATTTTTTAAATCCTCAAGAAATGGATCACTTCATTCTAAAATATATTAAATATTTATTATGGCCTGATAGGTTGATTCATTTGGGTAATCAATAATTAATCACTCTGAAAGCTTCAGATTCTTTATAAATATCAAAGACTTTTAGTAATTGCTTTACAAATCCTGAGTAGCATAGAGTCTACAGACTTTATATATCAAGGGAAATGAATAGAAGTTAAGAAGACGGGCACTTCAAAATGAATAAACTAAATCCCAAATGTTCATATTTTGAAATATTTGCTGTTATAAAAGAGATCAGGATGATGATAGAAAAGTAAAAATAATACAATTCTAGGCATAGAGAGAGCATATGTATGAGTAATAATGCCAACAGAGCAAGTCCACTGCCAATTCCCTTTTTGAAAATATTAAATATACATCCAACACAATTAACCTGGATATATGAGGAAAGAATAACTTACATAAATAAATGTCACAGATTATCACTTCAGCATTTGTACTAACCCTATTTCCCAACTATATAAGAAATATTACTGTTAAACATATTGAGTTTCAATTCCTTTATATGCTCATCCTTTAATTATAATAGCCATAATTTTGAAAATAATAACTGATATCTATTTTACATTTATCAAGTATGCAATCTGCTACAAGAATTTTACATCTATACAATCTCATTTAATTTTCTTAATGTAGTTATTATTATAGTAAAATCCCATGACAATGTAAGAACTGACGTATAAAAATTTAAACTGCATAATAAATGAAGTCATGTTATTTTAAGTGTAATTAAAGGACTAGGTTGAACCTGCACAAGATTTCATGTGAGAGGGTTGTATCATGGAAGATGTAGTCATTCTGGTCCCAACTATAGATCAGTGTTACCTGGTAACAGTTGTCAGCTCTAGCTGAAATATCTCCATGAGTCTGACAATCCTGCGTCCTGTAGTGGGCTTGGACTTCTAGGTCATAGGCAGCGGTTTCAGGAATCTTTCAGGGTCATTTTTGTAAAACAAATATGGGTTGACTGAGCTGAAAAAGTACTGGGGACTTGGGAACTTACTTTCCTTCTTCCTTCCCAAAACGAACTAGCCTGCAACTCACCTGGCGTTTTGCTCCCATCCAAATCTCCAACATGGCTACCCTCCACATGGGAGTGGCCATGATGAATGAGAGCTAAACAAAGAACTCAACACTGCTTGCATTATCTGTATTTGTACTATCAACAGATATTAAAATAATATCAAATCTATTTCAAGGTGAATGAAATTAGAACTTAAAGAAGTCAAGTAACTTAAATCACTCACCAAGTAACAACGAATTGAAAATGAATCCTAGCACTCCTCTTTGCAGGTAATAAAAATCAACACTAGTTCACTCAAGGAAACACAAAAAGAAGAAAAATGGTTTATTATAAAGATTCAGGTATCATCTCTTTACATTTAAGGTCAGAATTTAGTCAGGAATAAACTAGAACAACAGAATGGAGTACTACAGGGAACAAAGAAACACTTCCTTCTCAGACTTACATCTCGGCATCTCTCTGCATGTCCATTCTGCTGTTGTTACAAATCAGATTTCTTTGCTTCCATTCCATACAGCAGAAATAGACATCCTCAGCTTCCAACTATTTTTCCCATTTAAATAATCAGATAGAATAAAACTGAAATCTTCAATAAAAATGAACTAAATATCTTTCAGGTTCCAAGTAATTTTCTGGCCACTGTAGACACACACACACACACACACACACACACACAGAAAAGAAAAACAGGAAAAATAATATTCTTGCTCTATCTAAGGAAACTACAACTTAGTAGGAAATAAATGAATATAAGCAAATAATGTGTACACAACATGAAAAGTACTAAAATAAAGTGCCCTAAATGTTTCCTTTCTTCCATACCTTTTTCTACAACCAATATTCCTCAGAGCAGCCTCATAGCTATGGAATTTTCCTTTTTAAATCTTTCATAAATTTCTCATGTACCCAGAATAAAATCCAACTCATTACCACTGTTTGCACTTTTAACAAGAAATAGTCTTGCTTATGTTTCCATTTTCCTTTCCTGCTGTTCCATCCCTTTCTCCTCCCATAAGCCAAGCAAATTCCTGCCACAGAAGGCCTTTGCCTTCAGAAATCCCTCTGCAAGGAAGGTGGCAAGCCTACATCTTGGCTGATCTCTACCTGTAGTTTATATCATTTCAAATGTCACCTCTCAAAGAGGCTGTCCATAACCAACATATTAAAAAGCACTCCCTCTTTAGTTACTCTTTATTACCATGCACCGTTTTACTTTTGCATGCACTTAACACGAATGTATGTACTTGTTTACTATCTGTGACTCCCACAGAGAGTCATTTCTATGAGAGTAGAAATTTCATCTGTTTTCTTTACCGCGATGTGCCTAGAGTGTAGAATAGCTCCTGGCATATGGCAGACATTCTATACAATTTTTAATGGAATGAATGAATGAATGTACAGTGTATCAGACTGGCACAGGGGAGGGCCCTTGGGCAAACCCAGAGATTCATGGAAAACTTACTAGAAGAGAAATTCCTCTTAGTCTTTTATTCTTCACACTGAAAATCTCAGATTCTTCCAAAACTACCTTTCGTGATAAGATTTCTAAATCTCACCAGTTTCACAATCCAAATGGCCATTCAACAAATTCTAGTTTTAAGTTTTTCTCTTAAAATGAAACTCAAAACTGAATACAATAATCCCAAAAGAGTTTGTCCAGCACAAAGACTAGAAACGTACTTTGGATGATCTGTTTCTTGGATTCCTATTAATCCAAACTGATTAGGCTCTTAGGCATTATACCATCAAAATATCATTGGTTCAAATAGAGATGATGGTGAACTAAAACTATAGTCACATTACTGATGTTAAGTCTCATTCTGTACCATGACAATTTAGTTTTATACTAAAGTTCTGATGTTTACCTTTATCTCATTAAATTTTACCTCTTTTATCTCACCCTGGTATCCTAAATTATCAAGATCATTTCAAATCATCATTTTTGTCATCCATAGTATTAGTTATTTCACCCAGTTCTTTGTCAGCCACAAACTTTAGCAGCAGTTACTGTCATGCTTTAAATTATTGATTAAAAAATGTGGATAGTTAATCAATATTTCTTTAATAATAAATATTAAATAATAAATTTAATATTAATAATAATATTATATTATTAATATATTAATATTATTAATTAATAATAAATTTAAATAATAAATATTGAATTGCCTTATATTTCTTTCTTTATTGCTAAACCTACAATAAAGAAACTAGCATCCACCTTGAAATGTAACTTTGGTTTGACTGCTGTATCTGTTTTTCTACAATGATAATAAAAGATTTTGTCATATGCCTTGCATATCATCAGCTTCAAAATTTTTAATGAAGTTTTTTCTACTTTTTCCAAGATAGAGGTTTTCTAATGGATAAAAAAGATTAAAAAACAAGCAAAACTGAGGCATGTGTTTTAACATAAATGGTCATCTATTTTAACACTTGGAAAATGTATTTCTCACATGTAACTATTAAAAATATAATTTAACTATGTTTTGACCCATATAAATACTGGTTTTTAATTTTGCATGTTGACATTACAACTTTAGATGCTAATTTGAAATTATTCACACAATTTGCTGTGCCAATGAAAGTAAAAGCTTTTTAAAGCTTAAAACAAAGTAAAGATGAAACTATCTAAACAACAAGCAACAAATTTGAATTACCTTTTACTAGGAAATATGAAAATCTGAAATAAATGAATAATTTTTTGAGAAAATATAGCTTACCAAGACTGACAATAAAAGGTTGAAGGTCTAAAAAGAAAAGTTCCCCAACAAAAAATATTTTTTAAAACTATCAAAGAGATACTCTACCCTCCATAAAAAGCGTAAGTCCCAGATGACTTCACAAGAAAAATTACCATGGAATTTAATCTAATTGGGATAACAAGAAAAAGAGGAAAGCTTTCTAATATTTGTTCTGAGCTGTATCAGAAATCAATTTCCTTTATATATAAAAAGAGCAACCATTAGAAATAAATAATGGGAGAAATGACTGCAATTAAAATAATAGCAAAAATGATTAAATGCCTAGGAATAATCTTAAGAAAGTTACTACAGTAATAAATGCCCTCATATCTTATTAAGTTACAAGGACAAAGATTTATTCCTCATTTATATTTCATGTCCTTGGATACTTGCCTGCTTATTTGTTCCACTATTTTTTTTTTTTCATTTTGAAACTCAAGTTGAAAGAGCATCACCTATCAAAGATATGTTCATCTCATGACAGAGGGAAAGGTTGGTGGTTCTTAAATTTCATTCAATGAGTAGCATATGTCCCAATTGTCACATGGTCAAAGCAAGTACTAAGGCCAAAACTGACATAAATGGAATGAGGAATTATAACCCTTCATATAGATAGCTACAGAATAATTGGTACAACAATAACAAAATCTACCCTCTGAATCTACTGTAGCTGAAAATAAACCTGATTTGAAAAGAAATATACAGTTGTATCTCACTTATGAATATTGATGCAAAATAATTTTTTTTTTTTTTTTTTTTTGAGACGGAGTCTCGCTCTGTCGCCCAGGCTGGAGTGCAGTGGCGCAATCTCGGCTCACTGCAAGCTCCGCCTCCCGGGTTCACACCATTCTCCTGCCTCAGCCTCCCGAGTAGCTGGGACTACAGGCGCCCGCCACTGCGCCCGGCTAATTTTTTCTATTTTTAGTAGAGACGGGGTTTCACCATGGTCTCGATCTCCTGACCTTGTGATCCGCCCACCTCGGCCTCTCAAAGTGCTGGGATTACAGGCGTGAGCCACCGCGCCCGGCCGATGCAAAATAATTAGAGAGATGATTGAAAGTCTACTACTTAAACCAAGTGGTGTTTGTTCCAGGTATTCAAAGATAATATTTAACAACAGAAAAACTGTTAATAAAATTCATCTTGTTAATACTTGTTAACTTTTTAATAAGAAAAAAAGTATGATAAACTCCATAAACACTGAAAAAGCATTTGACAAAGACTTAACACAATTTTCTTTTTTTTCAATACTCGGTCTCACTCTGCCACCCAGGCTGGAGTGCAGTAGTGCAATCACGGCTGACTGCAGGCTTGACTTCATGGGCTCACGTGATCTTCCCACCTCAGGCTCCCAGGTAGCTAGTACTGCAGGCATATGCCACCATGACTAGTTAACTTTTGTGGTTTTAGTAGAGATGGGGTTTCACCATGTTGCCCAGCCTGGTCTCGAACTCCTGGCTCAAGTGATCTCCCTGCCTCAGCCTCCCAAAGTGCTGGAATTACATGCATGAGCCACCACACCCAGAAACACTTTTAATTTTAAAAAATCCTTCATAAAATAAGAACTGATAGATAGTTTCTTACAACAACATGCCAGTGTTATACTGAATAGGAAAACACTGGAGGCATTTTAGCTGAAGACACTGATAGGGCAAACAGGTTTCCTGACAGCACTGTAACATAACATTTTACTAGAGGTATTAATGCACTGATATAAATATACTGAAACATTAAAATAGAAGAAATTAAACTATAATTACATGTGACTGAAATTTTTGTGTGCCTGGAAACCAAAGAAAATCAATTATACAAGATCTATAAGAATAAGATAATTTAGCTTGGTAACTGAGTTTTCAAGTGACATCAGAAAGCAATTGTCTCCAATATATGCAAAGAATAGCCATTAGGAAGCAAACCTACAAAGGAAGCAAAGATTGCAATTATATTAGCAGAACAATGAAAAACATACCTAGGGATGAGTGTAACAAGATATATACAAAGCTTACGTGAGGAAAAGCTACTTGTCTGAGCTCTTAGTAAGATTTCAATAAATGATAATATTTTCCATATTTGTAATTTAAAAAACTAATTGTACAAAATGAGAGAGAAGCATTGCCTAAAACTAGTAAAACAAGAATTGAGTATGTAATAAGTTACTAAACCACAAAGGTGATTTGTGAGAAAAGCAAAAATAATAACTATCAAAACATGGGAATAGAGTAGAATCCAGGTTGAAGTAGAAGAGTAAGATGGAGAAATACAGAGTAAATTTCCATCTTTTTTTAACTTTTATTTTAAGTTCAGGGGTACATGTGCAAGTTTGTTACATAGGTAAACATGTCACAAGAGTTTGTTGTACATATTATTTCATAAGCCAGTTATTAAGCCTAGTACCAATTTGTTATTTTTTCTGATCCACTCCCTCCTCCCAACCTTCACCCTCCAATAGGCCCCAGAGTGTGTTGTTCCCCTCTATCTTTTCCAGAGAGAATTTGATAAGTTGCTAGTAAAGTGGTATAAATATATTGTTTAGATTTTCACAGGTCGCTGCCAGAAAAAAAAAAAAAAAAAAAAAAAAACAGAAGTGCAGTTTACCTCTGGGAAGTCCTAGCTAGAGCAGTGAGGGAAGAAAAAGAATTAAAAGGCATCCAAATAGGAACAGAAGTCAAACTATCTCTCTTTGCTGATGATATGATTCTATACCTAGAAAACCTAATGACTTTGCCAAAAGAATCCCGGGGCTAATAAATGAATTCAGTAATGTTTCAGGATACAAAATCAATGTACAAAAATCAGTAACATTTCTGTACACCAATAAGGTTCAAATCAAGAATGCAATCTCATATACAATAGCCGCAAAAGAAAATAAAATACATAAGAATACATCTAACTAAGGATGTGAAAGAGCTCTATGAGAAGAACTACAGAACACTGCTGAAAGAAATCAGATGACACAAACAAATGGAATAGCATTCTATGCTCATGGATTGAAAGAATCAGTATCATGAAAATGGCCATACTGCCCAAAGCAATCTACACACTAAAAGCTATTCTCGTTAAGCTTCACAGAACTACAGAAAACTATCCTAAAATGTGTATGAAACCAAAAAGCAAAAAAGCTTGAATAGCCAAAGCAATCCTAAGCAAAAAGAACAAAGCTGGAGGCATCACATTACCCAATTTCAAAGTATACTGTAAGTCTGCAGTAACCAATATAGTGCTGGTACAAAAGCAGACACACAGACCAGTGGAACAGAATAGAATACCCAGAAGTAAAGCCACACACCTACAGCTATCTGATCTTGACAAAGTCAACAACAAAAAAGCAATGGGGAAAGGACCGACTGACTATTCAATAAATGATGCTGGAATAGCTGACTTGCCATATGTAGAACAATGAAACTGGATCCCTACTTTTCACCACATATAAAAATTAATCCGTGAAGGATTAAAGATTTAAATGTAAGTCCTCAAGTTATAAGAATACTGCAAGAAAACCTAGGAAGCACAATTCTGGACATTGGCCTTTGTAGATAATTTATGATCAAGTCCTCAAAAGCAATTGCAGCAAAAACAAAAACTGACAAGAGGGACCTAATTAAACCAGAAAGCTTCTGTGCACCAAAACAATTGATAGAGTAAACAGATAACCTACAGAATGGAAGAAAATACTCACAAACTATGCATCTGACAAAGGTCTAATATCCATAATCTATAAGGAATGTAAACAAAATAACAAGCAAAAAATAAATAACCCCATTTAAAAGTGGGCAAGACATGCAAACGATGAGAAACATATTTTTTAAAGTTCCACATCACTAACCATCAAAGAAATGCAAATCAAAACCACAATGAGATACTGTCTCACACCAGTCAGAATGACTATTATTAAAACATCAAAAAATGAGAGATGCCGGTGAGGCTGCAGAGAAAAGGGAGTGCTTATACGCTGTTGGTGGGAATATAAATTAGTCCAAACACTTTGGAAAGCAATTTGAAGATTTTTCAAAGAATTTGAAACAGAACTATCATTCAACCCAGCAGTCCCATTACTGGGTATATTTTCAAAAGAAAATAAGTCGTTCTACCAAAATGGCACAGGAAATCTTATGTTAAAAATAGCATTATTCACAATAGCAAGGGCATGAAATCAACCTAGGTGCCCATCAACAGTATGTTGGGTGAAGAAAATGTGGTACATATATCATCAAATAGTATGCAGCCATAAAAAATAACAAAACCATGTCCTTTGCAGCAACATAGACATACATGGAGGCCATTGTTCTAAGCAAATTAACACGGAAACAGAAAATCAAATACAGCATGTCCTCTCTTATAAGTGGGAGCTAAACATTGGATATTCATGAGGCTGGGTGTAGTGGCTCATGCCTGTAGTCCCAGTACTTTCAGAGGCCACGGAGAGGCCCAAGAGTTCTAGACCAGCATGGGCAATATAATAACACAATGAGACCTCCTTTCTAAAAAAAAAAAAAAAAAAAAAAAAGGTACTCATGGACATAAAGATAGCAACCATAGGCACCAGGGACTACTAGAGAGGTAAGGGAAGGAGGAGGTCAGGGTTGAAAAACTACCTATTGGGAACTATACTCAGTACCTGGGTGATGGGATCGATCATACCTCAAACTTCAGCATCATGCAATATAGCCTGTTAACTAACCTGCACATGTACCCTCTAAATCTAAAATAGAAGAATTAATATAAAAAATAAAAAAACAAGAAAGAGTTTACTTCTGAGATATGGGTCTGGAAAGAGGGGAGATAACCTCTTATTTTTGTTAGCTGTACTATAATATTTAATTTTTTACTATATGCATAATTTCCTTATTTAAAAAAACAATACTAATAAAATGATGGGAAATGAAATAAGAAAAGAAAAGATAAAATATGTATCCTGGAGAAAGTGAAAAGTCATTGAGCCACTCACATTTTTAGACATCCTTTGTAAATCGTAAGTCTTCATAGCCAAGGAAAAAATCAAAGAGAAATGAATCTATGAGCTACTGAAACTATGTGATGCACAAAAAGTTTGGGAAAATAAGAGTGACAGGGCCACTTAACATCTTGATATTCTTTATAGTTGGTATGGTTTGGCTGTGTGTCCCCACCCAAATCTCACCTTGAATTGTCATAATCCCTACATGTCGTGGGAGGGACCTGGTGGGAGGAAATTGAATCATGGGGGTGGGTTTTTCCCCTGCTGTTCTCATGATAGTGAATAAGTCTCATGAGATTTAATGATTTTATAAAGGAGAGCTCCCCCACACGTGCCCTCTTGCCTACTGCCATGTAAGATTCCCTTTGCTCTTCCTTTATCCTCCACTGTGATTGTGAGGCCTCCCCAGCCATGTGGAACTGTGAGTGCATTAAATCTCTTTCCTTTATGAATTACCCAGTCTTGGGTATGTCTTTATTAGCAGCATGAGAACACACCACTGCAATGGTGTTCACAGGTCATATGACTGAAGCTATGTTAGAAGCCCCATGTAAGAGTTCCCAGTGCTGTTGCTGACCTTTTTATGATGTGATCTCTTTCTACTTCTAACTTTGTAGTTCTTATTTCACTTTGAATTTTTACACACAGGAATTCAATCTTTGTGGCGACCATGAATTTGTAGGTCAGGTTGCATTCAGGTCAATTTATTTCTAACCTTAAAGTACTAAACATTTCTCTGGAATTTTATTTAAAAAGTAATTTTTATACTAGGTCTTATGATGTCCAGTTGTCTTATGAAGTTTAGAATTGTTGATTATGTTGTTCTACCTCCCTAAACTTTTCTTTCTGGTTTTGCATTTAAATGGAAAGAACCTACCCTCTGAAACTCGGGAGAGCGGTAAATTTATTGAGTGTTTTGACAGGCATAAGCAATTTTTTTTAATTACAGTAATTTAATTGAAATTATTAGGAAATGTAAAACGAATAGGAATAGACAAAATTGGTAAGATTTTATTATTTCTAGTTAGTCAAAAGATATTTTAAATTAAATAAATCACAAAACTGATGCACCACTAAATGCAATATGGCAACCCGGATTTGATACTGGCACAGAAAAAAAAAGATTAGGATGGGTGAAAAAATAGGTGAAATCCAAATAAGTTAGAATTTTAGTTAATAATAATGTGCCGGTGTAAACTTCTTAGTCTTGAAAAATGTACCATGTTTACATGAAATATTAACATCGGAAAAACTGGGTGAAAAGTGTTTAGAAACTGCACTATCTTTGCCAATACCTGGAATCAGGGAAATGGGGGAAGGAACTAAGTGTAACTACATTTGCAAAGAAAGTATTTAATACAAGGGCAAAATAATTAGCCTGTCAGATCCAATAGAAGCAAGAAACACAAAGCTTTTTGACTTGGCCCAACATTTACATCTGCCCCACTTAATGTATACAATAAAAACTTAGAAAGACAAAATCGCTTATGTAGAAACATTTATTTTCCCAAAGACGATAAGGGTCATGAACCTTCAAGTCTTGCTCTATCATTGGCATTGTTGCTATATCATTGGTATTGGAAACATAGTAGGCATTCAGTTATTTGACGATAAAAATTAAAGTAATTTCTCATTGCTTTTGTCTTTATGTTCATAGTGTATTAAACTTCTAACACATCCCAATTACTCAGAGTCAATTGACTAAATGGAATTGGTTCTGATTTGTATGGTCAAACCATAGAGACAGAGTTAGTTATTATGTATTATAATTATTAGTGAATTTCCATCTAGATAGGGTGGTATTATTAGGGTTTTTAATGATAACAAAAAGTAAATCTGCAGGAAAATATCTCTAAAGTTTTTCAGTTATTACTTCCTCTATTGAAAATTGATAGCAAGAAGAGTCTATGTAGGCCAGCATGGTGGCTTATGCCTATAATCCCAGCACTTTGGGAAGCCAAGGCAGGTAGAACACGAGGCCAGGAGTTTGAGACCAGCTTGGCCAACATGGCGAAACTCCGTCTCTAGTAAAAATACAAATATTAGCTGGGTGTGGTGGTGAGCTCCTGTACTCCCAGCCTACTCGGGAAGCAGGAGAATTACTTGAACCCAGGAGGCAGAGGCTACAGTGAGCCGGGATCACACCACTGCACTACAGCCTGGGCTACAGAGCAAAAGCGAGACTCCACTGAAAAAAAAAAAACTTTTCCTATGTTAATAAAGAAGTATTAATAGTTTTTAAATATGAAAGGATTTCATTTTGTACTATGCTGGTAATTTATTACCTTAGACTGAATATTTAACATATCTCTGAAAAGTAACTGTACATGTTATTACCAAAAATAATATAACTATGATTTGATTACCTTTGTTAAGAAAGCTGACTTTAGATTCTGGAAAATCATTTCTCCATTAGGGTTAGACATTCATACACTTAAAATGACAACATTTAATTTAGTATATCCATTTAGAAAACTAATAAAAAATATCAGTTTTGCAACCATTATAGCAGTTTAATTATTCAGAAAATTTTTAACAGTACAATATAGTTCAATGATATGGAGATTATTAAATATTTTAATGGAATCATTCATTTGGAAAAAAGACTTTCATCTTACAATTAATTTTAAAGTTACCAAAATGTTAAATTAATAAAATGCTCAGATCTTTTTCATGTAATTAATCATGTAATTGAAATTCACAAAGCCCAATGTCTAGTGCATTTGTTTTTGCATGGTTTACTTATTGATTGAACCAAGAATATATGGTTATGTATGAGAAATTAAAAGGATACACTGTTCAATGGAGAGTGTGGATATATCTGTGATTCTTCATTTCTGGTATACTATGTTTATGTCCACTCTTTATCTTATCACTGTATTTATAAGCGATACTCCAAACTACTTGAAAGAAAGTGTTGCTACTACTAGGTGCTTCCAACATTTGGAAAAAATAAATAAATAAATAATTGGCACATAAAGGTTTTTGAGAAACATTTTATAAATATCTTTTTATTTCTTTCCCCTAAGTTAGAACAAAATTCTACATCTGGTAAAATGCCTTTAGACAATATTTTCTTTTTTGTTTTTGTTTTTACCAAATAACTAATTTTGATGGTTCAGACCTTTATCCACTAAAAATTGTACTTAAATACAATCACTCCTAGTCTTCCCTAAATACACTAAAACAATAAATCTCTACCCTTAATCATTGGATGGCATATTGTATATCTTATGGTCCAAAAGTTAAAGAACACAGCAAGATACCTTATATTTTTAGAAATCTACAAGCATATAATGTGAGACCTAAAGACATGTACCAATTTCACTGGAGAAAGATAAGTGACTATGGATTGCCTTGGGAGTTTAAATTACTTCAGCATTTATAAAATGCAATAAGCACAATTCAAATGCAGGATTCTTCTTTAATCCTGAAAAGGAAAGCTCTTTCAAATAAGAAGATAAAGGTAAGGTATGAATACTGAATGGCAAATGGCTTCCAGAGCATCTTAAGGAAAAAGTAATGAAGAAAAATTTAGATATATGAGTCTTGTATTAATTTCCTAAGGTTACCATAACAAATTAACACAGATTGCGTGGCTTGAAAAACAGAAATTTATTTTCACAGTTCCAGAAGCCAGAAATCTGAAATCAATAAACATGTCATAAGTTCACACTCCCTCTGACGACCATAGGGGAGAATCCTTCTCCTCTTCCTAGTTTCTGGTGGTTGCCATTGATCTATGGCTGCATCCCTCCAGTCTCTGCCTCCATTAGTCTCATGGCTTTCTTTCCTATAAGTGTATCTGTCTCTGTTTCTCGGTTTCCATGTCTTTTCTTACAAGGACACCAGTGACTGGATTTAGGGCCCACTCAAATCCAGTGTGACTTCATCTTAACTTACATCTTAATCACATCTGCAAAGACCCCATTTCCAAATGAAATCACAGTCACAGTCACAGGGTTAGAATTTGAACACATCTTTTGGGGGAATAGAATTCAAACTACTACAGGCTCTGAAGGAAAGTAACATTTCAAAACTTTTTCTTAAGAAAGATGTGCCATGCCAAATAGAAATAAACTTAGGTATGAGAACCATTCTGTGAGTATTATTCTTCTTCAGCCCTTTAACTCAATGTGATCATCAAGAAAAGAATGGAAAATATTTGTTGGGCCACAGATCTCTCCAGGGAAAAACTGTAAGGCTATGGTAGATATTATGCATCCTGGAGTGGTAGCATTCAAAGTATGTGCCTTAATTTCAAATCCTTTACAGGAGCTAACAGATAATCTAAAGGAATAAATCAAGTCAATGATAGAGCAATAATGGGAGTGTTGGAGACTAGATAAAATTGGAATGTCCTGTCTAAAGGGACAGCATTATTCAACTCTTTCCTACTACTTTCTACTATTGTCATGCAGAAATATGGTTCAGTGCTACCAGGCAACCCATTTTTGAAAAAGAGAAGTGTAGAGCTAGGTGTGGTGGCTCATGTCTATAACCCCAGCACTTTGGGAGACTGAGGCAGGAGGATTTCTTGAGGTCAAGAATTTGAGTCCAGCCTGGGCAATGTAGCGAGACTCCATCTCTACAAAATTGAAAAAAAAAAAAAATAGTAGGATGTGGTGATGTGTGCCTGTAGTCCTAGCTACTTAGACGGTTGATTCAAGGCTGCAGTGAGCCATTATCGAGCCACTGAGTCCAACCTGGGTGACTCTAGAGAAAAAGCCTGTCTCAAAAAAAAATTTTTTAATTAAAAAGCTTCCAGAGAAGTATGAAATTTTATTTTAACATACAATTCTCTGATATTTAAATAATAAAAATAAATTTTTTAATGTTTACACTACAGGATGACTTCAGATGTTGAGTCTCTAATTTGCAATCTCTGCTTCAAGTATATCTTCCTCACATTATGGGAAATAGTTTCTTATACTAACAATTCTGACCTTAAATGGGAAAAATTGAGAAGACTTTAACCCAAATGATGACATAAGCCATATACTTTCCACATAGGCATACGTGTACACTAAAGACTTGCTTTTAATTTCACTCTGAAATGGAAGTAATCAGAAGAGAATTCCTCTAGTGCTTACTACAAAACTGCCATCTGTCCCTGTTTTCCTATTTCTTCTGCCTTTCCTCCTGTTACAATGGATGAATGATTCATGCTACTCTCTAAGGCCATCCCCTCCACCTGTGTCATGTATCATATCCCCTTTTTACCACTCAAAGCCATTGCCTTTGCAACGCAATTCCTTTCTCGCTCTCTCCCTCTCTCTCTCTCTCAGCCAAATTCCTTAGAAGTGCCGTTCTTCCATCTGTAAAGATTTTATTCCCAAAATTGACTGAAAATACTAATATGCAAGGTCAGCAATGACTTCTACTTTTCCAAGTTTTATCAATTCTATGGTTTCATTTTATTCAATCTATCAATACTTGTTCATCATCCTTTTTTAAACTCATTTTCACTTGACTTCAATATCACCTTGGTTATCTTCCCATTTCTTAATCTATTTTGACAGTTTCTCCATTTTATGTCACAGAATGTTCAGGGACATGAAAATAAATGTTCAGTCACATCCTTGACTTGCCTGGGGCCCAGGAGTCCTGTGGGTAAGAAACTTGAACACAGCTCATAAATAAAATGTAGGTACATAGAGACTTATTTAATGAACCAGAAACCCTAATGGAAGCTGATTTAGGCAAAGAGGGTAAAAGGGAGCTCAGAAAGTTACATGTATAATATAATTTCCCCTCTTACCCTGCATCTGAGCAAGACAAATAAGAAAGCCCAGGAACTCCGTCTCCTGGTGCCGGTGGGGAAGTTCAAAACAAATTGGTCTGGATCTTGCACAGAAATTCTCAGAGCAGCCCAACTGTCTAACCACAATAAAAAGCAAAGCCATTGTCTATCCATTTGCTTGAGCCATTCCAAACTGGTTTGGGTGTCCACCCTGCTCTCTCCAGAAAGTCTCAGTATGTGAGAAATAAAGTTTTTCATACTGTCTTGGTACATGTGGTACATGTGTGGCATCCTCAGTCTCTACTTTGAAAGAAATTTTGAATGGGAAGGATTGACCCCCGCCCTCCATAGGTAACCACGAAACAGCAATGTTATGATAGAGCGTGCCAAAAAGTCCCATAAAATATAATATCTAAAAATAACACGTAAGAGACAGAAACTGAGAGAAAATAAAACAATCTTTGGCAGAAAGTGAAATATAATGGTCAGTTCCTAAATTCCCCATCTCTTTCCATTTCTGAAGGATATCTTCTGAAGTTATACCTCCCTTATTAGTGTTAAGTTCCAAATAAATAAACTCTTGGGAAGGTTCTCAGTGAACCCTTATAAAGTCAAAAGCATCGTTTAGGAATTCACAGGATATTTTCACTCAAATGCCATCAGTGCTCCTAATACATTTAGAAAGAAACAGTATGTAATGAAATGAACACATTGAAATGGCATTTTATTACCTCAAAAAGCATCTCCCTTTCATTTCTAGCACATAATCAATCGTCAGGTGCCATTCAACCTGAAGCACTCTGATTTCTGAGTGTGTTCACAGACTCTTTGCATATGAGCACAATCTATACTTGCCAATTGACAATTGTTGCAGAAATCTTGCTGTCTCTAGGGTGGATAGAGTGAGCATGGAAAAACGATTAAGGGCTCCTTGCCTAAGGGAAGAGAGAATTGCACTGACAAATCCTTAGAGATCACTGATTTTTAGGTGAAAAACCACAAAGAAAAAGAAAAAAAAGAAAACAAGAAAGGGACAGAAAATTAAAGCCTGAAAACAGATGTGGAACATTGTTTGCATGTAAAAAAATACATGTTTTCACTCAGAGGATCAACCTCTCGAGGCTAAAATATTATTGACTTTGGTAGATTCTTAGTTTCTTACAGAATGAAACCCAGCATTCTGCTTGCCGTGAGCTACATTCTGAATTGTATTGACTATTTTAAACTTCTGACATGATTTTGATCTTTACTTAGACATTGAAAAAGATGTCTGAGCAAATAGCAGGGTAAAATTCACTCTTTAACCTCTGGAACTGAATTCAGATTTGGTAAGACATCAATTCAAGGGTAAAACAATTTTAAAAGTCCATTAACAATGGTTTCTAGTTAAAAGCGTCTTTAAGGCTATGACAGGATGTATACTGTGTCTGGCAGAGAGAAAGGAAATAAAAGAAATAATTTATCTTCCCCAAAATATTCATTCTGTATCACTGAGGAATTTTAAGAACTAGAAGACTTTTTGGAGATGGCATTTCACTCATACTTAAGCACTAAAGTATCTACAACCCCTTACTTTTAGCCACAGCGTGAGCTCTCGAGTACATTATATTTAATTAGGGTAATTTATACTATTATCAAAAGTCTTTCACTCATGGTGCCCTTATTGGGTAACAAATTACTCTACATACTAGATATTTTCCTAGAATAACAATGTGAGTAAATACCTAGCTTACTGTTTTGAAAATACACAGGTTGTTAATAATAATGGATAATAGGCAGATCCTAACAAGTGAAGAGTAAGACGGTGAACTGGTTAAATGCTGCACTCCATTAACAACCCTTGAAAGACCGATACATTTTATGGTATTTTAATAAATGTGACTATTGGAACAGCCTCTAGAAAGCTTCCCTTGGATTTTTTTTTTTTTTTTCTTAGTTGAAGAGGAATATATAAAAGCTTCTGAGGATTCAGCAAAAAGCTATTTCAGCTGTCTCTTTTCCTGGCTCAGTACATCACTCCCCATAATTGTGTCAGCAAAACCAAATTGTAATTGTGGGAATTAAGGGAGTATGGGTTTTCACAAAAGACTAAAACTGAGAGTTTTCGGTGTCCCTGGACAACGTTTGGTGGGAGCAGAGGTTTGCCTGCCATCTCCGTCAACCAGGCATGGCAAAGAAAAAGAAAAGAGGGTAACAGGAAACTATTACAGAAAAGATCTATTGTTCCAGGGGAAAAGTCTTCTTAATTACACAGAAGTATTTCTCCTTTTGTTTCATTTTTCCCACTTCAACTACAGAGACAAAATTAAAAAGCTTTTCTAGGATTCTAAGAAGGAAGAATAGCAAACTATATAGAACAAGAGCTAACACAGGCTATGGTACTGGGTCCTATTGAAAAAAAAAAAAAAAAAAAAAAAAAGTCAGTATACTGCTATTATTGGCCATAAAGCTTTAACTGATGATTTAGACATTTGCTGGTGGCCTCTCCAGAAATCTTCCTATTCTACCATTTCCCAAATTATTCTAGGAAGTGAAGTAGAAGCAGGAAAATGGACTTCAATCCTCACATAAGCTCACTGCCTCCTGCTGAGCTAGGATTTAATTCATCATCAGCGATGTGACCAAACCCAGTGCTTAAAGCTGTGATTCTTCTTGACCTTGTTTCAAGAATTCTAGATCCAAACTTGCCCCTTTGTCCACTGGACATAAAAGAAGCATGTCCATAATTCTGGCATCTATTCAAAATCACTTCAAGACTGTGGGAGAACCATTACTGGGGAGATGTTGACCATGCAGAAGGCTGGACTGAGAGAGAGGGAGAGAAACTGATCCTCGGTAACACCTAAAACCGGCCCTACCTCTGGACTTCTCAGTTACATAAATCAACAGATTTCCACTTTTAAATGTGTTTCAGGTACGTTTTCAGCTATGGCCACAGAAGTGTAGTAAGAAACTGGCAAAATAGTAACTTCAATTAGATTTTTCAAAAAATATCTCTTTACTCAGCATTTATTTATTAAATGTGCTGAAAACCTGTGCTAAGTACAGAGGAGGCATGATATGATAAACAAGACAATCATGGTCTTTGCCTTTCCAGAATTCAGAGCCCAGTGAAGTATTTACAGATTCGGCAAGGTAACATGTTAAGTGCCAAGACGTGGAAAGCTTAGAGTACCATGGAACAATGAGAAGGTACAGTACTGTGGACATTTATAATTATAAAGGTTCTTACTTTATTTCCCCTTTCTAAAGCTTCTGGATTTTTTAGAGAATTATTTTTCCACTGAGGGTAGAATTGTAAATTCAGATGACTGACTCATACTACATAAATGGAAAAGTTCAAGTTCTTTTTTTCCACAGCCCAATTAATTCATGGCATGGGTGTATTAGCTTAGCTCAGCTAATCAGCTGCTCTCTCCCAGAGCATACATCTTGAGTGAGTATCACAAATATAGAAGAAGCAGTTGGAATTCATTATTCATCCCCATGAAGCAGCCAAAACAAATGGTTCCTGTTACAAGATCATTGCTGAGCTTCCTGCTTTCTTAGCCTCCAACACTTCTTTCCTATTGGTAACTTCTGAGAACCTTAATAGTCATCCCATCAACTCTGTAGTGCTTAAATTAGTTAAATGTAGGTGTTCTTGTTTGTGACCAAGGAATGCTAACCGGTACTTTGGATGTTAAGGAAGGCTCTCTGATGAAAGTGACAACTTGGTTGATACCTTTGTGTTGAATATTATATATTTATCAAATATCTATCTATCTTTGAAGATGGGGCTGATTAAAGGGCAGATATGCCGAAGATTGGCTTGAAGTTATCCAGACAGAAGAGTGTGTGCTTGTAACTTTGCGAATTTAAGCACACAGAAAGGAGCAAAGGGAAATAAGACCCTACACAGCATAAAGAAATGCAATATATACAGAGTTCAAGAAAAGGAACGGCATCAGGAATAGTGAAGTTGTTATGGAATAATTTGGAACTATGACAAACTGTGAGAAAATGCAAAAAAATTCAGAGATCTGTGGGACTCAGTTAAAGAGTAACAGAATATTCCATGACTAACAGACAAAAACAAATGGTGTAGAATAAAAAGGGAAAGATGAAACTAAGTCACTGGCTCTAGTCATCAATAAGAAGAGTTTTTTAATCCCCTTGTGAAGGAGGATTCATGATGAATCAAGAACATTTTTATTATTCAAATGGAAGAAAGAGTATTTGTACAAGGACATATTTAACTACAATGTGTAACATATGGACATAGATTGGTTTTTAAATAAATCTGCACATAGCCCATAGTTTGTTTGGGACTCTTCTCAACAAATGTATTCCCTTATGTTCCAGAGCTCCAAGTTTAAAAACCACAGTGTGTCAGAATTGCATATACCAAAGATTTGGTTCCAAAGGCCAGCTAGTCATGGTTTGGTGCTAAGATTAGAATAATTATGTTTGTTTGACTCTACCAGGTCTCCTGTTACAGCGACATTTGTAATGAACCTGGAAGATGTTACTATACAGTAGCACCACCTCTTGTCTCTCACTGCTTCCAGTGAATTCTATTCAATCAGGTCAAAGCTGCCTGACTTTCAAATAATGATAAAAAGAATCACAATTGTTCATCTGAGCAGTTAAAATTTCTCTGACACTGAATTCCAGGAACAATTTGTATCAAGAATTCTTATGTAAGAGCCACAGAATGTGTCCTCAGCAATAATTTTGTTATTAATGACTAATATTAGAGGGAATGAAACTTTTTCCTATGGACATTTTTATGTCATGTATGACTAAGATGTTTTTGGTGGTATTTCTAAATGTAAACTTCTTTTATATGTCCTAGTTTCTCTCATTTAAATCTTTAACTACTTGCTGAGGATGTAATTTGTGCAAGGCATTATGCCAGGTGCTAAATGAGAATAGCATCCCAATGTGAATCATCAACTTGGTGAAAGTTAACTGCATCTAAATAATTTTGGAAGCCCTTAGAAATACAGATTCCCAGGTCTTCATGAAGACATTCTGATTCAAAAGTTCTAGTATAATTGGAGAGCATAGGCATTTTTTAAAAATCTCCCAAAGTGATTTTCTTGCAGAGCCAGGGTTTCTTTTCCTTTTCTTTTTCTCAGAGTCAGTTTTAAGAGTAGTGATGTAAGCCAGAGATATAGTTGACATGGTTCTCTCCTTTAAGAAGCTTACAATCTATTTATTAAAGTGTACTACATAGTTTCATAATCAAATTATGGAAACACTTTAGTAAGTGCTTTAAGAAAATTACAGCTGAATGTCTGAGCTTATAATCCTTCATGTCGTAGGTTTCTGTTGACTTCCTAAAACAGTCCTCTGTGACAGTGATTTTTAATCTGGAGTCTAGAGAATCCCAAGATGCCTGTGGACAGAAAACAGTAGATTCATGGACTGAGATAGAGAAAATAATTGCATCCTTATTTTTATTAATTTCTAACTCATATTTGTAATTTTCTGAAATTATTAAGGCAGGCAAAAATCCACAGTATCATTAGCAATGTCTGAAATAATAAATATAGATCTCAAACTTTTGTTTACTCTTATCACTACTTCAAATTTATAGTATTTATTTTTATATAATGTGTCACTAAAAACCACAAAAATTGCTATATATAATATTTCAGTGTTTCAGTCACTACATACTGAGAAGGCATTTTTACTTTGTAATTATTTGAGGTGTCCATACGCTTTATCAGACTTCCAGAGAGTTGCTGAAAATGGTTAATAATCTCTGCTCTCTGAGAGAAAAAACACAAAATTTTAGAGCTAGAAAAAATAATACCAATCATTTAATCCATCCTCATTTTATAATTGAGAAATTATGTAGTGAATACTGTCGTCAAAGTCCTAATATCCTCTCCCTTATGAGAAATAACAGGGTAGTTTTTGTAATTGACCTCACACGAAAAGTAGAATCCGATTTCTTAAGAGAAAATCACTCTTCCTATCAGAGATTCTTCTGGAGTCAGCTAGTACGCATTTCAAAAAAGAGGAATGTTAGAGTTTTCTGGAAAAAAAATCTATATTATTTCTGAAATAAAAGAGAGGGATTACCATGCTTGCTCTTCTTCTTAAATGAGTGTGGGAAAACGTCCTTTTGCTTTTGCTGGTAGTCATTTTTCAATTATGATGGGAGCCATCCTAAAGACAATCTACATACAGAACAAAACAGTAATACCAAGAGAGAAGAGAGAATAGGAAATAGAACCCTGAACAAACTGAATGGTGCTGACTCAACTCCACTTTCAAATTCCCACATACAAGTTAATGAACTCGATTTTGTTTTTTAAGCCACTGTGAGCTGATTTAAAACTGCCAGCACAATTGGTATGCATCATTTTACTTGCATTTTTAATTCAATATTAACTGAGCTCTTACTGTGCACTAGACACTGTCTGTATTACTCCACTTTCATGCTGCTGATAAAGGCATACCTGAGACAGGGTAATTTATAAGGAAAAGAGGTTTAATGCATTCACAGTTCCATGTGGCTGGGGAGACCTCATAATCATGGTGGAAGGTGAAAGACACATCTCACATGGCAGCAGACAAGAAAAGAGAACTTGTGCAGGGAAACTCCTCTTTATAAAACCATCAGATCTCGTGAGACTTATTCACTATCATGAGAACAGCATGGGAAAGACATGCCCCATGATTCAGTTATCGTCCACCAGGTCCCTCCCATGACACATGGGAATTGTGGGAGCTACAATTCAAGATGAGATTTGGGAGGAGACACAGCCAAACCATATTACTTGTTGAATCTTATATTTTCCACAAAAAAAATCTATTATTATACCCATTTTTTACAGATGAGGAAATCAAGATGTTGAACAGTTAAGTCACTGCTGAGGTGGCCAGTTAGGAAGGGATAGAATTGGCATCTGAAATTCCCTGAAGACATCAGATCTATATTGGTTATGGAGCTTCCTTCTGTCCACCCAACATGACACTATACCGAAAATAAAATAGTATTGTAATATGAAGAAAATGATAGTAATTATATTAATTTACATTTTCTATCTCTCAAGGAACTTATTGTGATGTTATGTAGACCCATGGGGAAATATTTAGCTCTCTATTTTACTTATGCATTTAAATTCCCTGAGAGGAGACTATAATTGAAAGTGAGAAAAATCTTGCATTTACTTAAAATGCAATAGATGCTTTTATATAGTTCCAGCATCTATACTCCCACACAAATTGCTGTTTTGTGACTCAGGAACACCTGGACATGAAGTAAATTAAAAAGCTGCATTCTGGGAAGTGAGGGGCTTCATTGACTTGAGATTTTATTTTAGAGTATTAGTAACAAGGGGGAAAAACAAATCAACGACAAGCAGTGGTCAGCTCCAAAATAGTGATGTGGTGAGTCCAAGAAGGAGTTACCATGTGAATACATGAAAAAGTTCTGGAAACTGGGCTGTGAAAAAACAGAAAAGACACTGCTCAGTCATAAATTAGGCATCAGAGCTAATTCCGGGCAATTCTAGCAACAAGGTCATTAATGTAGTTTGATTTAATTGGCTTTATAGGCAGACTAAAGCCAGAAGGTAGGATTCACATGTGCCAAAGTCAATCCTAGGTAACCATTTTAAACCACTATCTCCAGACTTGCTGAATCAAGAAACTTGCAAGAAGTCTTGGTTAAAATAACAGATTCCTAGGTCTTCCTCTGTAGAGCTTCACACAGTGAGTATCAGATAGGTAAAAACATTTGAATTTTAAACAAACACCCATAATAATGAATTTTGAGGACTGGCAATTTAGGAACCACTGATTTTAGACAAATCAAATCACAGAAAAATCGTGGTCATAACTATAAAATGTAGGATACAACATAAATTAGTTCAATGGAGATTTGTGTATTACTCCTTTTAGTTTGGAAACATACAACTTCCATTCATGAGATATTTATTGACTACTAACTACTTGCTAGCCATTGTGCTATGTGTGGAAATTTAATAATGAACAAATTGTGGCTGCTCTCCCCAGAAGTGTTTAGTCTATAGAAGAAATACAGAAGTCAACAGTCAATTACAATACCCTTTGATGAATACAATGTTAAGTAAACAGTATCACAGTAGCACATAGAACAGGCTTGTGACTTAAATTTAGGAAGCCATGCCTAAATTGAGAATTGAAAGGCAACTGGGAATAAATGGAGCATGCACAAAAACTGAAGAAATCGTACAGTGGGGTAAAACATCATGTGAGGTGGGGGCAAAGTCGTGAGCAGTAGGCAGGAGCATAGTCGTGAGCATAGGAAAAAGGTGGTAAAGGTTCTGCACAAAGAGTATGCAGAGTCACTAAAGAGATTTAAGTAAGGCAGTGACATAATGAGATTTTTGTTCTACAAGGAATAGTGACTACAAAGGATGAGAGTAGACAAAGAGGTCATTTAGGAAGCTAGGGCAGTAATTTAGCCTCTGATGATAAACACCTGTTGCGTTAGCTTTCTTTTGCTATCTAATATTGCCACAAATTTAGTGGCTTTAAATAACACATAACTATTTCTGTGGGTTAGGAGTCTGAACATGGTTTAGCTGGCTTAGAGTCTTACATGGTTGCAATCAACATGCCAACTAGGACTGTGTTGTCATTTGGAGGCTACAAAGGGAAGGATTTGCTTCCCCACTTTCGTAAATGTTGGCAACCTTTAGTTTCTTGTGGTTGTAGAGACAAGAGCTTCAGTTTTTGCTGACTTTTGGCCGGAGGCCACCCTCAGCTCCCAGAAGCTATCAGCATGTCCTTCCTCTGTGGAGTTCCCCAATATAACTGGGGTAATAGAAGCATCTTCAGATGTGCCCATCACACCTGAGTTAAGAAAAGGCCAGTAGGGATGGAAGAAGTGGATGAGGTTTAGCTATACTAGATGGTCCTGGATAAGATTACATTGTTTGCATCAACTACCAATACAATTGGGTCACTTAAGAACCTACATCGTATTTGCTAAACTGAAAAAAAAAACATCAAGACCTTGCCTTTGGGGAAATAATTTGCTCTGCAAGTTCTGGTATTATATAGAATAATTGTCTTCGCTACCATGCAACGATTATAAATTAGTTGTTTGCTCTAAGTAGAGAAATAGTCTTGGGAGGAAAATTCTAACCTATGGACAGTGAGTTTGAAGATATTATTTAATTGCCAAGAAAAAATACTCAAAGAATGACATCCTTTCCCAGCAGCAGTAACAGCAGGCATTAGTCAGAGTCTTGGCACATGAGCAGATGCTCAAGTCCCGAAACTTCACTTGCAAGTAGTTGAAACTAAGCACATCATTTCAACATGTCACAGTTATTTGACATTTCAGGAGAAAGATTACCAATTAGTTTAAGTAATGTAGCCAAAACCTTAGGAAATTTTTTCAAATTATTTACACTTTGTGGCATTTTCGTGTGTCTCCAATTTCTACTTTTCCTATATACTTCCCAAGTGTGTTATTCAGAGAAATCCAAAGCCTGTTCAAATAATTCATGGAAATCCCATAAGCTCCAGCAGTATCCTGGGTAGTTAATCGGACTAAATTAGGAATCTTTCATTTATCTTCAGTGCTAAAAGTTCAGATTCTCAAGTGCTGATCTGATTGCAAAATATTCCTTGACAGTCACACAGGGCAAGTATTATTTTAGACTAAAATCCCACGTTATTGTTACTATACAAGAATACAGATGGTCATTTCTGGATATTGGCATTGCTGGATGACGTAAATTTGAATTTTAAATGCATTCTTGGTCAACAATGTGTTCCATCGACATGTAAACTGAATTGGCCCACGTGAGCACCACCCCAGCAGGTGAGTTTAAACTGAAGACAGAATGCTGCCCACTGGCATGCTGGCACTACACAGAGCAGCTGCCAAATAGCTTTCTGCTCACTTCTCTTATTAGAGTTTTATTTTCTCCAGCTTGTTGCTCCTTCAGGCAAGACACATGGGCAAGGAAAGCGAGAAATGCTTTTAGTCTCCAAGAGTAAATTAGACTATAAAGTAATAATCAATAGAGCTAACCAAATAATTATAAGAATGTCAATAATAATACTAAATACTAGTAATGATCAATATAATAAATATAATTGTTATAAAATATAGCTAAAAATAATAATAGCTAATGTTTTGATAGTATATATTGTAATGCCCAGACCCTTTGTTCCCCAAAGAAGACCACCAGAGTCCAAAGTCAAAGCCAAGCAGCAAGGATCTTTTACTGCAAGTTCGAACTTGGTCCCTCCATTCCACAGCATACAAGAGGGCCCCGAACAATGCGAGTGCTTGCCTTTTATAGCCCGAGGTAAATAGGATAGTAAAGTTACAGAGGAACAAGGGAATTCTTTTGGTTACAGCATTACAATTGGTTTACATTTTAAGTTATACATTTAGTAGTTTTTCTATTGGTTCCCGTGCTTTCAGTAAAACTACAAACAGCTGTGTCCTTATCGGGGATTTTCCAGGTGGTGTTTGTACTGGGCTCAGGAAGTTGAGAGATATATGGTGGGATGTGTTTGTACTGGGCCTGTTTGTGTTGAGCCCGGGGCTGAGGAATGTGCCTGATTTCTTTCAATATGGACAAGTCAGGGTGTTGAGGTAATTAGCCACTCTAAACTTTTTCTTATCCACATTTTAGAAAAGAAACTGAAACTTGGACCTATTCAAGTATTTTATCCAAAGGATCTCACTCCTATCAGAGGCAGAATGCATATTCAATTGTACCTTCTTTGAAGTTCCTTGAAGTTTTTAAAGATACATACATGCCCAATTTTATTCTAAAGGTGTGGGAAAGAAAATAGAACCATAACATTCTGAATAAACTGCTGGTTAAAATAAAAGAGAATAATTTTGAAGAAAAAATGTATTTAAGATTCAGTTCGTATTATTCATAATTTTATGCTATCACTAAAATATGGCATTGATGTAATAGAAATCACAGTTAAAACAAGAGTGCTATCTCCCATTCTGTAACATGGACAAATGGATCCAGCATCCTGTAACTAGCTTAGTTATTCATTCTTTTTATTTTTCTATGGTGTATTATTCCCTTTAAAGGTCTGAGATGATATACTTTCCAGGGTTTAAAAGTAAGTTTCATCTATCGGGTTGATTTCACCTTGCCCTTCTTTGTTTTCACCCCTAGTACACAGGGCACAATGGTCTCTTTATTAATGTCTGTGGAAAAGAACGCTCACTGGTAGAACTGATACCTCCTAATCTCAATGAAGTCTAAGCCTGCAGCACTCCACCGATGATTCTCTTTTTCCTTTTTTTCTTAGCTTGAATTCTGGACACATAATCATGCCATTATAAATACTGCCTATGGGATATGAAAAGCGAAGTCATTTGTGTGCTACACCAACTGACATACCAGATGACATCCAACTGCGTAACATTCAGGCCGGTAAAAGAAACAGAAAGCACGTTGAAGCTTCCGCGCCTGCAGGAGAATTGCAAGCATATGCTCGCCATGCCTTTCTTAATCAAACGTGCTCAGATTATTCTAGGTATTTTATGTATTATGTTCCACTCAGAACATTACAGTGAGAGTGAGGCATAGGGTAAATACAGAGAAAGTGTATGATGGGGGGAAGTGAGGACAACTTGTTCTGCGAAATGATCGCCTCTCTTTCTTCTCTCCTTTTATCATTTTTTTTTTTATCATTCCTGCATACTGAGAACATGGCTAACTAATCTGCAATAATGTCTCAAGTTGAAAGTGAAGTCAATGCTTGCCACATATCTACATCTCCCTCCAGAGACCTCTCCTCTCCTTTTCCTTTTCTCTTCTTCACTCTTGGATAATATAAGGGTCCACAGTACAGTGGGGAAATATTGTACCCATTATCATTTCAACACAATTAATGAAAGAAGGACAGAGCTTTGCAGAGAAAATGAAGATGCCACTTATTAAGTTACTGTCTCTCACCTCCAAACCCACTTCTCCAGCTCTGCTTTGTGATGGGATTCTGCAAACAATGTTCTTACACACAATCTACTGCCGTGCTTAGTTTGACAATGTGGAGTGCTAAAAAGGAAACTGCTGTGTGGAGGAGGAGAAAAAGACTTGCTCTTTCTTGGTTCTTTGTTGGCTCCTGATGGGCTGAGTACTATGGTTCCTGGCAGAGGAAAATGGTTTCTGGCTTCTTTACCTTGGCAGAAGCAAATCCTTCTCACAGAAAGACAGAAGATTGAGAAACTAGAGATAGAAAAGGAGACACGCTACTTCCATGGGTCCCCTTTGTGTTTCTTGTGGGATTCCTGTCTGCTTTGGTTTTAGGGGAGCATCAATTCAGCAACACATCTCAACCCCGGAAGAGGCAGTTTCTTCCCATAACAGTAACTGAAGCCAGTTTTCAGCTTTCCCAGCACAGAACCAGCTTCACTGATACCAGCACCATCTGACTGGCACTCCCTCCCCAAAAGTCTGGGTTGCAGCCCCATGGGACCCTTTTCTGAGCTCAGAGATGGCAGCATCAGCTGAGTAGCACCCTTGCTTCAGACAGGTGTGGCATGTCAGATCCTATCTTGAGAAGGTCCATAAGAAATATGACTGAATGACAAGTTAACAGACTCTCTCCATAAGCTCTAAGGAACTTCAAGCTTTTGTGGAGTGTTCTAATAAAGCAGATGGGATATGTGGGTCATAGCTTTAGAGCTGGATAATTAGTTTTTCAGATGCCCTTAGTTGAGCATTTTTGGACTCAATTTTTAGAGCCTGTTATATTGGTGCCTTCACTAATTTTAACTGCTTTTTTTCTGAGAGTGTATATGTCTTCAAAGATCCATATAGTAAGCTTGTAGAGGGTAGGGTACTTCTGTTTTGTGTGCTCAGTACACTGACAGTACTTAATATGTCCGAAATGACAACAACAAAGGGATAGCTTGGCTTCGGATGTATTTCCTGATTTGTGTGTCTTGAACAGCAGGTTGCCAGAAAGGTTCTACCTACAGTGTATAGAGAGATAGGATTGTCCCAAAGGAATAGAATGGTAACTTAATAACAACCTTAATTTACAGTGTCAGCAGGGGAGAAAATGTAAGTAGCAGCAAGAAATGGCAAATTGCAGCTCTATAGGGCAAAGGGAAAAAAGAACCAAACAAAATTTTAAAAAAACAAGAAACTCAAGAGAGTTCTACTAAGATTGCTATAGTACAGCCTTCTTAAAACAGCACTCTCTAGGGCCTGCCTATTGGCATCATTAATATCATGAGCTTGGAATAGATGCTGTGAAACCCTATGAAGCTACCAAAGAATGAGGAAAACTGAAGGGATGAATAATACAATGAAAGCAGAGAAGTCCTAAGCTTATGAGGCTATTTATTCTGCAGCAATTTCATCACAGAGTGAGCAGATCGCTTTTCCAGTGCCTTAAATCAAACAGCAGGTATCTACAGCCTCAAAGTAAAAAGTATTAAGTTTAACCAACTTTCAGACTTGAGACATTGCAGAGGCAGAAATGGAAGATTTATCAGAATGGTTTCTCTCCCATTTTTTTTCTTTTGCTTTCTTTACCTTCATATCTTCAAGCTTGATAGGAATAAAATTTGGTACCATATCTTTCCTCTGTGGATGTCATTGTTATCCTTCCTGTGAAGAACAGAACAGTTCTCATATGAGTCATGGCCTAAGTTTTAGTCCAAACCACTGTAAGTATTTTGGAAATGTTTACATTGAAGACACTTCTGTTCCTTTTCTTCATTAACAGAAGTATAAAATGGAGACTCAAAATCAAGACAAAAGATGATAAGGTATTTTTAACATCTCTTTATAAATCATAAATCTTAAGGAAGTATTAGTGTTAGTTCTGGAGAAGTCTCCAGAGGAAAGTGTCCTGGACCTCAGATTCATAAGATCATAAAATCTCAGTATTGGAAGAGAACCAAAAGGTCATCTATACAAGAAAACAGCAAGCTTTTTTTCTATAAAGAGCCAGTTAATATTTTAGGCATTGGGAGTCACAGTATCTGTGATACTATTCAACCCTATCATTGTAGCTTGAAAGCAGTGTATACAATATATGGAGCATGATGAGGTTCCAATAAAATTTGATTAAAAACATAAGCAGAGAGATATATTTGGCCAATGGGTTTGGTTTTGCCACCCATGATCTAGAGTATCCAGCTATGAGAAGGAAAATAAAAAGAAAGAAAACTTCTTTAAGATGAAACTCAAAATATGTCTGCCAGTATTGAAAGCAACATGGAGAAGCCTCAAAAAATTAAAAACAGAACTAACATATGATCCAGCAATCCCAATACTGAGTATACATCCAAAGGAAATGAAATCAGTATGTTCAGTATGTTAAAGGGATTTCTGCACCCCCATGTTCATTGCAGAAGTATTCACAGTAGCCAAAATATAGAATCAACCTTAGTGTCCATCAATGGATGTGTGAGTAAAACAAATACTATATAGAGATACAGATATACACACACACATACACACACATATGTATGTATATACACATACACACAACAAAATACTGTTCAGCATTAAAAGAAAAAAAATCTTGTCATTTGTGACAACACGGATGAACCTGTAAACACTACATTAAGTGAAATAAGCCAGACACAGAAAGACCAATAGCACATGATCTCACTTAAATGTAAAATCCAAAAAAGAGGAACTCATAGAAATAGAGAGTAGAAAGGTATCTACTCTCTACTGGGGCTGGGTTAGGAAGTAGTGGGTTGCAAAAATGTTGATCAAAATATATAAAATTTCAGTTGTGCTAGATGAATAAGTTCAAGAGGTTGATTATGCAACATGGTGACCATAGTTAATAACAATGCATTTTGAAAACCACTTAGAGAGTAGACTTTAAGGGTTCTCACTACAAAAAACAGAAGTGATAAGTATATGATATGGCTTGGCTGTGTCCCCACCCAAATCTCACCTTGAATTGAAATCCCCATAATCTTCACGGATCATGAGAGATACCTGGTGGGAGATGATTAAATCATGATTGGTGGCATTTTACCCCTTCCCCAGAGATCTGTGGAACTGTGAACTTGAGAGAGATGATTTAGGGTATGTGGTGGAAGAAATTTTTAAGCAGCAGGCTTTCAAGAGGTGACAGAGGGCTGCGTGTGGTGGCTCACACCTTTAATCCCAGCACTTTGGGAGGCTGAGAAGGACAGATCACTTCAGGTCAGGAGTTTGTTCAAGACCAACTTGATTAACATAGTGAAACCCCATCTCTGCTAAAAATATAAAAATTTACTGGGCATGGCAGCACATACCTGCACACACCCAGCTACTCAGGAGACTGAGGCACAAGAATCGCTTGAACCCAGAAGATGAAGGTTGCAGTGAGCCAAGATCATGCCACTGCACTCCAGCCTGGGTGACAGACTGAGACACTGTCTCAAAAAAAAAGTGGGGGGGAGGGGTGACAGAGCATAAAAGTTTAGAAAATTTACAGTAGAAAAGAAAAGCAGTAGAAAAGAAAACTCATTTTCTAGGGGGAAATTCAAGCCTGCTGCAGAAATTTGCATAAGTAACTGTGAGCCAAATGCTAATCACCAGGACAATGGGAAAAATATCTCCAGGGCATATCAGAGACCTTCAAGGCAACTCCTCCCATCACAGACCTGGAGGCCTAGGAGGGAAAAATGATTTCCTAAGTGGACACAGGGCCCTCCTGCTATGTGCAGCCTCAGGACTTTGTGCCTTGCATCCCAGCCATTCCAGCTGTGGCTAAAAGGGGCCAAGATACAGCTCAGCCCATTGCTTTGAGGGTGCAAGCCCCAAGTCTTGGCAACTTCCATGTGGTGTTGGTCCTGTGGGTGCACAGAAGATAAGAATTGAGGTTTGGAAACCTCTGTCTAATTTCCAGAGGATGTATGGAGATTCTGGGATGTCCAGGCAGAAGTTTGCTACAGGGGCAGAGTCTTCATGGAGAACCTCTGCTAGGGCAGTGTGGAAGGGAAATGTGGAGCTGGAGCCCCACACAGAGTCCCCACTGGGGCACTGCCTAGTGGAGCTGTGAGAAGAGGGCCACCATTCTCCAGACCTCAGAATGGTAGATCCACTGACAGCTTGGACTGTGCACCTGGAAAAGAAGCAAACACTCAATGCCAGCCCATGACTGCAGATAGGAGGGGGGGTTGTACCCTGCAAAGTCAAACGGGGTGGAGCCGCCCAGGGCTGTGGGAGCCCACCTCTTGTATCAGTATGCCCTGCATGTGAGACATGGAACCAAAGGAGATCATTTTGGAACTTTAAGGTTTAATGACTGCCCGATTGGATTTTGGACTTGCATGGGGCCTTAGCCCCTTTGTCTTGGCCAATTTCTCCTATTTGGAAGAGGTTTATTTACCCAATGCCTGTATCCTCATTGTATCTCAGAAGTGACTAACTTGCTTTTGATTTTACAGGCTCATAAGTGGAAGGTATTTGCTTTGTGTCAGATGAGACTTCAGACTTGAGCTTTTGGGTTAATGCTAGAATGAGTTAAGACTTTGGGGGACTGTAGGAAGGGCATGATTGTGTTTTAAATGTGAGGACATGAGATTTGAGTGAGGCCACGAGCAGAATGATAGGGTTTGGCCATGTCCCCAACCAAATTTGATCTTGAATTGTAATCCCCATAATCTCCCAGTGTCATAAGATGGGCCTGGTGTAAGGTAATTGGATCATAGGGGTGATTTCTCCATGCTGTTCTTGTGATAGGGAGTGAGTTCTCAGAAGATCTGATGGTTTTATAAATGTCTGGCATTTCCCCTGCTGGCACTCATTCTCTCTCCAGCCACCCTGTAAAGAGGTACCTTCTGCTATGATTGTAAGTTTCCTGATGTCTCGCCAGCCATGCAGAATTATGAGTCAATTAAACCTCTTTTCTTTATAAATTGCCCAGTCTTGGGTATTTCTTCGTAGAAGCATGAGAACAGAATAATACAGTATGTGAGATAGTGGATATGTTAATTTGCTCAATTTAGCCATTTCTTAATGTATACACATTTCAAAATATCACATACAGGATAAATATATACAATTTTTATTTGTCAGTTAGAAAACAAATAAATGTATAAATACATAAATGCATAACTAAGAGGTCTGAGATATCTGACCTCCATTTGATTATTCACCTTTTTATATTTTAAGTATAATAGTCCAACCTTTAAGGGCATAAGTCTTAAATGATACATTTCTACATATGTATATACCCCTGTAAATACCAATCAGATCAAGACAGAACACTTCCAATACCACCAAAATGCCCTCTCGCTCCCCTTCAGAATCAATTATACACAAAAATAATGCTTATTCTTACTTTATCTATATGAATAAATGTTGTTTCTTTTTTAACATCATATAAATGGAGTTGGGCAATTTCTCATTTGTTGTATGAGGTTTCTGTTGCCCAATATTATGACTGGGGAATTATGTCATTTTATAAAACTCATATTCTAAAATGTGCAATTTCAAACAGGTTTAGTAAAGCATTATCTACAATAATATACTACATATTCAATGATAGGGCAATGTTTTCTTAAGTGAGGTAGATATTTTTGTGTCCACAGTATTTATTTATAACTTATATTAGAATTGTCTTGAGCTCCCATCTAACATATTGGCAAAATGCTTATTATTGAACTCTTGGGGCTCCTGCCCTTCCCACCATCCAGGCCCTTTACCCCTCATCAAAGATCCATAAGTGCTTTATGAAGTACAAAAGGGGGGTAAGTCAGACATCCTTTCCCAGACTAGAAAGAAATCAAGTGTATACCAGGCTACAGCTATCATCACTGCAGTTTGTCCTCCCCACCACACAGGTGAGCTTTGCAGAATGTTTCACCCCAGCCCCGCTGACCCATTCCACAGTGAAGTTTCTGCCCAGGTCTGTCTAAATCTGTCTTGCTGAACTCCCTAATCATAATCCTTTGAAGAAGAGTCCCTCTGCAGGCAACTCCACGCTCTACATTTCAAGCTGAGTCACAGGTGACCCTAACTTAAGGACCAAAGCATTGTAGTGCTAAGGATTTTAAGCATTCACACAATTACAGCATTTGCTTTCTCAGAACACTCAGAGAAGAGTTGGGCCTCTGAGAGGTAGTTGGGTGTAATAGTTAACATGAACTCAAGGTTCAGACAGCTCAAATTCAATTTCCAACCCTTTAACTTACTAGCTGTGTGACATTGGAAAGCCATAATCTCTCTGTGCCTGTTTTTGCGTGTGCAAAATGGTGAATTGTAATAGTACCTACCTTATAGAATCAATGTGAGGATTAAATGAATTAATCATGTAAAACTCTTGGAATAATGCCTGACATATAATACACTACACTGTATAGTTATAGTAATTAATTCTGAAATGCAAAACCTTTCTGCCCATCAGTTGCCTGTAACAATTTAGGCATTAGGCATTATTATTCTAGTCCCCATAGGAATAAAACCCAATTGCCCAGAAAGGTCTAGTCAAATGTACCAAACTGGGCTGACACAGAAATGAAAAGACCGAAGACAAAATTGAATATATTTTATGATCTTTATGGAAAAAGTTATACATATGCATAGAAATCATACTGGAAGGAAACATATAAACATGTTAGCAATCATTATTTCTAACCCGTGAGATTATGAATAATGAATTATCTTCTTTATAAATGTTTATAATTTCTATTACAACAAGCAAGTGTAACTTTTTTTTTTTTAAGAGAGAGTTTTCTCTCTTTCTTGCCCGGGATGGAGTGCAGTAGCACAATCTCGGCTCATTGTAACCTCTGCCTCCCAAGTTCAAGCGATTCTCCTGTCTCAACATCCCAAGTAGCTGGGACCACAGGTGCCAGCCACCATGCCTGGCTAATTTTTATGGTTTTAGTAGGGGTGGGGTTTCACCATGTTGGCCAGGCTGGTCTCGAACTCCTGACCTCAGGTGATAAGCCCACCACAGCCTCCCAAAGTCCTGGGATTACAGGCGTGAGCCACTGTGCCCAGCCAAGCAAGTGCAACTTTTAATATTAACTTTAACAATGAAATCACTTTTGTGTGTAGCTTATTTAAAATAATGAATAAAGCTTGTATATCAGTGCCAGAACTTCATCCAGTAGATTTATAATCACGGGATTTAGATGTCAGTACTTGACTGACATATCCAAACTGTGTTTTGCTAGCATCTAAAGTAAGAATGATATCCCTAATTCAATTGGTTGTCAAAATTAAATGAGAAATCGCATGATAAAACCCTTTTATAATGTAATATACTATACAAATGTAAGAAATTTCATTGATTTTATTATTAGATTGAAAAAGGCATATAAGGTAATATTTTCAGAAACTCAAAGTGCTCATTTATACCCAGAACATTAGGGAAAAATGAACAAAACTTCCAGCTAAGTAAGTGATATAAAAGCTTACTGAGCCAGTGCCCCTTTGCTTCCATTGTTAATGAACTCAGTGGGCTATTGACTAGTTTGTATCTGCTCATATAAGAGACAACCTACATGAATATACACCAAGTGCTAGAAGATTCCATTACCACAAAAATTATTAAAAGCTGGACATTGTGCTAGCCATTCGGGATATAAAAATAATTAAGACAGACAGACTGTTGTCCTCAAAAATTTCACAGTGTAGAAAATTTGGAGACAATGTCATGCACATTTATGCTAGCTTAATCTAAGATCGTACATATTTTTTAATCTTCGTGCAATATTATCATAATTACTTTTGTTTTTCACAAATTTTAAAAATTTACTTGGATGTTGTACACACACACACACACACACACTGCTATTGTTTTTGATTATTATATTGGTAGACAGATCAATGAATGTAGGCTTTGCTGCTTAATTCGATGTTCAGTTTCAGCTCTTATGGACATCAGTTCGTTAAACAATAGGGTAATGAGTCCAGAAGGTAGTTGAGTTGAAGCTGGAGTGAGCTGAATAAAATAAATTCCCCAACTCCCTCTACTCTTTTTTTTTTTTTTTTTTTTTTTGACAGGGAGTCTTGCTCTGTCTCCCAGGCTGGAGAGTAGTGGCACGATCTTGGCGCACTGCAACTTCTGCCTCCTGGGTTCAAGTGATTCTACTGCCTTAGCCTTCAGGGTAGCTGAGATTACAGGCAGCCACCACCACCGTTCTATTTTTTGTATTTTAGTAGAGACAGGGTCTCACCAAGTTGGTCAGGCTGGTCTTGAACTTCTAACCTCAAATGATCTGCCCGCCTCAGCCTCCCAAAGTGCTGGGATTATAGGCACGAGCCACTGCACCCAACCTTTACTCTAATTTTTTAACTCTTTCATGAATTCTTCTTTCTTTGGTCTTTCTTTTATTTTTCCCACAAAGCCAAATGTAGAGACTACCACACCAAAATTTAATACTGGAATTTCAAGGAAGAGTTAAAATAACTTTTCTGTTTGTTTTACTTATCACCACACTACCTTTTGTTACAAACATATGATCAACAGAAGTAGATGACTCTCAGAAAAGTATAGTCAATGTGTTGCCAGAGGACTGCACTTCATTGACTGGGAAGACAGTTAGGGTTAAATAAAATAATTTTGGACACAGAGTCACAAGACATAGGTCTTGATCCAATCCAGTGGTCTCTTATTTCCTTAGTGCAAAGTTGAATGCTTAATAAATACAAGGCTGCTGAAATCCTTTTTCTTTTAGCCTTATCCGGATTAGTCATTGGTAATGCATATAAAATACCTTTGATCTGCCCATTTTCCTCATGATAGTGTTATAAAATAGTAAAGAAAGTATTAAAAGAGCTGGGATGGGATACATTCACCTCCTTCATGAAGAAATACCCCCGAGGAAAAGGGAAGAACCAGGGGATCCAGTCAGTTTAAACCTTTGTCAAGTGAACCTCTAGGTAAACAGACCATTAACATATATTAGAAAGAAGAGATTTTATCTCTGAAATGACCTTATATTTTAATAATATCCCTGATATCAGTGGATTGATTACCTACAGTAAATAGGATCCAGGATCTTGGAGGCATAACTCCCGGAGGGATGTCATGTAAGCTATGCAATTGCCTGGGGTAGAGAGAAAAGATGTTTTGTAATTGCAGCACTCGCCACCATGTGAGGAGACAGTTAACCACACCTAAAGACCTCATCTGTTCTGGACCAGGGGGGAATGTCCAATGTGGAAAGGAAGGGTTCTGAGAAACACACCTGATGTTCCAAACCTCTCTCTGCTTTCTCTGAGCCTTTTCTGGGTCTTCATCCTCATAATTTTGTAGCAAATATTGATACCAGGTAAGATCTCTGAGTCCTTTGAATCCAATTTGACAATGCAGTACTCTGTGTGAACACATAAATATTTCAGAACTACTATATCAATAGCAATAATGGCAATTATTAAGAACTCAAACATCATTTCCTCTGAGAGAACACTCTGACTTCACCAGTATTTTGACATAATACCATAATCATGAATGTGTCCTTTGTTTCCATCAGGCTCTATATCAAGTAGTGCAATTGTGCTATAGTTAACAAAGAGGTCCCCCAAATTTAGTAGTTTTAGGAACAGGAAATACATTTCTTTCTCTCACAAAAGTCTCAAAGAGGTGTTTCCTGTTGGAATGGGGAGGAAAGTTCTGCTCCATATTTTATTTGAGGACTCATACTTATGGAGGCTCTGCCATCTTCAAAATATGTGGCTTCCAGATTCACCCTGGGGCTTGTGATCCTGTTCAGCCAAAAAGGAGAGAGAGCATGGAAGAGCAATTTGAGGCATTTTATGTGCCAGGCCCAGAAGTGCATCCATCACTCTGGTCACTTCCTTGGCCTCAAGCTTAGTCACATGGCTTCACCTAACTGCAAAAGAGGCCATTAAATGTAGTCTAGCTTTATTCTAAGAAAGAAAGGGGAAATTGATTTCAGAGGACAGCTAACAGTCTCTGCCACAGGCCCCAGACATGGATTGATTCTTTTCTGAAAGCATAAAAAAATAATCAGACCATTAAGAAAGGTCAGGCCAAGGATTTCTTGAGAAGTCTCTATTTTATATCAAATATAGTATTAAGTAACAATCATATATGTATTTCACTGTTTGTTTAGCCCTCTGCTAATGAGGTTTCCTCATTTATTTAAATGGCTGGGGAGTGCAAACTTCTCTCCAACTCCATTCACCTTAGAAAAAGGAGAGATGACTATTGCTAAATAGTCATTTTCTAGATATATCACCTGGCAGCTGCATTCAAATAAAAAATACATCCTCAGTTCTTCTAATACCTGACTCTATCTTTTATAAACAGCTTGATGAGTGGGTATCATGGGTTTGCCTAGGAAAGAATTCAAGGCCAAGCCAGTACTATTAAACAGCAATCTTTTCTGAATGCAACTGTCCTTTGCAGGGTGGGGCTAACTCATAGGCAGTGTGCCCAGAGTTGGCAAGATATGGGTTGTTGGCAACTGTATTTATACCCACTTATACCTACTTTCAGTTACATGCAAATTAAGGGGCAAGCTAATGCAAATTGATGGGTGGGTTATTTAGAACTTTTTAGGAAAGGGGAAATAACTTCTGGGTCATTGCCATGGAAAGGGGTGGTAACTTTTATTGCCATGGCATTTGTAAACTGGCATGGCATTGGGTGGTAGTGTCTTATGCTAATGGACAATAAGGGCAGATAGGGATATCTTTCATTGTTATCTGCTGGTTCCTGTCAGTTTCTTCACTTGATCCTGTTGGAACCAAGAAATAAGTCCTGTTGATCTTCTACCTCAATAAAATACAAGAACAACCTCTTTTTTTATACTCAAGACACTGTAAGGCAATGGCATAGTTTATATTCTCTAATGGAAAAATAAAAAACTAGAGTAGCAAAGGTAAATTCTGACCAGAGAGAGATATAAAAATTTAAAAGAAGATGACTCATTCCTATTTTATCCTTTTGTTGTAACATGTACAAGTTATTTTTTAAGATGTAACAGTTGGAACCTATACTACCTAACTCCAGGAACAATGGTGACTATTTTTTAATGTTGAAGGTAAAGGAAGAGCTATCACAAGGCAAAGATCCAAAAGGTTTCTCAGCACATGAGTTGGATCTTCCACAGACCCCTTGGGATCCAGAAGGGATCAAATCCCTCAGTTATATTTAATAGCTCCATGTAGCTTTCTTTATGACAACCACAGACATGCAATATATTTTGTGGTTATTTAATTTGTGCCTTTCACACCTGCTCAACAATAAGCTTTATAAGAGCAGGAACCTGTTTGTTTTGGCTTACCATTTAATCCACAGTTTCTAGCAAAGGACTTAACATATAAAAGAAATCCAATAATAGTTGGTAAATAAATAAATGGCAAAAAAAACAGATAATGGTAGTTAACATTTATTGATTCTTTCTATGCCTACAGCAATCATGGCTTATGGTCCCAAGAAGCATCTGACATTGGTTGCAGCTCCAACCATTGGATTCTGGATAAACTAAGTGGTGTGTTTGCTCCTTGTCCATTTACTAATCCCCATAAGCTGAAAGATTCTCTCCCCATCATCATTTTTCCTAAGGAAGAAATTTACATATACCCTGACAATGCTCCAACTAAAAGACACAGATTGGCAAATTGGATAAAGAGTCAAGACCCATCAGTGTGGTGCATTCAAGAGACCCATCTCACGTACTGAGACACATATAGGCTCAAAATAAAGGGATAGAGGAAGATCTACCAAGCAAATGGAAAGCAAAAAAAAGCAGGGGTTGCAATCCTAGTCTCTGATAAAACAGACTTTAAACCAACAAAGATCAAAAGAGACAAAGAAGGCCATTACATAATGGTAAAGGGATCAATTCAACAAGAAGAGCTAACTATCCTAAATATATATGCATCCAATACAGGAGCACCCACATTCATAAACCAAGTCTTAGAGACCTAAAAGGAGACTTAGATTCCCACACAATAATAATAGGAGATTTTAACACCCCACTGTCAATATTAGACATATCAACAAGACAGAAGGTTAACAAGGATATCCAGGACTTGAACTCAGCTCTACACCAAGCAGACCTAATAAACATCTACAGAACTCTCCACCCCAAATCAACAGAATATACATTCTTCTCAGCACCATGTTGCACTTATTCCAAAATTGACCACATAGTTAGAAGTAAAGCACTCCTCAGCAAATGTAAAAGACAGAAATCACAACAAACTGTCTCTCAGACCACAGTGCAATCTAATTAGAATTCGGGATTAAGAAACTCACTCAAAATCACACAACTACATGGAAACTGAACAACCTGCTCCTGAATGACTACTGGGTAAATAACAAAATGAGGTGAGGCTGAGCGTGGTGGCTCACACCTGTAATCCCAGCACTTTGGGAGGCCGAAGAGGGTGGATCATGGGTCAGGAGATGAAGACCATCCTGGCTAACATGGTGAAACCCTGTCTCTACTGAAAATACAAATAATATTAGCCAGGCATGTAGTCCCAGCTACTTGGAAGGTTGAGGCAGGAGAATGGAGTAAACCTGGGAGGTGGAGCTTGTAGAGAGCTCACACCACAGTACTCCATCCTGGGCAACAAAATTAGACTCCATCAAAAAAACAAAACAAAACAAAACAAAACAAAGGAAATGAAAGCAGAAATAAAGATGTTCTTTGAAACCAATGAGAACAAAGACACAATGTACCAGTATCTCTGGAACACATTTAAAGCAGTGTGTAGGGGGAAATTTATAGCACTAAATGCCCACAAGAGAAAGCAGGAAAGATCTAAAATCGACACCCTAACTTCACAATTAAAAAAACCAGAGAAGCAAGAGGAAACACATTCAAAAGCTAGCAGAAGGCAAGAAATAACTAAGATCAAAGCAGACCTGAAGGAAATAGAGACACAAAAAAAAACCCTTCAAAAAATCAATGAATACAGGAGCTGGTTTTGTGAAAAGATTAACAAAATAGACAGCTAGCAAGACTAATAAAGAAGAAAAGAGAGAAGAATCAAATAGATGCAATAAAAAATGATAAAGGGGATATCACCACTGATCCCACAGAAATACAAACAACCATCAGAGAATACTATTAACACTTCTACACAAATAAACTAGAAAATCTGGAACAAATGGATAAATTACTGGACAAATACACCCTCCCAAGACTAAACCAGGAAGAAGTCGAATTGCTGAATAGACCAATAACAGGCTCTGAAATAGAGGCAGTAATGAATAGCCTACCAAGCAAAAAATGTCCAGGACCAGACGGATTCACAGCCAAATTCTACCAGAGGTACAAAATGTGGGCAAAGGATATGAACAGACACTTTTCAAAAGAAGACATTTATGCAGCCAACAGATGCATGAAAAAATGCTCATCATCACTGGCCATCAGAGAAATGCAAATCAAAACCACAATGAGATACCATCTCACACCATTTAGAATGGCGATCATTAAAATGTCAGGAAACAACAGGTGCTGGAGAGGATGTGGAGAAATAGGAACACTTTTACACTGTTGGTGGGACTTCAACCATTGTGGAAGACAGTGTGGCGATTCCTCAAGGATCTAGAACTGGAAATACCATTTGATCCCGCAATCCCATTACTGAGTATATAGCCAAAAGATTATAAATCATGCCACCATAAAGCCACATGCACACGTATGTTTATTGCGGCACTATTTACAATAGCAAAGACTTGGAACCAACCCAAATGTCCATCAATGATAGACTGGATTAAGAAAATGTGGCACATATACACCATGGAATACTATGCAGCCATAAAGAGGATGAGTTCATGTCCTTTGTAGGGACATGGATGAAACTGGAAACCATCAATCTGAGCAAACTATCACAAGGACAGAAAACCAAGCACTGCATATTCTCACTCATAGGTGGGAATTGAACAATGAGAACACTTGGACACAGGAAGGGGAACACCACACACCAGGGCCTGTCATGTAGTGGGGGGATGGGGAGGGATAGCGTTAGGAGAAATACCTAATGTAAATGTCGTGTTAAATGGGGTCAGCAAACCAACACAGCACATGTATACATATGTAACAAACCTGCACGTTGTACACATGTACCCTAGAACTTAAAGCACTATAAAATAAAACAAAAAACCTAAACAAATTTACAGGAAAAGAAACAACCACATTAAAAAGTGAGGAAAGGACATGAAGAGACACTTCTCAAAAGAAGACATACATGTGGTCAACAAACATATGAAAAAAAGCTCAACATCACTGATCATCAGAGAAATGCAAATCAAAACCACAAAGATATGTCATCTCACAGCAGTCAGAATGGCTAATCAAAAAGTGAAAAACAACAGATACTGGTGAGGTTGTGAAGAAAAAGGAATACATTTACACTGTTGGTGGGAATGTAAATTAGTTCAACCATTGTGGAAGACACTGTGGTGATTCCTCAAAGACCTAGAGGCAGAAATACCACTTGATGCAACAATCCCATTACTGGGTATATACCCAAAGGAATATGAATCATTCTATTATAAAGATACATTAACACATATGTTCATTGCAGGACTATTCAGAATGCTAAAGGCATGGAATCAACCTAAATGCCCATCAACAATAGACTGGACAAAGAAAATATGGTATATATACACCATGGAATACTATGCAGCCATAAAAAGAAACCAGATCATGTCTTTTACAGGGGCATGGGTAGCACTGGAAGCCATCATTCTCAGCAAACTAATGCAGAAACAGAAAACCAAAGACTGCATGTTCTCACTTATAAGTGGGAGTTAAGTGATGAGAACACGTGGACACACACTGGAGCCTGTCGGAAGTTGGAGGATGAGAGAAAGGAGAGCTTCAGGATCAATAGCTAATGGATGCTGGCTTAATACTTAGGTGAGGAGATGATCTGTACAGCAAATCACCATGGCACACGTTTATCTGTGTGACAAATCTGCACATCCTGCACCTGTACCTCTGAACTGAAAATAAAAGTTGGGGAAAAAAAAAAAAAAAGGTTTGCATGCAGTGGTTCATTAAGATCAATGGCAAGGTCTGAACTAATGTAACCTATCCTGCTGTCATCAGCATTGACAAGACTGAAGAAAATTTTTGTCTGTTGTATGACACCAAAGGTCACTTTGCTGTTCATCATAGCACACCTGAGGAGGCCAAGTACAAGTTGTGCAAAGTGAGAAAAATATTTGTGGTCACAAGAGGAATCCCTCATCTGGTGATTCGTGATGCTCACACCATCTGCTACTTGGATCTACTCATCAAGGTAAATGACACCATTCAAATTGATTTAGAGACTGGCAAGATTACAGATTGCATCAAGTTCAACAGTGGTAACCAGTTGACACTGGTATCCTGTGACTGGAGATGCTACCTTGGGAAGAACTGGTGTGATCACGAACAGAGAGAAACATTCTAGATCTTTTGATGTGGTGAATGTGAAAGATGCCAGTGGCAGCAGCTTTGCCATCCACCTCTCAAACATTTTTGTTTTTTGACAAAGGCAACAAAGCATGGATTTCTCTTCCCCAATGAAAGGGTGTCCACCTCACCATTGCTGAAGAGAGACAAAACTGATGGCCAAATAGAGCAGTGGGTGAAATGGTCTCTAGACAAATTAGAAAGATCTTAAAGTTACTTAAAGTTAATACAGCATGAATTTAAAAAAATTATTGAAAGTTTCCTACACATTAGACACTGTACTGGGCATTTCACATGCAGCTGAATGATAAAACAGAGGCCTCATTATCCTCCTTGCTTAGAGGATGAGATAGGCTAGGTCACTTGACCAAGGTCACTCAACTAGTGCCTGTCCCCACTCTCAGCTAATTTTTATATTTTAGTAGAGACAGGGTTTCACCATCTTGGTCAGGCTGGTCTCAAGCTCCTGACCTGAAAAGATCTGCCCACCTCAGCCTCAAAATTCTGTGTCTAGAAGAGACAGGGAAATATGATTGAAAGGAGAAACAATGTGTAACTGATTATACAGATGAATAAAGTGAGGGGAAAATAGGGACCTTTGAGTGAGTGTGGATAATGTGTTTTACTAGTTATGGTACTTTGTAAATACATGTTCATAATTTGCCTTCACAGTTTTTTGGTCTATTTAGTCTATTGTCCTTCAAGATTTCAGGACAATAGATTACTATGTCCTAATATCCCTCTAAAAAGGTATAAATAAATATTTATATCCTTCTCTATTCCAAAGAGAAAGAAAGATAGTAATTTTTTATACATGACATCATTCTATGAACATTATATTTGTAAGTACCATTGTCAAGAAATACATCTTGATTGAATATATTTCTAGGTATAAATAGCAGTTTAATAGAAGATGAAGTTGAAGTAGTACTTGGAGAAACTGTTTCTCTCTCCCTCTCCCTCTCTCTCTCTCTCACACACACACACACACAGATCTTTTCAACTTACCAAAATAACTACATTTCTCCAATACATAATCCTCCTTATCTCAAATTTAAAACTAGTTGGTTAGCTCCTGACAATTTTTCCATGTCAGCAGCTACCTAATGTTTTTTAACAAAAATCAATATATTACCAGTTCTACATAACTTGATGTGTCTCTTTCACTCATATTCAAATATGTAAACTTTTTTTCTCATCCTAAGGTTTTATTAGTTTTGCTTCAACTCTGCTCTTTCTTCCTTTGTGCCCTATTTCTTTTCTTATTTTATTTCTTGCATCCTTCTTTATTCCCTGACAAAGGGAAGATTATCATTCCTGACTTAAGCACTCATGACCTGCTGGCACCAACAGCTACACCTGATTTAAGTAGGGCCTTGGGCAGCAATGTCACCTTTGCGAGGAGGCACATATACCAAAGCTGCACCGTAGTCCTTGAGAGGAGTACCAAATTTGAACTGGGGCAACCTGGGCTGCTCTCTTCTGTACCCTAATGCAATTCATCGCTGCCAGCATGATTTCAACAAGAGTATGAGGAGAACAATATGCCTCGGAATGTCCCCTGCTTCCCTTGGCTTTATGCTTTTATTTTCAAAAACTGTAGAAGCCCCCAGCTATATCAGAGCTTCTGTGGACCCTTATAAACTGAAATAAATTACTTTTTCTCTCTAACACCTGTCTTTGATGAAAGGTTATGCTTTGTTTATTTTCATTTCTGAAGACTCCTACTGCTAGCGTCAGTGAGTTAGAAATAATGTACCCAAATAAAACGTTTTACTGTGAATGCTTGCTAGATTCCTATTCTATTCCTGTGATCGTGCTGCCCTCTAGTGTTCAGCACACTGATATAGTCTCTGACATTTATTTGTATCTTCTTACCAAGATTTCTTCATGGGTTTGCCTCTCCTATTAGTGAAATTTGATAAGAAGTCTATGCTCAGCAATAAACAAATAATTGTATTTTAATTAAAGAACTTAATATAAGAATTAAGGTTTAGGAAATTTTAAAGATATGAATACTTAAAATAGATACAAGCATTTTCAATTGTCATCATATTGAAGCATCTCAAACTGGACACGGGCCAAAACCAAACTCCATACTCCTCGTCTCCAGCCTTCCATTTGGTCAGACTAAAAGCTTTGAGCTAATCTTGACCTCTTTATTCCTCTCATCCTATATATCCGTGAGAAAACCTGTGGGTTCTCCTACTGAATAAATTGGAATACACCCTTGCCATGACTACCTTGACTAAGACGTGAGTTCTCTCACTAGCGTTAGGGTGAAAACCTTCTCACTGGTCTCCCTAAGGCCATGGCTGTCCCGCCACATGGAGTCTCTAAGCCTCACCAGTCACTGTAGTTCTTTAGAAATGGAAAGCAGATTGCGGCATGACTCTGCTCAAAACTTCAAATTGCTTTCCACACCTCTCAGAGAAAAGACTGAAGTCTGTAATTTGGCCTACAATCCCTCTCTGACCTGCCTCCACAACCCATTTCTCTGACCTCCTCTTTTACAACACACACACACTGTCTTTTAGTTTAGTTTGTTTGTTTGTTGTTGGGGGTTTTTAATTTAATTAATTTATGTATTTATTTAGAGCCCAAGGCTCACTCTATCACCCAGGCTGGAGTGCAGTGGCACAATCTCGGCTCACTGCAGCCTCCGCCTTCCGAGTTCAAGCGATTCTCCCACCTCAGCCTCCCGAGTAGCTGAGACTACAGGTGCCAGCCACCACACCTGGCTAAGTTTTGTATTTTTAGTAGAGACAGGGTTTCACCATATTGGTCAGGCTGGTCTCGAACTCCTGACCTCAGGTAATCCAACCGCCTCGGCTTCCCAAAGGGCTGGGATTGCAGGAGTGAGCCACTGTGCCTGGCCTGCTGTTCCTTCTTACTCAGAATGTGTTGACCCTAGGTATACCTAGGAATACTATACCTAGAAATACTACTAGGCATACCTGTATAATTTGCTTCCCCACTTCCTTCACAGGACTCCTTTCAAAATGTTATAAGTGATCTCCCTTACCCATCATAAAACAGCAAACTCCACGCCATCCCCCGCTGATATGGTTTGACTGTGTCCCCACCCAAATCTCATCTTGAATTGTAGTTCCCATAATCCCCACATGTCCTAGGAGGGACCCTGTGAGAAGTGATTGGGGTACAATTGCTTCCATAACCCAGGTACTGAGCACAGTACTCAATAGTTTTTCAATCCTTGTCTGCCTTCCCTCTTCACTCTTCTAGTAGTCCCTAGTGTCTGTTATTGCTATGTTTATCTCCATGAAAACCCAATGTTTAGCTCCCACTTATTAGTGAGAACATATTGTATTTGGTTTTCTGTTTCTTCATTGATTGACTTAGGATAATGGCCTCCTGGTGAATCCATCTTGCTGCAAAGGACATGATTTCATTCTTTTTATGGCTGTATAGTATTCAGTGGTGTATATGCACCATATTTTCTTTCTCCAATCCACCATTAATGGTCACCTAGGTTGATTTCATCTCTTTGCTATTGCGAATAGTGCTGTGATGAACATAAAAGGGCATGTGTCTTTTTGGTAGAACGATTTTCTTTTGGATATATACCCAGTAATGGGATTTCTGGGTTGAGTGGTAGTTCTGTTTTAAGTTCTTTGAGAAATCTCCAAACTGTTTTGCATAGTATCAGGACTAACTTACATTTCCACCAACAGTGTTTAAGAGCTCCCTTTTCTCTGTAGCCTTACCAGCATCTGTTGCTTTTTGACTTTTTAATAGTAGCCACTCAGACTGACCTGAGATTATATCTCATAAGAGTTTTGATTTCCATTTTCCTAATGATTACTGATGTGAAACATTTTTCATGTTTTTTAACCCTTGCTTGTCTTCTTTCAAAAAATGTCTATTCGTGTATTTTGCCTACTTATCTTTGTCTACAATTTTAAATGGGGTTATTTGTCCTTTGCTTGTTGATTTGATTAAGTTCTTTATGAATTCTGGATATTAGACCTTTGTTGGAGGCATAGTTTGCAAGCATTTTCTCCAATTCTGTATATTGTCTGTTTACTCTGTTGATAGTTTGTTTTGCTGTGTAGAAACTCTTCAGTATAATTATCCCACCTGGCTTTTGGTTTTCCTTCAATTGCTTTTGAGGACTTGGTCATAGTTTCTTTCCCAAGGCCAATGTCCACAATGATGTTTGCTAGGTTTTCTTCTAGGATTCTTATACTTTCAGGTCTTACATTTAAAACTTTCAACCATTTTTAGTTAACTTTTTACATGCTAAAAACTAGAAGTCTAATTTCATTCTTCTGCATATGGCTAGCCAGCTATCCCAGTACCATTTATTGAATAGGGAGTCCTATCCCCATTGTTTATTTTTGTCAAAGATTAGAGAATTTATGGATTCTCTATTCTGCTTCTTTGGTCTATGTGTCTGTTTTTGTATCAGTACCAGGCTGTTTTGGTTACTGTAGCCTTATAGTATAGTTTGAAGTCAGGTAATATTACGCCTCTGGCTTTGTTCTTTTTGCCTAGGATTTCTTCAGCTGGTCAGGTTCCATGGCTCCATATGAATTTTAGAACAGTTTTTTCTAGTTCTGTGAAAAATGACATTAGTAGCTTGATTAGTAATGGGGTTGAATGTGTAGATTGCTTTGGGTAGTATGGTCATTTTAATGATATGCTTCCAATCCATGATCGTGAAATGGTTTCTGTTTTTTTCTGTCATTTAAGATTTCTTTCAGTAGGGTTTTGTAGTTCTCCTTCTAGAGACCTTTCACCTTCGTGGTTAGATGTATTTCTAGGTTTTTGTTGTTGTTGTTTTGTTTTGTTTTGTTTTTTGCAGTGATTGTAAATGGGATTGCATTCTTGAATTGGCACTCAGTTTGAACATTGTTGGATGTATAGAAATGCAACTGATTTTTGTACATTGATTTTGTATTCTGAAACTTTATGGAAGTTATTTATCAGTCCCAGATATTTTTGTTAGAGTTTTTAGGGATTTCTACATATAGAATCATATTGTCAGCAAGAGATCATTTGACTTCTTCTGTTCCTATTCAGATGCCTTTTCTTTCTTTCTCTTTCCTGAGTGCTCTGGCAAGGATTTTCACCATTATGTTGAATGGGAGTTGTGAGAATGGACATCTTTACCTGTGTCAGTTCTCAAGGGTATTATTTCCAGTTTTTGCCTGTCAATATTATTTCCAGTTGGCTGTGGGTTTGTCAGAGATGGCTCTGATTATTTTGAGGTATGTTTCTTTAATCCCTAGTTTCTTGAGGGTTTTTATCACAAAGCGATGTTGGATTTCATCAAAAACTTTTTCTGCATCTATTTAGATAATTGTATGGTTTTTGTTTTAAATTCTGTTTATGGAGTCAATCACATTTACTGATTTTTGTATGTTGAACCAGCCTTGCATTCCAGGACTGAAGTCTAGTTGATCATGTTGAATTAACTTTGTCATGTGCTTCTAGATTCAGTTTGCTAGATTTTTTGAGGATGTTTTTGTCTATGTTCATTAGAGATATTGGCCTAATATAGTAGTTTTCTTTCTTCGTTTGTCTTTGCTGGGGTTTAGTATCAAGGTGATGCTGGCTTCATAGAACGAGCTCGGGAGGAGTCTTACTCCTCTATTTTTAAGAATAGTTTCAGTAGAATTAGTACCAGCTCTTCTTTGTATAGCTGGTAGAATTCAGCTATGAATCCATCTATCTGGCCCAATTCCCTCCTTTTACAACAAACAGTGAACTCATTCAAATCCTATCACCAACTTGCCCTCTTTAAAGAGATCCCATTGTCAATGGTGGAGAATCTTTTACTTTGAAAAATAATCTTAATTGCGTCATCTTGCTTCTGTGAATTGTAAAGCATCAACATGGAAATGTGAACTCTCCATGATTTATACTATTTTGAAAAAACAGAAGAAATAATAAGTATTTAGAAGACTACTTAGGTTAAGAACTTATATTCAATGAGAGGTTTAGGTTCAGAATGGAGCCTAGCACTTATCAGCAACTTACTTGAGCAAGTTTGTGAACAATTTGGAGCTGCAATTTTCTCGTGTATAAAATGAGAAGGCAAAATTAGTGCATATTGGAAAAGGTAAGATGAGAGGTAAATTCAATAATACTGTATATGTTATTCACTTAGCATATTCCTGCTTTGGAATAAGCACTCTATAAAGGTTTACTCTTGCTACTGGTATTGGCACTCTTATTCTTTGCAGAATCACAATCAACATATAACATGTCTTTCAATGAAATATAATGTTAGCTGGACATATCTAATTTTTATTAATATAGCATTATGGAATTTATTATGGTTTAACTTTTAACTTTAGGAAACACTGAGACTTGGTGATTATATGATTTAGTTTCCATATCTCCTTAAAATTCATTTTGTTTAATTTTCTGATAGACTGTGAGCTTCTTGACATCTGAGTCTCCTTTGACTCAAGAAATCTTTATTCATTGTCTGCTATGTGTTAGACATCATTTTAGGTTTAGAGAAATCAAAAATGAACTAAACTAAAGTCTTTGCCTTCATGAGACTATGACACTTGAGGATAAAATTTGGCGATAAACAAATACATATACAATATATGTAAATATAGTTGGAGGGATAACTCCAATATCTTGAGTAGAAATTGGTTCAGAATAAGCATTCAGTTAATATAAATTAAATTTAAGTTGATTATTTTAAATTATGTCATTGTAATGTGGAGAATAGGCAAAGATGTGCTGGAGTGAGCTTTTTCCAGCTCAGAAGAGCCAATTGTGTGCATTCATTCTCAGTTTTGAGATCAGTGACTTCACCTTAGTAGCTTTAAAACAGTCACTGCAGGAGATTTTTACACTATGGAAATTAGCAATGCTACACACAGGGTCTGCTTTTTCTGAGAAGCATTTTTTAAGCATTTACCAGCACCTCACTGAATAAAGTCTGGTAAGGAGCAAATTCTGAATTTTATGCACTTCTGAAAATAAATAATCCTTAACGTACTATATTAGTAAATTAACACATATCAATGTAATAGTACATGAAAATATTACATTAATAAATTTCAGAGAGCCAAATTTATAAATTATATAACATAATGTTAGTATGAAGATGATCCAGAAAGTGCATACTTATGTAAATGAATACTTTCTTCCAATTAATAGCAATCTTTTGATTATTTAGGCCCAGGAAAGAAGCATAATGTGGATAATGCAGACCATTAACTAACTAATAAATGTTTGTATTTAATTTAAAATATCTTTTTTTGATAAAAGTTTGTGTTTCTGTTAGAATTTACTCTGTATGTTGTTAAGCAATTTATTTCCTTTAAGCATAATAACCCACCAGCTATGGAGGAAAAGAGAAACTTCTGGGTGTCAAGAGGAAGCAATTTTAAAATTATTTTCCTGTGGAAAAACCATGAAAATCATTTAGTTGACTATATGCAGAGCTACAATGCTCTGGGCTAGAAATTTCCCAAGGCTGAATGCCTTGAGAGTATACATTATTAAATCAGAATTTTTTTAAAAAGGAAAACATATTTGAAATTCTGCTACAACCTGTGTTTTATTGTTTAATTTTTGGTGGTGTATGAAATTTATTTTGTTCTTTTATGTTTTAGAAATGCATTTCTATTAAAATATTAGATATATATTTGATTCTGAATCAAAAATGTAAGAAAGGGAAAAATTAATGCATTCTCAGCCATCAGGGAATCCCATGTACAAAGAGCAAGTGAGTGTGAGAATTACTAATCTGTTCTCAAAAACATCTTCAAACTGTATTTCCAACCAACGCCCCAGCAGAAACATCCAGGCCTTATATTTAGTTCCTGTTTAATATTAGGCAAATGAAATACTAGATTATGTCCTAAAAGCACAGTCATATTAATTCTATTATGTTGATCAGTAAGTGATAATAACCTGTCAAATATTTTTCAATAATAATATATGGGTACCATTTACTGAAAACCACCCACTAGGTAAGCACAACTCTTAGTACTTAATATACTATCTCCAATTCCCTTAACAATCTTATCATAAAATTGTTATTATAAGTGAGGAAATTAATGTTCAGAGAGGTTAAGTATTTCCTCCAAGGTCAAACAACTAACAAATAGCAAAATGAGGACCCTTAAAAAGGCCATTTTGGCTTAAAAGTTCATAGAAGTTTACTGAATTTATTGGCAATTACCCAGCCTTCTGCTAATTGCCTTTAATTTGTTCTATGGCAATCTTTTCCCTGCGGGAAAAGAACATAAACATATCCTGGCAATAGGGGCATTATCTTCATAAACAGGACCATCTAGCAAAGCCAACTCAAAGCACATTAAATTGGACCCAGAGTTCTGCCTGCCTTGCTGTGTATAATCTCTTTTGATTAACTTACAAATGGCACAAATTGTCCTTTTGAGATTATGCCAGGAGCGAAGTAGAAGTTGTGGCTTTTATTTTTGCCAGGCAGTTGAGGTTTCAATTTGTGGCAAACTAAGTGTAAGTAAAAGGAAACTGTTGAGCTAGAACTTTCATCTCCATGTCAAATGGCAGCTTATGGTAAAAGGAGCCAAAAAGCGTTTTCAAATAAATAGCTGTCTTTAGTAAACTTTTCTTAAAGATAACATAGACATATCCTAAAATTAGAGATAAAAACAAGCTATTTGGGTCGCTCAAGTAAATTGAAGAAAAGAGAATTTAGGTACAAATTTATAATCATCGTACTGATAGCTAAGTTATGTACAACCAAGAATAATGAATTAAGTAAGAAGATAAATATCATGAAAACACAGCTCATAAGTGATAAAAGTCAGAGGAATAGTGCTTAATTTCTTAGAAATATGTCCTTGTTTATTTGGAAAGTGTATTTAGGGGGTTCTACGTGACTTTAGGACTGGAACATGTTGGCGTCTCTGTTGCCTTTCTTTTCTTTACTCATGTATTGCGAAGCATAACAATAATTTAATTCAGTGGTATGCTTCTAAATTTGCTATAACTCATGTATACATTCAACATATTATTTTTGTAAATGTTAAAGTTCTGCCTGTGACATTTGAGTGCTTGATTTGTCTGAAATTCACCTTTGTGTGTGAGATTACAGATTCATTTTCACTTTTTTTCTATATGGATACCCATTTCCCCAACATACTTATTTATGTTTTTATTTATTACATTTAATAAACACATACTAATCATACATATTTATGGAGTACAGTGTAATGTTTTGATACATGTATATAATGTGTAATGATAAAAATCTGAGTAATTAGCATATTCAACACCTAAATTTATCATTTCTTAATGTTGAGAAGAATCAAAATCCATTCTTTCAACTATTTGAAAAATGTACAATAAATCATTTATTGTAATCACCCTACAGTGCAATAGAACATTAGAACTTAGTTTTCCTATCTAGCAGTACTTTTGCAACCATGAACCAACCTCTGGCTGTCTCCCCTCACCCCAACCTTCCAACCCTCCAGTAACCACTATTCTACTCTCTACTTCCATGAGATCAAATTTTGTCCCTCCTCATATAAGTGAGAACATGCAATGTTTACCTTTCTGTGCCTCTCTTATTTCACTTAATATAATGTCCTCCAAGCTCATCCATGATGCTGCAAATGACAGAATTTCTTTCCTTTTTACTGCTAAGTAGTATTATATTATGTATATATACCACATTTTCTTTATCCATCTGTTGACGGACACTCAGGTTGATTCCATATCTTGGCTATTGTAAATACTGCTACAATAAACATGGAGTACAGATACCAATACAATGTACTGATTTTTTCCCTTTTTAGATATATACCCTTTACTAGCTTTCCTGGATCATATGGTAGTTTAGTTTTTAGGGACCTCCATAATGTTTTCCATAACGGTTGTACCAACTTACATTCCCATCAACAGTGTATAACAGTTTCCGTTTCTCTGAATCCTCACAAGCATTTGTTATTTTTTGTCTTTTTTATAATGACCATTCTAAGAGGAGATGATATCTCATTACAGTTTTGATTTGCATTTCCCTGATGATTAGTGATGTTTAGCATTTTTCCGTACATCTGTTGGTCATTTGCATGTGTTATTTTGCGAGATGTTTATTCAACTTATTTGCCCATTTTTTAATTGGAATATTTGGGTTATTTTTTTCCTATTGAGCTGTTTGAGTTCCTTGTATATTCTCAATATTAATCCCTTGCTGGGTAAATAGTTTGCAAATATTTTCTTCCATTCTGCAGGTTGCCTCTTCATTCTGTCATTGTTTCCTTTACTCCACAGAAGGCTTTTAGTTTGATATAATTCCAATTATTTGTTTTTCTACTTTTGTTTCCTGTGCTTTTAAGGTTTTCTCCATAAAATGTTTGCCCAGACCAATTTCCTGAAGTGTTTCTTCTACACTTTCTTCCAGTAGTTTCATCATTTCTGATCTAACATTTAAATCTTTACTCCACTTTGGTTTGATTTTCATATATAGTGAGAGATGGGGATCTAGGTTTATTTTTCTGCAGATGGATATTTAGTTTGCCCAGTTCCATTTATTGAAGACACTGTCCTCTACCCAGAGAATGTTTTTGGCAACTCTGTTGAAAATCAATTGGCTGTAAAAATATGAATTTATTTCTTGCTTCACTATTCTGTTCTATTGGTCTTTGTCTAATATATTTATTTAATAATATTTCCATTTTTTTAACTGATCTGTAATACCACCTCTTTCATGTATCAGTTTACATAGATATATAAGTTCATTCTCTGGGGTCTCTAGTCTCTTCCATTTTGCCTCAAATATGATGACAATCCCAATACTATGCTGTAACAAATATAAAATACAGCTCTATAATATTAGATAGCTTTAGGATAAATATTGATATTTGATAAGGCAACTCTCCATACATCACTCTTCTTTGTTAGTAGTGTGTTGAATATTCTAAAGACTTTGGAATTTCATATTAATTTTAGAATAAGCTCATCAAGCTTTGTGAACAGAAAAAAAAAAAAAACCTGTTAAAATTTTGATGGACATGACATTGAATAAGTCAGGTTGCAGATAATTGACATTTTTAATATATTGTGTCTGTCTATCCATGAACATGGTATGGCACTCCATTTATTTGTTTGTTAACTTCCATTAAAGTTTTATAGATTCTGCACAAAACTTTTGCACTTTTTTGCTAGTTTTATTCTTAAATGCCTTATATTTTTGTTGCATTTATAAACGTATTCTTTTTTGCCTAAGTTGCTAGTTCTAAACATATGTTAGTATATAAGAAATACAATTGACTTATGTATATCAAGCTTATATGCAGAATGAGATCATTACTCTTGATAAATCTAATTTGTCCACAAATACTTGGGGATTTCTATATAGATAATTATGTCACCTAAAAAAATGCCTTTTCTTTTCTTAATTCCAATTATTATAGGTTTTATTACTTCTTTCTCATCTTGACAGTAAGCCCCATTGTTTTGATCTTCAACTTATAGGAATTTTTTTAGAATTCATGACTCTTTGTTGTGGGATTTTATAGATGTCATTCATCAGTTTAAGGGAGATTAAGAGTTTAAGCATGACGGCATTCATTAGTTTAAGGGCGATTATTTATATTCCTAGGTTGCTAGTTAGCTGCATTCCCCAAATTTTGATATGTAGAACTCTTAACGTTTATTACTAAGAATATTTTAATTTTTATTGCTTCCTTCTTTGACTCACAAACTATTTAGAAATATGCCTTTTAATTATCACTGAAATGGATATCTTTATTCATTTTTTGTGGAATCTTACAAAATTATATTATCACAAAATATGTTGTACATATAAAAATATTCTTTGAAATTTGTTGAGACTTGCTTTATGGTCAAAATGGTGCATTTGTGCTTTTGAAAAATGTAAGCTCTCCAGCTCTTGAACATAGTAGTTGTATAGTTTGCTATTGCTGTGTAACAGATTGCCATAAACTTAGCTACTTTAAAAAAAATTCATTTTTTAGCTCATAGTATGGTTCTCGGCAGAGGTCCATGGTATGTCAAAATTGTCTGAGCTGTGTCTTAGCACAGTTGTATTAATTTCTGGAGAATTTAAGGAAGAATCTGCTTCCATGTTCACTCTTATTGTTGACTGAATTCAATTCTTGTTGTTGTAGGACTGAAGTCTCCATTTTTTTTGTTGGGTGTCAACTGGATGCCACTCTTAGCTCTGAAATATCACCTACATTACTTGTCATGTGGCTCCTTCCATCTTCAAAGCCAGCAACAGAATCTCCCTTGCACTATTTCTGTTTTGTGATGCTATTTTCATTCTTCAAGATAAAAACTCAGAACCTCCTAAATGCCTATTTGATTAGATTGTATCCACCAAGGGTAATATCCCTTTCTTAAAGTCAAATGTGCTATATATCAGAATTTAATCATGGGAAAGATATTCCATCATATGCACAGTCCTGGGGCTTTACAGTTCATGTATACCATGGGTGGAAGCAGGAAGCCTGGAGAACATCTTAGAATTCTGCTTACAACACTAGCCTATGTATCATTAGGTCAAGCTTGTTAATTGGTTGAAATTTTTTATATCTTTATTTAATGTGTACTTGATCAATCAATTGCTGAGTGTGGTGTTTATGTCGTTCACTATGATAATGGGGAAAGATTAATATCTACTTATAGTTCTGTCCATTTCTATTTTTATATATGTTTAAATTTATTGTTAGGTACATAGGAACAGCATTGTTTGTGCTTGATAAACAGAAACTTTTATGTTTCATAGTCATGTTTTTCTGTCATAATGGTCTTGTACATTACATTAATACAGCAATATTAGCTTTTTTTCATTAGTAGTCACCAATATATATTTTTCTATCATTTTTTCTGTCAAACATTCTATGTTTAGAAGTTTTACATGGGTCTCTTTTAAACATCATACTGCTGGATATAAAAATATTTATCCATTACAATTTGCCCCAGTTACATGATAGTTACTAATACATTTTATTTTTGCTACTTTATTTTGTGCTTTTTATACAATCTTTTCTTTATTTTTTATTTATTTTTTATTCCATTTTATTCTTTCTACCAATTTAGCAGTAATATGATATGACTTCTGTTTTCTTACAGTTATCCTATAAATTTTGGCATGCATGGTTAATTTAACAACATCAAAATTATATCTTACCCTTCAGGCTCACTGTGTATAGCTACAAGGCAGCACATTGTGTTTGGATTATGATCTATTTCCCCTTGAATGCATACAGCACAATCCACACACCCTTGCATGTTCAACTATACATAGAACTCAAGTTGACTTAACTCTGGTCACCTATTGTTATAACTTGCATGTAAATGGTTTGAGATTTTAATTCTACCTTGTTTTTTTTTTTAACTTACAAATTAGAAAGTATTATTGTTGCTTTATATAATACTGTTTTGTTAAATTAAACCACATGTTATGTTCATTGGTAACAATTCCCTATGCCTCTCAGATTATTTTTGTAAATCACTTTTCTTTTTCCAGAAGAACATAATTCAGAAGTAACTTTAGATTTTGATTTGGGGAAAAAAAAAAAATCTCAGTTTGGATTTTTCTAACAGGTTTTAATTTCTATTAAATTTTTGAAAAGTGATTGGTAATTTTTCTAGATTGCTAATCATTATTATTATTATTATTATTACTATTACTATTTTGAGATGGAGTCTCGCTCTGTTGCCCAGGCTGGAGTGCAGTGGCCAGATCTCAGGTCACTGCAAGCTCCGCCTCCTGGGTTTACGCCATTCTCCTGCCTCAGCCTCCCAAGTAGCTGGGACTACAGGCATCTGCAACCTCTCCCGGCTAGCTTTTTTGTATTTTTTTAGTAGAGACAGGGTTTCACCGTGTTAGCCAGGATGATCTCGATCTCCTGACATCGTGATCCACTCGTCTTGGCCTCCCAAAGTGCTGGGATTACAGGCTTTAGATTGCTAATTATTTAAGTGCATTGATTATTCCATTATTATCTGGCTTTGTTGCTCTTGAGAGTAAATATCAGCATAATATTTCTTTCTTTGTAGTTAAACTCTTTTCTCTCTGCTTAAGATGATATTTTTGGTGTACTGCTGTTTAAAGACAGAGAGTGCAGGTGAGAGTTTCTGTTTGTTTCTTTTTTATTTTTTGATCCACAGGGCTTTCTATGTCTGAGGATGGTGTTTTTCTCAACAATTTTTGCAACTTTTTTCTTTATCATATCTTTCCCATTTTCTCTATTGTCTTATCTAGAAGATACAGGTTGACACTCTTACTCCATTCTCCATCTGTCTTTACTTTTCTTTTATATTTTTCATTTTTAGTCTGTGATACATAATGGCAAATTTATTCAAATACAGTCTTCAACATGTACTCTTTTCAGTAGCATATCTAATCTTTTTACCCAATCTTTTATTATCACACCTATGTTATTCCTGCTATTTTATTTTCTTTTTTTTATTATTTAATTTTTTTTTAATTTTTATTATTATACTTTAAGTTCTAGGGTACATGTGCATAATGTGCAGGTTTGTTACATATGTATACTACCATCAAAAAGTGGGCAAAGGATATGAACAGACATTTCTCAAAAGAAGACATTCATACAGCCAACAGATACATGAAAAAATGCTCATCATCACTGGCCATCAGAGAAATGCAAATCAAAACCACAATGAGATACCATCTCACACCAGTTAGAATGGCGATCATTAAAAAGTCAGGAAACAACAGGTGCTGGAGAGGCTGTGGAGAAATAGGAACACTTTTACACTGTTGGTGGGATTGTAAACTAGTTCAACCATTATGGAAAACAGTATGGCGATTCCTCAAGAATCTAGAACTAGATGTACCATATGACCCAGCCATCCCATTACTGGGTATATACCCAAAGGATTATGAATCATGCTGCTATAAAGACACATGCACACGTATGTTTATTGCGGCACTATTCACAATAGCAAAGACTTGGAATCAACCCAAATGTCCATCAGTGACAGACTGGATTAAGAAAATGTGGCACATATACACCGTGGAATACTATGCAGCCATAAAAAAGGATGAGTTTGTGTCCTTTGTAGGGACATGGATGCAGCTGGAAACCATCATTCTTAGCAAACTATCACAAGAACAGAAAACCAAACACCGCATGTTCTCACTCATAGGTGGGAACTAAACAATGAGATCACTTGGACTGGGGAAGGGGAACATCACACACCGGGGCCTATCATGGGGAGGGGGGAGGGATTGCATTGGGAGTTATACCTGATGTAAATGACGAGTTGATGGGTGCAGCACAGCAAGATGGCACAAGTATACATATGTAACAAACCTGCACGTTATTTTATTTTCACTTTAAATTTTCTATATGGTTTCTGTTCAAATATTTCTAGTCAATGTTAATAGTCTTTTATCAATTATTTATGTTTTCAATGCATTCTTTACCTTTTAATTACTTTTTGCAGGTCTGATTCTGTCATTTGTTGCTACTCTTGACTCAATGGCTATTTCTATATGTTTAGTGCTGGAGGGTGGGTTATATGTTTATGCTGTTTGGAACTTTATCTTCGGTGATTCCTTGAAGCCTAAGTTTAGAAGCCAGAGACTACAAATTATTTACTTTTGCTTCATCCAGGCACCTGGAGGCAAGATCAATTTTAGGACACTTAATACTACATTTTAGGCTTGAAGTTTGTTAGGACATCCTGATCATGTGAATTAAGCTCAAAATTCACCTGAAAAAGTTAAAAACTTTAGAAATGCTAGGAAAAGAAGATAGATACTAACACTGCCTCTGTCTGCAAAGTAAGGATTCATTTTCTAGTTCCCTCCTTTGTAGTTCACCATTAACGGGTCCTGGCATTTTGTGACCCCCAACTCTGGTCATGCCCTAAACTTTGTCTCTTATTCACCTATTCCTGGACCATTGAAGTTAACAATCTATGGCAGAGACGTATAAATACCTGAGGACAAACACCAGCTCTAATTCTTCTTACTCTTCTGGATTCTCTCTTTGTCATTCTAGCCTCTGAGGCAATCCGTTTTCTCCCCAACCTGTTCTGATATACACTGAAAAAAATGCTTTTGTTGTATATTGTTTTGTTTCTAAATATGACATAGTTGGGTGTGTTATTCCAGAAAAAAAAATCTCTGAGTATATAGTTTACCATACTTCTGGAAACCGAAATCTCATATTTTCATTCTTTACAACTGTTTTTTTCATATCAGCTACAAGTTACCAGGTAGTTAGCTATTATGTGCCAGGCACTAAGTTTTCTCTCTCTCTCTCTCTCTGTCTGTGTGTGTGAGTGTGTGTGTGTGAGAGAGAGAGAGAGAAAGAGAGAGAGACCTTATTTTTACAACAAATAGTAATGTAATAAGAGGAAAGTAGCATGGAAATTATTGAGGAAAAAAAATCACCTAAGAGAATCTTATCCTGTCCCTATGTATAAATTATGAATTTATTCTAGATCTTAGGCCTATTTTTCTACAGATTTTCAATATTAGAGATTATAGACTAAACATGTTTGAATTACGTGTCCAAATCACTCTCTAGTTAATACCAAAGAACAACGGTATGCATTACTTTTAGCAGAATGGTACACATACCTAATGGTTTTGCCCAAAGCTTCCTTAATAACTACAACAATTTCATATAACAATAACCCCATAAATTACCTGGGATATATAGAATAAAAAATAGAAATTATTTTGAAATTATACTTTTGTGTGGTCCATTCTCCATCTGAAATACTCTAGAAATGTAATTAACACAGTCTCTCTGCTCAGCCTAGCTCCTTTGCTAAGAGGACAAATCCCTGGCAAAAAACCAGACTCTTGTTACAGCCAGTCTTTCTCCTTCTGTCTATAGTTTGCATAATAAAAGAAACAAGAAACAATCCATGTGAAAATTGCAAGTGTTACAAAACTGACAGGAAAAAAATGATAATTAGACAGAAAATGTTGCTCTTTTGCCTGTGTGTGCTAAGTGGATTATTTGCAGAGCCACAGGCAAGAATAGATATGAAGACTTATACACCATATACCTAAATATTTTAAAGTTGTAAATAAAGCTACCAAATATAGCTAGCAAATATATCCACACAATGTTATAGAAAACAAGGTTTATATTTAGAATCCTGGGACAACCCAGAGTTCTACTCCAGGAAGCAGAACATGAAAAGCCTCAAGCTCCTGGAATGAATTGCATCCTCTTTCTCCTCCCATTCCCTGCTATAATATGTCCTAAGGCTCAAGAGACCCTGTGCACATGTATGGACAGAACAGCCCACATTCTCCACCTCCTTTAACATCCTGTAAACAACTTCTCCTTCTCCATCCATCTGATAGCAAGGTTTACCCTTTGAAGCACTATTTTGGGGGAGAGGCTCATATAACACTGCAAATGACCTCAGGGTAATTACAACAGAGGAATCCAGCATCCCTGGTTCTAGAGCATGTCCTAGAAGGAGGAGCATGTCTCCATGGCACTGAGGAGTTCTTAGCCAATGCGAGTCACTCAAAACACAAGGTTCATGGCAATTATCCACATTTCTAATGACTGTTCTGGTTGATCCGAGGAAAAAAAACTTCAGTGACAGGTATTAGATCATTCAATAAATATTAAATATCAATTATATGTCAGGTGCAAGAAATATAAAGAAGGAAAGACATTGTTCTTTTCTTGAAAACACTCATAAACTAATGGGAGAATAAATAAGCTAATCACTATGCTTAGTATAATCACATAATGGAATGCAGGTGGGTGTCCAAGTAGAAAAGTTCACTCTAAAACCAATGTTCTTGGCAACATTTCTCTAAGGAACACATGAGCACAAGTTCTCTGTTTGAAAACAGAAAGGAAGTGTTCCTTAAAATTTAACAATTCCTCCTTTATCCTACAGTAGTCCCAATGTCCGGACAGGCCACCATCACATGCAGGACGATAAGCCGACACAACTCCTCATATAGAGGAATGCTAGCAGCAAGAAATGTTTAAGAAATTTTGCAAACCACACAATGCCAAGCAAGGCTGTCAGGTGAAGTATCTGTGAAATATGCCTTCTCTTATAGTCCCACAGCATCTATTCTGTACTTCCACTATGGCACAGAGTACATCACATAAGTGCTTAAATCACTTGTTTGCATCACTCATTATATTAGAAGCATTTAGAGAGAAAGACCTGATTTATCTTTGTATCTGTAACATGTAGCAGAGGGCTTGATCACAAAGGTGCTCTTTTAACATTTATTGAATGAATTTCAGTTAGGTCTACACAAAATGTGTTTCATTTCAAAAGTAGTACTATAAAAAAAGGCTTTTGTGGAGCATTAGTATAATTTTCTGATATAACTATGTTTTCTTTCGTGTCTTGGTTGCCAGAAAACTCAAAATTAAATGTAATATTCAAAAGTTGTATATTTTGATGTGTGCTTGAGTAACAGATAGGAAGATAAATAGCATATCTACACCACCCTTACAGAAGTGAAAAGGGAAGGTAATGGGGAAGAAATCTTGATGAGGAGACTTACCATAATAACTCCAAGATTGATATCTCTAGCCCAGGGTGGCCCAGGGTGGCTTCTTCCTATCTCATTGTTTGTTTAGGTGAAGAGAAGATTTAATTTTTTAGTGAGTTATTTGATGCAGTATAGTTTCTGCTACATAGCAACAACTATTTCTTATTATGCATGTGAAAGGTAGTCGTGTTAGGCAGAAAAAAATGGCTCCCCAAAGATGTCCACATCTTGATTCCCAGAACTTGTGGATATGTTAGGTTATTTGGCAAAGGGAAACTAAGTTTGCTAACCACCTGCCCTTATATAGTGAAAATACCCTGGATTATCCAGGTCCAATGTGATGGTTAATTTTATGTGCCAACTTGCCTGAGCCATGATGCCCATACATTATTCTGGATGTTTCTGTGGGGGTGATTTTGGATGTGATTTACATTTAAATAGGTAGACTTTGAGTAAAGCAATTCGCCTTCCATAATGTGGGTGAGCCTCAACCAGTCAGTTGAAGGTCTGATTAGAATAAAAGACTTGACTTCTCCCCAGCAAGAAGGAAGTTTCCATCAGACTGCCTTCAGACCTGAACTGCAATTATCTTCTGATTCTCCTACCTGTTGGCCTTCCCCCATGAGATTTAAGACTCACTAAGCCTCCACAATCTCACAAGCCAATTTCTTAAAGTGAATTTCTTCCTATACATGTACACACATCCTATTGGTTGCATTTCTCTGGATAATGCTGACTAATACAGATTTTCATACCAAGTGTAGTTCTAGAGGAGTATAATCCTAAGGATGAGTTTTCTGAATCGGTTCTGGGGTTTCTGGAATTGGCTCTATAATCTGATTAAACACACTAATAACTCTATTTCCAGTTGTAGAGAGAAGATTACTAGTTCATGGCATGATGTGGCAATAGAAATAGGCGAAATATTGCCACTGGAAACTCCTAATCAACCACATATAAGAGGCAACGATCTGTTGAAATGTTTATGATACCTTTGAAAATTTTTGTCAAACTAACAAGTATAATGAGCTTTGCTGCTTGCCCCTAATACCCCCAAAGAAAGTGGAGAAAGAAAAGATGAACTCAAGGATTTGAATTTCCAGCTCAGGTCATTTCCATTCCATAAATGACCTGAAAGTTACATGCCTACCCTGAAATAGAGTGTTATTTCCTGTAGCCACAAGGCTGAAATTGCTGAAAAACCAAACACAGGATTTCCTCTCGCAAGTGGTTAACTTACAATGCAAATAGAATTCCCAAGCTTGCAGGGGGTGTCAACTAGTGAGGACATTGACTGGGAAGGAATGTGATCCTGAAAGTTGAAATAGGGATATTTAGCAAGACTCTGATAAAGATGAGGACATTCTGAGTCTTCTTCACCACTAAAAATAGTAGCTCCATTCCCAATAGAAGCAACCTCTCCACCTCCATCTGAGATTAACCCTGACAGTTGCCTTAAAAGATGCTAATTCCCCTCAAGATCCACCCCACCATCCTTCTTTGATACTAGACCTACAACTAGACTCAGTCCCCTAAAGATGAGGTATAAAGTGTGATCCATGAGGAAGTGTGCTATACTCCAAAAGAACTACTTGAGTTTTCTAATTTATACAGATCGAAATACAGGGAATATGTCTGAGAATGGATACTAAAGGCGGTGAATAGCGGTGGAAAGAAAATAAAGTTGGATCAAACCAAATTTATTGACATAGACCCACTGTGAAAAGATTCTGCATTTAATGTGGCAACTTGGGGAGTTATAAGGAGCTCTAATTGGCTGAGCGTGGTGGCCCATGCCTGTAATCCCAGAAGTCTTGGAGGACAAGATGGGTAGATTTCTTGAGCCCAAAAGTTAAAGACCAGCTTGGGCAACATGTTGAAAACCTGTCTCTACAAAAAATACCAAAATTGGTCAGGTGCGGTGGCATATGTCTGTAGTCCCAGCTACTCAGGAGGTGTAGGTGGGAGGATCACTTGAGTTCAGAAGGCCAAGGCTGCAATGAGCCATGATCCTGCCACTGCATTCAAGCCTGAGTGACAGGGCAAGATGCTGTCTCAAATTTTAACAAAAGGAAGAGATAGAAAGAAAGAGACAGTTCTGTTTGGTTTGTTGGCTTCAGCATGGGCCAAAAACATAGCCAAGAGTGAATGAGATAGAAATGCCAGATCTGCCTTTGTTTACTATAGATGAAAGGATTTAAAGGCATAGGGAGACTGGAATGTTAACAGTGAATTTATCTGAGACCTACTCAAAACTATGTCCCCCTTAAAACTCATATGTTGAAGTTCTAATCCTTGTTATCTAATGATGTGACCTTATTTGGACACAAGGTCTTTACAGAGACAAGTTCAAATGGGGTCATTAGGATGGGCCCTAATACAATATAACTGGTGTCTCTATGAAAAGGGGAAATTTGGACACAGAGACATATATAGAGGAACGATCATGTGAAGAAACACAGGGAAAAGACAGCAATCTACAAGCCAAGGAGAGAGGCTTGGAACAGATGCTTCCCTCATAGCCCTCAGAAAAGGACAACCCTGCTAACACTTTGATTTCAGACTTCCAGCCTCCAGAACTGTGAGACAAATAAATTTCTGTTGCTTAAGACACTCAATTTGTGGTACTTGGTTACAGCAGTCTTAGCCAATTAATATACTAAGCATTTAATAGATGCTACTTTTATTATCATTTTTACCAATGCTGCATGTTGAAGAGTCATGGAACTCTGGTGAAATGTATCAAAAACTTTTAGATGTGACACAAGAGCAATTATCCACCCACTGGCATTGGGAAACTTAAGTTTAAATGCACTATTTGCATGTTCAGCAATCAGCAAGCATAGGTTTTTGCTAGCTAATTTTTTGGTTGTTTACTTATTTTGTTGTCTCCTATATATTCTTATTTTGAGGTTTGCTACGTTCTTCCTCCCTGGTTTGTAGTTTACCCTCATTTAAACCAATTGCCTTTTTCCTAAATCACACAAACAGAGTTGGCTAATGCTGTCATCTATGTGGTCCTTCAGACAAAGCTTATCAATAAAAATTTCCATTTATTCAGGAACAACACGGATACAATCACGATCAGAACTTCCCTTCAGATTCTTCTCATTCATTGATTCTTCAGTATTTAATATGCAATAAAGATACACACTGAGAATTTGTACTTCAGGAAGATCTTTTGGATTGTCTTCCTAGAACTTTTCTTTTGCATAACTAGTTGAAGTTTAGAAGGACAGAGATCTGTTCATTAAATGGAATTATGTCTCCCATCAGCTTCAATCGAGACAGCCTGTCAACTCAGCTATTCTCTTACATCCCTCTCAAAACGATCTAACCAAGATATTTTGCTGGCACGGTTTTCATTTTATTTATTTATTTATTTATTTATTTATTTATTTATTTATTTATTTTGTTTTTTGAGACAGGGTCTCACTCTATCACCCAGGCTGGACTGTAGTGGTACACTCTTGGCTCACTGCAACCTCTGCCTCCCAGGCTGAAGTGATCTTCCCACCCCAGCCTCCCGAGTAGAACCACAGGTATGCACCAACACGCCCAGTTAATGCTTGTATTTTTGGTAGATACGGGGTTTCACCATGTTTCCAAGACTGGTCTCAAACTCCTGAGCTCAAGAGATCCACCTGCCTCAGTCTCCCAAAGTGCTCCAATTACAGGCATAAGCCACTGCACCCAGCCCACAGTTTTCATTTCTATCTGCTCCCTTGATAAAAAATAAATAACTATATTCCCATTTTCTTGAAAGTGTGTACACACAGCACCATTAGAAGCCAAAAACTAGGCTTTGTTACTCCACATATTATAAAGATGCTGTAAAATAAAATATTTCTAAGAACCCTGATTCCTTTCCCCAATAAATATTGAAAAAACTGATAATAACCATAAAATGCATGCAAATATAAATATGAGACTTCCCGAAGTCTTAGTGAATTTCTAAGCTTTAATAAACTCAGAAATATAAATACTATAAACTTTCAAAAACATCATTTTAAATGTTACATCATTTTAAATGTTAATTACTTATATTGCTTTCAAATGTGTTTTTCAGTTTAAAGAATAAATTTTTAAATTGTTTCAGTCCCTGCAGGTGGTTCATTTTGATGACAACTTTAAAAATTAAATTTACAAGTACTATTCAAAACACAATTCTAACAAGGGCAAAAAGAAATCAAAATTAGTTTTCAAATGATGTCTCTCTTTCACTTGTAAATATTTATGCTTCTGGAGTTACTAATACCTTAAAATATCACTAAGACATTTGGAACACCATGTTATTCATTCACTGTTTTCTTAAGCTTGTCCTTTACTCCAATATAATCATATAATTTTTATTTTCATGGTAGGAAAATGTTTATTTTTCGGTTTGAATCTAGCAAACCTCAGCAGACAGATTTTGTAACTGCCAATTAAAACATTGTTCAACAACTGCCCTGAATAATAAACTAATCTTTGTCTCTTTCTACCATGCGTTAAAGTGTATGGAATCCCTCTAACATATTCATCACCAAACTGTAAAGCTGGGACTTCGTTCAATTTATTTATACTTTATATATTATCATTGTTGAGGGTCCAGCTTAAAATCCAGGTAAAGAAATAAGAAGTGAGGTTTCCTCCATAAAGAATATTGCAAAACAGAAATCAAAGGTACAATTTTCCTTCTCAATCTGTGCAATCTAACTTGGTTTACAATTAAAGAATGATTTTAATTGTCAAACTTTTAAATTTTATTAAAATGTTTGGAGTAATGCACGGAATGAATTCCAGACCTACATAAATACACTGGCAGCTGTTGGTAATTTGCATTTTTATCAGTTTTGAAAGAGCACAATGTACTTCCTGCATCTTATTTTCAGAATTTGCATTTTTATCATCTTTGGCTATCCACTATGTAGCATGGAGTACTTGAGTATCTCATTCTTGGAATTTTCATTTTTGATTGTAAATCAGATGATGCCTGGCACCTTTTTCTCATTTTTCTCTTCTTTCAACCTCCAGGTTTACTTGCTCCCATTTCTTCTTGGCTCTAATAAAATACACAAAATATTTCAATTATTTTCTTGTTTAGTGCACCGATATTTTGTTCTTCTTTTGCTAATTACTTGCCATAAATCTAAAGACAAAGAAAAACTAATCTTACTGTTTTAACGTATAAATTTTCAAAATGCCATTCAAATAGTCCACTTCTTTTTGATGCTTACTATGTTTTGCATTTGGATGGAAGGGTGGAAAAGAATGGAAGTGACACCGTATATAAGGCTGTGCTATGGGGCACGCAGAACGAACAGAACGAAGGCTCCGTCATATGGAGACAAGCACCTTCTTTCGCACCAGCAATATCCCTATTACAAAGGACATGTGGCCTCAAGAGAAGGTCACCAATGAGAATGACATCTCCAGTTGCCTTCAGCTCCTGCCCCTAATTCCCACAGACACGTGCATTCTCCTCTATTATTGCATTATCCCCACAGTATCCAATAACATTTTTCCAAAAGGCTTCTCCTGTCCATTTACACTTCTGTGGCCCTGGCTGCCAGTGCCCTAGAGGAACAGACTCATGGCAGCTTGTGTTTTCTGCCTCCTTTCCTCCAGCAGTCCATCTGTCCACTGGGAAATGTTGAAAATGTTGCTCTGTGACCTTGCAGGAATATGTGCAAGAAGAAACATAAGCTAATCTTTCTCTTCCTATTCTGGTGATGACAACAATTGGGAAAGATAAACATTTTGAGGTTATGCATTTCCCAATCAAAAGAAAATAAGAAAACCATCTATTTCATTGTAAAATCTAATTTCTTAAGTCCTCATTCTTCCTCTGCATGTAAATTTAGTCCAATTCAGTGATTTATTAGGCATCTCACTTTTATATTTCAGTCACATTCAGATTTAAAATTTTTTCTCAGGGTTTTCTCTGTACCCCACCTCCCTGTTACTGATCCTAATGTCCGAAAGTGGAACAGGAGAGAATGGTTGTTGCTGTCAGAGAGCTAGTAAGATAATATAATTGCAACAGTCCTGACATGGGTGGGTCCTGTGCTGGGCTCTTATTTTTCTTTAATGGTGGTCTAGATACCCAGTCTAAGGTTTCTTGAAATTTAATGTGTATCTTAATCACCTGGAAACGTTGCTAAAAATGCAGATTCTTATTCAGCAGGTCTGAGATGGAGATTCTACATTTTAAAAAAGCTCCCAGGTGATGCCATTGCAGCTAGTCCTCAGACCATAGTTTAATTAACAAAAATTTGGTCAGTGGATGCTGGCTCAGTTTCTTCTTGGCTCTCTGACAAGCAATCTGTCAAGATTACACCTAAGGCCGGGCGCGGTGGCTCAAGCCTGTAATCCCAGCACTTTGGGAGGCCGAGATGGGCGGATCACAAGGTCAGGAGATCGAGACCATCCTGGCTAACACGGGGAAACCCCGTCTCTACTAAAAAATACAAAAAACTAGCCGGGCGAGGTGCCAGGCGCCTGTAGTCCCAGCTACTCGGGAGGCTGAGGCAGGAGAATGGCGTAAACCCGGGAGGCGGAGCTTGCAGTGAGCTGAGATTCGGCCACTGCACTCCAGCCTGGGCGGCAGAGCGAGACTCCGTCTCAAAAAAAAAAAAAAAAAAAAAAAAAGATTACACCTAAATACCGACCCACCCCGATATGGCTCAACAAGAGCCTCTTTCTGGTGCTTATCCTTTTAATCCCAGCCAGAAGACTTCATTTGGACCCACTGGTCCTCTCTCCCACGAACTCTCTCCCACTTGAGGGCCACAGGAATGTGAGATGCCCTCCCACGCAATCTTAGCACTCGAAAAATCTCAAGAAGCTCTCTCCAATCCTCTCATATTAGACATGGCTTGTCTTCCTCCAACCCAGGTTTAACACTGAAAAATTTCTCTTCAAAGCTTTTCTGCCTAGATTGCATCTGGGAACTGCAATACAGCCATTTAGTGCTAGACATGGTACACTAGATGGTACACATCTAGTACACACGGTACACAGCTAGATGGTACAATACTATGTGCTGAAGTGACCCTTCTTTTCCCAAATCCTTCTATAATTCATGTTTATCTGGGATGGGAGGGGAGAAGGCTACTGAAAGAAAAGAGAAGTCATTACGACAGGGCTAAGGGAGTAGCACATCCCTTAATACTCCAAATATCACCTCACCCATAAGAGGACCATAGGAGAAACGGCTATAGAGCTCAACAATTTCAAGTTTCACCCAGGATTTTCATCAACTCTTCACCTCTTTCCCCACCCCCCAAATTCAGTGCTATCACATGTGAAAATTCACACAAAGTTAAGAGAAAGTATAATCAATTAAATAGCACTGCACCAGAGTTCTCTCACAGCACAGTATGAGTTGGGAAAGAAGGGGGGAAAATGGAAAACAGTCGTCACCAGTATATAAATGTATAACACACATCTGTGCCTTGAGTTCCCTAACTGGAACTTATTCTGAAATGTTCAGTTGTCTGAAAAGTAATCGAAAGCATTTTATCCCCTGTAGATTTCCAAATCTACCGAACCAGCCCAGGACAGTCTGGGAAAAGACACCAAGCTGTTCAGCAAAAGAACAACCTGAGCTCAGGGATACAACAAACCTCTACCCTGAGGAGGTCCCAAAGGAACCCCAGTCTCCCAGAGCACAGGATTCCACAAGGAGGAGACCACAGTCCCTCAGAATCTACTGGCTGAGAAATTTCATCTTGGATATCCTGTCAGCCTGCACCAGCCAATATCTGGCTATGGTAGATATAGCAAAGCTTTAATGTCTTGTGTTGAAATACAGTTTTATATATTTGCTTTGCAGCACAGCAAAAAATGCATCTTAACATATTACATAATTGCTGCAATTACTGTTTGTTGCCTGGGAAAGAACTGTATTAAAACGTTTTATGGAAAACAGTATGGCGATTCCTCAAGGATCTAGAACTAGATGTACCATATGACCCAGCCATCCCATTACTAGGTATATACCCAAAGGATTATAAATTATGCTGCTATAAAGACACATGCACACGTATGTTTATTGCAGCACTATTCACAATAGCAAAGACTTGGAATCAACCCAAATGTCCATCAGTGACAGATTGGATTAAGAAAATATGGCACATATACACCATGGAATACTATGCAGCCATAAAAAAGGATGAGTTTGTGTCCTTTGTAGGGACATGGATGCAGCTGGAAACCATCATTCTCAGCAAACTATCACAAGAACAGAAAACCAAACACCGCATGTTCTCACTCATAGGCGGGAACTGAACAATGAGATCACTTGGACTCAGGAAGGGGAACATCACACACCGGGGCCTATCATGGTGGGGGGGAGGGGGGAGGGATTGCATTGGGAGTTATACCTGATGTAAATGACGAGTTGATGGGTGCAGCACACCAACATGGCACAAGTATACATATGTAGCAAACCTGCACGTTGTGCACATGTACCCTACAACTTGAAGTTTAATAATAATAAATAAATTTTAAAAAAAAAAAAAACGTTTTTGGGTAACACAGAAAAATAGACAAAGAAGAATACAGTAAAACAGTAAAATTAAATTACTAGTAGACAAGATATCTACTAAACTCCAAGTAATTAAGTGTGCATATATATCTTGAAATTTTTATTTGTCTTCATGTTTTCTAAAATACTCCTTGCACTTAAAAACTTATTCATTTTCGGAATTGCATTATATGTTAAAACCACTTATAAATAGTTACCTGGATATATCTTTCCACTTTTTGAATATGTTTTTGAAAAAGGAATTCGTTTTCGCCAGGCTGAATCATTACATGATGTTGACATATATTTGTCTGAGGGAAAAAAAAATCCAGAATTAAATATTTTATACCTTTAAAATCACATTCCAAGGGTGTTTCAAAGTTTTAAACATCTCAAGGGTGCAGCTATTCTCTAAGTAATTCATTTTACCATTTCAAAGCTAAGGCATCAGGGATACAAGTGAGTTTATTAAGACCATTTAAGTTATAAGTGAACATGGTTACAGATTCTTAATTGGTTGTTCAATGCTTCAAGTAAGGGTAAGCTACAGGAGAGTATGATATCTAAATGTAATAAAAACTTTCACTGCATTACTTCATCATAGTTTTGCATCAATTCTGCTAATGTTTATTAGAGCTTTTATTTAAAAACTGTGAAACTATCAGGTACAGCCCAAGTCCCATGTCCTTCCATGAAGCGACTTCCATGGTTGCAGTAATTGGCATGATGCAATAGTGAACTCACTGCCCCAGACAGCCAAAGCATTTATATCCTGACCTGGTCCTTAAATACTTCTTTTTCTCTGATGTATCTACATTTCTACTACTATCTAACAATGTTATATTTGTGTTTTCAAATACTACTATGCAGCTGTGTTCTCAAAGCATGATCCATAAGACCAATAATTTGCATTTCTCTTGTGTTGACATTTGCACTAATGGTGCAAAAGCAATATAGAGTATGAACTCTGGCACCTTCACACAAACCTAGACACTAGCAACTGTTCTAGTACTCATTGTATTCTTCACAGCCATCCACTTGCAGTAAAACAATAATAACAATAATAATATCAATACATAAAAGAATAGTAATAAATAAAATTAAAAACAAGATTCACCTAAGAATATCCTCATTTACAAATAGACATCCATATATCATTCTATTCTAAAGCAAAGAGAAAAATAATTTAAATAATGCAAATGTATATTGAAATTGTAAAAGAAATATATACACCTACCGTGTACCCATAAACTTTTGAAAAAATTTCTTAAATTGTAAAAAAAACTAAGAAAGATATAGTCTTATGTTTCCATAAGTTCAAAATATTCAGAACTCCACTACCTAAACCATGAACTTGGAAAAATACAAACATGAAATCATATAGAATTGAACAGCATTTTGTTAAGTTTAGAGAAGAGAAACCCAACTTCAAAAGAGCAAAATCCATCTGAGACACAGGAAGAAAAAGAGATGAAGACATTTGGTTCTCTTCTCCCCTGTAGTCTTGTACTTCCTGACATATACTATGACTTTGCCTAGTATTTGATGAAATGATTTAGAAGCAATCTATCCATGGTGAGAGAGATGAGAGGTTGTCAAAAATATGGCAGTTAGCCCCCAAACTAACCCTTTCAGAAAATAATCATGAAGGCCTACAGAAAAGTCAAGGCACTAGCCTGACAGTGATAATTGAACAATGCAGTTAGTGGAACAAGAAAATGTCAACCATTCAAAAACAATCCTCCAGAGCAACACGAAGCTGTCCAGGAGGAACGAAGTGCAGTGCTCGGAGGAAAAAACTCTAGGGAGGTGCGATCTGAAGTCATCTGCACACAACATGAGCTTTCTTCCATATCCTTTAAATCATGTGCAGGACTGCACATGGAAGAAATCCCCTCACTAGTTTCTATGGTGGTGATGGCCAGGGAAAACAAGAGGGGAGTAGGTAGCAGTGAAGATTAGCCAAGCCATCAGGAAATTCCATGGAAATGCAAACTACAGACAAGAGTAAACCACATCAACAAAGGACCTCACCTGGACTGAGGTTGGGTTTGGGTTCCTTGTTAACATGGACTTTATTGTAGGATCCATGCATGGGCCTGCTGTGGGGAGGTGCATTCAACGCGACAGTCCTGACAGCATCTCTTTGAACGTGGATATAGGATGCATTCTCAGCATTTCGATTTTTATTGTTGCGATGATAACTCATTTTATTTTGGGGACTTGGGGTCTGTATTGCTGTAAAGAAAGGTGGGAGGGAGTGAGGAATAAAACAGGCTGGTTTCACACCCATAAATAACATATTGCACTATAAGTACTTGAAGTTGAGTTGACCCTTAAAGTAACATTTACGTCACATGACAGTAATTTGTTTTTCAGGTAGAAGATATCTGTTATTGAATTTTTTTTTAATTACAGTTTAGAAATATCAAATATATGGACACCTTACCTCTCCTCATTCCAGAGTCGGGAAAGTTCTTTGGTTCATCATAAATCCATTTTCTTTTTTTCACACCTTTAAAATGAGGCTTCTTCACTGGCTGGACATCATTCACTTGAAAAGATACAAATTTTACAGTTTTTTAAGAGATGCTTTCATCCCTGAAATTACTGTAGGTGATAATTACATATCTGTGCATTCACATGTCAAGCAAGAGGAAAAAATAAATGCACCATTCTCATACTTTACTTCTTAGAAAAAAAAGGTGATTTATTTTTAAGTGCCAAAAAAATCTATCTTGGAAATAGATTGATGAAATAACCTTCAATAAGTAGCTTTCCTCAAAGAAAAATACTTTCCTCCAAAGGAATGTGTGGATTCTTTTAAAGGAACATAAAATTGCATTCAAAATATAATTATAAATCTCATTATAACACTATTGTTAAGTGGTTTTAGGACTTTTATTTTCAACATGAATCTTTTTGTACTTTTTTTAGCCAAAACTACTACTACTTAAGAAGTTGAATTAACATAAAATACTTTCCGTGAATTTTACCTTATTCTTTTAAGTTCTTAAGTTGGGTGTACAGATAGTTTGGTCAAGATTGAGCAATCAGAATTTGTAAGTTCTAAGAATATTACATTTTTCACTTTTTATTTGTATATTTTTCCATCAAAAATTTTATATGTGTTCTCAATTTTTCAGGAATTTCCATGGTACATATCTCCAGAGAATCTTAAAACAATTTTGTAGAGGGGTCATTCTGTTACTTCACTGTGCAGAGCTCCTGAAAATTCACAAGTGGCCGCTGCACATAGAAACTGAACATCAAGTGTACAGTGTAGATTACACTAGTTCTCTGCAGTAAGTTAATTAATCTTTCTGTGCCCTAACTCTCAGCTTAAGCTTTAAGCCCTCAATAAAGCTCTGATTCACTGTCTCCTCCTCAAACATCATGCCCTGATCCACTCCCAAGCTCCCAGTGCAAGGATTTGGAATCCATATTTTTAACAAGTGCCACTAAACTGGGCTTCTTGAGGGCAAATTACAAGTATTCCCATCAGTGCCAGGCTGCGATCCAAGAATATTATAAGGGTTCAATAAGTAAAATAAGGAACAGACGGAAGAAGGGAACGGATCAGGAAGATTCACAAGTCTTAACTGTATCAAGAGAAATAGCTCACTGAACTAAATGTCAAGGAGAAGCCAAACTAATAAACACTAATCCAAAACATAATAAAAAGCTGCCAATGTATTATTCCACTATGGGTGCAATTTAAAATGTTATGCTAGTGAATCTTCCAAAAAGGTAGTGTATTATTAATTTTAATACCAAAATTAAACTAGTGGGAGAGCATATAATTTACTAGGACCTACATCACAGTTCATTGTCAGAGTGAGTTAGTAGAGGATATTGTGTCTTTAATTCTTAGTTCTGAATAATTTTCAAACCTTTTTTCTTTCTTTTTTAAAATTCTATTTTAAATAAGCAAAACAAATCCATGGTAAGACAAATATATCTAAGGCCAAAAAGTGATAGAGCTAATGTCTCACTTGAAGAGGGGTCCTCTCTGCACTTCATACTGATATTCTCAGTAGCATTTAATACATGCGTTGTAGGTACTAGTCGGGTAGTTAGGGAACGCTTTGGATGAGGACTGTCCTTGTTATCTTTTAAAGCAAATTAAGAAAATAAAATGTCAATATTAGTTTTAAAAAAGCATTTCAGTTGGCATTTCATTATTCAAACATTACATGATGGGAACACCTCTTTAAAATAAGGTATATATTTATGAATTGTGAGAAAAGCATCATTAACATTCCCTAGTTGCCACATGGATTTCAAAATGTCATCAGTAACAAAACAAAACTCTGAATCTATAGCCATCATTTTCAATATGTAAATAAAAACTCGTGGCAGTATTTTCAATATCTCCATACAAAAGATTTAAAGATTTTACGTTTTTACATTAAATGTCCCATTTAAATTGGGGTTCTGAAAATATTTTAAATGTAACAACTTTAACTTCCTATATGCTTTGGAGCAGGACTCCTTAGTAGGGCTTTCCACAATTATGAAAATGTTCTAAATCTGTGCTGCTCAATATGGCAGCCACTAGCCTCCTGTGACTACTGAGCACATGGAATTCAGCCAATGAAAAGCTGAATTTTGTATTTTATTCAGCTTTAACTTAAATTTAAAGAGTCATACATAGCTGGTGGCTACCATATTAGTATAGCTTTCAGAGTTTCTTTGATGGACTAGGGAAAACCTTTCCATCTCTGAGTGAGAAAATGAGAGAAAGATTTACAATTTTCCACAAAAATAATTTGATCACAGGCAACCTTTCCTATACTTGAGAATATTTAATGGTAGAGATGGTAGATAAAATGGGTTTACATTTTGATTGAGAGTATGTGAAGCCCCCTAATTACAGGACAGCTGTGCTTTTAGTCTGTGACTGAGAGGCACTCAGCAGAGAGATACCAGCTGGTGGATTCTAAGTACAGTTAAGGGCAATGCAAAATTATAGAGGATGTATTTTATCATATCTCTTGATTATTCACAGACTAGTGTTAGCAATAATTATAAAATACAGAAGTCTTTTTGAGATTAAACTCTTCACAATGTTCACAAACAATGTTTTCTAACGAAATTCATTTATACTGATATTATAAATTAAAGGACTTGTTGTTGCCATTTAAGAGAGCCAGTAACTTTAGAACTAGCAATATTAGAAATTATACAGTTCAACAGGCTATTTTTCCGATAAGAAAACTAAAAAAAGATAAATTGTCATGGTCATACAATTAGGGACAGAGCCAGGACTGGAACCTTAGAGCTCTTGACTCCTATTCAGTGTACATTTCGATGTATTACCATTCCTCTTATATTGGTTTTTATAACAAGCAAGCTTATCTTTAACTTGTCTAGACAAATTACAAATGTATCAAAATTATATAATAATTCATTACCTTTAGTATTTGAACATTTTGATATGGTGATTTCTTTCTCTTCAGTTAAAGCTTCACTTTCATCGACTCCAAGAAATATGACCCTCTGTGGAACATAACAGTCACCTCCTATGACAAAACCTTACTGTCAGTGGCAACAATGGCAGAAAGTGACACAAACTAGCTTTCAATACAGGAACATTTTCTACAATACCCCTTTTGTCCACCTTTCTTTGGACACTTCTCAGTGATACCATATCCATCTCCATAAATTTATATGCTTAGATTAATACATGAGTATTAATATATATGTATATGAATACACAGTATGTAAACTTACATATAGATAATTGCAAGAAAATTCAGAGTCAACAAAATTTTCCTTAATGTATAATAATCTTTAGTCCTACCCTTGACAGAAACTCAGAGTAAATGTAATTTATCTTCCATATAACATCTTCAGATATATTAAAGCGGTTTCCATATTTCCCCAAGGGCTTCTATTTTCCAGGATAAATATCCATAGTTGCTTTAAACGTTACATACAAAATTCCAAAATTCTTCACCATACAAGTTACCTTTTCTTAATATAAAATATTTGTTTCAATTAACCTTATTTTAAAATGACACCCAAATGTGAACCAAGCTGTGGAGAAATCAGCAGAACTAGTAAAATAATACTTGCCATTCATGGAGTCATTTTCTAGGAATCAGACCCTTTACTGAGTACTTTAAATCACATTTAACTATCTTTCTTTCTATACTGCTTCTAACAATCCAATGTGACTTTACTGTCGCTATTTGGTAGTGAAAACACATTCCTAAATTGTAAAGCATTGTGGCCAAAAAAAACTCACTCTATTTTCCCCTCAAAAACTCCATCATATTGGGTTTTTCCCAACTTAAAGAAAAGCCACTATTTAATGTTTTGTACCTAAATATAAGAATGTATGTTTATCATTGCTTGAAGTTACCCTGCAAGATTTGGCTCATTGTTCCAACAAATTAACCTCCAGTTAACTGTAAATCATATAAACATGTCTACCTTCACCCAGTCATTCAATGCATTTAAACATATCACCCTTTATTCTACAAGTATTTGCTGAGTGCACATAATGTGCCAGGCATTCTACTACAGAGATTTATCTATAGTGATTGATTATATGCAGTTCCTGGCCTCAAGGAGCTTACACAAAACCAGTGATAAAAATGTCAAAAAGATTTCTGGTTTCTGCCATGACCAAAATGGCTTTTATTGGAATAACTTTCATCCTAAAAACAACTATGAAATACCAAAACAAACTGATTGGAAAACCACCCAATGCATGTGACTGCAATGCCTGAGAGCAATGGAGGGACACAAAGTTAATTATATGTTCACATTCACCCTGGTTTTTTTTCCCTGAAGGAGTTATGCCCCACACTCACTAAAGATTTTTCCCTGAAAGCATGTCTAATTCATCATGTAAGGAAATAACAAGCAGAAAGTGACACCAAGGAGGTGAAAAAGAAAGAGCCGAAAAGTCTGGGATTATCTAATTGGCTTGAAATTGAGGGAGGAATGAAAAAGGAAGAACAACAAAGAAGTTCCTCTGAAATAGGCATAAAACTCCTTTTAAATTGTTATCTGACTCCCACACTTTTCAAGTACAGAGTGGAACCCTAGGAAATAAGCAAAAACAGCATCTGGGAGGCTAAAAACTGGTCAGAGATTTCAGCATCTACATGCTGCTTGGGAGGTAAAATTTGCCATTCAAACTTTGCCAGAGTAGAGGTATCTTGGTGAACATCCCATGTCTCAGTTGATAACCCAGTAAAGCAATGTTTTAGGGGTAAGGGTCTTATCCTAGGAATAAGGACTATACCTTCAAAGAAAGGAAAAATAATGTATCATCTACTACATCATCCCTAATAAAGCCCAAAACTAGTCCTTCACAGAATCAAGGTGGCCTGCTGATAGTCTAGCTGCCTGCCAGAAGAAAAGTTTCTCTGTGGAGAAATAATACCATTCATACACTATGTAATTTGTATCCATGTTGTTCAGCATCAAATACAATATTAGAAGGCACAGTGAGACAGAACAATTGAGCAAAAACCTGAGAAAAATGAAAGATATTCAAATGTAATCAAACAGGAAGTTGCAAAAAAATAACAGGAACGTTATCGAAATAGAGAACTGATGGAGAATTTAAGTAGAAAATCAATAAGAAGGTCAAATAGAAATTTAGAATTTAAAATATGGATTAAGGAGCAGAGAGGAAGAGAATTAGTGAACAGGACAGTAGGTTGTCAGAAAGTATCTAGATTTATCTATAGAAATCAATAAGAAAAAAAAAAAAAGAAACATTTAAAATGGGCTAGAGACTTAAAAATGCACCAGACAAAGGAGAAAGTCAACATGGCCAATAAGTTTATGAAAAGGTGCTCAACATTAAGAGTCATCAGGGAAATACAAATTGAAACTACAATGATGTACCACTAGCTACCCACCAGAAAGGCTAAAGTTAAAGGACTGAAAATACTAACTGTGGGTAAGGATACAGAGCGAGCTAATCTCAAAGAAAAGGTGTGCATATGGCCTTTAGAAGACATGTTCAAGAATGTTAATAATAGTCCCAAACTGGAAATACTGTCTGTCAAATCTCAATATCAATACTCATGGTCCTTTCATGCATTGTTTTTATGTTTGTTTGTTTGTTTGTTTGCAAACGTATGCAGAGTGGTGGAAATTTTGAGTTGCTGGACCCACACATTCCTAGCTGAGGTCTAGCAATGGCAATGCTCAGTATTCTCATTTCAGTTCGTACAGAGATGACCAGAGAATGGCTGGAGACCGGAGGGGGCAGCGCAGTACAGTGGAAGAAGCTCTGGCTCTAGGGAGAGGTGGAAGGGGTTTGAATCCCAGTTCTGAGGCTTGTTGGTGGGGCAACCTCAAGACAGTCACTTAAGACTTCTGACCTTTGTTTTCTCTTTTGTAAAATAAGGAAAACAGAATATACCAGGATGAGTAATTTCTACGATTTAAGATTATAATCTGTGTGAGATGTATGTATATGTGTGTGTGTACATATCTCCCCAAGGAGCAATGGTTCAGTGTTTGCTAATTCAGCGTTCATGTCAACTTTATAGAATATAGCTACCAGGAATAACAAGAATCAATTGTGCGTGTGTTTGTGTGTGTACAACTGTGTGTGTACAAATACTATATACATAGAGAGAGAAATGCCCATGTGTGTTTATATATATATGTACACACAGCAGTATATGTCTTATATGTAGATATGTGTATATATATGTGGTATATAGCTATCTATGTATAGGTATTTAGGGCAAAGTAAAAAAAAAAAAAAGATATTTACTGCTACATTCAATGGCATGGATCAGTCTAATACAAAGAGCATTAAGTAAAAGAATCCAAACTAAAAGAGTTCAAACTGTATATTTCCACTTATATAAAGATCAAAAAATGCAAAATTAGCCTATAGTAATAGCAATCAGAGTAGTGGTTACCATTGGGAGAAGACTATTGACTTGGAGAGAAGGAGCCATCTGGAGTACCATAAATACAGTTATACTGATACATACACAAGTAAAATTTTAACAAGCTATTCATTTCAGATCTGTGAACTTTATTAAAGTGCAATAACATATTAAAATAATATTAACACAAGACAATGCCTCAAGTATTTTTCTTGAAATGAATACTAACTCATTAATTATAATTTCAGTTTTGATCATCTTCATCTCAAAGATGTCTTGTGAATACAGGAGCCGAAATTTGTTTCGAGATATCTATCATACACATATACCCAGAAGATTCTTTTATCCAGTGACACAGAGAACATTATGATGCCTGGAAAATCAACAAGCCTGACTATACCAGAATTTAGTATGCCAGATAATAGAACTTTAAAAATATTCTTTTGTTATGGCTTTTCAACTAGTTCATTACTCTAACAATATTATAAATATTAGATAGACTAATGACAGTATAATGACATTCTCACATTTTCTTACTCCCAACAAAGTAGGAAATAAATCATTAATGTTACAACGTGAAGGAAAGTTTACTTTAATATGAAACCATTAGTTTATCAATGGTTGAAAATTATCTTTTATTAACCAAAAAGGCAATCTGAGTTAATGGTATTTCAACAAATTGTTTAATTAGAACTGCTCAGGTTAAGTGGATCCCACTTATATAGGTTATATAGACAGTGTGAACTCTGTTGGGAGAAACTGCCAGTGTTTCTAATTTGTAGCTAAAATTTATTGCTTCGAGGCAACCAAACAATGACAGTTAGACTAAAACAGCTAGACTAAAACTGCTGCAGATATAAGAAAGGAGAAGAAAAAATCATATTACTTTAGGACCAAAATAAAAAAAAAGGTGGGGGCGCACACAGAAGAAAATGGCTGACACCAGGACAGCAGGAAGTATCACCAATATGCCTAAAAGATACTGGTACTTATTGATACTTGCTCTCAACCTCCTTCCTACTCCTCACACACATTCTTCCTACCAGCCACACCTTTGAACCTCCCCACAAAGTCTCTATATATTTTCAAAACAAACGCTTGGAATTTTCAGTCCAAAAGACGGATTTTCCAACATGTTTATGCTAAAAAGCAGTTTCAAAATATTTAAACTATAATACACAGTTAGAATGTGTTGACAAATGATACATATTTCAATATAGCTCCTTTAAAGTAGACTTTAAGTCCACTGGACTCGGTGGCTCACGCCTGTAATCCCAGCACTTTGGGAGGTCAAGGCAGGTGGATCACTTGAGGTCAGGAGTATGAGACCAGCCTGACCAACATGATGAAACCCCGTCTCTACTAAAAGTACAAAAATTAGCCGCGGGTGGTGGCACGTACCTGTAGTGCCAGCTACTTAGGAGGCTGAGGCAGGAGAATCACTTAAACCCGGGAGACAGAGGTTGCAGTGAGCTGAGATCGCACCACTGCACTCCAGCCTAGGCGACAGAGTGAGACTTCCGTCTCATAAATAAATTAATTAGTTAATTAATTTTTAAAAAGTAGACTCAATCAAATGATGTATTAAGTGCCTCTTTCATTTATAGCTCTGTTATAGTATATTACAGCACATACATAACAACTGAATTCATTATAGTCTGGAGTTGAGCCTACAGACAGACAGATACACACACACACACACGCACACACACACAGGTTTCTCATTAAAATATGTAAAATGGAATGTCTTACACACTGAACCCAAATTTGTACAAGGTATTTGGCAGAGATTTTGGTCTCTGAAAGCAACTGATTTTGTGATATACCTCCAACTCTTTGTGTTAAACATGACATGGACAAAAGAAGAAAATTAGTTGTAAAAGATAAAATTCAGACTCATCTGTTATGTGGTGATATATTCAGAGTCAATCAGTAATAAATTAACTCACCTCCATTTTCAAAAGCAGCAATGTCAGTCTTTGGTTTCCCATGCAATGATGTTTTTATTTCACCTTGCCTTTCATATTGGCTAAGTTTTGTCGGAACTGTAAGGCTATCTCCTAGAAATAAGAAGAAAAAAGTCACCCCAGTAATTGGTAGATGCTTAAATAAGAAATTTCTGATAGAATTCATGAAGAAAGTAAAAGAAGCTTTAAAGTTAATGCAAGTATTGTTTGCACAGTGATCTGATAAACAATAAATTGATAAATACATGAGTTTTAAATTCTGTGTCAATAAAGAAGTAAGCAAGTACAGTCTCCTATTTGGATTATTTATTCAATGGCAATTTAAAAATTGTAAGCAATCTAATACTATTGTATATACATAATATATTTAGTTTGATATGTTTCTCATATAAGAAATTTTGTAACATTGCTTTTGATTTTATGTGTTCACTATGAACAATCAGATAAAAAGTATTAAGAGTCACTATTGACTACAAAATGCTAGTTACACTGATAATTAAATAATGCTCTCAGCTTTCCTCATGCATTTCTGGATAATTTTCTTCTAAAATAAACTATTAAAAGCAGAATAGAAGAGACATAATAACCTAATGCAATGTGTGATTCTGGATTGGATCCTAGCTAGACCAGGGGAAGAAATGTATTTTACTATAAAAGACATTAATGGCATAATTGATAAAATTTGTGGGAAAAGAAGGTTGCAAATGATATTGTATCAGTGGTCATTTTCTGATTTTTGTATTTATATTACAGTTATGTAAAAGCAAAGAGCTATCATGTCTGTAACTTATTCTCTCAAACAGGTCAGAAGATTATAATAACAATGTGTGTATTTAGAGAGACTGAAAATTCACATGTGGTAAAATGATAACGTTTGAAGGAAATCTAGGTGAAGGGTATGTAGGAATTAACGGAAACTATTTTAAAATAAAAAGCCTTTAAAAGCATAATATAAAGCAAAAGTACACATAATTGTCTTTATAATCTGCCATTTTTAATGTTCATTGTTAACTTGTTTTCTTCTTTCGCTTTTGTTTCCTTTTGTTTTTTCTCTTCTAAGTAGTGCGGGCTTGCAATCTATCCTTCCCTATATGGCCGCCAAGTCTTGCGGACTCTTCTCCATCTGATGATGTCTTGCTGCCACCTACCGCCTTATGTTTGAATAGTTCGCTACAAACACTAGTACATATTGCAGATGTTCATCCGCAGTAAATCATATTCTCCAAAGGTAAGCACAATAAAACGCAAAGCCTTCTATTTGTCCTCCAGCATGGCCCGTGAAATAGCCTGGTCCACAGAAGACTGTCATTCAATGACAAAATAATCTCTGTTCCGTCACTAGCGTCGTTCTGTGATCTCTCTTTCGTTCTTCTTGGGCTAGGCTTACTTTTCTATTCAGAAAGAAAAATCTAGACCTCTTTCACAGGAGGATTTTTTTCAAAGACAAATAAAATGGTAAAAGCAAATTATTTACAGGATTATCCCATGGAGTGTGTAGTATCATTATGTGTTAATGAAGTCTATTCATTCTGTCACCTCTCTAGAATAACATAATCCCATTAATAGCAGCTTTGGGTCATTCAATACAAACACCTTCTTCTAGCTCTCAGTTATGATGTATTATCACTTTATTCTTCCGTACATCATACTAAATAATTTAGTCTATCACACCAAGTATCTCTTACATATGACTAGAAATGCTGCCTTTTCATTTCTTACCTTCTTGCAATTCACTGCCATTTTCCAAAGGCTTTTCTAACTCTTTTTCTGCTGTAGGTGCAATGCTTTTTGATGATAAAATATCTGGAGGAGTATGAAATCTGTAGTATTCCCCTAATCAACCATAAGAAAAGTAATGATTAGTATATTTATCACATCAAGTATTAGAAAATACAAAAATGTTTGAATTCTTACCAGATTTGTAACACATCTCCTTTATTGCTCTTTTTTCTTCAATTTCTTCAGGGGTCTTTGTCCAGAAACTAGAAGCATCTATAGGATATATATTTTTTAAATTAAATTGTCCCAAAGCCAAATAATCTGAAAATTTATAAACCAGAAAGGAAAATCCCAAATACTGTTCTCATGGATAGATTACTTTTTTATATTTTTAAAATCAATAATTTTCCATACTAGTAAATATTTCAAATTGCTACGTTTTAAGTATTGAAAACAATGTCAAGAGAAAACAAAGGGCTATGTATTATGTACTTTGAAATGGGACGCTGAATGTATAGACTCCATGTTGAGATGGCGTATGTTTATTTCGAGGTTGATGTAGGCATGAAAGACATGGAGCTTCAGCACACAGAAACAGTAATAAATAGCTCTGTGTATTCCTAAGCACAGAAACTATGGTGGCCCGTAGTCCATAGAGGGACATATTCCAACACAAAGACAGATTGAGAGTTTTTCTTCATGTTTATCTTATATATACACACTTTCTGGCACCACTGTGCTGGGTTGCTACGGGAGGCAAAGGATGACTAAAATGCAAAGACATGGGTCTTAAGCCTGTTCATACTCTTGTGAGGATGACTTAGAATAATGCAGATAACAGTGATTTATAGATTGTTAACTACTACATAGATCTCTATAACTTCAAGGATTAAATGTGAAACTGATATATTATTAACACATACGTAGATAAACAGATACACATGTGCATCAATGTTTTAGAAACAGTTATATATAAAAGAGAGCTTATTAGTATCTCTATAAACACCTATAGATATATAAATAGATATATACATTTATATAGATATATATTTTATACTTTAAGTTCTGGGATACATGTGCAGAATGTGCAGGTTTGTTACATAGGTATACATGTGCCATGGTGGTTTGCTGCACCCATCATCCCTCTACAATAGGTATCTCTCCTAATGTTATCCCTCCCCTGGCCCCCCACTCTCAGATAGGCCCTGGTGTGTGATGTTCCCCTCCTCGTGTCCATGTGTTCTCATTGTTCAATTCCCACCTACGAGTGAGAACATGTGGTGTTTGGTTTTCCATTCTTGTGTTAGTTTGCTGAGAATGATGGTTTCCAGCTTCATCAATGTCCCTGCAAAGGACACGAACTCATCCTTTTTTATGGCTGCATAGTATTCCATGGCGTATATGAAGCGCCAATATATACTTAAGCATCATATCTGTCTCCCAGACATCATACAACAAAAACTTTCCAATCCAAAAGATCATAAATATGTTAGACTTAGAACATAATTGATTAAATTTGTTTAATACAATTATAATTATTTTCTCAGCAAAATCTGCCTTATATATTACATCATAAACCTTTATAGTTAAACACATATGTAGAAAATGTTGTGAGGTTTTTGAATGTGCATTGTAAACCTGAAAAAAGGTCTATTAACCATTTTGTTCATCTACTTCCTCTTCTTCCTCAAAATTAGTTTTTAAAACTAAAGGATGGTGGATCGGTCGTGATATATTTTCCTGAGGTTTCAGAGGTTCCTGACTCTGGGTTTGGAGTGGAATTCCTTCCTGACTTTCTTTCTGTAGTGTGATATCTGCAAAGAAAATGCAACATTTCAGTCCCTTCAAGATACATATGATGATAAGTAGATTTAATAATCAATCATTGCCCTCCTAATTAACTATATATTATTTTAAAATGTGTACAATAATAATACAATAGTGGATTGTGTTTCCACACACTAGCAATGATTAAACTGAAAATGAAATGAAAAATAATCCCATTTACAATACCATCAAAGAGAAAAAAATTTAGGAATTAATTTTAACATAAGGCGCAAAAATTTATATTCTGAAAAAGATTGTTGAAATAAGAAAAAAATTGTTGAAATAAGTTAAAGAAATGTTGAAACGGAAAGATATCCTTGTTTATGGATTGATTTGTGGTTGGTATGTCAATATTTTCCAAATTAATCTATAGGTATGATACAACTCTTATCAAAATCCCAATGGACTTATTGGCAAAAATTGAGAAGCCGATTCTAAAATTTATATGGACATTACTACAAAACTAAAGTAATCAAGACTATCTGGACTAGCATAAAAATAAAAGTACATCTATGTATCATTGGAATAGGATTGCAAGACCAGAACTAAATATTTATATGAATCAATTTATGCTCAACTGATTTTCAACAAGGGTACATAGACCACTCAATGGGGGAAAGAATAGTATTTTCAACAAATGTTGCTAGGATGACTAGATTGCCACATGCAGAGTAATTAAGTTGCACAACTTCATCACATCAGAAACAAAAATTCAGGCAAAGTGGATCTAAGAACAAAATGCAAGAGCTGCAACTATACAACTCATAGAAGAACCCTTAGGTCATGCAAAGCATTTTTAGATATGACACCAAAAGAACAAGCAATTAATGAAAAATAGCCAGCCCCCTGGCATATGGAGGTGAGCCATGAAAGCACCTGCCAACAGGGCCCAGATTTTGCTGGAAAGAGTTTCCAGCCCTCTCAGCCAGAGAATGAAGAAACACTCAGAACCCCAAGGTGGCACAGAAAGAATAAGATCCAGCCTGGGCAACATGGCGAAACCTTATCTCTACAAAAAATACAAAAATTAGCCAGGTGTGATGGTGCACACCTGGAGTCCCAGCTACTCAGCAGGCTGAGGTAGAAGCATCACTTGAGCCCAAGAGGTTGAGGCTGCATTTGGCTGAGATCATGCCACTGCACTCTAGCCTGAGCAACAGAGCAAGATTCCGTTTCAAAACAAAAACAAACAAAACCAAATGAGATATCACTTCATACTAAAATGATTACAATGATTAACTTTTTTAATTAAAAAGATAATAACAAGTGTTGACAAGGATGTGAAGAAACTGCAATCTTCGTACATTGCAATTGGGAATGTAAAATGCTGTAGCTACTTTAGAAAACAATTTGGCAGTTCCTCAAAAGATTAAACATGGAGTCATCCTATGTCTCATCTACTCCATTTTCAGCTACCTACCAAGAGATGTGAAAATATATGTCCATATTATACAAATGTAATTATTGTACACAAATGTTTATATCAACATTGTTTATAACAGTCAAAAAGTGGAAACAACCTAAATTTCCATTCTCTGATAAATGGATAAATAAAATGTGGCATATCCATAGAATGGAGTGCTATTTGGCTATAAAAAGTAATAAAGTACTGTTGCATGTGAGAGCATGGATGAATTTTGAAAACATGCTAAGTGGAAAAAGTCATTCACAAAAATAATGTGTTGTATGATCCCATTTATATAAAATATCAAAAATAGATACATTTATAGAAACAAGAAGTAGTGACTGTGTAGGTTTTGGGAATTGGGAAAAAAGGAGGAGTAACTGTTAATGGGTGTGAGTTTCTTTTTTGGAGTTATCCAGTGTTCCATTGGAAAGAAATGAGGAGTAACTATTAATTGTTGTGGATTTCCTTTTAAGAGTGATCCAGTGTTCCAAAATCGAATATTGTTCTTTGATCCATTTTGAGTTAATTTTTGCTCATGATGTGATGCAGTTGTGCTACTTAATTACTTTGCATGTGGCTATCTAGTTGTCTTGGCACCGTTTGTTGAAAATACTATTTTTCCCCCATTGAATGGCCTATATGCCCTTGTTGAAAATCAATTGAGCATAAACTGATTCATATAAAAGTTTATTTCTGGTCTTACAATCCTGTCTCAGTGATACATAGATCAATTTTTATGCTAGTCCAAATAGTCTTGATTACTGCAGTTTTGTAGTAACTTGTAGATTTTGAAATCAGAAAGTGTAAGTCTTCCAAATTTGGTTTCCATTTTCCTGATTTTTTTTTTTTTTTTCACTATTCTGGGTCCCTTAAATTTCCATATAAATTTTAGAATCACCTTCTCAATTTCTGCAAATAAGTCCATTGGGATTTTGATAAGTTCTACATCGAACCTGTGGATCAATTTGGAAAATACTGGCATACCAACCACAAAGTCAATCTATGAACAAGGATATCTCTATTTTTCAAGGTTTTCTTTAATTTCTTTCAAAAATCTTTTGTAGTTTTCTGAATATAAACTTTGCACATCTTATGTTAAATTAATTCCTAAATATTTTTTCCTCTTTGATGCTATTGTAAGTGGGATTTTTTTCATTTCACTTTCAGTTTGTTCATTGCTACTGTAAAGTAACACAATCCATTACTGTATATTAATATTGTATCCTACAATGTTGCTGAACTTATTTCAAATAATTTTTAGATTTCTAGAATTTTCTAAATAAAAGATCATGCCAAATGCAAATAAAGATAATGTTACATCTTTCTTTCCAATCTACAAGTCTTTTAGCTGACTATACTGCAACAATTTCCCTGTCTTGACTACAAATGACGACAATGAACACCCTTGTCTTGTTCCCGATCTTAGGGGTAAAGCTTTCAGATTTCATCAAGTATGATGTCAGTCCTGGATTTTTTATATATATTCTTTATCAGGTTGAAGAATTTTTCTTCCGTTTCTAGTTTGTGGAATAGTTTTATAACGTATGTGTCAAATTTTTATCAACTGTTTTTTATTCATCTGTTAAGATGATCGTGTGTTTTTTGCTCTTTATTGTATTACTATGGTATATTATTATTATTACAGAAATTGATTTTGGGAAGTTAAACCAACCTTGCTTCCGGGTTAATCTCAGTTATGGAATATAATCCCATTTTAAAACTGTCAGATTTAGTGTAATCAAATTTTGTTGAGTATTTTTCAGTTCTATATTCATAGGAAAAGTTGGTCTGTAGTTTTCATGCAATGTCTTAGAGCACCTCACAGACATGAGTTGGAAAATGTTCCGTGATCTTTTGTTTTTTTGGAAGAATTTGTGACAAAGTAGTACTAATTCTTCTTTAAATGCTGCTTACAATTCAATATTGGAGCCATCTGAGCCCAGATTTTAATAATGGCAAAGTTTTTAAATACCAAATCAATCTCTTTATTCCTATAGATGTATTCAAACGTTTTTTTTTCTAGAGTCGGTGTTGGTAGTTTGTGTCTTTCTAGAAATTTGTCTATTTTATCTAAGTTATCTAATTTGTTGAAATATAGTTGTCCACATTATTCCCTTTTAATTCTTTTTATTTTCGTAATATTGGGAGTGAGGTCTCATTTTTCATTTCTGATTTTATTTTATTTATTTATTTATTTATTTATTTATTTTGAAACGGAATCTCACTCTGTCGCCCAGGCTGGAGTGCAGTGGCCGGATCTCAGCGCACTGTAAGCTCCGCCTCCCAGGTTTATGCCATTCTCCTGCCTCAGCCTCCCAAGTAGCTGAGACTACAGGCGCCCACCACCTCACCCGGCTAGTTTTTTGTATTTTTTTTAGTAGAGACGGGGTTTCACCGTGTTAGCCAGGATGGTCTCGATCTCCTGACCTCGTGATCCACCCGTCTCGGCCTCCCAAAGTGCTGGGATTACAGGCTTGAGCCACCGCGCCCGGCCTCATTTCTGATTTTAGTAACTTCAGCCTATCTCTTTTTCTCTTGGTCAGTCAAGTTAAAGATTTTTAATTTTCCTGATTTTAGCAAATAACAAACTTTTGCGTTCCCTGATTTTTCTCTATTGGTTTTCTTTATTCATATTCTCTAGTTCATTAATTTCTGCTTTAATTTTTATTACGTGCTTCATTTTGTTTGCTTTAGGTTTAATGTGCTTTTCTTTTTCCAGTGTCTTAAGGTATAAGTCTAGGTTATCCATCTGAGATTTTTAAAAAAATATATAGGGATTTACAACTTATAAATATTCTTCTAAGCACTGCTTTACTTACATGCCATGAGTTTTGGTATGCTGTTTTACTTTTATTAAACATAAAGTATTGGCTAATTATCCTTGTAATTTTCTTGTAATTTCTTGGTTATTTACACATGTACTATTTAATTTTCACATATTTGTGAATGTCCCAATTTTTTTCTCTCAAATTTTTAAACCATTATATTAAGAAAAAATACACTGCACAATTTCAATCATTTTAAATTTATTCAGGCTTGTCTTATCACCTAGAATGTGATCTATACTGGAAAATGTTTCTTGTGCACTGGAGAAAAATGTGTATTTTACTGTTGTTAAATGGAGTACTTTGCTGATGTCTGTTAGGTCTAGTTGCTTCCCAGTTGTTCAAGTCTTTTATTTTCTCATTTATAATTGCTTGCATGGTATATATTTTCCATTCTTTTATTTTCAGCTTGTTTGTTCTATTGAATTTAAAAAGTGATTTCTATAGACAGCATATAGTTTTATCTTTAATTTTATTTTCACAATCTCTGCCTTTTGATTGAATTTTTTAATACATTCACATTTAATGTAATTAATGACATAGTTGGATTTAGATGCACTATTTTACTTTGTTTTCTATATGTTTCATGTTCTGCTGTTTCTCTTTCTTTTACACTGATGAATATTTTCTAGTATAATATTAAATTCCTTTAATCATTCTTCATTTTTTACATTATTTTCTTAGGTTGCTCTATGGCTTAGTATATGCTTCTTACATCAGAATCTATTTCACTTTTATACTAATTTAACACCAGTGAGATATATACAAGAGGTTACTCCTATGCTCTATGCTCTCTTCCTTCTTCTGTGCTACTGTTACCTATATTACATTTCTATACATGACAAACCCAGTTATACATTGTTATAATTATTACTTAAGATAATTGTATGTTTCTTAAAGGAGCAAAGGGGGGAAAAAAGATCAAGCAGATATTTATAGTTTGTTCTATAAACAGAGACTATTCACCTTTTTATTTATAACTTCTAATTCTTATCATTTGTTCCTATGGATTTGTGTTACTATCTGGTGTCATTTCTTTGTCATCATACAGTTTTGCTTCCATCTGCCTCCTTTGTGTGGCTATTGTTAAATATATTACATTTCTAAATGTAACAGACTAAAAAAATATAATTGTATATATTGTTTTATAAAATTTTAAAATCAGATTATAGAAGGAAAAGAAATATGCCCTTATGATAGTTTTATAGTTACACAACTACATTTATCAGCATACTTTGTTTCTTCATATGGATTTGAAATACTGACACAGGTCACTTGCTTTCCACCTGAAAGTTTTCCTTTAGTATTTCTTTTCAGGTGAACATACTGGCAACAAATTCTCTCCATTTTTGATTTCTGGGAATATCTTTATTTGCCTTTTTATTTTTGAAATACAGCATTTAAAACTAGTTTTCTGGACAAAGATTCTTGATTGCCACAACTTTTGTTCTTTTAGTCTACAGTGAATACTGCCTATATTGTTTCTGATGGGAAGGTAGCTGTTAATCATACTGGAGTTATATTATATGTAATAAAACATTTTTATCTTCTTGTTTTCCAGAATTTGCCTTTATCACTGGTATTTATCATTTTTTATATGATGTGTCTGGCTGCAGATATATTTCTGTATATCCAACTTAGAGTTTGTTGAGCTTCTTGGATATTCAGATTAATTTTTTAATCAAATTTGGGGAATTTCAGCCATTATTTTTTCTTTCCTTACATTTTGGTAAAATGCCTCATATTTATCTCAGGCTTTGTTCATCTCCTTTTCATTTATTTTTCTCTTGGTTTTTCAGATTGTATAATCTACGTTGATTTATCTTCAAATTTACTGGTTCTTTCTTTTGCAGTTCTCAAATCTACCCTTGATCCCTTATAGTATTTTTTTTGCATTTCATATATTGTGTCCTCAACTCCAAAATTTAATTTTTTAGGTTTTTTTCATGGTTTTTATCCATTGATAGTCTCTATTGTTGAGATGTTGTCATAATACTGTTCTTTACTTCTTTATGCAGGAGTTTAGGTCTTTGGACATATTATGATTACTGCTTTAAATCATTGTCTGCCCATGAACACTTTTAAAAGGAAGACATATATACAGCCAACAAACATATGAAAAAATGCTCATCATCACTAATCATTAGAGAAAGGCAACTCAAAACCACAATGAGATACTATCTCACACTAATCAGAATGGCTATTATTAAAAAGCTAAAAAATACAGATGCTGGTGAGGCTGTAGAAAAAAGGGAATGCTTATACACTGCTAATGGGAATGTACAATTAGTTCAGCCATTGTGGAGAGCAGTTTGGCAATTTCTCAAAGAACTTAAAACAGAAATACCATTTGACCTAGCAATCCCATTATTTGGTATATACAGTCTACCATGAAGACACATGCATGTGTATGCTCATCATAGCTCTATTCACAATAGCAAAGACATGGAGTCAACCTAAATGCCCAACAGTGGTAGACTGGATAAAGAAAATGTGGCACATATACACGATGAAATACTACACAGCCACAAAAAAAGAATGAGATCGTGTCCTTTGCAGCAACATGAACGGAGCTGGAGGCCATTATCCTAAGCGAACTGACACACTAATAGAAAACAAAACACTGCACCTTCTCACTTATGAGTGGGAGCTAAACATTGAGTATACATGGACACAAAGAAGGGAAGAACAGACACTGGGGCCAACTTGAGGGTGGAGGGTGAGAGGAGGGTGAGGATTGAAAAACTCCCTATCAGGTACTATGCTTATAACCTGGGTGACAAAATAATATGTACCTCAAAGCCTAGGACATGCAATTTATCTTTGGAAAAAACCTGCAGAAACAAATCTGTACCCCTGAAGTCAAAATAAAAGTTAAAAAAAAATTAATGCACAGTTGAACATCAGAACCCTCTCATAAGCATTCTGTTGCCTCCTTTATTTCTGTATGTGGATTATACTTTTCTGTTTCTTTGCATGTCCTATAATTTTTATTGAAAACTCAGCATGTGTGATAATATATTGTAGCAACTCTGACTATTGATTTCTCATCCTAAACCTGAAGCTGTTGTTTACTTTTTAATTTTTGAGTGACTTTGTTGGAATATTTTAGTAAAATTTATTTTCTCCCACAATATGCAGCCTCTGTTGTCATTGTTCAGAGGATGTAGCCCTGGCATGTCCACAGTTAACAGGGATAACAAGGGCTTTAGCAGGTCTCATTTTACCCCATTCCCTGGTTTCTCTGTTAAGCTGTCCACCTCTATTGGTATCACACTGAGAAGTTAGCTTCCATTCTTTGCTGGTGTAATGCTCCATTGTTTTCATCAATGCACTAGGGCATAAATTGCTCCACAGTTTAACCCAAGTAAATTCTGACTCCTTTGGAGAACTAAGCTTTGAGGCCAATCTTTCAAGTTTGTTCCAATCCCAAAAGAACTCTTTTTAACTGTCTCTTTACCGGGTTGTCTTTGGTAAACTTCTAGCTGGTTTACAGTTTAGTTTGCTGTTCTCATAGAACTACTAGCCTCCTCTTAATGTTTATCCCCAATCAGCATTGTTTTCAAAGCATCCATAATCTTAAACTTCCCCACACTATATTGTATTCCAAATAAATTCAGTTCTCTTTTGGAGAGCTTCAGAGTTTTCTACTCTCTGCCTGCACAAAATCTCAGTCCTAATGGTAAGAGCAAGAACAGTAACTTAATTGTTTTGGAGTGACGAACCTATTTTAAAATTAAAGCACAAAGAAGGGGTGGCAATTTCTGGTGTTTATGACTTGTACCTCCTGGCATGGGACCTCTATCCATGCTCCATCTGAGGCAAAGGTAATTGAGGTCCTATTATTCCTAGCCTGCTGCACGTGGGATAGAACTTTTGCTTCATGCGTGGGGCTGGAAGAAAACAAGATTCAGGCCTGAAAAAAAGAGCTCTAGCAACATGGAGTTGGGAATTGGGGAGGATGAGAAATGTTAGCAGTTTTCTTCCCCCTGAAAGGTACTATAGTTCTTGACTGGAAGCTGGACAGAGAAAGAGCTCTGTGTTCTTGACTGCATCCATTCAGAGTAGAGTTTCTGTCACACTAAACCGAGAGGTGGTGAAAGGAGTGGGTGGTGGTTCGAATACAACAGACTTGCCATTTTTACTGGATTTAGTAGATTTTATTGAACTAACATGATTTCATTTGCTGTATGCCCTTAGGACACTTTCTTAACAGTTGAAAACATTTTTAACATATAATTTTCATCAACTATGGTTATTTCACTAGGGACAGGTTCGTGGAATTCTTTACAACATCATTCTGAAAGTTATCTAGTCATCACATTTTTTAATGCAAGTAGAATTATTTACAAGTTTTCCAAATTGTTCACAATATCTTGGAAAAAAAACCCGTAGATAAAATTTTCAAATAAAATCTTCCAATTGAGATAATAAACCTCTTTTATAAAATAATACTGTAAAATCTTCTAATTGAACCTAGTCCTCATCTTATTTCAGTTTATAAAATGCTTACTATATTGTAACTGACTTAAATATTAGAACAACATGCTTGTTCTGGACATTAGATTTTAGCAAGTGTCTTAGTCCATTTGTGCTGCTGTAACAAAACATCTGGGTAATTTATAAACAACAGAAATTTATTTATCATGGTTCTGGAGGTTGAGAAGTCCAAGGTCAAGGCACTGGCAGGCTTGGTCTCTATTGAGGAGTCCCTGCTTCCAAGATGGTACCTTGTTACTGTGCCTTCTGGAGGGGATAAACACTGTGTTCTCACATAGAAGAAGCCAGAAGGGCAAAAGGGCAAAAAGGGCCAAGCCCTGTGTGAAGCCTCTTTTATGAGGGCCTTAATCCTATTCATATTCAACATGGATTTTGGGGGGATACAAACAAGCCATAGCAGCAATATATACCTTTTTTTGTTTTATAAACAGATAGGAATAATTTTGATCATCAATTCATCTAATTGTGCAATAATTATCAATTTTTGTAATGTAATTATGTTGTTTTAATAAATTAAATGCCAGTGATAATTATAATAATAATTCAATCCTAAAGGCATGGTAAAGACCATATAAAGCCATAGCTTTATAAGTGAAACCTTATCATCATAAAAAATGAAAATTTAAATTTATCTATATTTTTGCTATATTAATTTTAATAGGTGATCAATAAACTCAAGTATAAAAATATTAGTTTAGGGTAAAAATATGTGAAGAAAGTTGAACAACGATAGTTTTTTTTTTAAATCTTTTAAGTTCAGGGGTACATGTGCAGGTTTGTTATATAGGTAAACTTGTACCATGGGGGTTTGTTGTACAGATTATTTCATCGCCCGCGTATTAAGCCTATTACCCATTAGTTATTTTTCCTAATCTCCTTCCTCCTCCAACCCTCTGCCCTCTGGTAGACCCCAGTGTGTGTTGTTCCCCTCTATGTGTCCATTTTTCTCATCATTTAGCTCCCATTTGTAAGTCAGAACATGTAGTATTTGGTTTTTTGTTACTGCATTAGTTTGCTAAGGATGATGACCTCCAGTTCCATCCGTGTCCCTGCAAAGAATATGATCTCATTCTTTTTTATGGCTGCACAGTATTCTATGGCATATATGTATTAATACACATTTTCTTTATCCAATCTATCATTGTTGGGCATGTAGCTTGATTCCCATGTCTTTGCTATTGCGAATAGTCCTAAGTGGCAATAGTTTTAAGAGAAGGAAATAAAGAATTGTTTTTTAATACAAATAGTTATTTACATAATTCTTAAAGAATTATTTTCTTATGCATTTTTTACCTATTTAAAACTGTGAAGTACAACACATACACAGAAAAGTACGAAAACTATAAAATATATATTGTAACAAATATCACAAAGCCAACACCTAAGTGATGTAGTAATAGCCTCCTAAACATCCTCTTCAGTTCAGGGGAATTTTCCTTCCCCCTACCCACAATAGGTATCTTCATCCTAACCTATTGTAATCACGTTTTGATTTTTCTTATGATCTCACTACCAAGTGTGCATTCCTAAACATAGAGTTTAATTTTGCTTATTTTTGAACATTTTATAAATAGAATTAAGCAGTATCTATTCTTTCTTGCCTTCTTTCATTTAATATTTTATCTGTTAAATACATCCTTACTCACCTGTTTCTCCTATTTTCATCACTGGCTAGTATTGAATGAATGTACCACACTTTATTTATGCATTCCACTGTTGTTGCACGTTTGACCATTTCTAGCCTTTGGCCGTTAAAAACAATGCTGTTATGTGCATTCTTGTATTTAATATATGTATACAGATGTACATGGTAATGAATTTCTCTAGGATATATGCTTCAAAAGTGGAATTGCTTGGTCCTAAGTTATCCATAATTTTAACTGGACAAGATAATGTTAGACTGTTTTCCAGAGTATTTGTATTCATTTATATATCCTCCTACAGTGCACAAGAATTCCTAATATTCTTTGTCTTCACCAACAATTGATAGAATTGTTAATATTTTTAATATAAATATGGGTATATTATATCTCAAAGTACTTTCTGTTTGGATTTCCCTATTAACAAGACTGATCATCTTGTTTGTTTACATTTGAATTTCTTCCTTTTTAAATGCCTGTTTATATACTTTCTGTTGATTGTTCTATGATAGTGGTTCTCAAGCAGAGGTAATTTTACTCCCTACCTAATAGGAAATATTTGACTATGTCTGGATACTTTTTTGGTTGTTACAATGAGGAGGGTTCTATTAGAACCTAGTAGGTAGAAGCTAAAGATGCTGCTAAACAATCTATAATACATAAGATAGACTCCAACAACAAAGAACTATCCAGTCCAAAATCTCAATAGTGGTGAAACAGAGAAATTTATTCCATTAGGTTCTCTGGTCTTTCTTGTTGATTTGTATTCAAGTATTGACTTCAGGTCTTTCCTTGGAGTCACATAAGCACACATGCTGCAAATATTCTCTTATTTGGCGATTTATCTTTTTACCTTTCTATGGTGTTTTTGATAAATGCAAATTTTAATTTCACTGCAGCCAAATTTATTCATATTCTCTGAAATGGTAAATATTTTGTGACTTTATTATCTTTTGAAGTATTTAAGTATTGGCCTTTTAAATTTTGATCAATAATTGACCTAGAATTGATTTGTATCTATTGTGTGAGAGAGAAGTCTATTTTTTCCTCATTAACTGAAAAGACTACCCATTGCTTATCCGTGCTACCTATCACAAATCAAGGGTCCAATCCATTTCCATAGTGTAGTGATTATCATGTTCGCCTAACAAATCAAGTGTCCATCTATGGAAAGGTCTGGTTCCAGCTACTCTGTTCCACTCACCAATTTGTTTAGCCTGTGGCTAATACTAGAATGTCCTAATCTCTATCACTTCATAGGCCTTGATATCTGGTTAAACAAGTCCTATTATTTTGCTTTTCTTCAAGCATCTCTTGACTATTTCTGGCTCTCTGCACTTCCATGTAAGTCTTAGAACCTGTTTAATTTTAATTGAGATTGTTCTTGTATTTTTTAAATAGATGATAAGTATTGAATCATTATGGTAAGATGTCATTAGATAAATTTATAATAAGAATAATTTTTACTTTTAAAGTCAGTATTGATAAAATGTTGAAAATTACATCGTTTGCAACTATTTAAACTTACAATGAAAAAATTTAATAAAAAATGTTTTAATGGATATTTCATCAAAAATAAAGACCACTGCTCATCACACCTTTCTATTTAATGTGTTTAAATACATATCAGAGGGAGAAAGAGATAGGATGGGAAAGCGCACATTTAACAGAAACTACCCAATTAGAAATATGAAATAAACAATTCAAGTGCATTACTTGGCAACCAAGTCTTTGCATTTTAAGAAACTACTATAATGTATTTTCCATGAATTTACACATAGATAATTTTTGTCACCTTGATTTTTCTTTCAAAAGCATAGATTCATGTCACTATGATCAACTTTGGTGTGATCACATATACTTCATATGATTCTTCTGAAAAATGTATTTTTTAATATTATGTAGTGATTACCTATTATTTTTGCTTTCCCTGTAATCATTTTATTTCTCTTATTTTGGGTAAAGTATATCAGGGATTTTTTTAGGGAATAGTCTTTTTCCCATTTTCAATCAACTTAGTGTGAGTGAGGATGACCCCCGCGACCCAAAGATTAGCTAATCCCCTAGCTTGACCAACTATTAGGGATGAGTATGTCTTCTACATCATTAGATGAGATTCAATACTGAGGCTTTAGCTACAGAAAGACTTACTTCTTCTGAGATTAATTTAGAATGATGATGATAATGACACTGATTACTCACTCTTTGCCAAGAATTCCAAACTATTGAGTATGAATCTGTTAAATTCCTAAAACCCAATGACAGGTACTATTACTATCTCTACCATACAGATGAAGAAATTGGGCCACTAAGAGAGTCACTAAGTTGCCCATGTTTACAGTGGCAAATATGTGGTAGATTGATATTTCAAGCTAGTCTGAGCTAGAGCTACTATTCTTAATCTTTGCCTATTCTGGTTCCAAAATCTAGCTCGGGAGCTTCTGGAGTAACTGCAGTACATAGAGAAGGACAACTAGCTCAGAACCAAGGGTTGGTGAAGGAAACACAGATCCAGTGGGGTCTGAGGTCAGTTCTGTCCCTAATCTCTTCAATTGTATAAGCCAAGAATTCCAATTTTCCCTTAAATCAAATTGATTTGGGTTTCTCTCCTTAAAACCAGTAATGTACTGGAGTAGGCTCAGATAAGCATGTAGAACTGGCAAATTTTCAGGAATTTTGCAAGCATACTGATGTCATATTTATAGCTTGAAATTGGCTGTAGAGACAATATTTTCTTTGATGGCAACTGGCAAATGTGAACCACCAGAGCTGTTTTGTTTTGGATTTTTTCCCATTTGATTTTTGGGGTAGAAGAGCAAGGTAGGAGAAAGGAGCCAGTTGTTAAAACATTTAGCACTACTCCACTGTTTATGACCAAGGGAGTCTCTACAAGTACTTACAAGAGACTACTATATAACATCATGCCAGGGCATTTCATACATGAACATCTACTTTCTATGCTTTGTCAATTTTCAAAAGAAATTCAGTTTTTTTTAAAACAGATGTCATAAACACAGTCATCATAATGCAGTGTTTCCTATTCCCATAAATACCTCCATAGCTAGAACACACATGCAATACAAAGCATGTAGGTTAAAAGAATCTTTTGTATAAACAAATTATTTATAACTAACTAGTTGCTTTTATTTAGACTCACAGGAATTGGGTACTGTCCTCTTGTCCTTCAAAGAGTACAAGAAATGCTAATTTTTGTAAAATTCACAGAGCAGAGGTTCTTCACAAATTATTTTTCTTCCCTTTTCACTAATTCTTTAAGAGCATCCTCATGAAATTGTTTGGTTAGGGCATTAGGGCAAACTTATACAACACTTGTATAGATTTTTAAATAACTGACTGATATTGTTTGTAGTATTTTTGCCAAAAAAAAATAGTTTAATCTAAATGTGATTAGGAGGAAACAAATGAACAAATCCCCAATTTAAAAGATATCCTACAAAGCAACTAGCCTGAACTCTTTTAAAATGTATGTGACATGGGGCAGGGTGCAGTGGTTCATGCCTCTAATCCTAGCACTTTGGGAGGTCAAGGTGAGTGAATTTCTTGAATCCAGGAGTTGAGACCAGCCTAGATAATATGGAGAGATCCCATCTCTACCAAAACTTACAAAATTAGTCAGGCATGGTGGCATAAGCCTGTGGTCCCAGCTACTTAGGAGACTGAGATGAGAGGATCACCTGGGCCCAGGAGGTCAAGGATGCAGTGAGCTGTGTTGACACCACTGCACTCCAGCTTGGGCAACAGAGCAAGATCCTGTCTCAAAAAAAAAAAAAAACCCAAAACAAACAAACAAAAAAAAAACATGTATATGACAAGGAAGAAAAAAAAAATCCTGGGAATTTTTTTAAAGAGACATCAGATTTTTAAAAAGAGATTAAATAAAGAGACATGAAAACCAATTGCAATGAATGATGTTTAATTGTAAATTGGATGGGGGAAAGAAAAAACAAAAACCAACAATTTTAAGGCTGCTCTACTCAACCTGGTCCCAAGAACCTGTGAGCTTATTAGAAATTCAAAACCTCAGGCTCCAGCCCAGATATACTGAATCAGACTGCAGTTTAAACAAGATTGTCAGATGATTCTTATGCATACTAAATTTTGAGGAAGCACTGCTATTAAAAGCATTGTTGCATAATTAGGAAAATATGATACAGAGTGAATATTATACATTGCTGATTCTATCAATGTTAAATTCCCTATATATGATAGTCATGTGTGGTTATATAGAAGAATGCCCTTGAACTTAGAAGGTACATGCTGAAGTATTTAACAATGAAGTGTGAGGATATTTGCAACTAACTCCCAAATGGTTCCAAGAAAAACAAAAATAAAGAAATGTGTATTTGTACCTTATATGCAGATACGTAAATACAGTAAAGAAAAAAGAGAAAGTAAATGTGACAAAATGTTAATTGTGAAGCTAGGTGAAAAATACAAGGACAGCTAGTGTTCACTGAACTATTCTTGCAAATTTTCTGTAAGTTACAAAATGTCTTTAAAAGTTGAGAGGAAAACAAAAGTATAATGAAGCATTAGTTTAATTGGTGATCTAAGTGGTGGCTGAGAATTGTTTTGTTTTTTGGTGGTGGTGGTTTTAAGCTCCCCAGGTAATTCTAACATGGAGCCAGAACTGAGTGCCTGTGGGTGAGACAAACAACAGATGGGGTATCTGGGCTTCTGAGCTTCATGTGATTTAAGAGAACAAGTTTCAGAAAAGAGAGGGAAATAAAAATTGAGAAAGAGAAAAGAAACCGTATTTAATGGAAGTACATGTAATGCAGAAGTGCTAGAATGTCTCACTCTATACTGTAAATTAAAGGGGAAAGGCAGTCTTCTATTAAATACAAAAAACTTTAATAGATTTGAAAAGAAGTCTATGGAGTAGAGTGGAATAGAATTAGCCCCTCAGAAGGTAGAAGATAGATCACGAGGTCTGATGCATTGGTCATTCAAATGACAAAATGTATTGGAGTATGCTTTAAATGTCATGTCTGATTTTTGTGATATTCTTCTTCTTCTTCTTCTTTTTTTTTTTTTTTCTCCTGCCTAAGCCTCCCGAGTAGCTGGGACTACAGGCGCCCGCGACCACGCTCGGCCTAATTTTTGTATTTTTAGTAGAGACGCGTTTCACTGTGTGAGCCAGGATGGTCTGGATTTCCTGACCTTGTGATTCGCCCGCCTTGGCCTCCCAAAGTGCTGGGATTAGAGGCGTGAGCCATCGCGCCCAGCCGAGATACTTTTAGAGTCAGACAGAACTATGTTTGAATTCAGAAACTGCCACTTACGAGAGGTATTATCTTGCCTAAGATACTTGGCCTCTATGGACCTCATTTTCTTCATCTGTAAAACCGGGAGACTAACTGTATCTATTGGGCCAGTGTTTCTGATTAGATAAAATTAGGCATGAAAAGTACTCAGCATAGCAGTGCCACAGGGAATACACTTAACAGATTATTCTAAAACACTGGGTATGCGATTTTCTAATCTCTTATAACTCCACTTCATTTTTTAAAAGTCATAATTAAACTGCAAGTTTATACAGCCCTAAAAAGCAAAATGTGGAGCTCTTAAACATGACTAACAAATGGTAAGTCTCAAGAAGTAATATTTGAGTTCCTGCATTTATTTTTTTGTAGGTTTTGATGCTCTTTGGACCTCCTATGAGAATAGATGCAGTATGTAGACAGGATGAAGAATCTGCCATCCAACACAAATTATCCCGGGGGTACCATTTGGTGTGCTATGGCATTTTCTTAACCCCATTCTTCCTTCCCCAGAGAGGAAAGAACTAAACTGAAGAACTTTTATCCTTCTAACCATTATGAATTACCTTTTTTTCTAAAACACACACACACAAAAATTAGTCTGCATGTACTGACTTTTCAAGACTTCAAATAAAAGGCAGATAATAAACACAGAGGCTAGACATTCTAAAGAAAGCTGACCAAAGTTTAATTTAAAGTGGCCAAATCAGTTGTCCAAGAGATCACTGGACACTGACCTAGAATGAATAAAAATCAAATGATCCCATTCAATTGTTCATTACAGGATAAAGTGGCAACTAGCCAAGGAAAGATGAGTAATTTCCATGTTCAAGCTAGCTACTGTGTTTGGAACAAATTTTTCTTCAGCAAAATATAAAAACTTTTTTAAAACAATAGCTTGTCTAAGAGAGTACATAACCTCTAATGTATACCATAGGAGAAAGAATAAGTGCCTGCCAGGCTTGCAAAGAAAGTCCAAACTGTACTCAGAAAATGTCTAGGGAATTTTTATGGTAAATAATAACAGAATTATGTTTTCTTAGCATAAACCAATTCTTAATTGGGTTAGCAGCTATTTGCTTTTAAACTTAGAAATGATAACCAGAAAGATTATGTTCTCTTTTAAAATTCCATGGTTTATAAACACATAAATAAAATATCTTCTAAAAGAGTCCAAAACCTTTTAAAATTCACTAGCAGGTTGAAGTTTAAATTGCAAAAAGAGTAACTGGCAGTTTTATACCTCCAGACAAAAAAATGTAGGACTCCTGATAATTGCACTTAGTGCTTAAAGATAACATACAATGGCAAATCATCTAATAAGAAATTGCCTTTGGCAAGTGCCTTATACCGGAACAGCACAGCTGGTGATTTAGACAGCACTGTTGTGGATCCAGCTCACCTACTTAATATGGACTATGTGACAGATCTCAATTCATCAAGCAGAAGTCTTAAAGCTTCACAGGTTGCACATTTAAATATCTAAATTTTATCTTATTTTAGCCTGAGAGAAAATAACACACATTGCACAATGTTCTGTATGAACCTATATTTAGCCAGTTACAGTTTGTTATGAAATGGTTTGTAATAACCCCACTCTAAATTTATCAATTAATCATATGCATTTGCTGACACTCATAAAGGTGGATATTCACAAAGGTATTACTTTATAATTTAATCTTTGGTCTGCCCGGAATCAAATTATACCTTCTGAGGTATTGAAATATTTCCAAATAAAGAGGCAATGCAGTAGTTCAATACGTATTTCAACTGAGCTTGTTAGTTTATCTATAGTCTGGAAAGTGAATCCTTTTCCCTAGAGTACAGAAATGTGTCAAGCAGAGGGAAAATAGTTACAGATTTAATATACATAAATGCCATTCAGGGATTCCCGGAGTAGAACCAGCCACTATGTGAGAGCCAATACTATGTGGCTATGTTAGCTGCTCGAGATTTTTCAGTGAACAAAATAAAAATTCTTGCTCTTATGGTACTTTCATTCTATAGGAAGGAGTCACACAACAAACAATAGACATATTAAACAAGTAAATTATATTGTATCTGAGAAATCATTGGGGGTATGGCAATGAGAAACTAGAAGAAGGCAAGGAAGTTTGGAAGTGTGTAAGGCATGCATGGGAAAGCTGACTACAATTCAAATACAGTGTTCAGAATAGTCTTATGTAAAACATAATATTTTAGCAAGGCTGTGAAGAAATAAAGAAGTTAGCCATGAAGATATTGAGGGAAGAGTGCTTTGCACAAAGCCCCTAAAGCAGGAACATGCTAACATACACTAGGTAAAGCAAGTATACAGTGTGATTGGAGTAGGGCAAGCAAGCATACGGGCGAGTGATATAGTTTCACTATGTCCCCACCCAAATTTCATCTTGAATTGTAACTTCCCAAATTCTCACATATGGTGGAAGGAACCTGGTGGGAGGTAATTGAATCATGGGGGTGGGTCTTTCCTGTGTTGTTCTCATGATAGTGAATAAGTCTCATGAGACCTGACGGTTTTAAAAACAAGAGTTTCCTTGCACAAGCTCTCTCTCTTTGCCTGCTGCCATACATGTAAGATGTGACTTGCTCCTCCTTATCTTCCACCATGATTGTGAGGCCTCCCCAGCCATGTGGAACTGTAAGTCCATTAAACCTCTTTCTTTTGTAAATTGCCCAGTCTCAAGTGTCTTTATCAGCAGTGTAAATACGGACTAATACAGTAAACTGGTACCAATAGAGTGGAGCACTGCTGGAAAGATACCCAAAAATGTGGAAGCAACTTTGGAACTGGGTAACAGGAAGAGGTTGGAACAGTTTGGAGGTCTCAGAAGAACACAGAAAAATGTGGGAAAGTTTGTAACCTCCTAGATACTTGTTGAATGGCTTTGACCAAAATGCTGATAAAGATATGGACAATGAAATCCAGACTGAGGTGGTCTCAGATAGAGATGAGGAACTTGTTGGGAACTGGAGCAAAGGTGACTTTTACTAAGTTTTAGCGAAGAGACTGGCAGCACTTTGCCCCTTCCCTAGAGATTTGTGGAACTTTGAATTTAAGAGAGATGATTTAAGGTATCTGGCAGAAGAAATTTCTAAGCAGCAAAGCATTCAGGATGTGACTTGGGTGTTTTTAAAGGCATTCAGTTCTAAAAAGAAAACAGAGCTTAAAAGTTTGGAAGATTTGCAGCCTGACAATGAGATACAAAAGAAAATCCTATTTTCTGAGGGGAAATTCAAGCCAGCTGCAGAAATTTTCATAATTAACAAGAAGCCGAATGTTAATCCCCAAGATAATGGGGAAAATGTCTCCAGTGTATGTCAGGGACCTTCATGGCAGCCCCTCTTATCACAGGCCCAGAGACCTAGGAGGACAAAATGGTTTCATGGGCTAGGCCCAGGGTCCCCATGCTGTGTGCAGCCTATGGAGTTGGTGCCCTGTGTCCCAGTCACTCCAACATGGCTGAAAGGGGCCAAGCTCAGGCCGTGGTTTCAGAGGGTGCAAGCCCCAAGCCTTGGCAGCTTCCATGTGGTGTTGAGACTGCAAAAGCACAGAATTTAAGAACTGGGGTTTGGGAACCTCTGCCTAGATTTCAGAGGGCATATGGAAATGCCTGAATGCCCAGGCAAAAGTCTGTTGCAGGGGCAGGGCACCCATGAAGAACCTCTGCTAGGGCAGTTTGGAAGGAAAACGTGGAGACAGCACTGCCACACAAAGTCCCTACTGGAGCACTGCTTAGTGGAGCTGTGAGAAGAGGGCCACTGTCCTCCAGACCAGAATGGTAGATTCACCAACAGCTTGAACCATGTGTCTGGAAAAGCCACAAGCAACACCAGTCAATGAAAGCAGCCAGGAGCAAGGGCTATATTCTGCAAAGCCACAGGGGCAGAGCAGCCCAAGACCATGGGAACCCACTTTTTGCTTCAGCGGGACCTGGATATGAGACCTGGAGTCAAAGGAGATCATTTTGAGCTTTAAGATTTGTCTGCCTGCTGGATTTTGGACTTGCATGGGGCCTGTAGCCACTTTGTTTTGGTCAATTTCTCCCATTTGGAATGTCTGTATCTACCCAATGCCTTTAACCCCATTGTATCTAGGAAGTAACTAACTTGCTTTTGATTTTACAGGATCATAGGCAGAAGGGACTTGCCTTGTCTCAGATGAGACTTTGAACTGTGGACTTTTGAGTTAATGTTAAAATGAGTTAAGACTTTTGGGGAATGTTGGGAAGGCATTATTGGTTTTAAATGTGAGGATATGAGTTCGGGAGGGGTCAGGGATGGAATGATATGGTTTGGCTGTTTCCCTACCCAAATCTCATCTTGAATTGTAACTCCCACAATTCCCACCTGTTGTGGGAGGAACTCAATGGGAGGCAATTGAATCATGGGGGCAGGTATTTCCCATGCTGTTCTCGTAATAGTGAATAAGTCTCATGAGATCTGACGATTTCAAAAAGAGGAGTTTCCCTGCACAAACTCTCTTTCTTTTCCTGCTGCCATCCATATAAGATGTGACTGGCTTCTCCTTGCCTTCCTCCTGGATTGGGAGGCCTCCCCAGCCATGTGGAACTGTAAGTCCATTAAATTTCTTTCTTCTGTAAATTGCCCAGTCTTGGGTATGTCTTTATCAGCAGTGTAAAATCAGACTAATATAGTGTAGTAGAAAAATTCAGAGAGTTAACAGGGCACCAGATAAAATAGAGTCTCTTGTTATATTTGGGAGTCACTGACATGTGGATCATATTCAAAATCATAAGGCTAGATGAGACTACCAAGAAAGTAAATAGAGAAAAAAAGAACCAAGAACTAATTCCTAAAACACTGTACATGCAAGAGATTGGGGAAAAGAGGAAGAAGAACCTGGGGAGAGTGGTAACATAGCACTAGGAAGGAAGAAGAAAAACAAAGAGACCAAGGTTGAAACGAAAGAGAAAAAATGTTAAATACAGTTGGAGAGACGGGTAGGTCACCCACAAAGGGAAGTCCATCAGGCTAACAGTGAACCTTTCAGAAGAAACCTTACAAGCCAGAAAAGATTGGAAGCCTACATTCTACATTCTTAAAGAAAAAATAATTCCAACTGAGAATATCACATCCAGGCAAACTAAGTTGCATAAGTGAAGGATAAATAAAATCATTTGCAGACAAGCAAATGCTGAGGGAATTTTTTACCACCAGACATGCCTTACAAGAGGTCCTGAAAGATAACACTAAATATGGAAAGGAAAGACAGCTACCAGTACCTACAAAATCACATTTAAGAACACAGACCAGTGACACTATAAAGAAACCACACAAACAAGTCTGCATAAAAACCAGTTAACGACATGATGAGAAGATCAAATCCACACATTTCAATGTAACCTTGAATGTAAAGGAGCTAAATGCACCAATTAAAAGGCACAGAGTGGCAAGCCGGATAAAGAAGCAAGACCCACTAGTATGCTGTCTTCAAGACACCTGTTGCACATATTATACCATTATACCCATAGGCTCAAAATAAAGAAATTGTGAAAAATCTACCAAGCAAATGGAAAACAGAAAATATCAGGGGCTGCAATCTTAATTTCAGGCCAAAGAGACTTAAACCAACAAGATTAAAAAACATAAAGAAACACAATGTACAATGGTAAAGGGTTCAATTCAACAAGAAGACTTAACTATCCTAAATATATACACATCCAACACAAGAGCACCCAGATCCATAAAGCAAGTTCTTAGAGACCTACAAAGAGACTTAGATTCCCATACCATAATAGTGGGAGACTTCAACACCCCACTGACAGCAGTAGACAGATTGTCAATGCAGAAAAGCAGAGATATTCAGGACCTAACTCAAAACTTGACTAAATGGATTTAACAAACATCTACAGAACTCTCCAATTCAAAACAACAGAATATAGATTCTTCTCATCATCACATGACATATACTCCAAAATTGACCATACATTTCAACATAAAACAATACTCAGCAAATTAAAAAAAAAAAAAAAAAAAAAAAAAAAAAAAAAAAAAAAAAAACTGAAATCATACCAACCATGCCCTCAGGCCACAGCACAATAAAAATAGGAATCAATACTAAGAAAATCACCACTACCATACAATTACATGGAAATTAAACAACCTGCTCTTGATTGGCTTTTTGGTAAACAATGAAATTATGGCAGAAATCAAGAAATTCTTTGACACTTATGAGAACAGATACAACATACCAGATTCTCTGAGATACAGCTAACTCAGTGTTAAGCAGGGAAGTTTATAGCACTAAATAGGCTAAATGACCTATAGCATTAAAAGCACTAAATGACTATATCAAAAAGAAAGACCTCAAATTAACAACTTGGCATCACAACTAGAAGAACTAGAGAAGCAAGAGAAAACCAACGCTAAAACTGTCAGAAGACAAGAAATTACCAAAATTAGAGCTGAACTGAAGGAAATGGAGACACAAAAAGCCATATAAAAGACCAGCAAATCCAGGAGTTGATTATTTGAAAAAATTAATAAGAAAGATAGACTGCTACCTAGACCAATAGAGACGAAAAAATGAGAAGATCCAAGTAAACACAATTAGAAATGACAAAGGGAGGCCAGGTTCAGTGGCTCATGCCTATAATCCCAGCACTTTGGGAGGCCAAGGCAGGCAGATAACTTGAGGCCAGGAGTTTGAGATCATCCTGGCCAACATCGCGAAACCCAGTCTCTACTAAAAATACAAAAATTAGTCAGGCATGGTGGTACATGCCTGTTATCCCATCTACTTGAGAGGCTGAAGCAGGAGAATCATTTGAACCCTGGAGACAGAGGTTGCAGTGAGCCAAGAAAAAAAAAAAAAAAGACAAAGGGAACATTACCACCGACACCACAGAAATACAAAAACCTATCAGACACTACTGTAAACACCTCCACGGGAACAAACTAGCAAATTTAGAAGAAATGAATATATTCCTAAACACATGCAACCTCCCAAGACTGAACAAGGAAGAAACTGAAACCCTGAAGAGACCAATACTGAGTTCTATAAATGTATAAGAAACAGCCTACCAAGCAAAAAAAAAAAAAAAAAAAACCCAGGGCCAGACAGATTCATAGCCAAGTTATATCAGATTTATAAAGAAAAGCTGGTGCCATTCCTACTGAGACTATTTCAAAAAACTGAGGATGAGGGACTCCTCCCTAACTCATTCTATGAAGCCAGCATCATTCTGATACCAAAACATGGCAGAAACAAAACCAAAAAACAAACAAACAAAAAAAATCATGCCAATATTCTCAATGAACACAGATGCCAAAATCCTCAACAAAATACTAGCAAATCAAATTCAGCAGCACATAAAAAAGCTGATCCATCATGATGAAGTATGCTATATCCCTGGGATTCAAGGTTGGTTCAACAAACACAAATCAATAAATGTGACTGATTACATAAACAGAACTAAAAATAAAAACCGTATTGAGAAATGATTATCTCAATAGATGCAGAAAAGGCTTTTAATAAAATTCAACATCCTTCATGTTAAAAACCCTCAGTAAGCTAGGAATTGAATAAACATACTTCAAAATAATAAGAGCCATCTATATAAAACCCAGAGCTTATATCAGACTGAATAAGCAAAAACTGGAAGCATTCCCCCTTGAAAAAATGGAAGAAGACAAGTATATACTCTCTCACCACTCCTATTCAACATAGTATTCAAAGTCCTGGTCAGAGCAACCAGTCAAGAGAAAGAAATAAAAGGCATCCAAATAGGAATCAAGGAAGTCAAATTATCCCTGTTTGCAGATGACATAATTCTATATCTAGAAAACTTCATAGTCTCTGCCCAAAAGTTCTTTGATCTGATAAGCAACTTCAGCAAAAATTTAGGATACAAAATTAACATACAAATATCAGTAGCATTCCTATACACCAACAGCATCCAAGCCAAGAGTCAAATCAGGAATGCAATTCCATTAATAACTGCCACAAAAAGAATAATATACCTAGGGATACAGCTAACCAGAGAGGTGAAAGATCTGTACAATGAGAATTACAAAACACTGACCAAAGAAAGCAGAGATGATGCAAATGAATGGAAAAACATTCCATGCTCATGGATAGGAATAATCAACATCATTAAAATGGCAATGATGCCCAAAGAAATTCACAGATTCGATGCTATTTCTATCAAACTACCAATGACATTCTTCACAGAATTAGAAAAATATATTTTAAAATTAATATGAAACCCAAAAGGAGCCCAAAGAGCTAAGGCAATCTTAAAGCAAAAAGAACAAAAAGGGAGGCATCATGTTACCCAACTTCAAACTATACTACAGGGCTACGGTAACCAAAATGGCATGATAATGACACAAAAAAAGACACATAGACCAATGGAATAGAATAGAAAGTGTAGAAATAATGCCTCACACCTACAACCATCTAATCTTTGACAAAGGTGACAAAAATAAGAAACAGGGAGAGGACTCCCCACTCAATAAATGATGCTGGGATAACTGGCTTGCCATATATAGAAAATGGAAACTGAAACCCTACCTTGTACCACATACAAAAATTAACTCAAGATAAAGACTTCAATGTAGGCCGGGTGTGGTAACTTATGCCTGTAATCTCAGCACTTTGGGAAGTTGAGGTGGGCAGATCACAAGGTCAGAAGATTGAGACTGTCCCGGTCAACATAGTGAAACCCCGTCTCTACTATTAAAAAAAAAAAAAAAAAAAAATTAGCCAGGCATGCTGGCATGCCCCTGCCTGTAATCTCAGCTACCTGGGAAGATGGGGCAGGGGAATCACTTGAACCCAGGAGGCAGAGGTTGTAGTGGGCCGAGATCTCACCATTGCACTCCAGCCTGGCAACAGAGTGAGACTCCATCTCAAAAATAAATAAATAAATAAACAAATAAATAAATAAAATTTTAAAACAATTTTAAAAAGACTTACATGTAAAACCTAAAACTATAAAAACCCTGGAAGATAACCTAGGAAATACCATTCTGGACATAGGACATGGCAAAGATTTCATGACAAAGATGCCAAAAGCAATTGCAATAAAAAAGTTAACAAAAAGGATTTAATTAAACTAAAGAGCTTCTGCACAGCAAAAGAAACTACCAACAGAGTAAGCAGACAACCTACAGAATGAGAGAAAATATTTGCAAACTATGTATCCAACAAAGGTCTAATATCCAGAATTTATAAAGGACTTAACAAGCAAAAAACTAACAACTTCATTAAAAAGTGGGCAAAGAACACAAACACTTTTCAAAAGAAGACATAAATGTGGCCAAAAGCATATGAAAAAATGCTCAATATCACTAATCATTACAGAAACACAAATCAAAACCATAATGGGTTACTACCTCATAACAATAAGAATGGCTATTTATTAAAAAGTCAAAAAATAACAGATGCTGGTGAGGTTACAGAGAAAAGGGAACACTTATATACTTCTGGTAGGAATGTAAATTGATCCAGCCACTGTGCAAAGCAATGTAGCGATTATTTGAAGAACTTAGAAGAGAATTACCATTTGACCCAGCAATCCTATTATTGGGTATATACACACAGGAACATAAATCATTCTACTATAAAGACATATGTACGTGTGTGTTCATCACAGCACTATTCGCAATAGCAAAGACATGGAATCAACCTAAATGCCCATCAATGGTAGATTAAATAAAGAAAATGTGGTATATATATGCCATGGATTACTACACAGCCATAAAAAAGAATGAGATCGTGTCCTTTGCAAGAACATTGATGGAGCTGGAGACCATCATCCTTAGCAAACTAATGCAGAAAAAAAATCCAAACGCCACATGTTCTTACTTACAAGTGGGAGTTAAATGATAACACATGAACCCGAAGAGAGAGACAACAGATACTGGGTACTGGGGACTAGTCGAGGGTGGAGGCTGGTAGGAGGGAGAGGATCAGAAAAAATACTTCTCAGGTACTATGCTTATTATCCAGGTGATGAAATTGTCTGTACACCAAATCCCCATGGCACACAGTTTACCTATCTAGCAATCCTGCACATGTACCCCAGAACCTACAATAAAAGTTAAAGAAAAAAAAGAAAGAAAAATGAAGAGAATGTGTCCTGCAAGCTGGATAGGAAAATTATGTCAAGAAGGAAGGGGTGATTAAATGTGTCAAATCCTGCTCACGGTTCAAGTTATATAAGGACTAGGAATTGGCCACTGGATTTAATAATGTGTATGTGACAGTTGAAAGGAGTGACTAAGCCTGATTTGCATGGGATTAAGAAAGAATTGGGGGAGGATTTGGTGACCACAATAATAAATAATTGCTTTGAGGAGAACTATTGCAGTGGGAAGAAACATGGGGTAGTAGCTTGTGAGAGAATAGATCAAAATGGAGAATTCGTTAAATAATTAAATAAATACATGTTTGTATGGTGACAGGAATGATTCAGTAAGAGTGAATAATGCTTATGTAGAAAAAGAGGGGGAAGAATCATTAGATCAATGTCTTAGAGTAGAACAGAGAAGGCAATATCTAGTTACCAAGTGGAAGGATAGGCTTAGACAGGAGTATGGATGATTCATGGTAAGAGCAGGGAAGAAGTAAGTACTGATGCTACTAGGTGGGTAGAGGTAGTGACAGAAAACTGCAGAAGTTATCTTCTTATTAAAAGTTTCTCAGTTTGTAAGACATAAGGTCATCATCAGAGAGGAAGAGGCAATGGAGTTTTTTTTTTTTTTTTTTTTTAATTTTTTTTTTTTTTTTGAGATGGAGTCTCGCTCTGTCGCCCAGGCTGGAGTGCAGTGGCGCGATCTCTGCTCACTGCAAGCTCCGCCACCCGAGTTCACACCATTCTCCTGCCTCAGCCTCCCGAGTAGCTGGGACTACAGGCGCCTGCCACCATGCCCAGCTAATTTTTTGTATTTTTAGTAGAGATGAGGTTTCACCGTGTTAGCCAAGATGGTCTCGATCTCCTGACCTCATGATCTGCCCACCTTGGCCTCCCAAAGTGCTGGGATTACAGGCATGAGCCACCACACCCAGCCATTGTCATACTTTTTTAATGTGTCATTCTATGCTGCTACTCCAAAACAAGATTTGAATATGGTATGTCCATGTTATTCAAAAAATGTACTCACTGCTACTTGGTGGCAAAAATAATCCATTGATATTTCGAGGTTTGCTGTGATAAAAGATACAGCTGATCTTCACACAACCAAGAGGCTGAGTTTCCCAGAAGCATGAAATGCTGCAGTTTTGCTAGATAAAAGGAGATTGGGGGAAATGTAATGATTAGATGCCATATTTACAACAAATACAAGGTGCTACAATACAGCATAATGACACAAAAACGGTTACAGTTAACTGATTTAGGATCATGTGTGTTTTCCAGCTTTCAGTGTTTCTAAACCCTGCTATTCAAAAGATGCAATGGGTATTTCTAAAACATGTTCCTCCATTAAGTTGAAAAAATTGCAAAATGCCTAAAATCAAATAGTAGATGGAAGAATGATTTCTTCCCTATTGTTTTGTAAAAGTATAATTCAGCATTATTGAAGGGAAATGCTTTTTAACAAAAATGATGATGCTAAGTAATTCTACCTGCATTTCCATGTGTCTAAATCTGCAAAGTGGATCTAAACATTTCCTCTCTCTCCATAATGAGCACACAGTGTCACTGCCAAGGGCCTCTTCACAGTGTCGGAATCGGCACTGGGAACCCTAAAAGAAAAAGTAAACAGTGTAGAAAGCTCAATATGTTGACATTAGTGTTTAACAACAATAGGTCGCTAATTAGTTAAAGAAAATACAAGTAGATTAAATTAGAATCACAAAGATATACACTATCAATTTTAGACCATAAATCTAAATTTTAGCAAATTAGTCTAACTTTGGTGAGAAAGCAACAAGATAATCTAATGATGAAATAGTACAACATGCCACAAATCACTGATAAAATGCTACTTTTTGTTATTCGTTAATCCATATGGTTCACTAAGAATAGAGATATAAGAATCCAGTGACACTTTGATCACAATTCAGTGACAGAACAACTTAATTTCTCGTTCTGAAGAAAGCCCAGATGAAACTTTTAAGAATCCCTACCTATATTCTAATTGTGAAAATGATTTCTATTAATCAATCGTTTTATTAGATCATCTGTTTTCTCAATCTATGGAGATACCGTTAAGTTTTTATGGAGCTTAAAATTTAAGTTATTGTGGAATTTTAATTATTATATTATGATGTACTACATTAAATATATGTGCTTTGTGCCTTTGGCTTAGAAAGATAAACAATTGCCTATACATATACTCATTGACTTCTTTATATGCCAACAAAAGTAGATGTGGATTGTTTCAATGGGCTGCTATTACTTCTTAAAAATTCTATGTTCTTTTAAACGCAAACACACAGTTGGTAAAAACTACAAGCCCCTGTTGTGTGGGAAGAGAGGTGGATAACATTCTTCCCCCTTTTGACACATGCTCCATGGTTGTTCTTTATCTTTTATCTCTCTCCTACTTTCATCTTCACTCTCTCCCCCTTGTTAAAGTAGATCCATGTACTCTCACAGCACGGGTTTGTGGGCAGGGGTTTTCAAGTCAATAAACTGGTATTTGAAAGTCTGGGCTCCACGACTTGCCCATCGTCACAAAGTTAATACTTAACTCATCCTCTCTGTACTTTAGTTTTCTCATCTGTGTACAGGAAATAAAAAATACTTTCCTCACAGGTTAGCTGCAAAAATGATGTGATACAAGGTATTGTGAGCTATTATTATTATTTATTCATTTAATTATTTACTGGTAACTTACTCATTAGTCACTGTACTAAGTATTTGAGGATACAGCAGTGAAATAGACAAAACGCTCTGCCCACCTGGGACATGAAATCTGTTATTATTCTTTATTATCCTAGCATTTAATTTAACAGGTAATATAAATGAATCTAATTTCTGTGGTCAGAGAGGTTGAGTCTATTCAGGTTTCCTAACAGAGAGGAAACACTTGAAACCAGACATAACATATTTTTCGCTGGATTATTTCTTGCATGAGCACGAAGCTCCAAATATTGAGTTTCTACCTTTATCTGGTTTTATTAAGATCCATTCATCCTAATACGTTGGAGGAATTATCAGTTTTTCCCATTTAACTTTATAAACTTTATGTGGCCAATTTGCTTATATTAATTATTTTCTTTTTTTATGATATTTAAATATTCGTTGTTACTTAGACTTTTGACAAAGGAAAATTCAGTAATTGGGTAAATAAATTTCAAATAGGAAAACAGATTTATTACAATAAGTTTGACAGTTACCTGAATTCAACTATTTGAATTTATAATGACTGGAATCGTATTAACTAAAACAATATCTTATAACATATAACGTTTCAATATTAGGAATTTAATGTCTCAAGGTGCCATAACATAGGCAAAAGTGGCACATGAAGATTCAAAAGCTATAGGCATGTAACTGGCATATATAAGGGTAGTTTCAAACAAATAATAATTTTAAATTATCTCAGATTTCTTCAGAGAAATTCAGTATGTCAAAAATACATGCTAGGTTTTTACACCAGATTTTACATATATAAGATATCTTGCAAGAAAATAGTAAATTTTGGCTCAGCAATGCAAGTTATTGCCATATCTTCCTTCATTCTACTCAAATTAAGCATGTGAAGTACTGTCAGTTGTACAATATTTACCTTTATGCATGTGGAATTAAAAAAGAAATAGCAGTCATTCCCAACTTCTGCCATTTTCAACTCTCTTGCTGCTAATCCAATGTTTTTTTTTTTTTTTTTTTTTTGAAAAATATATATGAATTGCAGGAATGCAAATACAAAAACTATCAGTGCGTAAAGGGGGAAAAATAATTTCTTTTCCACAGTCTTTCAGGCTATCAGTAGTATTCCTTTAAAACTGACCTCCTGTTGACAGTATATTACACAATAGATAATTTTTAAACAAATTTAAATTAGAAGATACCTTCTCTAGCTTTGCAGAAATGTTGAAAGTGGTTGCTAGTAAGCACACAAACTCAAACTTCTAGAATTTTCCTCATTGTTACCTAATCCATTGTTTGCTCATCATAAATGACCTCACATGTAACTGTAGGTCAATGTTCACTCAAGTGAACTGTAGTTTTCTTACTCAGTTTTAGCATATTAACTAAAAAGGACTAGCAAAAACAAAATAGCATATTTTAACCTTTCAATGTTCTGGTTGAATATGGACTATAAACTAGTTTATACTTTTATAATAGAAAGTGATAAGTATTTCAGAAGTAAACAACTATTTCTAAATCTTTGTTTCTATAGAGGGTTTGGTGATAACACTAAAAATTTGACATAGGTAAATGAAATACTCATATTCTAAGATAATAAAAACAATTATTTCAATATGTACTCCCTGCTATCCATTGATTTGGGAAAAATCATATTCAAATTGTGATATATTAATAGCTACCTGAAAATACATTGGGCTACTTACTCATCTTGTAGCCAAATTCCATTTATTTTTCATCCATCATAAAAAGAGAAATATCTTCTTCCTATAGCAGAAAGATTCCAGAGTGCTTGAAGGTTTTGAGAATTTGTTGAAAACAAGTGAAATACTCTGATTCCCAGAATGAAACATTTCAATCAGCAGTTATTGATATGTTCCTCTTAGTATCTTTAATCAAAGAATTAAAACCTAGCAGAAATTAATAAAAAATATTCATCATAAATGTATCAGTCCGTTTTCATGCTGCTGATAAAAACATACCCAACTGGGAAGAAAAAGAGGTTTAATTGGACTTACAGTTCCATATGGCTGGGGAGGCCTCAGAATCATGGCAGGAGGTGAAAGGCACTTCTTACACTGCGGTGGCAAGAGAAAAATGAGGAGAAAGCAAAGGCAGAAACACCTGATAATCCCATCAGAGCTCATGAGACTTATTCACTATCATGAGATTAGCATGGGAAAGACCCATCCCCATGATTCAATTACCTCCCCCTGTCTCCCTCCCACAACATGTGGGAATTCTGGGAGATACAATTTAAGTTGATATTTGGGTGGAGACAGAGCCAAACCATATCATTCCACCACTGGCCCCTCCAAACTTCAAGTCCTCACATTTCAAAACCAATCATGCCTTCCCAACAGGACCCCAAAGTCTTAACTCATTTCAGCATTAATCCAAAAGTCCACAGTCCAGAGTCTCATCTGAGACAAGGCAAATCCCTTCCACCTATGAGTCTGTAAAATCAAAAACAAGTTAGTTACTTCCTAGATACAATGAGGGTACAGGTATTGGGCAAAGCCACTCCAAGTGGGATAAATTGGCCAAAACAAAGGAGTTACAGGCCCCATGCATGTCCAGAATCCAGCAGGGCAGTCAAATTTTAAAACTCCAAAATGATCTACTTTGATTCCAGGTCGCACATCCAGGTCATGTGGATACAAAAGGTGGGTTCCCATGGTCTTGGGCAGCTCTGCCCCTGTGGCTTTGCAGGGTACAGCCTCCATCCTGGCTGCTTTCACAGGCTGGCATTAAGTGTCTGTGGCTTTTCCAGGTTTTTGGCACAAGCTGTCAGTGGAGCTACCATTCTGGGATTTGGAGGATAGTGGCCCTCTTCTCACAGCTCCACTAGGCAGTGCCCCAGTAGCAACTCTGTGTCAGGGCTCCAGCCCACATTTCCCTTCCACACTGCCTTAGCAGGGGTTCTCCACGAGGTCCCCACCTCTGCAGCAAACTTGCCTGAGCATCCAGGTGTTTCTATACATCTTCTGAAATCTAGGTGGAGGTTCCCAAACCTCAATTCTTGCCTTCTGTGCTCCTGCAGGCTCAACACCACGTGGAAGCTGCCAGGTTGGGGCTTGCACCTTCTGAAGCCACAGCTAGAGCTCTATGTTGACCCGTTTCAGCCATGGCTAGATTGGCCAAGACACAGGGCATCAAGTCCCTAAGCTACAGACAGCACTGGGACCCTGGGCCTGGCCCATAAAACCACTTTTTCCTCCTGGGCCTTTGGGTCTGTGATGGGAGGTGCTGCTGTGAAGGTCTCTGACATACCCTGGAGACATTTTCCCCATGGTCTTGTGGATTAACATTGGGCTCCTTGCTACTTACGCAAATTTCTGCAGCTGGCTTGAATTTCTCCTCAAAAAAATGGGTTTTTCTTTTCTACTGCATCATCAGGCTGCAAATTTCTGAACTTTTATGCTCTATTTCCCTTTTAAAATGGAATGATTTTAACAGCATCCAAGTCACCTTTTGAATGCTTTGCTGCTTAGAAATTTCTTCCACCAGATACCTGAAATCATCTCTCTCAGGTTCAAAGTTCCACAAATCTCTAGGGCAGGGGCAAAATGCTGCCAGTCTCTTTGCTAAAACATAACAAGAGTCACCTTTGCTCCAGTTCCCAACAAGTTCCTCATCTCCATCTGAGACCACCTCAGCCTGGACCTTATTGTTCGTATCACTATCAGCACTTCTGTCAAAGTCATTCAACAAGTCTCTAGGAAGTTCAAACTTTCTCACATTTTCCTGTGTCTTCTGGGCCCACCAAACTGTTCCAGCCTCTGCCTGTTTCCCATTTCCGAAGTCACTTCCACATTTTTGGGTATCTTTTCAGCAATACCCAACTCTACTAGTACCAATATACTGTATTAGTCTGCTTTCATGCTGCTGATAAAGACATACTCGAGACTGGGAAGAAAAAGAGGTTTAATTGGACTTACAGTTCCACATGACTGGAGAGACCTCAGAATCATGGCAGGAGGTAAAAAGCACTTCTTACATGGTGGCAGCAAGAGAAAATGAGGAAGAAGCAAAAGTGGAAACCCCTGATAAAACCATCAGATCTCGTGAGACTTACTCACTATCATGAGATTAGCATGGGAAAGACCCACCCCATGATTCAATTACCTCCCCCTGGGTCCCTCCCACAGCACATAGGAATTCTGGGGGATATGATTCAAGTTGAGATTTTGGTGGGGACACAGCCAAACCATATCAATAAATAACATAAAAAGTGCCATGAAAATCACAGATTAGGCTAGATAAAAATGTATTTTTAAATTGTCATGTATGTTTAATTAGAAATTTAAAAGACTGAGACAAATATGAATTCCCACTTTGGTTATGTAAAACAAGCTAAGCTGCTATGAACTTTTTGAAGGCAATGCTTTAGGACAAAAATCTGATATGTAAAATAAACTAAAATTTAGAAAAAAGTTTTTAAATGTAAATTGAACATTATTTTAAAAACGAGGTAGTATGAGAGGTAAATGAACTAGAGAATAAAGATTTGGCTAAACCCTTGAAGACAGTGGCAAAGATACATAGAAAAATATAACTATATTTTGTTTTGCCCTGTCTTCTAACTCTACCACAAAACACCCATGAAGTACTTAAGCTACTGGAAGAAACACGCCTAAGAAATATTTTAAGTGGGTTTTGCCTCCAGATAAACACTGTCTGTACCTACAAACTTGTAACTTCATTGGACTGTTTTCAAATATTCTTACCAAACACCATTATTGCACATTACATATAACATCATGATTAAAGCCATTGTGAGAATTCCTGTTTTACAAAGGAGAAAGTCTGAAAAAAAGTGTCTACTTTTTGAAGTTAGGTGTATACAGCTATATTCCAGTAGACATGGCAAAAATAGGTCAAACTCACATGGAGATTTTTTTGTTTTGTCATTGCAGAGCACATAAAATAGATCTGCACATTTGGTAGTCTTTAGAATTCCTGGAGTCTTACCTTCTCTACCTTTTCAAGCTCTCTTTTCTTTTCCTTCTCCCTCACCCCCTTTTTTCTTTTTCTTATTTTCTTCAGTTCTGTTCTTTACTGTTGTGATTTCATTCTAGTCTTAACAACAACAACAACAACAACAGCAGCAACAACAACAACAAAAAAACTATTATGGCCAGGCGTGGTGGCTCATGCCTGTAATCCCAGCTCTGTGGGAGGCAGACGAGGGAGGATCACAAGATCAGGAGTTCAAGATCAGCCTGACCAACATGGTGAAACCCCATCTCTACTAAAAAAAAACAGAAAAATTAGCCGGGCGTGGTGGCACACGCCTGTAATCCCAGATACTCAGGAGGCCGAGGCAGGAGAATCGCTTGAACTGGGGAGGTGGAGGTTGCAGTGAGCCGAGCTTGCGCCACTGCACTCCAGCTACGGTGGTAGAATGAGACTCCATTTAAAAAAAAAAAAAAAAAAAAGGGAAATTTGTCTCCAGGGCTGGGAATAGGACTGAAAATTCTGTATTTTGTGTCAGTCAAAGCAGGCTCACACTGAGTGTCTTTCATCTTTGGTGTTTACTAGAGCACCTAACGTATTAGTCAGAGAAGAAAGACTTTCTTCTATTTTGTAATCCTGTGACACCATTTTAAGTACAGTAGCTGGTAGCAACTCCTTGATGACCCTTCAGAAGTAGGAGAATTGGGCAAAGTTGATGGCTGCTACCCATCAGAGCAAGAGTCCAGTTTATAACCGTGAGTTGATCCTGTGCCTCTCTCCTGATGAGGATTTGTGTTTCTGCCAGAAGCTTTGCTCCAGGTACTGATGAAACCAAAGTTTTGGAAATAGAAAGTGCTTCCTGAGAGATGACTGGCTTTGCAACTACTATTCAAAGAATAAGTAGAGTGTGTTTTAGAAGATGAGTATTTCCCACAAATGACAGAACGTTGGACCTAAAAGGTTCTGTGGCAGTTTGGGAGGTGACAGTTGATAGTTGTGAAAGTTGTTGTCTCTCTGGGATTCATGAAAGAAGCCGCTTTTTAGAATGCCTTTGAAGGAACCAAGAAGTCACTGGCACTCGACTATAAAATGCTAAACAGTTTCTGGTTCCAACAGTACACAGCCAGCATCAGGTTTTTTCTTTTTTGATAAATGTGGGCGGGGTGTGATGTGGGAGAACTTTTTGTGTTTTCCTATGAGAAAAAGATAGTAGAAAATAAAGTAAACACTTTGAAATGGCAAATCTCTTTCCTCCTCCCTCCCCTCGAATCCAGCAATAAAAAGACTGTGAACTTTTTTAAAATTTTATTTTTTTTCACTGTCAGTATTCAATGTAACTGTGAACTTTTTAAAGTGGATGTTTTATTCTTTGAGAATCCCCTTACTATTCAGATACCTCTAAGTGAGATATAGTTTAATTTTTCCAAGGGCTAAGTCAGTAATATGCCGGACAGTTGAAAACATGCAGGTAAGACAAAGAAATGAGAGCTGGGCCTAGTCCAAGCCCATAAAGATGGCAGTAAAGTCAAAATTCCCCTACAACTTCAGGCTAGGAACTACTAAATGCAATGAGATGGAAACGCTACTATTCCTAAATATTTAGTATTTATTTTATTTAGTCGTTGTCCATCTTATCACTTACCCTCAAAATATTCTTTTGAGCAGCAAGTTAAAGCTGCTTTTAGCTCGCAGTTGATTGACTACCATTACTCAAGCCATTTGGGCTGTTGGAACTCACCTTTAATTAAGATTCCTATGAAAAACTTGAGAATGAAATCTGGTTGTAAGTATTCCTGTACTTTTGGATTAGTCTAAGGCTGAAATTTCGCACTCACTCTGGAAAGAACATCAGAACCATTTTGACCATGTTATGCTGCACAATAAGGCGTAGGTCAAACGGTAACTTTTTTTTTTGGTCCCAGATATGTTTTATTATAGGGTTTTCTGACAGTCTTACTGGAAAGAAGTTTTCATTCTGCTTGGGAATCTGGGGATGTCTCTAGCTGTTTCTAAACTTCTACAGTGCTTCCCACACGAACTAAAGATAACAGGCCAGTAGGTTTCATTGGAACTGTGTTAAATCGACATCTGAAATGTTCATTGCTTATAACTTGATCTTATTTAATTTCCAAAAAAATCATCGGTTACTAGGTGTGGCTAAGTACACACCTTTGGGAAACGTATCTGTTTTCGCGGTTATTAAAACCGAGGTGGGGGGCAAGGGACGCACGTGGGAACGCACCAGGCACCCCAGCTTCTGCACTACAACTCCCAGAAGGCGCAGCGGCCAGGAAGCCGCTTCTGGACGGGCGTTCCCGCCCCTCGCCGGGGTTTAGTAGTTGGGGCGCAGCCGCAGTGGCTGGGCGCGGAGTGCGAGTGGCCTGGACCCCACGGGTGGCTGCTGCAGGGCTTCTCCCCAGCTGGGCTGGGCGCTGCTCGAAAGCGCTCTCTCCACTCGCACGGCTTGTTGGGCTCATCATGAAGCGCTTGGGCTCCGTGCAGCGGAAAATGCCGTGTGTGTTTGTGACGGAGGTGAAAGAGGAGCCTTCCGCCAAAAGGGAGCATCAGGTACGGAGGAGCGCCGGGCAGGCTGGGCGGCTCGCGTGGGCTCCTCCCCGCGGCGCTGGCTCTGTGCGAACCCGGCGAGGATGGCTGGGCGCGTTAGACCTGCCCTGCAGGCCAGGAGCCTCTGTAGGTTTCGCTGGGTAGGTTTGGGGTGGGAGTTCCGTACGCCCTGAGCTCTTCCAGGTCCTTGTACTTTTCTTAGTCGTAAGGGAGGGAATTTGCGAAAGGATTTTCCTGATTAGGAGATTCAAACTTGCCCTCGCAAGGAAATGGATAACCCACGTCCACAGCATGTTCTTTTCAGGTTAGCATCTTTTGGGGAAACCCCCTAATCAGATAATTGCCACACTCCAAGCTTTACTACTTTTCAAGAGTGCAGTAAGAAAGGGTGGATATTAGAAGACTTGCTTTACCTGTTCTGTCCGAACCAGTGGCGGTGTTGACAGTAGCCTAATTAGGTCACTGAAGTTCAGACCTCATATTACCAGTAATTACTTAATTTATTCTAACTTTGGTGTTCTCATCTCAAGGTTTTCTATTGTAGCAACGTGTTTTCCACAGTGTGCCCTCGGTAAATGCTAGTGAGTAACCTATATTTGGGTAATTTTTTTCATATTGTACTATAAAACGTTGTAGTCTTTGATCAGTAGAATACCCAGTGATTAGTTCGGTGCTTCCCAGCTTTGCTGATTTCAAACAAAATCAACATGTCCATTGGAAATCCACCTCACTTGAGTTTCATAATTGGCACTGGCTTTTCTTCTGGACTAAAACTTGTTTAAGGCAAAGATTGCCCTGTTTTCTTTAGTCTCAGCTTCTAGGACCTGGCACGTGGTACGCACTGGATAAATATTTATTGAATTAAAGAATGAACCCTGGAATCATTTCATACCAGTTTTCCATTCACCTTGATGCTTTTTACCTTATAGCATCTGATCTTTTCATTCTTTCTATTACTGTCACTGCTGTTATAGTTAATATTTCATGTCCTGCTCATTGCACCACCTAATTGGTCTTACTTGCCACTCGGAGTGATCATCACCATGTTCTTTCTTCGTCAAAATGCCACAGTTATTACTCAATGTTTGTATCAGTAATTGACTTTTTTTTTTCTTTTAGCTGTAACAAATGTAATCCATATGAAACATTATCATCTGTTTTAGTATTTCACTCTACTGTGATTTTCAACTTCGTATGTTGGAGGGGAGTGGTTTGTAAAAGTATTCTCTACCAGGGAAAATAAGCAGCCCCTTCTCTTACCTCTCTGCAGTTAAAAACAGCTTACAGCATCGTTTATAGCATAGCATCCACATTCTTAATTATAATTCAGGGCCTCCCACTAATGAGGCTCAATCTACCTTCCATCCTCCTCAAAGTGGATTCTCTGTTTTAGCCATCTATTTCATCCTGTGAACATATCAACCACAATCCTGCCTCATATTTTTGCTCAGACTGTTCACTCTGGGTCATCTCTAGAATGTTTTTAATTTCTCAAGTCAGTTCTTCTCCATGAAATCTTAAATCAACTTAGTCATCTCAGTGATTTCCCCTACCCAGAAATTGTAGAGGGCCACTCAATTGATACTATTTTAATACACGTACCTTGTTTTTCCAGTAATAGTCTAAAGTCTTTGATGACAGGTGGAAAAGGAGAACTTTGTGTACCCCTCAGTGTCTCTCGTGTTGTCCTTTGGACATGTCGATAGCAAAGAGCAGATGATTAGTCTTTATGGAAGGAATGTTTATACTCATCAGGAGCTCCATGGGGCAGAGTAATCTTCCCCCCATAGGATCTTTGATAAAAAAAATTTAGATACACACACACTGCTATTGGACCAGACTCTGTGGCTCTACTATCCTAGGTTAAATTGATATCGTTTGATACCAGCGTCGTAAGTTAGTGAAAACCAGTTGTATTTTTAAAGTACTGAATCCCTACTAGATGGTTATATTTTGAAAGTATTGAATCAATACTAGAAGGGCCTAATTTCTTAGTTTACCTGTTTGAAATAGTGCATTAGTCTTAAGCTCACACACAGCAATATGTTTATATTGTACAGTGTTGTTTCACTTTGTAAGATGATGTTACTTCAGATACAGATTGTAGAAGTGGCATAAGTCTTTTTCAGAAATGAAAATGAATTATAAAAAGTTCGTAGGAACCCAAGAAACTGTCTTTTCCTCATCCTTGGTGCCCTTTTTCTTCCTGATAGTGGAAAAACCATCAATATGTAAACATCTCACTACTGATAAAGCTGAAAGGGACAAGGAGTGAGTACTCTCAAAGCAAACAAACTCAAAGGAAAAACAAAAGGCAAGCGATTCTTGGTAGTTTTAACAGTGAAAATTGTTAGGGGAAAAACATGAAAAAAACAAAATCAGCTTGAAATCTTGAGTACTTATTGTGCAAAGACAGAACTAAAATGGTACTGAAGTATACTGTATAACATCTCTAAGATGCCATAGTGGGCCAGCTTGTACTCTCAGCGGGGCTGTATTTACAGGAGTACTAATATGAGGTCTCCCCTAAGAGGTGATGGCAGCAGGTTTTACTCCTTTTTTGTATTCTGCCTGCGTAGTCTAGGACAAGGCCGTTCACAAACCAGATGCTCAAACTTTGTTGAATGAGTTACCACAAAGATTTTTAGATCGACATAGACTCCTGAATACAACTTTCAAAGTAAACAATTCATCAAGCTACATAGGGATGTCAGGTAACTGTGACGAAAACTATTGTCAAAGTGAAGCCTAACTCAAGAGTCAAGAGATTTGTTTTATAGAGGCAATTTTTCTTTTGCCATGTTGAACATTTTTTAAGTAAATAAACCATAGCTGATACAGCTCAGAAATTTAAGTTCGTAGTACTGTCATGTCTAATAATATAAATCACTATTAATGGTAGGAAACCATCAGGGGGTTAACTTTCCTTTCAAGCAGATAATGTATTTTCTAAGAGGATTTGCTGAACTTTATGATGATACATCTGAAGATTTTTAGGATATAAAACTGAATCAAGGGTAAAATTGTTCTGAAAATTAAGATGCTTTTAAAGTCTGTGATCTGTAATGTTTAGACCGAGATGCAAGCTCTGTGACAATGAAGGTATACTAATGACAATTGCTTTATGGAAAGGATGAAAATCATAGTTTTTCAACCTATGCTTACAATAGCAGTTGTTTATCATGCAGTTAGTTAAGGAGGAAAAACATGAAAAAAGTAAATCCAGAAACCATTTGATTTTGGCTCTTAAACTTCTTGGTAGCAAATAGAAACTGATGTTAATTATATTGAGAAGAACGCACTGAAAAAGAGACAAGAAGTATGCCAAAAGGTTCTTTGTAATATGTCTGAACGGTGATGACATGGGTGATTCATTTATGCCTTTGTATATTTCATTTACACATTTTCTATAATGAGCATCTATTAGCTTTGCAAGGAAAAAAAGGTGAAAAAAGGCAAAAACAAAGTATCAACTATCTTCCATCTCTTTTGCCTGCTCCCTGAGAATTTTGACCTGAGACAGGAGTACATTACAACATCCTTGCTAAGACTCCTTACAAACCAAGTCTTAACTGAAAAACAAGTTTTATAAATCACAAAAATGTTTGTGCTTATAAAAAAGGGGGAAGATCTCATGTATTGAAAAGCAGATTGACTCTTGGGAAAACTGAAAATTATGATTGAAAGATACTTGTATTGAACTACCAGAAGCACTTATGAAGTTTAAGTTAATTAAACATACAATCTAGTTTTACCTTCACTCAGATCCAGACACAATGGCTGCCTTGCATTCTTCAGACACATCAAGAAACTTTACCTTTTGTTTTTTTCCTCAGATATTTACATGGTATTCCCTTGCTTCAAATTTGGTCAAAGTTTCCCTCCTCAAAGTTTCCCTTTCCACCGTATCCAAAATAGTACCTCATCCCTCTTTCCTTTACCCATTTGTTTTTAGCACTTGCTTGTCATAGCTAACATTATATTATGCATTGTGCTTCTTTTGTCTCCCTCATTAAAATGCAAGTTTCACCAAAGGCAGGTACTTTTTTGTTCACCTCTGTATTTCCAGTGCTGAAGACAATGCCTAATCTTAGGCATTTAGTAAATAATTGTCAGGTATATGATTAAATATACTGAACGCCTGTGCTAGGGATGCAGCATTGCAAAGAACAAAGGTGGATAAAAAAACTGTAAATAATTACAGAATTGTGTAGAAAATCAGGTGTTGCTGTGATAGCACGGAAGGGAGGGAATGATTCGGAACTTCACAGAATAAATATCATTCTGAAGGATGAACTGGAGATCATCCCTTAAAACTAATGAAATTAAGAAGATTTCAGGTGAGCATGTGTGCAAAGACATAGAGGCTATCTAAAACTGGTTTTCTCTCTCTCTTTTTTTAAGCCATTTAAAGTTTTGGCAACTGAAACTATAAGTCACAAGGCATTAGATGCAGATATATACAGTGCAATTCCAACAGAAAAAGTGGATGGAACATGTTGTTATGTTACTACCTATAAAGGTAAACTAAAACTATAGTATTTACTACAAATATTACTTATTTTTTCTTAATCACTTTACAGTCTATCTGAAATGAGGCATTTGCTCTTCATAGACCCTGGGAAACCTAAGTATAATAGCAAAACAAAAGGGTCACAGTTGTTATAATTTACTTATTATATTATTGTATTTTCTTCTTGGGGGAAAAAAGGAAGGTAACTAAAACATGTACTTAATACCCTTAAGGGCCCAGGCAGTATGGTGCTTGATATATATTATCTCCAATTTGTACAAGTAGCCTCTCCATTTCACAGACAAGAAAAATGAGGTTTAGCAAACTTAAATAATTTGTCCGAGACCCAATAGTAACTGAATGGCTGAACTGGCAATGGGACCTATGTTTGTGTGACCCTTAAGCTTATTCTTCCTGCACCGATTCCAGGGCTTTATTCCTCTTGGCAGTGTCTCTAACTAATTTCACTTTAATGTAGTTTAAAAGGTAGAAATGCAAATAGAAATTGTCAGTCATTTTAAGAAGAAATGTATGGAAAAGAGATTTTTTTTGGCGATTATTTTTGGATGGCGAGATTACCTGTCACTTCCAGAAAAAAAATAGCATCTGGACACATTCCTGGGGCATTAAATGGACATCTGGACACATTCCTTGTATCAGGAAATTTATTCTGAAATGCAGTAAAATAACTGGGCTAAAGCATACATAATATTTGCCATCTTAACCATTTTTAAGTATGCAGTTCAGTGGCATTAAGTGTATTTACATTATTTTGCTACTATCACCACCCTCCATCTCAAGAACTGTTTTCATCTTATAAAACTGAAATGCTACCCAGGAAACAACAACCCTTATTCTCCCACCACCAGCCCCTTGTAACCAGCATTCTACTGTCTCTATGAATTTTGACTACTCTAGGTATTTCATATAAGTAGAATCACATAGTGTTTATTTTTTGTGACTGGCTTATTTCACTTAGCATAATGTCCTTAAGGTTCATGCATGTTGGTTGCATGTATCAAAATTTTATTCATTTTTAAAGCTGAGTAATATTCCTTTGCATGTATCTAGCACATCTTGTTTATCCAGTCAACCACTGGTGGACAGTTGGGTTGCTTTCATCTTTTGACTATTGTTAACTAATGCCACTGTAAACAGGTATGAACAGATATCTGAGGCTGTGCTTCCAGTTCTTTTGGGTATATAGCCAGAAGTGGAATTACCGGATGATATGGAGATTCTAACTTTTTAAGGAGCCACTATAGTGTTTGGCCTAGTGGCTGCAGCCATTTACATTTCTACCAATAGTGCACAAAGGTTCCAGTTTTTCAGTTTCCTCACCAGCACTTATTTTCTCCTTTTTTCTGTTTGGATTTTTGTTTTTGGATAGTAGCCATTCTGGTGGATGTAAATGAATTGCATTTTTTATGTTTACTGGTAAAAAAAGAAACAAAAGGTCCATTGAACCAGAAATGCTAATACAGTTTTAATCTGGTTCTTCGTGTTATTTATCTGGATAGCTAATAAGTGGTACAGAATATCTGGACCAACGTATAGCAGTTTCTTTATAAACCTTGGATTTATATATTTGAGAAAATTGCAAAAGATTTTTCAGACTTTGATGCCTGTTAAGAAACTATAGTGTGTATCATTATGCATAAGGATGGCAAACTGGATTAGAATTTAACTGCTAAAGTCAAGTCACAGAACCCAAAGTGACAGTGCTTACAAATCCACATTTATTACTGCTAAAGGATACACAATATACCAATGGCATTAAAAGTAAAGGTGTGTATTATAGCCAAGGACTGTCTCACAGCAAGGAGTATGGAGAGGCCAAGTAAAAGCTACTATTGTTCCCTGCTTCAGCGCCTTGGCAGGACACATTTTCTCAGATCAGGAACCACTCATGTGTGCAGGCAAACACCTTGGAACCACGGAATGCAAAATGGAGTCACAGCTGGGGATTTTTATATTTTTGCTGGTCACGTAGCTTGGCATCTTGCTGCTAAGTAACCAGCTTCAACAGCAGAGCCCTCCGGGGTTTCAGACCAAGCTATCAGGCTCACTCCTACCAATAAAGAATACTAGCACAGTGCCCTGCAACTCTCAGATCCATGAGTACAAATCAACATTATTAGTATTTTCATGCCTTGATCAGGGGTCAGTGCCATGCAGAACAGCTCAGCCTAATTCCAGATGTGTCAGAATTAACCCTTACAGCACAGTGTTACGTTTGGGGGTGTGGGGTGAATACAGTTATCTGGTTATGTTTCCATTTCGTAGAGGTATCTTCAGTTGTCCATAAATGCTGCTTACTCATAAAATATGACTACGCAGTGTCCTTATAAAAAAGACAATATATTTACTTTTTGTCTCATCCCCTTCATTTTTTAACCAGAGAAGTAAGTCTTCTCACAGCGTCAGGTACTGCTAGGTGGTCTATATTCTTAGACTGCATATTTCCCTTTGTCGTCTTTGAGAAATTAGCCTCCTGTTTATTGAAAAACTCTATTCTGAAATGTCTTTAAAGATAAGTTTTGTTTGCTTCATACTTTTCCTTTTGTTATTACTTTTTTAGATCAGCCATACCTTTGGGCTCGACTAGATAGAAAACCCAACAAACAAGCTGAAAAAAGATTTAAAAATTTTCTACATTCAAAAGAAAACCCAAAAGGTTAGTTTTTTTTTTTTAAGTTTTCATGTTTAAATAGCTGAAATTTGTGGCATATTTATTGCTGTGGTATTTCTGTACATTATATCCTTCTGTATAATTTAAGCAACTTAGGAAAACTATAATTTAATACTTTATATATAAAAGGATATTATTGAAAAATATTGTAAAATATTTTCCTATTCGTCACTATTCTTTATAGTATGAGTCTATTAAAACATACAGATTACTGCATAGATATTGAAATTAGTGACACATTTTGTGTAAGAGACAAATGTGTAATTTTATAAATCAGGTACAAATCTCAGGAAATTAATAATTTTAATTATAAAAATGCTTTTAAATATCTATAGTAGATACACATTGTATATCTGCATTCATGTATATATGTTTATATTTGTATTCATAGTATATTAAAAATTCATAATCTAATACTTAACGGAATATGGTTACTTTAGTTCGACTGTTAAATACTATATACAAATGGCATACATGAAATTGAATATTTAAATTGTTAGTACCGTAATCTTAAGTACAGTCACATTGTGGTGATAATGAATGGAGAATAATTGTATCACACCTGATACTATGAGGTTTTAGTAGCTGTTCCCATTTTGAGTCTGTTTAGTATTTTACATTTTTTAAGTATCACCCCATACAATATTATCTCTTTTTAATTTTTTTTAGAATTTTTTTGGAACGTTGAGGAGGACTTCAAACCAGCTCCAGAGTGCTGGATACCAGCAAAGGAAATAGAACAAATAAATGGGAACCCAGTGCCTGATGAAAATGGACACATTCCTGGTACCATGATCTCTCTTCTAATGCAGTTTTGTGTTTACTAGTAAAATGATCAAAATATCCATTCAATCAGAAATTACAGAATTTAATTTTAATCTGGTTCTTCATTAATATGTATAGTACAGAATTTCTGAATCAAATTTATGTAAAGTCCTACATTTTATATCAAAGATGTTTCATATTAAGAACGTCCTCTTAGGTTTAGAGTCTTTTCTAAGATGGATATTTTTTACTAGCTGTAGTCTGTGACAATAAAGCGTCAAAAGAGAATAGCCTTGAGGCCAGGTGCAGTGACTCACACCTGTAATCCCAGCACTTTGGGAGGCTGAGGTGGGTGGATGCTTGAGCCTAGGAGTTTTAAGACCAACCTGGGCAACATGGCAAAACCCTGTCTCTACAAAAAATACGAAAAGTTAGCTGGGCATGGCAGTGTGCGCCTGTAGTCTCAGCTACAAGCCCCAGAAGTCGAGGCTGCAGTGAACCGTGATCGTGCACTCTAGCCTGAGTGTCGGACTGTGACCTTTTCTCAAAAAAACAACAGAAAAAGAGGGAATAGCTTCCAAGTTCTTGTCAGGATAGATGAGATGATCTAGTCTGAAATGAGATTTCAAGAAGTCTATACCTTTAGATTAGGGATGGGAAAATTTTGCAAAGGTATGCCGAATAGGAAAATATCCCAGATTAAGGTTATAGATTCTCAACTGTCATGTCTTGAGTGCCCATTATGTGCAAAGTCCTCCTAGTTTCTGGTAATACAAAAATGAAGGTCAGATCCGTTGTCCTCCATGATCTTTAATTAGACATTAGGAGAAATCAACCAATAATAGTATGATTTAAGAACAGGAATGAATATATCAGGTACCACTGGAGAAAAGAAGAGGAATTCCTCATTCAGCTTGTGGTTAGTGGAGGCTTCCGAGAGGAGTAGACATCTGTACTGAAGCTTAAGGACTAGGAAGTCAGCTGACAAGGAAGAGGGAAGATCAGCGTAGGCCACCTCCCAGGAAGAGGAGAGGGCATGGGGTATTTCGGATATTTTATATAACACTTTATTGCAGCTAGAATGTTTAGGGTATATGACCTGAAGTGGCTGTAAAAGTTGAGGCTGGAAGTGTGGTGGGCTCAGATCGTAAAGCCTGTTTTATTCTATCTAAAGGAGTGTGAAGTTTATCCTGAAGATGATGATTTTTAATCAGTGGTACAGCAAAAGCATATTTAAGTTTTAGAAATAGAACTATGATAAAAGTGGGTTGGATTTCACTGGAGGCTTGGTGACTAGCAAATAAGTTATTACAGTCATCTAGCATGAGTAATGAAGGGAGCCAATTCTGGCAACAAGAATGAGAAGGGTAATAGCAATAATATTGAATAAATGTGTTCAGTATATATTGGAACATTTTAATAAACTTGGAACACATACCGCATTATGTCCATTGTCCCTGAAGCTTGAGAGAAAACTTGTTTTATAGAAAAAAATGTAAGTGCTACATCTTAGAATAGTGCTCAGTTCTTACTGAATAAGGGGGAATTTTCTAGTAAGAGAATGCTAGGTGCTCTGTAGTGAATAACAGGTTAATTCTGCAGAATAAAAAAAATGAACTCTTATGATTTTTTAAAAAGTAATAAACTGTTAACTTTCCCACTGAGGTTTTAAAGTAATACCTCTTTGTGATAGACACCCAGAAAACATGGGAAATTTACAACAAAAATAGAAATTACCTGTAGTTTCAATCCAAAGAAAAACAATCTAATAACAAATAATTTTCTTCTTTATATGATAGGTTGGGTACCAGTAGAGAAAAACAACAAACAGTATTGCTGGCATTCCTCTGTAGTTAATTATGAATTTGAAATTGCCCTGGTACTAAAACATCATCCTGATGATTCTGGACTTTTGGAAATTAGTGCAGTGCCACTTTCAGATCTCTTAGAACAAACACTGGAGCTCATAGGAACAAATATCAATGGAAACCCATATGGTGAGTGAAGGCTTTTTCTTGTTCAGTTATTGTAACTGTCATTTATAAAGAGAACTTTCTAGGGTCAACTTAAAAAACATACATACAACACTAAAGAAACGACTAACAAATTTGAGTTAGTTTCCTAGGATTATATCCATTTCTGTTAACTTTATATTCACAGAAAAAGGATACCATTTTATTAATCCAAAAGATTGATTTTTATCCTCATTCTTTCCTGTAATAACATTATACAATTATGTATGAAAAGTAATGACTCAGTTGTAACCCCTTTGCTTTTTAAAATTCAGGTGAGTTGAGTCAAATGATGAAAATGCACTTTTCGTGGTTATTATAGCATCAATTTAAATAGCCAAGGGTATAAAGTAAGTAAAGAATTGGCAATGAATACCATGTCAAATATCAAAATATATATCATGATGAATTGAGTGCAAGTACTGAGAGCACTATAGGTTACACCTTGCTGACATGGGGATGGGAAGACAGACCTAAGGATGCTAAAGCTATAATAGGAAAATCCTATATAGAGATCAAAAGTAGACTGCCAGGTGTAAAGAAGCTAAGATGGTAGTTAGACAAGTTATCAGAGATACAGTGCAGCTGTTTGGCAAACGTTGAAGAACAGTTGAATGTGGCCAGTGCCACATTGGTACCAAAGGTTGGTAGACTTTTTCTGCAAGATGCCAGAGTAGGTATTTTAAGTTTTGTGGGCCACTCTTCTGAAAGGAGCTATGGACAGTACTTACATGAGTGGGTGCGGCTGTGTTCGTGGAAAACTATTAACAAAAAACGGTATCTGTCTAGACTTGGCCTACAGGTCATAGTTTGTTGAACTGTGGTGGAGAGTACGCCAAGGTGGAATTTAGAGTTACTGGAATAAGGTGCCAGTGCATTGGGTTGTATTCTTTTTAAGGAAACCAACTAGCTTTTCTACCTTTATTCCTAAGTGTTTCAAAAGACTATTTGAAGAGGTACATTTTCTAGTTCTTTCTGCAAGTTCCTTTAAATGAATGTGGCTAATGGCAAATTTTCCCACTTAGGGCTAGGGAGCAAGAAACATCCATTACATCTTCTTATACCACATGGAGCATTTCAAGTAAGAAATCTACCTTCATTGAAGCACAATGATCTCTTGTCTTGGTTTGAAGGTTGCAAAGAGGGTAAAATTGAAGGAATAGTATGGCATTGCAGTGATGGCTGTTTAATAAAGGTAATGGCAAAAATAGCTTGGGTGGGGTTATGTCATCTTATATTCCTACAGCAGAGTAGAAGTGATACTAAAATTCTCTCTACAAATGGCAGCAATTATTATTTGCAGTAAAGAAATTTAATTTTCTCATCCCACATACCACCATTTTTTAAGAGGTAAAACAGTGTTTCCAGGTGTGTATTGTGTGGGGCATTGATCATAACAGGTGTGCTTCAGAATTGAAGTGATACTATATATGCCCTGCGTGGAAATTCATGTTGCATAGTAGTGCTCTCTGAGACATCTTGTACTAAACTTAACACAGCATCTCCCAGACTTGAGTATAGAATCTGTTGAGTAGAAAGGGTGCCAAGGTAACAGTTGATATATACAAAATGAATTATCTTATACTTTGTTCCCTTTCTGTCTCCTGGACTTGTCTATTTGATTTCTCACAGGTATCTGAAATTCATAATATTCAACACTGGACCTAGTTGTAACTCTCTGACTTCACATAATTCACTGAAGTAAAAACTTGGATATTAATTTTAATCCCTCTTTTCATTACTTCATGCATCCAGTTATCAGTTCCTAACAGTTCTAATCTATGTACTTCTTTCCAACCAATTAACTGTTAATTTTAATTTAAGCTAAGATTCATGCTCTATCATATCACCCTCCAAAAACAGTATCTTTCAGTTTTAGTCCTATCCTCTCCATTCTTCACAAACGGATGAGTGTATTACTTTCCTGCATCAATCTGTTCAGTTACATTAAATATTCATGATCTGGCCCCTGCTTAATTTCCCAGAACTGCTCTCCAGCTCTGCCCCCACAAACACACTCACATTGGGTTTGCTCTAACCATATTTACATGATTGCAATTAGAGCAAAAAAACTCCATTCTACCACATAACATTCCCTTCAATTAGAATGCCTCCTTGCCCACATTTTTCAGGTAGCTAGTCTGTACTCAGCAACAGACTCTATGATTCATAAAATTTTATGGAGCCCCTGATTATATTCCTGGCATGTTTCCAGGTGCTGGACATACACAGTCAACAAAACAAGGTGTCTGCCTTCATGAAGCTCACATTCTAATGGGGAAGATAGACAATAAACAAATATGTAGTATGTCAGGAGAAGAAGAGCTATGAAAAAAAAAAAAACTAGGGTAAGATAAAGTGGAGTCTTACACAGTGCCTGGCAGATAGTAGGCACTCAAAACAAATATTTCTAAGTGAATGAAGATAGTATCTGTATGCTAAAGCTAATATCTTTTTTCTCTTTCAGGTCCATCGCCATCATCTTGGCTTATGCTGGCCAATTCCAGATACTTACATGAATTCAAAACCAGTTATTATCAACATGAACCTGAACAAATGTGACTCTGCCTTTGATATTAGGTGTTTGTTTAATCATTTTTCAAAAATAGATAATCAGAAATTTGCTAGACTCAAAGATATAATATTTGATGTATAAAATGCAAATAAAATTAGTTTATCATTATATTCTAATCCTGAATATTCTACCATGTTTAAAAACATCTCAAGGTTCCTGTTCATTATGAAACATCAATATGTCTTCTACCATTTGTGAAGAAATGAATTTTCCAGTTTCAAGTACCTATTCAAATTTTTATTAAAAACCAGCAAATTAATTTTAATCTCTAGCCATAAAAACATAAGTAACAGTAAGCTCCTACGCTTGCACAAAGGCTGGATTCTCTCCAGTATACTGAGTAGTAATTTAAAAACAAAAATTTAATGTCACTAATTTTCAAAATTAAATAGTTTAAACTCAATTTTGCTAGATATTTAACAAAACATGGCTTAACCTCATAACTTATATGTGTGTATATCTACATCTGTATTTATATATATCATAGTTAGGATTTGAGAATCTTAACACATGTATAAATAAGTATAAACTCCAATTTTAAATATTGAAATTACTGAATTTACCCTCATATTCTTTAAAAAACCTAATCAAAACATTATGAATGTAGAGAAATTCACCAAAGCTCATTGTCTATTTGATGGCCATAACAAGTCTTCAAATATATACTTTTATAATAAGTTAAAAATTTCATATAATTTTATTTATTAAGAATTCCAATCTAAGTATAAAGGTACAAGGTAGTGAGAAGGAAATACTACAGTTCAGAGAATTGCTTATTTCCAGGTATATTTTAACTTATAAAGTTAATAAATAGTTAAATGAAACAAAGTTTATAGGTGACCTTTAGTAAATGGGGAAATTAACAGGACTTTCTTCTTCATCTTCAAACTCTTCAGAAGCAGCAACAGGGCTAGCTAACTCAACTCCCAGTTGTTCTGAAAGTTTTTTTACCTTCTCTTCTAAGAGAATATTCTTCTTCACTTCTTCCTTGTAATTATACTTAAGATCTTCAATTTCTTCAAAAAATGAAGGATCAAAATTTTCCAGTTCTTTTTTCAGCTTTTTTATTTCCTCCTAATAGAAACATTATCTTTAAAAGTTGGATATAGGAAATGTACATATTTTAGGTTTGAACTGTGAGATTTAATTGTAAATATGAAAGCCAAAGTATTCCTGAATGGTCGAATACAGCAATAAAGGCAGAAGAATTAAGATTTTTCTTTGTTCCATTGTACAGTGTAAATAACTAAGTTGTTAACTGTCAAGTCCAATGATCTATTCCATAAGTTGTGTTCTAGTCTTTGACTAAAATGTATCCTTTCTTATAGTGGGATTTAATCTTTCTCTAAAAACATATAAGATCCTCTCAATAGAGTAATCAATCAAAATTAGATTTTGCAATTCATAACATTGAAGTCAGTCTGGTTAAGAGTTTTGGTTTAGACTTCATTTATATTTTACTTACAGATTCTAATTTTTAATGAATAATCAAGTTTTCATAAAGTTATTAATATGATCAGGGAAACCTTTGGGACTTCTGACAATTGGGCATCAGTGAAGAGACAATTCAAGCCTTAGTGACTATTTAGAATAGCCAGTGATTACTAGCTGATTCTCATATCCATGCCTTTTTGTCCTGTTTACAGTCTTAAAAGAGGTAAAACATAGCAAATATTTTTTTAAGGGAACTATAACCTTAGGATTCCTGAAAATAATTTCAAAAAAAAACTAAAGACACTGTTGCCAATGTGACCCAAAACTTAAGAACATACTAATGGCATACATTTGTTACAATTAAAAAATAAATTTATTATTTAATCCTATGTTGAGTCTGAATTTTTTGTTAGCTCTTATTTAATAAATATATTAGGACTAGTCAGATGAACATAATTAACTTTGCAATATAAAGGTCAAATATAAGATATTACATGAATTTTTTAGGATACGTACTGAAAACTCGAAGATGGTAATGAAAATAGTTTTCTTTTTTTTTTTTTTTGAGACGGAGTCTCGCTCTGTCACCCAGGCTGGAGTGCAGTGGCCCGCTCTCTGCTCACTGCAAGCTCCGCCTCCCGGGTTCGCGCAATTCTCCTGCCTCAGCCTCCCGAGCAGCTGGGACTACAGGCGCCCGCCACCTCGCCCGGCTTATTTTTTTGTATTTTTTTAGTAGAGACGGGGTTTCACCGTGTTAGCCAGGATGGTCTCGATCTCCTGACCTCGTGATCCGCCCGTCTCGGCCTCCCAAAGTGCTGGGATTACAGGCTTGAGCCACCGCGCCCGGCCCGAAAATAGTTTTCAACAGCTATTTTCACAAAATGATACTAAAATACACATTACCTTCAAATGCTGCTTTTCTAGATCTGACATTGTGAGCTGTGTCTCTAGATCTTTTACTTTTTCCTTTAATTGATCAGCATCTGTCAACAAAGTTATACAAGTTAAACTCAGCTTTTTCCCACTATGAATGAGTTCAAAGTAATGTATTTGTTCTAGAGAACAGAGATTTGTTTTACGAAACCTAGAACCAGGAAAATACTGGATTTTATGGCTGAAATACTTAAGGATGTAAACACCTGATGCTACCTCCCTCCATCAAGTATTGTAATTTCATAGCAGGCAAAAAGAGGTTATTTGCTAGGTATTAGAAATATAGGCCAAGTTTTTTTTTTTTTTTTTCCCCCCCCACATGATAGGAATTTTACACGGAAAAAATCCTAAAGCCAGGAAAACTTGTTAGGTACTAAAAGTACAATAGAAGAAAAGCAGACTGTTGGGTAAGGGGCTATAACCATAAGCTGGCCAAATGCTCCCGCTATCCAACACAGCGTTGGCTATTCCACGTGGGTTATTACATGTTTACTGCGCAATTACTACGTGCAAAATGTGTCATGCAAGCTGTCATGCAAAAATAAGACATACGTAGCCCTGATACTTTGGTAGGAAAACAAAAGTCTACAAATACAGCACAAAAGTTATTTATTGGATTTGCCCTGCAAGTTAATATACCTCTAACTTTATCAGCAGGCAAATATGATTTTTGCTTTAATGCTATCTTTGCTAGATACCTCTTTACATTACACTACATTTAATAAGTCAAGTCATATTTTACAGCCATTGAAGAATAAAATTCTAAAAGTTTGAGAAGGTGCAGCAAACATTTTCATGGCTGGGACAAGTATCTTTTTTTCTTTTTGAGACAGTCTCACTCTGTCACCTAGGCTAGAGTGTAATGGCGCAATCTTGGCTCACTGCAACAATCACTGCCTCCCAGGCTAAAGCGATTCTCCTGCCTTAGCCTCCCTTGTAGCTGGTATTACAGGCAAGCACCACCACACCTGGTTAATTTTTATATTTTTAGTAGAGACAGGTTTCACCATGTTGGCCAGAGCGGTCTCGAACTCCTGATCTCAGGTGATCCACCCGCTTCAGTCTCCCAAAGTGCTGGGATTACAGGTGTGTGCTACTGTGCTGGGCCTGGGACAAGTATCTTGAAAGTTATCTTACCACTATAGAAAGTGATTTAGAATTTCCAAAACAGTTCTGGTTTGATTTTAAGCCTTAATCTTAGAAAAATGACAGGTAATCTTGTCTACTTCACATCAGAGATAAGGAATTTTGAAGGCTCAGGAATTTCCTTAAGAAACTGAGGTTTGGAAAGATTAGAGATCTATGGCCATACGATCCTTAATGCACACGCACCTGATCTCTGATCTTAGAAGCTAAGCACTATTGGGCCTGGTTAGTATATGGATGGAAGGAAAATTATAAAATTTTCCTAACATCAACAGCATTAATACTGTAGTCTAGTACAAACCAAGCAGGCTGCTATAAGGCATATTTTGAGAGTACTTAGTAGGTACTTTTAGTTACCAAGACGTAGCACAGTATAGTGGTTAAGGGCTAGGAATGCCAAGGAGCTGTGGAGTTTCATAGATTTAGATTTTAATCCTGCCTCTGCTATTTCCTAGCTGACCTTGGGGAATGGTTACTTAACCACTTTGAATCTGTTTATCACATAAAATGGAGACAGTAATACCTATCATATATGGGTATAAATATAGAATGCTTGTAACGCAGTTAGCATAGTGTCGAGTACAACTCACACATGATGGCTTTTATTACAAATTAGTAATAGGACTACATACCATATTGAAAAAGCTACAAGAAACAGTCAAAGATAGTTCAGATATAAATTGGTATAATCCTTTGGAGAGGATGGCATTTGTATCATACTATCAAACAATGGCATAATAAGGTCAAGAGATTAATCATATTTTATAAAAGCAGAAACTTGGAAGCAAACTATCCACCAAAACATAAATGGTTCAATATGTTTATACATGCAATAATATACTATAGAATTATTAAATGGATGAGACAGATTTATGAACAGACCTCAAAAGATGTCCAGGATAAACTGTTAAAAGCAAATATGCTAGACATGTGTATAGTATGAGTTCAATTTTATGTCACTTGCCAAGAAAATATATATACGTATATGCAAACAAAGTCTATTCTCTATCCACAGTAGTTTTTGTCTATAAAGTTCGCCCAATTAGTGAATATCAAACCACTGCTGCTAGGGGAAGTATGTACAGACATGCATATACATACATACACCTACACATCTCACACATGATAATCTTAAATCCTAAAGATAACTCATCCTGGTAAATTCTATTTATTTACATAAGAAAAGGTTCAGAAGCGTTCGTGACTCTCCTAAGCCTAAAGCACTAACAAGCCTCAGAATGGGGATTCAAATCCCTTCCAACAGGCCCCAGAGCCACAGCTTCTTGCACTATGCTGTGCTGCCCTCTACCGTCTCCATCCTTTGCTCATTTCTCTATGAAAACTGAAATGACATACGGAGCACCGCCTTGTTGAACCTCTGCTGGGAACATGTAGGTTGGATTATTCAAACTTTCCAAGGCTCTGTGGATGTCTGCAAATGTGCTGCGAGTGTTGATTTGGGGATTACATACACGCTTTAGTGAGCAAGTGATTTAGAAAATACAGAATCCACAAATAATCCACAAATAATGAGGATTATTTACATATGAACTATTATACATATGAACACACAAACACATGTATGCATATGTGTGATATATATGTATATAAAATATGTGTGTATGTATATGTAGGAATGAGGAATGATTAGTAATCACTTTTGAATGGGAATGAAGGCAGCAGAAACATTTTTTACTTTGTAAAAGGAAAAAAATATAGGCAGTATTTACTTATTTGCAGTTTTTAAAAATGTTCAGAGGACTTGAAAGAGCCTATACTTAGAAACTGGAAGCAACAGATTTAGTATTCATTGCTTAGCCCTACATTGTGATTAAATCTGTAACACCCAGATGGAGAACAAAGAGAAAAACACTTGGGTACTTGGTACTCTACAGTATAAACACCACAAAGAGAAAAATGGGAATATTTTTATATTAATAGCATGGAGGAGAGACAAGAGATCCAAAACTTATCAGGAATTTGATTTTACACTGAGACAATGATCAGAAATCTGAGCCAAAAGAAAAAAAAAAAAGGTAAACCCAAATTCAAAAACCTGGGGGTAGCTAACATGTTTTTTAAAATATATTACCAGGTATGGTGCTTTCAGCTCCACTTTGGTCCTTGTTAACTTCTATCTGATGGATTAATTCTGCTTTCTCTTTATCCAGCTGACTATTAGCTAATCTAGAACACAATGATAATGTGTTAAAAAAAAATAAGGCAGGTATTGCTTCATAAAATATATGGGCATTTCTTATGAACTAGTGATGTACAGTAATCAGAACAAACTAGTCTTTATCAAAGTAAACATTTACTCTCAATGCTACAATGTCACCATTCTCAAACAAAAAGCCTGTAATACAAAAGCCTTCACATTTTTCTTAATATCTGACCTGAGGTCATTTGCAAGAGTGGTTTTGTTATGAGGGGCCTAATGAAAGTGGGCTACAGAGATTCCTGAAAGTAAAAAATTACTTGTTCTCTTTCATTAGTATTTTCCTCTGGGAAGCTAAGTATTAATTCATTCTATGCTCTTAGAAAAGTTTAAACTAAATTACAAACTGGAAACTTATATTACAGTTGGGTTTATCCTTTTTTCCAGTGTGTATTATGAAAAAGAGAATGATTAGCATTAGAAGGAAGAAATAAGGACCTAATAAGCCTGTTAGGTAGTAAAGTTGAAAAATGTTTGTCTCTAGTTGTAGCAATTCTGAGTATATAAAAACTAATAATTTTTTTTTTTAAAAAAGAAAGAAAGTAGTCAAATGAACACGTGACGCACCTAAGAACTTGAAGCTCCCGTTTGAGGCCTTGCTCTGTCTCAGCACCTTCAGGAACATGTTTAAGAATCTTAATCTTTGGGGACAATGAAAAGTTAGAAGATAAGGTTTGCTATGGAAATACGAGGATTTATAAAGATACACATTTTTAACAAAGCATATTAAAATCTGGTTTTCAAAAGCATGCATAGGCAAATTTCTATGTTCTATTCACCATTCATTCAACAAGTATTGAGTAACTACTGCATAACTGGCATCGTCCTAGGCACAAAGGCTACAGTAGTGAACAAAATAGGTAATGTTCCATCTTGCATGGTCCTCATTTAGTGTGGAAACAAAGAATGTGTATGTAATATGATATGATGTAATAATAGTGCCAGATAGTAGGAAGAGCTATCAAGAAAAAATTATCCAGGGTAAGAGGATAAAGAGTGATGGCAAGTAGTATAGGGTTAGGGTTAGGGTTAGGGTTAGGGTTAGGGTTAGGGTTAGGAAGGTCTCTCTGAGGAGCCTCTATTTCAGCAGAGACATGAAGTCTGGGAGCAAGCTATAAGAATATTTGGGTGAACAGTATTCTAAATAAAGGAAACAAGTGTAAGGACTTAACGCTTAAATGAGTTTGGATTGTTTGAAGTACTGAAAGAAGGTTAATGTGGTTAAAACACTGTGAATGAAATGAAGGGAAAAGTGGTAGAAGATGAAATTGGGAAGAAAACTGGGTACCAGACCTCATATATTGTTTTGGGGTATGAAAAGAACTTTGAAGTTTTATTTTAGGGTGATGGAGAACCAGTAGAAGATTCTGAGGACAGGACTTTGTGCTTCGTGATGTGCTTTATGTTTTAAAAGGGTTACCTGGCAACTGTGTGGAGACAGACCAGAAATAGAAATAGAGTGAAATAATGCAAGAGTGGAAGCTGAGATACCAGCTTGGAAATTATTGCATTTATTCAGGTATAAAACAATAGCCTGGACAAGACTGGTAGTGATGTCTCAAGATGCCAAGAAGTGGTCAGATTTGGGATATAGTTTGAAAATAGAGCTGACATGATTTAACGATAAAAAAAAAGATGTGGAGAATGAAAAGAATGAAGTCGTTGATGATCCAAAGTTTCTGGCTTAAGCAAATGGGTGAATGGGGTGCCCTTTGGATGGGTCTTCTTAATCGAGTCCATTTTTATCTATAGAAGATAATGCAAGGAACATCCTGTGATATTATGCATTATTTTATCATGTAAAGAAAAATTACATTACTTACCTGTTCTTCAAGGTCTTCAGTGTATTTCTTAACTTTTTGTTCTCTCTCTGTTGCTTCTTTTACAAGCTGTTTAAGGTCAGTAATGCTTTGATTTTTTTTGGCAATATCAGTTTCCAATTCTTTTAACTTGGTTTCATACATTCTAAAAGTATAAGGAAAAAAAGTATAGACATGGCAAATAATTTATGTCACTGATTTAAAAGTCAGTTCAAATTATCGTACTAAAAATAAGCAAGAGTATCTTATTTTACTGTTTCATCTAGTCAAAGTTTTCACTACATATTTATTTACCATTAAAATGGTGGTGGCAAGAGATAAGGTATCCCTAATTAACAGATGGCCCATTCAAAATAAAGGATTTGGGTATTTTCCAAGATTATAAACAAGGATGGAGCCTGATTTGACCATTTTAAAATTAACACCCTATTTCAATCACAAAATAAGAAAATACAAAGTAAAATTCTTTGGAATATAAAATTCTATATTACTAGATATTCTTAGAAATATAAAGATGGCAAATAAAAAGCTTTTCTCACATATACAGACACTCATAGGAGGTATGCAGAAAAACACTACAGGGAGAGGAAAAAATTGTGCAAAAGCATGGGTGAGAAAAATAGTGTATGATGGGAGAGGGATAAAGCTTGTAAAAATCTGAATACATTTATAATCATTAAAGAAACAATAGTTCAAAAAAATACAGACTCCAGAAAAATAATTTCATAATTGAGCGAGATGGTTCTACTGGTTCATTATACCTAAAGAAATATAATGCTTACGCCGGGCGCGGTGGCTCAAGCCTGTAATCCCAGCACTTTGGGAGGCCGAGACGGGCGGATCACGAGGTCAGGAGATCAATACCATCCTGGCTAACACGGTGAAACCCCGTCTCTACTAAAAAATACAAAAAACTAGCCGGGCGAGGTGGCGGCGCCTGTAGTCCCAGCTACTCGGGAGGCTGAGGCAGGAGAATGGCGTAAACCCGGGAGGCGGAGCTTGCAGTGAGCTGAGATCTGGCCACTGCACTCCAGCCTGGGCGACAGAGCCAGACTCCGTCTCAAAAAAAAAAAAAAAAAAAAAAAAAAAAGAAATATAATGCTTACAATATCCAAACTTTTCCAGAGAAATGGATAGAAAGACTGCATTCTAAGTTAAAATGGCCAGTATAGCTTTGGCAACAAAATCTGCTAGGATAATACAAGAAAGGAAAATAATGATTGTCTAAACACATTCAAATAGCTTCTGATAGATCCTAGAAACTTAGATTAGAAGGGAATGCTTTTAACCCGACAGAGACCACCACAGATCTACCACAAGTAAATGGTGAAATATCAGAAGCTTACTCCTTCACTTCATCTAATTTTCCATTCAAAAGCCACTCAAGCAGAGAGGGCCTCTCTGATCACCCTATGTAAAACTGCCCCCACATCACCCTGGTTTGTCCCAGCAGTCAGGAAAAGGCCTGACATAGAATATGTGTTAATAAGTTTGTTGAATGAATAATAAAGCAACTATAAGGATGTCAGCATGAGCAAGACCTGTGTCATGGGTCCCAAAAGAGATCTCTCTAAACTGCTTTATTGAGAAAGGTGTATAATCCTCCCAGATTTAAACTTTAGTGAATTTTTTTCCTTTCCATTTTCTTTTTTAACGGATTTAGGGAACCTGGAGGTCAACGATCAAAAGGAGCCTCTCTCTGTCAAGAGATTTCTACTTAGACTTATGTCTTCTGCAAATGGTTTACTGAAGGCTTATGGTATGCTCAGTGACCTGTATTGTTCTCAGACTAAAAACACATATATGATCTAAAATGCAAAGTCATCTTCAATTATGGTTAAATATCATCATCACCTCTACTAACCATTTATAAACCTTATAAACCCTTTTTGCACTAACAATTTCTTATGTAGCCCCATAGAGCCCTCTTAGAAAGAACTTGAGCCCACAGAAAGGATATAAGTTACTTAAGATCATAGTAAGAATTAGGTCTTTCTAAACCAGAGAACCTATCTGGTCCTTTGAAGAAACCTAGGCAAGGTGGGCTTTTTAAAAATAATATCCAACATAAAGCAGAGTCTGGCAATAGGAGGTACTACGTAAATATCTGTTGAATAAATAGATTTCAGAGTAACTCAAAAACATTCTGAGTCCATATGTGATTACAGAAGAAAACAAAGGAATGACCAAGAAATCAACAGAGAGGGCTGCTGGCTAAGACCCACTGCTAGGGTCAAAGAAGACAGTAGAAGAGACCCCCTTCCCCTACTCCATACCATCGCATTTGTTATTTCATCTGACCCTGACACTGGCCTTCTTACAGAGTAATTTTTCCCAGTGTGTAGATGGGAAAAGTGAGAGCTAGAGTGGGGAAGTGTGGATTCTGGCCACTCTAGATTTAGTATTCGGACAGGAACTAAGGACTCTTCCATGACTTTATGGCCATCTGGGCTATCCTTTAAAGTGCCTGCTTAATCTTTCTCTTTTCTCCTTAGACTTGGTTGACAGGGGCAAGTGCAGTGCAGCAGACCCTCTGTGGGACTTGCTGTAGCCTCACAATGCTAAGACTCCCCTCCTACTTGTAGTGATCGCTATCTTGCCTTCCATCAAGACCATTCCAAAGAGCAGAGAGGGAAGATGAAGCCCTCAAAGACATCGAAGGGGATACTGGAGGTGCATGGACATAAGGAATTGTAAGAGAATGCTGAGAGATAAAGATGAGTATGCCTTTTGAAATGGGGGCGGCAGATGTGCTAGATGGTAAAGGATACCACTTCATACACGATGGCTTTAATGGGACAAGACATGGGCAGGATCCCACTGGTCAATGACGTCCAGGCTCCTTGAAGCAGCTGCTCAAAACTGGAAATGAGAGTGACGTGAAGAGCCTTTGACCTACTCATCACAGTCATGATGAACCACACATGATGATAGTGGCAACAGACTGAATGTTTATTCATAAACTCCCACCACCTCTTTCATAGCCACAAAAATTAGTTTCACAGGTTGGAATTCCATGTATTCAGGATGGGAGAAAATAAAGTATCAGAAAGCAGAAGCCAGTAAGACATCAATGCTGCTGCTGAATTCACCTCTTGGGGCTATCTGAAGAGAAAGTTGCCCAGGATATAACTCTAAAAGCATTACAGCACAGACTAGATCCAGTATGCCACACGTTGTGACAAGACAGCTCAATCATTCCTGGCTCCTACTTGAGAAAGCAAGTTATACAATCAAGAAACTGAAGCTGCAGTTGGAGAAAAATAGCACCCAGGAGAAGCTGAGCAGCCTCAGCCTAGACTCATAGCTGATGACAGCTTCATGATGCACACACAGCCCCAACTCCTTCGCCCAGCCCCAGCTCTACTCTGTTCCATGCCCTGCCACCCAAACAAGGTTAAACAAGTCAAACATTTCAAGGAAGAAAAAGTCTCCATCAATATTACAAGAGAAAAAAAAGTATTATGTTAAAACAACAACCAAACAAACTGTTCATCAGGAAGAAACCAGGTTACTCAGAACAGTGTTGTCTTTTAAAACAATAATACCGGCCGGGCGCGGTGGCTCAAGCCTGTAATCCCAGCACTTTGGGAGGCCGAGACGGGCGGATCATGAGGTCAGGAGATCGAGACCATCCTGGCTAACACGGTGAAACCCCGTCTCTACTAAAAAATACAAAAAACTAGCCGGGCGAGGTGGTGGGCGCCTGTAGTCCCAGCTACTCGGGAGGCTGAGGCAGGAGAATGGCGTGAACCCGGGAGGTGGAGCAGTGAGCCGAGATCCGGCCACTGCACTCCAGCATGGGCGGCAGAGCGAGACTCTGTCTCAAAAAAAAAAAAAAAAAAAAACAATAATACCAAAATTTGAAATGATTAAACTTTGTACAAGTTTAAAATTCTGTTCCTACCTTGTAACCACAATGGATTTCCAGCTCTTACTGTCAGCACCTTCGAGCTGTGGACCTCTGCTTTCTGCAAACTGTAATCTCTTACCAGTCTCTTCTAGTTGAACTGTCATCTTCTCATTTAATATCTCTAAATTATTCTTTGCTATCCGTAATTTCTCTGCAGCATCAGTTTCCTATCATTAAATGCTAATTAGTATTTTATGAGAAAACATAATATTGTTCTCATAGATTCAGTGTATTCAAAATTATCATTACAAATGGGAAAACAAAAATAACCTGGGGCTCTTAAATGCTGATTAAAATTTCAATAAATTCAACATTTCCTCTCCTTTAAAGCAGCAATATGGCCAATAACAATTAGAACAACAGATCATGAAAATGAGGTCAGAGAAATATATTTAGTTACTAGTGATTAAATTTGACATTTTGTTCCTCTGTAATATTTTTAGAAAAATGGGATAGTTTATACCTTTACATATGTAAAAGATTCTTTGTTTTAACTTCCTAATGCTTATGAGACCTAGCTATAAGCATAAAGTATGTGTAAGTAACGTGGATTATTTCTTTTTGTTGTTGTTGTTTGTTTGTTTGTTTGAGATGGAGTCTCGCTCTGTTGCCCAGGCTGTAGTGTAGTGGTGCGATCTCAGCTCACTGCAACCTCCGCCTCCTGGGTTCAAGTGATTCTCCTGCCTCAGCCTCCTGAGTAGCTGGGATTACAGGCATGCCAACACGCCCAGCTAATTTCTGTATTTTTAGTAGAGACCAGGTTTCACTATATTGGTCAGGGTGGTCTCGAATTCCTGACCTTGTGATCTGCCCACCTCAGCCTCCCAAAGTGTAGATTATTTCTATTATTAAACATCCACATTCCAAGCACAGTATCATTTGGTCTCTTAATACATTCTGATAATATTCTAACTAGTTTTAAAATATTAATTTTTAACTTCTTCACTAGATCTTCCATATAAATAACAATATCTATATATTTTGCCGAATAAACAAAATAAATCTTACTATTTAACAAGGCAGTTTCATATACTCCTTACTATAAACTGGCCTAAGTCATGTGCACAAACATTAACTAAATTCCACAGAGCTCTGTGAGATAGATATACTTAACATTCCCAAGTTTACAGATGAAAATTTTACAGACGAAACTGAGGAATAGAGAAGGGATAACAAGCTGGCCCTAGTTCCCATGACTAACAAATAACAGAGCTAGAAATTGAATTTAGGAGAGTAATGTCTATATTATAGTGCCTTTAAACTTATTAACTTTTATTATCAATGTTTTTCATGGTGGAATGTGATGACAGCAGGCATAGAAGAAACACAATTCCTCAATCTCTTAATATCCACCTTGAATAGGCACTCTCATCAAGGATCTACTTTCAGTTTTTCCAAGAGGTATTAAGTAAAATAAAAATCAATAATTATAATCAGTCATAAAAGTCATACTTTTTTAAGTTCTTTACGAAGCCTTTCATTTTCAGCAATAATTTTTTCTGTGCCTTTGGTCTTGGATTCATAGTGCATGCTCAACTGATGCCCAAAATGAGCTTTAAGTTTTTCTAATTCAGCCTAATAAAAAAACAAACAAAATAAAAACTGTACATTATCAAAAAGAAATAAAAGATAATCTCATAAACTCATAAATCTTACTTCAAAGTAGTTTTAGAAACCATATTTGATATGATTACAATTACAGTCTTCCTTTGAATATTAGTCAGAACAGAAGTTCCCAATGTTGGCTACATATTAGAATAAATTGATGACTTAAAATAACAACAACAACAAACATACCTGTGTCAGGACCCACCCTAAAATAATTAAACCAATTTCAGGGATGGGAGCTTGGGCATCCGTATTTTTAAAAAGAAACACAGGTAATTAATCTATGTGTCAGAAAAGTATTGGTGTTGAAATAACAAGAAAGATCAGGTGGACCTACTCTATAACCCTTAGCCTTGCCTCTCATAAGTTTTTTTCTATGTGTATAAAATCTGTACTGTATTCATTAAAGCCATTTTATATAGTAATGAGCATATTTGAAATTTTCCTGAATAGTAACAAATTAAAACAGTAAAATATTCCCCTAAAAATGATAACATTAAAAAAATTACCTTCAATTTTTCATTTTCTTGCTCAATATTAGCCATTTTTTCACTAGTCAATATTCCTGATGCTTTTTTCAACTGTTCATTTTCTCTCTGGACTTTTTCAACTACTTTTTTCATTAAACCAATGGTTTTTTCCAGTTCTGGGATTGTCTTTCCACTTCTACCAGACTACGAAAGAATATGTTAAATCTTTAATTAATATGTTAAATCTTTAATTTAATCAAATATTTTCGAGAGTATAATACAAAGTACCAACAATACAACAGGCTCAATATACTCAATATTAATAATTCCTAATATTTAAAGTCAAAACTGTGTTAATTCAATTCATTCTTAAAATACTTCTATAAGATAGGAATTATAATTTCCATTTTAAATACAAGAAAACCAAGACTAGGGAAATTTGACACTCCTAAAATCATGCAGCTAATAAGTAACATCTTAAATAGTCTAGCCTTGATGTCTTATCAAAATGATTAAGTCTAAATATTCTATTTAGCTAATGTTCTCTCCAGTATTTCAGTTTTTCTTTATACGAAATAAAATCACACAAGAGAAATTGTGTCTTTAAAGAGCTCATGAGTAATTAAATTGTAACTGCAAAATAATAGAGGCAATTTTCTCTAAGAAATGCTACTGCTTAGAGATTCAATTTCTGTTTAATATAAATAGAACAGATATCTGAAATAAAAAACCTTGCATAAATATATCAACAGAGATGAGTCATCACTTAATAAGTTTAACTGCTTATCATTTAAAATAAAAATAATTTTTAGCAGTTTAGTCAAACGGTATGCTTAATTTTTTTTTCCATTTTAGTTAATCATCCATGACTAAGAATAATTCTGAAATATAAACTTTTACATCATTTCAGTATGTACTTTCATAATTAACTTAGATAGAAAAGGTCAAATTAACACATATTTTCACTGATGAAAAAAATGTTGCTGTCAGCAAGATACTGTTTTGAATATTTTTCCTTTTTTTTTTTTTTTTTCTAGCTCTGCTGCACAGGCTAGAGTACAGTTGTGCGACCACGGCTCACTGTAACCTCCGCATGCCAGGTTCAAGCAATTCTCCTGCCTCAACCTCCTGAGTAGCTGGGATCACAGTCATGAGCCACCACACCCAGCTAATTTTCGTATTTTTAGTAGAGATAGGGTTTCACCATGTTGGCCAGGCTGGTCTTGAACTCCTGAATTCCAGTGATCCGCTCACCTTGGCCTCCCAAATTGCTGGGATTACAGGCCTCTCAAATTGCTGGGATTACAGAATACCCCGGCCTATTCTGAATATTTTTCTAATAACACATAATATTTTCACTGAATCCATCATATATTTAATATTACTACCAGAATGACTCTGCATTATGATTGCTTCCATTTATGACACATGGCAACATGAAATCAACAGGAGTTTAAGTCTTTGGCCTTGACCTCATAAGCAACATTTATTCATTATATAAAGTGAATACAAAATAACATAGGGAGAAAATTACAAGAACACAAAAAAAGAGGGGGAGGAACGAAGTATTTATAAAACATTATACCAAGAAGGTGGGAAGATATCATAACAAATGGTTACAAAATGGCAGCACTGGACCAAGGACCAGTTAGTAGTTACCTCCATAAACAAAAGGATTCCTGGAAGTTAAATGTTTTCAAGGTGTGGAGGCATATTCAATAAAAAGAGAGATGATATAGACGATAAAATACATTAATTTGAGACACATAGAAATGCTTACTGTTTTATATTACAGATGCAGAATAAAAACTGAAACTACAGGGCACTTGTAAAGGCATATCAGTACTGTTACAATATATCTAAACTTTTCATTTGTGGCTTATCACTGCTGAAACCGTAACAAATGTATGGTAAATTCTCACATACCCCTCTAACATGGCCAAGTTTCCGCTCAACTTCTGCTTTTTCTTTCTTAAGAAATTCACACATTTCCTTCAAATCTCTGACTTGATTCTGAAAGATAATAAGCAAACATCTAATAATTTAACATAGCTATAGCCATTGAAAAGAAAAGGCAAACAATTCATGTGAACCATCAATCTCTTCAACTGTATAGCCAAACCAAATAATTGGGTCTCTATACTAATGAGGAAGATTTTGAACCAAATTGTTAAATTAATACAATAATACTGTGTATATGAAATGTCGAGGTATTTCCCACATTATTGCCTGATGCAATAACACAAATTTAGAATTCTGATTTTAACTGTCCCATATATTGCACATGTAGATCCTTACCCAAGTGTACAGAGCAAAAGGCAAATGAACATCTAACATTGGTTCTATCAATGTAAAAATCCGAATGAGAAGCAGTACCAAAAAGAAAAAAAAGTGTAAAAAGTTGGCAGATTAGTGCCTTGAAATAAATAAATAAAGTGTGAGAAGCAAGACATAGCTTAACTATATCATTACCAGTAGAATTAATAGATTGCTAACATTATGAATTAGAAAACAGAACTGAAGCAATTAGCTAGCCAAGAGAAAAAAAGATTCCCATAAATAGGGTAAGACCTGGAAAACCAAAAATTAAAAAATCATTATTAATATCAGAATAAAGTAAAATTTCTAAAAGAAATTATTCTTATATTTTACATTGTGATAATTTTTAATGAAATATACCACATATCTTCCCATCTTAGGACATTTGAACTTGCTATTTCTGTTGTCTGTAATTCTTTTTCTAGTATCTTTATGACCCACTTCTTTACTTCTCCTTAGCTCTCTGTTCATACATCATTTTAATAAGGAAGACCTCCCTTACTAACCTATTTTAAATTATACCCCTTCCCTCTCCCCATACTCTTTACACCAATCATGCTTTATTTCTCTACTTAGCACTAACATCAGATGACATACTATTCAGTGACTTGTTTATTGTCAGTCTTCTTCACTAGAACGTAAGTTCTATGAGTGTAAGGAATTTTTTGACTGTTGTTTCCCAGCACCTGGAGGAGTGTTTCATACAAAGTAGGCTTTCAACAAATAAAGGTTAAAGAGCAAATATATAAAGTATACCACCACCATGATATTTTAGGAATATGCATTTTTGACTTCTTAATAAGCTAATAAAAGTAAACATTACAACTAAGGAAAGAGTTTTAGGCATTAGATTTTCTAACTATAAAAACATTAAATTTACCTTTAATCTTGGCAAATCTTTATTTGCTTGTTCAAGCTGAAATTTCAGTTCAATATTTTCAGACGACAACTTCAAGTTTTCCTTCTGAAGCTCCTGTTCTTTCTGACAATGATCATCTGACCCTATTCCTGAAATCTTCAGTGAAGTGAAATTAGGAATATTTTTAAAGTTTAATAAATAAAAGCCATAAAAGACATACTGGATAAGAAAATACTGTCAAAGGTAACTTTTTTTCCTCAAAGGAATATAAGAAAATCAGAGTTCTAGAGAAAGCCAAAAATAAATAAGTTAGAATACAAAACTTGCAGAACAAAAGGTAATATGGTTTGTTTTAATTACAATGGAAGGAAAGTCAAGTATGACTTAATAATGTCCACACATATAATGCCTTCATGTATCATTTCATAATGGTTAAACTGATTTATGGTGGTTTCACCAGTCCAAAATAAAGCATGATTGTTATCTAACCGCTATGGGTTGAACTGTGTTCCCCTTACCCTCCATATTTATATATTAAAGTCATAATTTCCAGTACCTCAGAATGTGACTTTATTTGGAGACTGGGTCTTTATAGAGGTATTCAAGTTAAAATGAAATTTTAGGGTAAACCCTATTCGACTATGACTGGTATCCTTATGAAAAGGGAAAATTTGGGGATTTAGACACAGAGATATATAGAAGGAGGATGATATGAAGAAACAGGGAAAAGATAGCCATTTACAATCCAAGGAGAGAGGCTTGGGAAAGATCTTTCCCTCGGATTGTTCAGAAGAAATCAACCCTGCTGATGTCTTAATTTTGGACTTCTAGGTCTCCAGAACCAAGGCCATAAATTTCTACTGTTTAAGCCACTAAATCTGTAGTAATCTGTTACAGCCACCTTAGCAAATGAATACACTAGGCTACAAAAGAACTGCCTTAATTCTTTCCTCCTTTGGAAAGCTTTCCTTCATTCTTTGAGCTAAAGTAATGGTTCCCTCCTTTGAAAACCATTAATATTATATCTGCATTTCTTCTGACCTGTATCTGCACTGGGTTATTACTTATATTCACTGTTACTTCTCATTCTAAACTTTATTTTTTAAAACTGTGCTTAATTATATTTTTCTATGCATTTTCTCTATAAATTAGAATACCACCTACCTCACAGGACTGTTATAAGCATCATAGGAAGAATTTTTTAAAAGTATTCAGCACAACTTTTGTTTTTTTCTCCTTTCTTTATTGGCTTGATGGGCTGTAGAGTCAATTACTCCATTGACATTATGGGTCTTAAAATATATTATTATAAAATATCTGTTATACATGACTTTATAACATCTTTTAGATCCAGTGACTGCATGTATCCATCTGATTTTTAAGGAGATGTGTGTGCATATGCACATATGAAGTAGCAAAAAAAAGGAGACAAACATTTTTGTTGATGTATGTAAATCACAGGAATACATTTCCACTTAGTAAGAAAGCTCAAGTATACATTCAAATGCTACCACTATTAGGTTAATACTAGGCAAATTCTACCACTTCACAAGGTTGTCAGTTTTTACATTTTATAAATGAAGGCATTAGACAGGATAACTTTTAAGGTTATTTCAGACATGGACATCTGTAATTTCCTGTCCCTGAGCTCTTCTGTCTCCCAAACTTCCTCTCTTCTGTGGTACCTATTTGATTCAGCAAATGATAAACATCTATGAATTTCACTGATTGGTAGATATAAAATATATTAAATATTATAGTAGAGGGCAATTCTATTTGATGAAGATCTCACATGAGGATATTTTTAACACATTTCTCACTAAAATATGATGCAGTTACTGTTAGTGATTATGGATCATTTTTCCCTTGTATTTTGAAATAAGAAAACGAGAGGTATTAGTTGATACTGTCCAAATCTGAAAAATAAATTCTAATGAAACTCTCTCTTGTAAACAGAATTACTGTATAATGACCTTCATGAGACTTCCAAACTCTTACAGAAGAATCTGGTTAAAAGCCATAAACTGCTTAAAATCAAATTCTTAATGGCTAGGAGTTAGAAGTCTCAAATTCTTATTTATTGGCACATGAAAAAAGGTGTTATGAATTAAAACACCTTCAACCATTTTCTGTTAACATATAGATATTTAATTTTAGTTGAGGTTTTCATGACTTAGGTGACTGGAATATCTGAGTTAGACAGTATAAAGAAAAAAAAGATAAATTGTATGAACAAACTTTTCTTATTCTGTATCTCAATGTAAGCTAACCAAAAGTAGTATGTACATAAAAAGTTCATAAACTGTTGAGTTAGACTAACATTCTGCAAAGTGCTTTTTGTTTGTTTGTTTTTGTTTGAGACAGTCTTGTTTTGTTGCCCAGGCTGGGGTCAGTGGCACAATCTTAGCTCACTATAATCTCAAACTCCTGGGCTCAAGTGATCCGCCCACCTCTGCCTCCCGAGTAGCTAGGACTACAGGTGTGAACAATCACACCCAGCTAATTTTTGTTTGTTTGTTTGTTTTTTGTTTTGGTAGAGATGTAGAGATGGGGTCTCTCAAGGCTGGTCTTTGACTCCTGGCCTCAAGTGCTCCTGCTGCCTTGGCCTCTCAAAGTGCTAGGATTGGAGGCATGAGTCACTTTGCCCAGCCTATGTGAAAAATACACTTAGGCACAGAGCCTAACACCATTTATCATTATCATTATTATTATTTTAGAGACAGGGTCTCACTCTGTTGCCCAGGCTGGAGTGCAACAGGGCAATGTAACATTGAACTCCTGGGCTCAAATGATCCTCCCACCTCAGCCTCCCGAATAGCCAGGACTACAAATGTGTTCCACCACATCTGTCTAAATTTTTTGTAGAAACAGGGTCTGCCCAAGCTGATCTCAAACTCTCGGCCTCAAGCAATTTTCCTGCCTCTGCCTCCTAAAGTGATTACAGGAGTAAGCCACAGCATCCTGCCTGAGCCTAACACAATATCGACAGCAACACATGTAAGTTTCCTTTTCTCATTATAACAAAAGTATCTGTTATAAAACCTGGCAAAAAAAAAAAAAAAAAAAAAAAAAAGCCACTGAAGGAACTTGCTATATATCTTAGGACGTTGCACAACACTGTAACAAAATTTTACTGATATAATTCACCGCAGTGAAATCTTACTTCTAAATACAGCCTGATGAATTAGAAGTTTCTAAGACAAAACAATCACCTCTGAAGTGCCTTATTTTTGCTATTCATTTACCTAATATAACATTAAGTGAACACCAATTGTAAAAAAAAAAAAAAAAAAGGGCACTAAATTAGAAAATGCATATTCACTAATTTTTGTAGGAAGTACTCAAAAGTTAGAGCTTAAGATAAAGTTTACTAATAGTTAATACTTTTTCTAAATCTTACACACTTTCCCATTTGCACTATATATGTATGTAAGCTACTTACTATAAGAAAATTCAGTTAACAAAGAAATAAAGGACGGCCATGTATCCAAACCAAGGATGCGTCCTTTCTTGGCTGGACGGACGCATCAGTTTCATCACCTGCCTGTGCATCACCCTCAGCACAACTGAGCCACAGCATCAGCAACTGTCACATAATCACAGTCCTCCAAAGCAGACTCTAGAGGTCCATGTAGTTGTTGTGACTCACATCTTCAGCGATGTGTCTCTTTCCTTTCTCACTCTTGCCTATCTTATTCTCTTCCTCATTTTTATGTTCCTGTTTATCATTTTGACAACATTCTTGATTAATTTTACCAACCTTAGAATCATGGTTCATTTTCAAAAAAGGAGTTAAAATCTGCCAAGTTACCATTTGTTGAGGTAAATTGACTTTATTTATTGTTCGGTCTTGACTCTGATTTATTTAATTCAATAGGATCTACAATATGTTCTAATTTGTATTTTTCATCATTACTGTAATACCATAAAATACTTTTAGGTACCCAATTATGTAAGTCATCCTTGGCACCTAGTCTTTTCCCATTTTTAATTCAGAGTGTTGCCATGATTTTTTTTGGTTCTGAACAAAGTGTTTCTTTTGTGAAAAATATTATGCCTTTGTATTTATTAATAATGGTAACAAGGATAAAAAACACAGTTGTGTCACACACCTGATTCTGCTTAAGGTGGAAGAATGAAGACACACGAAAAGAAAAAGGAAACAAAAATAATACACTAAATATTAAAAAAAATTCATCAAACAATTCTACATTAATGAGTAATGAGTTTTTATAAGCTTAAAATATACCACAAATATTTCAATGAAAACAGTCTTGGAACATATTTTCCTATTTTATTTAATCGTATACTCTTACTACAGAAAAATACATAATAACTACACATTTAAAATTCCTAGAAATCATTTATGAGTTTTATGAAAAGCTTATGAATCTTAAGTTTACTGTTATTATGTTAAAAAGGATTAAATAAATTAATACACATCAATATCTGGTAAAAATAAAAGTTGAATTTACTGTATTACTAATAATGAGAAAGACGTAATGCTTTTGGCCAGATTAAGAAAGACGTTGATTTCACTTTTATGCATTTAAACATGGAAAAAAGAAAAAAACAATAAAAGATATAGACTTACTGAAGGCCTAGAGTATGTATCCTTTGAAAGCTGTTTTTCCAAAGCATGAAGTTTTTCTTGGAGGTATCTGTTTTGTAAATGTAAATCTTCTACAACAGAATCTCGAGGAAGAGCTTGGTGGGCCCTATGAACAGTAATCAGAGATTCTTTACTGTTCACATTTCAACTTTTCTCTGTTGTATTATATAAAAATACAAGTATTCACATTTCAACTTTTCTCTGTTGTACTATATAAAAACACAAGACAGAAAAGTTCAGTGTGTTTATTAACGCTACATTTATTTTAAATTCTTCAAACCTTCTAAACTTTACAACAAATAAATTAGGATATCGCAATTAGTATTATAAAATAATCCTCTACAGAGCATTCACTGAAGGGCTTCTTTAAATAATGAGTCAAAAAGTATATTTTAATTTACTGAAATACATTAACATTTTTAAAGAACATGCATCTATTTATATGGAATTACATAAGATAGCTAAACTAAAATACTTACTATTTTAAAACATTATATAATAATTGCATAATATCCATGGTCTTCTCAAGAAGCTCAAGGATCTAAAAAGACTCTCACTGATTTCAGATAAAAATTTAACACTTCAAGTCTAAAAACATCCCCCTGGCCTACAAGACCCTCCATGGTTTGTCACCTCCACATCTATCCAACCTTACTGTCCAGGAGTCTACCTTTACTTAGGTGAATACAAATCCACTCCTACCCATACATGAAACATTTACTCTTGCCTCTTGTCTCTGCTAGGGTTCTCCTCCTTGAAATGCCCCTCCTCTTTAATATCTAGATGATTCATAAAATTTAGAAATTCAAACTAGAGTTCAGATAGAAGACAAACTCAATCTTTTCTATAAAGTATCCTCCAACTACTTCAGTCCACATGAACTCACACTATTAGAGGAAAAAAAAAGAACCTCTAAAAGTAATAGCAGATTTCAAAATTAAAATGATTTGATCCTTTGTAAAACTTGCAAAGAAGAATAAAAGTGTTTTGTTTTGAACATATGTTTAGACAAAGAAAAACACGGAGGGAAATATCTACTGCTGGAACAAGACAATAACTATAAACAGATGTCAAGAGAAAGAAAAACTCCTCAATAATTTGTTTTTTCCCTATCAAGGAAACTTCTAAAATATTTTTAAGAAACAGTAACTTAGAAGGAAAAGGAAAGAATGTGGATTAGAAGCTCATGAGAGTGTTCCTTTAAATAAGTTCAACTTCATATGTTCACATCACATTCATAATGACACAATAGTAAATAGACATTAACAAAGACTAATGGTAATTTTTAAAGATAAATAGAAAAATGTGTATTTACAAAGGGTAAATATTGTCATATCCAAATGTTGCAGGTAGATACCAGCCCTTTACAAAGATCAGTAATATGATCACAGATCATTTGTAAATGCAAAGAAGAAGAAATAGCAAATTATGTAAAACCAACCTAAGTTTACCTTGGAAGAAATGAGTGAAACAGAAGATTAAATAATTTTAGCTATTCTTAGGAGAAAATTTAAAAAAGTTTTCAGTGTTAACACGATTTTATTTTGCTTTTCACGACCATGACTACATCAGAAGATATAACTTTGCAAAACACACACACACACAAATCTTAAAAGGCTCTGCTAAGAAATGACATGGGGTGATGCAGGGCAGGAGCGCCTGGTTCCAGGTACAATGCAGTAAATACATTCAATCTTCTCTCTCCTAAATGCATGGGGCAACCATTTGAGGACTTTGCAAAGGAGTAGAAGGCAGATTACAATGGAACACCAGAATTTAAAGCAGCAGCAAACAGGTGATGAATTTACTTTTTCTTTTATTCTGTTACTGCCTGTCCTGAAGACAACATTATTTGAAACCTGAAGATGGGTGTCTGCACTGATGGAGAGAGCTCCAGGTAAACCTTCTAATTCTAGCTCAAGTAAAGAGAAAGGGAATGTTTTAACACTCAGAGGGAATATGAAAACACCTCATTTTTTTTTTTCTTCTATCTGTTCTTTTATGCCCCAACCCTTAAGCCATCCCATAGCAGTGGTAATAAACGCTCCAATGGGAACTCACAGAAGCTAATATTTTTTGGAAGGGAAATCTCCAGTTGGTAGAGCTATGATACTAAGATGGTAAGGTGAAAGTAGTTTAGTAGTTTTTTTCTTCCTCTTTCTACTCTCTTCTTGCTTGCTTGGCTGCAGAAGTGTGCAACTCCTGAAATACACAGCATCCCTGGGTAACTAAAGCCCCAAATGGAAATCCCTAGGGAAACAAAGTATCAGAGAGATGGCAAAGAGGGAGGAGCTCAAGGAAGTCCCCCTATAAAGCTATTTATGAACTTCTGGGCTCACTCTTGAGCTGCAAATGTATGGATTGATTCTAATCAGAATACCAAAGTTTCTAAGAACTGTACTAATAGTACATAGCTCACATAAAAGACCACCAATTGGGAAGTACACAGGCAGGACAGATCTGAAAAGTACTGTAAAGGCTTTGAAAACTGGAACTACAGCCCACAGAAATGAGGCTGGAACTTGTGGCCTGAACCTAATTAGACCAATTGCATGCTAAAACAAAAGTATCTACATTTTCCCATAGAATTTAAACAAGAACCAGAGTCTCATAATATAATAGTCAAAAGATCAAAAATACAATCCAAAATTATGTGTCATATGAAGAACCAGGACTATCTCAATTCACACGGGAAAAGACAACATAACCCAAGCTTAAGACAATACACATTTATTATTTCAATTTCTAAGGGTCTGTTTTTCTTCATTATAATGGGTAGCACATTTCCACACAATAGCTTACCTCATATACAATATATCATTTTCTAAGTCAAGATTTCTCTTTTTTAATTCTTCCAATTCTTTTTCTGACTCCAAAGCTCGTACTCCCAAAACTTGATCAACAGTCATGCCAGTTGTTTTTAGTTTCCTCTGCAAAGTAAGTTTCTCTTTATCAGCTCTGTGGAATAAACACAGAATCATGAAATCTACCATTCAGTGTTTGGCTTTTCAATTGCGTACTCATTACTAAACCCATATACAATAGTTGTATCATCCTGTATTTGTCATAAGCTAATTTATAACAAGATCACAGGAAAATCCATCTATAATGGCTACAATATATTTAAAACACATTTTAAAGAAAATAAAAAGTAAATCATAGATAATAAATGATCAGTTAAACTAGACCATTTCTCATATTATCAACTATGATAAAGCTATATAATTTCCAGGTCACTAAAGGATTTTACACATAATTGGTTTTATAATGATATTTAAACTCACTTGGCAAAAAGATCCTTCAAAGTATTCAACTGCTTTGTTAAAGTAAAGACTTCCCCCTCTTTCTCTTTTAACTTGTTTCGAATTCCTTCTATTTTGGCTTGCCATTTTTTACCTTCTTCCCACCTAATTAATTCTTCTTTAGCATTCTGTAACAATAACGAAGGAGGCAGGAAAATCACCAGTATTATTTTAAATTTTCTTTAAGATTTATCAATTATAATTAACCTAGAAAAATTGTAAACTAATATTTCCTAGAGAATATGTAAATATGTTCTTTTTGATATACAGGTTGAGTATCCCTTACGAAATGCTTGGAACCAGTAGGGTTCTGGAATTTGGAATTTTTTTTTTTTTTTTTAGATTGTTGGAATATTTGCATATACATAATGAGATATCTTAGGGATGGGTCACAAGTCCAAACACAAAATTCACTTATGTTTCATATATACCTTCTACATATAGCTTGGAGGTAGTATCATACAATATTTTTAATAATTTTGTACGTGAAACAAAGTTTTGACTGTGACTCATCATATGAGGTCATGTAAGAATTTTCCACTTGTGGCATCATACTGGTGCTCAAAAAATTTTGTATCTTGGAGCATTTCAGAAGTTTGGATTAGAGATGTTCAACCTGTATAACTCTTAGAATCTTCAGGCATGCCAAGCTATTAGGAACACTGCTCTTTAGGCTAACTGTGCTTTATTCTATCACAAGACAAACAAAATTCTGGGAGACAGTTCTGACTAATGCTAACACCCTTCAGGAGTCTTTAAATGAAGATTCTAAAACAATCATGACTAGAGTAAGCTTCTAACAAGAATCCTACGTACAAATGACCGACCTCATCTGTTACCCCATGACAATTTCCTAGCATCAGAGCCCCTTCAAGTCTTCAATGCACATTACTTCAGTCATTTGACAGATACTTATTTAGTGCTAACCATGTGCCAAGTACTACTCTAGAGGCACTAGGAATAGAACAAATGAATAAAATCAGATAAAAAACTGTATCTTCAGGAATCTTACTATCTAGTTTATGCTAGTTGGCTAGGCAGATTGGGGAGAAGGGAGCAAACTATACAGATAACAAAACAAGAAACAAATCTAAATCTATTTTGTAGTTAAGTTAGCTAGTTTTAAGTGCTAAAAAGAAGAAGAAGAAAAAAAAAGAAACGGAAGGGAATTAGGGCATTTCAGGGGTAGGTGTCATGGTTTATTGTAACTATGATAAAGGCGCCAAAGAAACCCTATGCAATGCAGAATAGTCTCATGCACTGAACAACTTCCAAATGTTTTACTGGATATTAATACAGTAAAAAATTCTGCTTACACTGGTCTGAGCTAAGAATTTATCTCCAACTAACACATTAACACTAATTTTTTAATGGTTTTATTATACACTAAGTAAGATAATAGACATTGTTTTGCTGAGAACTGCACCAACAATTTGTTTACCATTTTGGAAATCAAATTACAAATGGCAATACCATCATGACCCATGAGTTGCCAATAGAACACATTTGTGTCAGTCTGCATTTGTAGCTTTGAATTCACGTTAATGAAGATGCAAGCACATGACTAGTTCATTATATTTTCCAATGGAGTCATGCCAAAGCTTTTACATGTTGAAATATGAATATTTCTTTTATGTTCCCCTTATATATTTCATTTAGGACATTCATAATGACATTTTTGAAATTATGTAAGTAGGTAGAGTTTATGTTAACTATGAATTTCAATTATAATAATAAAGGGGAAATTATGAAACATTATATTTTTTATTAAAGGGAATGTTGAATCTGAAAGGGTTGAGAACCATGGTTTAAAGTCAAATTCCTGGTGCAACGGCTCATGCTTGTAATCCCAGCACTTTGGGAGGCCGAGGCAGGAAGATCGTTTGAGCCCAGAGTTCAAAGACCAGCCAGGGCAACATAGTAAGACACCATCTCAAAAAATTTAAAAAAATATATGAAATAAAGCCAAATTCTCACTAACATTAGTTGTTCTATCAAAATGACCTTCTCAAATACTGGAGAACTATATTCTCCAATTCTCTTCTCTAATACTAATCAATTTTTTACCTTATTTAATTCAGCTAATAAGTGTCCTTTAAAAAATGTAAAAACCTCAGGTTGGGTGTGGTGGTTCACGCCTGTAATCCAGCACTTTGGGGGGCTGAGGCGGGCAGATCACCTGAGGTCAGGAGTTTGAGACTAGCCTGGCCAACATGGTGAAACCCCATCTTTACTAAAAATTCAAAAATTAGCCAGTTGTGGTGACAGGCACCTGTAATCCCAGCTACTTGGGAGGCTGATGCAGGAGAAGCAGTTGAACCCGGGAGGCAGAGGTTGCAGTGAGCTGAGATTGCGCCACTGCACTCCAGCCTGGGCGACAAGAGTAAAACTCCATCTCGAAAAAAAAGAAAAAGAAAAAGTAAAAACTTCACTAAGTGGTTGATAGTTATTAATTTCATTTTTTCTTAAATATGTACAAGAATTTTTCTGTACTCCCAGAAATGTAAATACTAGTGGGGGACATAAGGTATGTAATTAAATAATCCTGCAGCATACAGTACTTTGTTGGGTTTGGACAATTCCATCCCACCTGGCATTACCTGCTAAATTAAGATTAAGGGAACCAAGACTGAAAAAATAATTGAAAAATAATAAGAAAAACAACGAAGGTGAATGGTACCATGGGTATTGTGGTGTTATTACATATAGGCTTTTGTCCATGGTTCCTGGCTTATAACTCTCATAGCCCTTGTCATCGTCTTTAGTTATAATATTGAGTGTGTTAGACCTCCAGAGCAGACCTCAGAAAAGAGTCTCTCTGACCTTCTCCTGTCCTCCTTTCACCTGCCCTAAGGCAGGACTGTAAACTTCCCCTGCTTTTCTGACTGTGGGTCTTAAAACCTAATACGAGGGGGTCCTGCCCCATACCCTAGAAGAAGAAATACTGATGTCAGGAAACTTCCCTAAAAACCCAAGAGGACTGGGTTCAAAGAGGTTCTGGAGAACTGAACATGTGGAGGTTTCTAGAGGAAGGTGGCACCCCAGAAGGGCATGGAAGTTCCACACCCCTTCCCCCATATTTCTTCTCACACATCTCTTAACCTGTATCCTTTTTAATAACCATTATTATAAACCATTATTATAAACGTAAGTAAATGTTTTCCTGAGTTCTGAGAGTGACTCCAGGAAATTAATCAAACCCAAAGCTGCAGGCTGGGGTTGTGGGGACTCCAGAAGTCTTGGAGGCCTGGACTTGTGACTTGATCTGAAGCAAGATCTCTATGGCATCTGACACTATCTCCAGGTAGATGGTGAACTGAATTGGATGACACCCAGTTGGCGTCTGCTGCAAAACCAACTGCTTGCTTGCTGATGTGGAGAAATCTCCACATATTCTGGGGGTCACAAAAGTTTTTTGCATTGATTGTTGTTATGGTTTGAGGGCAAGATAAACATATGGTTTGAGAACTTTTTCCAAGACAGGTATGTTCTAGACTGAATGACAAGAGGGAAGACGACAGGATGATAGGAGAGTAGTTCTCTTTTTATGTTTTCTGTACCAAAAGCTTCATATGCATAGATTTCAGAATAATATTATTATAACGTTTAAAAATTTATATTCATTCAACAAATACTGAGCATCTACTATGTGCCAGGGATTGTTCTAGGTGCTGGGAATACAATAATAAATAAAATAGGCAAAGTTCCTGCCATCAATAAAAAAAAAAAGAAAAAGATGAACATACAGACAACTACATGTCTAGTATGTTAAGATAGTAATAAATGCTAAGAAGAATGAAATGCAAGGCACACGTGTGGGTTTTGTTATATAGGTAGACTAGAAATGCTGTTTACAGAGAAAAAGGTACTAAAATTTCCAAACAATATGAAAGCATTTCTTGAGTATAAATTAGAAATGCCCAAGCACTATAGAACCCAAAAAAATATTCTCACTAGATTCCTGAATACCAATTTTAATATTGGGCATAGACCCCTGTGTTCTCTTTCTAGTTAGTAGTAAAATCTTACACTGCTACGGATGTGATGGCTTACAAAAGACTTCCGCATATCTTATCATTTTATGTAAAATAATCCTAAGAAACTGGCAATACAGATAGTATTATTCCCACTTTAAGGAAGAAAAAACTGAATAACTGAATAAACTGAAACATAGAAGAGTCCAGACAAAGCCACAAGGCTTTTAAAGCATTCTGATAGGAATCAGGTTAGAAACTGGTATAGAAACATACCAGTTAGGAACAAACATACCACTTTCTAACCTATCCCCATTTAAGGATAAGATTAGGCCTATCCCAGTTAGGGAGTTTGCAAAGATGGAAATCCAAAAGAGTAAGAACACTTTGATCTTACAGTTTTCACCAGCAAAGCTTCTGACAGCAAGCATGTTGTGACTCCATGCAAATAGTGTCATCAGAATTACACTGACATCAATGAATTTTCATAGAAAATAATTTTTGGAGCATACTCTTTTAAGAAATTTGAATTCCATTACCTATTTTCTATTCAATGCCTTTAAAGATAGAATTTTCTTTTCCATTTTCATGTTATTGAAATTATTTCGTAGATATTAAATATTTTCTGGGTAAATTTTATAATAAAAATTTTTCCTAACCATAGCTCCTCCATACTGATTTTCTTCAAGGGTAAATATTACTGCTAACACCAACATTTCCCAGTTCACTTTCGATATTTTGAATGTTACCAACAAGTTATCTGCAATTTATTGTCCATAACAAATTTAATTACATACATTTTAGCTTTTTGGGGGGTTATTTCAATTAGTAATCTTTTTATTACAAAACAGTTTACTATGAACTATAAAATTTTAAGCAATTTCTCCCACAGTATTAATCTATGAGCAGATTGGTTACTGATTATTACCGCAAATACTGAATATATTCCAAATCACTTTGCTTTGTGAAAAAGCAGCCTAGTCTCCTGGAGGATAAAAAGAACCTATTTGGGTCAAAGTGTGGGTATTAAAATGCCCATCTTTCTGTCCCAAAAGTCAAAAGCACCAACTTGTGTAAATGATTACTTTGGAGAGAAATGATACACAGTTGAATATGTAAGGTGTGAAGGAACTTTAGAGGTACTCTAATGTCTGAAAGATGAATGGAATTGATGTAGTAATTTCCAAGTAAGAGTTACACTACAGGTATCTCCTCAAGTAGACAGTAAATTCCTACAGAATGGAAACTTACTTTAGACTTTTCTATGCTATCCAATACTACTTATAGTCCTCAAAATTAATACAGAATTAATACAGCTAGGTTCTCAAATTAAGGTAGTATATTAACTGTTAATCAACTATGTATTTAACTTACTCTGTCACTACCTTAAGCATATTAATCAGCATGTTTGTTCACATACCTTTTCTTTCATAGGTTTTAGGTCTACTTCGTCCACCTTTCCTTCTAACTGGCTCTCTAGTTTTTTAATTTTCCTTTGGAGTTCTTCAATTAGACTTTGTTTATTATCTATCAGGGGTTTGCCCTAAAAAGTAAAATGGATCTTTATATTTTTATAAATATAAAACAAAATAGTAAATATTTCAATTATATAATAGAAACTTTCTGAAGCTATCACTGACCATACTTTCTAAATGATACTTTTAATACATAAGATAATCCGGTAGCTGCTTCTGCATTTTAATAAAATATGCTAATATGCTACTCTAGAACTATAAACATAATAGAAGTCACTGAAGAAATTAATTACATTAATCAAAATGATTTGAAAGTCAGTTTTAACAAATATCAAGGATAAAATTATAAAGTAGAAATAAACTACTGCCTCTATACTGTAAATCAGATGTTATCAGAGTTAAATATAAAATTACCTGTAACCCACTGGTTAGTCTTTTAATTTGCCTTTTCAGTTCATCATTCTCTTGATCAATTTCATCTTTCTCTCTAAGTATTTTATTATAGGCTTTTTGTTTTTTTTGCAGTTCATTATTTAAGTCATTCAAATTATCAGTTAGTGAGTTTTCTCTGTTTTTACTTGTTTTAAGTGCTTCTTTCAATTTTAAAAGATTTTCATTTAAATCTTCAACTTGTGTCTAATAAAAGAAAAAGAAAGGTATTATTCATGAGTCTTCATCAACTATCAATGATAAAAGGAACATAAAACAGAAAATATACTATTATAAAAAATTTCAGTCTGAATTTTTAAGTACACAAGCGAAAAAAAATAACAAACCACATATATTTTTCCATATTGATGTCAAGTCTACCTTGCAAAAAGTCGACCTTGAGAAAAAATAAAATAAAACTAGTATAAAGCAATTCATCTTCAACAAACACCCACAAATAAAATTTTATCAAATATGCACATTTCATTTTGGCTGAATTAATTAAATAAGTATATAACAGTATATATGGCAATGTTTTAAACACTATGAAGCATAAGAGTAGTATAGAACAAATCTCTGACTTGAAGTAATTTCTAACCTACTTTATAAAGATAAGACATAAAAGGGTAACTCACAATACTAGACAATATGTATGCCATTAGAAAGGAGTTCCTAGCTGTCCTATGGTGAGAATGATGGGGACACACTGTATGTTTCCATCTATAAGATATTCTGGAAAAGGTGAAACTACGGAGACAGTAAAAAGATCACTGGTTGCCAGGGGTTTGGTGAGGTGCAGAGGGAGGAATGAAGAAGAGAAGCACAGAAGATTTTTAGGGCAGTGAAAATACCCCGTATAATACTATAATGATGGATACATATCATTATGCATTTGTCTAAACACACAGAGTGTAAAACACCAAGAGCTAAAACAGAGGTAAACTTGGACTTTGGGTGATTATGATGTATCAGTATAAGTTCATCAATTGTAACAAATGTACCAATCTCCCGGCAGGAGATATATGGGAATCTCTGTACCTTCCTCTCAATTTTGCTGTGAACCTAAAATTGCTCTGAAAAAATTAAGTCTTAACAAAAATCCTAAGTAAAATATTTCTTAAATTTAATTTCATTAGAAAGAGTAGTTCGTAATGGCCTATCCTTTCCTAATCCCCAAGATGATAATCAGTAAATGAATATCATAAAGAGACTTATTGTTGAAAAATGCACGTGTGTCTATGTCTATCCACCAACAGTGCATTAAAATTCCCTATTCATTAGCAAAATTACTATATATCATAGTGAATTATCTTCCAATAGGAATTATCAAAAATTTTGTTACATTAACACATGTTGATGTTCACCTTTAGCTCTCTAGTATGTCGATCAACGATTTGTTGAACATTGAGATGGGCCTCTTTTTGAGAAGTTGCAGAAATAATACGTTCTTCAGCAGCTGCTGTCATTTCTGCCCGGAGTTCTAAAAGTGCTCGACTAAGTGCCTAAAAATTACAAAATAAAAAATGTAATTTTTAAAGGAAAACTGACATTTTATATGAACAATACATGATACAAAAAATAAACAAGCTTTATTACTTCCTCCTATTTTTCTAAAATACTATGAGTTTAATGGAACATATTTCACAAATTAACAACTCAACTTTTTCAAATAAATCTTTTGTAATTACACTCAATTCTTTCCACATTGAATGTGAAAGGTCAAAATTGTAATAATGATTTTGAGAACTCAGCATTAAATCAAGCTATTACAAAAATCAGATATGTTTGGTTTTCAAATATCCAAGTTTAGATATTTATATTACTCACTTAGTACATCCTTCCATATGAAATTAATTGAATTTAGGTAGACAACAAAAGGACTAGGAAAGGCTTAAAGTTTACCCATAAATTTCATGAGCTAGCACAGAAAAACACTAGCACCTTCTAAAACAATTTAAATAGATCAAATCTGAGATAAACTGAAAACCTAATAAATCAGAATACACTGACCAACTCCTTCCCACAAAACCATCTCTATGACCCCCTTTTTTCATCTCTCCTTTTTGTCATTATAATACTTCCCTCAATCCCTCAAATTGTTCGAAATTGTTCATTTGTTAAAAATAGCCTCAGTAGCAAAAAATCCCAGTAGAAAAAAAGAAAATACAATGTAATGTATATTATATGTATATTTTTGTAATATACATTAAGATTTTTCCTCATTTCATACAGATAATTCAAAAATCAGATTGACAGCATAAAAAGATAAATTGGACTATATTTGCCCCCAAAAACAGCATTTAATAAGGCCATTTAACAGAATTGTCTAAAAGACCCTGTTTAACAACATAAGATAAAGCTCATACTTTTTATTACAACACAGAGATTTATACTACCATCTTTTATAAATTTACAAATCTTCTCTAAAAGCAATCTACCACACATTTTTCCTAAATGTTGATAATTTTCTGTTGTTACTTACTTTCTGTTGTTTCTCTTTCAAGGCTAATTGGCTTTTTAGTCGTTCTACTAGATTTCTCATTGTAGTTGTTGGAGCTCTTGAATTTGCTTCTTTTTGAGCCTGAAGTTCAGATTTTAAACACTGTGATTCCTTTTGTGACTGGTCCAGAAGATACCTTAAATCTTCTACTTCTGCTTTTACTTTTTTCACTTCATCTTCATGGTTTTCTTGGAGCCTGATGTAAATAAACATATGTGTGTGTGTGTTTTGTTTTTTTTTTTTTTTAATTTTTTTGAGACCCAGTCTCACTCTGTTGCCCAGGCTGGAGTGCACATGCGCAATCTCGGCTCACTGCAACCAACACCTCCCAGATTTAAGTGATATTTCTGCCTCAGCCTCCTGAGTAGCTGGGACTACAGGCGTGCACCATCAGGCCCTCAAAATTTTTGTATTTTTAGCAGAGATGGGGTTTCACCATGTTGGTCAGGCCAGTTTGAACGCATGACCTCAGGTGATAAGCCCGCCTCGGCACCCCAAACTGCTGGGATTACAGGCATGAGCCACTGCACCTGGCCAAACACATGTAATTAATAGAGTGGTTGCTGCAATTAATACCTTGATTAATACAAATTTCACACAGGGCAAATGTTCAGTCCTAACTATCCTTACAATCTAAATCTTGATGCAGGCAGCCAAATCCAAAGAACAATAATTCTTTATTTCACTTAACTACTCTTTAACTTAACAACACGTTTTTCTTCTAGTTTCTAATATTTTTGGCAACAATCTTATGAAATTATTTTGTGACTCTAATCAAATAATATAGAGAATGAACAAAAGGGCATTTTAGATACTATGGCTCTTGTAAAATTTGACTGCTTCCTCTATATGATAGTTTCCTAACCACACTACTAGTAACATTTTTGAGTGAATGATTCTTTGTTGTTGGTGGGGTTGCCTTGTGTATGATAGGATGATTAGTAGCATCTTTTGATTCTACCCACTAGATATCAGTAGCACCCCCTAGCCATGACAATCAAAAATGTCTCCAGACATCGTCAAATGTCCCCAAGAGGTACAACTGTGAAAAACTGATCCTCTATATTTGAGAAATACTACCCTATACTGACATATTGAAAAGACTAATATAAATTTTCACAGAAATCACATGTATTATTTATTTGTTTATGGTTCAAATTCACTGGCATTGTATCTGTAACTATATATATATATATGGAAGTGGATAGTATTAAAAGATTTTAGCTAATTCAATTAATCTTATTGCTCATTCAGCATTAAGTCTGTTAAACTGAATTAATACATTGTTGTGCATATGGACACTGCATCCGTACTGAGGTTCTGACCAGTAAGAGGGAGATAGCATTAACACATGAACAAATGTTATTCTTTGAGGCTTCTTGCTTTTGGCAAAACTTAAGTCTAACTTTAAAGAGTCATCATCAAATTGTGAAAATATCAGGTTTTACTTAAGTAATCACACGGATCCATAACTTCCTAATATACATCAAAATAGGCACACAGAGAACACAAGTACAATTTTGGGCTACAATGACATGATAAGGTACACAACAATAACTTCAAGTATTTCATGTGGAAAAAAAATTATATAAGGTATTTCAAAAGATTATGATTTTCTACACCCACAAATTGGATGCAAAAGCACAAGTCATTTTATACTCCAAAACATGACAGAAATTTACTAGACCAAAAATAACATCTCATGTACAAAATTTAATAGAGCGAGGAAAAGAGACTGAAAATACACATATGCTGCTGCCAATTTTCCTTCTTTTAGAAAGTAATTTCTTAACAGTGGCAGCTCTCTAGCAAAGCAAAAATAGTGTTAATTCTGTCACAGGCATTTGAATAAGTGTGTAAAGAATCAAAGGCTCTAATAGGGGCTTGAGAGCTGAAATGGAATTATAAGTCAAGTAGTTCAACTTTCTCAGGTTTTCTCAGATAATAAAATTTAGGCCCATAGAGATAATACTACAATGATTAGAAACTATGTAACTATAAACCTATTTTGAGCTTAAAATCTATGTTCTGATAAATTGGTTGAACAATGTTAGAATCTCTATTATATGCCAGACACTCTTACAAGTGTGTAAACAAAAGTTTTTTATCTGTATGTTATTTGACAGTTTTCAAATTACTTTCATACATGGTATAATTTGACCTTCATATAACCACCCTGAAAGGGCCAGGGTAAATACTGATATTTCCATTTTAAAGATGATGAGGCCAAGTGCAGTGGCTCAGGCCTGTAATCCCAGCACTTTTGGAGGCCGAAGTGGGCGGATCACTTGAACTCACGAGTTCAAGACCAGCCTGGGCAACATGGAGAAACCCTGTCTCCACAAAAATACAAAAAACTACCCAGGTGTGGTGGCACCTGCCTGTAGTGCCAGCTACTCTGGAGGCTGAGGTGGGAAGATAGCTTGAGCCCAGAAGGTCAAGGCTGCAGTGAGCCAAGATTATGCCACTACACTCCAGCCTAGGCAATAGAGCCAGACTTTTCTCAAAAATAAATAAATAAATAAAACAATAAAAATAAATAAATAAATAAATAAGATGAAACTGAGGCTTGAATAAGGTAAAAATGAGATTCTGGAAAAGAATTTGTATTGGCTTTTGAGTCAGACTGACTAGTTTCAAATTACGGCTTTCGCATCTACTCCCAGGCATGCTATTAAGCATTCCTGAAGCCATATCCTCTCTATAAAATGGGGAAAATGATAACATATGTAATCAGTAGACTTGAGGATAAAAATGAGACAATATACTTAAAAGTCTTAGAATAGTGCCTAGCATAGCAAACACTTGTGTTTATCTTCATTATATCATTATTATCATTTGCCTATTTTTATAATACATTTTGAAGACTTACCGTAATTTGATATTTTCAAATTCTTTTACTTTTAATTCAGTGATTTCTCTTTGTCTCTCTAAATCTTGTGACACTTTCTTTAGTTTGATCAAGAGTGAGGAGAGAGAGTCATCTTGTTCTGCTACTGTCTGCTCCATCTCAGCCAGAC